>NC_059104.1:171168306-172473806 GCF_020740685.1 Jaculus jaculus
AGAGAGAGAGAGAATGGGAGCTCCAGGGCCTCCAGCCACTGCAAATGAACTCAAGACATGTGCGCCCCCTTGTGCATTTGGCTAACGTGGGTGCTGGGGAATTGAACCTGGGTCCTTTGGCTTTGTAGGCAAATGCCTCAACTGCTAAGCCATCCCTCCAGCCCATAATTCTTTTTTTTAAAATATATTTTATTTCTTTGAGAGAGAGAGAGAATGGGTGTACCAGGGCCTCTAGCTACTGCAAATGAACTCCAGATGCATGGGCCACCTTGTTTATCTGGTTTTACATGGGTCCTAGGGAATTGAACTTCAGTCATTAGACCTTGCCGGCAAGTAAATGCCTTAACTTGCCTGAGCTATCTCTCCAGCCCCCAAGAATTTTTATTTTATTTTATTTTTGGTTTTTCAAGGTAGGGTTTCACTTTATCCCAGGCTAACCTGGGGTTCACTATGTAGTCTCAGGGTGGCCTTGAACTCATGGCAATCCTCCTACATCTGTCTCCCGAGTGCTGGGATTAAAAGCATGTGCCACCATGCCTGGCTCAAAGAATTCATATCTTAAATATTTAAAAAAATATTTTATTTATTTATTTGATGGCTGGAGAGATGGCTTAGCGGTTAAGGTACATGCCTGCGAAGCCTAAGGACCCAGGTTTGATTCTCCAGGTCCCACGTAAGCCAGATGCACATGTTGGCGCATGTGTCTGGAGTTTGTTTGCAGTGGCTAGAGGCCCTGGAATGCCCATTCTCACTCTTTCTCTCTCTTTCCCTCTCTCTGTCTCTAATAATTAAATAAATAAAAATAAAATCTTAAAAAATATTTTATTTACTTATTTGAGAGAAAGTGGCAGATACAGAGAGAATAGGTATGTCAGGGCCTGTAGCCACTGCAAACTAACGAATTCCAGAAGCATGCACTACCTTGCTCATCTTTACATGAGTTCTGGGGAATAACATATGGGTCCTTAAGCTTTGCAGGCAAGCGCCTTAACTACTGAGTCATCTCTCTAGCCTTTAAGGATTCTTTCTATATTGTGGATACTAGATCTTCTCTCTAGCCTGGAATTCACTCTGTAGTCCCAGGCTGGCCTTGAACTCACGACGATCCTCCTACCTCTGCCTCCTGAGTGCTGTGATTAAAGGCATGTGCCACCAAGCCTGGTTAAAAAGGTTTTACTCTGATATTCCTTCTCTACGGTCTCCATTCCAATGAGGGCCCTCCTTAGTGGGGTTATTGGTATTCATTATGAAATCCTGAAGGTGTTGGTCTGTGGGGTAAGGGGCAGTGCCTTAGGCTAACCCCACCCACCCTGAGGCTCTTACAGTATTTCTGCCCCTCTTCCATGATATTCCCTGAGCCTTGGTGGGTGTGTTAGAAATCTGATTTGGTGTTGAAGTCTCTGTAGCCTCTGCTTTCTGTTCTGAAGAGATTTGAGGGACCACAGTGTCTGTTGCTGTCTCCCTGATACTGGTTTTCAGGCTAGCAGTGAGAATAGTTCTGGTGGTGCCGCTCCCTTTGCCATGACTCCTGGACCCTGATGGATGATGTGGTAGAGGTGACCAACTCAACTGTCTTGTGGTAGACATTTATTTATTTATTTATTTATTTTGTTTTTTCGAGGTAGGGTCTCACTTTAGCTCAGGCTGACCTGGACTTCACTAGGTAGTCTCAGGGTGGCCTCAAACTCACAGCGATTCTGCTACCTCTGCTTCCCAAGTGCTAGGATTAAAGGTGTGCAACACCATACCCAGTCAATTTTTTTTTTAAAGGCATGTGCCCAGCTTTTATTTATTAAAAAAAATTTTTTAAGAGAGAGAGGCAGCTGCGTGAGAGAGTTGGCACCCCAGGGCCTCAGCGACTGCAGTTGAACTCCAGACGCCTGCACCATTTTGTGCTTATGGCTTTAGGTGGACACTGGGGAATCAAACCCGAGTCCTCAGACTTGCGCCACCTAGTGGGCATGTGCGACTTGGGTCCTTAGGCTTTGCAGGCAAGTGCTCTAACCATCTCGCCAGCCCCTCACTGGTTTTTTTTTTTAATATATATATATTTTTTAATTTTTATTAACATTTTCCATGATTATAAAATATATCCCATGGTAATTCCCTCCCTCCCCACCCTCACTGGTTTTTAAATATACCTAGCCATTTCATGTCTTCTGTACTCCACTTGTTCTTTCAGGTCCAGGTAAAATATAATCTTCTGTTGGAAACTCTCTTAATCACTTTTGCTTCCCTCTTCCACTGTCTATCTATATCCTTCTCTATCTTTGTAAAATGGAACATGTTTTTACTGCCTTCCTCAAACTGCTAAGTTATGCTTATAGAGTTAGGGCTTATATTGGACTTGTCTCTGTCCTTAGCAACTAGCATATGACCTGAAATATAGCAGATATTAATAAAAATTTTTTCCCACCTGGGTCTTTAGCCACTGCTAACTCCAGATGCATGCACCCCTTGTGCATCTGGCTTACGTGGGACCTGGAGAATCAAACTGGGGTCCTTAGGCTTCACAGGCAAGCACCTTAACTGCTAAGCCATCTCTCCAGCCCGAATAAATTTTTTTGTTTTTCCAGGTAGGGTCTCTCTCTAGCCCAGGCTGACCTGGGATTCACCATGTATTCTCAGGGTGGCTTCCAACTCATAGTAATCCTCCTACCTCTGTTTTCCCGGTGCACCACCATGTATCTGGTGATATTAATAAATTTTAAATGAAATTTGAGTGTAGACTAAGTGAATTTTGAGCATAGACAGAGGTTTATCAGGCAGTAATGGTGTGAAGGGATCTGTTGGGGGCTGCACTAGGCTCATTCATACAATAAATATTTGAGGCTTATTATATGCCAGGATTTCTGCTAGTTGCTTGGTATTCACTAGAGAATAATACTCTGTTTTCTTATATTCAAATAGGAAAATAGCAAGTAAACAAATACACATATAACACTAGATAATAAGTCCTAGAAACAAACTAAAATAGGACAAAGGCTTAAAGGGATAGGAAGGGCAGAGATGTAGCTCAGTTGGTAGAATGCTTGCCCAGCTTGCAAAAAGACCTGGAGTTTGATCTATGGCACCCGATAAAACACCTGCAGTTCAGTCACAGGTAAAGGTAGGTTGATTCCTAGTTTAAAGTTTTGAGTTTGAGGACAGCCTGGGATACATGAGTGTCTGTGTCAAAAAAAGGGTAAAGGGGGAAACAAAGAGAAAGAGAAAGAAGAGGAAGAGAGGTAGGAGGGAGATAGAGACAGAGAGAGAAAGAATGGAGAGAGAGAGAAAGAGAGAGAATAATAAAGATTGTCAGGACAGGCTCCTCATTGGGTGTCCTTTAAAATCAACTCATAGGGGTCTGGACCTAGAATGAGAGGACCTGGTTCTATCATTGTACCTTTGTAATTTAGTCAAATTATAGGTTTGTTGTTGTATTTTTTTAAAAATAATTTATTTACTGGGCAGGAAAGATGGCTTATTGGTTAAGACAATTGCCTGTGAAGCCTAAGGACCCAGGTTCAATTTCCCATTATCACATAAAGCCAGAAGCACAAGGTTGCACATACATCTGGAGTTCATTTGCAGTGGTTAAAGGCCCAGGTTTGCCCACTTTCTCTTCATTGTTCTTTCTCTCTCTCTCTATCCCCCTCTCTCAAATAAATGAATAAATACTATATATATATATATTTTTTTTAATTTTTATTTATTTACTTATTTATTTGAGAGCGACAGACACAGAGAGAAAGACAGATAGAGGGAGAGAGAGAGAATGGGTGCGCCAGGGCTTCCAGCCTCTGCAAACGAACTCCAGACGCATGCGCCCCCTTGTGCATCTGGCTAATGTGGGACCTGGGGAAGCGAGCCTCGAACCGGGGTCCTTAGGCTTCACAGGCAAGCGCTTAACCGCTAAGCCATCTCTCCAGCCCCCTATATATATATATATTTTAAAGACAGAGAAGACAGAAGAGCCAGGAGTGATGGCACACATCTTTAATCCTAGCACTTGGGAGGCAGAGGTAGGAGGATTGCTGTGAGTTTGAGGCCAGCCTGGGAGTACTGAGTGAGTTCCAGGTCAGCCTGAGTGTTGAAGTCAGGTTTGCATTGCTGGTAGAAATCACCCAACCAAGAGCAGCTTGTGGAAAAAAGAGGCTTATTTTGGTTAACAGCCTCAAGGGGCAGCTCCATAATATCAGGGGAAAATGATGGCATGAGCACCTAAGTTTATGGGGGACACCTGAATCAAACCACCACATTCTGCCCCTGGCCCCCATAAACTGATATCCATACATGTTATGAAATACAATCTGGGCTGGAGAGATGGCTTAGTGGTTAAGTGCTTGCCTGTGAAGCCTGAGGACCCCGGTTTGAGGCTCAACTCCCCAGGACCCACGTTAGCCAGATGCACAAGGGGGCGCACATGTCTGGAATTCGTGTGCAGTGGCTGGAGGCCCTGTCGCGCCCATCCTCTCTCTCTCTCTGTCTCCCTCTTTCTCTCTCTGTCACTCTCAAATAAATAAATAAAAATAATTAAAAAAATACAATCTATTCAGTCCAACTTTAAAAGTCCCCATAGCACTTGGAAGGCAGAGGTGGGAGGATCACCGTGAGTTTGAGGCCATCTGAGACTACAGAGTGAATTCCAGGTCAGCCTGAGCTAGAGTGAGATCCTACCTTGGGGGAAAAAAAAAAAAAAGAAAGAAAGAAAAAGGAGAGCGCCAGGTATGGTGGTGCACACCTTTAATCCCAGCCTGGAGGTAGAGGCAGGAGGATTGCTGTGAATTTAAGGTAAATGTGGGAGTACAGTGTGAGTTTACAGGGCAGCCCAGGCTAAAGTGAGATCCTACCTTGAAAAACTAAAAAAGGGCTGTAGAGATAGCTCGGAGGCTAAGGCATTTGTCTGCAAAGCCTAATGACCCAAGTTCAGTTCCTCAGTATCCACATAAAGCCAGATACACAGTTGGTGCATGCATGTGGAGTTCATTTGCAGTGGCTAGAGGTCCTGATATACCCATTCTATCTCTTTGTCTCTCTTCTCTCTTTCTCTGCTGGCAACTAAATAAATTAAAATATTTCAAAAAAATAGGAGATGACCATTTAATCAACTAATTCCCAAACATACCCAGGAGACTGAACAAACATTTAGGATGACAGGTAATAGAAGAGGAATCTTGGCCGAGACTTGTTTGAGCTGAGATTGCCATGTTATCTGTTCTCTGTTCACGAAGCAGCCCTCACTCGTGTCAGCGAGAATCAATGGACACTTTCCCAGCGAGTGACGAGCTTCAGTCCAATGCACTCTTTTCCCATTTTGATGCACTAAACCTCCACATTCGTTAAAAAAGAGGAATCTTGGGAAATCCAGTCTCATTCCAGAGCTGGAGGACAGCTTGCCTGCGTGAAGGGCTTCAGGAGGGGGCAGTGTTCATACATGGTCCTGTCCTGTATTCAGTCTGGTGTTTAAGTCTCTCTTTTGAGGCTGGCCCTGCGCTGGCCAACTGGAAACAGGTTTTATGAAATATAGTTTGTGCCTCTAGAAGTGCTTAGTATGTTGAGGGAGAAAGATCTGGAAGGAGTTGGCTGCAATGGCATGGGTGAGGGTGTGTGACAAGAATGGACTGGGTATGTGAGACTTTAGACCGATCCTTTGAATAAGCTCTTCTGGGGAAGGGCCCAGGTGGAGGAAGCCTCTAAGGCTGTGGCCAGATGAGGCAGAAGTATCGAATGCTTCTTCTGGGCCTTCCCTTTCAGCTTTGGATTTGATGGCTGAGCTCAGGCATCTTTTCCTTCCCATCACCCCTCCAAGCAGCGCAGAAGCCACTGCAGGCCATTCCAGCTGCTGCTCTGGAAAGACAAAGCCCGGGAGAGAAGCGCGGTCGCTCTGCTCGCCGCCCAGGAGCCGCGGGCCAAGGAGGCTCCGGCCCCGCGTCACTGAGCTCGAGGCTTTGCTTTGAAGCTGGATAAGCAGTACAGATAGCTTGTTTTTCACTCGGGCTATTTTCAGTTCTGAAGTTCAGCAAGATGGCATGGTTGGGATGCTTTCGTGGTATTCAGTCCTTTGCTAGATCCTTTTTGTCGTGGTATGTTTCCAGTCATTTCCTAGGAGATGAGCGTCTCCAGATAAACAGTGCTCAAAGGAAGGGACTCCTTCTCTCTCAATGCCAGTGGAGGAAATGTGATGGTAGCTACTCGGTTTACTATTCCACGTGGGCTCTGTATACATACTTGAAAACATCGCCATATGGTCTTTAAAGCAGTTTGGAGGGATTCATCTGACTCTTTGTTTTTCTTGTCATTTCTGTGGCCAGGCTTCCCTGTGGAGGGCAGGAGCCCTGCAAATGTGTGTCGAGGCCTGCTGCTGGCTGGGGACTTGGTCACGCCCTGCCCTGCGCATGCTTTTTGCTCGGGTAGCAAAGTATGTGGAGTGTCCTTGCCACACTGGGAAGTGACCCATCCGTGGTCCACATCCAGGATGTTTCTTTGAGTGCTGTGTTTAGTGAGTGCTTACTGTGTGCAAGGCAGTTATGGGTCTTGGAAACCAACATGCTAAGTGCTGAGATTTTAGCAGAGACAAGATCATTGTTATGCTTGAAAATTCAGTACATTAGCAAATTACTTGTGGTTTATTAAGTATTGGTATAAGGACTCCCTTCCCCCCCAGGTAGGATTTTATTTTAGCCCAGGCTGACCTGGAATTCACTTTGCAGTCTGAGGTTGGCCTCAAACTCACAGTGATCCTCCTATCCTCCCAAGTGCTGGAATTAAAGGTATGTGCCACTACAACTGGCTAAAACTTTTAAAAAAATTTATTTTATTTATTTGAGAGAATGAGGCAGAGATGAAGGAGAGAGAGAGAGAGAGAGAGAGAGAGAGAGAGAGAGAGATTGCAAGAGAGAATGGGAATGACAGGGCTGCTAGCCACTGTAAGCAAATTCCAGACACATGTGCCACCTTGTGCATCCCTTTATGTAGGCACTGGGGAATTGAACTCAGATCCTTAGACTTTGCAGGCAAGCACTTTAACGATTGAGCCTTCTCTCCAGCCCTAAAACTTTTTTTTCCCCTCAAGTTTTTACTTGAGAGAGCGACATTGAGAGAGAAAGAGAGGGAGAGGGAGGGAGAGAGAGGGGGAGGGAGAGAATGAGCATTCCAGGGCCTCCAGTCAATGCAAACAAACTCCAGACACATATGCCATCTTAGGTAACTGGCTTATGTGGGTACTGGGGAATCGAACCTGGATCCTTAGGCTTTGCAGGCAAATGCCTTAACTGCTAAGCCATCTCTCTAGCCCTAAAACTTTTTTTTTTTTTTTTTTTTAAAGAAATCCCAGACAAGGGGTATGAGAAGGGTATTTGGCTCATTGGATACTGTTGGAGTCAGGTTCTCATTGCTGGTAGAAATCACCCAAACAAGAACAGCTTGTGGGAAAAAGAGGTTTATTTTGGCTTACAGGCTGAAGGGGAAGCTCCATGATGGCAGGGGAAAGTGATGGCTTGAGCAGAGGGTGGACATCACCCCCTGGCCAACATAAGGTGGAAAACAGCAACAGGAGAGTGTGCCAAACTCTGGCAATGGGAAACTGACTGTAACACCCACAAGCCCGCCCCCAATAATACACTCCTCCAGGAGACTTTAATTCCCTAAGCTCCATCAGCTGGGAACCTAACATTCAGAACACCTAAATTTATGGGGGACACCTGAATCAAACTACCACATTCTGCCCTTGGCCCCCATAAACTGATAACCATACATGATGTAAAATACAATGCATTCATCTAACTTTAAAAGTCCCTATAGTTTTTATTAATTCCAATGATGATCATATTCCCATAGTCCAAGATCTTCTAACTGAGTCATAATACCAAAAATTCTCCCCAAACCCATAATGGCACAGAATAAACATTCACACTGCAAAAGATGACAAGGAAACATTCAACCAATACAAGATTTAAACAGTGCAAACATCAAACTCTGTAACTCCAAGTCCAACAACTCTAGCCAGTGACAAATCTCCAAGTCCGATAATTCTGACCAGCAATAAGTCTCTGGAATTCTGATTCCACCCCTCTAGTTAGGCTACTCACAGTCCTGGAAAACTTCATCTGGTCCAGCAGCTCTTCTTGGCAGCCATCTCATGGTCCCGGCATCACCACAGGGTCTCCACTGCAATCCACGGTTCATCCTCGTGGCCCCATGGGGTCTCCATGCAGGTATCTAGCAAACCTGCTTCACACTGCCCATGGGCATTTCCAAAACACAAGACTATGTTGCAAACTCAATGACCCTCTCTTTCCTGCATTTCTTATACTCCACAATACCAGGTAAGGTGCCCATTTGTTAATCCAGGAGGGCATAAAACAGACGTTGAAGAACAGGACACTCCTTGAGCACTCAGTCCCCTTCAGAACAGTCTACATTCTTCCTGTTGCCCCAGTGCAGGTCAGCTGGCCCAATCTCAAAGGTTGTAATCTCTCAATTGCAGCTGAATGGGCAGCAGTTCACCCAGAGATTTTTTTTTTTTTTCTTTTCTGTGCCATATCCCTCTGCTCACACCAGTTCATTTCTACACAAAGCAACCCTGCACAACTTCTCAGGACTTGGGTATAACAGCAAGCATCTCACACAAGCTGCTAGCCCAGTCCATCCAAAGCTCTTTTTCACCCTCATAAGCCAAACCTCACAGTCCATAGTTCTTATTGCATTCAGGTGTTTCAACTCTGACCAAAATAGTCCATCAAGCTGTACTTACAGCACTGCAATACATCTCTTAGGCCAAGGTTTCAAATCCTTCCATATTCCTCTTGAAAATCATCTCCAAAAGGCCAAAGCCACACAGTCACACTTGACTAGCAGCAATCCCACTCTTCGGTACCATTTTACTGTTGCAGTCAGGTTCACATTGCTGGTAGAAATCACCTGACCAAAAGCAGCTTGTGGAAAAAGAGGTTTATTTTGGCTTACAGGCTTGAGAGGATGTTCCACGATGTCAGGGGAAAACGATGGCATGAGAAGAGGGTGGACATCACCCCCTGGCCAACATAAGGTGGACAACAGCAACAGGAGAGTTTGCCAAACACTGGCGTGGGGTAACTGGCTATAATATCCATAAGCCTGCCCCCAATAATACACTGGCTCCAGGAGGCGTTAGTTTCTTAATCTCCATCAACTGGGAACCTGGCATTCAGAACACCTAAGTTTATGGGGGACACCTGAATCAAATCGCCACAGATACATAGTATGTACCAGCTATTCTGCTAAGTACTTTTGTGAACTTTTTTTCTTTTCTCATTCTCTCTCTCTCTTTTTTGTCTTTTTGTTTCTTTGTTTTTCAGTCTGCCCCGGCTGATCTGGAATTAACTATGTAGTCTCAGGGTGGCCTTGAACTCACGACAATCCTCCTACCTCTGCCACCCAACTGCTGGGATTAAAGGTGTGTGCCACCACGCCCAGCCCTTTTCTTTTTCTAAGACAAGATCTCATGTCATGTATCCCAGGTTGGCCTCAAACTTGTTATAATCCTGAGAATGATTGAACTCCTGACCTTCTAGCCTCTGCCTCCCCAATGCTAGCTTTACAGACATGTACCACCATACCTGGCTTTTCACAGACATTAAATCTTTTTGTTTTGTTTTTGATGAGATTGGATCTCATTATATAGTTTAGGAAGGCTTTGGCCTATCTCAACAAGTAAGCCTACTTCTGAATAAGTGTTGGGAAAGGGCCTGGATGGAGGAACCTATGAAGCCTACGGCTGGACTCAAACTCTATGTAGTTCAAGGCTGGCCTCAGACTTGTAGCAATCCTTCTGCCTCTGCCTCCTGAGGGCTGGGATTACAGGCATGTACCACCATGCCCAGCTAACGTTTAGTTTTCATACAGCCTTTTGAGATGACTGATGTTATCAGTATCTTACGGATGAACAAAGTTACAAGGCTGGCTCTTTCTTGGGAATATGTCTTCTGAGAGACATGTAACAGGGTACACGTGCTATGCTTTTATGGCTCGCTGCAGTCAGCAGGTGCATTTCATCTAGTCTGAGTGCTGATAATGTAGATAAAGATAATATAAGGAGCATGACCTTGAAGAGCTACTGTTGAGTGGGGAAGATGTGTAAATAGTTATTGCAGTGTGGTATTAAAGGAGGTATAAAAGTCTGGAGGCTCATTTACTTTATGAGACGTGTGTTGGGTAGGACCTTTAGGCCTTATTTTCTTCCTTTTTTTAATATTTTATTTTTATTTATTTATTTGAGAAATACTGAGAGAAAGAGGAAGATAGAGAGGCAGAGAGAATGGGCACATGAGGGCCTCCAGCCACTGCAAACGCCATCTTGTGCATCTGGCTTATGTGGGTCATGGGGAGTTGATCCTGGGTCCTTTGGCTTTGCAGGCAAGTGCCTTAACTGCTAAGCAATTCTTTCCCACCTTTCTTTCTTTCTCCCTCCCTTCTTTCTTCTTTTAATCTGTAATTTAATACTGGAATCCCCACTAGCATATGACCAAGGTTGTGGTTTATTAAAAGTTTTTATAGATTTTTGTTTATTTACTTATTTGGGAGACAGAGAGAGAGAATGGGAGCTCCGGGACCTCTAGCCACTGCATATGAACTCCAGACACCTGAGCCACCTTGTGCATCTGGCTTATGTGGGTCCTGGGGAATCGAACCTGGGTCCCCAGGCTTCGCAGGCAAGCACCCCAACCACTAAGCCATCTCTCCAATTCTATTTTTTTTCTTGTTATTTTTTTTTTATGAGAACATGCATATGAGAGAGAATTGGTGAACCAAGGCCTCTAGCCACTGCAATCAAACTCCAGACATGTGTGCCACCTTGTGTGCATGTGCAACCCTGTGAGCTTGCATCACCTTATGTGTCCGGCTTACATGGGACCTGGAGAGTACAACATAAGTCCTTCAGCTTCTCAGGCAAGAGCCTTCACTGCTAAGCCATCTCTCCAGCCCTGTGCTTTAAAATTTTTTTTTTGTTCAGGGCTGGAGAGATGGCTTAGCAGTTAAGCGCTTGCCTGTGAAGCCTAAGGACCCCAGTTCGAGGCTCGATTCCCCAGGACCCACGTTAGCCAGATGCACAAGGGGGCGCATGTGTCTGGAGTTCGTTTGCAGTGGCTGGAGGCCCTGGCGTGCCCATTCTCTCTCTGTCTCTCTATCTGCCTCTCTCTCTATCTCTCTCTCTCAAATAAATAAATAAAAATGAACCAAAGAAAATTAAAAAAAAATTGTTCATTTTTATTTATTTACTTGAGAGCAACAGACAGAGAGAGAAAGAGGCAGATATATAGAGAGAGAATGGCTGGGCGTGGTGGCACATGCCTTTAATCCCAGCACTTGGGAGGCAGAGGTAGGAGGATTGCCATGAGTTCAAGGCCACCCTGAGACTCCATAGTGAATTCCAGGTCAGTGCTACAGTGAGACCCTACCTCGAAAAACCAAAAAAAAAAAAAAAAAAAAAAAAAAAAAAAAAGAAAAGAGAGAGAGAGAGAGAGAATGGGTGCGCCAGGACCTCCAGCCACTGCAAACAAACTCCAGATGTGTCAGATATAATTATGTTTATAGCTTTTACAACAATCATTGACTAGACATTGTTGCTATCATTTTATACATGAGAAATCTAAAGTTATGCCTAATAATTGGTGGAAAGAGAACTCAAATCTAAAAATTAGCCCCTTTGTTGTTTCATTTTATTCAGTGTGTGCGTATGTGTAGCCCAGGCTGGCTTTGAACTCATGGTGGTACTCCTACTTCAGCCCCTGAGTGCTGGGAATAAAGGCATGCACCACTACTTCTGGCCTTTTTAAAAAAAATTTATTTGAGATTTATTTGTGGGGGGGAGAGAGAGACAGCGAATGGGTGTACCAGGGCCTTCAGCCGCTGCAAACCAACTCCAGATACATGTATCACCTTGTGCATCTTGCTTACCCATGTCCTGGTGAGTCGAACCTGGGTCCTTTGGCTTTGCAGGCAAGTCCCTTAACACTAAGTCATCTCTCCAGCCCAGTAGTTTTTTTTTTTTTTCCATCTGAGGTAGGGTCTCGCTCTAGTCCAGGCTAACCTGGAATTCACTATGTAGTCTAAGGGTGGCCTTGAACTCACAGTGATCCTCCTACCTCTGCCTCCCAAGTTCTGGGATTAAAGGCGTCCCTCATCACATTAAAAATATTTTTTAAATATTTCATTTATTTATTTGAGAGACAGAGAGAGAGGAAGAGGCAGATAGAGAGAAAGGGAGTATGGGTGTGCCAGGGCCTCCAGCCACTGCAAACGAACTCCAGATGCATGTGCCCCCTGTGCATCTGGCTTATGTAGGTCCTGGGGAATTGAACCAAAGTCCTTAGGCTTCACAGGCAAATGCCTTAACTGCTAAGCCATTTCCCCAGCTCTGAAATTTTTTTTTATTGATAACTTCTATGAATATAGACAAAATACTATGATCATAATCCCCTCCCACCCTTTTTATGCTCTCCACTGAAGCTCTTCTTTCCAATCTCTTCTATTTTGATGTAATAATTTTTCCCCTTCCTGTTATGCAGCTTTTATGTGGGTAGCATTAGCCACTGTGAAGTCAGGAATATCACTTTGGGTCTGTAAGACAGTACTGTAAGCAATCGCCCCTTCCTTTGGCTCTTACATTCTTTCCACACCTTTCCCACAATGGTCTCTGAGTCATAGAGGGTGTGATAGAGATGTCTCAGTTAGTGCTGAACACTCCACTGTTATTTCTCAGCACCAGGGTGAGTTTTGAGTCACCCTAGTGATCATCACCATTTGGAAAGAGAAGCTTTCATAACAAAAAGTGAGAGTGGGGGGATGGAGAGATGGCTTAGTGGTTAAGGCGTTTGCCTGCAAAGCCTAATAACCTAGGTTCAATTCCCCAGTACTCACGTAAGCCACAGGGTGGCCTCATGGAAATTGTGTACTTACATGCAAAGCATATGTGTTTTTAGTTTTCTGTTATGTTGTTCTGCGTGTACAATAGTTTGCTTACGGTGGTAAGTTTTTTTTTTTTTTTTAGGTAAGGTTTTACTCTAACCCAGGCTAACCAGGAACTCACCTGAACCAGTAGGTTTTTTGAGTGAATGACCTTGAACACAAGTGTTCAGCCAAAATAAGCAACTGGTAGCAGGGCCTTGTGCTTGAATGTTTCCATGCTTATTTTCATTCATTTGCTCATTAGAAATATTAGCGCATAACAGTGCTGTTATAAATCTTTGATAATTGTATGTAGTCAGTTAAAATCTGGATCATTTTGACAAGGAAAAGTAGTGATAATAAACACAGCTGAACAGGTTGAATTCTTTCTTTGTAAGTGTATTTTGCTTATGAACAAAAGTCCTTCAACATGAGGAGCTGTGAAGGAAGATAATCTAAGTGTTAATATAGGATAGGCCCCAGCATTTCTCAGTCAGGAATAGGCAGTTAAACTGTCACCAACACAGAACAGTTTTCTCCTAATGGTTAACCTTCATCACTAGTGCTTATTGATTTTTTAAAAAATTAGTTAATTAACTAATTTGCAAGCAGTGGCAGAGATACAGAAAGAGAGAGAGACAGAGGAATGGGCATGACAGGGCCTCTGTCTGGTACAAATGAACTCCAGATGCATGCACTGCCTTGTTGTTAGGCTTTGCAGGCAAGCATTTTAACATCTGAGCCATCTTTCCAGCCCTGGATGTTTTTATTTATTTATTTATTTATTTTATTGACAACTTCCATGATTCATGGTAATTCCCTCCCTCCCCCAACTTTCCCCTTTGAAACTTCACATTCTGTCATATCTCCTCCCCCTCTCAATCAGTCTCTCTTTTATTTTGATGCCATCATCTTTTCCTCCTATTATGATGGTCTTGTGTAGGTAGTGTCAGGCACTGTGAGGTCATGGATATCCAGGCCATTTTGTGTCTGGGGGAGCATGTTGTAAGGAGTCCTACCCTTCCTTTGGCTCTTACATCATTTCCACTACCTCTTCCTCAACGAACCCTGAGCCTTGGAAGGTGTGATAGAGATATTGCAGTACTGAGCAGTCCTGTCACTCCTTTCCAGCACCATGATGCCTTCTGAGTCATCCCAAGGTCACTGCCATCTGTAAAGAGAAGGTTCTCTACCCAAAGTGAGAGTAGCATTAATATATGGGTATCAACATTAAGAGAAGTGCTTACTGGGCAGTTTGATAAGCATAGTACATACATTTAGCCAGCTAGCAGGAGTCGTTACATCCCTACTCCTGATGTAGGTTTTCAGTATCAGGGATGTATTCCCTCCTATGGAATGAGCCTCCAGTTAAATTAGAGGGTGGTTGGTTTTCCTCATAACAGATATGCCACTGTTGCACCCATTGGCTCATTTGGCCTGGCTGGCCAAATATAAGGCTTGCAGTATCCACTGTTGAGTATCTTCACTGGTGATTTCTCTCTCTCCCATTAAACTGCATGCAGAGTGGCTTTTTCCAGCTTTCTGTCAGCTGGTCCACATGGTTTTCAGCTCAGTTCCAACAGGATTTTTCAGTGGCCTTTCAGCCCAAGTATGTGGATTCTTCAGCAATAGGGTCTATTCCTGGTGGGAAACCAAGGGCCTCAGCAATGGCCTGTAATGTTTTGGGGCATTAGGGACCTCCCTGGCCAACAACTCACTGGAAGGTATCCCATCTCTGGCACTAAAAATTTTTTAATGACAATCTATGGCTCCTGAGTGTTCCATTGTCCAAAAAAGTAGGCTTCCCTATGACTTATTTATATCTTCTTAGATTTTGATTAACCCTCCCTCCACCTTTACTCAATCTCTTCCCCTGATCTCACTTAGGCCTTTTTCACCCCCATTAATCTGTTCTTCTACTTACATATATACAATACCATCCTATTAAGTCCCCCCTCCCTCCCATTCTATTCCCTTTATATCTCCTTTCTAGCTTACTGGCCTCTGCTACTGAGTTTTCTTCCTACTCACACATAAGTCCAATCATTTGTAGCTAGGATCCACATATGAGAGAGAACATGTGACACTTGGCTTTCTGGGCCTGGGTAACCTCACTAAGCATAGTACTTTGCTTATTGATTATTGATTTTTATCTTTAAAATATGCAATTTATTTATTTGCAAGCAGAGAGGGGGAAGAGAGAAAGAATGGGTATATCAGGCCCTCTAGCTACTAGAAACTTTAGACACATGTACCACTTTGTGCATCTGGCTTCATGTGTGTACTGGGTAATTGAGGAATTGAACCTGGATTGTTAGGCTTTGCAGGCAAGCACTTTAACGGCTGAGCCATCTCTCTATCCCTAATTATTTTTTTTCAAGGTAGGGTCTCACTCTAGCCCAGGCTGACCTGGAATTCACTATGTAATCTCAGGGTGGCCTCAAACTCATGGTGATTCTCCTTCCTCTGCCTCTGTAGTGCTGGGATTTAAGGTGTGTGCCACCACACCCAGCTTCCAGCCCTATTTTTTTTTTTTAAATCTTTTTATCATTTGGGACTAGTTTAGAAATCTGGATCCTAGGGCTGGAGAGATTGTGCAATGTTAGAGGCACTTGCTTGTAAAGTCTGGCGGCCTGGGTTGTTTCACTCATGTAAAGCCAAATGCACAAAGTGACACATGTATCTGGAGTTAGTTTGTAGTTGGCAGGAGGCCCTGGCACACTTCATATGATCTCTCTCTCTCTCAAATAAGTAAAAATTTAAGTAAGTTGGATGTGGTGGCACATGTCTTTAATCCCAGCACTTGAGAGAGGCAGAGGTAGGAGGATCGCTGTGAGTTTGAGGCCAGCCTGGAGCTACAGAATGAGTTCCACATCAGCATGGGTTAGAGTGAGACCCTGCTTCAGGAAAAAAGAAAGGAAGAAATCTGGATCCTAGAGTGGCCAAGCATATTAGAGATTTCCCACTGAGGGATTATCTATTGAATGACTCTTTTTTTTTAAACTTTTATTTTGAGACAGGGTCTCACTAATTTTGCCCAGGCTACTGGTGGGCTCGTGCTATAGTCCAGGCAGGCCTTGAATTTCATGATCTTTCTGACTCAGCCTCTTGAGTAGCTGGGTTTATAGGCCTCTACCAACAGGCCTGGCATCTCTAAATGAACCTTTTTTTTTTTCGGTTTTTAGAGGTAGGGTCTCACTTTGGCCCAGGCTGACCTGGAATTAACTATGTAGTCTCGGGGTGGCCTAAAACTCATAGCAGTCCTCCTACCTCTGCTCCCCGAGTGCTGGGATTAAAGGAGGTAGGCCACCATGTCCATCTGGTCCTTTATTTATTTATTTTAGAGCATTGGGGATTTAACCCAGAGCCTTGTACATGCTAGGCAAGCGTTCTACTCAGCTGGTCCCCAGCTCTCTTAGACTTCTTTTAAAACTTTTAAAATCTTTTTATTTCCTTATGCTTGTTGTTGTAATACCCTCTTTCCCATAACAACAGTTAAACTCTTATAAGGAAAACAGCCCAAATATTTTAACTTTTTTGTTTTAAATATTTAAAAAGATTAATTTTTTTATTACTGACAACTTCCATAATTATAGACAACAACCCATGATAATTCCCTCCCCCGACTATTTTGACTTTTTTCTTTTTGAGGTAGGGCCTCACTGTAGCCCAGGCTGACCTGGAGTTCACTAAGGAGTCTCAGGGTGGCCTCAAACCCACCGCAATCCTCCTACCTCTGCCTCTTGAGTTCTGGGATTAAAGGTGTGAGCCACCACGCCCGGCTTATTTTAACTTTTGAAGGGGAGAGATGGATGGACTGTCTTTCCCTAGAGCCAAGCATGGGGAAGGGAGCCCCAGTAGGAGGGAGTTTTGCTTTAATGAGCAAAGGAAGTGATTAAGTCCCTGGGGCCTGTGCAGTATGAAGAAGAGACTAAAACGTGGCCCTGGGAGCATCTAAGATTAGCACTTTTAGCTGAGCAAGACAGAACTGGTCCCTCTCCTTTACCCCTTATTTTGCAGACTAAGGGGGCTTCCTCCTCTGTCCAAAGGGCCTGACTGGTCTAACCCTGGATATGTCGTATCTGATGTGTCCTAGAACCAGATTCTTGGTAGCTGTGTTTCAAGTGGATTCCTAGGAATCCTAAACTGATAATCTCAGGAAAAGGAGACAGAGTGCTCCTAGTTTTCATAGTTTTAAGGAAGGCCGAGGACAAGAAATCCTTAGCCATAGTTTTGGCCGATCCTCGGCCACTTTATGTCACTGTGGCCGAGGGAAGACCTGCTGTGGAGCACTTGATGTTCTCTAGCCTGTGCAGAGGTCACAGGCACACAGGGCAGGGGGCAAGGCCTTAATTAGCTAGGGACTCTGGAGCGAAGCCACGTGGCAGTGTTCCACCCCAGCTCCTTAGTGGGACTGGCTGCTTCTACTAGTGACAGTGCAAATAATCCCTCTTTTTATAGCTCTGGTACCTCGGACGTAGTTGTCTTCTTCCTTGAGCTTCTAGACAGCTCTGTATTGTGTGGTTCAAGGGAGTTTATATTTTATTTTGTTTTTGGTTTTGTGAGGTAGGGTCTCACTCTAGTGAAGGTTGACCTGGAATTCACTATGCAGTCTCAGGGTGGCCTTGAACTCACGGCGATCCTCCTACCTCTGCCTCCCGAGTGCTGGGATTAAAGGTGTGCACCACCATGCCCGGCCTCATTTGTTTTTGTGTGTTATGTGTGTGCATGTTCATGTGTGTGAGGGTGGGTGTGCATGTGTCATGGTGTACGTGTGGAGGTCAGAGGACAACGTCGGGTGTTGGTCCTTACCTTCCACCTGGTTTGAGGCAGGGGCTCTTGCTCACTGCTGTGTTCGAGGCTCACTGGTCCACAAGCATCTGGTAGTCTCTCCTGTCTCTGCCTCCCTTCTCACCATGGCGCTATGACTCCTGGCTTTCAGTGTGCTCTGTCTGAAGATCCAATGCAGGTGCTCACACTTGCATGGTTCTCACCATGGCACTATGACTTCTGGCTTTTAGTGTGCTGTGTCTGAAGATCCAATGCAGATCCTCACACTTGCGTGGCCAGTGCTTTACTCACTAAGCCATCTCCACTGCCCACATCTGTTTTATTTGATTATTTCTTTTCAATATTTTTGTTTATCTCATTTCTAATAGTAGGGGAAAGTGAGCCTAAGGGTGAGTCCTAGCTTTTCTGGAACTTGGTACATAACCTAGGTTGACTGAGCTCATGATAATCCTCCTATTTCAAGCCTGCAAAATGCTAGGAGTACAGACATGTACCACCACACTTGGTTCTTTATATATTTATACAATGATCATTTTAAAATAAGTTTTCTAGAACATTAGTATCACATGATATGTCAACAGTTATCACAGTTAGAAAAAAAAAAACTTTTAAGATTAAGTTAGGACAAACCAAGAGCCTTTAAGATGATAATGAAAAGTATGCAGGATTTCCTAGACTTTTCCGACCATGGAATATTTCTTTTTATTGTTTTCAAAAAATGCTTATTGAGCCGGGCATTGTGGCGCACACCTTTAATCCCAATACTCAGGAGGCAGAGGTAGGAGGATCACCGTGAGTTCCAGGCTACCCTGAGACAACATAGAGAATTCCAGGTCAGCCCGAGCTAAAGAGAGACCCTACCTTGATAAACCAAAAAAAAAAAAAAAAAAAAAAACCAAAAAAACAAAACAAAAAAAAAACTTATTGAGGCTGGACATTTGGTGGACAGAAGTAGGAGGATTGCTGAGAGTTTCAGGCCAGCCTGGGCCTACAGAGTGAGTTCTAGATCAGCCTGGTTGAGAATGAGACCCTACCTCAAAACAAAGAAGAAAAATTCTTATTTATGGCATACTAGTAAACTACTATAATCCCAGCACTTCGGGAGTCAGAGAAGACTCAGAAGTCCAAGGTCATTCTTGGCTATATAGTGAGCTCCAGGCTACATGAAACCCTTTAAAAGAAGGTGTGTGCGTTATGAGTGTGCATGTTGTTATTAACATTTTATAAGGCCTCGGTGTTCCAGGAACACAGTTAGGCAAGTGTCTACAACATGGCCCCTGACTTTTCTGTTAGCAAGGCTTTGAGCAGTAGTATGGCAAGTTGGTTCTTTTCAAAGACTGTGTTATTGCAGAAACTGGAAATCTTGGGTAATTTACCAGTACCTAGTTTCATACTCAGTCATAGGAAATTTAGCTGAGCATCTATAGGGCCTAAGACTTTTTTTTTTTTTTTTAAGAAGGAAAAGTATATCATCCTAATGTGAGAAAATACTACTCAATTTAATCAGGGAATCTGTCTGTCCCCTTGGGAATTTCAGTTGGCCCAGAGCCAGGTAGAGATTCAGGGCCTATTACTTTGCAGTCTTACGTAGTTTGGGGTTCCAGTCCTCACTTCATCCTTTTTTCCCTTCCCTGAGGTCTTACTGTAGCTCAGGTTGACCTGGAACTCATTCTGTAGTATCAGGCTAGTTTCAGACTCACAGTGATCCTCCTACCTCTGCCTCCTGAGTGCTTAGATTAAAGGCATGCGCCGCCATACCCAGTCTAATCCTCACTCTGTTATTAAACAGTTATGTAGCTAGAAGAGAGAAATTTCTACCTTGATTTTCTCATTTGAAAATGAGACAAGAAAGCCCTTGTGAAGTAGATGCTGATAATCTCACTATTTGGAAGGAACAGGCAGGAAGATCAGGCTTTCAAGGTGAAAGATTTCTTATGCACAAATTTTCTTTATACTAATACTGAATTCAAAACTCAGTCAGACCTGCAGAGTAGACCCTGCCCTGTGTACAGCTATGAGTGGAGAAGGGCTATACAAGCTCCACTCCAAGCCCCTTGAATATTCCAAACTGTCATTAGTTATAGAAGAGCTAAATGAACTTCCCACCTAATTTGTGGAATGATTACTAGCTGCTTTAACAAAACATACCAACCTTCTCCTGATCCTTCAACTGGAGAACTAGTAATTAAAGACCTATTTTTAAATTTAATCAAATTTATTTATTTGATTTTTAATCTTTAAAAAATTTAATTTTAATTTTATTTATTTGATAGAGGGATAGAAAAAAGGACACACACACACAGAATGGATGCACCAGGCCCTTCAGCAACTGCAAATGAACTCCAGATGCATGGGCCACCTTGAGCATCTGGCTTATGTGGGTCCTAGGGATTTGAACCTGGGTCCTTTGGCTTTGCAGGCAAATACCTTAATCACTACGTCATCTCTTCAGCCCAAATTTATTTATTTGAAAAAGAGAGTGATATAGAGAGAGGGGCAGATAGATATATAGAGAGATTGGACAGCCAGTTCTAGCCACTGCAAACGACCTCTAGACACATGCACCACCTGTGCTCTGGCTTACATGGACACTGGGGAATTGAATCTGGGTCCTCAGGCTTCTCAGGGAAATGCCTTAGCACTAAACCATCTTTCCAGCCCTGAAGACCTATTTTTAACTCAGCCGGCCCCAGATATTAGGGAATAAACTGTTCTTAATGGCAGTAAAGCCTGAAAGCACTCTAGATATTGTAATTGAGGCAGCCACCACCCATCTTTTATAATGGGGATCTGGAGGTGGATCCAATAATGAGAAAGACTCTGGCTCTAATAATGGCTTTTTAAGAAAGCCAACCCACAAGGAGGGCTCCTGGGGCCTGCTACAAGCATGGGCAATCCTCCATCTGGGCCCTGTCTTTTATGTCAAGGATACCACTGAAGGGCCAATTGACCTGAAGGCAGAGACTTCCAAGGCCAGTGACCACCCCAAAATTGGTCTAAATGGACTTAAGGGATCCAAAGCTTCCCCTCTGGTTCCCATAACTCAAGCCTTCATAACCTCCCAGAAGCTGCAGGTAATTCAGTGGAGGGAGATCTTGATAATCTTCTAGCCACTAGAACCTCAGTATCAGTCTTAATCTCTAACCCAGGCCAGCTTTTTTCTCAGATAGTGATTATGGCAGGCCATTTCTGACACACCCGTGACCAGACACTTTTCACGCCTCTCAGTTATAACTAGGGAAGATTACTTTTCACCCATGTCTTTTAAAGATTATTTATTTAGTTGAGAGAGAGAGAGAGAGAGAGAGAGAGAGAAGGAGAAAGAGAAAGAGAGAGAAAGGCAAATAGAGAGAAAGTGGGCATGCCAGGGCTGCTAGCCTCTGCAAATGAAGTCCAGACGCATGTGCCACCTTGTGCATCTGGCTTATGTGGGTTTTGGGGAACCAAACCTGGGTCCCTAGGCTTCATTCACAGCCAAGTGCCTTAACCTCTAAGCCATTACTCCAGCCCCCATGGTTAAAAAAATTTTTTTTTTCTATATTTGAGACAGAAAGAGGCAGAGAGAGAGGGAGGGCATACCAGGGCCTCCACCCGCTGCAAACAAACTCCAGATGCATGAGACTCATGTGCATCTGGCTTATGTAGGCACTAGGGAATTAAACCTAGGTTCTTAGACTTCACAGGAAAATGCCTTAACTGCTAAACCATTTCTCCAGCACTCCCATGCCTTTTTATTATGCTAAAAATCTCTTGTGCCAGGTGTGGTGGCACATGCCTTTAATCCCAGTACCTGGGAGGCTTAGGTAGGAGGATAGTTGCAAATTTGAGGCCACCACAGTGAAACTGGGTTAGAGACCCTACCTCGAGCCCCTCCCCCCAGAAATCTACCCTCTCTGCCCCCCAAATAAATAAATATTTTAAAAACTCTCCCAGCTATTAGGGTGAGACCTCTAGTTAAATTAGGAGCTTCCATTTACCTGCCCCCTGGACCAACATTACACTTACCTCTAGTGGAAGTAAATATTAATCCTGAAATCTGGGTCGCTGAGGGAAACATCAATTCAAGACAGGTAAACCTGTACAGTTGCATCATGAAGACCGAGACTCCTACCAAGGAACTTCATGTGACATAATGAACTTAAAATTTCTCTCAAATAGATTAAGTCTTTCAATCAACATTGACCCTCATCTTCTTTGCCAGACTTCTTCCACTTAAACTTCTGCCTTGTTGTTTTTTTTTTTTTTTTCTTCAGTTTTTTTGAGGTAGGGTTTCATTCTTGCCCAGGCTGACCTAGAATTCACTATGTAGTATGTAGTCTCATGGTGATCCTCCGGGTCCTTCTACCTCTGCCTCCCTGGTGCTGGGATTAAAGGCGGGCACCACTACGCCTGGCTCTGCCTTACTCCAATGGGACCTTTCCCTACTGCCTTGACCTGTTTATGTTTTTGTTGTTAAATGTTTTTCTCAGGGATGAAGAAAAGTACATACAGATGGTCATGAGACATCTGACTGGCTCTCTGATTCCTCTCTCGGGCTTCTAGAGTAGTGCCCCCCTCTAGGAGATACCCTAACTGCTGCACCCTGTGACCTCAGTCAGCTTGAAGAAGTTAGAGCTGTCTGCATCCTGTTTCATCTAACACAGTTAGAGTTCTGTCTCAGTAGGGGGATGAAGAAGAAGTAGCTTCTTTTAGGCAGTTTTTAGTTAGAAACTGAGGCCCAGAGAGAACCAGCCGATACCAACTCCCCTTGGCATTAAAGGAACTTGTGCCAGGTGTGGTGGCTTTAGTCCCAGCACTGGGAAGGCAGAGGAAGGAGAATTGCTGTGAGTTCCAGGTCAGCCTGGGCTAGAGTGAAACCCTACCTTGAAAAACAAAACAAAACAAAAAACTCTTGCGCTCATTTCCAACAGCTGCAGTGCCCCCGCCGCCCACCGCCTTACATGCTGTCTAGATGGGCAGCCTTCAGTACGCCCACCGCCTCACAGGCTGTCTAGATGGGCAGCCTTCACTACGCAGATGGGCTGGCCCTAGAGTCTGCCCCTTCAAATCTACAGAATTAATTAGGTCTTCCCCTATACATACCTGAATGTGACAAAAGAAGACATTTTCAGTTGTCTGTGAAGGTCGTTCTGGGTCTTCTCTCTCTCTCTGCTCCTCCTTGCCCTACCTTGTGCTGCTTGGGTGGGGGAGAGTAGAGTACTGTTTCTTGGTCTGAGTAATTTTCTGCTTGCCTCTGCTTTATTCTTTGGGGTAACTTCTCACTTTAAACATTTTTATTTTTATTTTAGAGAGCATGACAGAGAGAGGGAGAGAGAATTGTCACTCCAGGGCCTTAGCCACTAAAATGGAACTCCAGATGCTTGCGCCACCTAGTGGGCATGTGCGACCTTGTGCTTGCCTCACCTTTGTGCATCCTGCTAACGTGGGATCTGGAGAGTCCAACATGGGTCCTTAGGCTTCTCAGACAAGCGCCTTAAACGCTAATCCATCTCTTCAGCCCACTTCCCACTTTAATTACTTGTATGATTTTCTTCTGGTCTCTGAATCTACCACATGCATATTTCCCCTACACTCTGCATCTACCATGTGGGTGCTTTCTCTGACTCTGGGCCTGTTATTTGTGTAATTTCTGTAACCTCAAGGTTACCATGGGTATGATGCTCTTTGATATACATTTCTTATAGCTGGGTGCTGGCATATGCCTTTAATCCCAGCATTTGTGAGGCAGAGGTAAGAGGATCACTGTGAGTTCGAGGGCAGCCTGGGATTAGAGAGTGAGTTCCGTCCGTGTCACACTAGGCTAGAGTGAGAGCCTGCCTTGAAACCCCCCCCCCAAAAATCATCACCTATTTCTCACTGCCTAATACCTTCTATTCTCAAACCATCATCACTTTCAACTTTCTTCCATGGGGAAGCTCAAGATGGATGCTGTGCCTTCCACATGTGATTATTCTAAATCTCTATACATAGATCTTATGTTCCATGTATTTATGGTTCTTCCCCAGTGCACGCACTCCTCCACACACAATTTTTGGAAAAGATGGGGGTCTTATGTAGCCCAGTCTGGCCTCAAACTTTCTATGTAGCTAAGGATGACCGTAAATTCCTGACCCCTTCCTCTATCTTTTTAAAAAATTTTTTTAAAGATTTTTATTGTTACTTATTTATTTAGAGACAGAGGGAGACAGAGAATAGGCATGCCAGGGCCTCTAGCTATTGCAAGTGAACTCCAGATGTATGTGCCACCATTGTACAACTGGCTTACATGGGACCTAGAGAATCAAACGTGGGTCCTTAGGCTTCACAGGCAAGCACCTTAACTGCTAAGCCATCTCTCCAGCTCCCTTTCCTCCAACATTTTTTTTTTTTTTTTTTTTTTGAGGTAGGGTCTCACTCTAGCTCAGGTTGACCTGGAAATCACTATGTAGTCTCAGGGTGGCCTCGAACTGACGGCAATCCTCCTACCTCTGCCTCCCGAGTGCTGGGATTAAAGGCGTGCACCACCACGCCTGGCTTTCTCCATCTTTTGAGCGCTGCGATTGTAGGAGTATGTGCTATCATGCCTGGTGTATGGTGCTGAGGATCAAACCCAGGTCTTTGTGAATGCTAGGCAAGCACTCTATTAACTGTGCTACGTCTTTAGCCCGGAAGCTTTATTATTTATTTTTTTATTATTATTATTATTTTGGTTTTCCAAGGTAGGGTCTCATTCAAGCTCAGGCTGACCTGGAATTCACTATGTAGTCTCAGGGTGGCCTTGAACTCTTGGAGATCCTCCTACCTCTGCCTCCTGAGTGCTGGGATTAAAGGCATGTGCCACCATGCCCGGATTTTATTTATTTATTTTTCTTTGTCCTTTTTTTGTTGTTGTTCTTGGTTTTTTGAGGTAGGCTCTCCCTCTAGTGAAGGCTGGCTGGAACTCACTCTGTAGTCCCAGGCTGGCCTTGAACTCAGCAATCCTCCTATCTCTGCCTCCTGAGTGCTGAGATTAAGGCATGCACCACCATGCCCTACTAGAATCTTTGGTCTTAATCACCATGCTATGCACTTTTAGGCAAGGATTTCTGTTTTTAATTTTATTTATTATGAATACACACACACACACACACACACACACACACAGAGACACAGAGAGAGAAAAAGAGAAAAGAGCATGGCCTTTTGCCTCTGCAAACGAACCCCAGATGCATGTGTTAGGCAAGGATTTTTGCCTAGTGTAGTAACTTTTTTGTAAATAGTCTGGTGCAGGAAAATTTTTCACGAGATGAATTGAAGGCTGCTGTTGTCAATCTTCTAGTTGTTTCAAAGGAATACAAAGGTCACAGAGTTATTTCACAAGTTCCTTCCTGAGATGGATCTGGCAGTTGCTAGTCCTCCTTGGAGTCTCAGTCCATTTTAGAAGTCCTTTTCCAAAGAATTTTAATTTTATTGTTATTATTTTGTTTGGAGGTAGAGTCTCACTGTATCAGGCTGATGTGGAGCTCACTGTGCTGCTCAGGCTGGCCTCAAACTCAGCCTCCTAAGTGTTGGGATCACAAGAGTGCACCTTAAGGAAACTGTTCTCTTTTTTGAACAAAGTTGTTCCCAGATAATCCCCTCCTTCAGACAATTTAGGAATAGTTCCCAAGGTTTGGGGTGGGGGTCAGAGTCCAAGCTGCATCTGGAAGCATTTGCAAGAGAGGAAGCTGAACCTATTGAGGCTTCCTGTTGCCCTTAGAGTTTGCTGTTTTGATACAGAGAATTGCTAGTTTCCTTGCATTTCTTCAGATTCTGGGCAAGAGGCTGGGGGAGCTGTGAAAGGCGTGAACTCCCTGTGTGATCAACCATGGATTACTCCGAAGATAAGCACATAAGCAAGTACACTGACTGTACTGTGTAAGCTAGATCTTCAAGGGCAACCAGAAGTGTGCCAGGGCTTTGGAAGGCATTCTGGGCAGTATGAGTGTAGACAAGTATGATGTATCAGAGGCTGGTGAACTGTTCTTTTATTACTACTATTATTTTCAAGGTAGGGTCTCCCTCTACCCCAGGCTGACCTGGAATTCACTATGTAGTCTCAGGCTGGCAGTGACCCTCCTACCTCTGCCTCCCAAGTGCTGAGATTAAAGGTGTGCACCACCACACCTGGGTGTTGTTCTTGAGCTAAAGGGTTGGGATACTTGGAGGGAGTGGTACCAGATGGAATTGAATGTGTGGGGAGAGCAGATCTTGGATTGACCTTGTATTTCATGATAAAGAGATTCCATCCTGGTGGTGTTGAGCTTTACTGTAGTGTTTTTTTTTTTTTTTTTTTTTTTTTTTTTAGGTAGGGTCTCGCTCTACCCCAGGCTGACCTGGATTTCACTATGTAGTCTCAGGGTGGCCTTGAACTCACGGCGGTCCTCCTACCTCTGCCTCCTGAGATTAAAGGTGTGTGCCACCACGCCCGGCTTTTACTGTAGATTTTAAAGAGAGTATTGCAGTCAGGTTTGCATTGCTGCTAGAAATCACCTAACCAAGAGCTTGTGGGAAGAAAAGAGGTTTATTTTGGTTTACAGTCCCGAGGGGGAAGCTCCATGATAGCAGGGGAAAATGATGGCATGAGCAGAGGATGGACATCACCCCCTGGCCAACATAAGTGGACAATAGGAACAGGAGAGTGTGTCAAACACTGGCATGGGGAACTGGCTATAATACCCATAAGCCCACCCCCAACAATACACTGCCTCCAGGAGGCTTTAATTTCCAATTGCCATCAGCTGGGGAACCTAGCATTCAGAACACCTAAGTTTATGGGAGACACCTGACTCAAACCACCACAGAGAGTGATAGGATAATCTCAGGATGGAAAGATTAAAATTAGAGGAAGGAACTAGGTATGGTAGCACAAGCACCTGGGAAGTGAAGCTAGGAAGATTAGGAGTTCAAGGCCAGCCTCTGCTACATAGTAAGTTTAAGGCCAGCCTTGGCTACATGAGAGCCTGTCTCAAGCAAACACAAAAATAAAGCAAAATAAAGGGGCTGAGAAGCTGAGGTAGAATTGCTGTGCGTTCAAGGCTAGCCTGAGACTTACAGAGTGTGTCCCAGATCAGCCTGGGCTAGAGCGAGACTCTATCTTAAAAAAAGCAAAAATAAAACACAACAAAATAAAAGGGCTGAGGATGTGACTCAGGGGTAGAGAAAGGAACCCTGCTGAAGCCCTGAGTTTGATTCCAAGCACTATATATAAACTGGACCTGATGGTGTGTGCCTATAACCCTAAGACTTGGGAGGTAGAGAGGTAGGAAGGTCAGGATTTGAAGGCCCTCCTCAGCTACATATTAAATTTGAAACCAGCCGGGCTACATGAGGTCATTCCCCCCACCCTTCATCAAAAATACAAACAAACAACAACAAAACGAGTTTAAGGTTATCCTCAACTATATAGCTAGTTTGAGGCCAGCCTGGACTACATGAGACCCTGTCTCAATCACAAAACAATGTATTAATCACAACAGGCTTGGGCTTTACAGCTGGTCTTGGTGTTTGGCTTACACTGGACTGAAGGGTGAAGGAGGTGGTGTTGGGTTCTGGGTACTATTGTCATACTATCAATGCATGGGACACAAGACAGTTTGGGAAAGTTAAGGTGGTTTTCTGAGATGTTTATGGGTGACAATATAAAGAGCTCCTGAGAGAGGGTAGTACAGAGATTTGGAGGTGACATCTGAGTGGTAGTGGAAATCCCAGAAGTAGATGAGCTCACTTGGTAAGAAGTATAAAGCAGGGAAAGGAACAGCTAGTCTGATGAGAGCTGGAGGAGGAGCGGTTCCAGAGGTAGAGAAAATGCTGTCTGGGAAGTCAGGAATGAGGAGGGTTTCTAAGAGGACAATAGTGTCTATTGTGGCAGAAAACAAGTAGGTGAAATTAGGCTACTGAGTCATGGTGACCTTAGTGATAACAGCTTCTGTGGAGGGGTGGAGACGGAAACTACACTGCTGTGGTTCAGGGAGGATGAAGTTAGGATCTAGAGGCAGTGATAAAGACTTCTCATTTGAGAAATCAAGTGTGGTAAGGGAAGAAAGGAAATAGAGTAGTGTTTAAAAAAATGTTTTTTGTTTTATTTTTATTTATTTCAGAGCAATAGACAGAGAAAGAGGCAGATAGAGAGAATGGGCGGGCCTCCAGCCACTGCAAATGAACTCCAAACACGTGTGCCCCCTTGTGCATCTGGCTTACGTGGGTCCTGGGGAATTGAGCCTCGAACCGGGGCCATTTCTCCAGCCCCAGTTTTTTATTTTATTTATTTTTGTGGGATGTGGAATGAATGCACCAGGGCCTCTTGCCATTGCAGATGAACTCAGGTGGATGTACCACTTTGTTCATCTGGCTTTACGTGGGTACTAGAGAACTGAACCCAGGACATCAGGTTTTGCATTCAAGTGCCTTTAATGGCTGAGCGATCTCCCCAGTCCTGATTGTATAGTTTTTTTTTTTTTTTTTTGGTTTTTCGAGGTAGGGTCTCACTGTAGCCCAGGCTGACCTGGAATTCACTATGTAGTCTCAGGGTGACCTTGAATTCAAGGTAATCCTCCTACCTCTGCCTCCTGAGTGCTGGGATTAAAGGTGTGCGCTACCACACCTGGCTTTGATTGTGTAGTTTTGAGTGTGAAATTTGTAGATGACCATGTCATATATCTATTAAGACACACCTGAGTTCATTTCTTCAAAGTTTGGGGAGTGCAGACTTGAGCTGATAAAGGTTGAGGGGAAGAGAGATTTAGAAATGTAGCCAGTGAAGGTCCTACAGCTCTCAGAATAGTCCGTATTATTGTGGAAGCCCTAAACTGAACTGCCCCACGGAAGCCTCCAGCCAGTGGATGATGTAGGGTAAACGTGGAGATCGGGTTTTTCATAAAAGTACCATTGTTGTACTCACTGGGTAATTTCTTTCTTTCTTTCTTTCCTTTTCTTTTTTTTTTTTTGAGGTAGGGTTTCATACTAGCTCAGCTGACCTGGAATTCACTATGTAGTTTCAGGGTGGCCTTGAACTCACTGCGATCCTCCTACCTCTGCCTCCCGAGTGCTGGGATTAAAGGCGTGTGCCACCACGCCCGGCTCCTCACTGGGTAATTTCTGTGTGACAAAGCATTTTAAAAATATTTTATTGGGGCTGGAGAAATGGCTTAGTGGTTAAGCGCTTGCCTGTGAAGCCTAAGGACCCTGGTTCGAGGCTTGATTCCCCAGGTCCCACGTTAGCCAGATGCACAAGGGGGCGCACACGTCTGGAGTTTGTGTGCAGAGGCTGGAAGCCCTGGCACGCCCATTCTCTCTCTCTCCCTCTATCTGTCTTTCTCTCTGTGTCTGTCGCTCTCAAATAAATTTAAAAAAAATTTAAAAAAATTAAAATGTTAAAAAATATTTTATTGATTTATTTGCAAGGGAAGAGAGAGAGAGAGAGAGAGAGGAGTGGGGGAGGGAGGGAGGGAGGATGGGCAGGCATGCCAGGGCCTCCTGCCACTTTGAGCACTGGACTTTACGTGGGCATGGGGAATCGAACCCAGGCTGTCAGGGTGTGCAGACAAGTGCCTTTAGTGGCTGATCCATCTCTCAGCCTGTGACAAAGCATTTTTTATAGGTATATCATGCATTTCTAATGTTCACCACAACTTACAAAAGTCAGCATTGGCACTTGTTTCCAGACACAGAAACAGATGAGTTAAGAACCATACAGCTGGTTAATGGTGGATCCAAACTTCAGTCAAACCTGAACATCTCTGGGATGGGCCCCTGCATCACAGTGCTATTTTTCCATTAGGAGCTTCATGTTGAAGCTCTAGAGTACCCTTGCAGGGGGCAGGGACGGAAGGGAAGGTCTAGACTGACAAAGAGAATTTGAGAACTGGTGCTAGCCTGGAGGGAACATGACTTCATTTCTGGTATTGAGGAGAAGGTCTTTGTCTGCCCTTGCTCTGCCTTCTCTTTACTTAGCAGGAGGTTCTGGTAGCTACAGGCTTCAGTTTTATTTTACTCTATCTTTCTGTAATTCAGTAGTAGGGCTCTAGGGGTCCCAGTTGCTGCATATTGTGGACTATTTACAGAAGAAAAAAAGGAACAGCCTTCAAGCAAGAAGAACTTATCCTTTTTTGTTTTTAGAGTTCACTGTACTATTTTATTTTTGTATAATGTTGGCAAGTTTCCACAGTGGGGCTTATTCTTTTTTTAATTTTTTAAAATATATTTTATTTACTTATGAGAGAGAGAGAGAGAGAGAGAGAGAGAGAGAAGAGAGAGAGAGAGAGAGAGAGAGAGAGAGAGAGAGAGAACGGACGTGCCAGGGCCTCCAGACACTGCAAACAAACTCCAGACGTGTGTGCCACCTTGTACATCTGGCTTACTTGGGTCCTGGGGAATTGAACCAGGATCCTTTGGCTTTGTAGGCAAATGCCTTAACTGCTAAGCCATCTCTCCAGCCCTGGCTTATTCTTTTTTTTTTTAATTTAATTAATCAATTTATTTGAAAAAGAGAGAAAGAGGGAGGGAAGGGGGGAGGAGAGAGAGAGGGAGGAATAGAGAATGGGCATGCCAGAGCCTCCAACCACTGCAAACAAATTCCAGACACATGAGCCACCTTGTGCATCTGGCTTACATGGGTCCTGGGGAATCAAACCTGGGTCCTTTGGCTTTTCAGGCAAGCGCCTTAACCGCTAAATCTTCTCTCCAGCCTGGGGCTTATTCTTTCTGACAAAGCACTTGTGGAGCATTTATTATGCTGTAGAATGACTTTTTCATGGCAGAAAGCACATGGTAGGCTTCTTTCCCCTTTGTTTATTTTTATTTATTTGAGAGCGACAGAAAGAAAAAGAGGCAGAGAGAGAATAGGCACGCCAGGGCCTCCAGCCATTGTAAATTCCAGATGCATGTGCCCTCTTGTGCATCTGTCTTACCTTGGTCCTGGGGAATTGAGCCTTGAACTGGGTCCTTAGGCTTCACAGGCAAGTGCTTAACTGCTAAGCCATCTCTCCAGCTCCATGGTAGGCTTCTTTCCCACAAGTATTTTTATTTGAATTAAGTTCAGATCAGTGGAAAGGACAAAACATGCAGAATGAGAAGGTGTGATTTCCAGGCAGAGTTTTGAATTTGTAGACAAGGAACAGACATCACGCCATGGGGAAGCCACAGCCTTTCTTCCTGGGTGGCCGCCCTGGCTAGCTGGCCCCTCAGAAGAGAGCTGCACCTAGGCCAGCGCCTGCAGCTCAGCTGCCAGCAGCAGCTCTCCCCTCATTTGTAGTTGGCTCACCTGCTGCTGTGCCCTGGAGCCAGGTCTGGTGGCCCAGATGGCATGCACTTCAGCCAGTGTGGCTGTGGGCTCACAGTGGGGCATCCCCCGTGTCCAGCCATCACTGGGGGCTTCCATGGAGGTGGTAATGCGGACCCTGGAAAGCCTGATACCACTTACCAGGAGCCTCTGGAAGCCCAGTCAGTGCAGCAGCAACACCGCTTTATTGAGACCAGACGGTTTCTGGAGTATGCCCAGAACCAGGGTGACTTCAAATTCTGTGAGTGTTTCAGTGAGTTGCTGAAATGACAGCTGGATTAATCTAATCAAGATATCCAAGGGCTAGAGAGGTGGCTCAGTGGTTAAAGGTGCTGGTGTGCAAAGTCTGCTGGTCCTAGTTCACTTTCCCAGTACTCATGTCAAGCCAAGTGCACAAAGTGGCACATGCATCTGGAGTTAGTTTGCAGTGGCAGGAGGCCCTGGTGTGCCCATTCTCTCTTTTTGCTTGCAAATAAATAAATATTTAAAAAGAAATTCAACCTGAAGAAATAGAACGTCTGCTCTGATGACCAAGTTGCTTTAACATAAAAATGTACCTGATAGTGTAAAACTCTTCAGTTAACCCTTTGTATGACTAGCTCTGCGGCTTCAGAATGACGATGGGAAGGTGTATACAAGCCTGAGACACCTACACAAGACCATCATAATAGGAGGAAAATATCATGACATCAAAATAAAAGAGAGACTGATTGAGAAGGGGAGGGGATATGATGGAGAATGAGTTTCAAAGGGGAAAGTCAGGGGAGGGAGGGTATTACCATGGGATATTTTTTCTAATCATGGAAGTTGTTAATAAAACTTTGGAAAAAAAAAAAAAAAAGAGCGCCGAGCGGGGGCTGGGTGAGCGTGGTGTGGTGCCCGGAGCCGGCCGTGACGCTTTACTTGCAGATTAATCACAGTAAGAGGATTTTGTCTTCCCCAAAGAAGACGTGATTTCCAGTCTACAGTGATCAACTTGTTTACCTCAGGGAATTCCCTTCTCCAGCCCTCCTGTTCAAAGCCATCTACTTCCTGACCACAAGATACCATACCCGCTATTACTCTTCACAGCATTTATGACTACCTGAATTTTTTCAGGCTTTCTACCTTGCCTCCCACCCCACACCATGTAATTTCCATAAGATTTAGGGATCTCAGCCGGGTGTGGTGGTGCACGCCTTTAATCCCAACACTCGGGAGGCAGAGATGGGGGGATTGCTGTGAGTTCGAGGCCACCCTGAGACAACATAGTGAATTCCAGGTCAGCCTGAGCTAGAGTGAGACCCTACCTTGAAAAACAAAAAGCAAACAAACAAACAAAAAAAGAAGCTTTAGGAATTTCTAGTTGTTAGTGGTGGCTCACGCCTGTAATCCCAGCATTTGGGAGGCCGAGATGAGGACTGCATAGTTTGAGGCCAGTCTGCACTACACTGTGAGTTCTAGGCTAGCCTGAGCCACCTTAGTGAGACCAGACTTTGTCTCAAAATGCTCCCCCACCAAAAAACAAAACAAAACAAAATTAGAGATTTTTGTCCACTACAAAGGTTTTGTGCCTCGAATAGTGGCATAGAATTAGTAAATATTTGTTGACTTTGGGTCAGATATACTTGTGGATGTTTTATATGTATTTGTTTACTTTTTCATGATAGTTTTTCACTATACCACTAATTATTCCCATTTTACAAATAGGGAAAATTACTTGCCCAAGATTACATGGCTGAATGGCATATGTAACCAAAGGCCTACAAACCCAAAGTAACCAAAGTCTGTGTGCTCTGAAGTGGACCGTGCTGATTCACTTACTTGGGTACACACCAGGATCTGTGACTGAGCTACATCTAGTAACTATACACTCACCTGGAAAAAGTTCTTTGGGGGAGGATCTTTCCCATGCACAATTTAACACACATTTGGTTTATATACAGAAAATGAGTGGAATGTGATAATTTGGAAATGTTTCTGTTGCCTGAGAGAAGTCTTTTCCTGGTTTCGAATAGTATTAGAGTTATTTTGGCCTAAATACTTCATACCACCTTTTCTCCTCCTTGGATTCAGTATCAGCCAAGGCCAGAATGCAGACCATCCTTAAGATGTGCTAGGGTATGACTTTCACTATGGTTTGGAGAGGCCAAGGCCAGAGCTGTTATCAGAGTTTGGCAAAACAATGATACCTCCAAGGTTCATGAGGCTAGATTCAAATGCTATCCGGATAGATGTGTGTACCATTCTAGGAATTCTGCCAGAAAGGTGGTAAGAGAGAATAGGCTCAGTATCCTTCCCCCAGTGACTGTGGTATTGGGAGAGTATACCCCTTCTTACAGCCCAGGCACCAGTAGCTGTGGGGTAAGAGGCCTGGTTAAGCCTGATGCTTGTGAAAGACCTAGATAAGCAAAGCAGAAGTGGTCCGTTTAGGGTAAGGATGTTCTCAGTCACATGGCCGAGTAAGAGTGAGGAGGAGGAAGCTCGGTCAGTAAAGCTGCTGTGTAGTGTAAGTTTGAGGACTTGAGTTTGATCCGTAGGACCCGTGTAAAGATGCCATGCCTGGTGGTATGCACCAGAAATCCCTGCTCACAGAAGAACCTCTGGGGCTTGCTGGCCAGCCAGTCAAGCCCAACTTGTGAGCTCCAGGCCAATGAGAGATTGCCTCAGGAAAGGTGGATGGGGGACTTGAGAGATGGCTCAGCAGTTAAGGCCCTTGCCAGCAAAGCTTAATGACCCAAGTTCGATTTCTCAGTATCTATGTAAAGCCAGATGCACAAATTGGCACATGCATCTGGAGTTTGGCCCTGGTGCACCTATTCTTTCTGCCTGCCTCTTTTCTCTCTCTGCTTCCACTTAAAAAAAAAATTTTTTTTTAAGTGGACAGTGGGCTGGAGAGTTGGCTTATCAGTTAAGGCACTTGCCTAAAAAGCCACAGGATCCATATTCAATTCCCCAGGACCCTCGTAAGCTGATGATGTACAAGGTGTCACATGTGTCTGGAATTCATTTGCAGTGGTTGAAGGGCTTGATATGCCCATTCTCTCTATCTGCCTCTCTCTCTCTCAAATAAATAAAATAAAAATATTTTTTAAAATTATTATTTATTTTGAGTTAGGATCTGTCTACCCCAGGTTGACCTGGAATTCACTATGTAGTCTCAAGTTGGCTTTGAACTCATGGCAATCCTCCTATCTCTGCCTCCCAAGTGCTGGGATTAAAGGCGTGTGCCACCACGCCTGGTGAGAAGGACTTTATTAGCTAAAGTAACTAAATAGCCTAGAAGTAGATCTATTTTTTTGACAAAATAGATACAGGGAGTAATAAAAAATATCTGAGATCTCTGTTTTATTGTCTCTAAAACATAGTGTTTTAGATGTTAATGTCTTGTAAATTTTGGCTGAAACTTTGAGACAAAGGTCTAGGAACAAGTTGATCTAAGTATAGAAAACAATTTGCTTAACTTAAGTTTTAGATGTGCAAGCAAGCCTAGGGCAGTGAGGCGTCCAATGCTTCAATGTTCAGGAGCAAGTAGAGTAGGTTTATGAAGGTATTTCTAAGGACAAAGTGAAATTCCTAAAAAGACTAATTCCCTACCTAAGGCTTACTGTGTCATAAAGATAAGTGGGGGTTGGCGGGGTGCAGGGTTTGTTCTGTTGTTTCTTTCCTCTTAGGAAGAGTCAACACCCTTGGATATTTTTATTTATCTCTAGTGTCTTTGGTTTGCTGCCATATTCTGTTATTCAAATAGAGCCTATTCTGCAAATTTTGTTCTAAAACACGCCAGTCCTAAACTGCTTGTCAGGCTGTGGTTTACCAACCTTACAGATACTAGTCCTGTGCCTCTTTGGACACATGACCAGGCTAATAATAGATCTGAAGTTCTGGGAGAGCCTCAGCTTACCCTCCTCACCCCCACCTGCTTGCTTCAGTGCCCAGACAACTGGATGGGGAATGGAAACAGGGCAGTATGCCCATTCTCTTTTAGGAAGCAGTTCAGGTCCAAGTCTATATGAGTAGCTTTTGGCTTCATTGGTCTCCGTGCTGCTTCAGGTCAAGTGAAAGTGATTAATGTGGGCTGGAGAGATGGCTTAGTGGTTAAGGCATTTGCCTGTGAAGCCTAAGGACCCAGGTTTGATTTCCCCAGGACCCATGTAAGCCAGATGCACAAAGTGGTGCAGGCATCTGGAGTTCGTCTGCAGTGGACAGATACCCTGGCATGCCCATTCTCTCCCTCTTCCTCTCAAATAAATTTAAAAAAATGTGTGTGTGTGTGTACACACACACACACACACACACACACATACGTATATGAAAATGCTTAATGTTTAGGAGGAGATAATACTAATGTTGTAGGTGGGGTTCTTTCCCTCTCTTCAAGGTAGGGTCTTACTCAAGCCCACGCTGACCTGGAACGGACTCTCTAGTTCTAGGGTGGCCTTGATCTCACAGTGATCCTCCTACATCTGCCTCTGGAGTGCTGGGATTAAAGTTGTATGCTACCACACCTGGCTGGGGTTTTCTTTTTGTTAAAGTAAACATGTGTTGGATCCTTGCAGTATATCTAACACTTTATTAGGTGCTTTGCATGTGTTAGCACAGTCTTCCCCACAGCCCTGTAAAACAGGTTATTGCTAATTTATAGGAGTTACTAAAACTTAGAAAGACTAATTAACCTCATATTGTGGGATCATCAAGACTAGAATCCAGACCTTTTAAAAATTATTTGTTCATTTTTATTTATTTGAGAGTGACAGAGAAAGAGGCAGATATATAGAGAATGGATGTGCCAGGGCTTTCAACCACTTCAATTGAACTCCAGATATGTGCGCCCCCTTGTGCATCTGGCTAATGTGGGTCCTGGGGAATGGAGCCTCGAACCAGGGTCCTTAGGCTTCACAGGTACGTGCTTAACTGCTAAACCATCTCTCCAGCCCGAATCCAGGCCTTTTGATTCTGTTTTTCCTAAATTTAGATGGTGTCCCTGGTTATCTGGACAGCTATCATTGGGATACTTGTATTATTGTCCACCTAGCTGTAGAAAATGGAGCAAGTCTGAAGGGAAGGGAAGAAATCCCATCAGTCTTTGGGCTATAAAGTTGTTTAGGGACTGTGGAGGTGGCTCTGTGGGTGACAGCACTTGCCATGCAAGCATGAGAGCCTGAGAGGGTCTCAGTTTGATCCCATGAAAAAGCTAGGAATGGCCATATGTGCCTTTAACCTCAGTCCTGTGGCAGGTGGAGATAGGAGAATCACTGGGGTTTGCTGGTCAACCAGTCTTACCAAAAATGGCAGCTCTTAGTTCAGAGAGACTCCATTTTAAAGGAAAAAATGTGAAAGAGCAAGAGAGGGGGAAGACACCTAGTGTTCTCCTATGGCCTTCACATGCATGTCCACAGGCACGCATGTATACGTACACATACACATACATACGTACGTACGTATGCATGTACATAATGCCACACACAAATTGTGTAATGGATGGATATAATAAGATGATAAAACCTACATAGGTCCATACGACTCCAGCAGACCTAGGTCACAGAGTGTATTGTCCTGTAGGTAAGTAAATACACCACATTCCTGGGCTGGGGATTCACCAAGTTGCTTGATCCAGCAGGGACTAAGCACTGGGTTTGATCCCATGTTCCGCATACACTGGCCATGATGGTACACTCTTATGATCCTAGTACTTGGGAGCTGGGAAAGGTTAAGGCCAGCGTTGGCTACAGGGCAAGTTCGAAGAGACTGTCTCAAAAATAAATGCATAAAAGCTGGGTGTGGTGGCGCACACCTTTAATGCCAGCACTCGGGAGGCAGAAGTAGGAGGACTGACATGAGTTCGAGGCCACCTTAAGACTACATAGTGAATTCCAGGTCAACCTGGGCTAGAGCAAGACTCTACTTGGAAAAATCAAAATAAATATTAATAAATAAATGCCTAAAAATAAGGGCTGGGGAAATAGCTCAGTGCTTAGAGGCACTTGTTATGCAAGCCTGCAGATCAGCTTTTGGATCCTTAGCGCCCAGCTAAAGCTGGATGCATAGCATTGCAGTCAGGTTCGCGTTGCTGGCAGAAATCACCCGAACAAGAGCAGCTTTTGGGGAAAAAAAAAGTTTATTTTGGCTTATAGATTCAAGGGGAAGCTCCATGATAGCAGGGGAAAACCATGTCATGAGCAGAGGGTGGACATCAACCCCTGGCCAACATAAGGTGGACAATAGCAACAGGAGAGTGTGCCAAACACTGGCCTCAATATCCATAAGTCCGCCCCAACAATACACTGCCTCCAGGAGGCGTTAATTCCCAAATCTGCATCAGCTGGGAACCTAGCATTCAGAACAACTAAGTTTCTGGAGGACACCTGAATCAAACCACCACATTCTGCCCCTGGCCCCCCTAAACTGAAACCATACATGATTTAAAATGCAGTGCATTCATCCAACTTTAAAAGTCTATTTTTTTTTATCAATCCTAATGATGTTCAAACATTCCCATAATCCAAGGTCTTTTTTTTTTTTGAGGCAGGGTCTCGCTCTAGCCCAGGCTGACCTGGAATTCACTGTGTAGTCTCAGGGTGGCCTTGAACTCATGGCGATCCCCCTACCTCTGCCTCCTGAGTGCTGGGATTAAAGGCATGAGCCACTATGCCTGGCTCCAAGGTCTTTTAACTGAGCCATAATATCAAAAAGAGAACTCAAAAAAACCCCATAATGGAATAGAATAAACATTCATACTGCAAAAGATGGCATTGAGCATAGTAAAAAAAAATAATCAATATATGATTTAAACAGGGCAAACACCAAACTCTGTAGCTCCAAATCCAACAACTCTAGTCAGTGACAACTCTCCAAGTCCGATAATTTGAACCAGCAACAAGTCTCTGGAGTTCTAATTCTGCCCCTCCAGGTAGGTTCCTCACAGTCCTGGAAAACTTCATCTGGGGTCGGCAGCTCTCTTTAGCAGCCATCTTGTGGTCCTGGCATCTCCACTGGGTCTCCACTGCAACCCACGGCCCATCCTCATGGCTCCATGCAGACATCCAGCAAACCTGCTTCACACTACCCATGGCCACTTCCAAAACACAAGACTGTGTTGCAAATTCAATGACCCTCTCTTTCCTGCATTTCTTATACTCCACAATACCAGGTAGAGTGCCAATTTATTAATCCAGTGGGGAGTAAAGCAGACTTTGAAGAACAGGACACTCCTGAGCACTCAGGCCCCTTCAAAAGAGTCTTCATTCTTCCTGTTGCCCCAGTGCAGGTCAGCTGGCCCAATCTCAAAGGTTGTAATCTCATATAGTTGCAGCTGAACAGGCAGAAGTTTCAGCCCAAAGATTTCATTTTTGTGATACATCCTTCTACTCATACCAGTCTGTTTCTACGCAGTGCAACCCTGCACAACTTCTCAGGACATGGGCAAGCCTTTCATACAAATACTTCTAGCCCAGTCTAGACAAAGCTCCTTTTCTCCCTCATAAGCCAAACTTCACAGTCCATAGTTCTCACTGCATTCAGATCTTGTAACTCTGACCAGAATAATCCATCAAGCTGTACTTACAGCACTGCAAGGTGTCTCTTAGGCCAAGCTTTCAAATTCATTCACATTCCTCTTGAAAATCAGCTCCAAAAAGCCAAAGCCATACAGTCAGGTGTCTAGCAGCAGTCCCATTCCTCGGTACCAACTTCACAGACTTGAGGGGAAGCTCCACGATGGCAGGGGAAAACGATGGCATGAACAGAGGGTGGACATCATCCCCTCACCACTATAAGGTGGACAATAGCAACAGGAGAGTGTGCCAAACACTGGCGTGGGGACACTGGCTAAAATACCCATAAGCGTGCCCCCAACAATACACTGCTTCCAGGAGGTTTTAATTCTCAGATCTCCACCAGCTGGGAACCTAGCATTCATAATGCCTAAGTTTATGGGGACACCTGAATCAAACCACCACACACACTGACAGAAGCACCTGTAATTCCAAAGTTCCCACAGAGCAATGGGAAATTGAGTTGGAAGAATCCTGAAACTTGTGGACCAGCCAGTTTGGCCTTCCCAGTAGCAAGCAACAAGAGGGGCCCTGTCTCTCAAAAGGTAGAAGGAGAGGATCAGAGCTTCAGGGCTGTCTTCTGAACTCCACACACACACCCTGGCATATGCAGATCCACACGTGTACACACACATACACACCACATACATACACAAATTAAAAAAAAAACAATAAGAGGTGCATCTACTTTTAAAATAAACCCTATTCCTTATTGTGGAATATATGGTACTCAGAGGTAAGATGCCTGCTTTGTAAACCCTGTTTTATTTTCCCTTACTTCCTGTCAATCTGTTCTTTGTTCTCTTGTTCACTAAATCACCTGTCAACTTTCGTGCATGCATATTTTAGGATCTTAAGATTGTTGGCAAAGGAACTATTGCTATCTTAGGACTGAGTAGATAGTTTTGAATTCCAGTTATTGAATTCCAGAATCACTTTGGATTACAGTTCATTCATTCATTTATTTAAGATATGGGGTACTACCTCTGTGCCAGGAACTGTTTTAGGTCCCAGAAATCAGTATGATGAACAAGACAGATATAATTCCTGCTCTCCTGGTATGTGTACTGTAGTCAGGAAGGCAGAAAAGAAACGCAGTCACACTAAAATCTGAAGAATGTCATTAATTGGGAATAAGAGACAAGATGAAAGATGTGATGTTAATATTGTTTAGGGTGACAGGAAAGATGTGGCATCTGAGGTGGTGACATTTAAAGCTTGTTAGGAATTAGACAGGCCAGACACGGTGGCACATACCTTCAATCCCAACACTTAGGAGGTAGAGGTAGAAGGATCACTGTGAGTACAAGGCCAGCCTGACTACATAGTAAATTCCAAGTCAGCCTGGGCTACAGCGAGACCCTACCTCAAAAAACCAAACCAAACCAAACCAAATCAAACCAAACCAAAATGACAACAACAACAAAAAGAAATTTAGGTGGGCTTGATGTGGTGACGCATACCTTTAATCCCAGCACTTGGGAGGTTGAGGTAGGAGGATTGGTGAGTTTGAGGCCAGCCTAGAGCTGTAGAGCGAGTTCCAGATCAGCCTGAGCTAGCATGAGATCCTACTTCATTTAAAAAAAAAAAGAATTAGGTAAATGGGACCAAGAAAATAATTTTAGTGTGTGTGTGTTGGGGGAGGTAGGGATGGCTCAAAGACTCAATGCTCTTGTTTGCAAAACTTGCTGGCCAGGTTCAGTTCCCCAGCACCCATGCAAAGCCAGATGCACAAAGTGGCACATGCATCTGGAGGGTTTTTGTTTGTTTTTCAACAGCAAGAGGGCCTGGTATACACACACAATCTAAATACCTGAAAAGAAAGACAATTTTAGGTAGCAGGAAGAGTATATGCAAAGGTCTAAAAGCCAGGTGTTAAGGGTAAACCATACCCATTCCAGATCATTTATTTAGCATCTATTGACAGCTGCTTTCTAGCATGCAGTGTCAATCAAGCATGGTCTCTATCTGTCCTGGAGGAACTTGTCAAGAGTAGTGATGTCACTTCTTGGTAACCATGGTGCTAAGGTCACCCTAGATCTTGGACTCAGTCTCCTGGGTCCCACGTGACAGGACTTAGCACCTCTAGAGACACTGCCTGCCCTTGAGTGTCTGTCCCACCTGTCAAGTAGAGAGGACGTGGACCCAAGCTGAAAACATAGTATTTCCTTTTATCCTTGGACCCAGACTCATTAGATTCTTGATTATCAGAACTATGCTATCAGATATGTCCCCATTCCAAATTCTCAACCCCAATGTGATATTAGGAAGTGCAGCCCTTGGTAGATGATCAGGCCCTGAGGACCAAGCCCTTGGTCCCCTGTCATGGAAGGTCATTGTGAAGAAGACACATATGAAAACTAGAAGGTGGACCCTCTCCAGAGACCAGATCTGCCAAAGCTTTGATTTTGGATTTCCCTGCTTTTAGAACTGTGATAAGTAAATTCTTTGTTTTTTGAACTACTGAGTCTATGGTGCTTTTAATTTTTATTTATTTGTGAGAGAGAGAGAAAGAAAGGGGGGAAAGAGGCAGGTGGAGAGAGAGAGAGAGAGAGAGAGATCGAGAATGGGTGCGCCAGGGCTTCCAGCCCCTGCAAATGAACTCCGGATACATGTGTCACCTTGTGCATCTGGCTTACATGTGTCCTGGAGAATTGAGACAGGGTCCTTTGGCTTTGCAGGCAAGCACTAAGCCATCTCTCCAGCCCAGTGGAATTTTTTAATTATAACAATATAAATATAAATATATGAACACAAACTAGTACCAAGAACTAAGGGTTCTGTTATAACAAATACCTAAAAATGTGAAACTGGCTTTGTAATTGGGCTAACAAGAAGAACATGGAAGAGGACTGGAGGGATGGCTTACCAGTCAAGGTATTTGCCTGCAAAGCCAAAGGACCCAGGTTTAATTCTCCAGGACCCATGTTAGCCAGATGCACAAGGGGGCATACACATCTGGAGTTTGTCAGTGGTTGGAGGCTCTGGCACGCCCATCTCTCTCTCTCTCCTTCCCTTCCTCCCTTTCTCTGTCAAAAAAATAAATAAATAATAAAATATTAGAAAGAAGAACATGGAAGAGTCTGGAGATGTATAGCACAAAAAAACACAAATGTTTAAATATTTTATTTACTTGAGAGAGGAGAGAGAGAGAGGCCATCACTCCAGCCCAAATCAAATGTTTTCATGTTGATGCTGGTGAGGTCTCAGGAAAGAAAAAGCAAAGGGAAGCTAGGCTGCGGAGATGGTTCAGTGGCTAGGGCACTTGCTTGCAAAGCTTAACCACCAGGGTCAGTCTCTGGTTAGAGACCCTGCTTTAAGAAAACAGACGGCAGCCAGGTGTGGTGGTGCATGCCTGTAATCCCAGCACTTGAGAGGTAGAGGTAGGAGTTTGAGGCCATCCTGGGACTAATTCCAGGTCAGCCTGGGCTAGGGTGAGACCCTACCTTGAAAACCAAAACAAAAAGTAGACAATAGGGCAGGAGAGATGGTTTAGCAGTTAAGGCACTTGCCTACAAAGACTAACCACACAGGTTTGATTCTCCAGTACCCACATAAAGCCAGACACACAAAGTGGCACACTTATATTTGTGATGCAGGAGGGGTCAGGAAGGCCCGTGAACCCTAACTTTTAGGTATTTATCCTATCAGCAAGAAATTGATAAAACAAACTCTGAGAAGAGTAAATTATGAATTATTATGTTTATTTAGGGAGAAATCATGAATTATGAGGTTTATTGTAGGGGGAATTAAGAACTGGGGAGAAAGCTTAGCTGGGTGTGGTGGCGCATGCCCTTAATCCCAGCACTCTGGAGGCAGAGGTAGGAGGATCGCTGTGAATTTGAGGCCACCCTGAGAATACATAGTGAATTCCAGGTCAGCCTGGGCTACAGTGAGACCCTACCTCAAAAACAAAACAAATAAACAAACAAAAGAACTGGGGAGAAAGCTAACTTAAACTCTTATGCCAGGGCTGGAGTGACAGCTTCACAGGTAAAGCGCTTAGCACCTGTGAAGCTTAAGGGCCCAGGTTCAATTCCCCAGTACCCACGTAAACACAAGGTGGTACAAGTATCTGGAGTTTGTTTGCAGTGGCAGAAGGCCCTGGTGCACCCATTCTCTCTTGACTCCTCTCTCTCTCTCTCTCAAATAAATAAATATATTCAAAAAAAAACCTCTTTAAGCCAGAGGAGAATACTCCTCCTTGTCCAGATGGAAAGGGAGAGGGGAGGAGAGACTCTCCGTCACAGAGAAATTAAAAGGCTCTGGAGGAGGCACAGACACCTACACATGGAAGACAAAGCATGAAAACCAAAAGAGCCCCTTCACATGAAAGGCCAGAGAGGGTTAAGAAACAGTGACCATGGGGCTAGAGTGATGGCTCATCCATTAAGGCGCCTGCCTGCAAAACCAAAGGACCCAGGTCCAGTTCTCCAGTATCCAATGTCAAGCCAGATGCACAAGGTGGCACATGCCTCTGAAGTTCATCTGCAGTGGCTAGAGGCCTTGGTGTGCCCATTCTCTTTCTCTCTCTCTCTCTAATAAATAAATAAAATTTAGTGAAGTACTCAGAGATCAAAGAAAAATAATACACATAACAAAGTGAGAAAACGCCCCAAAGCAAGACAAGCAGGAAAGTAGCAAACCCAGAGAATGTTCTTCCCTTCCTAGCCAGACTGGGCAGGGGAGGATTCCACTTACACAGGTATTCAGGCAAGATCGCAGGAGAGAAAAAAAGAGGGCTGGCTCCTGTGGTTAGTCTTTCCTATATGGATCAGGCATCCAATTACGGTGAGCCTTGGTATCAGACTCATGTGTGCAAGGAGTAATCCAATTCGTTCATGGACTCAGGGGCCTGACCCAGGAGGAGCCAAGACCTGACTGATTGGTGGACTCAGGGGCCAGTCCACCCAGCTGAGCTAGATTGGAGAAGCTCAGGAGACTGTTGTTGAGAAATTGTAGTCATCTTAGGTGAGATTGAATTGGATGTCAAGTTCTAGTTTTTCCAGGGCAGAGGGAGTGCCATCTCCTTTTCCCTTTTTGGGCTTCCGTCCCTGACTAACTGCCTGGAAACAGCAGCCTTCCTCCTGTTTCTCCTTCATTGGTAGAAATATGAATGATAAAGGTCATTCTGATGAGGTCTCAGACAGAAACCAGCGGTGGTGTTGGAAACTGGAGGAAAAGTTACCCGTGTTGCAAGTAGCAAAGAACTTGGCTGAATTGTGCTCATGTTCATTGAACCTTGAACTTTCCTGCAAAGAACCTGGATGTGTGCTCCAGGCAGGCATTAGCTAAAGGCATTTCTGAGCAAAGTTGTTCAGGGTGCAGCTTGGTACCTCCTGTATGCATATAGTAAAATGCAAGAGGAGAGAAGTGGCTTGAATTTTTAAACAAAACAAAAAAAGAACTAGGGACTGGAGAGATTGGCTTAGCGGTTAAGGAGCTTGCCTGGGAAGCCTAAGGACCCAGGTTTGATTCCCCAGTACCCATGTAAGCCAGGTGCACAAGGTAGCACATGTGTCTGGAGTTTGTTTGCAGTGGCCAGAGGCCCTGTATGCCCATTCTCTCTTTTGCTTTTCTTCCTTTCTCCCTCCCTCCCTTCCTTCCTTTCTTTTCTTTCTTTCTTTCCTTCCTTCTTTCTTTCTCTTTCTTAAGTAAATAAATAAAATATCATTTAAATCATTTTAATTAATTTATTTGATAGAAAGAGGGAGAAAGACAGGGAGAGAGTGAGAGAGAGAGAATGGGCACGCCAGAGCTCCAGCCACTGCAAGCGAACTCCAGATGCATGTGCCCCCTTGTGAATCTGGTTTATGTGGGTCCTGGGGAATTGAACCTGGGTCCTTTGGCTTTGCAGACAAATGCCTTCACTGCTAAGCCATTCCTCCAGCCCAAATAAATATTTTTAAAAAAGAACTAGGTGCTGGGGAGATGACTCAGTGGATAAAGTACTTCCTGTGCAAGGCTGAGGACTGAGTAAGTGCAGAATGAGTGTGGTGATGGGCCTGTAATCCCAGTGCTTCAGGAGATAGAGACAGAGTCTCCAGGGCAAGCTGGCTACTTAGATTAGGTAAATCAGCAAGCCCTGGGAGAGACCCTGCTTCAGTATGTTAAACTAGGGAGTGATCAAGAAAGACACCCAAGGCCAGGTGTGGTGGTGCACGCCTTTAATCCCAGCACTTGGGAGGCTGAGATAGGAGGATTGCTGTGAGTTCAAGGCCACCCTGAGACTATGTAGTGAATTCCAGGTCAACCTGGGCTAGAATGAGAGCCGACCTCAAAAAATCAAAAAAAGGGGCTGGAGAGATGGTTTAGTGGTTAAGGCATTTGCCTGCAAAGCCATAGGATGCTGGTTTGATTCTCCAGGACTCACGTAAACCAGATGCACAAGGGGGTGCATATGCCTGGGGTTTGTTTGCAGTTGCTGGAGGCCCTAGCATGCCCATTCTCTCCCCTCTTTCTCTCTGTCTTCCTCTTTCTCTCTCAAATAAATAAATAAATAAATTTTTTAAAAGGAAGACACCCAACATAAGCCCCTGGCTTCCTCAGTCATGTATGTATGCATACATGTGCATTCATATGTACACATACATATAAACACACACACACACATCACGTATATCAAAATAAAAAGGAACTAGAACTTAAAATAGATTTGGAAAGTACTATCCATACTGTAAAAAAAATGAGAAAGTGGGCCTGGAGCAATGGCTTAGCAGTTAAGGTGCATGTCTGTGAAATCTAACGACCCAGGTTTGATTCTCCAGGTGCCACGTAAGCCAGATGAACATGGTGGTGCCTACATCTGGAGTTCATTTGCAGTGTCTAGAGGCCCTGGTATGCCCATTCTCTCTCCCTCTCTCTCTCTCCCTCTCCCTCTGTCTGTCTCTAATAAAAAAATAAAAATCTTTTTTATTTTATTTTTTAACATATTTATTGAAAACTTCTATATTTACAGACAACAAACTATGGTATTTCCCTTCCCTCTCCCACTTTCCCTTTCATAACTCTGCTCACCATCATATCCCCTCCCTTTCTCCATTAGTCTCTTTTTTAATTTGATGTCATCATCTTTTTCTCCTATTATGAGGGTTTGTGTGGGTATTGCTAGGCACTGCAAGGTCATGGATATCGAGGCCATATTCTGTCCAGACAGTTGAATGTAAGGAGTGGTCCCCTTCTTTTGGCTCTTCCATTCTTTCTGCCACCTCTTCCACAATGAATCCTGAGCCTTGAAGGGTGTGAGATATTTCAGTGCTGGGCACTCCTCCGTCCCTTCTTCTCAGCACTATGTTGCTCTATGGGTCATCCCAGTGGTCATTGCCATCTGGAAAGAAAAGTTTCTCTAACCAGAAGTGAGAGTAGCATTAATATATGAGTATGAACATTAAGTGTAGTGCTTTCAGGGCAATTTGGTAAGAGTCAAATATACATTTATCCAGACAAGAGCAGGCTTTATACCCCTAAGGCTCATGACCTCCCCTGCCATAGGCTTTGGATTAGGTTTTTGGTACCAGGCATGTATTCCCTCCCATAGAGTGGGCCTTCAGTCCAATTAGACAGCAGTTGGTTTCCCCCAGAGCAGACATATCACTATTGCAATTGTTCAGTCTTTTGGCCTGTCTGGCCAAACTTGAGGTTTCCAGTGTTCATGGTTTTCACCACTGTAAAAATAACTCTTACAAAAATGAGAAAATGTGTTTGGAAGAGAGCACTAAGGGTGTGGCTAACTGACTGGTGGAGAAGCTGTGTGGGTGTGAACCACAACCCTAATTAGCCATCTCAGCAGAGGCCAGGCCGAGAACTAGAAGGTAAGAAAAGAATGATCCTGAGGGCGATTCATAGATCATAAGAGCTCGCTCCTTGGTTTCAAAAGGGAGGACTATCATTTTGCTTTCAACCATTATATGGCCTGTGCGGGGATAGTAGTATCCAAGAGGGCAGGACTGGCTAGAGGCTGGATGGCCCAATCCCTGAATGGTGAAGTTGTGGGTAGGACTGCTATCCTAATGGCCTGAAGGCGGTAGGCATGTCTGCCCCAGAAGTCCCGTAAGACAGGACATTAATCAAAAGCAGATAATCCCTAACAATGAGGGTTCCTTCAGAGGGTGGGACAGGGATGAGAGTAAGGATAGTACAAACGTGCTGTTTACACACCGATTACTCTGTGTCCGTAATTAAAAATACATATGTAGCAAAAAATTTAAATATTAAATATTTAATATCTCATGGAGAGCTGGGCACACCTTTAGTTCCAGCACTTGGGAGGCAGAGGTAGGAGGATTGCTGTGACTTCGAGGCTACCCTGAGACTACATGAATACCACAACAGCCTGGGCTAGTGATACCCTGCCTTGAAAAACAAAACAAAACAAAATCTCATGGAGTTTGCCTTGTAATTTGGATTTAGGTGGTACCTATTATCCCTTTTTCTCCTATTTTTCACTTTTGGAATAGAAATGTATATTCTATGCCTATCTTGTGTTTTTAAAAGTACTTAATATTTAAGTTTTATTTATTTGACAGAGATAGAGAGAGGGAGGGAGAGAGAGAATGAATGGGCGTGCCTGGGCCTCTAGCCACTGCAAATGAACTCCAAACAGTGTACCCCCTTGGGCATTTGGCTAATGTGGGTCCTGGGGAATCGAACCTGGGTCCTTTGGCTTTGCAGGCAAATGCCTTAACTGCTAAGCCACCCCTCCAGCCCTATCATTTTGTTGTTGTTGTTGTTTGTTTGATTTTTTCAGGTAAGGTTTTGTTCTAGCCCAGACTAACTTGGAATTCACTATGTAATCTCAGGGTGGCCTCAAATTCAAGGCAATTCTCCTACCTCTGTCTCCCGACTGCTGGGATTAAAGGTGTGCACCACCATGCCTGGTTTCTTCTTTTGAGTTTATTTTTATTTATTTATTTGAGAGAGAGAATGAGGGAGAGAGAAAGAAAGAGAGAGAGAGAAAGAATAAGATTAAGAATATGGGGTTGGAGAGATTGCTCAGTGGTTAAGGCACTTGTCTGCAAAGCCTAATGAACTGGGTTCAGTTCCCCAGTACCTATGTAAAGCCAGATGCACAAAGGGTAGTGTGTGCCTGGAGTTAATTTGCAGTGCTTAGAGACCCTGGTGTGCCCATTCTCTCTCTCTCTGCTAATAAATAAATAAATAATATATAAATAAAAAATTAATAATATTTTTTAAGAAAAGAATACGAAAATGGGAGCATAGGGGCGTCCTGCCACTGTAAACTCACTCTAGACAAATGCACCACTTTTTTTTTCTTTTTCCCGAGGTAGCATCTCACTCTAACTTAGGTTGACCTGGAACTCACTATGTAGTCTCAGGGCGATCTTGAACTTACGGCAATCCTCCTACCTCTGCCTCCTCAGTGCTGGGATTAAAGGCATGCACCACCATGCCCGGCCAAATACACCACTTTGTGCATCTGGTTTTATGTTGTGGGTACTGGGAAACGGAACCTGAGTGGTCAGCCTTTACTAGTAAGCCCTTGTTGCAGTCAGATTTGCATTGCTGGTAGAAATCACCTAACCAAGAGCAGCTTGTGGGAACAAAGAGGTTTATTTTAGCTTACAGGCTTGAGGGGGAAGCTCCACAATGGCAGGGCAAACGATGGCATGAGCAGAGGGTAGGCATCACCCCCTGGTCAACATAAGGTGGACCACAGCAACAGGAGAGTGTGCCAAACACTGGCATGGGAAAATTGGCTATAACCCCCATAAACCTGCCCCCAACAATACACTGCCTCCAGGAAGCATTAATTTCCAATTGTCATCAGCTGGGGAACCTAGCACCCAGAACACCTAAGTTTATGGGGGACACCTGACTCAAACCACCACAGCCCTTTAACAAACACTGAGCAATCTCTCCAGCCTTTCTTGAGTCATATATATGTGTATGTGTGTATGTATGTATGTATGTATGTATGTATGTATATACACACACACACATACATACATACATTCTGGACATCCACCAACTTTACATCTATAGATAGATGAGGTTGTCTTTGCCCATTCAATCTATTAAAACAAAACCATCATAGGCAGGGTGGCTTCAACAATGAGCATTCATTTCTTGTAATTCTCAAAGATGGGAACTCTAAGATCAAATCACTAGTAGATTTAATGTCTGGTGAGGGTTCAGAGATGATTGTCTTCACACACATACATTTTTTTTTTCTTTTTGGTTTTTCAAGGTAGGGTCTTGCTATAGTCCAGGCTGACCTGGAATTCACTATGTAGTCTCACACTGGCCTCGAACTCACAGTGATCCTCTTACCTCTCTGCCTTAAGAGTACTGGGATTAAAGGTGTGTACCACTATGCCTAGCAGCCACTGCAAATGAATTCCAGATGGATGTGCCACCTTGTACATCTGGCTTTATGTGGGCGCTGGAGAATTGAGCTCAAGTCCTTGGGCTGAGTCATGTCTCTCACTTCTTTGTTGAGTTTTTGTTGTTGTTGTTGTTTGTTTTTGTTTTTTGTTTATTTCGAGGTAGGGTCTCACTCTAGCCCAGGCTAACCTTGAAGTCACTCTGTATTCTCAGGGTGGCCTTGAACTCATGGTGATCCTCCTACCTCTGCCTCCTGAGTGCTGGGATTAAAGGCATGCGCCACCATGTCCCGCTCTTTCTTGAGTTTTTTTTTTTTTAATGTTTTTGTTTTTATTTTTATTTATTTATTTGAGAGTGACAGAGAGAGAATGGGCGTGCCAGGGCCTCCAGCCACTGCAAACGAACTCCAGATGCGTGCGCCCCCTTGTGCATCTGGCTAACGTGGGTCCTGGGGAATCGAGCCTCGAAGCGGGGTCGTTAGGCTTCACAAGCAAGCGCTTAACTGCTAAGCCATCTCTCCAGCCCTCTTTCTTGAGTTTTGATACTGAATGTAAACAGGATTCTAAGTGGTTGCCTGTCTTAGACTATATTTTGTGTAAGTCTTAGGTGTCTTATTCACATAGGCTGCATTGTGATTGGATCCACCCTTCCTGAATATATTTTGCTAATTGCTTATTTTTGTGATGCTAGGAATAGAATTCATGGCCTTAAATATGCTAGGCAAACACTCTACTTCTGAGCCATACTCCTAGCACCCACCATTGTATTTTGAAAAACATGACTTGTTTGGTTTCACAAATTCATAGCTGGAGAGGAATTTGCCTCAGGATGAATCATACTTTGAATTTCATCTACATATCTGATGGTTGAATTTTAACTGATATTTAGATCACTTTAATTTTTTGACTTTAGAGTTGACATTTGAATAAGTTAACTTGCTGCTATTGGGATGTAATGAATGTATTTTGTATATGAGAAGGACAAGATTTTGGTGGGGGAGGGGCAAAGGCAGAATTCTATCACTGGCAATATTTGTGTCCCACCACAATTCATATGTTGAACTCTAACTCCCCCATGTGATGGTTTTAGGAGGTGGAGCCTTTGGTAGATGGTTAAGTTCTGAGGACTGGGCCCTCACGAGTGGAATTAGTGTCTGTATGAAATAGGCTCCAGAGAACTCCCTTTCCTCTTCGGTGGGAGGACACAGAAGACAATCATCTCTGAGCCCTCACCAGACATTAAATCTGCTAGTGACTTGATCTTAGAGTTCCCAGCTTTGAGAATTACGAGAAATGAATGCTTATTGTTGAAGCCACCCTGCCTATGATGGTTTTGTTTTAGTAGATTGAATGGGCAAAGACAACCTCATCTATCTATAGATGTAAAGTTGGTGGATGTCCAGAAAGGAGCTTTTGTCTCAGCAGAAAACAATTTTTTGGCTGGAATGTAGTTGCCTCAGTTTTCAGAACTTGTTGTCCCCTCGTATCTTATATTTGTTACAATTGAATATCTGGTGTCAGACCCACCCATTGTCTCAAATACATCTCAGGTGTTACTTTAGGTTCTTTCTTTTTTTCAATTTTATTACACTTTATTTATTTATTTGTAAGGAGAGAGAGAGAGAGAGAGAGAGAGAGAGAGAGAGAGAGAGAGAGAGAGAGACAAGAGACAGAGAGAGAATGGGCTCACCAAGTCCTCTAGCCACTGCAAACAAACTCCAGACTCATGTGCCCCCTTATGCGTCTGGCTTACGTGGGACCTGGAGAATCGAGCCTGGGTCCTTTGGTTTCGCAGGCAAGCAGCTTAACCGCATGGTACGTGTTACATACCCTTCCCTAATTGTGTAACAATTTCAGATCAGAGTGAGACCCTGCCTAGAAAGAAAACAAAACAAAGCAAGAGTTCATGCTTTTCTTTCACTCCCAGTTCTTCCCTCATGTAGTCCTGCTTGGGAGATAGATAATCTAGAGTCCTTTTATTATATTCCTTATTTAAAGTTTATTTTTATGATTAGCATGAGGTGACTATAGCTATAACTGGTTTTATTGAGTCCTCTCTTTCCTTCCTTCCTCCCTTCTCCCTTCCTTCCCTCCTCCCCCTCCTCCTTCTTCTTCTCTTCTTTCTTTCTTTCTTTTTTTTTTTTTTTTTGAGTCAGGGTCTCACTCTAGCCCAGGCTGACCTGGAACTCACTGTAGCATAGGCGGCATCCAACTCACAGTGATCCTCCTACCTCAGCCTCCTGAGTGCTGGGATTACAAGCTCTGGGGGGGCTGTCTCTCGTCTTCTTTTTTAATATATATATATATTATTAATTTTTAAATTTATTCTTAAAATATTTTTATTGCTGTACATGGTGGCAAACACCTTTTTGTTGTTGTTGTTTATTTTGTTTTTATTTATTTATTTGAGAGCAACAGACAGAGAAAGAGGCAGATAAATAGTGAATGGGCATGCCAGGGCCTCCAGCCACTGAACTCCAGACGCATGCACCACCTTGTGCATCTGGCTTATGTGGGCCCTGGGGAACTGAGCCTCGACCTGGGGTCCTTAGGCTTCACAGGCAAGCCCTTACCCACTAAGCCATCTCTGCTTTATTTTGAGAGACACAGAGAGATGCAGACAAAGGCGGAGGGAGGGTGCAGCTATGAGTACAGGAGCTCCATGGTCTCCAGCCACTGCAAATGCACTCCAGATGCGTGCACCCCTTTGTGCATCTGCTTCACCTAGGTTCTGGGAAATTGAACGTGGGTCATTAGGCTTTGAAAGCAAGCGCCTTAACTGCTGAGCCATCTCTCCAGCCTGTAGAATCTTTTGTATGTGCATGCATGTTCAAGTGCGGGTGTAGACCACAGGTTGACACTGTGTGTCTTCCTTGATCGCTCTCCAGCTTATCTTCAGAGGCAGGGTCTCTCATTTGAGCCCAGGGCTTTCTGATTTGCCTTGTCTAGCTAGCCATCTTACTCCTGGGGTCCCTGTCTTGGCTTCCTGAGTGCTGGGATTATAGGTGGTCATCATGCCCACTCAGTATTTGCATGGATGCTGGGAACCTGAACCTCACGCTTTCATGGCAAGAGCCTTATCCACTGAGCCATCTCCCAACCCTGGTTGATTGGATCTTTGGAATTAATTCTTTTCTTTTTTTTTATTTGGTTTTTCCAGGTAGGGTCTTACTCTAGCCCAGGCTGACCTGGAATTTACTCTATATTCAGGGTGGCCTCAAACTCATGATGATCCTCCTACCTCTGCCTCCTGAGTGCTGGGATTGAAGGCGTGCACCACCACGCCGGCTGGAAATTAGTTCTTAATGCCTCTCTTCTAGGGACTTGATGTCCTTTCTCTCTTAGGGAACTAGACATCTTGGTGCTAGTGACTTCAGGATGGAGAAAACTTTTTTCCTTCCAAAGGTATGAGAGACTGTGTGTGTGTGTGTGTGTGTGTGTGTGTGTGGCAGGCAGTCAAGGAAGAGAGGAGATAGGATTTGTTATTGGTGTCGTCATCTGCTGTCAACATTGTTTCCTCTTCCTTTCTTCTCTTGAGAGCTTCGCGTCCCATCTCAGAAGTGGGGTCCTAAATAATGCAGAGTTGCGACACTCACCAATTCTGTGTTCCAACTCTACCAGGCTGCTGGTATTCCTGAACTTGACAGGACCTTTTATATCTCAGCTCTTCTCTTCTTCCTGTAATAGCAGTCACTGTCACTTTTTTCTGCCTCCATAGTACATTAGTTAAGGCAGACACCTTAACTGCTAAGTCATCCCTCCAGCCCCCATGTTTTGTTTTTTGTATTTTTGAGGTAGGGTCTTGCTCTAGTTCAGGCTGACCTGGAATTCACTATGTAGTCTCAGGTGGCCTCGAACTCTCAGTGATCCTCCTACCTTGGCCTCCCAAGTGCTGGGATTAAAGGTGTGTGCCACCACGCCTGGCCTTCCCCATGTTTTGAACCTCCTTTTTAAATTGTTATTTTTTAATTTAATTAATTAATTAATTTATTTATTAGAGACAGAGAGAGAGAGAGAGAATGGGTGTGCCAGGGTTTCTAGCCACTGCAAATGAACTCCAGATACATGCGCCACCATGTGCATCTGACTAAGGCAGGGTCTGGAGAATCGAACCTGGGTCCTTAGGCTTTGCAGGCAACTGCTTTAACTGCTAAGCCTTCTCTCTAGTCCCTCCTTTAAAAACATTTATTTTTATTTATTTGAGAGAAAGAGAGAGAGAATGAGAGAATGAGCACACCAGGGGCTCCAGCTGCTGCAAATGAACTCCAGATGCATGTGCCACTTTGTACATCTGGTTTACATGGGTCCTGGGGAATTGAACTGTGGTCCTTTGGCTTTGCAGGCAAGTGCCTTAACTGCTAAGCCATCTCTCCAGCCCTGTTTTTTTTTTTTTTTTCCTGAGGTAGGGTTTCACTCTAATCCAGGCTGACCTGAAATTCACTATATAGTCTCAGGGTGGCCTCGAACTCCTACCTCTGCCTCCCGAGTGCTGGGATTAAAGGTGTGCGCCATCACGCCCGGTTTGTGTCCATGAACTCCCAAGATTCTTTTCCACAATTCACTGTGTTGTGTGTCATCCAGGCCCACAGGCTTTCCAGCACACTTGGTAATCGCTGACCTCCAGAGAGCCCAGGGACAGGTGTCCGTAGCTTGCTTTGTTTCGCCATAAAGCAAAGGGTTGTTCTAAGCCTGGGGCCTGACCCAGGGAACGAGTAGGGAGGAAATGCCAGGGATGAGCCTGTCCTGGCAGCCTAACTCCTTGGATTACAGGTTTGGCCGTGCGGGGCTGTACAAGGTGAGAAAATGGAAACAAACTCGTTTCCTGTAACAGCAGTTCAGTCAGCTTTCTCTGGCTGTTCTGTTACAGTTGTAAGGAGGCACTCTCCCAGTTGCATCCTGCTTATAGAACAGAATCAGTTCCTCTGAATTGAACTACTTGGTTGCTCTGAGATTTCTCAAAGGGCTGAGGATCTGAAACAAGTGGTTTTACACTTTATTTGTTTATATTTTATTGACAACTTCGATGATTATAAACAATATCCCATGGTAATTCCCTCCCTCCCCCCAGGTCTTATACTTTTTTTTTTTTTTGAGACAGGGTCTCAATATACAGCCTAGACTGGATTAGAATATACTATGTAGCTCTTTTTGGCCAGGAATTTATAATCCTCCTGCCTCTGACTCTCAGAGTGCTCAGATTACAAGTATGCAGTAACATATCCACCCCCCTTTTTTTTTTTCAAGGTAGGGTCTCACTCTAGCCCAGGCTGACCTGGAATTCACTATGGAGTCCCAGGGTGGTCTTGAACTCATAGTGATCCTCCTACCTCTGCCTCCTGAGTTCTGGGATTAAAGGCGTGTGCTACCACGCCCGGCTCCATATCTACTCTTAAACTTGTTCTTTTCATCATTGTTAGCACAAACTAGGAGATGATCTTTATTTATTTATTTATTTAGTTTTTTTTTTTTTAAATTTATTTCAGTGACAGAGAAAGAGAGAGAGGGGGAGAGAGAGAGAGAGAGAATGGGCATGCCAAGGCCTCCAGCCACTGCAAAGGAACTCCAGACACAAGTGCCACCTTGTGCATCTGGCTTACGTGGGTCCTGGGGAATCAAACTGTGAGCAAGCGCCTTTACCAGTAAGCCATCTCTCCAGCCCCATTCCTTCATTTTATGGATGGGGAAACAGCCTCACAGTAAGCGTGGGAACCAAGATTGCTTGACATGTAACAGTTATGGCTGTCTGCAAGGTGCTCTTCCCACCTGACCTTTCTTTCTTTCTCTCTTTCTTTCTTTCTTTCTTTCTTTCTTTCTTTCTTTCTTTCTTTCTTTTTTTGTTTGTAATTCTTGTATATGGTGAATTTATAAGGGTGAATTAACCAAGGACACTGGTGTCTTTCCTTCCAGTCACTGTCTAGCTCTTATACATTTGGGCCATGAGACATGTGAGGAAGGCTTAGTGAAAGACTGAATAAGAACACAGTTGTCCTAGGAAGGCCTGGCGGCGGAAGCCAGCAGAAGACTAATGAAAGCAGATCTTCCCAGTCGCCCTGGCCCCCCTTCGGTTTTGATGATGCTTCCTGTGGCTTGGCTTCCCCGGTGTCAAATGTGACTGTGGCTGATGTGTACAAGAGGTCGGTTTGTAAAGCTGGTGTTTCATCTGGTGAAAATAACTTCAGTAATGAAACGTCTGGGGAAATACCATACCTCAGCTAGCTGATGGTGCTGTGAACCTTCCTCCCCACAGTCACGGTTCACAGATTGTTTGCAGCATAGTCAGGCATAGCCAGACGTGGTGGCACACTCCTGGAGTCCTATCACTTAGAAGGATGATGGTTCCAGACCAGCCTGGGCTATAGAGGAAGACCCTGTTTCACAAAGTGCAAACGAACCAGACACACAAACAAACCCAAACCTAAGTAACGAGAGTCAACATTTCAGCCTCTGGCTCTGGAAGGCTTTGGACTCTGCCTGTTTGTATTCATTTTCTCCAGCCAAGGGGTACTGGAAGCGAGTTTAGCCAAATTACAAAAGACTCTGTTGTAGTCCTTTTCCCAAGGGCAGTAAGTACCCATTTGGTATGATTGAAAGAGGGCTCCTTGCTGGGCATAGTGGCTCATACCTATAAAAAGCTCCTCATAGCTGTGTATGGTAATATATACTTTTTAAAAACATATTTATTTGCGAGAGATAGAGAGAAGCAGAGAGAGAGAGAGAGAGAGAGAGAGAGAGAGAGAGAGAGAGAGAGGGGGAGGGAAAAAACGGGCCCGCCAGAGCTTCCAGCCACTGCATACAAACTCTGGATGCATGTGCCTCCTTGTGTATCTTGCTTATGTGGGTCCTGGGGAATCAAACTATGGTCCTTTGGCTTTGCAGGCAAGCGCCTGAACTGCTAAGCCATTTTTCCAGCCCGGTGACACATCTTTTTTTTTTTTGGTTTTTCGAGGTAAGGTTTCACTCTAGCCCAGGCTGACCTGGAATTCACTATGGAGTCTCAGGGTGGCCTCGAACTCACAGCGATCCTCCTACCTCTGCCTCCCAAGTGCTGGGATTAAAGGCGTGCACCACCACGCCCGGCTTAAGTGACACATACTTTTAATTCGAGCCAACACTCAGGAGGCAGAGGTGGGAGGATTGCTGTGAGTTTGAGGGTAGCTTGGAACTACAGGGTGAGTACTGGTTAGCCTGAGCTAGAATGAGACCCTACCTCAAAAAAAAAACAACCCCCTCCCAAAAAAACACTAGAAAACCAACACAAAACCTAACAACAATGATAACAAAAACTCCTCATAAGGTAAGTTCCTGCTTTAAGATAACCTGATTGTTTTTTTTTTTTTTGTTTTTTCCGAAATAGGGTCTTGCTCTAGTCCAGGCTGACCTGGAATTCACTATGTAGTCTCAGGGTGGCCTTGAACTCATGGCCATCCTCCTACCTCTGCCTCGGAGTGCTGGGATTAAAGGCGTGCACCACCACGCCTGGCTAACCTGATGTTTTTAAGAGAAACACTGACGCCTTGACATTGGTGACTTTGAGAAGGCCTCAAACTTGCTATGTAACTGAGGATGACCTTGAACCCTTGATCCTTTTGTGTCAGTCTCCCAAGTGCTGAGACTATGAGCATACCATGCCTTGCTCAATAACATAGTTTTCATTTTTGTTTAATTAGGCCCTTTGCCTTAGAAGGAAGATTTTTCAGTCTACCATAACTTCCTAGTATCAGAGCAGACTCACAGGGATGAATTGATGGCATTTCAACTATTTAAACAGAGACTGATAGCTGTGTAGGGCCACTGTGCAGAAATATTAAATTTCTTAGTAAGATCCACATCCAGAAGTGCTAGGACTGCAGGTGTGCACAAGAACACCTGATTTATGTTGCATGACCAACTGAGCTACAGCCCCAGCCTCATTCCCGGAAGTTTGCAGGCCTAACACTGGGGTCCGGAAAATGTGTGACGTAGCTGAGGTTTCTACCTATCTCATTTCTACACTTCTACAAACCACTGCACTCCTCTTAGGCCAGATAAACATAGCTATAAAATGTTGTCTTTTTTGTGTTATGTATGCTTTACCACAATAAAAAAAAAGGCTGTAAGGATTGCTGAGTGCTTAGGGCACTTGCCTGCAAAGCCTAATGACCTGGGTTTGATTCCCCAGTACCTATGTAAGCCAGCGGAACAAAGTGATGCATACATTTGGAATTCATTTGCAGTGGCTAGAGACCCTGGTGTGTACACACACACACTCTCTCTGTTTGCAAATAAATAAATAAGATATTTTTGGAAATACAGCTTTATGCTGAACATGGTGGTGTATGCCTTTAATCCCAGCACTCAGAGGCTGAGGATGGAGGATGGCTGCGAGTTTGAGGCCACCCTGAGACTACATAGTGAATTCCAAGTCAGCCTGGCTTAGATTGAGACCTTACCTTGAAAAACCAAATAGGGGCTGGAGAGATGGCTTAGCGGTTAAGCACTTGCCTGTGAAGCCTAAGGATCCCGGTTTGAGGCTTGATTCCCCAGGACCCACATTAGCCAGATGCCCAAGGGGGTGCATGCGTCTGGAGTTTGTTTGCAGTGGCTGGAGGCCCTGACATGCTCATTCTCTCCCTCTATCTGTCTCTCTTTCTGTGTCTGTTGCTCTCAACTAAATTAACAAAAAATTAAAAAAAAAAGAAAAACCAAATAAATCCCCCTGCCCCTACCAAATAAACAGATAAAAAAAATACAGCTTTATTCTTTGTCCACAATATTAATCTGTCCTTTCTCATTTGACATTTATTTATTTTTGTTTTTTAAAATATTTTATTTATTGCCAGATGTGGTGGCACATGCCTTTAATCCCAGCACTTGGGAGGCAGAGGTAGGAGGATCACCATGAGTTTGAAGCCACCCTAAGACTCCATAGTGAATTCCAGGTCAGCCTGGGTTACAGTGAGACCCTACCTTGAAAAACCAAAAAATAACAACAACAATATATATGTATATATGTATGTATGTATGTATGTATGTGTGTATATATATATATATATATATATATATATGTATGTATGTATGTATGTATTTGACACAGAGAGAGAGAGGGAGAGAGAGAGCGCATCAGGGCCTCTAACCACTGCAAATGAGCTCCAGACCATGTGCCACTTTGTACATCTGGGTTACGTGGATACTGGGGACTTGAACTCTGGTTCTACGGCTTTGCAGGCAAGCATTTTAATGAGCCATTTCTCCAGCCCTATTTTTTTTTTTTTTTTTTTTTGAGGTAGGTTATCACTCTAGTTCAGGCTGACCTGGATCTAACTCTGTAGTCTCAGGGTGGCCTCGAACTCACAGTGATCCTCTTACTTCTGCCTCCCTAGTGCTGGGATTAAAGGTGATCACCACCACTCCTGGCTTTCATTTGATAGTCTTTTTTTTTTTTTTTTTAACAACTTTACTTATTTATTTTATTTGTTAGAGAGTGAGAGAGAATGGGCAAGCCAGGACCTTTAGTCACTGCAAATGAACTCCAGACACATGTGCTACCTTGTGCATCTGACTTATGTGGGTCCTGGGGAATTGAATGTGGGTCCTTTGGCTTTAACCACCAAGCCATCTCTCCAGCCCCTCATTTGATACTCTTAACATCTTGTGATGTGGGCAAGATAGTTCCTAATAATGTCATTTTCGGGATGAAGAAATAGACGGTTCATAGATTTAATAATTTTACCTATCCAGTTCACACGCTAGATTGATTGGTTGGTGTCTTTGGTGCTCTCAATAAATGTTTATTGAATAAATGAATGAATGACTTTGAACTGGAGTTCAGATTCTGTGTTCCTTGGTCAGTATCTCCTATCTGCTGAGTCCTCTGAGGCTTTCTGTGAGCACCTTCTGGCGTGGCTGGTTTTGTTGGCCTTCTCTGTGGGGTTCTCTCAGGCCGTAGCTGAAAGTGTGTGCACTTTTGGAGCTCATCAGCTCTGCTGTACTCTCCTGCTGAGTGGGAAGGGTAAAAACACACTGCACCCACTGATTCTTTTCTTGAGGGGGGTGGATACGGGTGCTTTTTTGGGGATCTTTATATCATTGTTGACAAGAGTGACTCACAGACTTCACGATGTGATTTTCTTGATTAAGAGAGCTTTTTTCCTTGGTTCTAAAAAAATTAGTTAATGATTATATATGGTTGAGACACAGCTATTTAGCAGCTTTATCCAGATCAAAATAGTTTTGCCTTTGAACTGGGCCTAGACCCATCCATTTGCCTTGACAAAACTCAGCAGCCACAGTGAGGCTAGTCAGGTCTGAGGTACTATGGGGGAAACACTTGGCATGGGGGAAGGAATCAGAGTTCAGGTGGAGGTAAGACACATGTATAAAGAGTAAACTAGTTTGACACAGTTTTTTAAAATTGCCTACAGTCAACTATATATATATATATATATATATTTTAAATTTTTTTATTCACAACTTCCATAATTATAAACAGTAAACTATGATGCTTCCCTCCCTCTCGCTTTCCCCTTTGCAACTCTACTCTCCATCATATCTCCTCTTCCTCTGAATTAATTTTTATTTTGATGACACAGGTTTTAATCAGATGAAAAATTGTACACATGTAAATATTTGGGAATAGACCATTAGGGGCTTAACTTAAGTGTAGAGGAAAGAGCATGCACTTTATTTTTTGGGGGGTGTATGTGTACACGTGTGTGAGTGTGAGCGCATACATGCCGCAGTGCGTGTATGGAGACCAGCTGAGCATGGTGGCTTATGCCTGTATCCCAGTGTTTGTGTGTGTGGGGGGGACAGGAAGACTGAACATTCAGGGCTAGCCTGGATTTCTTTTTGCTGGCACAAAGCACCCAGCCATAAGCAGCTGATGGGAGGGAAGTTATTTATTTTGGCTTATAGTCTCATTGGGAAGCTTCACGACAGGGGAAAACATGGCATGAGCAGAAGTGGGCATCAGCTATGCCACAGAACATGGAGCAGGTGGAAACAGCAGCAGGAGAGTGAGCTGAACTTTGGCAAGGGGAAGCTGACTATAATAGCCCTGAGCTCACTCCAACAACACACCTCCAGCAAGGCTCCACCTCCCAAATTGCCCTTGGCTGGGAACCAAGCAAATCTTTTATTTTTATTTATTTATTTGGAGAGATAAAGAACACAGAGAGAGAGAGAGCTCTCCAGGGCCTCCAACCACTGTGAATGTATTCCAGATGCATGCACCACCTTCTGCATCTGGCTTATGTGGTTCCTGTGGAATCGAACCTGAGTCCTTTGGCTTTGCAGGCAAGTACCTTAACTGCTAAGCCATCTTGCCAGTCCAAGAAAGGCTTTTTGAAAAAATATTAAGGGCTAGAAAGAATGCTTAGCCATTAAAGGTGCTTGCTTGCAAAGCAGGACAGTCTGGGTTTGATTTCCTAATACCCATGTAAAGCCAGATGCACAAAGTGGCACATGCATCTGGAATTTGTTTGCAGTGGCAGGAGACCCTGCTGTGCCCATACATGCACACACACACACACACACACACACACACGCACACTTTCTCTCTCTCAAATAAATAAAAATATTTTAAAAGTTAAAAATACTTTTATTTACTTAAGGAATGGAGAGAGGGAGCATATTTGGGTGACCTAGGTCGTCTTGCTGCTACAAATGAACTCCAGACACACACATTACTTTGTGGGTACTGGTGAACCAAATCTGGGCTAGCAGTCTTTGTAAACAAGTGCCCTTAACTACTGAGCTATCTCCCCAGCCCAAGAAACACTCTTTATTATTATGTTTTTATTCCCTCCCTCCTTCCTTTCTTTCTTCTTCTTTCTGCTTTTCCCTTCTTTCTATACTACAGTGCTGAGGACTGAACCCAAGTCCTCACGCCCTCATTCTTGCCAGGCAAACGCTCCTCCTGAACGCCACCCTCAGCTCATAGCACATTATTTAACCACAAAGCAACTTCTTTTGTTAGGAACCTGGGATTCTGTAGTCCGCCCTTAGAAACCTCTTCAACCCTGTCTATATGCAGGCCTAGCATTCTAGAAACTGAATATTCCATGTTCTCCAAGGTAAAGCTCTGAGGATATCTTTTTTTTTTTTGGGGGGGGGGGGTTTTCGAGGTAGGGTCTCACTCTGGTCCAGGCTGACCTGGAATTAACTCTGTCATCTCAGGGTGGCCTTGAACTCATGGAAATCCTCCTACCTCTGCCTCCCGAGTGCTGGGATTAAAGGCATGTGCCGCCACGCCCAGCTCTGAGGATATCTTCTTAAAAACAAAACAGAAAGCACCTTTGTTGTGAGGGTGTATGGTGTGTGGTGTCTACACGAGGTAGATGTGCCTGCCTGTGCACAGGCCAGAGAAAGGCCTTGGGTTTCCTTCTCTGTCCCTCTTTCCCAGCCTTATTTTCCCGAGACAAAGTCTCTCATTATACACTAGGTTGTAAGATTCACATGGGTTGCAGCAAATGAATTGGTCAAAGGGTGGTTTTCCCTACACTGACTACAAAATGGAAGGCAAGCACTTGAAGGCAGTTTGAAAAACATTGTGTAGCTGTAGATCTTAATCAAACATGATTTGCGTCTAGAATAGACATCAGTAATGAAGGATGAACAAAGTAATGAATGGGTTCATGGTACATTTTTAAGTATTTTTCTTATTAGAATCTTAACATTCCAATTTTGGTGCCTGGGGAGGACATGGCTTATGGTTAAAGGCAGTTGCTTGCAAAGCCTGCTGGCCTGAGTTTAAGTCTCTAGTACCCATGTAAAGCCAAATGCACAAAGTGGCACATGCAAGTGGCGTTGGTTTGCAGTGGCAAGAGGCCCTGGTGCTCCCATACTCTCCTTCTCCTTTCTCTCTCTCTTTCTCTCCCTGCTCATAAATTAAAAAAAAACATACTTTAAAAAATTCCAACTGAGTTGATTTGGGGTTAGACCCCAAAGGGAGGCCAAATTCTATCTTCTGTACAGACTTAATATGACATGTTCTCTCCTCATAGGGTATAACCCTGGCCTTTCCTTTTTTAGCATTCCTCTCTTGAATTGATCTAGAGATTCACATTCTGTGGGTGAGCTGATGGAGGAAAATGTTTCCCTGAGGACATAGCTGACAGTGGCAGCCAAGACTCTGCTTCGCGAGTCTACTGCTTGAATCACTGGCCTCCGGAGTCACCGAGGGAGAGACATGGCCGTCCTTAAGCACCCTGAGCGGCATGCATGCATCTGGTGGGAGTGGAGGGGTCGTAGGGTGGGGGAGATGGGATGATGAGAGAAGATTGTCAGAGAAATCTGGAGTGTAACCCTTCATCAGCATTGTGCTTTTGCCATGTGGAGACTTTTCTGCCACTAATTTTTGAAAAATATTTTTATTGACAACTTCCATAATTATAAACAATATCCCATGGTATAGTTCCCTCCCTCCCTCCACTTTCCCCTTTGAAACGCCAGTCTTCATCATATCCCCTCCCCCTCTCATCAGTCTCTTATTTTGATGCCATGATATTTTCCTATTATGATGGTCTTGTGTAGGTAGTGTCAGACACTGTGGGGTCATGGATATCCAGGCCATTTTGTGTCTGGAGGAGCACGTTGTAAGGAGTCCTACCCTTCCTTTGGTTCTTAAATTCTTTCCACCATCTCTTCTGCAATGGCCCCTGAGCCTTGGAAGGTGTGATAGAAATATTTCAGTGCTGAGCACTCCTCTGTCACTTCTTCACAGTACATGGTGCCTTCTGAGTCATCCCAAGGTCACTGCCATATGAAAAGAGAAGCTTCTCTAACCAAAAGTGAGAGTAGCATTAATATATGGGTATAAACATTAAGAGAAGTGCTTACTGGGTAGTTTGGTGAGCATAGTATATACATTTAGCCAAATGCCAGCAGGTGTTACTCCCCTAGGACTCATGGCTACCCCTGTTGTAGATTTTCAGTATCAAGGATGTATTCTCTCCCATGAAGCTGGCGTCCAGTCTAACTAGAGGTTGGTTGGTTTCCCCCATAACAGGCGTGTCACTGTTGCACCCGTTGGCTCATTAGGCCTGGCTTCTGTCACTAATTTTTACACCTAGAATAACCATTGATGCCCTGTGGGGTTTGTTTTCTTCGTATGTTAAGGGAGGTCAGGAAGCTGTGCCTTGCTCAGCTTCCTGGAGTATAGTGAGGATTGCTGAGCTGTTGGATGAGAAAACACTCTAGAACAGATGTATCAGTGCCCTGATCAGTGATGAGGAATGTGGTGACTCCTAGGGTCCCACCTTTTATCATGAAGATCTTCCTGTCCCTGGAGGAATAACCCTCTGGAGCCTGATCAGTTCCCACTAATCTAGTTTCTGTATAGTCATTATATAACATGGTTACCCAGAAAGGCCACTTGTCCCTGCAGGCCTTTCACAGCCTCTCACTTCCTTGTCAAAACACCCACTAGGCTAACTGACCATTATGTTTACAGGTAGCTCTTAAGGATATAGGCTCAAGCCAGGTATGGTGACACGTGCCTATAATCCTAGCACTGAGGATGCAGAGACAGAAGGATTGTGAGTTCAAGAGCAGTCTGGACTACATAGTGAGATCCAGGTCACCTGGGGATTTGAGACCATGTTCCAAAATATCAAAAACAATAAAGCCCCCAAAGTGAACAAGCAAGCAAACAAACACACAAAACTCAACCCTCCCCAAAACACTCAACAAACATTTAAAACTGCATTTAGAAGAGTGTAGGGCTGGAGATGTAGCTCATTTGGTGAAGTGCTTGTTTAGCGTATAGACATGGAGGCAGGAGTTCAAGGTCATCCCTAGTTACATAGTGAGTTTGAGACCAGCCTGGGCTACATGAAACTGTCATAAAAAAGGTGTTATGCATTATCACAACAACAAAAAAAAATGATTAAAGCTGGGCATGATGGCACATGCCTTTAACACCAGCACTCGGGAGGCCGAGGTAGGAGGATCACTTGAGTTTGAGGCCAGCCTGGGCCTATAGAATGAATTCCATGTCAGCCTGGGCTAGAGTGAGACTCTACTTTGACAAAAGCCAAAAAATAAAAATAAAAAAAATTTGTACACACACACATATATGTAGCTGGGTTGGGTAGGTGGCTCAGTCAGTGTGGTGGTTTGGATGTAAAATCCATCCCATCAAAGGCTCATTTAAAAAAAAAAAGGTTTTTTGTTTGTTTGTTTGTTTTTTGGATTTTCCATGTAGGCTTACCTGGAATTCACTATGTAGTCTCAGCGTGTCCTTGAACTCTTGGTGATCCTCCTGCATCTGCCTCCTGAGTGTTGGGATTAAATGCATGTGCCATCATGCCCAGCTAAAAGAAACATTTTTACATATTTGCATGCATAAGTGCATGTGTGTGTGTGTGTGTGTGTGTGTATGCTTGCGTGCGTGTGTATGGGCATGGCAGGGCCTCCTGCTGCTGCAAACAGATGTATGTGCCACTTTTCACATTTTGTGTATGTGGTGCTTAGGTGGGTAGCTTGGGAATTGAACCCTGGGTCAGCAGGCTTTGCCAGCAAATACCTTTAACCAGTGAGCTATTTTCCCAGCCTCCCTCATGTGTTTGAATACTTAATCCTTAGATGTTTGGAAAGATTGTGGAATTTAGGAAGAGGAGTCCTGCTGGAGGAAGTATGTCCTGTGGGCGGGGGAGACTTGAGGTGTTGTAGCCCAGCTCCACATGCTGCCATTACTCTGCTTGCTGACTGGCCAGACGTGACTCAGGCTTCCTGCTCTGGCCTTCTACGCCTTCCCTGCCACAACGAAGCTTCCCGTTGGGATTGTAAGCAGAATCAGACTTTTCTGTCTATAGTTTGTTTCTAGTCAGGTATTTTTCTCTGCAATGAGAAAGCAATTGTTACATTTAATAAAGTGCTTGCTGCACAAGCATGAGAACCTGTTTGGATCAAGCACCCATACAATCACAGAGCATGGTGGCACACCTGTATCCCAGTGGTCGGGAGGTGCAGATGGAATCCCCCAGACTCACTGGCTAGCTAGTCGAGCCAAACTGGTGAGCTTGAGGTTCAGTGAGAGAGACCCTGCCTCCAAAAATAAGGTGAGGAGCAATTACAACAGACCAGTGTTGACCTCTAGCCTGCCTGTGCACACATACACCTGTGTACCTGCACACACATGCACATGCCTGCACCCAGGCACACTATCCATTTACACATGCAAAAAAGTACTAAGGTACATGTCATGGTACACACCTGTAACCCCAGCACTGTGAGGTGCTGGCAGGAGGCTCGGGAGTTCAAGACCAGCCTGGGTTACATGAGACTGTCTCAGAAAAGAACAAAAATAACAAATAAATAAATATTATTATTTAAGTGCATCTTTCCTGATTGGAGCTCCTGTAGGCTAAGGGCCATGCCTATTATACCATTAAGTTTCCTGTGCACAGCACAGGGTTGGCTCAGTAAACACTATTAAGAATTTCTTTTAAAAAATATTTATTTATTTGCGAGAGAAAAAGGCGAGAATGGGGGTGGGGTAATGGGTGCATCAGGGCCTCCTACCATTGCAGATGAACATCGAAGAAACATGTACCACCTTGTGCATCTGGCTTTATGTGGGTACTGGGGAATTGCACCCAGGTCCTTAGGCTTTGTAGGCAAGTGCCTTAACCATTGAGCCATCTCTCCAGCCCAAGAATTTCTTTCTTTTTTTTTTTTTTGGTTTTTTGAGGTAGCCCAGGCTGACCTGGAATTCATTATGTAATCTCAGGGTGGCCTCGAACTCATGGTGATCCTCCTACTTCTGCCTCCCAGCTGCTGGGATTAAAGGCATGTGCCACCACGCCTGGCTCTTTCTTTCTTTTTAAATAATTTTATCTTTTAAAAAATATGGCATGCTTCATGAATTTGTGTGTCATCCTTGAGCAGGGGCCATGCTAATCTTCTCTGTATTGTTCCAATTTTAGTATATGTGCTGCCAAAGTGAGCATGAATTTTATCTTTTATTTATATACTTGAGAGAGAGAAAGAGAGAAAGAAAGAGGGAGAGAGAGAGAGAGAGAGAAAGAGAGGAAGAGAACGGGCATGCCAGGGCCTCCAGCCACTGCAAACAAACTCCAGACACATGTACCACCTTGTGCATCTGGCTTATGTTGGTCCTGGGGAATTAAACCTGGATCCTTTGGCTTTTTAGGCAAGTGCCTTAACTACTAAGCAATCTCTCCGGTTCCCCCAAGAATTTCTTGAATAAGAGTATATGCATTTGGCTGGGTGTGATGGCACATGCCTTTAATCCCAGCACTTGGGAGGCAGAGGTAGGAGGATCGCTGTGAGTTTGAAGTCATTCTGAGACTACATAGTGAATTACAGGTCAGCTTGGGCTAGAGTGAGACCCTACTTTGAAAGAAACAAAGTGTATATGCATTTGAATATAAGATCTACCATATACAATGAAATTTTATGTCCATAAGTAAGGGTCTTGTTGAAGCCCTAGTTATCTGTTCAATAGGAGTCAACCCAAGTCCTGTTAGGTTGGTGTGATATGAAATGCTAGAGTCATTATTCTCCATATGTGAGACATGGGCAGGTCCAAAATGGGCTGCTGAACATAGATATGTGTGTGAGGTAGCTCTTTCTGAATATTTGAATATTTTGACAGGAAGGAAGCACTCCACTGGGATTATCTTTAGCATTTCGCCTTTTTCTTTTCCCTCTGTCCCTTCCTTTTCTTTTTCTCTTTTTCTTTCTCTTTGCTTGTTTTACTCTTTCTTCTTCTCCTTTCCTCCCTTTCTGCCTTCCTCCCAAACAGAGTCTCATATGGTCCAGAGTGGTCTCAAATTTATCATCCTCCTGCCTCAGCATCCTGAGTGCCAGGGTTGCGGGTCTGCGCCACTATGTGTGACGGGGTTCTACCCTTCTCTGTTGACCTGTCTTGCTTGTTCTTCCTTGAATTCCGAGTTCCTAAAACAGCCAGAATGTTTCCCTGCCTCCTCGTTTTCCAAGTGTTGTAAGCAGCGGATCACTTTTAATTTGGCTCCTGTATGCTGTTTGGTTCTTGCCATCTTCCTCAGCTCGTAGTATATCCTGCTAATACTCAGTTTCCTGACCTGCTGTCTTTTTTTCCAGAGCCAAAAGAGCACACACATCATTCCAGGTAAAAATTTTTACTCAAAGCAGTGGGAAGTATATTGTCCATGAGTTCTAGTGTTGGTTCTGCCACTGTTTGCATATGTGAATTTGGGTAAAGTTCTTTTTAAATTTATTATTTATTTATTTATTTATTTTTGGTTTTTCAAGGTAGGGTCTCACTCTAGCCCAGACTGACCTGGAATTCACTATGTAGTCTCACGGTGGCCTTGAACTCATGGCGATCCTCCTACCTCTGCCTTCCGAGTGCTGGGATTAAAGGCGTGCGCCACCACATCCGGCTTTTTAAATTTATTTTTATTTAAATTTATTTTTTGTTCTTTTTTGAGGTAGGATTTCACTCTAGCCCAGGCTGACCTGAAATTCACTATGTAGTCTCAGGGTGGCCTGGAACTTATGGCGATCCTCCTACCTCTGCCTCTGAGTGCTGGGATTAAAGTTTTGTGCCACCACGCCTGGCTAAGTAAGGTTCTTGACCTCTCAGTGTCCCAAATTTCTCGTTATTACTGTAGGGTTTGAAACAAGTAAGTGGTTGGTAAGACTCCTTATATTCCATTTGAGTTTGAACAAATTATTTCTCTTTTTGTCTTAGTCTTTTCATCTATAAAACAAGTAGTTTGGCCTATATTACTAGGCAGTCAAATCTATTTTCATTCTTAGTGCTTTTGGTAATTGTGCCTGGAGATTTTCTGTGACGGTTAGTCATGTAGACAGGAAGTCCTTGAACACTTCTAACTTGGCAGAGTCGCTGCTTCCCCTGAACCTCATCCAGCCCATTTCCTGTGTTTACAAGCCTTTGGGTTTTGCACTTAGTGACAGGCTTGGCAGGCTGCATATGAATGCTGTCTCCACAACCTGGTGCAAGGTAGAACAGAATGAGTGCCCATTTAGAAATCAGGAGGGTTTCAGTTTCAGTTGTGTGACCTCAGGCAAGTGACTTCCTCTGTCAAGGTGGAGCTTCCTCGCCTGCAACTCTGATCTTGGAATTTGCTTTCCTTCTGTTCCTGTGGAAGGGGCCCTCCGGTTGGCTGGATTCTTCCTTATTTATTTATTTGAGAGGCAGAGAGAAGCAGATAGATTGAGAGAGATGGAATGGGCACACCAGGGCCTCTAGCCCTTGCAAACAAACTCCAGACATGTGCACCACCATGTACATCTGGCTTACGTGAGTTCTGGGGAATTGAACCTGAGTCCTTAGGCTTTGCAGGCAAGTGCCTTAACCACTAAGCCATCATGCTAGCCCCTCCATTTGTTTTGTATGGGACAAAGTAAAAGGAAGAAAAGAAGACAAGCCAGTCAGGTGTTACTGGTAGCAGGGAGCTGGTGTCACAGAATTACCCAACAGGTTAGCTGTGTGGTTGGCAACCAGGTAGACACTGATGCTTTCATTCATAGCGCGACTCTGGAGACAGAAAGTAGTATCCCAGTTCCTGTCCTCCTTCCCAACATCTGTTTGATGAGTGATTTAGCATACTGGGCATCAGTTTCTCACTTTGGGGAGGATAAAAGCACACAAAGTTGCAAAAGAGAGTATATGTGTATGAGTGCTCATGATTTTTTTTGGGTGGGGGTGTTTTCAAGGCAAGGTCACACTCTGCTTCAGGTTGACCAGGCATCCCCAATCTAACCTTGAACTCATGGTGATCCTCCTACCTCAGTCTCCAGAATGCTCAGACTAAAGGCATGTGCCACCACACCTGGCTTCATCACCACTCTTGACATATCAGTCTTTTTGTTTCTCTTCGTACAAAGTTATGGTATACATAATTCTGCTCTTAGAAGAAAGTAAGAGCCCCTTGAGTCTGGCAGTGAGCAGGCCAGCTGGGGACATAATGTGGTTATGATGAGAATGATCCTTAGGAAGTAGTGCTTTAGCCAGCCTAGAATCAGTGCTGTGATCTCACAAGAGGAGACTTATGGGGCCTGGAATGGGGAAAGGTTTCCCAGTGACAATAGGGATTTCCCTGGGCTTTTAGGGGCCAGAGTCTTAAACATGAAGAACTACAAGAAGGAATTCTAGGGAGCCAAGCTCTGCTACTTTTTTTATTTTTATATTTTGTATAGGTCAGTTTCCCCTGTTTCTTTTTGCCTAGAAAGTTATTAGCCAAGGAATTTGTCTTTTCTCTTTTTAATTTATTTTTAATTTTTTTATTAACAACTTCCATGATTATAAACAATATCTCCTCCTGCCCCCCACTTTCCCCTTTGAAACTCCATTCTCCATCATATCCCTTCCTCCTCTCAATCAGCCTCTCTTTTATTTTGATGCCATGATCTTTTCCTCCTTTTATGATGGTCTTGTGTAGGTAGTGTCAGGCACTGTGAGGTCATGGATATCCAGGCCATTTTGTGTCTGGAGGGAGCACATTGTAAGGAGTCTTACCCTTCCTTTGGCTCTTACATTCTTTCTTCCACCTCTTATGCAATGGACCCTGACCCTTGGAAGGTGTGATAGAGATATTTCAGTGCTGAGCACTCCTGTCACCTCTTCCCAGCACCATGATGCCTTCTGAATCATCCCAAGGCTACTGCCATCTGAAAAGAGAAGGTTCTCTACCAAAAGTGAGAGTAGCATTAATATATAGGTGTGAACATTAAGAGAAGTGCTTACTGGGCAGTTTGATAAGCATAGTATATGCATTTAGCCAGACAGCAGCAGACGTTACACCCCTAGGGCTCATGACTACCCCTGCTATAGGTTTCAGTATCAGGGATGTATTCCCTCCCATGGAGTGGGCCTCCAGTCCAATCAGAGGGCAGTTGGTTTCCACCATGCCAGACATGCCACTATTGCACCCATTGGCTCATTTGGCCTGGCTGGCCAAATATAAGGCTTGGAGTGTTGAGTATCTTCATTGGTGTTTTCTCTTTCTTCCATTGAACTGCATGCAGAACGGCTTCTTCCAGCTTTCTTTCAGCTGGTCTACATGGAGGAGGTTTTCTGCTCAGTTCCAGCAGGATTTCTCAGTAGCCTTGCAGCCCAAGTATGTGGAGTCTTCAGCAATAGGGTCTTACCACCTATTCCTGGTGGGAAACCAAGGGCCTCAGCAATGGCCTGTAATGTTTTGGGGGCATCAGGGACCTCTCTGGCCAACAACCCACTAGAAGGTATCCCATCCCTGGCTCTGAAAATATTCTAGTCACAATCTATGGATCCTGAGTGTTCCATTGTCCAAAAAAGTATTTTTTCATATGATTTATTTATATCCTCTTAGATTTTGATTAGCCCTTCCTCTGCCTTTCCTTTACTCAATCTCTTCCCCTGACCTCACTTAGGCCAGTTATTAGCCAAGGAATTTGTCTTTTCTCCTTCTATTTTTTAAAAATAATTTCATTTATTTATGAGAGAAATAGAGAAAGAAAGAGAGAGAGAGACAGAGACATAGAATGGGCACAACAGGCCATTTAGCCACTATAAAAGAACTCCAGACACATGTGCCACCATGTGCATCTGACTTACGTGGGTTCTGGGGAGTTGAGCAGCAAGTTCCTTAACCACTAAGTCACCTCTCTAGCCCTGTCTTTTCTTTTTCCAATTATGTGTATGTGTGTTGTGTTGTTGATCAAACGTTGTACCTCATAACCTTAAAAAAATTGTTTTTGAGACAGGATCTTACTCTAGATTGGCTTAAAATTCATAATTTTCCTGCCTCAGCCTCCTGAGGGTGTACCACCACACATAGCTTTAAATTTTTTTTAATATTTTATTTTAATTAATTTATTTATTTGAAAGAGAGAGAGAATAGGTGTGCCAGAGCCTCAAGCTACTGCAAACGAACTCCATATGTGTGTGCCTCCTTGTACATCTGGCTTACATGGGTCCTGGGGAATTGAACCTGGGTCCTTTGGCTTTGCAGACAACGCCTTAACCACTAAGCCATCTCTGTATCCCACTTTTAAAGTTTTTTTAAATGAATATGCGTGTGTTTGTGTTTACATGTATGTATGTGTGTATGTATGTGCATGTGATGACCATGCTAGGGCCTTGTCCATGCTAGACAAGTGCACAATCACTGAAGTATATTCTCATTCCTTCTTAATTTTAAGGGAAAACATATCTTGATGGGAGACTATTATATTTATTAAGAATAAACCGGGCTGGAGAGATGGCTTAGTGGTTAAGCACTTTCCTGTGAAGCCTAAGGACCCTGGTTCGAGGCTTGATTGCCCAGGACCCACGTTAGCCAGATGCAAAAGGGGGCGCACACGTCTGGAGTTCATTTGCAGTGGCTGAAGGCCCTGGCATGCCCATTCTCTCTGTCTCTCTACCTTCCTCTTTCTCTCTGTGTCGCTCTCAAATAAATAAATAAAAATGAACAACAAAAAAAGAATAAACTACTTTTACTTTAATCCAAAGGACTATGTGGTATGCTCACATAACCTTGCATAATATAAAATTGTACTAACTTCAATTTTCCATGAGTTTGAGGCCACCCTGAGACTACATAGTGAATTTCAGGCCAGCCTGGGCTAGAGTGAGACCCTACCTTGAAAAACCAAAATGAAAAAAAAAAAAAAGACAAAGAAAGAAAGAAAACTGTATTATGCTACATTTTACAGATAAAAAATAGTTTTTTTTAAACAAAATATTAAGCAGCTACTCAAGCTCTTAACAGATTATAATGACAAATCAAAGAACTTCTATGTAATGTTTGAGTATGGCTTGAACTACTTTATTTACTTTTTTTTAAAAAAATTTTAATGGCAGGGTTTCATTATAGCCCAGTCTCAGGGTGGCCTTGAACTCACAGTGATCCTCCTACCTCTCCTTCCCAGGTGCTGGGATTAAAGGTGTGCACCACCATGCCCAGCTTTATTTGCTAATTTTTTAAAGATTCTGTAATCATTTATTAATTACAACATATTTTTTAAAATTATTTATTTATTTGAGAGTGACAGAGAGAGAGAGAGAGAGAGAGAGAGAGAGAGAAGAGAGAAGAGAGAATGGGTGCGCCAGGGCTTCCAGCCACTGCAAATGAACCCCAGATGCATGCGCCCCCTTGTGCATCTGGCTAATGTGGGTCCTGGGGAATCGAGTCTCGAACTGGGGTCCTTAAGCTTCACAGCCATCTCTCCAGCCCTTTCTTTTGTTTGTTTGGGTCGTTTTTTTTTTTTTTTTTTTTTTTTTTTTTTGAGATAGGGCTTCACTCTAGCCCCGGCTGACTTGGATTCACTGTGTAGTCTCAGGGTGGTCTTGAACTTACACCAGTCCTCCTACCTCTGCCTCCTGAATGCTGGGATTAAAGGTGTGTGCCACCACACCCAGCAGCATGTATTTATAATCCTGGTGAAGGCAGGAAGATACCTGGAGCTCACTGTCTAGCCAGAGTCACCTAATTAGCAGTTTTCAGACCAGTAAGAAGACCTGTCTCAGGCTGGAGAGATGGTTCAGTGGGTAAAGTACCTGTTGTACAAATGTGAGGGGATTAAGTTCAGATCTCTAGAACCCATAAGGCTCATGCTTATATTCATGCCTCAAAATAAAAAAAGATTCATGTATTACTACTTCTCTTGTACTAATTATTTATTTATTTATTTATTTATTTATTTGAGAGCGACAGACACAGAGAGAAAGACAGATAGAGGGAGAGAGAGAGAATGGGTGCACCAGGGCTTCCAGCCTCTGCAAATGAACTCCAGATGCGTGCTCCCCCTTGTGCATCTGGCTAATGTGGGACCTGGGGAACCGAGCCTCGAACCGGGGTCCTTAGGCTTCACAGGCAAGCGCTTAACCGCTAAGCCATCTCTCCAGCCCTCTTGTACTAATTTTTAAAAAATATTTATTTATGTAACAGAGAAAGGGGGGGGAGAGAGAGAGAGAGAATGTGAATGGGTGCACCAGGGCCTCCATCCATTGCAAACAAATTCTAGATGCATGTGCCCCCTTGTACATCTGGCTTACATGGATTCTGGGAATCAAACCTGGGTCCTTTGGCTTTGTAGGCAAATACCTTAACTACTAAGCTATCCCTCCAGCCCTGTACTAGTTTTTTTTGTTTTTGTTTTTTAGGTAAGGTCTCATTTTGTAGCCCAGGCTGGCCTGGAACTTGTATAGGACAGGCTAGCCTAGAACTTTCAGTAATCCTCCTGCCTCAACCTTCACATGCTAGGACAGACATCAGCTATCATGCCTGTCTTGTGTCACTTAGATGGTAATTTAAGAGTCTTTAATTGTGCTTATTTATCTGAGTTCTCAATCTGTAATAGGGCTTTTGTGTGTGTTTATTTTCTAGAGATGTTTATCTTATTCCTAGCTCCAATCTATATTTAACTCTTGTTCTTAGCAACAGTTCCCAGTTCTCTAAACCCCCAGTTTTTCATTTGATTTTGACTCAATGGATCTACTCCCATCTCAAATACCTTAAGTTTTCCTCCAATTTTTTTATCATCTACTACATGCTAGAGTAGAGATGGATGCAAATGGCAAGGATGTTTTGACCTGTTTGTGGTCAGATTGACAATTGCAGGAAAAGAACATAGCAATACCTGGACAGTGATTACGGGCTGCACTCTGGTTGAAGTGCTTTATCATGTGTTGACTTGTTCACTTCTCCCAACCCGAGGAGTCCCGTTCTCTCCTTGTTTCTCAGACGGAAGCACGAGCATAGAGTAAGTCAGAGGTCCGGACTGTGACAGGTGCAGCCCAGGACTCCAGGAACACAGAGAGGGGCTCCTAGTCCCACCCTAAGGGTCATGGAGAGAAATAGCGAGAGGAATTCTGCAAAGCCTGAGTAGAATGTGGAAATCTGAGTGGGAATTGGGCAGGTGTAGAGTGGGACAAGGATCTTGAGGGCAAAGGAAAAATACACAAAGCCAAAATGTGAAGTTAGCACACTATGGAAGCGGAGGTATTTAATGTGGTTGGAGCGTAGCGTACATGGAAGTGGCCAGGGATAAGGCAGGACCAGGCTAGCACAGATCCTCTCTTGAAAGCTTTGTATGTTTTGTTGTGTTTTACTCATTACATAGTCCAATGGGTCCCAGTCTCAACTGGGGGATTTGAAACTTGAAAGGGGTCCAGGAGATGTGAGCCATGCATATATATTATTTCGTTAATTATTTTCCAACCAGTGATGTTAAAAGGACTTTTCCAACTCACCTAAATGCAGAGACACTCCAGTACCCTGAAGCTGCCACCGGGCCATAATGTTCTACCACAGGCTCTTGGGTAGCCTCCCTCCAGAGGACTCCTGACTGCTGTGGCCTAGCATGGGCAGTTATCAACGAAGAAGTTAGAGTGGTCATCGCCCCATTTCCCTAACAGCAGTGTGGCTTCTGAAAGTGGAGGGAGTGAGACACTATAGGAAATATGCAGTTTCCTCGGCTAGGTAGACAGGGGAATAGGGCCCTTGGTAGGTGGCTGTATTTTAACCTAAGATGGCACAGAGGGTGATCCCACTTTTTCCTTCTGGCCTAAGTGAATTTTGGGCTTTCTGGGACTTGCCCAGTACTGGATGCATCACGGGACCAACCAGTGGCTTTGTCTTTGTTTAAGCAGCACCGTCAGGGACCCTGGATAGGCAGGCTTCCCTCATCCAGTACAAGTCCAGCTCCCCCTGGGCTGACCGACTTTCCTGTTCTGGAATCACCTCCTCCCTGAGGAGTCTGTGTGCTCTCTGCCTTTTTGTTTCTTTTTTAACCTCTTCCTTTGAAATACACTTTATTCTTTTATACCCTTAAAAAAAAAGCCTTTTTTTTTTTTTTTGTTTGTTTTTTTGAAGTAGGATTTTACGCTAGCTCAGGCTGACCTGGAATTCACTATGGAGTCTCAGGGTGGCCTTGAACTCATGGGATCCTCCTACCTCTGCCTCCCGAGTGCTAGGGTTAAAGGCGTGCACCACCACATATGGCTACTTTTTTCTCTTTCTTTCTTTCTTTCTTTCTTTCTTTCTTTCTTCTTCTTCTTCTTCTTTTTTTTTTTTTACTATCTTTGGTTTTTTTGAGATAAGCTCTCACTCTAGCCCAAGCTGACCTGGAATTCACTATGTAGTATCAGGCTGGCCCGGAACGCACAGTGATCCTCCTACCTCTACTTCCTGAGTGCTGGGATTAAAGGCATATGCTACCATGTCTGGCTCTATATCTATGTATAATTTTATTTTATTTTATTTATTTTTTTGCAAGCAGAGAGAGAGAAGACAGACAGACAGAGACAATGGGCATGCCAGGGCCCCAGCTGCTGCAAATGAACTCCAGAGACATGCTCCCGTTTGTGCATCTGGCTTTATGTGGGTACTGGAACATTGAAACCACGTTGTCAGGCTCTGCAGGCAAGCACCTTAACCGCTAAGCCATCTCTTCAGCCCTCCCTTTTATTGAGATAGGGTCTTGCCTTGTTCTTGATAGCAGGCCCCCTTCCTCAGCTTCCCAAGTGCCGAGATTGTACACATGAACCTCCATGCTTGGCACGGGACAATTATTATTAAAAGGAGGTTTTGAAATTCCTGGCTGGAAAAGTTAGGAATCCTTTTGTAGGACTTTAAGAAACCTGTGAAATATGTTTTTCAAAAACTAAGACTTTGGGCTGGAGAGATGGCTTAGCGGTTAAGCGCTTGCCTGTGAAGCCTAAGAACCCCGGTTCGAGGCTCGGTTCCCCAGGTCCCACGTTAGCCAGATGCACAAGGGGGCGCACGCATCTGGAGTTCGTTTGCAGAGGCTGGAAGCCCTGGCGCGCCTATTCTCTTTCTCTCCCTCTATCTGTCTTTCTCTCTGTGTCTGACGCTCTCAAATAAATAAATAAATAAAAATAAAAAAAAATTTACAAAACAAAACAACAACCAAAAAAAACTAAGACTTTCAGGCCAGGCATGGTGGCGCACACCTTTAATCCCAGCACTTGGGAGGCAGAGGTAGGAGGATCACTGTGAGTTTCGGGCCACCCTGAGACTACAGAGTGAATTCCAGCTCAGCCTGGGCTAGAGCAAGACTCTACCTTGAAAAACAAAACAAAACAAAAATCAACTAAGACATTTATTGGAATAATTATAGATTTACATACAACTTAAATAGTATGGAAAGACCATTGAGAAACATTGCAGTTTCCTTTGTGTATCATTTTGAAAAAACTGTAATATAATATCACTACCAGGATATTGGCATTGATTCAGCCACCAATCTTGTTGCACTTTCCTGTTTTACATGTGTATGTATCTGTGTTGAATTCTGTTCCAACAGCTAATGATTCTTCCTGCTGTTTAACTGCCGAGCCATCTTCCCAGCCCCTCTTCCTGCTCTTTTATTTATTGTTCCCACCTCTCTTTTGCCTTCCCTATCTCATACCTAACCCTTCTGACCTACATTCTCAAACTTTGTCCTTTCAAAATGTCACTGGACTACAGAGATGCTTCAGTGGTTACAGGTGCTTGATTGTAAAGCCTGCCCGCCTGGGTTCAGTTCCCCAGTACCCGCACAAAGCCACATGCACAGAGTGGAGCATGTGCCTGGCTTTCAGATGTAGTGTCAGGAGGCCCTGGAATGCCCATGCTGTCTCTCTTCTCTTCTTTAAAAACAAATTTTTATTGTACTAATTTATTTGCAAGGAGGGGGGGAACAGTTAGAATAGATCCTCCATTGTAAATGAACTCCAGATTCATGTGCCACTTGTGCATCTGGCTTTACGTGGCACTGGGGAATAGAACTCAGGTTGTTAGGCTTTGTAAAGCAAGTGTCTTAACCAGTAAGCCATCTTTCCAGCTCCTCTCTCTTTCAAATAAATAAATAATATTTTTATTTTATTTTACTTATTTATTCATTTTTGGTTTTTCCAGGTAGGGTCTTACTCTAGTCTAAGCTGACCTGGAATTCACTCTGTAGTCTCAGGGTGGCCTTGAACTCACAGTGATCCTCCTACTTCTGCCTTCCAAGTGCAGGGATTAAAGGCATGCACCACCATGCCTGGCTCAATAAATAATATTTTTAAAAAAACATTACGTAAGGCCTGCGAGTATAGCTCACTAAGTAGAATGCTGGCCTATCATGCACCAGGCTCTGGGTTCTCTCCCCAGCATTGCATAAATGGTGTGTGACGGTGCTCACCTGTAATCCCAACACTTGGGAGGTGGAGGCAGGAGGATCAGACAGTCAAGGTCATCATAGGCTACCCAGTGAGGCTGAGACTAGCCTGGTTATATTAAACTCTAGCCAAAAAAAAAAAAAAAAAAAAAAAAAAAAATCCAAAAGTTGGAAGTTGCCCATAGACCCTCACAACTGAGCCTGCCATCTCCTCTGAGCTCTACTCAGCAGTTCTTCTCTTCCCCCACTCCCTTATTCTCTTCTCTCAGCTCTAACTCAGTGTTTCTTCTCCTCCCCTGTGCCCTTATTCTCTTCTTTCAGCTCTAACTCAGTGTTTCTTCTCCTCCCCCACTCCCTTATTCTTTTCTTTGAATGCCAAGGCTTTTCCACCTTTATGTCAGTAAATCTTCTTTGCCTTATTGAAAAAAAGAAAAAAAAAAAAAGAAAAGAAAAATGGTATATGAGCCAGGTCTATGGCATAGTCCTGTAATCCCAGCTACTTGAGAGGCTGAGGCAGGAGGATTGCAAGTTCAAGGCCTGCCTGGGCTACAGAGTGAGTATAAGACCAACTTGAGCAACTTAGAGAGACTCTGCCTCAAAAGTAAAAAGTAAAAAAGAGAGGTCTGGGAAAAAGTAAAAAGAGAGACACCTTTGGGTGTCTAAGCTAACAGTTTCATAAAACTTTTCTCAGCAGAAAGCTATCTTGTCTGTAATTACATTTTTGGCCATCTCAGACTCTAACGAGTGCTGGCTGAGGCACAAGAACGTTAGGTCAGATGCCAGCTCGGAAAATTTGGGGGATAGTTTTTGAACAAGTGTGTGTGTTGTTCAACTCCTCTGGGAATGTCTTGTGTCTTAGTGTAGGCAACTTTAAAATATACAGAACTGTGGCATGTGGACCCCCAAAGCTGGGAAAGCAAATCTTCAAAGTCCGTACCCAGCTTTGATGGTCTCAAGATGAGGATTGTGTTGCCCAGTGCTAAGGCAGGCACAGGGGAACACTAGAAAAGCAAAGACTCTCTTGTAGGTGATGAGAAGAAACTTCCAAGGAAACCAGAGATTAGAAAACGGAAGCATGAGCAATTAACATCACTATAGGGATTTACTATTTTTCAAAGGACTTTGCTGTTTTCAGTTAAGAAAAGCACTTAGGAATGGTGGCTCAGGTCCATAATCTCAGTAATTTGGGAGGGTGAGGCAAAAGGTTTGCCATGAATTCCAGGCAAGCCTGGGCTATAGAGACCCTGTATCAAAAGGGAAGAGGGGCTGAAGACATGGCTCAGTGGTAAAAGGTGCTTTCTTACAAAGCCTGACAACCTGGGTTCAATTCCCCAGCACCCATGTAAAGCCAGATGTACAAAATGGTGCATGCATCTGGAGTTCATTTGCAGTGGCAGGAGGCATGCCCATTCCCTCAATCTTTCTCTCTCCTTGCAAATAAATAAAATATATTTAAATAAAGAATCAGTAGTACACAACTGTAAACTGTAATCCTATCATTTGGGATATGGAAGCAGGGGGACCAGAAGTTCCCAAGTACTTTGTCAGAAAGAATAAGCCCCAGGCTGGATAGATGGCTTAGCGGTTAGGGCATTTGCCTGCAAAACCAAAGGATCCCGGTTCAATCCTCCAGTACCCACATAAGCCAGATGCACAAGGAGGTACAAGCATCTGGACTTCGTTTGCAGTGGCTGGTGGCCCTGGTGTGCCTATTCTCTCTCTCTCTCTCTCTCAAATAAATAAAATATATTAAAAAAAACTGGAGAGTAGATAAAGAAATTGTGGTCTATTTATTTAATGGACTACCACTCAAAAAATTGAATAAGCTACTGATCAGTGATTTAATCTAAAAACATGTTGAACAAAAGACTCTAGATACAGGGCTGGGGCTGTAGTCCGTGGTGGAGTTCTTGTTTAGTGTGTGCATGGCTCTAGGTTAGTTCTTAACCAACAGGAAAAAAACACAAAAACCCACAAAACCACCCAAAGAAACAATAAAACTTTTGAAGTTTATCTTAGAATAATGAGAAGGGGTTATAAGGAGTGACCAGGATGAGACTATCTCCCGTAAGAGTGACATGCTATGTGGAAAATACGATTTTGCCTCTTTTTTGGTGGTGGTGGTGGGGAACAGGGTTTCATGTATCCTAGGCTGTCATCAAACTCCCAGTGTAACTGAGGAAGACTTGAAAAGTTCTGATCCTCTAGCCTCTACCTCTCAAGTGTTAAAGCTGGAATTATAGGCAGTGCTGGGAATCAAACCCAGGGCTCATGCATGCTAGGTAAACACTCTATCAACTGAGTTCCTTCCCAGCCTGAGAACAAGATTTTGAATAGCTGCCAAGCATGGTGTTGCACGCCTTTAATCCCAGTACTCCGGAGCTGGGGTAGGAGGATCACTGAGTTTAAGGCTAGCCTGAGACTACATAGTAAATTCCAGGTCAGCTTGGGCTACAGTGAGACCCTACCTTGAAAAAGGAAAAAACAAAAACAAACAACAGCAACAACAACAACCCCCCCAAACCCCCAAGATTTTGAATAGTTAAAAAGTACTGGGGGGATTGGAGAGATTTCTCAGCTGTTAAGGTTCTTGCCTACAAAGCCTAATGACCTAGGTTTGATTCCCCAGTGCCCACATAAAGTCAGATGCACAGAGTGGCACATATATTTGGAGTTCATTTGCAGTGGCTGGAGGCCCTGGGCACACTCATTCTCTCTCTGGCTCTCTTCTATTTCTCTCTGTTTGTAAATAAATAAATAAAAATATCTAAACACACACACACACACATACACACGGAATACTGGACTAGGACTTGTCTTTGAAATCAAGGTTTATGACATAAACAACTGGAGAAACAGAAATTTAGGGGAGATAAAATGAATTAGACTCAGAAACTGGGTTCAGGTGCTTAGAGACCTCCATGTTGAGATTGATAATAGTAATTTCTTTTTTGAATTGGTGTATATTCCTTGTACATAGTGGTGTTTTCATAGAGATATTTTCATATTAGTTTACTAAAGATTTATTTATTTGAGAGAGACAGAGTGAGAGTGAATATGGGTACACCAGGGTCTCCTGCCTCTGTAGATGAACTCCAGACATATGTATCATTGCTTGCGTCTGGCTTTATGTGGGTACTGGGGAATTGAACCAGGCTTTGCAAGCAAGTGCCTTTAACTACTGAGTGCAGGTGTGTGTTTTGTTCTTGTTGCTTGGGGTTTTTTGTTTTTTTTTTTTTTTTTTGGTTTTTCGAGGTATGGTCTTACTCTGGCTCAGGCTGACCTGGAATTCACTCTGTAGTCTCAGGGTGGCCTTGAACTCTCTGCAGTCCTCCTACTTCTGCCTCCTAAGTGCTGGGATTAAAGGTGTGTACCACCATGACTAATTTTTTTTTTGGTTTTTGGTTTTTCGAGGTGGTGTCTTGCTCTAGTCCAGTCTGACCTGGAATTCACTATGTAGTCTCAGGCTGGCCTCAAACTCACAGTGATCCTCCTACCTCTGCCTTCCAAGTGCTGGGAGTAAAGATGTGCTCCACCACATCCAGCTATTGTTGTTGCTGTAGAGCCCAGGGTGGTAGTTCTGCCTCAGCCTCATTCCTGAGTGCTGGGATTATATGTGTGAGCCACTATGCCTAGCAGAAAATGAGTTTGTTTTATTTATTTATTCGACAGGGGGAGTGTCATGTGAAATTACCATTAAATAAAAATTATTTTGAGACAAGGTCTCATGTAGCTCAAGCCCAAACCTGCTATATAACCAATTCTTGTCTTGCCTCCACCTCCCAAGTACTGGGATTATAGGCGTATGCCACACACCTGGTTGGGTTAGTCTTTTTTTTTTTCTCATGTTTAGATGTATACTGTGCATATATGTATACATGCATGTTCACATACGTGTGAGTACACATATGCATGTGCGTGTGCTCGAGCATTTGGAGGCCGGAGGCTGATGTTGGATATCTTCCTTGATTGCTTTCCACCTTTTTTTTTCTTTCCATTTTCAATTTTATTTTGGAGATAGAGTGATAGAGAATTGGCGTGCCAGGATCTCAGCCACTATAATCAAACTCCAGACACTTCTGCCACCTAGAGGGCATGTGCGACCTTGCACTTGCCTCACCTTTGTGTGTCTGGCTAACATGGGATCTAGAGAGTCAAACATAGGTCCTTAGGTTCCACAGGCAAGCGCCTTAACCACTAAGCAATCTCTCCAGCCCTCTACCTCGTTTATTGAGGCAGAGTCTCTCACTTGAACCCCAAACTTGCTGACTTGACTAGTCTAGCTAACCTATTTGCCCCAGGGCCCCCCCCTTTCCACCTCCTAAGTGCTGCACCCAGCATTTTGATACTCAGGGAGAGCTGAACTCAGGTTTTCATGCTTATATGGTAAGCACATTTACCCACTGAGCAATCTCTTCAAACCCTGGATTATGCTTTGATGGATGACCTGGTGAGAGAAGTGAGACTGGACAGAAGTGAAAGCTTTGTGTCTGAGGTCATCATGTCAGTGCTGCTTGGAGAACTGAAACCAGTGCCAGCCTCTCCTGGATTCCTGTCCCCTGCGGAGAAGAACTGGGTCTCTTCTGGACACGAGAACATGGTGTTCTGACAGGGGCAGGGACATCTCTTAGGGTGGCTGGGTTTTACTCGTTGCAGTGACCTTTTCCCTTTCCCCTCAGTGGCTGGCCTACTATGCATTTCACAGGGGTCATTATCCTTACCAGTGCCAAGTCCTGAGCTGGCTCCTGGGCTCAGTCTTTGGGTTGTTATTTAGAAAGTCCATCCATTTACCTTCCCTGCTCTATCCCCATTCTAGTTCCCATGCAATGTTATCCTTGGAACTTCTGGTCCTTGGGCAAATGCTAGTTTTCCCAGGGCTAGAACTCCTCAGTCTTAGCTTTCTCATCTCTTCCTAAGGATGAGGGTGTATTCATTCATTCATTCACCCAGGTGGCCTGCCAGCACTTGCTGATTTCATAACTGGTCTGGTGGATGTTAGTGATAGTGACATGCTGGATCCTAGGGAATAGAGGGAGTTAGACTCTGTTCTTGCCCTTTTCTGGATGTGGGATGTGAACAGTGCAGAACATGAAAATTGCTATAATAGAGCTGTGTACAAAGCGTTTTGAAGTACAGAACAGTGAACGTTGAATGAGTAGCTCCTCCTGCAGAAAAGTGAAGAGATTTTGACACTAAAGAACTCCATTAACTTGTCTGCCATAATACTACTACTAAGGGGCTGGGGAGAGGGCTCAGCACTTAAAGGCGCTGCTTTCAAAGCTTACCAGCCCAGCCTCCATTCCCCAGCTTCCCCACGTGAAGCTGGATAGGCGCTCACCTGCAGTTGCAAGAGACCCTTGGATCTCCCCCCTCCCCCGACATGCACATAAATAAAGAATTTAAAAAATAACACTAAGATGCCATTTGCTTTTGTCTGGCTATGAGTGCCTTCGCCCTGAGGCTGTGCTGCAGAGCTGATCACAGCAGAGCAAACCAACTGCTAACAACCATTACATTACTCACATCCACACGTGCTCAGTTAAAGACAAATTCTTGTGTGTGTAGTGTGGGTGGTGGTGTGTATGTTTAGATGTGCACAGAGGCCACAGTAGGTGTCCTTCTGCTCATTTGAACTTAATTAAGTATTTTCCTTGAAATAGGGTCTCTGTCTGATCGGCAGTGGTCGATTCTCCTGTCTTTGCTCCCCGCAGGAAAATGGTTATGGGGCGCATGGCCATGCCCTGCTCTTTACATTGGTCCTGGGAAGTCAGACTCTGTTGGTCTCGGGCTCTCCGAGGCCCTCATGCTTGCAGCAAATGCTGTTATCCACTGAGCCTTCTCCTTAACTCCTAAACATTTTTTTAAATATTCTACATGAGACCATCTCAAAATTAATTTTGATGATAAAGAAGAAAAAACAAGCTGAAACTCAGTTCCTCCAATATTCTTCATCAACAAAATGCTTCTGACATCAGGCATATTTTGAGTTTTCCTCACACACCACTCTGGGTGTCCTCTGCTTCAGCTGTGTCTGATACTGTCTTCCTGGAGATGGTGTCAGGTGCCAAAGTTGAGGTGTTTGTCCCCTAGACTATCCCCACGCCCACCACTTACGTGCCATTCATAAGCCCGTGTGGTTTATTGAGATTCTGACCTAACAGCTACAAACCAGGGTTTCTAGAACTCTTGGCTTGATTAGTTTGCTTCACCTGGGTCCTTTGGCGTTGCAGGCAGACGACTTAACCACTAAGCCACCTCTCCAGCCTGAAATATTTATATTTGCTCTTTTATTGTAAAACATATCTAAAAGGAAACAGATGAAGAGATGAACAGGGTATCTCCTCTGCTTCTATTGCTGGGTTACTTTCCAGGAAACTTCACTTATTTAGCCTTTTAGGAGTTCTCCTGGAACCTTTTTTTTGTTTGTTTGTTTTGTTTTTTGTTTTTGTTTTTCAAGACAGGGTTTCGTTCTAACCCAGGCTGACCTGGAATTCACTATGCAGTCTCACGTTAGCTTCGAACTCAGAGGGATCCTCCTACCTTGGCCTCCCCAGTGCTGGGATTAAAGGTGTGCACCCCCATGCCTGGAAGAGATAGACAGATAGAGAGAGAGAGAGAGGGAGAGAGAGATATCCAGGGCCTCTAGCTACTGCATGCAAACTCCAGATGCATGCACCACTTTGTGCATCTGGCTTTATATGGGTACTGGGGAATCAAACCCGGGTTGTTAGGCTTTATGGGCAAGTGCCTTAACTGCTGCTGAGTCATCTCTCCAGCTCTTATTTTATTTTTCCTTTTTAAAAATATTTTTATTTATTTATTTGCAAGCATAGAGAGACGAGAAACAGAATAGACATGCCAGGGCCTCCAGCTGCTGCAAATGAACTCCAGATGCATGTGCCCCTTTGTGTATCTGGCTGGGGAATTGAATCTAGGTTGTCAGCCTTTGCAGGCAAGTGCCATCTCTCCAGCTCTGATTTTTCTTTATATCCACATATGCATGCTCGCATGTGTGTGTGTGTGTGTGTGCGTGTGTGCGCATGTGTGTGTGTGTGCATGTGCGCTCGCACATGTCAGGGTCTCTTGCTACTGCAAATGAATGCTAGACCCTTTGTGTGGGTGGCTGGGGAATTGAATTGAACCTGGGCCTGCAGGCTTTAACTGAGCCTTTAACCTCTGAGCTATCTCTTTAGACCCCCCCCCTGCCATTTTCATTTTTTAAGAAATATGTATTTATTTATATGTGAGAGAGAAAGAGGCAGAGAGAGAATAAGAATGGATGTAGTACCAGGGCCTCTAGCCATTACAAATGAACTCCAAATGCATGCTCCACCTTGTGCATCTGGCTTACCTGGGTACTGGGTAATCAAACTTGGGTCCTTAGGCTTTGAAGGCAAGCACCTTAACCACTAAGCAATCTCTCCAGCCTCCTGTTTTCATTTTTTAATAATTTCATACTACATACATATATTGTATTTTATCACATTCAGCCTCATTACCTTCTCTTATTCCCTTTATCCACCTAGTAAATCTCTTCTTTTCAGCTAGTCTCCAAACTGCCCAGTAAGCACTTCTCTTAATGTTTTGTTTCGGTTTTTCAAGTAGGGTCTTGCTCTAGCTCAGGATGACCTGGAATTCACTATGCAGCCTCAGGGTGGCCTCAAACTCACAGCGATCCTCCTACCTCTGCCTCCCAAGTGCTGGGATTAAAGGTGTGCACCACCATGCCTGGCTTAAATTCTTATTTTTGTAAATAAAGTTTTATTAGAATGTGAGCTTATCTGGGCATGATGAAACTTAGCCTGGTTTTTGGTAGCACATACCTATAATTCTAGTACTTGTTAAGTGGAGGCGGGGGATCAGGAGATCGAGGTCATCTTCATCTACACAGCAAGTTCAGTGCCATCATGGGCTACTTAAAACCTTGTCTCAAACAAAACAAAACAAATGTGTTGTCTATGAATGCTTTTTTTCTTCTTCTTTGAGGCAGAGTCGTGTTCTAGCCTAGGCTGACCTGGAATTTACTATGCAGTCTCAGGCCAGCCTCAAATTCATAGCAATCTTTCTACCTCTGCCTCCCAAGTGCTGGGATTAAAGGTGTGCACCACCATGCCTGGAAAATATTTTATTTAGTTATTTGAGAGAGTCAGATAGAGAGAGAATTGGCATACTAGGGCCTCTCTAGTCACTGCAAACAAACTTCAGACACATGCACCACCTTGTGCAGCTGGCTTTACATGGATACTGGGGAACTGAACCTGCATCCCTTGGCTTTCCAGGCAAGTGCCTTAACTGCTAAGCCATCTCTCCAGCCCTATTAATGCTCTTTATGCTACACTGGCAGAGTTAAATTTGTAGCAGACCCGGTGGCTTGCAAATTCTAAATTTTTCATTAAACGAGCCTTTACAGAAAAAGTTAACGAACATGTAATTTAATTCTTTCTATGATGCACTTAGCTAAAAGTGGTTTTTTTATTGACAACTTCCATAATCATAAACAATAAACCATGATAATTTCCTCCCTTCCCCCACTTTCTCTTCCACAATTCCACTCTCCATCATATCCCCTCCCACTCTCAGTTAGTCTCTCTTTTATTTTGATGTCATCATCTTTTCCTCCTATTGTAAGGGTGTACGTCCAGGCAGTGCGAGGTCATTGGCTATCTAGGCCATTTTGTGTCTGGAAGATTGCATTTTAAATAGTCCCACACCTTCCTTTGGTTCCTGCATTCCTTTTTTTAAAATTATTTTTATTTATTTGAGCAGTAGAGATAAAGAAACAGGTGAAAGCAAGGAGGAGGGGGCGGAATGGGCATGCCACGGCCTTCAGCCACTGTAAACGAACTCCAGTCGCATGTGCCACCTTGTGTATTTGGCTTGCATGGGTCCTGGGGAATTGAACCTAGGTCCTTTGGCTTTGCAAACAAATGCCTTAACTGCTAAGCCATCCCTCCAGCCCAGTTCTTACATTCTTTCCATCACTTCTTTCATAATGACCTTGAGCCTTGGAAGGTGATAGAGATGTCTCAATGCTGAACACTCCTCTGTCACTTCTCGGCAGTATGGTGCCTTTTGAGCCATCCCTGGGCTTCTCACACTAATCCAGGCTGAGCTGGAACTCTGTGTAGCCCAGAGTGTCCTCAAACTCATGGAGACGTACCTACCTCAGTCCCCCGAGTACTGGGATTACAGGTGTGAGCCATCATGCCCAGCAAAACACAGTAGTAACTTCCCCCCCCCGGGGTTTATGACCTCACATCCACAGACTCTTGACCACTTTTACAGTTCCAGATATGAATTCCCTCCTGTGGAGCACACTTCAAATACGACCCGAAAGCAGTTGTTTGCCCCGTAGCAGTCATGTCATTGCTGCACCAGTTGGCACATCTTGCCTGGCAGGTCACAGACTAGCATAGTGGGTCCCCAGCTGAGTAAAACTGCTGATGGCACTTCTCCCTCACAGTGCACTGACTTGAATTCTTGATCCTTGTGCCTCTACCTCCCAAGTGCTGGGACAACACTTGGATGCCACCAATGTCCAGCTTTTTTTTTTTTAATAAAAAAATTAACATGTTACAGATTTGTATGCCATCCTTGTGCAGGGACTAATCTCTGTATTGTTCCAGTTTTAGAATAAGTGCTGCTAAAGTGAGCACCTAGCTTTGATGTTCAGGCTGGCCTTGAACTCTTGAATTAAACCAATCCTCTTGGCTTGGCCTCCTAAGTCTTGCATTTATAGATGTGGGAATTATAGGTATGGGCCACACTGGATTGCTTTTGTGTTATCAGCATTCTCATCTGTGGCTTCCAAAAGATGAAACCAACCTAAAGCTCTCTGATCACCTTAACCAAAAATCTAGTAAAATGCTGGCATGGGCGTCAGCAGAGCTGGGCTCTCAGCTGTCTTTCACCTTGAACACATCATTTGATACCTCTGAGCTTCAGTATTTGACGTACTTCTACTAAGTCATGTCTTTGATACTTTAAAATTTAATATTTTTACCTTCTCTTACTTTGAAAAGGATTTGGAGAATTGACAAGAGAGAAAGGTGACCTGCTACTGTCTCTGGCAGGCAGACAAAAAAATAATTAATTGAATTAGGGTATTTCATGTCTGTGAGTCATACTTCTTATTTTAAAACATTTATTTATTTATTTACTTACTTATTTATTTTCAAGCAGACATAGATATATGTGCCACTTTGTCATCTGGCTTTATGTAGGTACTGGGCCAGCATGCTTCGTAAACAAGCGCCTTTAACTGCAGGACCCATCTCTCTAGCCCTATGATCAGTGCTTCTAAACGCTTTCCAGCCTCCATCACCTCCCCCACCCTTTACCCTGTCCTCGCTTTCTCTGCTGGGACAGCTTCTGCTACCAGGGAAGTCGATGTCTGCCTCTCTCCCTCCCCTCCCCTCCACATCTCTTTGACAGGGGTCTGCTGGGCAACCCAGGCTAGCCTTAAACCCTTGACCTTTCTGCCTGAGCCCCCTGAGCGCCGGGGTTACAGGCCTGTGCTCCCACCAGCAGCACTTTCTTCCGCTTCTGGAGTGATCTGAATAGTACTTTTCCCAGGACGTTTTCAAGATGTAGGTAAAAAGGAGAGTGGATTTTTTTTTTTTTTTTAAGCTTGTAGGAGTGGGAAACATATGTACTGGAAACTTTAGTTTCAAAGTGCCTTTTTTAGTCATATGGAGAGAGCAACACTGAGATTTCAGCCTCCTGTCACTTTGTCAGGTGGTCTCCTAGGTCTGTGAGCAAGGGTGCAGTACCACGGAAAGCGCCAACCTGGCCTGGGCTCTTGGCCTGCTTGTGTGGCTGTGGCAGGAGCAGGCAGGGATACTGCACCGCAGGCCGTCTAAGCTGTTCTACCAGATGAGCTCAGGACCTTTCAATATTCAATAGATGTGAGAGGTTTCCCCAGTCAGCCTGTGGATGGTATTATATGTACCCATAGTGACAAAGTAAACAACAAGGAAAACATGCATTATTAAGACATGCTGTTCTCGTTCCAGAAAGAGTATAGTAATTTACATTTATTCATTTTATTAAAATAATATTTGAATATGTATTTCACTGATTAGTAAGGAATAGAAGATTTTTTCCTATGTAAATTCTCCACTAGTCTTATTCCTACATATTTCTGAGTTACACCCTCATGATCTCGTTTATGTGCCAGGGAAGTTCTAGTCCTGTGCTAGATTTACTTGTCAGGGAAATGGCAGAGTAATAAAGCATTGTCCCTGTACGAGAGAGCTCAGCGCATTGTAGGGGACAGGTAGCAGGCTAGATGACACACTTCCAGCACTGTACACGTAGTTGGTAAAATGCCCAGTGAGAGGCTAAAAGCTAAGGATTTTGACTCACGTGGATGATGGGTGCTGTGCTCTGAGCAGTGTTGCTTCTTGCTTTTCCCGCGCAGAGTTTTGCCGTATCGACAAGCCGCTGTGCGACAGTGAGGATGAGAAGCTCAGCTTCGAGGCCGTCCGCAACATCCACAAGCTGATGGACGATGATGCCAATGGTGATGTGGACGTAGAAGAAAGCGATGAGGTGAGCCTTCTCACCCTGCCATAGCCCTCTCCTCTTTCTGTGTGGAACAGGTTTTTGTTTTTTTAAACAACTATTTTGGGGCTGGAGAGATGGCTTAGCGGTTAAGCACTTGCCTGTGAAGCCTAAGGACCCTGGTTCGAGGTGTGGCTCCCCAGGACCCATGTAAGCCAGATGCATAACGGGGCGCACACATCTAGAGTTTGGAGGCCCATTCCCTCTCTCTCTCTCTCTCTCTCTGCCTCTTTCTCTCTCTGTCTTTTGCTCTCAAATAATAAATAAATAAGAATAAACAAAAAATTTAAAAAAACCCAACTATTTCTTTTTCTTTATCTCCTTATTTTATATGTATCTATTTGTAAGAAGAGAGATAGAAAGAAGAGAGACAAAGAGAATGGGCACGCCAGGGCCTCCAGCCTCTGCAAATGAACTCCAGATGCATGTGCCACATTGTGCATTTGGCCTTACATGGGCACTGGGGAATCGAACCTGGGTTGCTAGGCTTTGCAGGCAAATGCCTTAGCCACTGAGCAACCTCTCCAGCCCTGAAGTAGTTTTTGAAAGCTATCTAGGCCATTCCCAACAGAGAGCGCTTATTCTCTGGGGTCTCATCCCCACCAGGCAACAAGGCTGTCAGCAGAGCACAGTCTGGAGCCACCCTGGCAGAGGACAGGCTCTGTGCCGAGGCCTGCGCTTGAGTGTGCCCGCCCCTGCCCACTGGCTGGTATCATAATACCAATGGAGCTACGCTGTTTGGGAAGGAAAGGGATTCCTGCGATGTCCTCTACAATTTCCCCTGATCTATTTTTTAAAATTTTACCTTTTTTAACTTTATTTTTATTTATTTATTTGAGAGAGAGAGAGAGAAAGAGGCAGAGAGAGAGAGAGAGAGAGTGAGAATGGGCACACCAGGCCTCCAGCCACTGCAAATGAATTTCAGATGCATGTGCTCCCCTTGTGCATCTGGCTTACGTGGGACCTGGGGAATCGAGCCAAGGTCCTTTGGCTTTGCAGGTAAACGCCGTAACTGCTAAACCATCTCTCCAGCCCATCCCCTGATTTTTAATATAACCCTGCCAGGCATAGAGGGCATTAATCTGTCCTTGGCCCTATGTTGGCATGTAGGAGAGAAGACAGACTAGGCAGATCCTGACTCTGGGCATGTATACTCTATTTGTGAGGAAGAAGCAAATCTTAGAAAGGCCAGTCTAACTTTCCAGCTGTAGTCGTGGGGGGCCAGTTGAGAGGTCCAGATAGTAAGAACTGGAGAGATCTCTAAGTAGAAAAAGCTCTCCTTTTGTTTTCTCCCTTGGCATTACCACAGCTCCACATTAGCAGAGCCTAGAGTGCAAGGTCATGTGTAAAAAGATTCAAAGGGCTCTTGTTTTCAAGTTCAACACGAACCAGCTACTTCTGTGCTCTTATCAGCATGTCATGCCAAATATCCAACAGTGACAATGTATCCTATGGAAGAGGAAATAAACCTGGTCTCTTCTCCTTTCTAGACAGCCTGTCTTTGAGTTTTATGTTACATTTTGTGTTTTGTTTCAATTTTTTTAGGGTCTCACTCTAGCCCAGGCTAAGCTGGAATTCACTATGTAGTTTCAGGGTGGCCTTGAACTCACAGCGATCCTCCTACCTCTGCCTCCCAAGTGCTGGGATTAAAGGCATGTGCTACCATGCCTGGCTCTTATGTCACATTTTGGATGTCATATCATCAGAAAGATCTAGAACAACAAGAGACCATACAGAGCTTTTGGTTTAGCTATTCATCTCTCCTAAACCTCCAGGTCCTTGCTCTGGTAACCCCGCTCCTTTCAGCCCACATGGGCTGAGATGGGAAGGGGAGGACTCGTAACTCCCACATGACCTGCTCTGGCCTCCCTCACGGCAGGAACTCTCTGTACTTGCTCCTCTTTCCTCTCTGTTTCCAACCCCTCCTCCCCCGGTAGGGTCTTACTCTAGCCCAGGCTCACCTAAACTTACTCTGTAGTCTCAGCTGGCCTTGAACTCACAGCGATCCTCCTACCTCTGCCTCCCGAGTTCTGGGATTACAGATGAGTGCCGCCACACCCAGCCATCCTTCTTTTAACCTAATAAATTCTTCTAAACCTTAAAGAAAAGAGAGAGCATACAGAGAGGAGTGATGATGATGATGAAGAATGCGGAAAGTGCAATGAATAGCATTTAACAGAGTCTGGTAATACTGATTTAGTATCTACTGTGTTGGTGTCCTTCACTGTGCTAGGAGACGGGATGGTAAATAGGACAGCTGAAGATGGATTGTGTCTGCACTTAGTCTAGTGAAGAAACTTTAGCCTGGAGAAGAGAATGCTCACTGTTATTGCCAGCTTTGTGCCGTACAACAAAACACTGGAGAAGGCAAACTTGAGGGAGGAAGGATTTGTCATGGGTCACTGTTTCAGAAGGTTCAGTCCACTGGCTCATTAGTTAAGTTGTTTCTGGGGCAGTGGTTGGCAGACTGATCGTGCTACATGGCAGAGCAGAGCTGTTCACCTCATGACCCTAAGGAAGCAGCAAGGTCTATCTTTCCAGGTGTCATGGTTGAACATAAAGTGTCCCCTATAAGCTTGTGTGTTTAAACGGTTGGTCCCAGTTGTTGGCATTGTTTGGGAAGAAGTGGAGCCTTGCTGGAGGAAGTGGGCTGTAGGGATGGGCCTTGAGGTCGCTGTTTTGTTTGTTTGTTTTGCTTGTTTAACGTAGGGTTTCACTCTAGCCTAGGCTGACCTAGAATTCACTATGTAGTCTCGGCTGGCTTCGAACTCACAGAAATAATCCTACCTCTGCCTACTGAGTGCTAGAATTAAAGGCGTGCACCACCACATCCGGCCACCTTGAGGTTTTATAGCTGGGCTCCACTTCCTATTTAGCCCTCTGCTTCCTGCCTGCCAAAGTGGCATGCTGGCTTCCCGCTCTGCCACCATGCCTCCCGGCCATGAAACTTCCCCTCAAAACTGTAAGCCAGAAATAAACCCGTGTCTTTCTCAAGTTGCTTCCTGATTGGCTGTTTGTTCACAGAAATGAGAAAGTAATTAATGCAATAGGATACACACCTTCCTCTCTCAGAGACCTGTTTCCTGCAACTAGTCCCTATCTCTCAATGCCATCATATTATATGAACCCATTAATCCATGAATCTCTCAATGACTGGATCTTACCACTGGAACCAAGCCTTTTTAACAGTCATTTCCTTAACCACTTGACAACCTCATCACATGACACTACTTTTAAAGGATGTTTCGTATCCAAATCATAATATTAAAGTAATATTTTTATTTATTTGAGAGAGGGGAGAGAGAGAGGGAGAAAATGAGAATGGGTATGCCAGGGTGTCTTGCCACTGCACACAAGTTCTAGATGCACGTACCACTTTGTGCATCTTGCCTTACATGAACACTGGGGAATGGAGCCCAGACCAACAGGCTTTGTAGACAAGTGCCTTTAACCACTGAGCAGTCTCTTCTGTCCTCAGTAATATGTCTATTGTTATTATTTTTTAATTTTTAAAAACTACTTTATTTATTTGCAAGGAGATAGAGAGTGAGAATGAGACAGAAAATGGGCATGCCAGAGTTTCCTGCCATTGCAAAACAAACTCTAGACACATGTACCACTTTGTGCATCTGGCTTTATGTGGGCACTTGAACCCAAGCAGTCAGGCTTTGTAAGTGAGTGTTGCTAACTGTTGAGCCATCTCTCCAGCTCTAATTTAAATTTTTTGTTATTTCTATCTTTAAATATATAAGGAGTTGGAGTTTCAGATTTTAGAAATGGCAGATTGGCTGAATGTGGGGGCATACCTATAATCCCAGTAGTCTGGAGGGTCAGGAGAGTTTGAGCTGAGTCCTGCTTGAGTTGCATAAGACTCTGCCTATAAATACATAAGTAAATAAATAAGTGAATTAGAAAACCACAGAAGTAGTTATCATTTATTGAACTCTTACTCTATGCCAGACATCATTAAGCTCTTTGCACAGTTACTTATTTAATTTTCTTTTGTAAAAATATATTTTTTTTATTTATTTGCAAGCAGAGAGAGATAGACTGGAGATTAAACAGAGAATGGGTACTCTAGGCCCTCCAGCCACTGCAAGCAAACTCCAGATGCATGGGCCACTTTGTGAATCTGGCTTTACATGGGTACTGGGGAATTGAACCAGGTCGTTAGGCTTTGCAGGCAAGTGCCTTAACTGCTGGGCCATCTCTCCAGGCCAATTTTCTTAATAGTCTTTTGAAGTTGGTTTTATTATTAGGGACTCCAATCTTAGAAAGTTTAAACTTTTGTTTTTTTTTTTTTTTTCGAGGTAAGGTCTCACTCTAGTCCAGGCTGACCTGGAATTAACTCTGTCATCTCAGGGTAGCCTCAAACTCATGGCGATCCTCCTACCTCTGCCTCCCGAGTGCTGGGATTAAATGCGTGCGCCACCACGCCCAGCTTGTTTTTTGTTTTTGAGGTATAGTTTCACTCTAGCCCAAGCTGACCTGGGATTCACTATACAGTCTCAGGCTGGCCTCAAACTCACAGTGATCCTTCTACCACTGACTCCCAAGTGCTGGGATTAAAGATGTACACCACCATGCAAATGGGATTCTTCTGTGAGAATGAAATGATCATTGTCTAAGAATGAAACATACAGGCTGGAGAGATGGCTTAGTGGTTAAGATGCTTGCCTGTGAAGCCTAAGGACCTGTGTTCTACTCTCCAGATCCCGTGTTAGCCAGATGCACAAAGGTGAGGCAAGTGTTAGGTTGTACATTCCCGCTAGGTGGCACAAGAATCTGGAGTTCGATTGCAGTGGCTGAGGTGCACCAATTCTTTCTCTCCTCTCTCTGTCTTTCTTTCTCCCAATCTCTCTTAAAAAAAATAAATAAAAGAGCCAAAGGAAGGGTAGGACACCATACAACATGCTCCCTCCAGACACAAAATGGCCTGGATATCTATGGCCTCACAGTGCCTGACACTACCTGCACAAGACCATCATAAGAGGAGGAAAAGATCATGACATCAAAATTAAAAGAGAGACTGATAGAGATGGGGAGGGGATATGATGGAGAATGTTGTTTCAAAGGGGAAAGTGGGGGGGTATTACCATGGGGTATTTTTTATAATCATGGAAGTTGTTAATAAAATTTGGAAGAAAAAGAAAAGAAATAAAAATCTATGACTTTGAAAAAAAGAATGAGGTGTACAATATCTAAGGAATTCAAGGAGGAGGAAACTTAAATTCCTAGAAAAATAGAATTTGGATAGTATGGAATGTGTAGGGATACTTAAGAAGTGGAGAATTTTGCTGGAGAGATGGTTCAATAGTTAAGGTGCTTGCCTGCAAAGCCAAAAGACCCAGATTTGATTCCCCGGGACCCACATAAGCCAGATGCAAAAGGTGGTGCATGCATGTGGAGTTCATTTGCAATGACTGAAAGACCTAGCATGCACATTCTCTCTCTCTCATATAAATAAAAAAAAAAAAAAAAGTGGAGCACCAGCATGAGAAATGTGTGGAGGTAGTAAGAAGCACAGTGGGTTGGTTTGATTATACAGAGTAAGTGTGGTAGGAAACTATCAAACAAAAAGCTGGAAGTGGGGCCCAGGTAGAGACAAAATTATGACCAGAATATCTAAATTTTTGGTAATATCTATAAGTGGCACTGACCTTCAAAGGACAAACATTTTATTTATCTGTGCAAAGAATAGAGCCATGATCCTGGTGGTAAGTGAGACATAAAGGTGTCCTGATCATTGCCCTAGGACATTGCCCAACACTGAGGACTGAACAGCACCACAGTTAAGAAGGTAATATAGGGACTGATTTGATTGCTCAGTGTTTAATGGTGCTTGCTTGCAAAACCTGCCTGCCTTGATTAATTCCCCAGCTTCATATGTAAACAGGCATTCATTTATAGTGGCAAGATATGCACACATGTACACGCAAATTTTTTTTTTTTAAAAAAAGAAGGTAAGGTCTAAAAATTCCTGGATATCTTTGTCACCCTGTCTCCTTCTTTCACATTCTGCTGAGTTGCTTTGTCAATGAGAAAAGGAAGAAAATGTTCTTTTTAGAGGAATGTTACCACAACAAAAATCTCATCAGCACAAACTGTTCCAAAATAACCCAAAAGCTGTCACCCCGCTTTCTCTGTAGCAGTGATGAGATGTTCTTTTTCAGCACAGCTTCTGCTTTGCATTGGCTTCTCCTGTTCTTGCAGTCATTTCAGGCTTCTTTGGTTAGAAAGGCCTGCTAGCGTGCCTTTTTTTTTTTTTTTTTTTTTTTTTGGTCTTTTGAGGTAGGGTCTCACTCGAGCTCAGGCTGACCTGGAATTCACTATGGAGTCTCAGGGTGGCCTCGGACTCTCGGCGATCCTCCTACCTCTACCTCCTGAGTGCTGGGATTAAAGGTGTGTGCCACCACGCCAGGCTTAGCATGTAATTTTATCATCAATTATAAGCCACAGTCCTGACCAGAGAAACTAGTAACGTGTGTGTGCTGCTGTCAGTCTAAACATACATGTACTGGAGTTCAGGATCTCAGGACTTAGAATGGTAGGTATTGTGAAGCACTGTGGATGAAACCCTGGTTATGTTGGCTGTCAAGGACTTGATATTTCTGTGACCTATCTAAAAGTATTGTTGATCACCCAAGAACCTTAGTAGAAATCTAAAGGGACCCTTAGTAAAAAAAAGCCTCATTCAAGCCAGGTATGGTGGCTCAAGCCTGTAAGCTTAGCTGCTCAGCAGGCTGACACAGGGGTTTGCAACTTTTAAAGTCTGCTTGGGCTAGTGAAACCCTGTCTCAAAATAAAAAATAAATAAAGGACTGGGTATAGCCAGTGGTAGAAAACTTGTTTATCATGTATGAGGTCCTCTCTGAATTCAAGTCCCAGTTCTAAAAAAGGAAACTTAATTTATTCAACCCCATATTGCTAAGGTTTTCAAATAACTAGAGTGAACTGAAAGATCTGCCTCAGTTCTAGGACTTGAAAAAATTGAGCCATTTTTGCTAGTGCTGGAGATTGAACTCAGGGTCCTGCCCATACCAGGCAAATGCCCTACTACTGAGCGGCATGCCCAAGCTCACCTACTTACTTTCTTTCCTTTTCCTTTTTTTTATTTCAGAGTTTCATTCTGAAGCCCAGGCTGGCCTGGAACTCACTGAGTGATCTAGGCTGTTCTAGACCTTGCTATGTATCTGAGGATGATCCTGAATTTCTGATCCTCTGCCTCCACCTCTGAGTGCTGGGATTATAGGCCTGCACCATCATGCCCGTTTATGAGAGCTGGGGACTGAATCTAGAGCACCATGCATGCTAGGCAACTACTTGACCAACTGAGCTTCATCCCCAGCCATGGGCCAGAGTCTTTGAGAGCAGTGTTATTTTCTTCTCTGGTGCCTACCTATAAAATTAAGGCATTCAGTTATTAAGCCCATTCTAAATGAATGTCCATTATGTGCCTGGTAGTGATTGAGGGCTTGAATTTTCCTTGTGAACAAAACAGATAAGATTTATTTTTCTAGAGCTTGCATTCTGTTGATCGGTATATCATAGGTGATTAAGTGATGAGAAAACATTAGACATAGCTGTCATCAGTGACTTCCCCTTTTGTTTTTGCAGGGTAAAATCATGATTAATGATTCATTCCTTGGCAGAATTGTCAGGATTAAATAACGAAAAGTGTTATTAAAAGTTCTCAGCACATCTGGGCATGGTACCCCTGTAGTCTCTGCATTGTAGAAGCAGAGGCTGGAGGATCATTGTAAGTTCAAGGCCAACATGACACATGGAGTTCTAAGCTGGAAAGGCACACAGAGACCATGTCTCAAAAAAAAAAAAAAAAAGTCAGGCATGATGGTTCATGCTTGTAATCCTAGTACTGGGAGGCAAAAGTAGAAGGATCAGATGTTCAAAGTCATTCTCAGCTACATAGGGAGTTTGAGGCCAGCCTGAGCTACATGACCACCCCTGCCCACCCTCACCCCAAAATTATTATTCACTAGGAAAATGAAAATGAAATCCACAGTGAGATTCTAATACACACCTATTTAGTTGGCCAAGATAATTTATTTTGTATTTTTGGTGATGGCTAAGATCAATTTATTTCGTATTTTAAATGTGTGAGTTCAGGCATGCATGTGCCACAGCTTGCCTGTGGAGACCAAGAGGACAACTAGGTATCAGTTCTCACCTTCCACCTTGTCTAAGGTAGGCTCTCTTGCTCTCATTGGTGGTCACTATTGCATTTGCTGGCTAGCTGGTCCAGGAGCTTCTGGGAAGTTCTGTCTCTGCCTCTCCTTTCACCATTGCCTATGTGCTGGGACTGCAGAAGCCTGCCACAGATTCCAGCTTTCAGTAGGTTCTGGGAATCTGAACTCAGACTTGTGTGGAAAGCACTTTTTCCACTGAGTTATCTTCCCAGAGCCCCCCAATTTTTTCTTTTTTTCTTTTTGGTTTTTCGAGATAGGATGTCACTCTAGCCCAGGCTGACCTGGAATTCACTATGTAGTCTCAGGGTGGCCTCAAACTCATGGTGGTCCTCCTACCTCAGCCTCCCGAGTGCTGGGATTAAAGGTATGTACAACCATGCCTGGCTCCCCCCAAATTTTTAAGTTGACAGTACCAGGGGCTGGATGAGGAAGAACAGGCACTGAACACTTGCTGATTGGACTGCAAGATTAGAGTTTGACAGTACCGCAAAAGCTAAACATAACTTGTTACATTTCCTAGTAATTCTTCTTTTAAAATATATTTTATATGTATTTATTTACTTGAGAGAGAGAATGAGTGCGCCAAGGCTTCCTGCCACTGCAAACAAATTTCCTAGTAATTCGGCTTCTATATGTAAACTAAAATTTCTGTATCTACACTAAAATTTGTACATGAATTTGATTTTGAGCAAGGTCTTACTATGTAGTCCAAGCTAGCCTGGAACTCACTGTGTAGTCCAGACTGACCTCAAAATTGGGATCCTTCTGTCTCAGTCTCTTGAGTGCATGCATTACCATGTCCAGCTAGTGCATGAATATTTATAGAATATTTATAGCAGTTTTACTCATAATCTTGGGAGACAACCCAAATGTCCTTCAGTTGATAGATGGACAGTGGAAATTGTCAATAAAAGGAATGGAATCTGGGGCTGGAGAGATAACTTAGTGGTTAAGGCATTGCTTGCAAAGCCTGATAACCCAGGTATGATTTCCCAGTACCCACGTAAAGCCAGATGCACAAAGAGGCACATGAATCTGGAGTTCATTTACAGTGGCAGGATTCCCTGGCATGTGATTCTCTCTTTCTCTCTCTGTCTCTCTCTCCTTCCCTCCCTTTCTCCCTCTTTCCTCTCTGCTTACAAATAAATAAGTAAAAATAAAATATACTTAAAAAAATTACACATGATGGGCTTGAGAGGATGGCTCAGCAGTTAAAAGTACTTGCTTAGAAAACCTGATGGCCCAGTTTTGATTCCCCAGTATCCATGTAAAGCCAGATGCACAAAGAGGTGCATGTGTCTGGAGTTTGTTTGCAGTAGCAAGAGGCCCTTGTACACACACATACATTCTCTCTCTTTCTGCTCACAAGTAAATTTAATAAAATATAACACATGAGAAGCCAGGCACAACGGCACATGCCTGTGATCCTAACACTCAGGAGGCAGAGACAGGAGGATTACCACAACTTTGAGGGTAGTCTGGTCTATATAGTGAGTTCCAGACTAACTAGGGCTACATATTGAGACCCCATCTTTAATAAAACAATAAAAATATGATTCTATTTATATGATATTCTGATAAAGGCAAATCCTGAGGGCTAGAAAGTACATCAGTTACTGCCAGTTTGACTACAAAATGTTAGCATTGGAGAATTTTATGGGGCAACAGAATCATCCCTTGTCTACCCAAGTTGTGGAAGGCATTATGAGAATCTAAATATATATTAAAACTCACAGCAATGTAGCAGGATACAAAATAAATACACAGAAATCAGTAGCCTTCGTATATGCTAACAACAAACACACAGAGGATGAAATCAGAGAATCACTCCCATTCACAATTGCATCAAAAAAAATAAAATACCTTGGAATAAACCTAACTAAGGAAGTAAAGAATCTATACAATGAGAACTTTAAGACACTCAAGCGAGAAATTGCAGAAGACACTAGAAAGTGGAGAAACATCCCTTGTTCCTGGCTTGGAAGAATCAATATCGTGAAAATGGCAATCTTACCTAAAGCAATCTACACATTTAATGCAATCCCTATCAAAATTCCAAAGGCTTTCTTCATGGAAATAGAAAAAACAATCCAAAAATTCATTTGGAATCATAAAAAACCTCGAATATCTAAAATAATACTGAGCAACAAAAAAGAGGCTGGTGGTATCACCATACCTGATTTTAACCTATACTACAGAGCCATAGTAACAAAAACAGCATGGTACTGGCACAAAAACAGACATGTAGATCAGTGGAACAGAATAGAGGACCCAGATGTAAGCCCAAGCAGCTATAGCCACCTGATATTCGATAAAAATGCCAAAAATACTCATTGGAGAAGAGACAGCCTCTTCAGCAAATGATGTTTTGAAAACTGGATAAATATCTGCAGAAGGATGAAAATAGATTCTTCTCTCTCGCCATGCACAAGAATTAAGTCCAAATGGATTAAAGACCTTAACATCAGACCGGAAACTTTGAAACTGCTAGAGGAAAAAGTAGGGGAAACCCTTCAACATATTGGTCTTGGCAAAGACTTTCTGAATACAACCCCAATTGCTCAGGCAATAAAACCACAGATTAACCACTGGGACCTAATGAAATTACAAAGATTTTGCACCACAAAGGACACAGTGAAAAAAGCAAAGAGGCAACCTACAGAATGGGAAAAAATCTTCGCCAGCTATATATCTGATAGAGGATTAATATCTAGGATATACAAAGAACTCAAAAAGTTAACTAATAAGGAATCAAACAAGCCAATCAAAAAATGGGCTAAGGAGCTAAATAGAGAGTTCTCAAAGGAAGAAATACGAATGGCATATAAGCACCTAAAAAAATGTTCTACGTCACTAGTCATCAGGGAAATGCAGATTAAAACTACATTGAGATTCCATCTCACTCCTGTCAGATTGGCCACCATCATGAAAACAAATGATCATAAATGTTGGCGGGGATGTGGAAAAAAAGGAACCCTTCTGCACTGCTGGTGGGAATGCAATCTGGTCCAGCCATTGTGGAAAACAGTGTGGAGGTTCCTAAAGCAGCTAGAGATTGATCTACCATATGACCCAGCTATAGCACTCCTAGGCATATATCCAAAGGACTCATCTCATTTCCTTAGAAGTACATGCTCAACCATGTTTATTGCTGCTCAATTTATAATAGCTGGGAAATGGAACCAGCCTAGATGTCCCTCAACAGATGAATGGATAATGAAGATGTGGTACATTTATACAATGGAGTTCTACTCAGCGGTAAAGAAAAATGAAGTTATGAAATTTGCAGAAAAATGGATGGACCTGGAAAGTATTATACTAAGTCAGGTAACCCAGGCCCAGAAAGCCAAGCGCCACATGTTCTCCCTCATATGGGGATCCTAGCTACAGATGACTGGGCTTCTGTGTGAGAATGAAAATACTTAGTAGCAGAGGCCAGTAAGTTGAAAAGGAGACATAAAGGGTGGAGAAAGGAAGGGAGGAGGATACTTAATAGGTTGATATTGTATATATGTAATTACAATGATTGTAATGGGGAGGTAATATGATTGAGAATGGAATTTCAAACGGGAAAGTGTGGGGGTGGGGAGGGAGGGAATTACCATGGGATATATTTTATAATCATGGAAAATGTTAATAAAAATTAAAAAAAAAAAAACTCACAGGACTATACACAAACAAGTTACTATGATTATATATTAAGAAAAAAAATGGCTGGGCATGGTGGTGCATGCCTTTAATCTCAATACTCAGGAGGCGGAGGGAGAAGGATCTCTGTGAGTTTAAGGCCACTCTGAAACTACATAGTGAATTCCAGGTCAGCCTGGGCTAGAGTGAGGCTCTACCTTAAAAAAGAAAAAAAGTTCCTAGCTACTCACACTTAATTCAAGTTCAGTGGATACAAGTAGCTTTTCTTTATATTTCCAGGAAGTTGATATGTATGTAACAGATATTTAATCTGATGTTTCTCTTATCAAATTGTGAACCTTGTTAGAGTTCACAACCTTATGTAGTTTGTCTCTTTTCCCCCAATGCCCAGTGGAGCGTGTAACAAAATATATGCTTAACTATGTTGAGTGACTGACCACTGTGATGGGTAGGTAACAGTGTGAGCCCAGGAAGCTGCAAGATCTGTGTATTAGTTACTTTTCTCATTGCTGGGAATAAGTACCTGACAAAAGTCAGCTCAAGGGAGGAAGGGTTATTTTAGCTTACAGTTTGAGGTAGCAGTCCATCGTGGTCGGGAGGCGTGGTGGCAGGTCACATTCCGAGGAAGCACAGTGATGAATGCTTAGCTGGCTATCTTCTTCACCATGGAGTAGTGTTAAGGTGACTTTCCCACCTCAGTTAAACTAATCAAGATAGTCCCTGACAGGCATGCCCAGAGGTTCATTTACCTAGGTGACTGTAGGTCCCGTCAAGTTGACCATCAATATAAGCCATTTTAATCAATTTAGGATTCTGTTTGTATCTGTGATTGCTGGTAGAGAAATAGAAAATGTTGTACTCTGGAGCAACATAGATGTAAGTTTGTAGAAACTTGCCAAATTACATAGTATTTATCAGCCTTTTTCTTTTTTAAGTATCTTATTTATTTATTTATTTATTTATTTATTTTGGATTTTTGTTTTTCAGAGGTATAAGATCACTCTAGCCCAGGCTGACCTGGAACTCATTCTGTAGTCCCAGGCTAGCCTTAACTCATAGTGATCCTCAGCCGGACGTGGTGGCGCATGCCTTTAATCCCAGCACTTGGGAGGCAGAGGTAGTAGGATTGCTGAGTTCGAGGCCACCCTGAGACTACATGGTGAATTCCAGGTCAGCCTGAGCTAGAGTGAAACCCTACCTCAAAAAAACCAACAAAACAAAACAAAACAAAACAAAAGAAAAAACCCTCACAGTGATCCTCCTATCTCTGCCTCCATGGGATTAAAGGTATGTGCCACCATGCCAGGCAGCCTTTCTCTCTCTCTCTCTCTCTCTCTCTCTCTTTTTGTTTTTTGTTTTTTGAGGTAGAGTCTCACTCTAGCCCAGGCTGACCTGGAATTCACTATGTATTCTCAGGGTGGCCTCAAACTCATGGCAATCCTCCTACCTCTGCCTCCCGAGAGCAGGGATTAAAGACATGCGCCACCACGCCCGGCCAGCCTTTCTCTTAATTAGCAATTGGAGTCATAATAATAGTAGGTAGCTTATAAAAATTTTGCAAATGTTAAATGAATAATGTATGTAAAGCACCTGGCACCATGCCCAACATAGAAAAAGCTTTGTCATTCTAAAGCTTGTCATTAGAAAAAGCATACCTTCTGATGCAAATAGGCATGTTTTCAAAACTTGGTTTTGCCACTTACTGGCTTTGTAACCTTGGGCAAATAACTTCACCACAGTAAGCCTTGATTTTTTTTTTTTTTTCAGCAATTTGAGGAAAATATTTTTAGGATTGTTGTTAGAGTTGAACAATGCAAAGCCCCAAGCACAATGCCTGGCATGTGATTGGCGCTAAGTCTTTTTTTTTCTTTTTTTCACCACTTCTAACGTATTGTAGAGTTAACGAGAGCTGCTCTGTACAAGAATTCCAAATTAGGTCTAGGAATGTAGCTCAAGTGGTAGAGCAAATTTCCTAGCATGAGCAAGGCTCTGGGTTCAATCCCTACCCCCCAAACAAAACAAAACAACAGTAATAATGGGGGGGATCACCTACCCTCAACTAAAAGGATTTCAGATTAGCTATCTCATTATCTTGTGTTAGCTCAGCATTATTAGGGTTTTGTGATGGGATAATCCATTCTTGTGGGGAGCTGTCCTGTGCGTTGTGGGTGCTTAGTGGTGTCCTAGCTTTGCGTATTACACACCACTAGTAAATCTCCCTGTTGTCCCATTTGACAACCAAAAATATTGCCAGTTATGATTATTAGTTTCTTTGGGAAACACAATTGCCCTCTGTTGAAGAGTATTCTAGATTAAATGGTCATCCTATTACAGGAAGTAATCCTTCCTTTCTCATACTACAGAATACTTGGTATGAACCTCACATTTGGCATGCTCTTATCTCTGAACTGTAATTAGTAGTGTCATTAGGAGGTGGGGGCAGGAAGCAAGTTTTTGTTCTGAATTTTCTCCCTCCCTCCCTCCCTCCCTCCCTCCCTCCCTTTCTTCCTTGTTTTGTTTTTGAGGTAGGGTCTTGCTGTAGCACAGGCTGACCTGGAATTCACTTATATAGTCTCAGACTGGCCTTGAACTCATGGCAATCCTCCTGTCTCAGCCTCCTGAGATTAAAGGTGTACAACACCATGTTCTAGCTTTTTTGTTTTGTTTTTGTTTTTTGAGGTAGGGTCTCACTGTAGCCCAGACTGACCTGGAATTCAGTCTGTATTCTCAGGGTGGCCTCAAACTCATGGTGATCCCCCTACCTCTGCCTCCTGAGTGCTGAGACTAAAGGCATGTGCCACCATGCCCAGTTCTAATTTTATTTTTCTTTACTGACAATTTTCATACTTGAATATAATGTTATTTGTATACACTTTTTTTGTTCTTGCTTTGTTTGAGGGAGGGCCTCCCTCTTACCCAGACTGATCCTGGTAGTCCAGGATAGCCTTGAATTTATGGTAAACCTCCTATCTCAGCCTCCCAAGTGCTGGGATTAAAGGTGTGCACCACCATGTCTGGCTCACAGTGTTATTTGATCATAATTCCCTCCCAATTCCTTCTTCTGTTCCCCTCCCCTATTCCTTTCCACTGCTCTCCAACATGACTCTTCTATTTCAGTGACTTTTTTTTTTTGCCCTCCTCCATCATCCATGTTGAAATGTTGATGAGCTCAACATTGTGCAGGTCTTGTGTAAGTAGTGACAGCTGCTGTGACATCATGATGTATCAGACATGAAGCCAGAAGATGACACCCTAAAGTATTCTTCCCTATAATCTGGATCTTATATTTTAAAAATACTTTATTTATTTATTTAAGAGAGAGAAAGAGAGAATAGGCATACCAGGGCCTCTAGCCACTGCAAATGAACTCCAGGTGCATGCACCAACCACATTGTGCATCTGGCTTTACATGGGTACTGGGAAATTGAACCCGGGTCATTTGGCTTTGCCAGCAAGCACCTTAACTGCTGAGCTATCTCTCCTCTGGCTCTTATATTAGTCCTGGCCGCTCTTCCGCAATATTCCCTCAGCCATGGAGAACATGGTCAAGATGTCTCATTCAGTACTGAACATTCACCTGTCACTTATTCTCAGCACTTTGAGGAGTTCTGAGTCTCCCCAGTAGTTACCGTTGTCTGCAAAAGGAAGCTTCTTTGACCAAAGGTGAGAGCAGCACTAATCTATGGCCATAAACATAATAAACATATCTGAAGGCAATTTTATGGGTACAACATATCTGTCTTTTAGTCAACCAGCAGTTGTGGCTCCTTCCCTAGGGTTCATGACTTTCCAGGCCATAGGTTTTGAATTAGTCTTTCAGTATCTGCGACGAATTCTTTCCCACGGAATGGGCCTCAGATCCCATCACAGAGCAGTGGGTGTACCCCCGTAGCTGTTGTGGTGGTTTGAGTGTAAAATGTCCACCATTGCCTCATGTGTTTGTGGTTCAGCCTCATACTTAGTTCCCAGCTGGTAGAGTCTTTGAGAGGTGTAGCCTGGCTGGGGGAGGTGTGACTCTGGGGGCAAATCTTGGCATATTGTAGCCCAGCCCCTCTTGCCACTCAGCTTACTCTGTTACTTCCTCCATGCTCATTTGATGATGTGATGCCCAGCTGTCTGCTCTTGCTATGATGAAACATCCCTTTCAAATTATAAGCCATAAATAAACCTTTTCCTTTCACAAGCTGCTTCTGGTTGGGTGTTTTGTCCCAGCAGTGGGGAGGTAACTGTTAACAGTCATGCCACCATTGCACCATTGAGCGCCTCTCACCTGGCTGAGTCAGTTGTATGGCATGTAGAGTGGATCTACAGTTGGATGCCTGTTGATGACTTTTCTCCCCCAGCTGGCTGCATTGCATATTCGAACACTATGACTGCTAGACAGAAAGGAAACAGCTTCTAGCCTTGTTCCAGCTTGGTTTTTCAGTATGCTGTGACTTACATTTGTGGTATTTTCAGCAATAGGGTTTTACCATCTTCTTTTGTTGGATAGCCAAGAGCCTTAGCAGTAGCCTGTCTTGTTGTAGGGCTTCAGTGATCAACAACTCCCATTTCTGACACTGGTTTTCCTGTAACAACCTATGATGTCTAGGAGCAGTATTAGCCACCTTTATGGGAAGTTTCTGCCCAACCTAGAGCTCTCAGTCTCTCTCTCTCTCGTGTGTGTGTGTGTGTGTGTGTGTACGTATGTATGTCATGATGTCACAGCAGCTGTCATTGCTTATACAAGACCAGCACAATGTTGAGCTCATCAACATTTCAACATGGATGATGGAGGAGGGCAAAAAAAAAAAAAAGTCACTGAAATAGAAGAGTCATGTTGGAGAGCAGTGGAAAGGAATAGGGGAGGGGGACAGAAGGAGGAATTATGATCAAATAACACCTTTAATTCCAGTACTTGGGAGGCAGAGGTAGGAGGATTGCCATGAGTTTGAGACCACCCTGAGACTAGATAGTGAATTCCAGGTCAGCCTGGGCTAGAGTAAGACCCTACCTCAACAAAACAAAACAAAACAAACAAACAAACAAAAAAGCTTAATTACCACAAATTACAGAGGACGAAAGCAGGGCTAGAAAACTGAATGAGTCACTTCAGCCTGGAAAGCAGATATTCTCAGTTATACTAATTTCATAATACAAGCTCACTCAAGTATTTACTTTTTTGTCCTTTTGAATGTGATGTCCTAGTGCATGGTCAGATAATATGCTAGGTAAGAGCATCAGGTAGAACCTTCTCTGCAAAGCTGATCACAGTTTTCCTTTCTGATGAAAAGTGGGCTGCACTTCTTTTCTGCCTTGGCTGGAGGAGAGGGTGGAATTGGGAGAACCCAGGGCCCTTTCGCATGAGGTTTCCTTGGGGCTGTCATGCAGCGGGTCCCAGATGATCAGAGCGCTCTGCCCAGGCCCTTGGCAAATCCCATCCTCTAGCCTTACCCTTGTCTTCTTCCCCTCTTCTCTTCCAAGGGTTCTGAGCATCTAGCTTTCTTTTGTACATCAATTATCAGAAAGGGTGGGGTAGCCACAAAGGAACAAAATGAGAATGTGGAACATGGGCCCAGCACCAGTGTTAATTATATTTTTAATTAGTTAACAAAGAAGTGGGTTTCCTTTTATTTTTTTAAACCTCAATTTCCTATATATTTATTCATTTACTTGAGAGAGAGGGAGGGAGGGGAGGAGGGAGGGAGAGAGAGAGAGAGGGGAGAGAGAGAGAGAGATAGAGAGAGAGGGAGAGAGGGAGGCTATGAATATAAGTACAAACACATCATAGCTTCTTGACACTGAAACTAAACTCCAGACCTATGTACCATTTTATGTGTCTGGCTTTATGTAGGTAGTGGGGAATTTGCAAGCAAGAGACTTTAACCACTGAGGTATCTTTCCTTCCAGTCTGTTATGGCTTTTTCATAAAGTTTTTAGTTTTGGCAAGCCCTCCTTCCCCCTCTCTCCTCCGTTCCCCTCCCTTGATCACCTTAACCTTTTCAGCCCCAGGATTCCATCCCTCTGCTTACATATGTGTTCCTTTTCCTTATTCCCCCCCCCCCCTCCATGGCTCCTTTCTAGCTTCCTGGCCTCTACAAACACTCCATTCTACATACAAATTAAAAAAAAATTAAAGTTAGGATCTGTATATGAGAGAGAACCTAGTATTTGTCTTTCTGAGCCTGGCCACTTAGTATATTTTCTAAATCTATCTATTTTGCTGTGAAATTCATAGCCTCATTTTTCTTTATAGCTATTTATTTATTATTTATTTGAGAGAGAGAGAGAGAGAGAGAGAGAGAGAGAGAGAGAGAGAGAGATTGAGAGAGAGAGAGAGAATAGGCACACCAGGGCCCCCAGCCACTGCAAATGAATTCCAGACACATGTGCCCCTGTTGTAGTCTGGTTTGCATTGCTGGCAGGAAACACCCAACCAGCTTGTGGGAAAAAAGGTTTATTTTGTCTTATAGACTCAAGGGGAAGCTCAATGATGGCATGAGCGGAGGGTGGACATCCCTCCTGGTTGGACAATAGCAATAGGAGAGCGGGCCAAACACTGGCAAGAGGAAACTGGCTGCAACACCCCTAGGCCTGCTCCCAACAATGCGCTCCCTCCAGGAAGTGCTAATTCCCAAATCTCCATCAGCTGGGAACCTAGCATTCAGAACACCTAAGTTTATGGAGGGCACCTGAATCAAATCACCACATTCCATCCCTGGCCCCCATAAACTGATAACCATCAATGGTGTAAAATGCAATGCATTCAGTCCAACTTTAAAATTCCCCATGGTTTCTGTCAATCCTAATGATATTCAAACATTCCTACAGTCCAAGATCTTTTAACTGAGTCATAATACCCCCCAAAAAAATCCCAAAAAAAACCCATACTGGCACAGAATAAACATTCAGACTGCAAAAGATGGCATTGGGCATAGCAAAGAAATACTCAACCAATACAAGATTTAAACAGGGCAAATATCAAACTCTGTAGCTCCAAGTCCAACAACTCTAGTCAACAGGTCTCTAAGTCTGATAATTCTAATCACTGACAAGTCTCTGGAGTTCCAATTCCGCCCCTCCGGCTAGACTACTCACAGGCCTGGAAAACTTCACTGGGGCTGGCAGCTCTCCTTGGCAGCCATCTCATGGTCCCCGCATCTCTACTGGGTCTTCACTGCAACCCCTGGTCCATCCTCATGGCTCCATGGGGTCTCCATGCAGACATCCAGCAAACCTGCTTCACACTGCCCTTGGCCATTTCCAAAACGCAAGACCGTGTTGCAAATTCAATGACCCTCTCTTTCCTGCATTTTTTACTACTCCATAACACCAGGTGGAGTATTAACTTGTTAACCCAGGCGGCGGGGGTAGGGAGGTGTTGCAGATTTTGAACAACAGGACACTTCTTTTTTTTGTTTTTTGTTTTTTGTTTTTTGTTTTTTTCGAGGTAGGGTCTCACTCTGGCTCAGGCTGACCTGGAATTCACTATGTAGTCTCAGGATGGCCTCGAACTCACGGCGATCCTCCTACCTCTGCCTCCCGAGTGCTAGAATTAAAGGCGTGCGCCACCACGCCTGGCTCAAACAACAACAGGACACTTCTTTAGCATTCAGGACCCTTCCAAAGACTGCATTCTTCCCCAGTGCAGGTCAGTCTCAAGGGTTGTAATCTCTCAATTGCAGCTGAACAGGCAGCAGTTCACCTAAAGATTTTATTTTTTTCTGTGCCATGTCCCTCTGCTCACACCAGTCCATTTTTATGCAGTACAACCCTGCACAACTTCTCAGGACAAGGGCATAACAACAAGCCTCTCATAAACTGCTCGCCCAGTCCAGGCAAAGCTCTTTCTCACCCTCATAAGCCAAACCTCACAGTCCATAGTTCTTATTGCATTCAGGTCTTTCAACTCTGACCAGAATAGTCCATCAAGCTGTACTTACAGCACTGCAAGGCGTCTCTTAGGCCAAGGTTTCAAATCCTCCCACATTCCTCATAGCTTGTCTCGATCCACCAAGCCAGTGCATGGAAAGCACTCAGGAGTAGTCTGGAGTCCAAAAAGTACTCGATGAGGCTGAACTCGGTTATTCTCCTCAGGTTGCATCCTGTGGTGCCAGTTAAGCCTGGTGTTGAGGATGACAGCTTTTTGGTAACTCTCCCAATTTCTTTCATTGTTATTGCTTTGTTAGGTTTGCTCTTTTGTAATCAACTTTGGTAGCTGGATTTCCCTTGGCCACTGGTGCCAGCCCCACGGGATGGCGGGCGAGCAAGCTTGCCTGCGCTGATTTTCTTAATGGCTGCTCCAGTTGATGCTCGACTCACAGTGAATGAGTTTCCCCACAACCTTGCCAGCATTTTTTATTATTATTACACACATTCTGACTGGAGTCAAGTGAAATATCAAAGTAGCTTTAATTTGCATTTCCTTGATGGCTAAAGATGCTGAACATTGAAAAAAAAATACTTATTGGCAAGTTGTATTTCTTCTTTTGGGAACTCTCTGGTCAGTTCCAAAACCCATTTTTTTTTAAAAAATTATGTTGTTTGCTTTTTTACTGTTTAGGTTGAGTTTTTATCTGTATTCTAGATATTAATTCTCTGTTGGGTGTATAGATGAAAAATTTCTCCCATTCTATAGGTTGCTTCTTGACTTGATTGAAGGTTTCCTTAGCTGGACAATAGCTTTTTCGTTTCATGAGATCCCATTTGTTGGTTGATTGCCTGGGGAAGCTGGAGTCCTGTTCAGAAAGTCCTTCCCCATGCCTGTATTTTGAAATGTGTTCTCTACTCTTTCCTCTAATCATTTCATGGTTTTAGGTCTTAGGTTGAGGTCCTTGCTCCCTTTGGAGTTCAGTTTTTTTGCAGGTGAGAAAGAAGAAACTAGCTTCATTTTTATATACAGATATTTGGTTTTCCCATGACAATTTGTTGAAAATGCTGTCTTTGGTCCATTGTGTGTTGTTGAGCTCTTTGTCAAAAATCAAATGGCTGGGACTGGAGAGATGCTTAGTGGTTAAGGTGCTTGTCTGTAAAGCCTAACGACCCAGGTTCAATTCCCTCGTACCCATGTAAAAGCCAGATGCAGCGACATGTGCATCTGGAGTTTGTTTTCAGCTGCTGGAGGCCCTGGGGCACCCATTTTCTCTCTGTGTCTCTCTGTCTATCCCTCTCTGCTTGCAAATAAGCAAAAATATTTTTTAAAATCAAGTGTTTGTAGTTACATTGAATTACATCTGGATCTTCTATTCCATTGACTATACATGTGTTTTTGTGCCAGTACTGTGCAGGAGGATTCTTTTTGCTGAGGACAGGTTTGGCTATCTGGAGTCTTTTCTGCTTCCATATTAGTTTTGAGATTATTTTTATGTTTCTTTGAAGAATGACTCTGGGATTATTATTGGAATTGCATTGAATCTTCACATTGCTTTTGGTAGAATGACCTTTTTCAATTCGTTTATTCTTCCAACCCATGAGCAAAAGGGATCTTTCCATCTACTCAGGTCCTCCTCAATTTCTTCAGGTGTTTAAAGTTTTCTTTGTAGGGCTGGAGAGTTGACTCAGTGGTTTAAGGCACATGCCTGCAAAGCCTAAGGACCCAGGATCAATTCTCCAGGTCCCATGTAAGCCAGATGCACATGGTGGCACACGTGTTTGAGTTTGTTTGCAGTGGCGAGAGGCCCTGGCATGCCCATTCTCTCTCTCTCTGTCTCAAATAAATAAATAAATTCTTTTAAAAACTTTTCCTTGTACAGGTATTCCAATGTATTTAATTTTTGTGGTTATTCTGGCTAGAGCTGTTTCTCAGATTTCCTTCTCAGTATGTTATGTTTGTCATTGTTATAGAAAGAGCCTACTGGGGCTGGAGAGATGGCTTAGCGGTTAAGGCACATGCCTGCAAAGCCTAAAGACCCTGGTCCGATTCTCCAGGTCCCACATTAGCCAGATGCACAAGGGGGTGCATGCGTCTGGAGTTCATCTGCAGTGGCTAGAGGCCTTGGTGCACCCACTCTCTCTCTCTTTCTCTCTCCCCTTCCCTCTCTCTGTCTCTAATAAATACATAAATAAATGAAGTAAAATCTTTAAAAAAAGAGCCTACTGATTTTTGTTTGTTAACTATCATATTATCTGTAAATAAGGTGTCTTTTATATTTGTATCTCTTTTATTTGTTCTCTTCTCATCACTCTGGCTGAGACTTCAAGCACAGTATTATAAATAGCAGTGGAGAGAGTGAACACCCTTGTCTGATTTCAGTGGGAATGCTTGTGTTTTTCTCTATTTAGCATGACGCTGGCTATAGGTTTATTAAATAGCCTGTGTTATGTTGAGGTATGCTTCCTCTATTTCTGCTCTTCTCTCCAGTGTTTTTAGCATGAAGGGCTGTTGAATTTTGTCAAAGGTGGGTTTTTTTTTTCCCCTTTCTTTTTTCTGGACAAGGTCTTGCTGCGTATCTTCCACATCCTAGGTCTTGGACATGCAGTCTGTCTGCCACAGCCATTTGAGTGTGCTTGGATTAGACTGTGCTCTCACAGCTTGCTAGAACCACGTTTTATTCACTACCACCTCTCCCACTGTGCTTGGTGCAGGGCCTTAAGGTTCTGTGTTCAGGTTTTCTGTGTTTATGTGTCCTTTACACTGTTCTCCCAGGGCAGAGCAAGAGTGCAGAGTTGGACTGTCAGCTTGTGGGGGAGGGGTGCTTTGGACTCATGAGCTCTTCCTCAGGATAGAAACTGAGTCAGTGTTGGGCCGTTCCTCTGAAGCTGCTCATGCCTTGGCAGCAGACACGTGAGTGTATGCTCTGTTGATCTACTTTTCTCTGCGACCCCCTTCCCTGCTCCTCTCCCGGATGCTATGAGGATCATCACTTTTAGGTAAAATGATAGGACACCTACTAGAGGGACTTAGGTAAAGAAGAGAAAGAAGGGACTAGAGAGCTAGCTTCGTTAGTAAAGTGCTTCCTGTGCAAGTGTGAGGGCCTGAGTTTGATACCAAATGCTCCTGTAAGGGCCAGGAGCTGTGGTGTTTACCTTTAACCCCAGACACTGGTGGGAGCTTGATGGCCAACCAGTCTAGTCTAAGTGGTGAGCTCTAGGCTAGTGAGAGACCATCTCAAAAAGAGGTGTGCGGCATACCTGAGGAGAACACCTGAGGTTGCCTTTTGGCCTTTACATGCACACATGGGTGTGTGCGCGCACACACACACACACACACACACAAAAGGAGGAGAAGGAGGGGAAGGAAAAACACCTACAACCCTTTCTAACCAATCCCTTAAAAGTGAGAATACTGAGAGGTTGTGTAGCTCAGCAAAAATACACAAATTTTGGGACAAGAAAGATGCGGTGCACAGACATACTTTCCCCAGTTATAATTTATATGACCTGATGGCTTAGCGGTTAAGCGCTTGCCTGTGAAGCCTAAGGACCCCGGTTCGAGGCTCGGTTCCCCAGGTCCCACGTTAGCCAGATGCACACGGGGGCGCACGCGTCTGGAGTTCTTTTGCAGAGGCTGGAAGCCCTGGCGCACCCATTCTCTCTGTCTATCTGTTTTTCTGTGTCTGTCGCTCTCAAATAAATAAAAAATTTAAAAAAAAATTTCAAAACTTTATGAGCCTTCATTTCCTCTTTGTAAATGAAAGCAGTAATTAAAAAATATTTTAGTTATTTATTTATTTGAAAGAGAGAGAGGGGAAGAGGCAGAGCAAAAGACAGAATGGGCACGCTAGGGCCTCTAGCCACTGCAAACAAACTCCAGATGCATGTGCCCCCTTTTGCATCTGGCTTATGTGGGTCCTGGAGAATCAAACTGGGGTCCTTAGGCTTCACAGGCAAATGCCTTAACCGCTAAGCCATTCTCCCAGCCCTGAAAGCAGTAATTTTTACTCCAAAAGATTATGGCAAAGATAAAATTAAATTCTGCATATAAAGTTTATAGCTATTCCATTATTACCACTATTACAGCTGACCACTCTTACATATACTTTTCTCATATAGTCTTTATATAAAATCTATGAGGCAAATATTGTTTTCATATAACCAATAAGAAACTGAGTTAGGAGCTGGAGAGATGGCTTAGTGGTTAAGGCGCTTGCCTGTGAAGCCTGATAACTCTTGTTCGAATCTCCAGATCCCACAAAGCCGGATGCACAGCAATGCAAGTGTGCAATGTTGCACATGTACACAAGGGGGCGCACACGTCTGGAGTTCATTCATAGCGGCTGAAGACCCTGGCATGCCCATTCTCTCTCCCTCTCCCTCTTTCTCTCTCTCAAAAATAAATAATAATAATAAAAGAAACTGAGTTAGCTTTTATTTTTTTATTTTTGGTTGTTGCAACTCAACTCTGCGTCAGGGTGATGAGGAGGCTCTAAACTTAGATTATAGAAATGGTTACATTCCTCTGTGAATATACTAAAATGCATCGAGTTGTACGCTGTAGGTTGGTATGTGAATTATTCCTCATATATGTTAGAAGGTAGCCATCACTGCTTCAATTGGAGTGATAGTTGGTCCCACTGCCTTTCTGTTACCCACACTGTAGTACTCACTATGGCACTGTAACACTTTGAAGGCCATGTTCATTTCTGCCTCCATTTCCCTCACCCCCAATCCTGATAGAGATTTTGTGGTGCTTCTGTGCCTGAAGCAGATTCCCCAGTTAACTGGCTTGTCCCACTTTTTTTTTTTTTTTTTTTTTTTTTTTGGTTTTTCGAGGTAGGGTCTCACCCTGGTCCAGGCTGACCTGGAATTAACTATGTAGTCTCAGGGTGGCCTCGAACTCACGGTGATCCTCCTACCTCTGCCTCCCGAGTGCTGGGATTAAAGACGTACGCCACCACGCCCAGCTAGTCCCACTTTTAAGTAGATGTCTTTGGCTTTCGAGGACACTAGGCTGATGAATCCTATCACATACCCTTTCCTTCCTTTCCCTCCTTTCTCCCCTTCCTCTCTCCCTTCCCACTTTCCCCCTTCTCTTCCTCCGTCCCTTTTGTACTTGGCCCTGCTTCCCAGGAAGTTGCGATGTCAGAGAAGCTGTAAGAGAACCTGGTGGATATTCCCTTTCACCCACATACCAGAGGCATGAGGCAGTTCCTTGATCTTTACCTTATGGAGTGCCATGTGGAGCCTCCTCAAAGACAGCCGGCCACGTAGCTCTAGCCTTATTTTTCTTGGATTCACCTTTCTGCCTGGGACCTCTCTGATCTGCCCCTGCAGGACACCTTCCAGTGGCCATGTAGAACTCACTCTTTGGTCCCTGAATTCAATTCTGAACCTAGATTTTTCTTGTTTATCCTTTGTATAACCCTGGCAGCCTTCTTTTTAAATTTAATCTCAGCTAGGTTTCTGATAGATACATTTCTGTTGCTGAAGTAATATTTTTGGCCTTAGTTTGAGGATTTTTTTTTGTTGTTTTGTTTATTTTCTTTCCTTTATATATATATTTTTTTTTATTTGAGAGAGAGAAAGAGTGAGTGAGAGAGAGAGAGAGAGAATGGGTGCACCAGAGCCTCTAGCCACTTCAAATGAACTCCAGATGCATGCACCACCTGATGCATCTAGCTTACATGGGTCCTGGGGAATTGAACCTGGGTCCTTTGGCTTTGCAGGCAAGCACCTTTACTGCTAAGCCATCTCTCCAGCCCTATTTTCTTTTTTATTAATCTGAAAGTTTGTTCTTTATTTGTAAACCTCTTATGTAGAAAAAGTCAATGTATTTGGAAAAGTTATAAGACAAATACAAGAAATATTTGCACACCATTCACCTGGACTCACATATTATTAACATTTTGCCAAATACACACATACATACATACATACATACATACATACATACATACATATGTATATATATATATATTTGTTTTTTTGAGGTAGGGTTTCACTCTAGCCCAGACTGACCTGGAATTCACTCTGTAGTCTCAGGGTGTCCTTGAATTTACAGCCATCCTCCTACCTCCCAAGGGCTGGGATTAAGGCATGCCATGCCTGTCTAAATATTTTATATTTATTTATTTGAGGGAGACATAAATAGAGAAGTAGGCAGGGAGAGAGAGAGAGAGAGAGAGAGAGAGAGAGAGAGAGAGGGCATGGGCATGCCAGGGCCTCCAGCCACTGCAAATGAACTCAAGATGCATGTGCCCCTTGTGCATCTGGCTTATGTGCATCCTGGAGAATTGAACCTGGTCCTTTGGCTTTGCAGGCAAGTGTCTTAACTGCTATGCCGTCTCTCCAGCCCTATATAGTAACTTTTAATTATTTTTTCTATTAAGTAGAATGTTTGTATGAACACACCATATGTTAGTACCATCATTTCCCTCTTCCCTGCCTCCATTCCACTGTGGGCCTTCCTCAGTGCGATTGCTGGTATTCACCATGGAGTTGTAGGTTATGAGTTGTGAGAACAGCTGTCAGTCATTGTGTGTGTATGGGGGGGGGATGCCTCTGGATATTCCCTCCCATCCTGTGGCTCTTACAGTCTTTCTGCCTCCTTTCCACAAAATCCCTGAACCTTGGTGAGTATGTTGTAAGTCAGTTTTAGTGTTGAGCTCTTAGCAGCTTTCTTTTCTTCTTGAGGTAAGCCCAACAGGCTGGCCTTTTAGTTTTTTATGAGAGAGGGAGGGAGAGAGAGAGGGAGAGAATTGGCACACCAGGGCCTCCAGCCACTGTAGTCGGACTCCAGACGTGTGCCCTACCTTGTGCACGTGTGCGACCTTGAGCATGCAAGCTATGGGAAAGTTCTCTACTTCTGTCTCCCATGTCACCCTAGACGCATTGGGATTGTGTGGGTTGGAAGGAGTCCTAATTCAGGTTGTTACATCTGCATAGCTCGTGCTTTTACTCACTGAGCTGTCTTCCCAGTCCCACAATGGCACATTTTAAGGGCTAAAGTGGTGGTGTTCACAAAGGACTGTGGGCTTTTAAGAGGAATCAGGGTGGTGGTCTATTGTGTGTCATACAGAAGCTGCATCGTCAGCTGGCACTTGGGCAGGGGTCCCAACTGTCAAATGCGGGAGAGTAGGCCTAGATGGCAATCTGTCTCAGTGACTTAGCCAGATTCAGGGTGAAACAGCAGCTCCCCCAGATGGTGTCCCTCATGTTTCCAGGAAAACCAGACGGTGGCTTGCTTTGACAGACAGGGGAATTCTTTCTCACTCTGCAGGCTGTTGTTTTCCTTCTTCCTTTGTTGTGGAGTCTGCTTCAACTATTCTGGATGGCAGTCTGCTGACAACAGGTGTGTGTGTGTGTGTCTGTGCACATTTGTGTCTCTGTGTTTCTTTTTATGTATATGTATATTATTTTGTGCTTGTGTGGGTATGTGTCTTTACATTTAGATATTTTACTATGTAAGAAGTGTAGGAGGAAGGGGAGGAACACTGAGCCAAGGAAACAGGGCCTAAAAGCTTGCAAAACAAGTCAGGGATAAAGCAAGGTAGGGGCAAAGGGTTAGGCCTACAATACAGTGTACAAGACCTGGAGGTAAAAGCAGACAGAGGTCAACGATGCTATTAATACACACAGAATAGGGGCCCGGCAGAGCTGTAGGCAGAGTGTAAGGGCTAGCTGTCAGCCAGGAAAAGTCAGCCATCAGAGAGAGGAAAACCCTGCTTCAGTTACTCATTTCTTGGCCCTTCCTGCCTAAGGAGGAATGGGTAGCTGGCTGCCACCCAGCACCCTGATTGCCTTTGGACCTAACTGGCACTCACCTATGTGTTTAGAGTGGTCTCTCTGCGCAGGTGTGCGTCTTCATACACATCTTGTTCAGTGTGCATCGCAGCATTAGGAAGAACTGGTTTCCAGTCCAAAGTCTGATTCATTTAAGGATTCATGACCTTTTCATTTTTTTTTTTTTTTTTGAGGTAGTGTCTCACTCTAGCCCAGGCTGACCTGGAATTCACTATGTAGTCTTTATCTTTATTTATTTATTTTATTTTGTGAGGTAAGGTCTCACTGTAGCCGAGGCTGACCTGGAATTTACTATGTAGTCTTTATTTTTATTTATTTATTTTTGAGGTAGGGTCTCGCTGTAGCCCAGGCTACATCCAAGATTGTCCTCTGGCCTCTCCACATACATACATGCATATTCACCCACACATACATGCATTAAATAAAAAGAAAGAAAAAAGATACATGTGCAAGCTTGACAGGTATTGGGCTAAGAGGTGAACTCAGCATGCTTTAGAAATAGAGAAGAAAGAAAGTAACCCATCCAAGAGTGGCATGGAAGACTGCCTGGAAGAGATAATGTCTGAGATGAACCTTGGGAAAGAGTAGGAGTCAATCTGTGGAGAAGGACATAGCAGGTGGAAGGAAGGACAAGCATGATGTTCTTGAGGATGGGTCACTCAGTACGTCTTATTATTTTTTTTCTTTTTTTCTTTTTTTTGAGGTAGGGTCTCACTCTAGCCCAGGCTGACCTGGAATTCACTATGTTGTCTCAGGGTGGCCTCAAAATCACGGCAATCCTCCTACCCCTGCCTTCCAACTACTGGGATTAAAGGCGGGCACCACCATACCTGGCAAGTCAGTAGTTCTTTTAACTCAAATATGGAATGTAACAGTTGGATGAGGAGGGGGAGGAGGTTGGAAAGTCAGGTATTAGGCAGACTGTGTCATACTGAGGAACTTGGGTTTTGTCCCAAAAATGATGAGCTCGAAGTTAATAGAGCTAGCTCTAATTCTGAGTGAAGGTATTTAGGAACAGGCTTTTCAGAGGAGGTGAAACTGGAACTCCAGTTTTAAAGGTGATCAGAGTTTACTGGATAAAAGAACATTCAAGGAAAGGGAAACAATGAATAAAGATAGGAGGCAAAGAATATTTGCAAGTTTGGACAACATGAGTAGGAAGATGTCTGGAAAAATTTTTTCTACCCTAAAATAGTAATATATACCTTCAGTGGGTGATGTGGGCCTCAAAAGAGATAAATGAATGTAAGGGACATTTGTAAACCACAGAGCTGTGCACATATTTCAGTAGTGGTGTTATCTAGTTTCTGTTCATTTCCATATATAGAGCGGGGAAGATGGCTCTATAGTTAAAGATAGTTGCTTGCAAAGCCTGCTGACCCAGGTTCAGCTCCCTAGTACTCACATAAAATCAGATGCACAAAGTGGTGCATGCATTTGGAGTTCATTTATAGCAGCAATAGGGCCTAACATGCCCATTCTTTTACTCTATCTCTGTCTCTCTCTCTCCTTCTCTCTCCCGTTTCTCTTTCTCTTCCTCTCCTTGCAAATAAAAAAAAATAGGAAGGGGGCTTAAGAGATGCTTAGTGGTTAAGCACTTGCCTGTGAAGCCTAAGGACCCCAGTTCGAGGCTGCATTTCTCAGTACCCATGTAAACTAGATGCACAAGGTGGTGCATGCATCTGGACTTTGTTTGCAGTGGCTGGAGGCTCTGATGCCCCCATTCTCTTTCTCTCTCTCTCCCTCTTTCTCTCTGTGTCTGTTACTCTCACATAAATAAATAAAAATAAACAACAGCAACAACAAAATGGGAGGGCTGGGCATGGTGGCACATGCCTTTAATCCCAGTACTTGGGAGCCAGAGGTAGGAGGATCACCATGAATTAGAGGCCACACTGAGACTACATAGCAAATTCCAGGTCAGCCTGGGCTAGAGTGAAACCTTGAAAAGACAAAAACAAACAACAAAAAAATAGGAGGGCTGGAGAGATGGCTTTAGTGATTAAGACATTTGCTTGAGAAGCCTAAGACCCAGGTTCAATTCCCCAGAACCCACGTAAACCAGATACACAAGGTGGCACTTGCATCTAGAGTTTATTTGCAGTGGCGAGAGACCCTGATGCACACATTCTCTCTCTCTCTCTCTCTCTCTCTCTCTCTCTCTCTCTCTCTCTGTGCTCCCTCTTAAATGAATAAATAGATACATAAATAAAATATAGGACACGTCATATACAGGTCCACAAAGGTATGTTCCTCGGTGGTTCAGCACTGACTGGGTGAGAGCCGTGTCCTCTTTGATCTAACAGTGTGGCATCTTGAGGGAGGTTCCCTTTGCTCAGAAGCAAGAGTACCAGTTCTGTCGGGATAAGCCTGGATACAGAGTTTGATCCCTCTTGCTAAGGGACTCAGGGTTAGAACTGTTAAGCATTTAGGAAGCACTTGTGTGTAGTAGCACTGGGAAGGACTGGGCTTTAACTTATCTGAGTATTCTTTTAGTGTAACTGTGCGATAGCCTGCACTTTTTCAGGCTCAAGGTGACATGGTAGTGAGCATGAGAGGGGATTGAGTCTGTATCTAAGAGATTGTCTTCCTGTGTGCATTCCTTATCCTTTCTGATAGCTGTGGCTGATGAATCTCCAGATTGAGAGTAGGAAATAAAATGGAGAAATCTCAAGCAGCATGTGGCTGGAAGAAGTAGGAGAGCTGCTCGGCTGTTTGGGATGACGAGCCAGGACTTTGCTCCACACAGCAGTGGCTGTTGCCTTCAAGGAAGGTTCCTGTGTATGTAGTTGTTTGTTTATATGTATATGAGAGTCTAAATGAAAATATCCTCCATGCGCTCATGTGTTTGAATACTTAATTCCCCACTAGTGACGCTGTTCAGGAAGGTTACTGAACCTTTCGGAGGTTGCTGGAGCAAGTATGTCACTGGGGGTGGACTTTGGGGTGTTATGGCCCAACTTTGCTTGTTCGCATGACTTCTCCCGTTGAGTGAGATGTGACCCAGCTGTCTGCCACCGTCGTGTTTTTTCCACCATGAAACTGAAGTAAACCCCTTTCTTCTCCAAGCTGCTTCTGGTTGGGTATTTTGTCAATGAGAACGAGAACGTGACTGATAGAGCATGCAGGGACGCATTATGTGTCACCCACGTGCTTCTAATGTGTGCAACTCGTCTTTGGGTCCTCAGATCCCATGAGGACCTCGTGGAAGAGGCAGGCCTTCTCACCCAGAACAACACTAGCAACATAGAGTTCAGGGTAGGATGACATTTGTTGATGCCCTATCTCTTCTAGAACTCCGTGTTCTTGGTGGCACTATTCTGAAGGAGAATTTTTGTCATAATGAGTGGGTAGGAGGCAGAGTTTTGATTAAAAGACTGCTAGACTTTTGCTCTTTTTATCAAATTTTAGTAGGTTTTTTTGAACATGTTTCTTTATTTGCTATATACTTTTAAGACCTTATGACTTTAAAATAATCACAGTTGGTGTGGTGGTTCATATCTATAATTGCAGCACTTAGAAGGCTAAGGCAGGAGAAACACAGTACACCCAATACAGTGAATTCCAGGTCGGTGTGGGTTTGAGTGAGACCCTGTGTCAAAATGAAGACTAAAATCTGTGCCTGTGTGTGTGTGTGCGTGCCTGTGGAGGCTGGAGGACAAGGTCAGGTGTCACCCTCAGGAACACTGTCCACTTCTTTTTGAGACAGAATCTTTCATTGGCCCAGAATGTACCAAATTAGGCTAGACTGCCTGGCCAGTGAACCCCAGGGTTCTTCCTGTCTCCCCTCCCCAGTGCTGGGATTAGAGGCCCGTGTCACCATCTCTAACATTTTCATGTGAGTACTAGGGAGCAAATGAAACCCATGCTTAATAAGGCAAGCGCTTACTGACTGAGCTATCTCCACAGCCCCTTTATTTTTATTTTTTAAGGTTTTAAGACTTTAGCCAAATATTTTGATAGTTTTGATGGAGATTGGGTCTGTGTGGCTTTTCATGCTATCACGCCAGAAGTCCCTCTTGTCCATTGCTTTTAGTAAATATTCTTTCTTACGCATTTGGTCCAGTGCTATATATTCATCTACGTAAATGAGTCACTATTGACCCCAATTAAGATGATCTGTTTTTCTCTGGGGAAATTCTTTCTAATTAGTGATCTATTTCTGTTGCGCTGCCACAAAAGAAGTCACTAGCCAGGAGCCCTTGGCTATTTTGGACACTTTTGTCCTGATAGTTTGCAAGACTAGAGATATTAGGGTAACCCAGTGTTTGCCATTGTGCCCTGGTGCCTGGCAAGCTGCAGCCTTAGGTGTCTGTAGGGTTTGACCTACATATGTGCCCAATGTCATGGTGGGACATCAAGGATGGTTACATGGCAAGAACTGGGCTTTATCATCAAACCCAGAGGGAATCTCTGAACTGTCATGTGTACAGGATGGTGAGAATGAATGAAAAAAGAAAAGATGTTCTGCTTCCTTGGAAGAAGTTTTCTCATGGTAGAGATAGCCTTGAAATGGCAAAGGAGACTAGTAACCTAAGTGAACGCTGTGATAGGGCCACATCAGAGGAGTACCTAGTCACGCCCAGGGTTCCTGATAAAAAACCTTGGTCTAAGCAGGTGACTAGGTCTGATCAGGAGAAATATGGGGTTGAGCCGGGTGTGGTGGCGCACGCCTTTAATCCCAGCACTCAGGAGGCAGAGGTAGGAGGATCACTGTGAGTTCAAGGCCAACCTGAAACTACAGAGTGAATTCCAGGTCAGCCTGGGCTAGAGTGAAACCCTACTTCAGAAAACCAAGGGAAACACACACACACACACACACACACACACACACACACACACACACACACACACATATATACACACACACATGGGGTTGATGAAAAGCCTGGGTCCATCATTCATTACCATCAGGAATAGGAGAAATTGATGTATCAGGGCAGGCAGGTAAGGCCCAGGTCTTGCATAAGATGGTGAAGTTTTGATTTAAGCATAGTTAGACATTTTAAGGTAAGAAGGGGCTGGAGAGATGGCTTATCAGTTAAGGTGCTTGCCTGGGAAGCCTAAGGACTCATGTTCAACTCTCCAGATCCCACATAAGCCAGGTGCACAGTGATGCAAACGCACAAGGTCACACATGCCCACAAGGGAGTGAACATGTCTGGAGTTCGATGGCAGTGGCTGGAGGCCCTGGCCATGCCGATTCATTCTCTCTCTCTCTTTCACACATTTAAAAAGAAAAAAAATAAATTTTGCCTTTAATCCCAGCACTTGGGAGACAGAGGTAGGAGGATCGCTGTGAGTTCGCGGCCACCCTGAGACTGAGACTGCATAGTGAATTCCAGGTCAGTCTGGGCTAGAGTGAGACCCTACCTTGAAAAACAACAACAAAAACAAAAACAAAAAAAAAAAAAATTCAAACTAAGAAGAATCCCAGTATAGGACTGAAAGGACCTTTGAAGTTAATAGAATGCCTGCCTTGTCTTAATTTCTCCTAGCACATTAACTTTAGTTAGCATGTACTTGGGAAATATCTGTCTCCTACCTTCCCTGTGGGGCTCCCTTACATTTGAGAGATCTGTGTTTCAGCATTGGTCGCACCCACTGAGCTGAGGTATACACCACACACTCGCTCAGTCTGCTTCAGGTGCTGTTGATGAGGACTCAGTCACTCACAGCTCTGTGTATGTGAAGGCATTAGGAGGCTTTGTGTTACCTCCACTTCACAGGTGATGTGCACAGTGGAAGAACTATAATCCCAACTGAGGTAGCTGACTCTTTTTTTCTTCTTCTTCCTCTTCTTTGTTGGTTTTTCATGTAGGTTTTCATTCTAATGCAGGCTGACCTTGAATTTACTATGAAGTCTCAGGGTAGTCTTGATCCTCCTACCGCTGCTTCCTAAGTGCTGGGATTAAAGGCATGTGCCACCACGCCCGGCTATAGCTGGCTTTTGAATTAAGCTCCTAACCATTATGCTGCACCGAATCCAAGCCAGCACTGACCGGCCTCTCACTGAATGTCTTTATTGTGGATTGATAATGTGGGATTTAGGTTTTTATTTTCTGTCTTCTATTTGGTTGATATGGTATGCATTTACTAGCTATTTAACCTTAGCATTTTTTTAAGTTAGACTTGTGGTTTAGTCACTTTTTCTCCATTGAAAAAATTTATTTATTTATTTATTTGACAGAGAAAGAGGGAGGGGGGAGAGAGAGAGAGAGAGGGAGGGAGGGAGGGAGAGGGAGAATGGGCGCGCATGGCTTCTAGCCACTGCAAACGAACTCCAGACACATGCACGCCCTTGTGCATCTGACTAATGTGGGTCCTGGGGAATCCAACCTGAGTCCTTTGGCTTTGCAGGCAAATGCCTTAACCGCTAAGCCATCCCTCCAGCCCTGACCTAAGCATTTTGCTACATATTGATGGTTATCCCAAGTAAGAGACACTCATTCAATTATTAATTAACCACATACCCTGCTCTATGCCAGGCCCTATAATTGGAGGTGGCTTAAGGATTAAATTACTTATTTATTTAGGTGTTCCAGGGAATGTATAAGATAAATGGGTAAAGAGATAGATGATAAATATAGTATCTGTTTCTGAGTTGCTTAGGAAAAGTAGGAGGGGAAATGAAATAGTAATTATACTATAAAGGGAGGAATATTGTCATAGTTGTATACCCTGAAAGCTAGGGTAACAAATAATTTAGGGGCAATTAACTCACTCAAGAGAAGTGTGGCGAACTTCACAGAAGCAATTACTTTAATAGGTAATGCAAGGGAGAGTACATTTCCTTGTGGAAAGCCTTGGAGATATGAAAGTACATGATTGTCTCAAGGGCCTGAATTAGCTTCATGTGTCTAGAGCTGGGGTTAGCTCTTTTTCTATAAGAGCCAGATACTAAATATTTAGGCATTACTGGCTATGGAGTCTCTGTAATAATTACTCAAGTTTTACTTTTGTAGCATGAAATGAGCTAGATGACACACTAGTGAATATGTCTGGATATGTTCCAGTGAAACTCTACATACAAATAGAAAGCTATAAACGTAGCCAGGCGTGGTGGCACATGCCTTTAATCCCAGCTCTCAGGAGGCAGAGGTAGAAGGATCTTTTTGAGTTAGAGGCCAGCATGAGACTACAGAGTGAGTTCCAGGTCAGCCTGGGCTACAGTGAAACCCTACTTTGGGGGAATAAAAAATCTGTCAAGTGGTTTGGATATATAATTTTTAAATATATTTTTAAAATATTTTATTTTTTATGTTATTTATGAGAGAGAGAGAGAGAAAGAGAAAGAGAGAGCAAAAGAGAGAGAGAGAGAAGCAGAGGGAGAAAGAGACAAAGACAGAAAAAGAATGGGCACGCCAGGGCCTCCAACCACTGCAAACAAACTCCAAACACATGTGCCACCTTGTGCATCTGGTTTATGTGGATCCTGGGGAATCAAACCTGGGTCCTTTGGCTTTGTAGGCAAGCACCTGAATGGCTAAGCCATCTCTCCAGCCCCTGAACCCTGGTCCAGTAGGAAAGTGTCCAGAAAGACTGAAAAGTAAGTCTATGGGCCACAGTTTAAAAAGTCTTGAGTACAAAGTTCCAAAACTATGGTTTTGTCTTACAGGTAGTGAGGACCTGTCGGATTTTAAGTCAATGAGTTGGTCTAATTAGGTTTGTATTTCATAAAGGTCATTTAAGCAGTGATTTGCTTTGTTTTTGAGACAGAGTCTCATGTAGCCCAGGATGGCCTTGCCCTTGTCATGTAACTGAGTAGCTGAGAAAGATCTTGAATTCCTCATCCTTTTACCCCTACCTTCTAAGTGCTGTGGTGTACCTCATCACAGCAACTGCATCCTGGTGTTTAAAGTAGACAGTCAGAAGTGAGCCATAGGTGTGTAAAGATGAGTGTGAAGGACTGTCCTCTCACTACCTTCTGATGTCTCTGAGGTCAGGTTTTCACTTCTGAAGCATCCATGTCCCAGCACTTGGTACGTAAATGGCGCTTTGAACTGCCAGAGCTTGGCTGGGAAGATGGCTCAGTATTATGAGTGCTTGCTGCTTAAACCCGAGCACCTCTCAAATGGAAACCGCAATGTGGCTGCTCAGAAGCCATGAGACAAGCTGGTGTGTGCTAGTTGTGGTGACACACCCAGCAGGAAGCTGCACAGACTGGAGGGTCTGCAGTCGGAGGACAGCCAGGGCTACACACACCAGCTTGGCTGGTGGCACTTGCCTTTAATCCCAGTCCTTTTGGGGGGGAGGGCTGAGGTCAGAGGATCACTGTGTGTTCAAGGCCAGCCTGGAGCGACAGAGTGAGTTCCAGATCAGCCTGGACTAGAGTGGAAACCCTGCCTTAAAAAGGAAACAAACAAACAAAATAAAAATCTGAAAAAAAAAGTTGTGGGCTGGAGAGATGGCTTAGCGGTTAAGTGCTTGCCTGTGAAGCCTAAGGACCCCGGTTCGAGGCTCGATTCCCCAGGACCCATGTTAGCCAGATGCACAAGGGGGTGCACGCGTCTGGAGTTCGTTTGCAGTGGCTCAAAGCCCTGGCGCACCCATTCTCTCTTCTCTCTTCTCTCTCTCTCTCTCTACCTCTTTCTCTCTCTGTGTCTGTCGCTCTCAAATAAATAAATAAAAATAAACAAAAAATTTAAGCTGGGCGTGCGCCAATCCCAGCACTCGGGTGGCACAGGTAAGAGGATCGCCGAGAGTTCAAGGCCACCCTGAGAATACAGTGAATTCCAGGTCAGCCTGAGCTAGAGTGAGACCCTACCTTAGAAAACAAAAAAAAATAAAAATAAAAAAAAATAAAAATAAAAAAAAAGTTGGGTGTGGCCACCCATGTCTGTAACCTCAAATCCGAGGGGGATGGGAATTGCTAAGGCTTGCTGACAGATAGCAGTTCCAGGTTGAGGAAGAGACCTATCTCAAGGAAATATGCACCTGAGCCCTAAGAGAAAGAGCTTCTGCATGCATGTGTATCTCACACACACACACACACACACACACACACACACACACACACACGGTGTGAGTTCTTAAACTGAGTGGTGGCACACTCCTGCAGTGTTAGCACAGAGGAGGCTGGGATAGAGGTGGGCCACAAATTTGAGGTTAGGCGAGACCTTGTCTTGGGGTGGGGGGGGAGCCAGAGGTGGATAAGGATCCAGGAGTCCCAGGCCAGCCTCAAAAACAAGACAAGTGAGTCATTTTTAGATGTTCAAATTTGAGACATGATTTGTGGGTTCTAAATCCTGGGGGAAAGAGGGCCACAGGGGTGGAGTCTGGTTTAGGAGACTTGGAAGGTGTGGAGGGAGGAGTCGTGGTATTAAGGACAAGCCCAGAAGCTGCCAGAGCCTGCACCCGAAGAAGGCGCTGCGCTTTGTTCCCTGAGGGTGTTGTAGTGGGAGTTCTGGAGCGACTCTGCCTTCCACCCACACCACTTCACTACTGCTTGGGCTGAGGCTGCTTTGCGCCACCCCCTGGAAGATCACTTCTCCGAGCTCACAGAGCTAAATATATACCTAGTGACAGCTGGTGCCTTGGCACTTAGGTGCGCTGTTGGGCTGCAGTTCTCGCCAATGCCACATTCCCCAGGGTAAGACAAGACTTGTAGGGAGCCTCCTTGGACTTTCTTGAGAGAGCTGCTTATTCTGAGTCTGAAACAGTAAATCCTTCCTGTGAGAGCCACAGCTGCCTGGTTGTTGCCATTGCTTTGAAATATTGTCTTAATTAAGCCTTTTCCGACGAGCTGGCTGTGGGGCCGGTTCCGAGTCGGATGCGATGGTCCTCAGAGTTCCACTTCTGTACGTCGTGCCTGACCAGGCACGGCCGTGGATGTGCACAGCCCTAGCAGCTCTCAGAGGCCAAAGCAGGAGGATCACTGCAAGTGTCAGGCCAGCTAGGGCTACATAGTGTCCTGTCCTAAGGAAAAAAAAAATTGTTGTTGTTGGTTGGAGGCAGGGTCTCAAATAGGCCAGGCTGGCCTTAACTCACCGTGTGGCTAAGGATGACATTGAATTCCTGATCCTCCCACCTTTACTTCCCAAGTATCATTATACATACATCACCATGCCTAGTTAAGTTTTTTTTCTGGGGCGGGAGAGATGGCTTAGTAGTTACGGGGTTTGTGTACAAAGCCAAAGGATCCCGGTTCGATTCTCTAGGACCCACGTGAGCCAGATACACAAGGGGGCGCATACATCTGGAGTTCGTTTGCAGTAGCTGGAGGCCCTGGCGTGCCCATTCTTTCTCTGGAATAAATAAATAAATAAAAATCTAAGTAATCATTCTGTTATCTTAAAATAACTGTTAATGGCACTTGCTTGCAAAGTCTGCCAGCCCAGATTCAATTCCCCAGCACCTCCATAAAGTGAGTTTGTAGTGGCAAAATACCCTGGCATACACCCATATAAATAAATAGAAGAGAGTTTTTCTTTTTCTGTTCTTATCACCCGTGACTTGTGCTTTAAAACTTATTGGGTGCTTTTGTGTTGACCAGGAATCAAACTGTCTCTGAGAAGCTGACAGGATGGTCAGAGTGACGTGGTCAGTGTAAGTGCCTGGACGTGAGTGGTGGGAGCAGCGGCAAACCAGAGAGCACACCCCCTTCAGCAGTGGGCCGCAGCGGGCTGTCGTCAGTACCAGGAGTAGGGTCCAGGGGAAGGGGCCTAAAGCCTTTAGTAGCTCCTTTCAACACCCACTCCCCTGCCTCCAGGCTGCCCTCCCTCACACTTTGGTATGAACGGCCAATATTTTCCTCAGTTTTAAGTAAAACATGAAAATTATCTTTATAAATTGTCGCATTGAAAATTAATTTGTAATGAAAATAATTTACATAAAATTTTATGATAAATTACCTAGTTCTCACTTTCCTTCCCTTCTTCCCTCCCTCCCTTGCTTTTTTTTTTTTTTTTTTTTTTTTTGAGGAAGGGTCTCACTCTGGCCCAGGCTGACCTGGAACTTACTCTGTAGTCTCAGGCTGGCCTTGAACTCACAGCGATCCTCTTACCTCTGCCACCTGAGTGCTGGGACTAAAAGTCCCATACCTGCTCCCACCTGCCCTTTCTATCAAATCTTCATCCTTAAGTCTCTCTCATATAAAATTCTAAAATTGCTAGAACTTAAAAAAAGTCTTTTTACTGGTGTATATTAATTATACATAATAAAGGCTTCTTTATGACATTTTTTTCGTGGATATAGTGTATTTCGATCATATTAACCTCCAATTACTCTCTCTTATCCCTTTCCATTCCTGCTGATCTTGTTCCTCTTTCCTCTTGGTCAACCTACTTTCTGTCTGTTTTGATTGTGGTGATCTAGTACATTTAGTTGGGGTTGCTTCCAGGGCTATTTACAGGAGCAGGGGCAGCCTACCACACAGGAAAATATCACTCCCTGTCCCAGCAGCCATTAACTGTCTACAAATCTATCTTAAGGGAGGGGTGGGGCCTCATGAGCACCCCTTCTCCTTTATTTTTGTTTATTTGAGAAAGATTGAGAGATAGAGACCCACAGACAGATAAAAGGGAAACAGAGAGAGAGAAAGAGACAGACAGAATGGGCATGCCAGGGCCTCCAGCTACTGCAAACGAACTCCAGACACATGTGCCACCTGGCTTTTCGTGGGTCCTGTGGAATTGAACCTGGGTCCTTTGGCTTTTCAGGCAAGCACCATAACCACTAAGCCATCTCTCCAACCCCCTTCTCCTTTTGTGAAATGTTTTATTTATTTATTTGAGAGAGAGAAAGAGGGGGAGAGAGAGCGAGCGAGCGAGAGAATGGGTGTGCCAGGGCCTCTAACCACTGCAAACAAATTCCAGACACATGTATCACATTGAGCATCTGGTTTACAGTGGTACTGGGGAATTGAACCTGTGTCCTTGGGCTTCATAGGCAAACACCTTAACCGCTAAGCCATTTTTCCAGCCACACTTCTGCTGCTGCTGCTGCTGCTGCTTCTTCCTCCTCCTCCTTCTTCTTCTTCTTTTTTTTTTTCTTTTTTTTTTGGTTTTTCAAGGCAGGGTTTCATTCTAGTCCAGGCTGACCTGAATTCACTATGCTGTCTCAGGGTGCCCTTGAACTCACAGCAATCCTCCCACCTCTGTCTCCCAAGTGTTGGGATTAAAGACATGTGCCACTACGCCCGGCTACCAGCCAGGCTTCTTTTTGAGACATGGTCTTCTTTTTCTCTTCCTCCTCTCCTCTCTCCTCTCCTCCCCTCCCCTCCCCTCTCCCCTCCCCTCTCCCCTCCCCTCCCCTTTCCTCTCCCCTTCCCTCCCCTCTCCTCTCCTCCCCTCCCTTCTCCCCTCCCCGCCCCTCTCCTCTCCTCTCCCTTCTTCCTCATTCTTTTCATTTTCCCCTCTTCTTTCTTTTTAAGACAGCCTGAAAACTGGACTTAGATTCAACTTTACATATGCTTTGTGGGGCAATAAAAGACCCATTCAAAGGCAGTTTGTGACTTCTGCAAATATGTCTCATTTAATTCTTTTTTTTTTTTTTTTTTTTTTTTTTTGAGGTAGGGTCTCACTCTAGCTCAGGCTGACCTAGAATTCACTATGTCATCTCAGAGTGGCTTCGAACTCATGGCAATTCTCCTACCTGTGCCTCCCAAGTGCTGGGATTAAAGGCGTGTGCCACCACACCTGGCTTCATTTAATTCTTATAATATTATAATACTCAAATGGAAGCCTTCAATTTGAGGGTTTAATAAGCTAAAGAGGTCAGGTAGCTTGTTTTAAGGCCACACAGCAAGTAAGTGGTATGCAGGTTCAGAACTATTTTTTGGTTTTTTTTTTTTGAGGTAGGGTCTCACTCTGGTTCTCAGGCTGCCCAAAACTCACAACAACCCTCTTACCTTGGCTTCCTGAGTGCTGAATACCTTCTTTAATATACACATTGCCTTTAATTTTGTTTTTGTTTTTGTTTTTTGAGGTAGGTCTCACCCTAGCCCAGGCTGACCTGGAATTCACTATGGAGTACCAGGGTGGCCTTGCACTCACGGCGATCCTCCTACCTCTGTCTCCCGAGTGCTGGGATTAAAGTGCGCCACCACGCCTGACCCAGCTGCTTGTTGCAGCCCCACTTCCTTGTTCTGTAAAGAGGTTCCATGTAGGAGCACACCCTTCCTTGCCTAGAATGTCCACTTGCCATGCCCGTCATTTGGCATCATCTTCTTGCTGGCCTTGTGTTCTGACCCTCTTCCTTCTTTGCATGCTTTGTGGCACCAACATGGCCTCAGTGTAAGTTCTGCAGCAGATACTTTATATGAGCTTTTCTGCTTTCTACATACCTCATGGTTAGACTTGATTATTAAAAGCAGCCCATTTCGTATTGGTTCCCCACAAAGCAGCTGGTATCTGTCATCGATGGACTTATCTAGTTATGGCAGAAAATCCCCTTTCATGCACCACCTTGTGCATCTGGTTTATGTGGGTACTGGGAAATTGAACCTGGGTCCTTAGGCTTTGCAGGCAAGTGCCTTAATAACCACTAGGCCATCTCTATAGACCTCTGCCTTATTATTATTATTATTATTATTATTATTATTATTTTGAGGGAAGGTCTTGCACTGAACCTGGAGTTCACCAAGATTTTAGCACTTATGTTTCTTAATTTTATTTATTTATTTATTTATTTGAAAACAGAGAGAGAGAGAGAGAGAGAGAGTGTGTCAGGGCCTCTAACCACTGCAAATAAACTCCAGATGCATGTGCCCTCTTGTGCATCTGGCTTACAGGGGTACTGGGGGAATTGAAGCTGGGTCCTTTGGCTTTGCAGGCAAACACTGTAACCACTAAGCCGTCTTTCCAGCTCCCGCACTTATGTTTCTTTTCTTTAGCCTTAACTGCTAAGTCATCTCTCCAGCCCCCTCTTTTCCTTTTTTTTTGTAGCACTTCATTTTCTAAGGCCTGCATGTGATACCTGTTGATAGCTCAATAAGGACAAAGATTTCTGTTGACTACTTTCTGCTAATAACCTATTATTACCTGAACTATCTTGGGTACATGGAAGTCTTTGCTAAATATATGCTGAAGTCCCAGTTACTTAAGAAGATATTAAGAAGATATTAAGAGAATTACTTGAACTCAAGCCTGGGAAAGATAAGACCCCATGTTTAACACACACACACTGAATTAATGAATATGAAGAGTTTCTATTTCCAAAATGGTTGTCTTGGATTTATTGTTTAGGAATCTGGGACAAACTTTTTTTTTTTTAATTTAATTTATTTATTTGAGAGCGACAGACACAGAGAGAAAGACAGATAGAGGGAGAGAGAGAGAATGGGCACGCCAGGGCTTCCAGCCTCTGCAAATGAACTCCAGACTCATGCGCCCCCTTGTGCATCTGGCTAACGTGGGACCTGGGGAACCGAGCCTCGAACCGGGGTCCTTAGGCTTCACAGGCAAGCGCTTAACTACTAAGCCATCTCTCCAGCCCTTGTTTGTTTTTTTAAGGTAGGGTCTTATTCTATCCCAGGCTGACCTGGAATTCACTGTGTAGTCCCAGGCTGGCCTTGAACTCACAGTAATCCTCCTACCTCTGAGTCCTTAGTGGTGGGATTAAAGGTATGCGACACCATACCCAATGTGGGACAAACGTTAAAAAAAATTTTTTTTAATTTATTTGTGTGAGAGACAGAGAGTGAGTATGGCATTCCAGGGCCTTCCAAACAATCTCCACATGTATGTGCCATGTTGTGCATCTGGCTTTATGTGGGCACTGGGGAATTGAACCCAGACTGGCAGGCTTTGCAAGCAAGTACGCTTAACCGCTGCTGTATCCCCTAGCCCCAAGGAATCTGGGACAGTACAGTCAGCAACAGTGCTGGCATTGCTCTGAGCCTGAGCCTGAGCGCTGAAGAAAACTGGGTGAGACATTTCCTGAAAATGCTACTGAAATGTGTTCTCATAAGAGAAGTGATCAAAATTGTATACTTACTTGATATTTTAGGACCGCTGGAAAGCAGGGATACATGTCCTTAAAATCAAGCTGAATGAGTCTACAAAGTCAGTTACCAGTACCCACATAAGCCAGATGCACAAGGTGGCACATGAAAGGGATTTTCTGCCATAAGTAGATAAATCCACTGATGACAGATACCACCTACTCTGTTGGAAACAAATAAGAAATGGGCTGCTTTTAATAATCAAGTCTAATCATGAGGTATGTATGTATTTGAGGGAGAAAGGATAAGTACACCAGGGCCTCCAGCCACTGCAAATGAACTCCAGATGCATTCACCATCACCTTGTACATCTGGCTTTATGTGAGCACTGGGAATCGAGCCCAGATCATTAGGCTTTGCAGGCAGTGGCCTTAACTGCTGAGCCATTTCTCCAGTCCACCAGTTAAATTTCTAAAAGTTTTGATATCTTTTATCATCTTTCTTGTAAAAGTATATTAGGGAAGCCAGGTGTGGTAGCACATGCCTTTAATTCCAGCACCTGGGAGGCCACTGTTAGTTTGAGGCCAGCCTGAGACTATACAGTGAAGTTCAGGTCAGCCTGGGCTAGAATGAGACCATACCTCTAAAAAACAAACAAACTCTCTTTCTCCTCTCTCTCTCTCTCTCTCTCTCTCCAGAGAGAGAGAGAGAGAGAGAGAGAGAGAGAGAGAGAGAGAGGGAAATTTCCATATAATTAAGTGACAGCATATATAGTTTTGGGGAAGTTTGAATTTTAAAATGACAGATCCTTGTTTAGAGTAATAATTTTCACTTTTTGCTGTGACCATGAGAAAGTGTCCCAGGAGTGGGAAATTGCTGGAGAGGTGGAGGCAGGAGGATGAGGAGAAATTGTCCCAGGAGTAAGTGTCTCATCTGTCTAGTGCTGTGTAACAAACCTCCCCCAAGCCTAGTGGTTTAACCTGACAACGTTTATTTTGCTCATGTATGCAGTCTGGGCAGGGGCTCAGTAGAGATAGCTTATTTATGTTTGCTAAGGATCACATGAGCGACTCCAAAGCGAAGGCCTGGAATCACCTGAAGTCTGTTACTCACATGCGTTTTTCCTAGGCTGGAAGACGTAGGTACCTGGGACTGCTCAGATATCCCTCTCTGTCTGGATGGTCTTCTCATGTGATGCTGACTTCAGGGTAGCCAGGCTTCTTACATGCTGACTCAGGCCTCCTTGGCACATGTCCCAAAAGATGGGGAACCATGTGGAACCCATGTTCGCTTTTCTAACCTAGTCTTGGGAGTCATGCATCATCACAGCTGCCACATTCTGTTGTTAATAGATGAGTGCATTAGCTTTCCACTGTTAAAATAAAATACCTAAGGCAATTAACTTATAAATAGAAAAGACTTTGTTTTGGCTGGCGATTCTAGAAGTTCCAATCCAAAATGGAGTGGCCTAATTACTTTAGCCTTCTGATGAGGACAGCTGATCATAGTGGAGGGGATGGCACAACAGTACTTACATAACGGAAGCAAAAAGAAAGAGGAAAAATCTGGGGTTCCACAATCCTCTTTGAGAGCGTATTTCCAATAACCTTAGGACCTCTAAGCACCCCATCTCTCCCAATAGGAAACCTCCGCCGCCTTCCAGTAGTGACGCCACAGGGACTAAGCCTCTAACACATGGGCCTGTGGAGCCGTTCATCCAAACCATAGTAGTGAGCCACTATGTCTGCCTGTGTTTAAGGGGAGAGGTATCGATCTTCATAGGGTTACCAAAGAATTTGTGGGCATGTTTAAAAATGATTAGAGCACTTAATTTTACCATTCTAAACCTACTGTGGATTGGTACAAATTTCATTAACTTTTTTCCTAAACTTTCCTTGTTTTATTTTTACAAGACATGTACTACTCTTCTTTTCTTTATTTACTTCTGTGAGAGAGAATGGACATGCCAGGGTCTCCAGCCACTGCAAATGAACTCCAGATGCATGTGCCCTTTATGTTTCTGGTTTACATAAGTACTGGGGAATCAAAACCTGGGTCCTTAGGCTTCTCAGGCAAACACCTTAACCACTAAGCCATCTCTCCAGCTCAACTTTTATACATACATACATACATACATACATACATATATATATATATATACATATATATATATATATATAATTGTATTTATTTGAGAAAGGAAGAGACAGACAGAAAGAAGCAGCTACAGAGAGAGTATGGTGCGCCAAGGCCTCCTGTCACTTCAAATGAATTCTAGACACATGCCCTACTTGGTGCATCTGGCCTTTATGTGGGTTCTGGGAAGTGGAACCCAGGCCATCAGGGTTCAAGCAAGCACCTTTAACCACTGAAGCATTTCTCCAACCAAAATTCCTTGAGAACATTTCTATACTCATTTATTACATAGGTGTGACTATTCATCGGTTGTGAGGAATACATGAGAAAATATTGTGGGAGTTCTTTGGCTACTACTTAGTGTATAAAAAAATACTCCAGAATTGTTAATTGCGGGCTGGAGGGATGGCTTAGCACTTAAGGCATTTGCCTGCAAAGCCAAAGGACCCTGGTTTGATTCCCCAGGACCCACGTTAGCCAGATGCACGAAGGGGTACACACGTCTGGAGTTCGTCTATAGTGGCTGGAGGCCCTGGCGCCCCCATTCTTTCTCTCTCCCTCTTTCTCTGTCAAATAAATAATAAAATAAAATATTAAAAAAGAATTATTAATTGTGACAAGCGTAATGGCACGTATCTGCGAGTCTAGCCCTTGGGGGCGGAGGAAGGACAGCTAGGACGTTAGGCCGTCTTCAGTTATATCACAAGTAACAGCTCACCTGGGCTTCGTGAGGCCCATGTCAGGAAACAAAAGGATTGTTCATTCTTCTTCCTTTCTTGCCTCTTCTGTCTTGTTGAATTCACTATCATTTGTTTATATCTTTCCACAATTGAAAACCAGCGTGGGTAAATAATTCTAACTCAGTTATTTATTTTTCATGTGAAACATAGAACAGAGAGGAAAGATATTCTCACTGGCAAGTAAGACGTTTACATAGAGATACATGGATGACGCGCCTCATGGGCCATGCGCTGTTCATGTGATACGTGGGCAGCTCGACGAAGGCGGCCTGGGTGGGGCCCTTGCAGCCTGGTTCGCACGCGCCTCTGTGACTGACACGCTTCTCTTTTGCAGTTCCTGAGAGAAGACCTCAATTACCACGACCCGACAGTGAAGCATAGCACCTTCCACGGGGAGGACAAGCTCATCAGCGTCGAGGACCTATGGAAGGCGTGGAAGGCCTCGGAAGGTAACGGGCAGCTGCTTGTCAGTCCTGGCTGTAGGAAGGTTTAAAGAAGGGAAGACGAGTAATTACTTGAACATAAAGTACTTAGTAAAAAGTGAATTACTCAAATGATCCGCCCTCTGATTAGACTGAATGTAGTCACTATGCTGGGGAAGGGGGAGGGCTCCAAGCAGAGTGGAAGCTGTTCTTTTTATTTTATTTTATTTTATCTTATCTTATCTTATCTTATCTTATCTTATTTTATTTTATTTTATTTTATTTATTTGAGAGCGACAGACACAGAGAGGAAGACAGATAGAGGGAGAGAGAGAGAATGGGCGCGCCAGGGCTTCCAGCCTCTGCAAACGAACTCCAGACGCGTGCGCCCCCTTGTGCATCTGGCTAATGTGGGACCTGGGGAACCGAGCCTCGAACCGGGGTCCTTAGGCTTCATAGGCAAGCACTTAACCGCTAAGCCATCTCTCCAGCCTGGAAGCTGTTCTTTAGCTGAAGGCTTTGCCAAGTCCAGCCAAGATCCGCTGCTCTCCTCACGCCAGCCCCAGCGTGGGCTGCGTCGTCTGCAGAGATGAGCAGTTATCCTCTTGACGCACCTCCTTTCTTCTGTAGCCTCCCTTGCCCCCTAGTTTCTCTTCCTTTGAGTCCCAGATGAGTCAAAGGTTGGGTGGAGGTATAAATGGACTCTCCTGACCTTGGATCTTTGAAGAAAACATTTTTCAGCTTCTTCCTCATTTCAGTTTTCTGTCTGTAAACATTTTTTGTTAATAGCTTTCTTAGATCCAAGAGTTGGGCACAGACTCCAAACGCAGCTTGATCCCCACAGAGTTGAACTGATGGTCCGCATCTTGTTTCTGGGCCTTGTGCTTCTGTTTACACAGTCTGGTCAAATGCTGATGTCTGTGGCCATGCCACCTGGAACACACCCAGTCCTGCTGGATTAAATGCTGGTGCTTTCAGTGGTCCCATTACTGACTCGTGTCAGTAAAACTTTGAATCTTTTTCATATATAAAACTCCTTTGAGACTAGGAAGATGGCTCAGTCGGTAAAGGGCTTGCCTCACAATCATGAGGACCTGAGTTTGATCCCCAGTTCCCATGTAAAAATGTCAGGCATGGTGGCATGCATCTGTAATCCCAGTGCCAGGGAAGAGGAGATAGGAAGCTCTCTAGACTCACTGGCTAGCCAGTCTAGCCTAACTGGCAAGTTCTAGGCTAATGATATATCCTGTTTTACACAAAAAAGGCTCAAACTGGCTGGCCTGAGTTGAGCTAGCTGATGTAGCTATCGGTAGGGGTCATTTGTGTTCAGAACATTAGCAGGCTAAGGTCAGTCTTGTCTGTGTGATTAGTGGGAACATTTGCTGACTTTCGTTGGAAGCCAGTGTATTTTCTCTCTGTTGTTTAGATGTTAGCAGAAAAGTAAGTTAATCAGCTCTGGACTTAAGTAGTAAAAATGGCAACTGAAAAACTGCTTTGGCATTTATATTGTATTTAATACGTAGGTACTCTTCTAAGTCTTTTGCATATTTTAGTTTATTTCCTACAGTGACCTTATGTAATATAGACATGTGGCTGTATAGTAATCTCCATTTACAGATGTGGACAATGAGGCAAAGAGAGATTAAGTGAAGCAATGCAGTAGAACTCTGTCCCTAACTACTAGGAGTTCCCAGGCTGTGGCCACTTCTGCTGCCTCCTCTTCCTCCTCCCCTCCTCCTCCCTTCCTTCTTCTTCCCTCTCCATCCTCTCCTATGTGCCACCATGCCTGGCTCTCTTCTTCCTCCTCCTCTTTCTCTTTATCCTTCTTTTTTCTTTTCTTTTTTTTTAGAGGCAGAGTCTTAGCCTACCTCAGGCTGACCTGAAACTTTTTCTGCAGCCCAGCCTTGCCTCAAACTCACGGCCGTCCTCCTACATGAGCCTCCTAAGTGCTGGGATTACAGGTGTGAGCTCCCATGCCCAGCTCCACCTGTAATTCTTATCAACTGGTTATAAATTTGGGAGTTTCATCAGAGCTACTCACAGCACTTAATTACCATTAAGTTTTATTATAAAAGATACAAATTAGGACTAATCACGAGACTCATAGGCTGAGGTGTTATAGGGTCCCAGTGTGGCATTTCTGCATATTTCTTCCATGGTGTCAGGCCATATCACTCTCCAGCATGGCATGTCAATGCAATTGCCAGTCATAAATCTTAACCAAACTTTAATGTCAGTCTTTTTTTTTTTTTTTTTTGAGATAGGGTCTCACTGTGTAGCCTGGGCTGGTCTCAAACTCTTCCTCCTGCCTCAGCTTTCCACACCTGGCTGGCATCCACCACTTTTATTAAGGTTTCATTACATAGGCATGGGTAGTGGAATTATTGGCTGTTATTCAACCCAGTTTAAAATATATAATAGTTTCCTCATTTTTATGAGTCAAAGACATTTTTGCTAATTGTCTTTGGTTCTAAGAAACATGATTTAAGCTAAAAGTGAAAGAATCCAGTATTCTAATGTGGGTATAGACTTTGTCATGAGAAAATGTATTTTCTAGCAGACTTTTGGAAATAATGAAATAATGTTTACAGGTCTCCATTTCTGTCTGTGTTACTCCTTGTGGGACAGCATTTTTCTGCAGGCATCAGAGAAAAAGCCCAGGCAGAACTGGTATCCCTTTGGTGGCACAACACAGGGAGGCATGTCTTTCTAAGCCATTTCAAAAGGCAGGTCAGCTGTGCGTGGTGGGGCACCTTTAGTCCCAGCACTCAGGAGGCAGAGGTAGATGGATCGCTGTGAGTTTGAGGCCACCCTGAGACTACATAGTGAGTTCCAGGTCAGCCTGGGCTATAACTCTGAGGCCCTACCTTAGAAAAAAAAAAAGGTCAGGCCAACCTGTAAGGCTTGGCATCCTCCTTTCACTTGTTCATAAATCCACTATGAGATAAGTTTATTCTTTTATCCATAAGGAAGTTAATTTATGGGCTGGAGAGATGGCTTAGTGGTTAAGGCACTTGCCTAGGAAGCCTAAGGACCCAGGTTTGATTCCTTAGTACCCACATAACCCAGATGAACAAAGTGGCACATGCGTCTGGAGTTGATTTGCAGTTGCTGGAGGCCCTGACACACCCATATTCTCTCTCTCTCTCTCTCTAATAATTAAATAAAAATATTTATAAAGGTTAATTTACTAGTTTTACATCTTGACATGCACCTGTAATCTCAGCATTCAGTAGGCTAAGACAAGAGGATTGCTAATTCAAGGCTAGCCTGGGCTACCTAGTAAAACCCTGTCTCAATAAACAAAATTGGAAGCCGGGCGTGGTGGCACACGTCTTTAATCACAGCACTGGGGAGGCAGAGGTAGGAGGATCACTGAGAATTTGAGGCCACCCTGAGACTACATAGTGAATTCCAGGTCAACCTGAGCTAGAGTGAGATCCTACCTTGGAAAACCAAAAAGAAAAAGAAAAAGAAAAGTTGGGCTGTAGAGATGGCTTAGTGGTTAAGGCACTTACCTGCAAAGCTTAAGGACCCATGTTTGACTCTCCAGATCCCACTTAAGTGAGTTGCACAAATGTGAGGCAAGTGCAAGGTTGCACATGCGCACCAGGTGGCACAAGCATCTGGCATTGGATTGCAATGGCCAAGGCCCTGGTGCGCCAATTCTCTCTTTCTCCATCTGTCTCTCTCTAAAATAAAATAAATAAATAAACAAAACAAAACAAAATCAAGGGCTGGAGAGATGGCTCAGATGTTAAGGCACTGGCCTGGTTTGATTCCCCAGTACCCAGGAAAAGCCAGAAGCAGAAGGAGGCGCATGCATTTGGAGTTTGTTTGCAGTGGCTAGAGGTCCTGGTGCGCCAGTTCTCTCTCTATCTGTCTTTCTCTCTCAGAATAAATAAATAATAGTTTTTTTGTTCATTTTTCACTTATTTATTTGAGAGTGACAGACACAGAAAGAAAGGCAGAGAGAGAGAGAGAGAGAGAGAGAGAGAGAGAATGGCACACAAGGGCTCCAGCCACTGCAAATGAACTCCAGATGTGTGTGCCCCCTTGTGCATCTGGCTAACATGGGTTCTTTGGCTTTGCAGGCAAACGTCTTAACAGCTAAGCCATTCCTCCAGCCGAGTAATTTTTTTTAATTGTAGCCTTTCTTTCTTTTTTTTTTGGTGTGATCCTCCTACCTCTGCCTCCCGAGTGCTGGAATTAAAGGCATGTGCCACCACACCTGGCTTGCAGCATTTCTTTTTTTTAAAAAAGTTTATTATTAACAAGATGTTTCATATGGATACATCATGTGTTGGTACCCTGTCTTCCCTCAACCCTGAACCCATTCTGTTGGGGACGCTCCTCAGTGGGGTTGCAGGTATTCACCATGGGATTGTGGGAGCAGTAGTCAGCTATTTTTGGGGGGAGGGAAATTGCAGCATTTCTAAGAATTAATTTGCTAAAGGAATCTTTATCATCTAGTTTAAAATGCCAGTCAGTTATTACTATATTTTGGGTGATAAAAATGAGATAGTTTTTTTTTTCCTCTTTGTATTCTTTTCCTGATTATTTTTTCTTCTTTAAGATAGGGTCTCAGTCTCATGTAGCTCAGGCTGGCCTGAAACTCAATATGAAGCCCACACTGGCCTTGAACTGCCTCCCTAGTGCTAGGATTACAGATGGGTGCTAGCATTCCTGGCTCTCTCTTTTGTTGTTTTAGGTATTGGTTCACACACCCATGTCCTTCTGCATGTTAAACATGTGATCTATAATGCTATCTACCAGCCTAAGCCGTCAGATTTTTTTTTTTCTGATAATGAAAATAAAGCTCACATTGATGCCATGGTTTAACATTTGTCACAGTCATTTTATGTATATGCTTGAAGATAAAAGCTCTTGTATCCCCATTTAGTAGTAAGCTAGCTACACATCTTTTATCCTTTTCTGTCACCAAGTCCTGAGGATTCTCCTTATCTAATATATCTTAGGTACATCTGTGATGCATCTTGGCTCAATTTCACCAGCTTTCTAATGAGATTTATTGAGTCGTAACTGACACAGAATATAAATGTTTAAAGTTGGTTCTATTCTAACTTTTGGCATGTGTATACAACTATGAAACTATCACCACAATAAAGATAGTGACTATATTTATCACCTATAAAAATTTTCTCACAGCCCTCTCTAATCTCCACTCTGGACAACCTCTGAGGTACCTTCTGCCACAGATTAGTTCACAGTATCTAAAATTTTGTATAAATTGAGTTTAATATAATTTATACTATTTAAAAATCTAGTCTCTTTCATGCAACATATTTTGAGATTCATATTTTGCACATATAGTTTATTATAATTTGTTGCTGAGTAATACTATATTATAAAGCTACACTCTTAATATTTTTTATTCCAGTCACCCCTTGATAAAATTTTGAGCAACATCCAGTTTCTGTCTATTACAAATAAAGCTGCTAAAAAAAATGAACATTCCAGTATGAACCTTTGTATGGACATATATTCTCTTTTCTCTTAGGAAAATACCTAGGAGTGGAATGACTAGATCATATGGTAGGTATATATTATTAAGACACTTCCCAACTGCTTTCTAAAGTAGCCATGCCATCTTATATTTCCATCAACGTGCATGAGATTTTCATTTCTTCCATATCCTTGCAAACATTTAGTGGTCAGTCTGTCAATGTTTACCATAGTGTAATGACATCTCATTTTGGTCTTTTTTTTTTTTCCCTAGGTAGGGTTTCACTCTAACCCAGGCTGACCTGGAATTCACTATAGAGTCTCAGGGTGGCTTTGAACTGATAATAACCCTCCTACCTCTGCCTCCCAAGTGCTGGGATTAAAGGTGTATGCCACCATACCTGGCTCATTTTGGCCTTAATTTGTGTTTGACTAATGACTTGTGACACTTGGCATCTTTTCATGTACATTATTAATGGATACTAAATTACTGAAGACTGTAGTAGAAAAAAATATAATGAGAATAATTATTTTTCATTAGCTATGTTTTAAAAAATACTTTATTTGTTTATTTAACAGAGAAAGAGGAAGAGGGTGTATATCTTATTTATTTATTTATTTGTTGGGTTTTTTTTCAAGGTAGTGTTTCACTCTAATCCAGGCTGACCTGGAATTCACTATGTAGTCTCAGGGTGGCCTTGAACTCTACCTCTGCCTCCTGAATGCTGGGATTAAAGGCGTGTACCACCACGCCTGGCTTGTTTTGATTTTTTTGAGGAAGGGTTTCACTCTAGCCCAGGCTATCCTGGAATTCACTATGTAGCCTCAGGGTGGCCTTGAATTTATGGCAATCCTTCTACCTCTGCAACAGAGAGAGAAAGAGGAAGAGAGAGAGAGAGAGAGAGAGAGAGAGGGAGAGAATGGGTGCGCCAGGGCCTCCATCCACTGTGAATGAACTCTAGACGCGTGTGCCCCCTTGTGCATCTGGCTAACGTGGGTCCTGGGGAATTGAGCCTTGAACTGGGGTCCTTAGGTTTCACAGGCAAGCACTTAACCACTAAGCCATTGCTTCAGCCATTTCTGTCTCTTTCTGCTTGCAAATAAATTTAAAAATATCCTTTAAAAAATTTACATCACAGGGGATGGAGAGATGGCTTAGAAGTTAAGACATTTGTCTGCAAAGCCAAAAGATACTGGTTCAATTCCCCAGGACCCACATAAGCCAGATGCACAAGGAGGTGCGTGTGTCTGGAGTTTGTTTGCTGTGGCTGAAGGCCCTACCATGCCCATTCTCTCTCTCTCTCTCTCTGCCTCTTTCTCTCTCTCAAATAAATAAATAAATAAAATTTTAAAAATTAAAAACTCAAAAATAAATAAATTAGTTTTAAAAAAAGGGACTGGAGAGATGGCTTAGTGGTTAAGGCACTTGCCTGCAAAGCCAAAGGACCTAGGTTTTATACCTCAAGACCCACATAAACCAGATGCACAAGGTAGCACGTGTATCTGGAGTTGGATTGCAATGGCTGGAGGCCCTGGTGTGCCATTCTCTCTCTCTCTCAAATAATGAAATAAGTAAAAATAAAATATGAAATAAGTAAAGCCGGAGTTTGTGGTGTGAATTGTATCTCTATAAAGTGCTACAGAGTAAGTTCCATGTCAGTCTGGGCTAGAGTGAGACCCTGCTTCAAAAAACAATCAAACAGGGCTGGAGAGATGGCTTAGTGGTTAAGCACTTGCCTGTGAAGCCTAAGGACTCTGGTTCAAGGCTCGACATACCCCAGGACCCATGTTAGCCAGATGCACAAGGGGGCGCATGCGTCTGGAGTTCGTTTGCAGTGGCTGGAGCCCCTGGCACGTCCATTCTCTATCTATATATCTGCCTCCTTCTGTCTGTCACTCTCAAATAAATAAATAAAAATAATAAAAAATGTAATTATAATTAAAAAAACAACCAAATACACCACACACACACACATACACACACAGCTGGGGATGTGGTTAAGCTGATACAGTGCTTGCCTACCATGTACAAAAACCGTGGACTCAGTCCCCAACACTACATAAATGGGGGTATGGTGGCACACACATGTAATCTGAGCACTACATTGCAATTTATTCATGGCTTTGCATTTAGTAAGTGGTGTTCAAACCAAGGCACTTGATTCCAAAGCTGACATTTGTAACTGCTGGACTATATTTGTCTAGCTCACCAAATGGCTGACTAAAAATTGACCAGGTGACTAGCTAACTGAGTAATAGCTATGTGAAGGAGACTCCAAAAAGGTACTGGCAACCTTCCTGCCAGACATAGTTCTCTTCGGATGTGGGTTTGAAACCGCCAAAGTAGATGAGGACTTCATTTGGAGGCGCCACAAGTCCATTAGAGAGAAAGATACTGACTCAAGAGCTTGTTTCTTATTGCTTATTTTTTGTTTCCTGGCAAGAGAAAGGATTGGCCAAGGCCCAGTATCTGCCGTGGCGCATCCCTGGAGGAGAGCCACGGCCCAAGTGCTAGGAGTCATACGCATTGCCCCTTCTGCCCGTGCGCCCGTACCCCAAGTACCCACATGACTCATACCTTCATTTTCTACTCAGATGTCACTTCGCTGGAGTGACACCTTCCCTCGTTAAAAGCACTGTTCCTTTTACTTTTACCCTCTTACTGGCTTGTTCTCACTTCATTGTGCTCATCACTTCGACATATGTTTATGGTGTTTTCCTTCGTCTCTCCTCGCACAACATAAGCACCAGAAAATCCGTGATTCTCTTTTGTACTTTGTTGCATTTTTAGTCCCTAGAATAGTGCCTAGCACGTCATAGCTGCTTAATAAGCACCCTCCCCGGTCCCGAATGAAGTAGTTTGGAGTTGGAGACTGTCTACTTTCAATTCACCGAGCCTCAGCTCAGTTTCCTTGTCCCTGGACATGACCCTTGAACTCGAGACAAGCTAGGGTCGGTGTTCTCCGACTCACATGTTGTAGCTATGTGTGCCGTTCTTCTTTCTTCTTCCTATCCAAATTTTGACTACTCTTTTAATATCAACTCTTTTCTGAAAAAAAATATTACTGTTTGTATTAAATCCTAGGTCTTTTCAAATGCATTTTCATGGGCTCATTGATTCAACAACTCTGGGAGATAGGCATTGCTAGATTGAAAACTACCTGGAGATGGGGATCTCTTTCTTGTCATTATTCTGCTCACAGTGCCTCCCTTGAAGTAGTGTAAAATAAATGCTCATTGGCTGACAGAATGAATATCTTACAGAAAGGAGAATTGTGGTTTCAGTACTTTTTCCAAGTTGGTCCTTGGCAAATAGGAATGTAAGTCAAGGTCTTAAGCTTCAAATTCATTGCTTTTTCTAATATATTTTATAAACAAATCCAGCAAGGTCAGCATAGTGGTGCATACCTGTAATCCTAACATTTTGAAGTCAGGAGGAGCAGTTCAAGACCAGTGTCAGGTACATAGCTAAGGTCATGTCTCCAAAAAGGAAAATAAATTCAAGTCATCCTTGGCCACATAGCAATTTTGAGGCCATCTTTGGCTGCATGAGATCCTGTCTAAAAAACAAAAGCAACAACAAAATCAGAATGAGACAGTAGACTGAGGCTTACCATTTAGGCTCTTGACTCTTAGGGACAAGAAGGCCTGATGCCTCAGCTGAACTGAGATCATGTTGGAAGTTAAAGTCGCTGTCTGAGAAACAGCCAGCACACAGGGTACAGCTCCTTATGACTTATGTTGTTAAGACTGCAGTGACTCCGGGCGGATAACACTGGGCTGCCAAGTCCTGCCTGGTGGGGCTGCTGCCTAAGTAACAGCATGATACATAGGCTAAAGCAAACAAATAAAAAAAAACTGCCTTGAGACCTGGGTGTGGTGGCACATGCCCGCCATCCCAGCATTCTGGAGGTGCAGGCAGGAAGATCAGAAGCTCAAGGGCAGCCCCAGTGGCATAAGGAGGCTAGTCTGGGCTACTAAGACCCTGTCTCAAAAAACAACAATACGAGGTTGGAGAGATGGCTTAGTGGTGAAGGCGTTTGCCTGCAAAGCCAAATGACCTAGGTTCGATTCCCCAGGGCCCATATAGACCAGGTACACAAGGTGGCACATGCGTCTGGAATTTGTTTGTAGTGGTTGGGTGCCCTGGTGTGCCCATTCTCTCTCTGTCTCTCTCTTCTCTCCCTCCCTCACCCTCTCTCTGACCCTTTCTCTCTCTCAAATAAATAAATAAATGGTGGGGGGGGGCACTCTTAGCCAGGCGTGTGGCACATGCTTTTAATCCCAGCACTCGGAAGGCAGAGGTAGGAGGATCACCATGAGTTCGAGGCCACCCTGAGACTACAGAGTGAACTCCAGGGCAGCCTGGGCCAGAGTGAGACCCTACCTTGAAAACCAACAAAAAACAGTCTTGAGGTTTCATAAGACACACTAAAACCATTTTCTTTCCCCTACCACTTAGTTGTATAGGGGCTGACTGATAAGAATCATCCTTATTGGAGTATTGATTCCACTAAGAGACTGCCACAGTTTAGCATTTTGAGCAGTGTTTCTAGCTGGGGCAGCTTTGACTTTCAAGGAACCTATAACAGCATCCAAAGTCAAACACTTTTTTAAAAATTAAAATTAAAATTAATTAAAATTTTTTTTTGAGGTAGGGTCTCATTCTAGCCCAGGCTGACCTGGAATTCACTATGGAGTCTCAGGGTGGCCTCAAACTCATGACAGTTCTCCTACCTCTGCCTCCCAAGTGCTGGGATTAAAGGTGCATGCCACCATGCCAAGCTTTAATTTTAATTTTTATCTATTTGCAAGAGACAGAGAAAGAGAGGGACAGAGGGAGGGATGAGAGAGAGAGAGAGAGAGAAAATGGGACACACCAGGGCCTCCAGCCATTGCACAGGTCCTGGGAAATCAAACCTGGATCCTTTGTAGGCAAGCGCCTCAACCACTAAGCCATCTCTCCAGCTCGACACACACTATAGTTGTCACAACAGGCTGCATGCTAATGGTATCTTGTGGGTATCAGCCAGGATTATTGTGAAACATCCTGCACTAATGTGTAGCCCAGTCCCCTCAGCAAAGAAACTGCCATTCGTAGTATCGCTGGGGCAGAGGCCGAGCAACACTGGTCTAGAGTGACTCTTGCTTGTCTCCACGGCTGTGGCGGGTGCTGATGGAGGAGTTACTGCGTGCCAAGAGTCTGCCCAGGCTTGTGCTAAGGCGTCCTCTTCATAGACAAAAGGCCCTTGAAGCACCGCTAGCCTCTGGCTTTTCTAGAACAAAAAAGTGCCTTCCTTCTACCCTGTGTGCCAACAGAAAGGCCTCTTTGTGCTTCAGTGGCAGCAGTTGCAGGAGTGTGTTGTTCTCTGTGTTCTACAGGCTAGCACTTGCCTGCCTGCCTCGTGTGTTCTCTCTCTCCATGACTGGGCACTCCGGACCATAGCGAAGGGCCACATGTCTAATGTATGAAGACATGTCGTTATTTTCAGGAGTAATGGCATTCTACTCTCCTCAGAACTTCTCTCAGCCCTGCCACTATTATCCTTCTGAAGCCCCAGGGTTTGAATGTATCTCTTAGAAATTATTTTGTTTCTTTTCTTCCAATGTATTGTAGACTGGGAAGAGAAATTTAACCAAGCAGAGACTGGACACCCTTTGAGTAAGTGTCCAGGGTCTTGTCTTCCGGGGTGCCGTCTTGGAGCGCTTTACACTTGCCTCATTGCCTTCCCCTCCCCACTCTCCCTTCCACCTCGGTGCCTCTGCAAATGGTCTAAGCTGCCTTCAAAGCCACTTAGCATCACAGCTTTCATCCCCAGCTCTATGGCATCTTCTTGATGGCACTGAGGTTGGATCATTTTGCCTTCAACTTGTTTTTCAGTTAAATGTCTTTCTAGCTGTCTGCTTTGTTATCATGCGCTCAGTTCCACTGTGGTTGAATTAGGAGGAGGGAGAGAGAGACAAGTCCCTAATTTTCAGCATCTCTAGCTTATGTGAAAATATAGAAAGAACCTAAGATTAGGTATGAAGTATGCTTAGTAGAATACCACATTTTTTTAAAGATAAAGGTCTCCCTTTGGAGTGCCAGTGGTCTTGAACTTTAAATCCTTCTGCTTCAGTCTTCCAAGGGCCGAGATTATAGGTATGCTGTACTAGACTCTGCTTGCTTCTTTTTTTAAAGGTGTGTGTCTATGCACACTTGTCTCTCTGTGTGTGTGTGTGTGTGTGTGAGATGCAGAACTAGGCAGGTAGAGAGAGAAAGAGAGAGAGAGAGGATGGGCATACCAGGGCCTCAGCCACTGCAAACGAATTCCAGACGTGTGTGCCCCCTGTGCATCTGGCTTATGTGGGTTCTGGGGAGTTGAACCTGGGTCCTTTGGCTTTGTAGGCAAGCACCTTAACCACTAAGCCATCTCTCAAGGCCCCCCCCACCTTTTATTTTTGAGAGTGAGTTTAATGTCCAGGCTGACCTTGAAATTTCCATATAGCCGATGTTGACCCTCAGCTCCCGATTGCTTTGCCTTCACCTCCCACATGCTGAACAACAGACATGCAGCATGATGGCCAGCAAACTGAGTGGTTTCCGCATGGGTGTGTATGAGGTGTGTGTGTGTGTGTACAGGTGTGCATGTATGTGTGGAGGCCAGAGGCTTCCTTTAGGTGTCTTCTGATACTGTCTACCTTGTTCTTTGAGACAGGGTCTCTTGCTGAACGTAAAGTTCACAAATTTGGCTAGAATAGCTGGTCAATGAGTCCCAAGGATTTTGTCTCTGTCTTCCCTGCCGTGGGTTACAAACATCATTCGTCATGCCTGACATTTGTTTTGTACCTCTTTTTGTTTGTTTGTTTGTTTGTTTCTCAATTTTTATTAACATTTTCCATGATTATATGAAAAGTATCCCATTGTAATACCCCCCCCACTTTCCCCTTTGAAATTCCATTCTCCATCATATCCCCTCCCCATCTCAGTCAGTCTCTCTTTTATTTTGATGTCATGATCTTTTCCTCCTCTTATGATGGTCTTGTGTAGGTAGTGTCAGGCACTGTGAGGTCATGGAGATCCAGGCCATTTTATGTCTGGAGGGAGCACGTTGTATGGAGTCCCACCCTTTCTTTGGCTCTTACATTCTTTCTGCCACCTCTTCCACATTAGACCCTGAGCCTTGGAAGGTGTGATCGAGATGTTACTTAGTACTCCACTCCCTTCTTTCCAGCACTATGACACCTTCTGAGTCATCCCAAGGTCACTGCCATCTGAAAAGAGAAGATTCTCTACCCAAAGTGAGAGTAGCATTAATATAAGGGTATAAATATTAAGAGAAGTGCTTACTGGGCAGTTTGATAAGCATACTATATACATTTTTCCAGATATAAGCAGATGTTACACCCCTGGGGCTCATGACTACCCCTGTTTTAAGTTTTCAGTATCAGGGATGTGTTTCCCCCCATGGAGCGGGCCTCCAGTCCAGTTGGAGGGCAGTTGGTTTCCACCATGACAGATGTGCCACTATTGCACCTGTTGGCTCATTTGGGCTGGCTGGCCAATTATAAGGCTTGCAGTGTCCACTGTTGAGCATCTTCACTGGTGGTATCTCTTTCTCCCATTGAACTACATGTAGAATGGCTTCTTCCAGCTTTCTGTCAGTTGGTCTACATGGAGGAGATTATCAGCTCAGTTCCAGCAGGATTTCTCAGTGGCCTTGCAGCCCAAGTATGTGAAGTCTTCAGCAATAGAGTCTTACCATCTATTCCTGGTGGGAAACCAAGGGCCTCGGCAATGGCCTATAATGTTTTGGGGCCATCAGGGACCTCCCTAGCCAACAACTCACTGGAGGTATCCCATCCCTGGCACTGAAAATTTTCTAACAATGATCTATGGCTCCTGAGTGTTCCATTGTCCAAAACTGGAGGATTTCATATGATTTATTTGCATTTTGATTAGCCCTCCCTCCACCTTTCCTTTACTCAGTCTCTTCCCCTGACCTCACTTTGGGCCTTTTCACCCCCGTTAATCCATTCTTCTACTTGCATATATACAATACCAACCTATTAAGTACCCTCCTCCCTTCCTTTCTCTTCCCTTTAATGACATTTTTTAAAATATATTTTTTATTTATTAGCAAGCAGGTAGAGAGAAAGAGAGAGAATGAATGAATGAATGAATAAGTGAATGAATGGGTGTGTTAGAGCCTCTAGCTACCGCAAACAAACTCTAGATACATGCACCACTTTGCACATCTGGCTTTATGTGACTACTGGGGAACTGAACCTGGGGTGTTAGGCTTTGTAGGCAAGCACCTTAATTGCTGAGCCGTCTCCCCAGCCCCCTGCCTAGCATTTTCACATGGTGCTGGGCTCTGGATTCAGGTTCTCAGTTTGGGCAGCAGCACGTTACCCACTCGGCCATCTCCCTAGCCTGAGTTGAATACTTTTTTCAGAGTTGATCAACATTTTTTAACTTTCTGTGGACCACCTCCATTCATATGTACATTGTACTCTCATCATAATCCCCTCCCACTACTCCCCTTTCTCTCCTCTTCCCTATCCCCACTTGACCCCTTCTTCTTTCCAACTAGTCCCTCTTCTCTCTTGATCTTGTCATTTTGGGGGGCACTCATATTATGTAGGTTTTCCACTGTGAGGTCATGAATGTAATGATCATTTTGTATCTGGAAGACAATATTCCAAGACACTCCTCCCCTTCCTGTGGCTCTTACATTCTTTCAGCCTCCTCTTCTCTGCAGCCCATTGTTGATGGAGAAAAGTCATCAGCAGTATTAACCAAGCTGTGTATTTTAAAGGGAGTTTTATTGATGCTATTTGGAAGCCCATAATACAAACATTTCTAGAATGTCTCCACAGTTAGGGAAATTATTAATTTGTTTAGAACATAGTGAAAGTATGAAAGGTGAAGAGAATACACTGTAAGAGAGCAGCAGGCTCCCTTGAGAACACTCAGGAACTGCAAACTACTGTTTGAGTAAATTCTCATCAATCCCATTGTATATGAAGCTTTTGCTTTAAAAACAGTGGATGAGAAAAAATAAAATAGGATATGGTCCGTACCTCCAATGTTTCCTGAATATTAAAAAGTAATAGACAACATTTTTTTTGTTGTTGTTGTTTTGAGGTAGGGTTTCACTAGAGCCAGGCTAGCCTGGAGTTCACTATGTAGTCTCAGCGCGGCCTCTAACTTACAGCAGTCCTCCTACCTCAGCCTCCTAGTGCTGGGATTAAAGGCATATTATTTTTTATAATATTTTGTTTTATTTATTTACTTATGTGAGAGAGGGGGCCCTCAGGCCACTGCAGATGAACTCTAGATGCATGCACTACTATGTGCATCTAGCTTACATGGTTCTGGGGAAACAAGCCTGGGTCCTTAGGCTTTTCAGGCAAACACCTTAACCACTAAGCCATCTCTCCAGCCAAGGTATATTCTATTTATTTATTTATGAGGAGAGAGAAAGACTTGGCGCTCCTGGGCCTGCAGCTGCTGCAAAAACTCCAGATGCATGTGCCCCCCTTGTACAGCTGGCTTGTGTAGGTCCTGGGGAATTGAACCTGGGTCTTTTGGCTTTGCAGGCAAACACCTTAACTGTTAAGCCATCTCTTCAGCCTCCCCCCACCTTTTTTTTCATGGTAGGGTCTCACTCTGGCCCAGACTGACATGGAATTCACTATGTAGTCTCAGGGTGGCCTCAAACTCACAGCAATCCTCCTACCTCTGCCTCCCAAGTGCTGGGATTAAAGGTGTGCACCACCACGCCCAGCTTTTTTTAAGCTGTATTCTTTTTTTTTTCATAATGGTTTATTTTTTTAAGATTTTAAAATTTATTTTATTTATTTATTTGAGAGTGACAGAGAGAAAGAGGCAGATAGAGAGTGAGAGAGAGAATGGGTGCTCCAGGGCTTCCAGCCACTGCAAACAAACTCCAGATACGTGTGCCCCCTTGTGCATCTGGCTAACATGGGTCCTGGGGAATCGAGCCTTGAACCAGAGTCCTTAGGCTTCACAGGCAAGCACTTAACCGCTACACCATCTCTCCAGCCCTCATAACAGTTTATTAAATGTTTCTAAATATTGGTAGATCAAGAGATCTTTTATTTATTTCTTTATTTTATTTATTTATTTGAGAGTAACAGAAAGAGAAAGAGGCAGAGAGAGAGAGAGAGAGAGAGATAATGGGTGCGCCAGGGCTTCCATCCACTGCAAACGAACTCCATATGTGTGCTCCCCCTTGTGCATCTGGCTAACGTGGGACCTGGAGAATTGAGCCTCAAACTGGGGTCCTTAGGCTTCACAGGCCAGCACTTAACCGCTAAGCCATCTCTCCATCCCAGCTGTATTCTTTTGAAAGATAGCTTTTGATTTGGACTCTAAGGGAGTGATGGGAGGGAAGATGAATGTCACCGTGTATTATTTTGCACCAAAGTACTGCTTTGTGCTCCCTCCTAGTCAGTCCTGGCTCCAGCAAGCCATTGCTATAGTTGTCATTTTCAGATTCCACGTAAGTAAAGTGGGGCAGTGTATACACTTTTCATACTTAGAATGTTGTGGGCCAGAGAATTGTTAAACAACACAAATATATGGTGAATGTTAAGGTCAACATGACCACAACAAGTTCAAGCCCTGTTTGACATTCTGGAGTCATGGTTTTGCTTGTCTCTTTCCACAGTGTACAACTGGACCGTGGATGAGGTGGTGCAGTGGCTGATTACATATGTGGAGCTGCCTCAGTATGAGGAAACCTTCCGGAAGTTACAGCTCAGTGGTCATGCCATGCCAAGGTCAGGAGGCTGGAGTTTTTTCTCTTTAGGATGTGGGGACTGGATTAGGGTGGGATCTGGCCAATTAAGTAACCTTTCACCCTCCTCAGGGCAGTTTGTAGACAACACCCTTGTCTCTCATCTGTTAGGTGCTTGTATAAAGCATGATGGCAACTTTGTATTCATTCTCTTACTATTTTGTCAGTTCTGGAAATCATACTGATAGCTTCCAGTATTGAATGCTGTTGTGCATCCTAGGCACTTTACTCACATCTTTGTACACGGTATCTGGTTTAATTTGTACATAAATCCTGTAAATTGGGTATTATTGTGTATAGATGATGGGGAGCTAGTGAAGTCACTTTTCCAAGATCACAGATATGGCTAGCTCGGGCCAGGCTGTGATTTGAACCAGGTGTTTAGTAGGTCTACATTCAAAGCCTCTGGTGGTTCTGTTTCCCTCTCAGTAGCTGCTCTTTTATTTCCCAGAAGCCTCGGGGCCCCTTCAGCCTCTCCTGGGTCATCGGTCATCCATTTGCAGTTTACGTGCTCTAATGAAAACGGTTCAGAGGTGGGGAGTGATTGCCATTAACCTTTGTGTCTCTGGAATGACTTCTCCAAGCTGTTATGTTATAACCCTTACCTGATTTACAGGGACAGTATGCTAGAGCTTGGGCGTGGAGTGGGGAGGCTGGAGTATGGCTTGGACCTCTAGTTCTGTCAAACTATTGCCACAGATGTTTCATTCATTGATTTGTCTACTTATTCACTTAACAAACATTTGCTGGGTGCCTGTTCTGTGTCAAGCCCTTGTGCTGGGTGCTGGAGATAAAGATGGCAACAATCTGCCTTTGCCCTCACAGGGTTTACTGTCTGGTAACTTCGTTATGTGTAATATGGCATCTTATTGTGGAGAGGCATCTGGATATGAGCTGCAGCACAGGGGAAGGGGAACGGGAAGCTGTTGGGGTTCCTCCACATTGCAGGCTCCAGCCATGGTTTGCAGGCTCCAGCCATGGTTTGCAGGCACTGCTGTCCACGTCTAGGCGCTGCTGTCCACGTCTAGCTGGGTTGGCTACCCCTCTTCTGCTGCTTGCAGCCTTCTCTTCACAGCTTCTCCCCACTCCCCAGAGCAGTGGTCTTAATGTTTATGTCTCCCCTGTATAGACAGCTTTCCTAGTGTTCTTTTAGTTCCCATGTTTACCATAACTATAACTATATAGTTATATAGTTCCCATGTTTACCATAACTATTCCATCTTTTGGGAAACAGTTTGAACTCCAGTGTTTTATAATTTATTTAAGCTGGTAAGTGGCAGAGCTAGGATTTGAACCCAATTCTGCCTAGTTCTAAGGATCCTGTTTATCTTTCACTGACTCTTCATGCCATATGGCTAAAGATAGGCTTCCTTGATATATTCAGTTAGTTAGGTTTTTTTTTTTTTTCTGATCTGGAACTTGCTCTGTAGTGAACTCACAGCAGTCCTCCTGCCTTTGCCTCCTGAGTACTGGGAGTAAAAGTGTAGGCCAGTTAGGTTGTTTTTTTTAAAAAATTTTTAAATTTTTATTTATTTATTTGAGAGTGACAGAGAGAAAAAGAGGGATAGAGAATGGGTGCACCAGGGCCTGCAGCCACTACAAATGAACTCTAGATGCGTGCGCCCCCTTGTGCATCTGGCTAACGTGGGTCCTAGGGAATTAAGCCTCCGACCAGGGTCCTTAGGCTTCACAGGCAAGTGCTTAACTGCCCTGTTGTTTTGTTTTTGAAGTAGGGTTTCACTCTAGTCCAGGCTGACTTGGAATTCACTATGTAGTTTTGAACTCACAGTGATCCTCCACCTCTCTGATTTCCACATCCTGGGATTAAAGGTGTGCACCACCATGCTCAGCTCTGGTTAGTTCTTTTAAAGAAAACTTCACCTAGCACTTACCACATGCTATTCTTTCTGAGCCTTGAGAACAAATAGATTAATTAAACCTGCCCTGCCTGAAGAAACTCAATATTTATTAGAAGAGGCATTTGAATGAATAGATAATTCAGGATGTAGATTTCTTTCTTTTTTTTTTCTCTTTTCTCTCTCTATCTCTCTGTATTAGTTTTTTTGAGGTAGGGTCTCATTGTAGCCCAGGATGACCTGGAATTCACTATGTAGTCTCAGGGTGGTCTCAAACTCATGGCAACCCTCCTACTTCTGCTTCTTGAGTGCTAGGATTAAAGGTATACACCACCACACCTGGTTTTTATTTATTTTAATTTTTATTTATTTATTCATTTGAGAGAGAGAGAGAGATGGATGTGCCAGGGCCTCCAGCCACTGCAAATGAACTCAAGATGCATGTGCTACCTTGTGAATCTGGCTTATATGGGTCCTAGAGAATTGAACCAAGGTCCTTTGGCTTTGCAGGCAAACACCTTAACCACTAAGCCATCTCTCCAGCCCCCTTTTAAAATGTTTATAATTTATAATTTATTTATTTGCACTGAAAGAGAGAGAGAGAATGAATGAATGAATGAATGAATGAATATGGGCATGCCAGGGCCTCTAGCCACTACAAGCCAGATTGCACGTACCACTTTGTGGATATGACTTATGTGGGTACTGATGAATTGAACCTGGGGCATTAGGTTTTGCAAACAAGTGCCTTAACCATTGAGCAATCTCTCTAGCCCTCTTTTTCATTTTTATATTTTTATTTATTTGCAAAGAGAGAGGGGGAGAGAGAGAGAAAGAGAATGGGCCTTCTAGGGTCTTCTGCTACTGCAAATGAACTCCAGTGCATGTGCTGTTTTGTGCATCTGGCTTTAGGTCGGTACTGGGGCGTCAAACCCAAGTCGTCAGGTCTGGCAGGCCTGAGCCATTTCTCCAGCCCCCAGGATGTAGGTTTCTTTCTTGATATTCATAGAAATAACAGTGTTGCTTTATGGGTAATCTTATTAGAAGGGAAGGCTGTGGCTTGGGTTAAAACTGTAAGACAAAGGATAAGAAGTCAACTGTCCATGGGGTGGCGTTCACACCTGGGACATACAGGTCCTGGCTTTGAACCTTGAGCACTACACACCAAGTCAGCTCTCAGGGCATGGATTGATGTAGCCTTCTTATGTCTGGGATTAGAACCAAGACCAGATCCAGCCAGGAAGGGCACAGGAGTAGAAAGTGGCGAGCACGGGCTGAAGAGATGGCTTAGAGGTTAAGCACTTGCCTGTGAAGCCTAAGGAGCCTGGTTCGAGGCTTGATTCCCCAGGACCCACATAAGCCAGATGCACAAGGTAGCGCACGCATCTGGAGTTTGTTTGTAGTGGCTGGAAGCCCTGGTGCACCCATTCTCTGTCTGTATCTATCTGCTTCTTTCTTTCTCTTTCTGTCGCTTTCAAATAAATAAATAAAAATAAAAATAAAAATAAATGAGCTGGAGAGCTGGCTTAGCGGTTAAGCGCTTGCCTGTGAAGCCTAAGGACCCTGGTTCAAGGCTTGATTCCCCAGGACCCACGTAAGCCAGATGCACAAGGGGGCGCATCCATCTGGAGTTCGTTTGCAGTGGCTGGAGGCCCTGGTGCGCCCATTCTCTCTCTCTCTACCTGCCTTTGTTGCTCTGTCTGTCGCTCTCAAATAAATAAATAAATAATGAACAAAAATATTTAAAAAAATATTTTTTAAAAAAAGCAAATGGCAAGCTGTGACACTTTAGTGACAAGAAGCATGAAGATTCCTTTAGTGCATCAGGCCATACGAGAGTGATTCTAGGCTCATCACTAGCTGCCATAGTATGATGGGAAAAATCTTACAGGTTTTGTTTTATGATCTTGCTTTTCCACTTGTATGTGACTTTGAGTAAGTTACTTTCTAAGTTTTCTCACCTACAAGATAGAGCTAAAAAGAGAACTGGTTTTTTAAGTCTGCTGTGCGGACTAAATGAGCTATTGAATTAAATGTCAGAACAGTAGCAAGATACACAGGAGCTGCTTAGTAAATATTAGCTCTTCTTTCCTCTCATTGCTTAGAAGCAGGTAGCATTGAAGCTTCTAGGTGCCTGTGAAAAATAGACTGTAGAAAATATGGTGATATTTATTTCACTTAGTCCAACAAAATCCAGCACGCTCTGGGAGAGGGTGATCCAGGGAGGAGCCCGGAGAACTTTTAGGCTCTGGGAAGTGTCTGATGTGATGTAAGTTTGCAGAAGGAAGTTGAGGTTCTAGGGGAGGGACCAAGCAGCTTGTGATCAGACAAGTGAGAAGCTTGGGACCAGAAGCCAGCTCTCCTAACCCTCCTGTCCCAGTTCCTGACTGCCTCTCTTGCAGTTGCCTTTGATTGCTTTCCAAGGCCAGGACAGAAAGTAGCTGTCCTCCTTCGTGCTCAAGCAGGATAAATCACACACAATGATGTCAGAAGCTTTCCTTGTAGGTGGAGGAAAAACACCAATTGTACAGAGTAGTACAGTGTTAAATGTTTCTTTATGGCACTGAGGCGATTGTTTTTCAATTTTTCATATCTAACCCTTTTATAACCACTGTGTTCTAGCAGAAGAGAAACAAAGTCTAATTTTTCCTGTGACATTTTCTTGTTTACAGATTCTGTTTTATTAAAGTTATCATTGACAGTGTGGTTGAAGGTCATAAACAATTACAGTAATCTTGCTGGGAGTATAAACTGTATTACAGTGACTTAGATATTTGCTAACAAGACTAATTAAATTTTTGTCATAAACAGGTTTATATATAATGACAGTGGGTTAGAATTGGAACAGTTCAGGTGGTCCTGGACTCACTAGGTCATGGGGCATGACAATTTGATGTGGGCTGGATGGAAGACTGCATTTACAAAGGTTAGGAAGTAGGAATAGATGGCTCCTGGAAGGAGAAGCACAAGAGAAAATGTGTGTTTAGGAATGGGAACTGTTAGGTGAACTGTCCTTAGAAGGTAAGGCACTGAGGAGGTGGAACATGGAAGGAGAGAGGGTGATCAGATTTTTGGTTCATGATTTGTGTTCCTCTATACTTTTACCTGCGGAGCCTCTGTGGTAGTGTAGAGGGGAGTAAGCACCAAGAGCCAGGTGTGTTTCTGGAGGAGGTAGGCAATCCCCCCCACCCGGGGCCCTTCCTGCCCTTGCTGCGAGGGAACTGACTTCCTACTCTGCCTCACAGGCTAGCTGTAACCAACACCACCATGACAGGAACCGTGCTGAAGATGACAGACCGGAGCCATCGGCAGAAGCTGCAGCTGAAGGCCCTGGACACCGTGCTCTTCGGGCCTCCTCTCTGTGAGTCCTGCATAGGCGAGGTCCACTGCCGTGTGCCGTGGAACCCAGAGCTGCTGCAATGGCTGAGTTGAAGTCGGGGTCTCCTAGGCGTGCCTGCAAGGCAGCACCTTCACTGTTTATACCGTTGTTGAGACATGAGAGGCTTGTTTTAGTTCAGCCTTATAGTGCTTTTTTTGGTTTTTGGGTTTTTGAGGTAAGGTCTCACTCTAGTCCAGGCTGACCTGGAATTCACTATGTAGTCTCAGGCTGGCCTTGAACTCACAGTGATCCTCCTACCTCTGCCTCCCGAGTGCTGGGATTAAAGGCGTGCGCCACCACACTGGACTCCATTTTTTTTTTAAATTTCTTTATTTGAGAGCAACAGACAGAGAGAGAGAGAATGAGTGCTCCAGGGTCTGTAGCCACTGCAAATGAACTCCAGATGCATGCACCACCTTGTGCATCTGGCTTACGTGGGTCCTGGGGAATGGACCCTTGGACTGGGGTCCTTATGCTTCACAGGCAAGCGTTTAGCCGCTAAGCCATCTCTCCAACCCTGGACTCCCGTTCTTTAATAGGGTTGGGGATTTAACTCAGTGGATGACTGCTTGCTTAGCAAGTGTAAGGCCCTGGGTTTGGTCCTCAGCACTGGGAAAAAAATGTATCACACACACACACACACACAAAACACACCAAAACCCCACAAGGGAACATAAAAAAAATACTTATTTTTGTTTATGTGTGCATTGTGTGGTTGCGTGTCTGCACACACACGTGCACACATGTGAGGGCCTCTAACTCCTGCAAACGAACACCAGACATTTGCATCACTTTTTGTGTCTGGCTTGTGTGGGTGGCTTGGGAATTGAACCAGTTAGCTTAATTTTCAAGCAAGCACCTTTAACCATTGAGCCTTTTCTTTATTAAGTAGAAACTTTATATGGCCACATCATATGTTGGCACCATCCTTCCTCTTCCCTGCCCCCACTCCACTGAGGTCCCTCCTTCGTGGGATTGCTGGTGCTCACCAGGGCATTGTGGGTTATGAGTCATGAGAGCAGCCGTCAGTCACTGTGGGGGAGGAGCAATGCCTCCCACCCTGTGGCTCTGACATTCTCTCTGCCCCCTCTTCCACAAAATTCCCTGAGCCGCGGTGGGTGTTCCTTAAGTCTATGTTAGTGTTGAGCTCTCAGCACCTTCCGGATTTCTGCCGTGGTACATTTTGAGTCCCCTCAGTGTCTCTCTCCATCACCCTGGCACGGGTTGCCAGGCCCACAGTAGAAGCAGCTCTTTTTTTCATCTTGCCAGTTCTTGCTGTGTGGTTTCAACCTGGGCCCTGGCTGATGTGCAGAGTAGTCATCTCCTGACATGGAGTCAGCTATCTGCTCTTGTCTTGTTGATCGATTTTGGTTGTCCTCGGTCCTTGCTGAATTCTGAAAAAGAAAAACAAACCCTCCAGTGGAGAGTGAGATCAGCATAGGTTAAAGAGAGCAAGCCTTGTTAATTTAGAGAGATTTTGATGGGTGTAGCCTCTCTTTTGGTCAAAGACTAGTGGGAGCTTCTCAGTGGAGTCCATAATTTTGGTCTCCAAAGGATTCTGACTTGGTTCCCAGTTCCAGCTATGTGTTCCTTTCCACTGAGCAGATCTCTTAGCCAATCAGTGATCCACTGGTTACCCACCTAGGCTGTGTGTCACTATTGCAAAGGAGTGTGCATCTTGTCAGGTTGGTTGTTTACATATAGCAGTCTCCCCTTGATTGCTTACAAGTAAGACCCTATCTTTAAAAAAAAAAGGGGGGGGGAATTTCACCTCATTTAAGTTTCTACCCATTCCAGTTTCTGCCAACCACCAATATTTATTTTATCTCTAGGATGTGTCTATGGGTTTATCTCTTCTCCGTATTTCATATAAACGGAAACATAAGACCTTTTGTGGCTAGCTTCTTTTACTTGGCATGATGTTTTCTCATTGACTCCATTCAGAAGTTTCCCCCTTTAAGTTTCTACCCATTCCAGTTTCTGCCAACCACCAATATTTATTTTATCTCTAGGATGTGTCTATGGGTTTATCTCTTCTCCGTATTTCATATAAACGGAAACATAAGACCTTTTGTGGCTAGCTTCTTTTACTTGGCATGATGTTTTCTCATTGACTCCATTCAGAAGTTTCCCCCTTTAAGTTTCTACCCATTCCAGTTTCTGCCAACCACCAATATTTATTTTATCTCTAGGATGTGTCTATGGGTTTATCTCTTCTCCGTATTTCATATAAACGGAAACATAAGACCTTTTGTGGCTAGCTTCTTTTACTTGGCATGATGTTTTCTCATTGACTCCATTCAGAAGTTTCCCCCTTTAAGTTTCTACCCATTCCAGTTTCTGCCAACCACCAATATTTATTTTATCTCTAGGATGTGTCTATGGGTTTATCTCTTCTCCGTATTTCATATAAACGGAAACATAAGACCTTTTGTGGCTAGCTTCTTTTACTTGGCATGATGTTTTCTCATTGTCTCCATTCAGAAGTTTCCCCCTTTTTGCACATGTGACTCTTACTGCTCTGAGCATGTATACGCATGCCCTTGTTTAAGTACCTGTTTTAAGAATTTGGATATATACTTAAGCATGCAATTGCTGGGTTGTGGTAACTTAATGTTTAATGTTTAAAGAAACACCAGACTGTTTTTCACAGTAACCGAACCATTTTACATTCTCACCAGCAAACTTTAAGGATCCCATTAAAAAAATATTTTACTTATTTATTTATTTGAATGAGAGGAAAAAGCAGAGAGAAAGAGAACGACCATGCCAGGGCCCCCGGCCGCTGCAAATGAACTCCAGGCACATGTGCCACCTTGTACATCTAGTTTACATGGGTACTGGGGAATCAAACCTGGGACCTTAGGCATAGTAGGCAAGTGCCTTAACCACTAAGCCATCTCTCTATCCCAGTGATTCCAATTTTATCTCCCCACTAGCAATTGTTATTTTCCATTTTAAACAAGAAAGATTATTGCTGTTATCAGTACAGTCACCCTAGCTGGAGTGTGAAGTATGTTCTTGGCTTTACCTCTACTTATCTTGGGAAGAGCTTCCCAGCTGACCTCTGACCCTTTCCCCCTTAGGTATAGACCACACTTAGCATGTAGGCTGTAAGAAATGGGCCTAGGGCCCCTGATATCCAAAAAAATCTTCAGCAAAAGGAACACCTCTGGAGGTGTCATCATACCCGATCTAAAGCTATACTGCAAAGCCATAGTAACCAAAGCAACATGGTACTGGCATGAAAACAGACATATATACCAATGGAACAGAATTGAAAACCCAGCCTTTAGTTCAAGTAACTATGTCTACTTGGTCTTTGACAAAAGAACCAACAAATATGCTGGAAAAAAGATAGTATCTTCAACCAGTGATGGTGGATGGATTAGATAACCACATGTAGAAAATGAAACTAGACTCACTTCTCTCACCATGCATAAAAATCAACTCCAAATGGATTAAAGACCGCAATATAAGGGGCTGGAGAGTTGGTTTATCAGTTAAGGTGCTTGCCTATGAAGCCCGAGGACCCAGGTTTGGTTCCCCAGTACCCACACAAATCAGATGCACAAGGTGGCACATGTGTCTAGAGGTCATTTGCACTGGTCTCTCTCTCTCTCTGTCTGTGTCTCTTTTTCTCACTCAAATAAATATTTTTTTTCCTTTCTTTCTTTTTTTTTTTTTTTGAGGTAGGGTCTCACTCTAGCCCAGGCTGACCTGGAATTCACTAAGGAGTCTCAGGGTGGCCTCGAACTCACGATGATCCTCCTGCCTCTGTCTCCCGAGTGCTGGGATTAAAGGTGTGCTCCACCATGCCTGGCTCCTGTTTTTCTTTTGAGGTAGGCTCTCATGCTAGTCCAGGCTGACCTGGAACTCACTATATAGTCTCAGGGTAGTCTCAAACTCTCAGCAATCCTCCTATCTCTGCCTCCCAAGTGCTGGAATTAAAGGCATGCGCCCCCATGCCTGGCTTAAATAAATACATTTTTTTAATAAATAAAATTTTTAAAAAGTTAAAAAAGACCTTGGGCTGGAGGGATGGTTTAGTGGTTAAGGTGCTTGCCTGCAAAGCCTAAGGACCCAGGTTTGATTCCCCAGGATCCATGTAAGCCAGATGCACAAGGTGATGCATGCATCTGGAGTTTGTTTGCAGCTCGCGTGTCCATTCTCTCTTTCTCTCTCAAATAAATTTTTAAAAAAGATGTGTTAAAAAAAAAAGACCTCAATATAAGACCTGACACTTTCAAACTACTAGATGAAAAATTAGGGGGAACTCTCCACCATATAGCAGTGGGGAAAGACTTCTTGAATATCCCAGTAGCTCAGGAAATTAATCACTCAACCAGTGGGATCTCATGAAGCTAAAAAGCTTTTGTACAGATAAACATACCATAAACAGAGCCAACAGACTACTCACAGAAAGGGAGAAAATCTTTTCCTAGAGATGAAATGAATAATGGTAGTTGGCAGAAACTGAAATGGGCAGAAAATCCTTAAATGAGGTTAGGGATGCAGTTCAGCTTGTAGAGTGCTTGCTTTGTATTCAGGACGTCCTGGGTTTGATGCTCAGCACTGCATAAAGCCTTGGTGGTGCACAACAGTAATCCTAGCACTTAGGAGGTGGTGACAGAAGATGAGAATGGCCTGAGATACCTAAGATTCTGTCTCAAAATAAAAAAGCAAATAACAAGAGTTGATGAGAATGTGTAGAAATCAGATTAGTCATTTAAGTAAAGTTGGGAACAAGCCAGGCATGGTGATGTATGCCTGTAATTTTCAGCACTAGGGAAGCAGAGTCCTAAGGATCTTCATTTTAAGTTCTTGCCAGTCTGAGCTTCATAGTGAGACCCTGGGCAAGAGTGGTGAAGGGAACAACCCAAAGGCTTATCATGATTTCACTTATCTGAATTACCCAGAACTGAAATTTTCGTAGGGGGTGGGGCTTTGGAGATGGCTCAGTGATTAAAGGCACTTGCTTGAAAACCTTACCTTCCTGGGTTCAGTTCCTCAGTGCCCATGTAAAGCCAGGTGCACCAAGTGGCACATGTGTCTGGAGTACAGTGGCAGGCCTGGTGTGCATCCCTCTCTCTCTCTCTCTCTCTCTCTCTTTAAATAAAAGTAAATAAAAGGTAAAATTCATAGGGACAGATAGTAAAGTAGTGGTTTCCAGGGTGGGGAATTCAGAAATGGGAAGTAACTTAATAGACATGGGTTTCTTTTTTTTGTTCGTTTTTGGTTTTTCAAGGTAGGGTCTCACTCTAGCTCAAGCTGACCTGGAATTCACTATGTAGTCTCAGAGTGGCCTTGAACTCACGGTGATCCTCCTACCCCTGCCTCCCAAGTGCTGGGATTAAAGGCGTGTGCCACCACGCCCAGCATGGATTTCATTTTAAGGTAATTATAATGGTAATATTAATTGTGCTGTTGTTTCCATCACCTCATGGATATACTAAAACCACTGACTTGTGTGTTTTAAAATAGAGAAATTGGGGGGTTGGATAGATGGTTTAGCAGTTAAGGCATTTGCTGACAAAGTCAAAAGACCCCAGTTTGATTCTTCAGGACCCACGTAAGCCAGATGCACAAGGGGGCGCATAAATCCGGAGTTTGTTTGCAGTGGCTTAAGGCCCTGGTGTGCCCTTTCTCTCTCAAATAAATTAATAAATAATAAAAACTATCTTTAAAAAAAATAAATTTAAAAAGGGAGAATTTGAGCTAATGAGATTGCTCAGTGGTTATAGATGCTTGCTTGCAAAGCCTGATGGCTGGGGTTCAATTCCCCAGTACTCACTAAAGCTAGTTTGAAGTGGAAAGAGGCCCTGACACACCCATTCATTCACCCTCTCTCTCTCAAGGAAAAAAAGTTAGGTGTAGTGGCACACACTCATCCCAGCACTTGGGAGGCAAAGGTAGGAGGATTGCTGTGAGTTTGAGGCTACATAGTGAATTCCAGGTCAGCCTGGGCTAGAAAACCCCCCAAAAAAGAAAAGAAGGGGCTGGAGAGATGGTTTAGCAGTTAAGCATTTGCTTGCAAAGCCAAAGGACCTCGGTTCAATTCCCCAGGACTGATGTAAACCAGATGCACAAGGGAACACATGCATCTGGAGTTTGTTTGCAATGGCAGGAGGTCCTGGCCTACCCATTCTCTCTCTCTACTCCCCCTCAAATAAATAAATAAAAATAAGAGTTTTTAAAAAAGAAAAGAAAAGAAAAAGAATCTTAGGGCTCATGAAGTATATCTCAGTAATAAACATATAGCTTAATTTTTATAAATCTTTGATTTTCACTCAGAGAATTTATTAACTTTAGAAAAGAAATCTGAACTGACAGGGGACCTTGATCTCTTCAAAATTGTCACTCACTCACTGTATGATCTTGGATACATCCCTTTTCTCAGTGTGTTTTCTGATTTATATCATGATATAATTAGGCTAAAGGATCATTATGGTTCATTTCAGCTATGCATCCCATTATTTGAGGGAGAGACCCCTTGGTTGATAAGGGTCCTGTGTTCCTTCCTGGCTGCATCCTGAACTTGGGGATTCTGTGCTTTGCCCTTCTTGACTGCCCAAGTGGCCAGTGGCAATTGGTTTTACCCAGACTTAGATTTCCTCACGTGTTACTTAAACACTCTTCCTGGCTCTCTTATTCAAGGGTTCTGAGAGTTGGGCAGATTCGTGGAAGCTAAACTTTTAGAAAGCAGACGGCTATCTTGGTGGAAAATATTGCTTGTATATTTTGTTCCTTATACCTAAGTTTGAAATTTGTCAACTGAAATCTGAGAAATATTTTAGGAAGTTCTTTGGCAGGAGATTTCAGCCAGATGGGGCTGCCGAGTCCTTTCACCCCGCCCCTTAGGCTCTGTCCTCTGAGTGTAGACTGCGGTCCTCACGTAGCCTTGTTCTCCGTCTGTTCATGGAGGACAGACAGGCTGTGCTGCTGCTGACCTGTGTTCCGAACCCAGATTCTCAAGCTTAACCACAAGTCACATCACAATCATCCAGAGAACCTCCACTCATGGCTATAATCCCAGCACTCTGGGGACTGGGGCAGAAGGGTGGCCATAAGTCTAAGTCCATCTTCTGTACTACATAATGAGTTCTAGGCTAATCTGAGCTACAGTGTGAGATACTATCTTTAAAAATGGGGGGAGGAGGGCTGGAGAGATTGCTTAGTGGTTAAGCACTTGCCTGTGAAGCCTACAGACCCCAGTTCGAGGCCCAATTCCTCAGGACCCACATAAGCCAGATGCACAAGGTGGCACATACATCTGGAGTTCACTTACAATGGCTGGAGGCCCTGGTGCTCCCTTTCTCTCGCCCCCCCCCCCCGCCTCTTTCTCTGTCTGTTGCTCTCAAATAAATAAAATTAAAAAAAACAAATCTTTAAAACATTTTAACAATTGGGGAGGGGAGGTATGCAGCAACAGCTAGAGGCTCTGATGTGCCCCTTCTCTCCACTCCTCTTTTCTGTCCCCCTCCACATATAAATAAATAAAATTTTTAAGGGGGGGATAGTACTAGGTGGCTCAGTCAGCAAAACACTTACCACATAGCGTGATGACATGAGTTTGGATCCCCAGCATCCGCACAAATGCCTGGAACCCTAGTGCTTACCGGCGAGGTCAGGGGATTCCTGGGGCAGGCTGGCTAGCTCGCTAGACTAGCTGAGTCAACAAGGTCTGGCTCCAAGTGGAGACCCCGCTTCGGTCAACAAGGTGGAGGGCAGACAAGGCACATAGCCATCTTCAACCACTGGTCTCCCTAAGCATGTACACACACCTGTACCTACACACACAAGTGTGCACACGTGAACACACACACACAAGCAAGAGAAAAGTATGTGGGATAGTGTTGTAGTCTATTATTGGTCTTGGTTATTTAATATTTTTACTCGTGACTTTGATGAGAATATGAAGTTGGGTCAAAATAATATATTCTGATTCCAAACCAATCTGGACAAGGTAGACTAAAGGTCCGAATGACATGCCCAGGCCAGTCTGCATGGCTACCTTGAGGATGTACAAGTGGGAAGGCTGGCACTAGGAAGATGGTTGAGCCGTTAAAGGCACTTAATTACAAAGCCTGCCAGCTGGGTTCACTCTCCAAACCACCCACCTAAGACAGATGCAAAACATGGCACAACTGTTTGGTGTTATGTGTTGTGGCAAGAGGCTCTGGTATGTACACACACACATACATGTACACACACATGTACACACACACATGCACATTAAAAATAAGGAATGTAAAGAAGCCTGGCCTGGTGATGCAGACCTGTAATTCTAGCTACTTGGGGAGGCTGAAGCAGGAGGATTGTACATTCAAGACTAGCCTGGGAAAGTTAATGAGATCCTGTTTCAAAATAAAAATAAAAGCCAGGCACACACCTTTAATCCCTGCACTTGGGAGGCAGAGGTAGGAGGATGGCCATGAGTTCGAGGCCACCCTAAGATTACATAGTGAATTCCAGGTCAACCTGGACTACAGTGAGACCCTACCTTGAAAAACAAAACAAAACAATAAATAATTAAAAAAAAAACTTTAAAAAGTTCTGGTTATACACATGAACGGTAGAGTGTCTGCCTGGCAGCATTCATGAGCCCCTAGGAGTCAATCCCTAGTACTGAGAGAGAGAGAGGAACCGCGCATGCACACACACATGCGCACATGGTGTGGGCATTGGGGGATCCCAAGACTGGAAATCCTTAACAAGCAAGAGAGACAAAGAACACCCAAGGCTCTTAGTAGAGATTATGAAGAAAATATGTTCCAGAAAGAAAATCCACAACTTGATGTGCTGCAGAAATAGCTCTTGGTGTCGTAAGGATGGGAGAGTGAGGGTTTGAGTATGCCTTAAAAATCTAGGCCTTCCTGGAGGCTAGGGAGTGGCTACTCAGGACCTTCAGTTTTCTCTTGGAGAGCCTAGCATAAACACATTTAATATTATGTGGCTATCTTCTTGGATCTTGTAACTTTCTTCCCTTGGATGGAAATAGGGTATGCTGTTTGCCTTTGATTCCATAGAATCCCCATGGGTTCATGGGCTCACGCCAGGCCAGAGGTGGCTGAGATTTATTTAGGAGGCACCATTCTCTTCTCTTCATTGTGTTTTAGAGAAGTGTGAGTTAATAAGCCTCCAGTACTATTTTTAGGCTTCTCATCCTTTCCAAAGTAGGCCTTGACTACTATAGAGAAGCACAGACCTTATCAATGATAGTGTGAGGCCTATGTGTCTAAGAGAAACCAATTCCTTCTAAGTGAACGGGTCTTTCTTTCATGAGAGGCATCATTGAGGAGAGGACGTAGTGAGCCTAAGAGCTAAGTGTGCACCGGGCACCCTACCTGTCCTGCCTTCCCTGTCTGGAGAGCCATCAGTGAGGAGGGAGTATAGTGAGCCTGCAAGCCACATGGGCGCTGGGCCCCTGACTCTTCTCGCTCTCCCCTGTCTGGCAGTGACCCGCCATAATCACCTCAAGGACTTCATGTTGGTGGTATCTATCGTCATTGGTGTGGGCGGCTGCTGGTTCGCCTATATCCAGAACCGTTACTCCAAGGAGCACATGAAGAAGATGATGAAGGATTTGGAAGGGTTGCACAGAGCAGAGCAGAGTCTACACGACCTTCAGGAAAGGTAAGGCCTACCCCTTCCCACATCCCCGGTGCCGCCAGCTCCTGGGAGCCTCTTGTTTCTACCCAGGTTGCCTTTTACTTGGCTCCTGAGAGCATGCAGACACGGTTTTGAAGGCTATCTCCATCTGTCTAGAACTGCCCTGAGAGCCTAGCTTCCTGCCATTCCAGTTGCCCTGGGCAGTTTTCCCTCTGAAGAAACTTGTTTCTATCTGAGCTTCAAAGGAAGAAGTGTGTGGCTGAGGCCTTTAATTTCCCTGGTTAGATGGTTTGTTAGGGGTTATTCTATCCCTTGTCCTGCATCTGGGCTGCTTCCTTTCCCATATAAATTGATATAATGAACAACAGTTCTTCATAGTTCCTCCAGTCCTCATAAACCAAGTGGTGGCACATGTCTATAATCCTAGCACTTGGGAGGTAAAGACAAGAGGATCAAGAGTGCAAGGTCATCTTTTGCTATATGTCAGTTTGAGGTTGGGCTAAAAGAGGCCCTGTCTCAAAAAAAAAAAAAAAAAAAAAAGATGGTATGGTGAGCTGGGATGTCATTGGTAGAGGGCTTGCCTCTAGCATGTACGAAGCCCTGAGTTGGGTGTTATGGCACTTGCTTCAGGATTCTTTTAGAAAATTCCTCTGGCAGTCTAGAGATTCGACTTGGAAAGTCATGGCAGAAGTACATGTAAAAGGAAATGAAGCTTCAGCCAATAAGAAGGGATATGTCTGTAATCCCAGTGCTTGGGAAATGGAGGCAGGAGGGATGAGGAGCTCAAAGCCATGCTCAGCTCCATAGTGGTGGTGGAGGAGGAGAGACAGACTGGTATGTAGGTTTATTTTTGAGACAGCCTGGCCTCAAACTCCTGCCTTCACCTCCCAAGTTCAGGAATATAGTTATATCTAGCTTATATACAGGAATACTATATCTAGCTTTATTTCCTCCCACACTTTTCTTGTTTGTTTGTTTGTTTTTGTTTTTCAAGGTAGGGTCTCACTGTAGCCCAGGCTGACCTGGAATTCATTATATATTCTCAGGCTGGCCTTGAACTCACAGTGATCCCCCTACCTCTGCCTCCAGAGTACTGGGACTAAAGGTGTGTGCCACCACGCCTGGCTTTTTTCCCAATTTTTAAATGATGGCCACTATTTTCTTTTGACAAGTGAGGAAAACATTTCTTAAGAATCAGTTTTTTGTTTTTTTGTTTTTTTTTTTTCCGTTGAGGTAGGATCTCACTCTAGCCGAGGCTGACCTGGAACTCTCTATGTAGTCTTAGGGTGGCCTCGAATTCATGGCAATCCTTCTATCTCTGCCTCCCAAGTGCTGGGACTAAAGGCGTATGCCACCACACCCAGCAAGAATCAGGTATTTTTTAAAGGGTGTTACTGCTTTTAATTACTACAAACCTTTGCCTTGGGATTGAGCAAATGAAGATTCTGCGAGGCCATGCGTTTTGTTGTGGGTCATAGGTTAGGAATGAGCTTGGAATCTTGACACTCTCCAGCAGCAGCCCTTCCAGATTCATTTCCATGCACTTGGCTACGGGACAAGGGGGGGTCTGACCTCTAAGCTGACTCGTGGCTACTCTGCTGGGCCTCTTGTTCCTGGTGTCTTGCCAACTAGGGGTCTAACTGCTGCTGTCTGAACAATCCCCATACTTCATTTGTCTGAAAAACATGTACTGTTTTCATTCCAAAGACAAAAGAATCCAGGCAAGAGACATTCCAAGTTTGGGGATAAAACTAAGCTCCTAGCCCTCCCTGCTCCCAGGGCCTCCTGTGTTAACGAACACAGTAACGCTTGGAAGGAGACAGACGCCCTGTCCCGGGCTTGCACACATGCATCCATAACCTCCTCTGACAGCGTCCAGAGCTCATGTGCCACCTCGCCCCTCCTTCGTCTGTAGACCTGGACTACTGGACACTGCTACTACGGAGCGGTTCCTTACAGAGCTGCTGCTGTTTTCTGTGCGTGAATGTAGCCGTGCATGTACATTCCAGTTAGGATTTCACAGTAATTCTCTGAGGCAGGCAGAAAGCTTGATTCCCATTTTGCTGTGAAGAAGCAGGTAAAATGTCCTTAGTCAGGTAAGTGATTAGAGGTGCAACCCAGTGCTTTCAACCAGCCGCCTCATTTTCCTCCTGTACCGCTGATTGTTGCCTTCGCGTAGGGCGCTGGTTGTACATTTCTTTGCTCATTTTGGCACCCAACATTATTTATTGCTCTCTGTTTCCTCTGTGGGAGTCAGAGGTCAGACACGGTTCTGCTTTAAAGGAGCCCCAGAGGCTGCTTTCAGAGGGAATGGCATTTCGGTGAAGCATTGAATCTCTGTTGTAATTCCTTGTACTGGGCTCTTAGGACAGTACAGTGACAGGGAGGAGACAGCAGAAAATGGCACCTGATTGGTTTTTTTTCCCCCCAAAGAAATGCTTGTAGCGCCATCTGGTGTGCAGTCTGAGAAGGGCAAAGTAGGTAGAAGTTAGCCTGTGCTTTCTTCTTCCCTCCCCGCCGCTCCACATCTTTCCAGGCCTCGCAGACACTCTAGACTCAGTGCTTTTTAAAGTTCTCTCTCTCTCTCATCCTCTCTCTCTCCTTCTTCTTCCCTCCCTCCCCCCTCACTTTCTTCTCCCCTTCTCTAAGGCAAAGAAGATTTACTGAGAAAAATGTGGAAAAGCCCCAAAGTGTCAGGGCAAGCATGCTTAGGATTTTGGCTGGCATCCAAAGAGAAAGAAACTGTGGGGGATGGGGGACTAAAAAAGTTAAACTTCTTGCATTAGTAAGAGTCTGCGTAACTGCCTGTTTCTCTTATTTTTCATCTTTTGTTGTTGTTTGTTAGTTATTGTTTTGAGCACGGTCTCATATAGCTGAGGCTGGCCTTGAACTCCTAGTCCAGCCTCCGTATCCCAAGTCTGGGTTTATAGACATATACCATCATTTTTGGCTTGTTTTCTTTTTAATATTTATTTATGAGAGGGAGAGAGAGAAGCTGATAGAGAATGGGCATGCCAGGGCCTGCAGCCATTGCCAACGAATTCCAGATGCATGAACCACTTTTTGCATCTGGCTTTACATGGGTCCTGGGGAATTAAACCCAGGTCATTAGGCTTTGTAGGCAAACAACTTAACTGCTGAGCCATCTCTCTAGCCCCTGGCCTGGAACTTTCTATGTACAGTACATTGACCTTGAACTTGCCTCCAGTTTCTGCCTCTTGAGTGTTAGGGTACATTTGTGAGCCAACACACCTGGTGCCCCCCTTCTCTCCTTCCCTCCCTCTGATAGGAATCAAATCCAGAGCCTCACCCATGCTAGGCCAGCCCTCTCCTGCACAGCTGCGCCTCTAGTCCTGCTCCTCTTCATCATCCTTTCACCCTCCTACCTTAGGCCCCTGGTGACTTGGTGGTTCCTATGAAATTAAGAAGACCAGACAGTAGCTCAACCCTTTTCCTTCAGCAGGATTAGTCAATTCTTTTTCCTGGGTCTAGTCCAGGCATCTCCTCTGACTCCTTTCAGAGTTGATTACTTATCCTTTGCCTTATCCAATATCATATATTTATCTTTTTAAGTTTAGAACTTATCACCCTATAGACAGTCGTTAGTTTACCTGTCTTTGTTGGAGTAAGTCATGAGCTCCTCAGTGGAGAGCAGTTTTCTGATTTATTTCCATATATTTAGGGTTCATAGGATTTTACATTTAGCTGGTACTTTAGTAACTTGGTTATTGAATGAGTGGATGGAGGAATGGAGAGATGGAGATATTGAGGAAAGACGGTTGGAAGGAAGGCTTACTTAGGTAGAAGTTGTCAGTGAGCAGATAGAATGTGTGACTGGGGTGCAAGGGTGGGTTTTCCATGATACCTTATGTCCCTGACGCTTTACCCACTATGAGAAGCCCACAGGAACACACAGGACCTGGACTGGCATGCAGTGTCCCAGCCTCCTGGGCATGAATTTCGTCTTTATGTGCTCCTGGGAATCGTCACCAGGAGTCCTACAAGGCCCAGCTCAGTCATTTCGTTCTCGTTTCCCATGAGCTTCACTCCTACCACCACCTCACTTGTATCAACACAGTTAGGTTGTATGATTTTGTCTAGCTTTTTGCAGGGTTTTCTACATCTATGGAACTTTCCAGATATCCCAAAATGAGGGCAATAATTATGGGATTTGAAGTCATGAAGATTTGAATGGGAGTCCTGGTTCCTCCTTTACCTCCCTTCTCCTAAGCCTTCATTTGTATGTGTCCTAGGCTGATCATGTCAGCGTATTGCTATCTGCTAGGAGGAAAACATGGGGTGCCTGGTAAACTTGTACTTGTGATCTCAATATGTGAAGTACAGTGGGGGAGTCCTGAGATGTTTATGAACCTGGCTTCATGGTTTTAGTTACTGGCAGCAATATGATGGCCAACCTAGGAACTAGGGATATTGACCATGGTTTCTATTGGCCCTGGGGTAACACAGAGCTAGATAGTCAACAGAGTATGGAGATTATATGCTGAGAACTGGTGCTCTCATTTTCTTCCTTGTTTGGCATGATTCATGGAATGTTGGCTGGCATTGACTTGCACGGCCTCCTCCAGCTTCCTACATTGCCCCCCAGGCTGCATAAGGCCCAGGAAGAGCACCGCACGGTGGAGGTGGAGAAGGTGCACCTGGAGAAGAAGTTGCGTGATGAGATCAACCTTGCCAAGCAGGAAGCTCAGCGGCTGAAGGAGCTGCGGGAGGGTACTGAGAACGAGCGCAGCCGCCAAAAATATGCCGAGGAAGAGCTGGAGCAGGTAGGAGTGTCTAGCAATTCCTACACACCTGGTGGGGGGGGGGGTCGTCAAAAGGACAGGACTCCAAGGTTGAGCTAGAAAGCTTCCTGTGTGTGGATTTTCAGGTGTAATTCAAATCTATCCTCTAGACTTTTGTCAGTAAGGGTAGTGAAAAAGCTATAAAGGTATGCTTACCATTATTTTCAAGGACTGAGGAGATAAGAACAATGCTTGTTCTTGTTTCATTTTGGTATTTACATCAGTTATACAAATCATAAATATCCATCTGGTAATCTTTACAACTGCAAATACTGGTATAATCAAGATATGGGACCTTTCTTTTAATATTTTTTTGTTCATTTTTTATTTATTTATTTGAGAGCGACATACACAGAGAGAAAGACAGATAGAGGGAGAGGGAGAGAATGGGTGCACCAGGGCTTTCAGCCTCTGCAAACGAACTCCAGACACGTGTGCCCCCTTGTGCATCTGGCTAACGTGGGACCTGGGGAACCGAGCCACGAACCAGGGTCCTTAGGCTTCACAGGCAAGCGCTTAACCGCTAAGCCATCTCTCCAGCCCAAGATATAGGACCTTTTAACACCCCAGGAATCTCACTTTTGCCCCTATAATCAGTATTTCATTCAAAAGGTAACTATGGGCTAGAGAGGTGGCTTAGTGATTAAGACACTTGCTTACAAAGCTTGACGGCCTGGGTTTCACTCCCGTACCTACATAAAGCCAGATTCACAAAGTAGTGCATGTGTCTAGAGTTTGTTTGCAATTGCAAGAGGCCATGGTGAACACATTCTCTTTCTCTTTCACTTCCTCTCTCCCTCTTCCTTCCCTCCCTCCCTCCCCCTTTTCTCACTTTGCAAATAAATAAATAAATATACATAATATATGTACATTATATAAACATATTTATTTATTTATTTTTATGAAAGAGAGAGAGACAGAGATACAGAGAGAGGGAATTGGCGTGCCAGGGCCTCCAGCCACTGCAGTCAAACTCCAGATGTGTGTGCCTCCTTGTGTGCTTGCATCACCTTGTGCACTGGGCTTGCATGGGATCTGGAGAGTAGAACATGGGTTCTCAGGCTTTGCAGGCAAGTGCCTTAATTGCTAAGCCACCTCTCTAGCCCTAAAACATAAATTTTTAAAAATACTTTATTTATTTATTTGCAAGCACAGAGAGAGAGAGAGAGAGAGAGAGAGAGAGAGAGAAAGAGAACAGGTGCACCAGGGCCTCCAACCACTGTAAATGAACTCCAGATGCATGTGCCACTTTGTGTATCTGGCTTTACTTGGGTAGTGGGGAATCTAACTGGAGTTGTTAGGCTTTGCAGGCAAACACCTTAACTGCTGAGTCATCTCTCCAGCCCAAAGTATAGCTTTTTGGTTTTTTTCAAGGTAGGGTTTCACTCTAGCCTAAACTGACCTGGAATTCACTGTGTAGTCTCAGGGTGTCATTGAACTCATGGCAGTCCTCCTACTTCTGCCTCCGGAGTGCTGAGATTAAAACTGTGAGCCACCAAGCACAGCCAAAATATTTTTTAATTGTTTTTTTTTTTTTTAAAGATTGGTCTATACTCAACATACACAGACTTTTAATTAATTAATTTATTTATTTATTTGAGAGCGACAGACACAGAGACTAAGACAGGTAGAGGGAGAGAGAGAGAATGGGCACGCCAGGGCTTCCAGCCACTGCAAACAAACTCCAGACGCGTGCGCCCCCTTGTGCATCTGGCTAACGTGGGACCTGGGGAACCGAGCCACGAACCGGGGTCCTTAGGCTTCACAGGCAAGTGCTTAACCGCTAAGCCATCTCTCCAGCCCTAATTTTTTTTTTTAAATTTTTATTTATTTATTTATTTGAGAGTGACAGAGAAAGAGGCAGAGAGAGAGAGAGAGAGAGAGAGAGAGGAACAGAGAATGGGCGTGCCAGGGCCTCTAGCCACTGCAAATGAACTCCAGATATGTGTGCCCCCTTGTGCATCTGGCTTACATGGGTCCTGGGGAATCAAGCCTCCAACTGGGGTCCTTAGGCTTCACAGGCAAGTGCTTAACCACTAAGCCATCTCTCCAGCCTGCCAAAATATTTTTTAATTTTAACTATTTATTTATTTGAGAGAGAAAGAGGCAGAAAAAGAGAAAGAGGGAGAATGGGTGTGCCAGGGCCTCCAGCTGCTGCAAATGAACTCCAGATGTTTGCACCACCTTGTGCATCTGGCTTATGTTGGTCCTGGGGAATTGAACCTGGGACCTTTGGCTTTGCAGGCAAGCAGCTTAACCACTAAGTCATCCCTCTAGTCCCCAAAATGTTTTTTTTTAAAAAAGGATAACTATTAGTTGGGCATGATGGCACATGCCTTTAATCCCAGCACTTGAGAGGCAGAGGTAGGCAGATTGCTGTGAATTATAGTTTGGGATAACAGAGTGAGTTCCAGGTTATCCTGGACTTGAGTGAGTCCCTGCCTCAAAACAAACAAACAGTAACTAGTGGGCTAGAGAGATGGCTCAGTGGTTAAGATACTTGCCTGCAAAGCCCAAGTACCTGGGTTTGATTCCTCAGTGTCCATGTGAAGCCAGGTGCACAAGGAGGTGCATGCGACTGGATTCATTTCCAGTAGCTGGAGGCCCTGACACACCCATTCTCTCTCTCTCCCCCTCTGTCTTTTTCAAATAAATGAATAAAATATTTTTTTTTTTTAAAGAGGAACTATTAGCCATGTCTTTAATCACAGCAGAGGCAGAGACAGGTGGATCTCTGTGAGTTTGAGGCCACCCTGAGACTGCATAATGAATTCCAGGCCAGCTGGGGCTAGAGAGCAAGACCCTACCCCTCATAAAACCAAAAAATAAAAATAAAAATTTAAAAAAAGGAGCTATTGAACTGTTGTCACAGCGTCTCAATCAGGTTAGTTTTGCTTAATTTTGTCTTTTTTTTTTTTTTTTTTTTTTTGGTTTTTCGAGGTAGTGTCTCACTCTAGCCCAGGTTGACCTGGAATTCACTATGGAGTGTCAGGGTGGCCTTGAACTCACAGTGACCCTCCTACCTCAGCCTCCCAAGTGCTGAGATTAAGAGCATGCACCACCACGCCAGGCTTGTCTGTTTTGTTTTGTTTTTAAAACTTATTTATTTTTACCTTTTTTTTTTGAGACAGGGTTTCATACTAACTCAGGCTGGGTTTTCAGCAGTCCCTCTGCCTCTAGTTCTGTCTGATTTGGAACTTTATAAAAATGACATTGCATCCAGGCATGGTGGCGCATGCCTTTGATCCCAGCACTTGGGAGGCAGATGCTGGAGGATCGCCGTGAGTTCGAGGCCATCCTGAGACTCCATAGTGAATTTCAGGTCAGCCTCAGCCTCGACTAGCGTGAGACCCTACCTTGAAAAGCCAAAAGAAAAAGAAAAAAAAAATGACATTATACAAGGCTGGTAGTGTGGCTCAGTGGTGGAACATTTTATTTATCATGCACAAGTTCCTGGGTTCAATTCCCAGCACGACAAAAACAAAAACAAAATAAATCAACAACAATAAAAATGGTATTGCAGGGCTGGAGAGATGGCTTAGTGGTTAAGCGCTTGCCTATGAAGCCTAAGGATGCCTGTTCGAGGCTCGATTCCCTAGGACCCACCTTAGCCAGATGCACAAGGAGGCACACACATCTGGAGTTTGTTTGCAGTGGCTGGAGGCCCTGGCGCATCCATTCTCTCTCTCCTCTTTCCCTGCCTCTTTTTCTCTCTGTCACACTCAAATAAATAAGAATAAACAAAAAGTTTTCAAAAAAATAGTGTTGCAGGGCTGAAGAGATGGCTTAGTGATAAAGGCGCTTGCCTGCAAAGCCTAAGAACCCATGTTCGATTTTCCAGGACCCATGTAAAACCAGATGTTCAAGGTGACACGTGTGTTTGAAGTTTGTTTACAGTTGCTAGAGGCCCCTGTAAGCCCATTCTTTCCCTCTCCTTTTCCCTCTCTGTCTTTCTTTCTGCCTCTTTCTGTAATAAATGAATAAATAAAATATTTTAAGAAATGGCAGTGCACACCTAAGCTCTTTTTTGTTTGGTTTTGTTGACTTAACATTGCAAGAGTCCTCTGTATTGCATGTAGTGATCATTGGTTTATTTCCATCGCTAAGAAGTAATCTGTTGTGTAAGCATACTACACTTACTTGGTCTATTTTCCTGTTGATAGTCATTTGGGTTGTTTGCCCTTTTTTGGCTTTTATGAATTTTACTGCTATGAACCTTCTTGAATATATCTTATGGTGGCCATAAATACTTATTTCTGTTGAACAGATAGTAATAGAATACTGTTATTCTGGTGAAAAGGTGAGGAATATAGAATCTGCATAATTAGGACTGGAGAGATGGCTTAGTGGTTAAAACACTTGTCTGCAAAGCCAAAGGACTCAGGTTTGATTCCCCAGGATCAATGTAAGCAAGATGCACAAGGGGGCACACACATATGGGGGCTGTGATGTGCCCATTCTCTCTCTCTCTCTTTCTACCTGCCTCTTTCTCTCAAATAAATAAATGAAAATGAAATATTTTAAAAAGGGGATCCGCATATTTACATGTCTGTCACAGTTGAGTGCTTGGTGACTGCTTCATGTGTGCTCCTTACAGATCGTGTCCACAAGGAGGGTTCCTGGCCCTTGGGTGTCTTGGCTCTGTTGACTTTCTTGTTAACTTTCCACCTTGCATAGAGCACTTTTCAGAGCCCACATCCGTATGTCTCACTAGGTTCGGGAGGCCTTGAGGAAGGCAGAGAAGGAGCTAGAATCACACAGCTCATGGTATGCTCCAGAGGCCCTTCAGAAGTGGCTGCAGCTGACACACGAGGTGGAGGTGCAGTACTACAACGTCAAGAAGCAAAATGCTGAGAAGCAGCTGCTGGTGGCCAAAGAGGGGGTGAGGCCTGCCCTCCTGTGGGCCCCCTTCCTCCTCCTGCTCTCCTTCCTTCCGCCCTCCTTCCTTCTGCTCTCCTCTCCCCTCCCTTCCTCCTGCCCTCCTTCCTTCCGTGTGTCTGAAGTTTGTTTATAGTTGCTAGAAGCCCTTGTAAGCCCATTCTCCCCTCTCCTTTTCCCTCTCTCTCTTTCTTAGGCTTTGCAGGCAAGCGCCTTAACCGCTAAGCCATCTCTTCAGCCCTGCTCTCCCCTCCTTTCTGCCCTCCTGTCGGCCTCCTTCCACCCTCCCCTCCCCTCCCTTCCTTCCCTCTTCCCTTTTACCTGTCCTTCTTTCTCTTCTCTGCCTCACCTTATCCTGTCCCTCCCTTTGGGTGAAGACATATGCCTGGGGATGGTTCTGTTCCTTTTCCTGGTGTGTAGATCCTGATAATGCGAAGCTTCTAGAGGAGCATGAGGGAAAGAGGACGCCAGTAGAAGCAGGGACAGGAGAAGCTCTGCCAACCCTGGCTGCCGTGGGAGCAGACATCCTCCTGGGTCTTGGCTACTGACACCCTGTTGCTTCTTCTCCGGTTCCCTCTGTGTCATCCCCTACTCCCCTGCCTTGTTTCCCCTTCCCGTCCTGTTCTTCCTTTTCCTTGTACAGCCCACGTTGTGCTAGGAAGAGGGCACCCAGCTATAAGAAGACCCCCTTACTTCATCCCTGCTCTAATCCCTGCTCTCTTTAAGCTGGGGACCCTCACCTTTGCAGGCTGAAAAGATAAAAAAGAAGAGAAACACACTTTTTGGCACGTTCCATGTGGCCCATAGCTCTTCCTTGGATGATGTGGATCATAAAATTCTAACTGCTAAGTAAGTAGATCCAGTTATCAACTCCAGCAATGCCCATGTCATCCTTAGAGTTTAGGGTGTTTGACGCTTCTAACCCCAGTCCTCACTGATGGAGTGACAGCTCTGCTCTCCTGCCCCTACCTTGCTTTTAAGTTTATGAATTGATTCTGGGATTTTGATTCATACATATCAGCCTCAGTGTGTTCCTCTGTGAAGTCCTCTAACGCTTTCTGGGGCGCCCACCCAGTCTATCCCTGCAGTGTTCTTTTATCTGCCCTCAGGCAAGCTCTGAGTGAGGTGACAGCAGCACTGAGGGAGCGCCTGCACCGCTGGCAGCAGATCGAAATCCTCTGTGGCTTCCAGATTGTGAATAACCCTGGCATCCACTCCCTGGTGACTGCCCTCAACATAGACCCCAGCTGGATGGGCACTACGCGCCCCAACCCCGCCCACTTCATCATGACTGACGACGTGGATGACATGGATGAGGAGATTGTATCCCCCATGTCCATGCAGTGTAGGTGACCTTTAGTAGGGATGACGGGTAGCCTGTGATACGCTGTTGAGAAATCTAAGGCCTCTTCCATGCTTAAGGGCTCGCAGGCAGATAATAGGAAAGCAGTTACCTCCTGACTTTGGTCAATAAAGCACAGTTCGCATCGGGACATTTCTTTATAGCTGTCTTGGTGGTTTTTCCTTGATGTCTGTTTGTCCTTCTATGTCTATTGTGTGTGTCTCTATTTGCCATTTTTCTATTTCGTCTTCCCTTTCCTATCTACCTTGTAAAAACAATCTTCAGATATTTTTGATGCACAACGTAAAAATAGCATTCATTTTTACTATTTATTGCATTTAAAATTTTTTTATTTTTATTTATTCATTTTTGAAAAAGGCAGAAAGAGAGAGAGAGAATGAGAATGGGTGTGTCAGGACCTCTAGCCACTGCAAACAAATTCCAGATGTGTGTGCCATCTTGTGCATCTGGCTTACGTGGGTCCTGGAGAATCAAACCTGGGTCCTTTGACTTTGCAGACAAGCGTCTTAACCGTTAAGCCAACTCTCCAGCCCTATTGCATTATTTTTGTCTTATGTTTTTTTTATTCTTAATTGTTAAAATAGATAATGGAATGATGTCTCTCTCTTTCTCCCTGCCTTTTGGTGCAAGGTCCCATGTAGCGTCAGTCTCTAAAGCTTCCACGCTGGAAGGCCTGCCTGCCCAGGAGGAAGCTCCTGCACAAGCACGTCCCCCTCTTCACCCAGACCTGGACCTTCTTCCCTCTTCCTTCCCTCCTCTGTAGATGATAAGAGCCGATTAGAGCAGAGCTGTCAGGGGCAGTATTCTGTGGAAATTCTTTAGTGACTTCCTTTTTCTGACCCACAGTTGAATTTTCCTTTGGATGGAAGGGTGCTAAATAAAATAGGTCTATCTGTGGTAGACATGTTATGTTGGGCCCATACCTCATCACTGCAAAGGAAAGTTGGCTTGATTTAGGGACTCACTTTCCGGAAGCCAGATTCCTTTTTTATTATTATTTTTCATTTGTTGGTTTTTCGAGGTAGGATCTCACTCTAGGCCAGACTGACCTGGAACTCACTATGTAGTCTCAAGGTGGCCTCGAACTCACGGCGATCCTCCTACCTCTGCCTCCCAAGTGCTGGGATTAAAGGCATGTGCCACCACGCCCGGCCCAGATTCCTTTCTGACTTTATATCCTCAAGGCCATATTTGTTAATCAGGCTGGACTTCCACTACAGGAGTAGGAGGATGGATGGGAGTTCAAGGCCAGGCTGACACTACATAGTGAATTCCAGGTCAGCCTGACCTAGAGTGAGACCCTACCCCCAAAAACAAACAAACAAATAAAAGAAAACAAATACAAAAGCCCACAAAAAAAATTACCAAGAAATTGGTTTGTAAAATTGTTGCAAAAAAATTTATTTGTAATTTTATTTACTTATTTATTTTTGAGACGGTCTCACTGTGTAGTCCTGGTTTGCCTGAAACTTGCTACATAGGCCAGGCTGGCCTTGAAGTTATGGTGATCCTCCTGCCTCTGGCCCTGTTTTGGGATTATAGACATGTGCCACCATGCCCAGTTATAAATTTCTTCAGTTGTGCTTTGCCCCTGGCCAAGACTCTTTGTCTCCTTGATCTGATACCATATTAGATCTTCAGTCAAAGGCCTAATACGGTTGGATCATTGAAAGGCTCCTGTGTTCTCTAGGTTAGGAGGAACCTTCATTGGCTCTGAGCTATTCATCCCCTGCCCCCAACCTTTCCCATGTCCCTGTGATGGATAGGCCCAAGCCCTCCATAAATCCGATTCTCTTCTCCTTTTGGCCTGGCTGTTGACCCTAGATGCTGCCTGGCTGATGGGGCGTAGGTTCAGTGACCGCTCTCTCTGCTCCACATCCGCCGGCTCGGATGATCAGTCCCTCTGGAAATACCCGGGTTTGAGGAGCCCCTTTGGGGCTTTTGTTTTTTCCAACTTTTGGGACTAAACCAACACTCCTACCCAATGGGTCCCTTATCCTGCCTGCCTCACCACCCTGCCGAGCTGCTCCCTATATCCCCAGCACTGTTCCTACTAACTTCAGGAGGGTCTCGGGAGTGAGGAGAATCAGCCTGCTCAGCTAAGGACCCGAGAGAGGTAGAAGGCTTAGGCCTTTCCCTTCAACCCAGCTACACAGGGGTCCTGGTGGCCCTTTTTCTAGCTAAGCTGGAAGGAATGACCCCCCCCCACACACACATACACTCTTCTCATGTTTCTTCCCTTTTCTCCCTATTTTCGTTTTTCTTTCTTCCTCTTCCCATTACAGGATTCCTGTTCCTTTTCAGACTCCTTTCATGCCTTGGAAGTGATCAGCTGTAAAAAGCTCTGCCTCCCCACTGTCCACAACTATGGAATTTCTTTTCCTGGGGGCCTTCTAAGGCCCTGCCATGCTTGTAACCTGTGCCTTTCTCCTGTCTTTGGTTTTTTTTTTTTTTTTTTTTTTGAGGTAGGTCTCACTGTAGCCCAGACTGACCTGGAATTCACTAAGGAGTGTCAGGGTGGCCTTGAACTCACGGTGATCCTCCTACCTCTGCCTCCTGAGTGCTGGGATTAAAGGTGTGTGCCACCACGCCCGGCTTCTTTCTCCTGTCTTTAAGGAGAAAGCATCTTTCTTTTAGTTGGCACTGGCATTGAGCCCAAGGGCATCCACTGGCACATTCCTTGGCCACCTGGGGTCCAGGTGGATCCAAGTAGAATTGATAGTTATTGTCTCCCAAGAACTTGATTCAGCATTGACCCAGGAACTAGATTATTGTTGTTTAAATACTTAGAGCAAATTTGATTTTTTTAATTAAAAGATATATTTTATTTATTTCAGAGAGGGAAAGGGGCAGAGTAAGAGAGAAAGAGAGAGAGAGAATGGGTGTTTCAGGGCTTCCAGCCACTGCAAATGAACTCCAGATGCACATGCTACATGCTTACATGGATCCTGGGGAACTGAACCAAGGTCCTTTGGCTTTGCAGGCAAGAGCCTTAACCACTAAGCCATCTGTCCAGCCCAAAGTTTGCGAAACAAACAAATGAACAGGTAAATAGTAGCATAAAACACACATATATCATCCCACCACACCTGAATACCTGTTCTTTGAGGTTTTTTTTTGTTTGTTTGTTTTGTTTTTTTGAGGTAGGGTCTTGTTCTAGTCCAGGCTGACCTGGAATTCACTATGTAGTCTCAGGCTGGCCTTAAACTCACAGTGATCCTCTCACCTCTGCCTCCTCCTTTGAGTTTTATTTTTTATTTTTTGCAAATTTTTAGAATTTAATGAAAACAAAAATAATCACTAGCATTTATTGAACACCACGACTTCTGTAGGCATTTTGGAGATATTATCTTGAAGTCTCAGAACAACTCTGCAGGATTTTATAAATTATGGATTAAAGTGGGGGATTCAAGTTGCCCGAAGTCAGAGCTAGAAGTGGAAAGGCCTGGGTTCAAGCTCTACTTTAAAAAAAAATTATGCATTTATTTAGAGAGAAAGAGGAGGGAGTGAGAATGGGTCCATGCCAGGGCCTCCTGCCACTGCATCAGCTCCTTGCGCCAGCCCCACACTCCAGCTTTGTATTCTAAAGAGCTCAAGGCTATTTCATATAAATTTGTATCCTTTCCCCCCCCCCCCTTGAACATTTTGTTTACCTGTTTGCTTTTTTTTTGGACACATGCTCACGTTCACTAGGATAGCTCATGATACTTTAGTCTTTGCCTCTTGCATGCTGGGATTACAGATGTGTTCAGCAAATGGATGTATTCTCATTTTCTCATTATCCTACCTTTATTTTTACTTTCATATAATCAGTGATGAACCAATGAACATGCTTGTGTATAAGTCTTTGTCTAAATTGTGATTGATTTCCTGAGGTTGGCTTTCTGAAAAGGCTGGTTCTTAATGCTCTCCCGGACCTGTTCCAGTCCCCTCTCCTATACTGCCCTGCCTGTGTCCTCCCACTAACCGCCTTGCTACATCCCTTTACAGTGACACTGGCCTTAGGTCTCCTTCCATTGAAGTTGCCACTAAAACTGACCTGGGCACTTCATCTTCAGTTTCCCACCTTTCAGGTCCCCTGGGGGCGGGGCTTGTGGGAGGTGGTGTCCCTTTCTCTCCATTGGGTCTCAAAGGCCCAGAGTGATCTTCAGTAGGCACTTCTTTATGGGTCCTCGCTTGTCTGCCAGTCCGCAGTGGGCTAGCCCTTCCTTACACTGTTTTCGCTCTCCCTGCAGCCCCCAGCCTGCAGAGCAGTGTCCGGCAGCGCCTGACGGAGCCACAGCATGGCCTGGGATCTCAGAGGTTGGTAGAGGGCGAGGCTGGCCACTTCTTGACAAGCCGGGTATCTCTGCGGCGAATGCGCAGCCTTTCATCTGGACAGTCTTTCAGTTCTGAAGGCCACGGGACCAGCCCTCCATCTGCCTCTGCTGCTTCTTCCTGCTCCTCTTCCACCACCACCACCACCTCCACCACCATCAACACCGTCCATGTCCACCCTGTTTATTATCACCACAGCACTTCCTATTTCCTCCAGATGGAGCCCTACCCTGACCCACCCCCTTCTGACAGCACCGCTGTGATGTCTGGGCATTCAGAGAGCTTGGGGTACCACCGTCTCTCTTCTCATTCTTCCTTCCCTCTCTCCCTCCCTCCCCTCTCTGCTGCTTTCACCCTGGCCTCTGTCTGCTGGCTGCTGCTTGGTGACCTGTGGAGGGGGTGGGGCGGTGAGGATTCTTCTCCCTTGTCCTTTCCTAGCTCTGGAAGTCCTTAAGGTCAGCCTAATTCCCTACATTTCTCCCCTTTTCTCTGTTTGAGGTTTGCTGACTTTGAAAATGAGTAACTGTCTTCTTCCCTCATGACCCTATAGCACTTTGGCCTAAACCACACACTTTCTGGCCAGCTATTCCTATTGGATTTCCACATCCTTTAATCCTTTAACAGACATTTTATTGATGTCTACTCTATGCCTGGTTCTTCCAGCACAGGGATAAGATACAGTCCTAGTCATCATGAACTACAGCCTCGCCTAAGAGAGGCACATTAATCAACCATGGAACAATTTCATAAGTGCTATGGGGTGTTGAGGAAGGGGGAATGACTAACAGTGTGTACCCAGGTGGAATGCTATACAAAAGAGATGACACTTACTTATTCCTGTGAGCGGAGAAATGAGAAAGTATTCCAGCCAGAGGAAACGTTATGTGCAGAGGCATAAGAGCATATAATGTATTTGTGATGAAAATAATGGGTGTGTTTTGGGGAGAAGAGGCAGGAATGACAAAAGGCTCAGGAAAGTTCCAGGTTTGGCCTTTATCTTTTAGGAAATGGAGAAATACACAAGGGTTTCTAGGTAAAAGTGAATTGGTCGTATTTCTGTTGTAGAGATAACCTTTTAGGAAGGGGAAAATGCAGGAATTTCGATGTCATTGCAGTGTGCCACCAGGGAAGTGATGTGGTCTTGTGATGGAGAGATGATATGCATGGTAACAGAAGTGAAGGAGAGAAGAGGCTGGTATGGCCCCTAGGTTTCTAGCCTGAGTGACAAAATGGGGATAAGAGTACAGGGAGAAAGCTGGGCGTGGGGATACACCCCTTTAATCCCAGCACTCGAGAGGCAGAGGTAGGCAGATTGCTGTGAATTCAAGGACACTGAGACTACAGAGTGAATTCCAGGTCAGCCTGGGCGACAGTGAGACCCTACATTGAAAACAAACAAACAAAAAAAGTACAGAAGGGACATGAGTTTGCTGAGTTTATATAAGAGAAGATGGGTAGGTAGTAAAATACTCCTATCAGAGTGAGAAGTTAAGGTTTTGAAAGGTTAAGTAATTTAGCTCAGGTCCCAGAGCTAATTAGGAGCAGGGCACAGACTAGAACTTGGCTTTCCGTTCAGGACGCTGTTAGGTATTTTTGTCCTTCTACAAGATTTCAGTAAGTAAGCTACAAAGGAATTTTCTCTCTCAGCCTACTGTAGCAGCTGTAGTGACTTTTTCTACTGATACTTCAAGATGATAGGCTAAGGTTAGATAGTCACCTTGACCCTGCGTGGAACAAGCATAGGGACCCTTAGAAAACACCTCCCTCTGGAAGCACTACTCATCTCTGGAGCTGTGGCCGCAGCCCAGTCTGGCCGCTGGGCTGCAGCATGCTTGTGTTCCTCTCGGTTGGTCCTGACACCCTTTGGATACCATCCCTATAGGTCGACTCCTCAAGTTTCTGAAGAGTTATCCTTAAGGGCTGTTCCATTCCCTTCCCCAGGAAGGGACCACCCTAACTGAGATTATCACTGAGCCGAGCTGTCCATCCTCATTCTCATCCTCATTTCCATCCAGAAGCAGAGGAAGGGAGACTGCCATTCGCAATGCAGATGGAAAGGACTGGACTGGGTGGGGGAGCTAGGGGAGCAAGCAGTGGGGAGGAAGGGTGGCAAATACCTGCATCCGCCTGGCCTGTTCACTGCTTCATTTTCTTTTGCACCATGCACCAGAGGATCATCTCTAAAGGCAAACAGGCTCTCTAGTAAGGTTAGTAGCTTGGGATGGGAGTCCAAGACAGCCCAGCCTTTGGGGAGGAATAACTTTGGTCTGAAAGGTCTCAAAAGATTCAAAGAGGATACATTGCCTTAGTGGTCCTTTTTCCTCCTATATCTATTTTGGTTTCCTCCCAGGTTCATATCTTTATTTGGAACTAAGTCTTAGCTTTTAGTTGATGAAAGAAAAACAGAAGGATGAGGAGCAAAACGAAATGGGACTGTGGGCTAGGAGAAGCGAGGCTTGGAGGCCTAATGATTTCTTTTCCTTGGTGTTAGAAAAGTAGGTTCCTAGGGCCCTTGCTTCCTTGGCTTGGAGGTCCCATTTTCAGTGTGGCTGTTCTTCAGAACTTCTTGGTACCTTACTCTATCATTTAATGTGTATGGAGAAGGCAGGATCAAGGAACAAGGCACTTAAAAAAAAGGATTTTCCTAATTTTTAAATTTTTATTTGTGAACAGAGAGTGGGAGGGTGGGGGGGGAGGGAGGGAGGGCGGTGGGAGAAGTGAAAGAGGAGAGGCCATGGAGGAACAGCAGGGCCTTTTGCCCTGGTGGAAACAAACTCCAGGCACATGGCTGCTTTGTTCATCCGTCTTCATTTGTGTATTGTGGAATTGATCTCGGAGCAACTCAAGTTTAGCAAGCAAGCATCACCGACTACTGAGCCATTTCCCCAGTCCTTATTGTTTTTACAAAAGCTAGGCTTTCATTATAACCCTGACTGGCCTCAAACTCACTGAATAGCTAAGGATGATCATGAACTCCTGATCTTCCTGCTTTCATTTCCAAGTTGCTGAAAATGCAGGGGTACATCTGCACACCTGATTTTATTTTGGTTTTTGAGACAGACCCTTGCTATGTAGCTCTGACTGGCCTGGAACTCACTACATAGTCCCGGATGGCCTTGGATTTTGGATAATTCTCATGCCTCAGTGCCTCCAGTGCTAGCATTACAACACACACCATCGCATCTGACAAATACACATTTAGGGAGAAACAAGGGCCAGTGTTAGATATGGGAAACCAAATACCAGGCTGAATAATAAATGATAATTTTAAAAATTTTAATTTATTTATTTGAGTGTGACAGAGAGAGAGAGAGAGAGAGAGGCAGAGAGAGAGGGAGATTGAATGGGTGCCCCAGGGCTTCCCGCCACTGCAAAGGAACTCCAGATGAGTGTGCCCCCTTGTGCATCTGGCTAACGTGGGTCCTGGGAAATCAAGCCTTGAACTGGGGTTCTTAGGCTTCATAGGCAAGTGCTTACCCACTAAGCCATCTCTCCAGCCCCAGGCTGAATATTTGTAAACCCTAAATTGTGTGGCTAAATCAGTGTGTGTATCATTGAAGCTGGAGTTTTTTCCTACTGTTTCCCCTGCCTCCTAGCTCTGGAAAGATACTGGCCCATGGGATAGCTGCTTAGTTACTTGTTCTATGAGAATTAGACCTATGGTAGCTATAGACCCCTTGCTTTTGCAGGTTTTGGGAGCCTGGGGCCCTTTCTAACCTTTGACCCTTGGCCTCCTTTTCTGGCCCTTTATTGCTTTCCTCTCCTACTCTAGACACCTTTATTTTATTTGAGAGAGATTATGTGTATGTATATGTATACACACATACACATACATACATATGCATATATATGAGAGAGAGAGAATATATGGGTGTGCCAGGGTCTCCAGCTGCTGCAAACAAACTCCAGATGCATATGTCACCTTTGCATCTGGTTTACATGACTCCTGGGGAATTGAACCTGGATCCTTTTGCTTTGCAGGCAAGCGCCTCAACCCCTAAGGCTCTTTTCCAGCCCAGACTACTTTTCTTTGGCTTCCTGACTTATGTTTAGACATTTTCTCCTGTGCCTCTGCTGTGGATTCTCAGGCCATTGGAAAAGTAGAAGGAGGGTTTAGGATTGATAGGTGCTCCTGATATTCACCCTTACAATGGTAGAGGCATCTGGAATTAGTTCACAGCCTTCTTAGGAATCGCTAACCCCATGAAGGATCTCAAGTTCCTGAGCAGGCCCTGTGTGTACATCCAGTGTGCAGTGGCATGGCCCATAGCTCAGCCTTGCAAAGAAAGCTCTTGGGAGTGGCTCCCATGTTTGTCTTCCAGCTTGGCTGGTTTCATTGCCTTCATTCCTACGATACGTGCACATTTCCAAGTGCTTTGCCAACATTGTTTATTCTTCAATCTGTTTTGTAAGATAATTGAATTGATACTCTCTTCACTGGGCAAAAGTCGAGGCCTGGCAAGATCACACAGAAGTCCAGAGCTCTTCTCAACTCCTGCTTCCTAAAGGCCAATATCCTGTCCTTCTCTCCTCCTTACATTCCCCTATTAGCAGAGCCCGAAACAGACCGTACCCTTCCTGCTGCCACCATGGACATTGGTTTGAACTCTGCAGTATTCTCTGTGGCCTTCTAAAGATGCTATGCAAGAGTAGGAAGAGGAAGTATCTTGGCCTTTGGGATGGGTGAGGGCTTGTTTGCAAGGTTGTTCTAATTGCTCTTCCCCAGTCTGGGACAGGCTCACTAACTGCATGTTCCCTGGTCCTTGGGGCCTGACCCAGACTGCATGTGTCCCACAATATGATAGGGTAAGTGGGGGAGGAAGGCCAGGAAGTCACTGACGCAGCAACATGCAGGCTCTGTGTTTGTTGAGGGTTGGGCCCTAAGAATCCTAGCCAGTTATGGGAAAGCAGAGACCTGATTGAGGGGGATGTCTGTGGAATGGAAGCCTCTGGTCTCACCCGTATAGGGCCTTGGTATTCAGCAGGGATGGCGCCAAGGCATTACAAAACTGTTTGTCTGGAGATGATGATATAATAACATTTGTTTTTGTTTCTTTTTGTTTGTCTCTTCTTATCATTTCCCCCTTTCTCTCCTTTTCGCTTTTTATTTATACCTGCCTTTCTTTTCATTTCATTAAAATCCTCTACATTTCTACTGCCCTCTCCTTGTTTCTTCCTCCAATCTGTTCTGGTTCCTTATTTCTGACTCCTTTCTCTTCCTGCACTGATGGCTTTCTCAATTTCTATTGTTCATTCTTCTCTCCTTTTGTCTGCCTCTTCATCCTGTTTCTCCCGCCCCATTTCTCTGTCCCTATTCTCCTTCCCTGTCCTTTCCTCCTTTCATTCTTTACCTCTCTCTTCTTTACCTTTTTCTGTTTCTCTATACTGTGTATGTCTCTTTCTTCCTCTTTGTCCTGTATCTTACAGGGATTTGACCCATTCCGATTCGGAGTCCTCCCTCCATATGAGTGACCGCCAGCGTGTGATCACCAAGCCTCCTCCACTGGGCCGTGCTGCAGATGAGGCTCTCAATGCCGTGCCTTCCGATGGCAGCCACCGGCTGATTGAGGGGGTCCATCCAGGATCTCTGATGGAGAAACTGCCTGACAGCCCTGCCCTGACCAAGAAGGCATTACTGGCGCTGAACCATGGGCTCGACAAAGCCCACAGCCTGATGGAGCTGAACCCCTCAGGCCCACTTAGTGGCTCCCCACCGTTGGATTCTTCCCGTTCTCATAGCCCCAGTTCCCCAGATCCAGACACACCATCTCCAGCAGGGGATAGCCGAGCCCTGCAGGGCAGCCGAAACACACGCATTCCCCACTTGGCTGGCAAGAAGGCTGTGGCTGAGGATGATAATGGTTCTATTGGTGAGGAGACAGACTCCAGCCCAGGCAGGAAGAAGTTTCCCCTCAAAATCTTTAAGAAACCTCTTAAGAAGTAGGCAGGATGGGGGTGGCAGTATTGAGAAAGCTTGTCCTTCCTGGGTCTTCTGCCTTCTCTTTCCTCCCTTCCTTCAAGATAGCTGGCCCAAGGGCCTGGGCACTGTACATACCTGCCTCCCGCATCCTTGGTCCTTCATTATTATTTATTAACTGACCACCATGGCCTGCCTGCCCTGCAACCCCCCGCCCCCATGGGCTGCTGCTGTCACATCCTTTCCACTTCAGTGCATGTCTTAGTTGCTTTTCCCTCAGTTCCCAGCTCCACTTTGGAGTCTAGCTTCTGTCTCTGCTGTCCCAGTTTTGAGGTTTGGTTTTTGTTTCTGTCTCTTGTTTTCAGACTCCTCCCTCCCACCAACCCCCAACTTCCTTAGCAGTTGTGGGGAAGATTGGAGGATTAACTTCTGATACCTATACCTCAGATCTACTCATCCGACCCACGATGGTTCGGTTTGCTTCCAGCTGGGCCAAGGGGTTTGCTCTTTTGGGAGTATGGTGGGCTGGAGAGAACCTCATCTGACAGCTCGTTTGGGCCTTGAGGGGTCCATGGCTGAGTGAAAACAATTCCCAGGGAACAAGCTACCAGAGTTTTGAAGATAGGGCCAGTCTTGTGATGGATCAGGAAAGACTCTCATAATTGGAGGATGAGTGGAAGCCAAAGCCTGTAAGGCTTTAGGGCCGTTACCGTTTCTCTCTAGTCCTGCCCACATCTGCCCTCCTCTGTCCCTGCTCCCCTCTGGAAGTGCGGCCCGAGCTCCCCAAGCCTCGCTGTTGCTGGGGCTCAGAGAAAGTATCTCCCCTGGCTATGGAAGCCACAGTCAGGACACAGGGCTCTTGTGGAGCTCTGGAATGGTTGGGTAAGGATGTTGTATTTGAACCAAAAGACAGTTTAAAAATGAAAAAAGAAATCTCCTGAAATTCCCAAGTGCCTGCACAGCATCTTCCCTTTGTCAGACCCCATTTTCATGTTAGCGCACAGCCTGGGCCAGAGGCTCAAAACAGACACACTGGTTTGGGGAAGGGGTAATAAAGGAAGATGGTGTATGTGAGGGCTGCTGCGTGACCTCTTCCTCCTCACCCCGTCCATCTTCTACACAACTGTCACCCTTACCTGTTTTTGCTATGGCTGTAAAGGCATTTTTCCTCTGCCCCAATCTGCCATGCCTTTACCCTGAGATCCTAATTTGGGCCTGGGTTGGGTGCATCTGGGGCTGGTCTTAGGAGGGTTCTGGGCTGTTGACTGCCTTGCACCCCCTGAACACCCTCACATGGGTTTTTCTGTGTTATTTCATAAGACTCTTTGAAGTCCAATAAAGCATGTAGGAGATTTTCACCTCTGCTGGCTTTGACTCTCATTGTATTTTCTGTGGCTTAACAAAGGGAATAAAGAGACTATTCTTTTTCTTTGTCCAAGGAAAATGAAACTCCAATGCACATACTTTCAAGCTCTCTGGGTGGAGCTGCCTAATAAAATGCAGGATATTTAGGTACATATGAACTTCAGATGAATGATAACTTTTTAGTGTAATTATTATATCTTATGTAATCATTGGGGTATCGTTTTACTTTCTAAACCTGACAGTTTCTTCCCGCCTTTCCCTTCTCCTTTCTTTCTTCCTCCCTTTCCTACTTCCTTCCCTTCTATGCACATATATCATATACTTTGACCTTATTCACTCCCCCATTGTCCCCTTCCTAGCCCTCACTTAGATCCATAAGCCTGTCACCTTAGTTCCCCTGTATGTCAAAGAAATTAGAAAACAGAAATTGGAAAAGGAAAATTAATTAGTTCAGTCACTGGGGAGAGAAAAAAAATCCAATTCTTTCCTCTCCAGTGTTCCTGTGGCAGTCTTGTAATTTATAGGAAACCACGAGACATACGAATATGCACACACACACACACAAAGAAGTAAAGAAAACCATGAGGCATGTGAACATGCACACATCCCATAACACAAAGAATTGTAAGAAATCCATGAGACACGTGAATATGTACACACTCTGTGTACAGCAGACGCAAAGGATTTTACGAAACCCATGAAACAAAAGCTTGGAAGGGGATTGAGGGATGGCTTAGCGGTTAAGGCGCTTGCCTGCGAAGCCTAAGGACCCAGGTTTGACTCTCCAGAACCCACATAAGTGCACAGGTGGCACATGCATGCATCTGGAGTACACTTGCAGTGGCTAAAGACCTGGCACACAAATTCTCTCTTTCATTAAAAAAAGAAAAGAAAAGAAAAAGAAAGCTTGGAAGACCTGTGGATTTGGCTATGAGACAATTTAACCTGTTCCTTTTTTAGGGGGAAGGCCACTGGATTTTAGGTTTCTTATGTAGTCTCATTGTCAGCCCTCTGCCTCTATTCTCTCAGCACGAAGGGGCACAAAGTCCTTCTTTAAAGGTCTGGTATCTCTGCCCTGCCGGGAGTCCGGCCAGTCTCAAGCATGAAAGTGCAGCTGTACTGGTGGCCCTTTCCTCTTTCCAAACATTTCCCACTCTTTGCTTTCAAGTTTTTAAGATTCATTTATTTGAGATTGAGAGCGTGAGGCAGATGGTGGTGGCGGGGAGAACGGGCACAACGGACACCAGCCACCGTACTCAAGCGCCACCTGTGCGTCTGGATGTATGTGGGTACTGGGGAATTGAACCTGGGTCCTTTGCTTGGCTGGAAAACTCCTTAACCACAACAACGCCATCTCTCCAGCCCTGATGTGTGTGTGTTTGTTTGTTTTTTTTGGTTTTCAAGGTAGGGTCTCGCTCTAGCCCAGGCTGACCTGGAATTCACTCTGTAGTCTCAGGGTGGCCTTGAACTCACAGCGATCCTCCTACCTCTGCCTCCCGAGTGCTGGGATTAAAGGTGTACACCACCATGCCCGTCTTAAGTTTTTTTTTTTTTTCTAGTCTAGATTCCAATATTTGAGATTGACTGATTTTCCTTAAGATGATAATCTCTAGTTCTTTTTTCATTCTTGCAAATGATAATTTTATTCTTTTATAAAATTTTGTGAGTGTGGGCTGGAGAAATGGTTTAGCGGTTAAGCCCTTGCCTGTGAAGACTAAGGACCTCAGTTCAAGGCTCGATTCCCCAGGACCCACGTAAGCCAGATGCACAAGGTGGCACATGTGTCTGGAGTTCCTTTGCAGTGGCTGGAGGCACTGGGGTGCCCATTCTCTCTTTTCCTCTCTCTCTGCCTCTTTCTCTTTGTCACTCTCAAATAAATAAATAAATAAATTGAGGCTGGGCATGGTGGCACATGCCTTAAAATTTTTGTGTGTGTGTGTGTGGCTGGGTGTGGTGGCACACACCTTTAATCCTAGCAGTAGGTGGATCACTGAGTTTGAGGCCAGCCTGAGACTACATAGTGAATTCCAGGTAACCCTGGGTTAAATGGATTACTTACCTTGAACCCCCTCCCCCAAAGAAAAAATGTGTGTGTGTATATGTGTGATGTACATGGGAATTAGTCCTTTCCATCAACTTTTAATTTTTTTTGTGTGTGTGTGTTTTTTGGAGCTATTGGCTCACTATCCTAGGCTAACCTAGAACTCATAATGATCCTCCTACCTCTAGGCCTTCCAAGTGCTGGGATTAAAGGTGTGCACCACCTTGCAGGACCCCACTTTGTTTTTCAGACAGAGTCTTTGTCTTTTTGTCCTCTTTCACCTTTGTTTTAATTTTTTTTTTAATTGGAGAGAAAGACAGGGAGAGAGTGAGCATGGGTATGCCAGGGCCTCCAGCCACTGCAAATGAACTCCAGACGCATGCACCACCATGTGCATCTGGCTTTTGTGGGTACTGGGGAATCAAACCTGGGTCCTTAGGCTTTGCAGGCAAGCACCTTAACTGCTGAACCATCTCTCCAGCACTCCACCTTTGTTTTTAAACTTTATTTTGCAAGCAGAGGGAGATAGAAGAGAGACAGAGAATGGATGTGCCAGGGCCCACAGCCAGTGTAAAATAACTCCAGACATACGCCACTTTGTGCGTCTGGCTTTACATAGGTACTGGGGAATGGAATTCCCATTGTTAGGCTTTGCAAGCAACTGCCTTAACCATTAAGCCATCTCTCCAGCCCTCCACCTTATTTTTAAAAATTATTTTGTAGTTTATTTTTTATTTATGTATTTGAGAGTGACAGACAGAGAAAGAGGCAGACAGAGAGAGAGAGAATGGGATAGGTGCACCAGGGCTTCCAGCCACTGCAAATGAACTCCAGAGGTGTGTGCCCCCTTGTGCATCTGGCTAATGTGGGTCCTGGGAAATCAAGCCTCCAACTGGGGTCTTTAGGCTTCACAGGCAAGCACTTAACCACTAAGCCATCTCTCCAGCCCCTCCACCTTGTTTTTTTTTTTTTTAAGTTGGTAAGGCTAGACTATGTTTTCCACTGCCATAGTCCATAGTTACTTGGAATTACAGACTTGAGCGCTACTTTGGATCCAGCCTTACATGGGTGCTGGGGATCCTAACTCTGGTTGGCAGACTTGGGGCAGGGACTTGGCAGCAAGGACTTGTGTCCCCTGAGCTATCTCCCTTTTCATTTATCAACATCCATGTTCAGTCACTAACACTATTCACCCCAAGGGAGCAACTCTTATTGCTGACCCCGTTTTTTTTTTTTTTTCGAGGTAGGGTCTCACTATGGTCCAGGCTGACCTGGAATTAACTCTTTAGTCTCAGGGTGGCCTTGAACTCACGGTGATCCTCCTACCTCTGCCTCCCGAGTGCTGGAATTAAAGGTGTGCGCCATCACGCCCCACGATCTGAACCTGTTTTTCATTTATCAACATCCATAAAAGCAAATGGACTGTGGCTCTGCTTCAAAATCTTGCAGAGCCCCCTATCTCCCTAAGGACAAAACCTAAACGCTCTAGCCTAACCTGTCTTCCTCAATTCGGAAGAGCCAGGCTGGTTTCTGGTAAGAGCCACCAGCTTCCAGCTGCTTCTGGCCTGTCAGTCGGCAGTCTTAGGGTTATCACAAGGTAAAACAGTCAAGACAGAGAAAGGTACTCTGAATGATTTTGTTTTTGGTTGTTATTGTCATTTCAAAAATACCACCACTGGGGCTGGAGGGATGGCTTAGCAGTTGAGGTACTTGCCTGCAAAGACAAAGGACCCAGGTCCCATTCCCCAGAACCCATGTAAGCCAGATGCACAAAGTAGTGCATACAATCTGAAGTTCATTTGTAGTGGCTGGAGGCCCTGACGCACCATTCTCTCTATGTCTTTGTCTCAAATAAATAGTTTTGGGCTGGAGCGATGGCTTAGCGGTTAAGGCACATGCCTGTGAAGCCTAAGGACTCAGGTTCGATTATCCAGTTCTTATGTAAGCCAGATGCACCTGTGTCTGGAGTTCCTTTGTAGTGGTTAGAGGCCCTGGCATGTCCATTCTCAGTCTCTTTTCCTGTCTCTAATAAATAAATAAAAGTAAATTAAGAAGGTAGAAAACAATCAGGGCGTGGTGGCGCACGCCTTTAATCCCAGCATTCAGGAGGCAGAGGTAGGAGGATCGTCGTGAGTTCAAGGCCACCCTGAGACTACATAGTGAATCCCAGGTCAGCATGGGCTACAGTGAGACCCTACCTTGGAAAACAAACACAAACAAACAAACAAAAGATAGGAAACAAATAAATATTTTAAAGATGTTTTTAAATAGCCTGGCATGGTGGAGCACGTTTTTAACTCCAACCCTCCGGAGGCAGAGGTAGGAGGATCACCGTGAGTTCGAGGCCATCCTGAGACTACATAGTGAATTCCAGGTCTGCCTGGACTAGCGTGAGACCGTATCTCGAAAAAAAAAATTTTTTTTTTTAAAGCTCCAGCACTGCCGGACTCTAGCCAGGACGCCAGGGCAGCAGGCCGGCTGGGTTGCGTAGGCGCGGCTGTCTCATCTATAGCCTGGGGGCTTGGGAAATCCAGGTTTTGCCCACACCCAATATGGCGGCGGGAGAACCGCGTCCCGCCAGACCGCCCACACCCCAATGCGGTCGAGGAAGAGGCACAGTCTCCCGGGCCTTGCCCGTACCCAAGATGGCGGCCACGGCTTCCGCCCACTCGACTTCGGGCGCTGGCAGCGTCAAGTCACGTCATCCGAATTCCGTCGCGCTGCTTCTGCGTCACGGGTGGCGGGAGCGGGAAGGAGTTCGGATTGCCGAGCGTCTCTGTGGTGGTGAGGAGAGCGCTGTCTGTCCCCCGGCCCGCCGCCCCGGCATCCGAGCAGCCGCCCCCTCGGAGCCCGACGCGTCCCCCTCGGCCTCGTCTCCATCCCCCGAGCGCCTGCCTCGGAGCTCCAGCGGGACTCGACGTCCTCAGCACCCCAGCCGGCCGCGGCGATGCATGTGATCAAGCGAGGTGAGGGGTGGGTGTGCGCGCGGAGGGAGAGCGGGGCTCGGGGGGCCGCGGCGGGCCGAGCTAGACCTCCCCGCCCGCCCGCCCGCGGGCCGCCGCCGCCGCCGCTTCCCGCCCTTCCCGCGCTTCCCGCCGCCGCTTCCCGCCCCGCCGGCGCGCGGGGCCCTGTCGTCTAACCCCTGTCCTCCGGGCCTTCAGTCCGTGTCCCCATCGCCTCTGCCGTGGTGCCGCCAGGAGTTGCTTTTTCTCACCGTGAACCCCGAAACTGAAGCTCTGAAAGCAAAGTCTCCCCCCACCCCTCAGTTAGTGGATGGCGAGGCCAGTGTGGAAACGCACCGGTGACAACAGTGTCATATGAAAACTTGTGCAGCTGGTGACCCCTCTCTCCTAGGCACCGCGGGTAGCAAGGAGAGAAGGGACTTGTTGGTACACTTACACGGGCACCTGTCATGGTTTTGCTCTTTTTTTTTTTTTTTTCCGTGAGACAGGGGTGTGGAGTGAAAAATCATCGCAGACTCAAGCAGTCTCTGGAGTTCTTGTACCTTTGTAAGAGATTATGTTGCCCTGTGCTGCAGGTGTTGGTCCCAGAGGAGTTTGTGACAGGGACTCTCCTTCATGGAAAGATGGTGGATCATGGGAAGGTGACAGGTGATAGGATGGGGCTTTGGAAGAGCCAGAGACTTTTAGGCCGAAAAAGGTGAAAGCAATGGTGCAGTTGTGGGGATGGGAGGCCCTGTGGGCCATTTCACAGGAACAGAAAGAGGTTGAAATGTAGACGAAAGTAAGGAAGGCCTTGTTTGAGAGAAGAGGATAATATAGACTCCGAGAAACAGGATTAGTGATTTAGTTAAGTCTAACCTCAGTTAATAACCTGATCAGGTAGCCGGGTGTGGTAGCGCACACCTTTAATACCATCACTTGGGAGGCAGAGGTATAGGTGGGTCGCTGTGAGTTCAAGGCTACCTTGAGACTACGTAGTGAATTCCAGGTCAGCCTGGGCTAGAGTGAGACCCTACCTCGAAAAATGAAAACAAAACAAAAAAACCCCAACTTCATCACATGATTGACAGACTAGAGAACAGTGGGTCAGTGGATCATTCATCTGTGTATCATTTGTCATTTTGATTAATGTTAGAACTTTGGGCAAAGGCAGACTTCTGCTTGCTAATGTTGCTGTCTGTCTAGCTAACTGGAAACAGTAGGGTCCTGTACAGTGTGGGCCTGTTACTTTACTTTGTTTCAGAGTTAAACATTATAAATGTGCAGTTGACCAGAACAAGACATCACAAGGGTAATCACAGAGTGTCCTTCGTACTGTTATGTCAGTATAGAAGAGAAACTAACATGCTAGTGGTGATACCTTAATAGTGTCCTTGCAAAACACAGCTCTTTCCTCAAAGGGAATAAGAGGTACTTTATTTTTATTTTTTTTTGGTTTTTCGAGGTAAGGTCTCACTCTAATCCAGGCTGAGCTGGAATTCACTTTGTAGTCTCAGGGTGGCCTTGAACTCATGGCCATTCTCCTACCTCTGCCTCCTGAGTGCTGGGATTAAAGGCTTGCGCCACCACACCTGGCGAGGTAGTTTATTTTTGATCCAAATATGAGAGACCGTGGCACAGGAACATGGATTCAGTTCTCTCTGAAAGACGTGTTCCATTGTGGAAGTGGTTAGATGAAGTTTTATTGGTTACAGAAAAAGTCATTAATCAAGGCATTCTCCAAATAACATTGATGAGGAATACAAGTATGCAGGTTACAGCAAAGCAGGAAAGACTTGCACATGTCAGTTATGATAAGACATTTAAAGCTTTTGGATTAGAGGAAGGTAGTGGTCTGCCAAGGGTACATTTTAGCTGGGATTGTAGCTCAGTTGGTAGAGGGTTTATGTAGCATGTACAGAGGCCTGAGTTCAATCCCTAGTACATCATAAAGTTTGTAGTGATTTACGCCTATAATCCTGTACTCAAATGGTAGAGGCTGAAGGAGCAGAAGTTGAAGGTCACCCTTGGCAACATACTGAGTTTGAGGCTAGCTTGGGTACATGAGACCCTGTCTCTAAAAAACAGATAGGGGGAAGGTTGGGAAGATAGTTAGTAAAGTGCTTATCTTGCAAGGACAAAGACCTAAGTTTTTTAAAAAAATATTTATTTATTTGTAAGGAGAGAGAACAAGAGAGAGAGAGAATGGACATACCAAGGCCACCAGCCACTGCAAATAATCTCCAGACACATGCACTACCTTGTGCATCTGGCTTATGTGGGTACTGGGGAATTGAACTTGGGTCCATTGGCTTCATAGGCAAGCATCTTAACTGCTAAGCCATCTCTCCAGCCAGCAGAAAAAAAGATATATTTAAAATTTTATTATTTTATTGTGGGTGGGTTGGGTGTGCTTTTTTATGCAGGATTTCACTGTAGCCCAGGCTGGCCCCAAACTCAACACAGTCCTCCTAAATTTAGCCTCCTGAGTGCTGGAATTATAGGTAAGTCACTATACCTGCCAATTTTAAAAGGTTTTGATAGTCTTTTTGTTTACTTATTTACTTATTTATTGTTTTCAGAAATTATTTACTTATTTGAGAGAGAGAGAGAGGCAGATAGAACAAGAAAATTGGTATGCCAGGGCCTCTAGCCCACTGCAAACAAACTTCAGACACATGGCACCTTGTACATCTGATTTACATGGGTACTGGGGAATTGGACCTGAGTCTTAGGCTTCACAGGCAAGCACCTTCAACTGCTAAGCCATCTATTCAGCTTTCTTTTTTCTTTTTTTTTTAATCCAAGCTGACTTAGATTTCAGTCGCAGGGTGGCCTTGAACTCACGTAGATCCTCCTACCTCTATCTCCCCAGTGCTGGGATTAAAGGTTTGTACCATCACAGCTGGCTTTATTTTTGAGATAGAATCTTGGCACATAGTCTTTGCTGGCCTGATATATGTTATGTGGCCCAGACTGGCCTTGAACTTGCTAAGATTATAAGCATGCACCCCAGAGGGGAGGGGGAGATGGCTCAATGGTTAAAGGTGCTTGCTTGTAGAGCCCTTTGGCCCAGGTTCAGTTCTCTAGGACCCATGTAAAGCCAGATGCATGTATCTGGAGTTTGTTTGCTGTGGCAAGAGGTCCTGGGGTACCACCCATATATCCTCCCCACAAAAGTAAATAAATAAACCGAAAAATATTTTGGACTTAGGTCCTGTTGTGCTTTCAAGACAAAAGTTCCACTATTCATTTATCTTTAAATGGTAGCTCCATCCAACCTTTATTTATTTAATTACATTTGGTTTTTCCGAGGTAGGGTCTCATTTAGCCCAGACTGACCTGGAACTCACTCACTCTTAGTCCCAGGCTGGCCTCAAACTCACAACAGTCCTACTGTATCTGCTTCCCTAGTGCTGGGATTAAAGGAAGGCGTGCACCACCACACAAGGCCCCAATCTTTTTTTTTTTTTTTCAAGGTAGAGTCTCACTGTAGCCAAGGCTGATCTGGAATTTACTATGTAGTCTCAGAGTGGCCTCAAATTTACGATGATCCTCCTACCTCTGCCTCCTGAGTTTGGGTATTAAAAGCGTGTTCCACCACGCCTGCCTAAAATGATTTTATTAGAGATTATTGAATTTAGGCAAAGGAAAGGCAGGCTCCTATAAAACAGGAGGGGTCCCAAGTGAGTAATCATTGTTTGTTTTGTTTTTTAATTTTACTGAGGCAGGGTATCACCCTGTAGTCCAGGCTGTCCTGGACTTAACAATGTACTAGGCTGGCCTTGTACTCACTGTGATTCTCCCTGCCTCAGTAGAACTTTCCCCGTTAGTTAATCCTCTCTGGAAACTCCCTCATTGGATACACCCAGAGGTTCACTTTACTGAGCTTCTAGGTGCCTCTTAATACAGTCTAGTTACCAAGATTAACCATTGCAAATATTAAAGTTGTTAGAACAAAAACACTTTACCTTATTGTTATAATATATTGATGAAGTAACGAAAATAGGCAAACTATCCTTTTCTACACATGAAGATACATGGGGCTAGGTGTGGCAGCACAAACCTGCAGTCCAGCCTTTTAGCACCAGAGGCAGGAAGATCAGGAGTTCAAAGTCCTTCTTGGCTACATACTGAGTTTAAGCCCAACCTGGGCTGCATGAGACACTGCTTCATAAACAAAACAGGGCTGGGGAAAGCCAGCCTTGGTGGTGCACGCTTTTAATCCCAACACTTGGGAGGCAGAGGTAGGAGGATCACTATGAGTTCCAAGCCACCCTGAGACTACAGAGTGAATATCAGATCAGCCTAAGCTAGAGTGAGACCCTACCTGGAAAAGCAAAACAAAACAACAAAACTGAACAGGGCTGGAGAGAAAGCTTAGCAGTTAAGGCACTTGCTTGTGAAGCCTAAGGACCCAGATTTGATTCCCCAGAACCCATGTAAGTCAGATGCCCTTGGTGGTGCATGCATCTGGAGTTTATTGGCAGTGGCTAAAGGCCCTGGTGTGCCCATGTGCATATTCTCTCTCAAGTAAGTAAATCAAAAAATATTAAAAAAAAAACAACAACCCAAGCCAGGTGTGGTAGCTCATGCCTTTAATCCCAGCACTTGGGAGGCAGGGGTAGGAGGACTGCTGTGAGTTCTAGGCCACCCTGAGACTACTTAGTAAATTCCAGGTCAGCTTGGGTTAGAGCAAGACCCTACCTTGAAAAACCAAAAACAAAAACCAACCCAAACCAAATGAAGGTGGCAAATCATGTTATGTGGTTTGCCTCTGAAGCCTCTTTGGTAACTTTTTTAAAAAAATACTTTCACTTATTTATTTGAGAGAGAGGCAGATAGAGACAGATGGATATGCCAGGGCCTTCAGCTGCTGCAAACGAATTCTATATGCATGCGTCCCCTTGTGCATCTGGCTTATGTGGGTCCTGCGGAATTGAACCTGGGTCCTTTGGCTTTGCAGGCAAGCTCCTTAAATGCTAACCCATCTCTCCAGTCCCCTCTTTGGTATCTTCTGTGCATTGTTTCTGGAGCTCCTAAGAGTAAATAAATAAAAGTTGGACAAGCTATCATTGAGGATAAATCAAGAGTAGAGAGACTTGTTGTCTGAAAGGACAAAGAATATAATCTATGTCATAGGACTGGGGGATGTGACCCGGTGGGTAAATGCCCGCTTAGCAAGCACAAAGCTCCAAATGTGAGCCCCAGCACCACACACCATGCATGGTAGTGGGATCCCAGTATTCAGGAAGTAGAGATAGGCAGATCAGAAGTTCAAGGTCATCCTCTGGTACATAAGGAATTTGAGGCCAGCCTTGACCCTGTCTCAAAACAAACAAAAATTTTATGTGTATTTGTTTTCCATATCTTCATATTTAAAAATTAAGTAATTACCTCTGTAAGTTGTCTTGAATTACAAGTTAAAGTACTTGGAAAAAAACATGGTGTGCAGTATTTTTATAACCCTTAATTAACCCTAGGTGAACATGCAAGCCAAATTTACCATGAAGGTGTCGGAGTGATGACAGGTCTGGAAATCATTTAGCATTAAGTAGTATTTGAGTGTCTACTATGGACTAGGTGTTGGTCCTTGGCTTGGGCATTGGGGAATAATAAATAATAATAATAATAAATAAATAAAATAATAATAAATAAAACATGCAAAAATCTTCTTCCTTTTAGAAATTATGTTCTATTTGAATGAATGGGAGGAGTCACAGTAAAATACAGAAGTAAAATGCACAGAGCAGAAGGGTAGAAGGTTAAGAGCTGGGTAGTCGGACCTGTGGGTCATGCCTGCAGAGTTTAAAATAGAGTCATGGGAAGGTAACACTGAGCCAACACCTAAAGGAAGTATAGATAGCATGATAGCTAGGGTTACCAAGTAGGGCAGGGAAGGAAGAGAGAAAAGTGAAGTTGGAGAGGGTACAGAACAGGTGGACTGTTGTAACACTTGACTTGTTTTGAAAGGTATGGGAAACCACTGCCGTTGAAGGTGTTGACAGTATGATTATGACTTAAAGTTTAAAGGGTAATTCCTACTGCTTTGCAGGACAAACAGAATATCATTTGGGAAGGGAAAACTTTTTTTTTTTTTTTTTTTTTTTGGTTTTTTGAGGTAGGGTCTCACTGTAGCCCAGGCTGACCTGGAATTCACTATGTAGTCTCAGGTGGCCTCGAACTCACAGCGATCCTCCTACCTCTGCCTCCCAAGTGCTGGGATTAAAGGCGTGCGCCACCACGCCTGGCTAGGGAAAACTTTTTTTTTTTTTTTTTAATTTTTATTTATTTATTTTATTTTGAGAGCGACAGACACAGAGAGAAAGACAGATAGAGGGAGAGAGAGAATGGGCGCGCCAGGGCTTCCAGCCTCTGCAAACGAACTACAGACGCGTGCGCCCTCTTGTGCATCTGGCTAACGTGGGACCTGGGGAACCGAGCCTCGAACCGGGGTCCTTAGGCTTCACAGGCAAGCGCTTAACCGCTAAGCCATCTCTCCAGCCCGGGAAAACTTTTAATATAGAATCCTTTTAAGCCATCTCTCCAGCCCGGGAAAACTTTTAATATAGAATCCTTTTGAAGATGGCATCAGAGAAGACAAAAGATAATCTGCTTTTTTTTAAAAAAAATTTTATTTTTTTTTTATATATTAGAGAGAGAGAGAGAGTGTGTGTGAGACTGGGCACGCTGGTGCCTCTAGCCACTGCAGATTAACTACAGATGCATGTGCCACTATTTGCATCTGGCTTACGTAGGACCTGGAGAATCAAACCTAGGTCATTAGGCTTCACAAGCATGCACCTTAACCGCAAAGCCATCTCTCCAGCCCAAAAAACAATCTCTTGATCAATCAGTTGATAGTATAAATCTCATCTCTGAAATAGCATTTCATGTTGGTCAATGTTAAAGTGTTCACATATTGCTGATTACATTTGATTCTTTGACTCTTGGGCATTGCTTTTTTTTTTTTTTTTTTTTTTTTTTTTGGTTTTTCGAGGTAAGGTTTCACTCTAGCCCAGACTGATCTGGAATTCACTATGGAGTCTTAGGGTGGCCTCAAACTCACGGCGATCCTCCTACCTCTGCCTCCCAAGTGCTGGGATTAAAGGCGTGCGCCACCACACCCGGCTTTTTTTTTTTTTTTCTTTCAGGGTTGGGTCTTGCTCTAGTCCCAGGCTGATTTGGAATTCACCATGTAGTCTCAGATGGCCTTGAACTCATGGCAATCCTCCTACCTCTGTGGGCATCTGGCCACACCTGGCCTACCTTTGTTATTTTTATTTATATATTTGAGAGAGAGAGAGAACAGGTGTGCCGGGGCCTTCGGTCAGTTCACACTCCAGACTTATGCACCATCTTGTGCACCTGGCTTATGTGGATCCTGAAGAATCGAATCTGGGTCCTTTGGCTTTGTAGACGAGCTCCTTAACCACTAAGCCATTTCTCCAGCCCAGCATTGCTTTTCTTTTCTTTTTGGATTTTCAAGATTCACTTTGTACTCTTCTGGGTGGCCTCGAACTCACAGAAATCCTCCCAAGTGCTGGGATTAAAAGCATGCACCGCCATTAAGGGCCATTGCTTTCTTAATAAGTGCTAACATGAACTCTGGTTTGATTCTTCAGATGGCCGCCAAGAACGGGTTATGTTTGACAAAATTACATCACGAATCCAGAAACTTTGTTATGGACTCAATATGGACTTTGTTGATCCTGTAAGTCAATATGGTTTCTATCTTGGGATTTTGGCTTCATGTAATTCTTCCCAGTTGTCTCTATCTCTGGCTCCTCACTTACCTGCACTTCAATATTAAAATGTGAATTTATTGCCTGAAACTTTTTTTTTTAAATTAATTGTAGTCTCTCTTGTGGCTTTAAGTATTTTATCGATCCTCTTGTAGTACTTGAGCTGTTCTCATAGCTTTAGCCACATAGTATGGAAATTAATTATGCATCCTTGTCATTTAGAATTAAGGCTAGATTATATCATATTTCTGGTGGTAAACATAGACCTTGGCATGTATCTACTTAGGTACTTAATAAATGTTTAATTGGCCAAAGTGAGAAAATCATTGTATAGAACTTTAAATATATATACTTTTTTTTTTGTACATGTAGCACTTCTAAAGAGTAATTAAAATAGAATGTTACTATTGGAATGAACCTGAGACCTAATCCTATTTAATCTTCTTCATTTTATTGATTTGGAAGGTCCAAAGAGAAAAGAGGACTGATTTGTTCAGCTGGAGTGTAGAGAGAACTTAGCCTTCCTTTACATGGGTACTGGAGTCAATTTTTTTCAGAAAATTGTATTATAATGTAAATTTAGTTTTCTTAATTGCTTTTTTAAGGAAGCTTGTTTATTTTGGCGGGGTGGGTGGAGCTCAAGTAACTACTGGTTTTATTTCTGTAGGCTCAGATCACCATGAAAGTGATCCAAGGCTTATACAGTGGGGTCACCACAGTGGAACTGGATACGCTGGCTGCTGAGACAGCTGCAACTTTGACTACGAAGCACCCAGACTATGCCATCTTGGCAGCTAGGATTGCTGTTTCCAACTTGCATAAGGAAACAAAGAAAGCGTTCAGTGGTAAGTTTGGAGTGAAAAAGAAGCATTTTGTATCTTCATAATATTAATAGGAGTATTAATTACATGAGTTTTAGCAATTATATAAAAGAGCAAATGATACTATTTGTGGCAGAGAGGAAACTAGCATTTCCTATTTCTCCATGCTGCTGACCTCCTGCATAAAAATGCTCTACTTCTTATTTTTATCTTAAAAAATTTTTTATGCCTTTTTTTGAGGGAGAGTCTCAGGGTAGCCCAGGTTGACCTGGAGTTCTTTATGTAATCTCAGGCTGGCTTGGAACTCAAAGCGATTCTCCTACTTTTGCCTCCTGAGCTCTGGGATTAAAGGCATGTGCTACCCATGCCTGGCCTCTTTTTTTAAAATTTTTATTTATTTTTATTTTTTCAGAGAGAGAGTGAGAGAGAATTAACACACCAGGGCCTCAGCTACTGCAATCGAACTCCGGGCACTGTACCTCCTAGTGGGCATGCGCAGCCTTGCGCTTGCCTCACCTTTGTGCATCCCGCTCACGTGGGATCTGGAGAATCGAACATAGGTCCTTAGGCTTCATAGGCAAGAGGCTTAACCGCTAAGTCATCTCTCTAGCCCATTTGTTTTTAGAAAGATCGCATGTATCTAAGGCTGGCCTCAAATTTATATATAGCTGAGATTGGCCCTGAACTCTTGATGCCTCCACCTCTACCTTCCAAGTGCTAGAATTAGTATGCTGCCATGTTGGTCTGAATTTCTGATCTGATAATTTTTTTTTTTTTAAGTGGTAGGGCTGAGGAGATGGCCCACAGGTTAAAGATGCTTGCTTGTAAAGCCTACCTGGGTTCAATTCTCCAGTACCCATGTAAAGCCAGATGCACAAAGTTTACAGTGGCAGGAGGCCCTGATGTACCCATTCTTTCTCTCTAATAAATAATACGTATTTCAATATTTATTTATTTGAGAGAAAAAGAGCAGATAGAGAATGGTGCACCAGATCCTCTAGCCACTGCAGATGAACTCAAAATGCCTGTGCTATCCTGTGTATTTGGCTTTACATGGGTACTGGGGAATTGAATCTGGGTCCTTTGGCTTTGCTGGCAAGCGCCTTAACTGCTAAGCCATCTCTCTGGCCCAAAAATAGTTTTTAAAAAATGGTGAGAAGAGAAGCTAGGGTCTCACTCTAGCCCAGGCTGACCTGGAATTCACTATGTAGTCTTAGGCTGGCCTCAAACTCACAGAGATCCTCCTACCTCTGCCTCCCAAGTGCTGGGATTAAAGATGTACACCACCACACACAGCCTTTAAAAAAATTTTTTTAACATTTTTAAAAAATTTATTAGCGATACCAACAGAGAGAAAGGGATAGGTAGATAGGTAAGAGAGAATGGGTGCATCAGGGCCCTTGCCACTGTAAATGAACTCTGGAGGCATGCACCACTTTAGGCATTTGGCTTTATTTGAGTATTAGAGAATCGAATCTGCTTCATTAGGCTTTGTAAGCAAACATCTTAACTGCTGAGCCATCTCTCCATCTCCTGTTGTTATCTTAAGCAACAATTCTCAATGGGCTGATATCAGAGATATTTAAAAAAAATATTTTATTTTTATTTCTTTTTTTTATTTGACAGAGAAAGAGGTGTGTGTTGGGGGGAGAGAATGGGTGAGCTAGGGCTTCCAGCCACTGCAAACGAACTCCGTATGTGTGCGCCCCCTTTGCATCTGGCTAACGTGGATCCTGGTGAATAGGACCTGGGTCTTTTGGCTTTGCAGGCAAATGTCTTAACTGCTAAGCTATCTCTCTAGGCCCAGAGTCATTCTTTTCTTTTTTAACGACAAGAAATTTTTTTGAGGCAAGCCTAACAGACTTTTTTTTTTTTTTTTCCTCAAGGTAGAGTCTCACTCAAGCTCAGGCTGACCTGGAATTCACTCTGTAGTCTCAGGGTGGTCTTGAACTCATAGCAATTCTCCTACCTCTGTCTCCGAGTGCTGTAATTAAAGGTGTGAGCCACCATGTTCAGCTTTTTTTTTTTTTTTTTTTAAAAGCAAGAGAGCAAGAGTGTGAGATAGAGAATGAATTGGCATGTCAGGGCCTCCAGCCACTGCAATCAAATTCCAGAAACATGCTCCCCTTGTGTGCATGTGTTACATTGTGCTTGTGTCACCTTGTGCATCTGGCTTACTTGGGACCTGAAGAGTTGAAAACAGGTCCTTAGACTTCACAGACAAGTACCTAACCACTAAGCCATCATCTCTCCAGACCTCAGTCTTTTTTTTTTTTTTTTTTTTTTTTTTTTTTCTGGTTTGGCTTGGTTTGGTAAGGCCCCACTCTATCTCACTCTGACCTGGAATTCACTCTGTACTCTCAGGGTGGACTTGAACTCATGGTGATCCTCCTACCTTTGCCTTCCGAGTACTGGGATTAAAGGCATGTTCCACCGTGCCCAGCTCAGTCATTTTTGAGTCTTTGTTTAACCTATAAGGGCTTATACTAACTCTGAAAGGCTGTTTCCTTTATATCAAGTATTATCTCTACATTTATTCAACAGAAATGTGTTTATTGAGCCGTGCTAGACACTGAACTGAGTTGATATAAAAAAAAAGATTGAGGGCTGGAGAGATGGCTTAGTGGTTAAGGTGCTTGTCTGCAAAGTTAAAGGACACAGGTTTGATTCCCTAGGACCTATGTAAGCCAGATGTACAAGGTGGCTCATGCATCTGGTGTTTGTTTGCAGCAGCTGGATGCCCTGGCATGCCCACTCATTCTCACTCTTTCAAATAAATAAAATATTTAAAAGAATTAAAAAGATTGAGAAATACTGTTTTTGAGCCATTTAGCTTTTTAAAAAAACATTTAATTTATTTATTTGAGAGAAGGAAAGGGGGGAGAATGGATGTGCCAGGGCTTTTGGCCACCACGAACCAACTCTGGAACTCTGGATGCATGTGCCACCTTGTGCATCTGGATTACGTGGGTACTAGGGAATCGAACTGAGGTCCTTTGGCTTTGCAAAGTGCCTTAACATCCAAGCCATCTCTTTAGCCCAGCAATTTAGCTTTTAAAAATATTTTATTTTTATTTATTTATTTGACAGAAAAGAGGAGGAAGAGGAGGAGGATGAGGAGGAGAGAGAGAATGGGCATGCCAGGGCCTCCAGCCACTGCAAATGAACTCCAGACGCATGCGCCCCCTTGTGCATCTGGCTAACATGGGTCCTGGGGATCGAACCTGGGTCCTTTGGCTTTGCAGGCAAACGCCTTAACTGCTGAGCCATCCCTCCAGCCCTGATTTAGCTTTTAAGTGGTTGTGACATTTTAAATTTTCTTTCCTTAGATGTGATGGAGGACCTCTGCAACTACATAAACCCACACAATGGGAAACACTCTCCCATGGTGGCCCGTTCAACATTGGATATTGTTTTGGCCAATAAGGATGTATGTATATTTTCCTGATGGAAACTTTTGTTAGATACAACATTCTATTTAATCGATTATTATTATTTTATTATATTTATTTATTTATTTATTTATTTGAGAAAGGGAGGGAGAGAGACAGAGGCAGAGAGAGAGAATGGGTGCATCAGGGCCTCCAGACACATGTATCACCTTGTGCATCTAGCTTATGTGGGTCCTGGGGAATTGAACCTGGGTCCATCTCTCCAGCCCTAATTGATTATTTTCATCATATCTATAATAAGAATTCCCTATTAATAGATACTGTTTTCCATTTTTCACTGCAGTGAGTATCCTTGTATAGTATTTTTTTTGTTAAAAACCAGTTTTAACATTAGGTAATGGAATAATTTGTTGACTAGCTCTCTGAATATATATCTGTTGTTCAAGAGACTAGAAGAAACAGTTATTAATATGTTCATATGTACAAGCTGAGATCAAAGGAATGTGCCACCATGCCTGGCATATGTATAATCTTGAACAGGTTAAAAAAAAAGTTGCAAAACTTGGGCCTAAAAAAAAGTGGGTTTTTTTGTTTGTTTGTTTTGTTTTTCAAGATAGGGTCTAGTTCTTGCCCAGGCTTACCTGGAATTCACAATGTAGTTTCAGGCTGGTCTGACAGTGATTGTCCTACCTCTGCCTCCCAAGCACTGAGATTAAAGGCATGTGCCACCATGCCCTGTCAGAAACAGTTTTTATTTTATTTTATCTTTTTTTTTTTTTTTTTTTTTTTTTTTTTTGAGGTAGGGTATCATACTCTGGCCCAGGCTGACCTGGAATTCACTGTGTACTCTCAAGGCAGCCTTAAACTCACAGTGATCCTCCTACCTCTGCCTTCCAAGTGCTGGGATTAAAGGTGTGCACCACCACGCCTGGTTCAGTTTTTACTTTAATTAATTAATTAATTTTCTTTTTAAAAGATATTTTATTTATTTATTTCAGAGAGAGAGAGGGGGGGGGAGGGAGGGAGGGAGGGAGGGGGAGAGAGAGAGAGAGGGAGACATATGGAATAGGCATGCCAGAGTTCAGTTTTTATTTTATTTATTTTTACTTACTGTTATGGGCAGGTTAAAGTGACATTATTTTGAAAACAAACATGCAGCTGAGTGCATGCTTGCAATTCTGTCTCTTGGGAGGCTGAGGTAGGAAGGTCAATACAAGCTGGAGGCTAGATTGTTTTATTTGGTGGGTTCTGGGCCAGCCAGGGATACATAGTGAGATCCTGTTTCAACAAAATAAAATAAATAGATGAATAAAATTTAAAAACAAAATAAAAACATAAATTAATAAGTATGTGGTACTTTTGAATTGACAGCTAGTCTAAAAGCATGTTTAGGGGTGTTAATATAATCACGCTTAGATCATGTTCTTTTAATTTTGATTAATGATGTACTATAAATATAATAGAGATTGGGAAATTTTTTTGTTGTTATTTTTGTTTTTCTGAGGTAGGGTCTCAGTCTAGCTCAGGCTGACCTGGAATTCACTATGTAGTCTCAGGGTGTCCTTGAACTCACGGTGATCCTCCTACCTCTGCTGAAGATTGGGTAATTTAATCACAGTGCATAAGTACTAGTTTTTCTTCTCTTTTGTAAATTTTAAAATATTGTGTAATGTTAGGCATAGAACTGAGTACCTTCTTACTGCTAGGCCGATCCTAATCAGTGTGTCCCAGGTTGTCGTCCTAACGTGTGTTTGTAAGCCTGTTTGAGACCCTCAGTCTTTACGCTTGTCTGTCTTCTTCAGTCAGATGGGTTTCTGTTTTACAGGAGTCAGGGTCAGGGTTATCTGTCGTGTGTACTATGTCTGTTAGTTCTGGAGTTAGTCTGAAAGGTTTTGTGAAAATCTAATTATGGGCTCTTTTCCACCCCTTTCAGCGTCTGAATTCTGCCATTATCTACGACCGAGATTTCTCTTACAATTACTTTGGCTTTAAGGTAAATAAATAATGGTTTTCAAATAAATGGGAATCTTCCTTAAATCTGAAAGTACAGTGTTTTGTTTTCTTTCTTTCTTTTCTTTATCTTGTTTTTTTTTGAGGTAGGGTTTCACTCTAGTCCAGGCTGACCTGGAATTCACTATGTAGTCTCAAGGTGGCCATCGCGCGAGCTGTTTTGTTTATATTTTGATGATGGCAAGTGAGTTGTTGGACACTGGGATGGTCCTGGGGGATTACTGGAGTTAAAGTCGTGGTGGTGGTTAGAATTAAACAAGAATAGTTTATCCATTCATAGTTTTTGAATTCTGGATTACTTTAGGATTTACAGAGGTAATTTTTCAGAATTATCTCGTATCTCTGCTATTTTATTTATTTAGTGGTCTTTCGAGGTAGGGTCTCTAGCCCAGGCTGATCTGGAATTCACTGTGTAGTTCTAAGGTGGCGACCTACTCTCAATGATCCCCCTACCTCTGCCTCCCAGACTGCTGGGATTAAAGGCGTTTGTACCACTTGTGGCTACAATGATTTTTGTTTTGTTTTTCAAGGTAGGGTCTCACCCTGGCCCAGGCTGACCTGGAATTAACTATGTTGTCTCAGGGTGGCCTTGAACTCACAGCAGTCCTCCTACCTCTGTCTCCTGAGTGCCTGGCTACAATGACTGGTTTTGAATCCCTGGTCTATACCCAGTGTTTTAGTGTTGATTGTATTGTGTAGTCACTCACCATGAATGTTTGTTTGTTTTTAAAAAACTGTGGATACATTTTTTTATTATCATTAAGATGGAAGGGCAAGTCACATAGAGGGTTAGACACTAAGCAATAGATTCCAGAGTTTATCTCAATACCCACCCACCCCCATACTGCGCAGTACTAAAGGAGAGGAGCCTCCAGCCTGGGGTAGGGGTGAAGTTTGCACGAGTCTTAGGAGTCATGTTGTCCAGGGCTGAGGAAGGGGGTGGACCAATGGGAGTGGCAAGAATGGCTATGGGATCTGCTCCCTTGCCTGCAGGACACCCTGGGGCTTTAACTTCTTGATTGGCTTGCTGAGTCCTGAAGGAAAAGGACAAAGGGGCTCAGGTATGTTATACAGGGGGCTCCGGCTTAGGGTCAGAGGTCCAAGGAAAAGGGAAGGAAGAGTAGTGAAGGTGTGTAGAGCACATAGGGCTTGAATCCTCGACCTGAAGACTAATAGACACTAGGCTTACACCTCCAGGGCCTCCCTGACTTAGGCCACCTGTTTCGGCCAGTGCTGCTGCTTGGCTTCCTCCTGGCCCCTGCTCAGATCATCCAGAAACCCAAACAGGTGACCTACTTGACCGCTGGTTTCCTGGAGCCCACATGGGCCTCCTGGGGCCTTCTTGCCTAGATGCTGGTGTTTCTCAGGCATCAAGGTGCCCTTTCCCTCCTCTTCCCAGCCACTCTGGAAATTGGTAACCATTAGCCTCCAGCCTTTGTGCTGCCTCTTAATGGCAGGATACTTCATCAACGGGGAGTGCCGGCCATGGCGGGGTACTTGATCTTCTCGGCAAAATCCGGTACCAGTGGGGCCTCATTATTCCAGTGCACAGGGTCCTTGGGTTTCCAGAGCTCCAAGTCCACCACCTCATGACCTCCCTTTCTGCCTTCTCCCTTTGCCTGGATGCTAACGCTTATAGATCCAGTTGGGTAGAGGGATCCGAAATTCTAAGGCTCCACCCAGGTCCCCTTGTACCCACTGAAGGTCTTTCTGAAGAAGACAGTCTGCCAGGCTCAGGACCTTCTCTGTAGCCTCTTCCTGGACCCCCTCCTCCAGCTGGGTGCAGCCTCTGGGCTCATGCTTCAAAGTCAAAGTTGGGGGAGCAGCAACGAAGGGCTGGATATCTGAAGGGCAAGTGCTGCACGGTACAGCACTTGGATAGCCTGTGGGAAGGGAGCCACTGTCACAGCATGAGTGTTGATTCACATGTATGCCCTATTTCTTTTTTTTTAACCTTTTCATTGACAATTTTCGTATATACATATATATGTGTGTCTCCCCTAATTTCCTTTCCACTGAACCCCTTTTTTTATAACTAATCCCTCTTCTATTTTTTAAATATTTATTTATTTGAGAGAGAAAGAAAGACAAAGAGGCCAGATACAGAGTAAGAGAGAATGGGCACCCCAGGGCCTCCAGGTACTGCAAAGGAACTCCAGACACATGCGCCCCCTTGTGCATCTGGCTTATGTGGGTCCTGGGGAATCGAACCAGGTTCCTTTGGCTTTGCAGGCAAATGCCTTACTGCAAAGCCATTTCTCCAGCCCTGTCTTTTATTTTGATGTCTTATTTATATGCCCTCATTCATTATCCATGACAAAAGATCTTACATGCAGGTAAAGACAGTTGCTGTGAGGTCATGATGGCACTACCACTTTGTGTGTGGAAGACAGCATTCCAAAGCCGTCCTCCCCTTCCTTTGACTCTTACATTCCTTCTGCCATCTCTTCCCCAATGGTCCCTGAGCCTTGGAGGGTGTGATAGAGATGTGTCATTCAGTGCCGAACACTTAGCTATCATTTCTCAGCACTTTGATGAGTTTTGAGTCTCTCCAATAGTCATTGCCATCTGAAAAGATAATCTCCTGTAACCAAAAATGAGAGATGAGAGTAGCATTAATATACAGGCATGAACATAAATGTTTAGATGGCAATTTGGTGGTCATAATGTTTAGCAAACATAATTTAGCTACACGGCAGTAGTAGTTTCCTTGCTAACCCCTATAACATTCCACTGTTGCACTTGTGGGCACCTCTTATCTGGTTGGCCAGTCGTGTAGTTGGCAGGGTCCACTGCTGGTTAAGACTGTTGATGACTTTTCGCCTCCAGCTGGCACTGTCCAGCTCTGTGAAAACTAGTCAGCAGGGAGGAGGCTTCCATCTCAGCTCCAGCTTGAGTTTTCAGTGTTCTGCAACTTAAGCTGTGGTGTCTTGAGCAATAAGATCTTATTGGCTAGTTCTGGTGGGCAACCATGGGCATTGGAAATAGCCTGTAATTTTTTCTGGGTGGGTGTTTCAGGGCCTATCTAACCAATAACTCATTGGAATATATCCCATCCCTGGTGCTGAAAATTTTCTATTAATAATCAATGTCTTTTGGGAGCAGCATTGTCCACTCCCACAAAGTACTTCTGCCTAAACTCTCCTTTGAAAAAGAATGGGTTCACTAGTGCCTTTAGCCCCTCAAATGAATTCCAGACATACTACCAGTGATCTGGCTTATGTGGGTTCTGGGGAATTGAACTGGGTTATTGGGCAAGTGCCTTAACCACTGAGCTATATTTCCAGCCCAAATTTATATATATATTCACCTAGCTAACTATGAAGTGGATTTCCATATGGCTCATTCATAATATTTTTGGTTTTGTTTGCACTATTTCTTTATATATAACTTAATTTGAGAAAGGGAGATAGTAGTATGGGCATTGCTAGGGTCTTTAGCCACTGTCAAAAACTCTGGATGCATATACCACTTTGTGCATCTGGCTTTATATGGGTAACTGGGGAGTCAAACCTGGGCTGCCAGGCTTTGCAAGCAAGTACCTTTAACTGCTAAGCCATTTCATTCCTGTTTGACCTATTTCTTGTTAATCTCTGCTTCAGTTTGCACTTTAGAATAAAGATAATATAAAATGTCAGCAAAAGTTCTGTTGAGGTTTAAATAGTGGCTAGCCTTTTGTCACCCTTCAAAGGTGTTAGGCATTGTGATGGTGATTGTTGTTTTGGTGACTATTACAACTTATGATTCTTTATGTTACAAAGCTGGCCCTTTCTAGAAATTTCCATGCAATCCTTACTAAAACAATTGATAATGTTCTAGACTCAAGCTAGAGAAAGTGAATGTTGTATCCTTTTCATTTAAAATTATAAAATTGAGATGATTTAAATAAATCACCTTGTGAATAGCATGTCCTTTTTTCTTTCTTTCCTGAAAATATTTCTGTTTGGCTTTTCTAGACATTGGAGAGGTCCTATTTATTGAAGATCAATGGAAAAGGTAAGAAATGAAAATATTTGTATGTTTTCTGCTTATTTTATATTGAATATAGAGAATGGCACTATTAGCTTTAATATTAGATTCCAAATAGCATTTTGATTGTGGTTGTTTAACTTATAAACAATAGAAGTCTATTTAGTTCTGGAAGGTATCACATGGTAGGGCTGAGCAAGTGTCTCTAAAAAACAATTTGAATGTTAGGCTTATTATAAATAATTGTCTTGCTTCCTTGTATAAGGTTTTTCTAAGTTTCTTTTGGTATTATGTGTTACGGTACAGATATGCTTGAGTGCAATCTAACATGTCCTGGCATGTGAAAACTCCTGTTTTGTTTGTAGTGGCTGAAAGACCCCAACATATGCTGATGAGAGTCTCTGTGGGGATCCACAAAGAAGACATTGATGCTGCAATTGAAACATACAACCTTCTTTCTGAGAAGTGGTTCACCCATGCCTCTCCTACTCTCTTCAATGCGGGTACCAACCGCCCACAACTGTCTAGGTATGTGCCATCTGTAGCTTCTTGTGGTAGTCTACAAACTTAGGCAATTCTTCACATTAGAGACAAACAAACAATGACAAAAAGCCTGAATTATTGCTTGGGTTAAATGAAGTTGGTATCCTGGATCCTTCTGAATCCTCTTTCTGAGTGCTGACCTTCCAAGCATGTGCTATCACACCCAGTTTATGTGTTGCTGGGGATCGAACCCAGGGCCTCATGCATGTTAAGCAAGTACTCTATCAATAAGCTGATTTCTGAGCCCTAAATCTCCTTTCTTTATTTGGCTGAGTGGGGCTTTCAAGGTAGGGTTTCCCTCTAGTCCCAGGCTGGCCTGGAACTCACAGCTGTCTTCCTGCCCTCTGCCTCTCAAATGCTGGGCTTAAATGTGTGTGCCACCATGCCTGGCTAAATCTCCTTTTTTTTAAGGCAAAGATGAAAGCTTTTATTCAGAAAAAGCCTGAGCTTCCAGGGCTGACTCACAAGAGAGGAGCACAGCCAGCCTGAGTTTTCAGGTTATGGGCTTTATAGGGCTTTTTTAGTTGGGGGAAGGTGAGGAAGGGAAAAGAACTCCTTTGTTAAGTTCATTTGGGGAAGATCATTGCATTAACCATTTAAAATAGCTAGGGTGTGACACCAGAACAGTGACCAGGTGACTTTTGAGATAAGGGGGCAGGAAACCATGACCTGGGGAATTCTTGGGCAAGGAGGGAATAAGGACTGGGTGGTTTCTTGAGGAATGTGGGTACTCCACTTTCCTATGCCTCTGTCACCATTCTGCTGACCATGGTGAGTCCATCTTGGGAGCCCACAAAGCCATCATTCTGAATCTTCCCCAGGGCTACGTCATGGTTCATCGGATGCCTGCACTTTCAAATTGCCACGTGTGAGTTTTCAGTGCTAATTCCATTGATGCTTAATATCATGGTTTATGTCCAGTCACATGACATGTTTACAGCATTTTTAACAAACATTTGGAACAAAGCTCCCAAAAGAAATTCTGTAAGAATTAGAGATAAAAATTCCTACAAAGGGGCTGGAGAGATAAATCAGAACTTAAGGCAATTGCCTGAAAAGTCTAATGCCCCAAGTTTGATTCTCCCATACCCATGCAAAACCAAATGCACAAAGTGATGCATACATCTAGAGTTCATTTGCTAGAACTGCATTCTCTCCCAAAAGGACGGAGCAACAAAGACCAAATAGAATATTCCAGATAACTTGATGGAAGTCTTCAAAGATTGGAAGTCCATAAATCTCCTTTCTTTAGGCCTATATAGAAATAAGTTGAAGGAAAAAAGTAAATAATGAAAGAAAGACTTTTCATAACTTTTTTTTTTTTTTTTTTTTTGAGGTAGGGTTAACCTCTAGCCCAGGCTGACCTGGAATTCCTCAGATTTTTTTTTTTTTTTTTTTTTTTTTGATGTAAGGTCTCACTCTAGCTCATGCTGACCTGGAATCCATTATGTAGTCTCAGGGTGGCCTTGAACTCATGGCAATCCTTCTACCTCTGACTCCCAAGTGCTGGGATTAAAGGCATGTACCACCATACCTGGCTTTTAAACATTAAAAAAAATTATTTATTTATTTGAGAGAGAGAGAGAGAGAGAGAGAGAGAGAGAGAGAGAGAGAGAGAGAGAGACAGAGAAATAGAGAGAGGCAATGGCACACCAGGGCCTCCAGCCACTGCAAACAAACTCCAGATGCATTGCCCCCTTGTGCATCTGGCTTATGTGGGTACTGGGGAATCAAACCTGGGTCCTTTGGCTTTTATGCACTTGTAAGCAGGGAAACAGATAGAATGAGGAGGGGTGGGGAATGGGCATGCCAGGGCCTCTAGCCAAAGTAAATAAACTGCAGATGCATGTGCCACTTTGTACATTTGGGTCTACATGGTTACTGGGCAGTTGAACCCAGGCCATTAGGCTTTACAGGCAAATGCCTTAACTGAGCCCTCAACATTTTATTACGAATTTCAAACATACAGAAAAGTTTAAAGAAAAGGACAATACTAGTAATTTTACCATATATTTAAAAGTTGTCATGGACGCCATGGCTCCCCCCCCCTCCCCCGCCAAGTAGTGTCTCGCTCTTGCCCAGGTTCATATGAAATTCACTGTGTAGCTTCAGGGTGGCCTTGAACTTACAGTGATCCTCCTATGTCTGCCTCCTGGGCACTGGGATTAAAGATGTAGGCCGCCATGCCCGCCATGTATATATATCTTTTGATTCAGCGACTCTTCTAGGTTTATATGCTACAACAGTAGGCAAAAGCAAAAAGAACTGTGTTCAAGGGTTTTCATAGCAAGGCTGAGTGTGGTGGTCCACTGAGCAGGCCGAGGCAGCAGGATTGAGAGTTCAGTGCCCGCCTGGCCTGCATAGAGAGACTATGCCTTAATAAAGGAAAGAAGGGAAGGAAGGAAGAGATGAATCTGCATAGCATTGTCTAGAAGATTGAGAATAATCTGAGGTCCTGCCACTTCCCAGTGGTTTGTCCCAAGTTCCCCCTCCATCCACTGGTCATCATGGTTTCGGGGTAAGCTTGAAGAGGCCCTGCCTCCACTCAGTTATTGGGAGTTCATTCTCTACACAAAGAGGCCTCCCTCCGCTTACTGGTGGCAGAGAGTTCAGACAAAGCCTGATAAGACTCTGCCTTTTGGTCACCCTGAATTCAGTCTGAAGGCCCGTCTCCACCCACTGGTCACTATGAGTTCAGAATTCCATGACAGTCCCCAGCTTCTGGTTGCAATGAGATCAGCACCCACATGACAGGGCTTTCTCTCTACCTGTAGCAGCAAATCAGCATCAGTCAGCTGAACTTAATCCATGTGAGACTCTGGGAATCTCTCCCTGGATTTTTGAAAATAGAGAGTTCAGAGTTCAGACCAGACAAAGTTATTTTTTATTTTATTTTATTTGAGAGACAATGGGTATGTCACCAGCCACTGCAAATGAACTCCAGATGCATGTGCCACCATGTGCATCTGGTTTACATGGATACTGGGGAATTGAACCTGGGTCCATAGGTTTTGCAGGCAGATACTTTAACTGCTAAGCCATCTCCAGCCCTGTTTTTATTTTTAAATATTTTATTTATTTGCAAGGGGAGAGAGAATGGGTGCACCAGAGCCTCTAGCCATTGCAAACAAACTATAGATGCATGTGCCACCTTGTACATTTGGCTTTATGTGGGTAATGGAGAATCAAACATGGGTTGTTAGGCTTTACAGGTAAGTGCCTTAACTGTTGAGCTATCTGTCCAGTCCCCCTGACCCTTTGTGGTAGGGTCTCTCTTTGACTCAGACTGACCTGGAATTCACAATAATATGATACATTGATAAGTTTTTTTTTGTTGTTGTTTGTTTGTTTTTTTGAGGCGGGTCTCACTTTGGCCCAGACTGACCTGACCTGGAATTCACTATGTAGTCTCAGGGTGGCCTCGAACTCATGGCGATCCTCCTACCTCTGCCTCCCAAGTGTTGGGATTAAAGGCGTGCGCCACCATGCCAGGCTCATTGATAAGTTTTATTGTGTCAAATTCAGTAAAAAGTATTTTAGCTTCTCCTCCTATAAATACTTAGGAACCTTATAAACTGTAAATCTTTCACTGGCTTAACTGTCTTTGGATTGCCTAGTCATTTTTGTGATTTTGGTTCATTTCCTTGATTAAATTTGCTTTTCTCCCTGTTAGCTGTTTCCTTTTGAGTATGAAAGATGACAGCATTGAAGGCATCTATGACACTCTCAAGCAGTGCGCTTTGATCTCCAAGTCTGCTGGGGGGATTGGTGTAGCTGTGAGTTGTATTCGGGCCACCGGCAGCTACATTGCTGGGGTAAGCATCTGTCATGATTTAAACCAACCTGCTTATGGTTAAGTGGCCATCATTTCATCGTGGTAGTGTTTAGTAGACCGGGGACTCTGTTAATTACCATCTTGTTGTGTGAGTTGGAATAGGTAATTTTACTTAAGCTTCATTTTCATCCATCTTAAGTTTCAGGTTATGCTACATGATCTCTAGAACTTCTCTTTTCTTTTTTTCTTTTGATTTTTCAAGGCAGAGTCTTAATCTGGCTGACTTGGAATTCACTATGTAGTCTCATACTGGCCTCAAAAATACAGTTATCATAGTACCGCTGCCTCCCAAGTGCCTGGGATTAAAGGCGTGGGGTAGGGCCTCTGGCCTATGCAGATGAACTCCAGATGTCTGTGCCACTTTGTGCATCTGGCTTTACATGGTGAATCAAACTTGGGTGAGAAGACTGTAGGCACGCACCTTAACTGCTGAGCCATCTCTCCAGCCCTAGAATTCATTTGCCTTGGGTTTTAGAGTTCTGACTGTGTGGTGTACATGCATGTATCATGTTTATATGTGCATGGGCACACTGTGTGTGTGGGTATGTAGGCCAGAAGACAGTCTTGGTTGTTGTCTTTTGGAATGCCACCCACCTCTTCTTGAGACAGGGTCTCTCCCTGGCATGGAGCTCACCAATCAGGCTGGACTGGATATCCAGGGAGCCTCCTGGGTTTGCCTCTGCAGCACTGGGATTGCAGGCGTACGCCACCATGCCTGGTGTTCATCTATGTGTGTACTGGGGACTGAAGTCAGGTCCTCATACTTGTGAGGCAGACACTTAAGCCCCTGCGCTGTTTTCCCTGCTCCCTAGGATTCTGTTACTCATTTAGCCTGAAAGAGTCGTTTGTGTGTGTATGCATGCGTAATATATGGGTTCATATGTGTGTGCAGAGTCTAGAGTTTAATGTTGGGTGTCTTACTCTATCATTTTTCCATCTTTTTTTTTTTTTTCGAGGGAGGGTCTCACTGTAGTTCAGGCTGACCTGGAATTGGCTATGTAGTCTCAGGGTGGCCTCAAACTCATGGCGATCCTCCTACCTCTACCTCCTGCGTGCTGGAATTAAAGGCGTGCACCACCACGCCCCCGGTCCAGCTTATTTTTTGATTCAGGATCTCTTGTTGAACCCAGAGGTCACTGGTTTGGCTGGGCTAGTGAATGCTGGGGATTCCCTGTCTCTGCTTCCCCAGTACTGGGATTACAGATGTGCATCACCTTGCCCAGTGGTATCTGAACTCAGGTCTTCATGCTTATATGACAAGCATTTTACCCAGTAAGCCATCTCCCCAGCCCTGAATTCTGTTTTTAATATATATGTATGTATATATGTATATATGCACACACGTTTGTGTGTGTGTTATATTTTAAAATAATAATAATAGCAGTATTTAATTTTTACTGTAAGCCTATGAGATAGCTCCCCTTAGAAAAGCATGCTAGGAACCTTGTTCCTTACAATAATCCTGTGTGTCTACGCACCAGTGTTACAGTGTTTACAAATAAAGAAACTGAGGCTTAAAAACTAAGTTTATTTCTGGGATTAATTATTGGATTCCAGCTTTAAACATTGGCACTTTATGATCCTCTAGCCCTTTGCTAATTCACTGTTCATTGGGAGCCATGATAATAATTTGCATAAAACCTGAATCTCTCTACTATCTACAGGTATTGTGTCATAGAGCAAGTTATATGCCTGAGTTTGTTTCCTCATCTGTAATATGAAGAAAAAAAGTTCCGTTTGCTCATGTGTATATAATAAGTTGTTTGTGCGTGTGTGGTATATACACATTTATGTGCCCTAGCAGTGCCCCATGAGCTCACTTGCAGTGGTGGGGCAGAACTTCAGTGTCCTGTTCCATCACTTTTCTGCCAGTTCTTGTCATTTTGAGCCAGAGTCTTACTGATACTGGAGCTGGCTCTTTTCTGCAAGCCCAGGTGATTCCGTAGTTTCTGTTCCTCTTTCTGGGACTGGAGTTTTGGGCACATGTGGCCATTCTCTGCTGTTTTACATAGGATCTAGAAACCTGAACTTGGGCAGCTTCAGGCCTCCTCAGGCCCTCATGCAGCATGCTTAACCTTTGAGCCGTCTCTTCAGCCCTGAAGACAATAACTCCATGCAGTAAAGTTTTGTGGAGGTGCTGGAATGTGTAACTTGTTCACAGTGATTGAGTGAGCCTTTCCTCACTTATCTTTCTAGACTATTTAAAGACTTAGAAAGATATTTCAGGAATTTGATAAGGTGTTTCTCTAGATATCGGTAATTTCTTAGCTTCATTCCTTGACCCATTGATTGCTAAGAATCTCAATTTACCTTACTTATTTTCTTGAGTTATCCATTATATATATATATGATTCTTTTCTTTTAACTTTCTTTATTTATTTGAGAGAGACAGAGAGGTAGAGCGGCAGAGAGAGAATGGGCACATCAGGGCCTCCAGTCACTGCAAATGAACTCCAGACACATGTGCCCCCTTGTGCATCTGGCTTACGTGGGTCCTGGGGAATGAAACTGAGGCCCTTGGCTTTGCATGCAAATGCCTTAACCACTAAGCCATCCCTCCATGCCCTTGTTTTTTTGTTTTTCAAGGTAGGGTCTCACTCTAGCCCAGGCTGACCTAGAATTCACTATGTAGTCTTGGGGTCCCCTCGAACTCATGGTGATCCTATCTCTGCCTCCTGAATGCTGAGATTAAAGGCGTGTGCCACCACCCTGATCATTATATATGATTTTTATTGTAAGTGTCTTGAATTCTTTTGGTGGGGGAAAGTGGTAGTTTTTTTTTTTTTTTTAACTGTACCTAAAGTGCATCTTTAGATAATGGTCTTTGGAAGATTGTAGAGCTGAAATTAAGCTGCCTGGATTTTGGATTCTTTAGATGTAATGAAGTAACTTAGCATATACTTGTAACTTACTTGACAACATCTTGTTGATTTCTGTGCTGGGCACTATGTTTTCTTTGCTGAAGTGGAGATGCAGAGCAGGTAAATCTTTATGAGTTACCATTTCGAAACTGCACCCTTTTGAACAAAAGATTCGGAAAAGGTGTTCATTTTCGAGCCGCTCTGTTCTTTTCCTTGCTTAGCCCTGTCTCATCCAGACTCCCTTATTCTTGACCTTCTTTCAGACTAATGGTAATTCCAATGGCCTTGTACCAATGCTGAGAGTATATAACAACACAGCTCGCTATGTGGACCAGGGTGGAAACAAGGTATGTTTATGACTTGGAAGTGCTGGAAATCAGTTAAGTTATATATAGTTTCAAATTACCAGGTCTTATTTTTGCTTTCTGACAGGTTCTTGCTATATACACAAGCTGGCCTCAGACTTGCTATGTAGATTGGGCTGGCTTTGAGTACTGTGCTGTTTTAACTTTAAAATCAAATTAAGGAGACATGTAACTTCTTCTAGAGTACATTTACTGTGAACAATCACCATACCAATAAGATACACTTCCATTACCCCAAGATACTTGTTCATGCACCTTCCATGGTCACCTTGTTACTCTCTCACACACTTAGTTCAGCCTTTGACTTATTTATTTGCTAGTTTATTTGCATGGAGAGTGGAGAGGAGAGATGAGAGAGAGAAAAGGAGGTATGCTAAGTCCTCTTGTTGCTGCAAACTAACTCCAGATGCACAAGACACTTTGAGTACTTGACTTTACATGGTTATAAGCATGTGCATTTAACCACTGAGCCATCTCCCTAGCTCCTATTCAGCCTTTTTCTTTAATTTTAAAAATTAACTTTATTTTATTTATTAGAGTGAGATAAAGATAGGTCAGGAGAGAATGGGCATGCCAGGGCCTCTAGCCATTGCAAATGAACCCCAGAGGCATGCACCACTTTGTTCATCTAGCTTATGTGGGTACTGGGGAATAGAATCAAGGTCCTTAGGCTTCGCTTCATAGGCAGGTGGCTTAACCGCTAAGCCATCTTTCCAGCCCTAATTTTTATTTTATTTTTTAAGATGACTTCATGTAGCCTTGGCTAGCCTTCAGCTTGCTATGTAGGCAAAGCTAGACCTGAGCCTCCAAAGTGCTGGGCTTACAGGTGTGTGTCAACATACCCGCCAGATTCCCTTTTGACCTTTAATAAGCGGCTTCGTTACAATGTGAAAGCTGTAGTAACTTTATTTGGGCTTTGTATACTTGTTATTTGGTGTAAAGTGGCCTGGATCGTAGTTTCTTGTCACTCTGGACAAGTTGCCTCATCTTTCACCCGTATTTTCTTTTTTAAATATTTTATTTATTTATTTGAGATGGGTGGGGAGGAGACAGAGAGAGAGAGAGAGAGAGAGAGAGAGAGAGAGAGAGAGAGAGAGAGAGAGAGAGAGAGAAAGAATGAGAATGGGCATGCCAGGGCCTCCAGGCACTGCAAACATACTCCAGACACATGCACTGTCCTGTGCATCTTGCTTATATGGGTACGGGGGAATCGAACCTGGCTCCTTAGGCTTCACAGGCAAGTGTCTTAACCACTAAGCCATCTCTCCAGCCTTCTACATTTTCTTTGTCAGCTGTTCTCTTCTATGTCTAGAATTTTAAGGGCAATATTACTACTTTACATTTTTTAGTACTTTTATTTGTATTATTTCACTTAAAAGATGAAAGGGGATATTATAAAAGTGCTTTGCAAAGTATGAAGTTCCTCTGTTTATCTTTGTTTGATTTTTGACTCTGAAGAATGATAATTTTCTTACCTTTAGCGGCCTGGAGCATTTGCTATTTACCTGGAGCCTTGGCACTTAGACATCTTTGAGTTTCTTGACTTAAAGAAGAACACAGGCAAGGAAGAACAGCGTGCCCGGGATCTTTTCTTTGCCCTGTGGATTCCAGATCTCTTCATGAAACGAGTGGAGACAAATCAGGTGAGAGAGATGGGAACCTGTTGACGACAGTTACTTAATTCATTTGAGCTTTTCTCTTCGGGCATTTTAACTCTTGCTTGAGAAACAAATCACTCGTGTGTGGTTCCACAGTGTGAACATGTTAGGTGCCTTCACCTATCTTCTTGCATTTCTGTTCTCTGAAGTACTTTCTCCCTGACCTAACTGTTTGAAGGTCATGTACAAACAGGTTCAACTAGAGTTTTGGAAGGCAGCTATGCTCACTGCTGTACCACCAACACACAACTAAAGTTTTGAACCTGAGCCTAATGTGATTATTCTTATAGCAAATTTCTAAGACAGCCTATGAAAGCCTTAAAATATTTCTAATAAGTAATGGTCAGCCATTTGAAATTTCTCATGTGTGGTACTGTTCTTTGTAGGACTGGTCTTTGATGTGTCCAAATGAATGTCCTGGTCTGGATGAGGTTTGGGGAGAGGAATTTGAGAAGTTGTATGAGAGGTATGAGAAAGATAATAATCTTAATAAATATTTTAACTGTGGTGTCTCTTATACAGGAATCCAGATGAAAAAATTTTTGGTTTGCCATGTGTGAGGCTCTGGGTTTCATCTCTAGCACTGGAATAAAGAAAGTATATAAATCATTAGCCCATTTCTAGAATTCTTTGGACATGTGTAGGAGAGAATATAATTAATAATTTAATTTTGGTCAGATTTTTCCTGGCTTTTCACCAAAATTGGCTTTTATCTTCTTTGGGATGTGTAAATAGGTACTTGGATTTTTACATTGATCCTTGGAAAAACTAAGACTAGTAGGGTTTGTAGTTTTTCTTTTTTTTTTAAATTTTTTGCAGCACAGCACTTCTGGTAACATAAGTTATGCCTTAAATTGCATGTCAGCGTTATGAGTAGCATTGGATAGCTCACTAAACACAGTAGGGTGTTAAGGTTTTGGTGATAATTCCTGTTCCTTTTAAAAGATTTTACTGATTTGATGGGTTTGAAGGTTCATTTCTGTTTGTTTTGGTGGGGTTTTTTTGTTTGGTTTTTTGGGGTAGGGTCTCACTCCAGCCCAGGCCGACCTGGACTTCACTGTGTAGTCTCCGGGTGTTCTTCAAACTCACAGTGATCCTCCTACCTCTGCCTCCTGAGTGGTGGCATTAAAGGCGTGCGCCACCACGCCCAACACTTTTTTTATTTATTTGAGAGTGACACACACACACACACACACACAGAGAGAGAGAGAGAGAGAGAGAGAGAGAAAGAGAGAGAGAATGGGTGCTCCAGGGCTTCTAACCACTGCAAATGAACTTCAGATGTGTGTGTCCCCTTGTGCATCTGGCTAACGTGGGTCCTGGGGGACCAAGCCTCGAACTTGGGTCCTTAGGCTTCATGGGCAAGTGCTTAACCACTAAGCCATCTCTCCAGCCCTCCTTTTGGTGTTTTTGAGATATGGTCTCACTGTAGCCCAGGCTGACCTGAAACTCACTCTATAGTCCCAGGCTGGTCTAGAACTCAAAGCAGTCTTCTTACCTCTGCCTCTGGAGTGCTGAGATTAAAGGTATGTGCCATCGTGACAGGCTGGAGGGTCATTTTAAGAAACCTAAAACTCTGAGTTTTCCTTTGGTCTTAGTTGACACAAAATGAATGAATTCTGCCTCCCACCCACCATAGGGCCTCAGTGTAGCCCAGGCTAACATCAGAGTCATGACAGATCCTTCTGCTTCAGCCTCTTGAGTGTTGGGATTAAACGTGCACACCACCACACTGACAATTCCCTTTTTCCCCCTGTAGTAAACCTTTAAGAATTTGCATAATTTTATATTTCAGTGTCTCCAGATTATCTGCCATAGCTGGGCAGAGACAGGAGGATCGCAGTGATTTTGAGGCCACCATGAGACTACATAATGAATTTCAGGTCAACCTGGACTAGAATGAGACCTACCTCAAAAAAAAAAACAAAACATCTGCAATAAAGATTTTCCTAGAGAATAAATATCAAGTAACAAGAGCTTTTCCTTTCAGCTATGAGAAGCAGGGTCGTGTCCGCAAAGTTGTCAAAGCGCAGCAGCTTTGGTATGCCATCATCGAGTCGCAGACAGAGACGGGCACCCCGTACATGCTCTACAAAGATTCCTGTAACCGGAAGAGCAATCAGCAGAACCTGGGAACCATCAAATGTAGCAACTTGTGCACAGAAATAGTAGAGTATACCAGCAAAGATGAGGTAGGAAGCAGCGCATCTGCCTAGAGCACTGGGAGAGAAATCTTAGGCAGTCATGGTTTGAAACGGCCTCATCTGAATTAACTTACAGTGGCTGAAAGGAGTTTTTAGTTTGTTGGTAAGCCAAAGTATGCGAAAATAGACAAATTACAAGGGAAAGAACATGCATGATTCGTGCCTCTAAATACTTTTTCAGTCTGAGCCATGCAGAAAACAGTGTTTTTTTTCCCCCTTATGCCTAATAAATCATTACAATAGTTACTTGAGAAAAATGACAATATAGGTATGGTAGCTTAGAGAAAACCACAAAAAAAAAGTGTTTGTCTGCACATTCAGTTTAGGGCTGGGGAGATGGCTCAGTGGTTAAAGGCTTGATTGTAAAGCTTGCCAGCTTGGGTTCAGTTATCCAGCCACCCACATAAAGCCAGACTGGCAGTTGTTTTGAAGCTGTAAGAGACTTGGTGCACATGTGTGTGTATACACACAGATACACAAATGAAAGAATTAAAAAATGTTCAAGTGAATAAGCATGAAAATTCTTTCAGAGAATGGTGAATTCTGATCTTTTCTAGTCTTTTAAGAGTCACAACAGTTAAGGCTCCCATAATGCATAAACTACAACCCCATGGGGAATGCCTGCAAGCCCACTGAGGAGCGTCCTCAGTGGAATGGGAACAGGGATGAGGGAAAAGAGGGGACCGATATATGATGTGTCCATATGAAACATCTTGTTAATAGTAATAATAATAATAATAAAAAACATAAAATTAAAAAAATTTAAAAATAGGAGCTGGGGAGGAGGTTTAGTGGATAAAAAGCGTGAGAGCTAGAGTTTTAATTCCCAGCATCTACATGAAAGCTGGATGGAGTAGTATATCTACAATTACAGCACACCCACAGCAAGATTGGAGGTAGAGGCAAGAGAACTGGAAGATTTCAGCTGGTTGGCAAATGCAATAGCAACTGATGAAGCAGGTCCTGCTTCAAAGGTGGAGGGAGAAGATGGACCTCTGAAGTTGTCTGACCTCCATACATCCTCCCTCCCCCCCAACACACAAGTACTTCAGGGCTGGGGTGATTATGTGTGCCCTAAGGTCTTGGATGTAAGTTCTAGCACCACACACAGAAGTTTAATAAGTGGTTTTCAGTTTAGGAAGTTTTTATTCAAGAGTTTCAAATATTTTTTTTCTCAATTTTTATTAACATTTTCCATTCTTTATAATAAAAACATCCCATGGTGATGGCCTCCCTCCCCCCTCAAGTAAATGTATATGTGTGTGTATGTGCATGTTCATGTGTGAGGCTGAGCTTGTGGTAGCTGTAGAGGTCAAAGGACAACGTCAGGTGTCAGTTTTCACTCTCCACCTTGTTGAGGTAGGACTTCTTATTGTTTGCTGTTGTACCAGGCTAGCTGGCCCACAATTTCCTGGCATTCTTCTGTCCCCACTTCCCATATTGCTATAGGAGTGCTGGGATTACAGGCACACACAAGACCTGGCTGTACATGGGTTTTGGGGATCCAAACGCATCTCTTTATGTTTATGTGGCAGGCATTTTATGTACTGAGCTATCTCCTCAGCCCTGTTTGTTTTGGAGACAGGGTTTCCCTGTAGTCCAGGCTGGCATTGAACTTCAGATAGCACTTCTGTCTTAGCTTCATAAATCTTGGGATTAAAGTATGAGCCACTGCCAGAAGTTTTACATATTTATTTATTTTCATGAAAATTATTTATGGGGAGCTGGGTGTGGTGGCACACACCTTTAATCCAGCACTCAGGAGACAGGTAGGAGGATCGTTGAGAGTTTGAGGTCAGCCTGAGCTAGTAAAACCCTACTTTGAAAAAACAAAATTACTTATTTTGGGTGGAGAGATGGCTTAGTGGCTAAGGCATTTAAATGCCTGTGAAAAGTAAGGACCCAGGTTCGATTCCCCAGTACTCACATAGGTACACAAAGGGGTGTATGCATCTGGAGTTTGTTTGCAGTGATGGAGGCCCTGGTTTGCTTATTTGCTTTCTGTCTATGCCTCTCTTTCACGCAAATAAACAAAGGAAAACAAATTTTGGGGATGGAGTGACCATTTAGCAGTTAAGGTGCTTGCTTGCCTATGAAGCCTAAGGACCCTATTCGCCTCCTCAGATCCACATAAGCCAGATACACAAGGTAACATGTGCAAGGCCACACATGTGCACAAGGTGGCACACACATCTGGAGTTTGATTACAGTGGCTGGAGGCCCTGATGTGCCATTTCTCTCTTTCACTATCATTCATGCTCTTGCTCATAAAAAAACAAAAAGACCAGTGTGTTGGGCTTCCTCAAAAAAAAAATTATTTATTTGCTAGCAGAGAGAGAGCAAATATAGTCATGCCAGGGCTTCTTGCCACTGCACATGGACTTGAGATGCATGTGCCACTTTGTGCATCTTACATTATGTGTGTACTGGTGTATCGAACTCAGTCTATCAGGCTTTTTAAACAAGTGCCTTCAATTATTGAGACATCTCTCCAACAACTTTTTTTTTTTCGTGTTTGTGGTGTGAATATGTATGTATTGTGTGTAAATTTTATTTTGTTTATTTGTTTTTTTGAGGTAGGGTCTCACTCTAGCCCAAACTGACCTGGAGTTCACTATGTATTCTCAAGGTGGCCTCGAACTCATGGCAATCCTTCTACCTCTCGAGTGCTGGGATTAAAGGTAGATGCCACCACACCCAACTATTGTGTAAATATTTTTAATGTGGTAGTTTTTTAAAATTTTAATTAATTGAGAGAGAGAGAGAGAATGGGTACATCAGGGCTTCTAGCCACTGCAAATGAACTCCAGATGCATGCACCACCTTATGCATCTGGCTTACATGGGTACTGGGCAATCAAACCTGGGCCCACAGGTTTTGCAGGCAAGTGACTTAACGGCTAAGCCATTTCCAACCCATGCAGTATTTGTCAGGCTATCAGAATGATACACTTCTTACCCCCTTTTATTGTATTACAGGTTGCAGTCTGTAACTTGGCTTCCCTGGCCTTGAATATGTATGTCACGTCAGAGCACACATATGATTTTAAGAAATTGGCTGAAGTCACTAAAGTCATTGTACGAAACTTGAATAAAATTATTGATATAAACTACTATCCTATTCCAGAGGTATGGATATATTTCCTTGTTTATTCGTAGTTGCTGAAATCAAAGGTGGAGGGAGTTTATCATGGTGTGCAAGTCCTGATATAATTGTTATTGCAGTGGTGTGGGAAAACTGAAGTAAACAGGTAATGTGTGTCTTTGGTACAGAATGTTACCCTTTTTATTCAGTAATGTTTTCTCCTTTTTTTCTCCAACTCTATTGGCACAAAGGCACACTTATCAAATAAACGCCATCGCCCCATTGGAATTGGGGTGCAAGGTCTAGCAGATGCTTTTATCCTGATGAGATATCCTTTTGAAAGCCCAGAAGCCCAGTTACTGAATAAGCAAATCTTTGAAACGATTTATTATGGAGCTCTGGAAGCCAGCTGTGAGCTAGCCAAGAAGTATGGCCCCTATGAGACCTATGAAGGCTCTCCAGTAAGCAAAGGGGTAAGTAAGGGTATATGCCCAAGAGTTCTTTTTGCCTGTGAGTACCAGGATCGGGCAGAATGATGACCCCCTTCCGCAAAGACAAACCTGTATAAGTCCTTATTTCTGGAACCCTTGACTACTTACTGATTCATAAAAGGATCTTTACAGATATTATTAAGGATTTTGAGGTGGGATAATTCTGGACTATTCAGGTGGGCTCTAAAAAGAGACACTGAGAAGAACGGAAGTAACCTGACTGTGAAGACAGAACTGACTTAAGCACGAGGATGCTGACTGCCATAGCAGCAGGAGAGACGCGTGGTCTCTGCAGAGAGCATGGCCTTCTGCACATGTTGACGGGGGGCTTGTGGCTTTCAGAAAGGAGAATAAGTGCTTGCTATTTTCAGCTGCCACGTCTGTGGTAGGTTGTTATACTAGCCGTGGGGACTTTAGCACCCTCAGTCTTTGGAGTTAAGAAGAATTTATGTATTTTATTTGAGAGGGAGAAACAAGCAGAGAAGAGAGGATGGGCATCCAACCACTGCAAATGAACTCCAGACACATGTGCCACCTTGTATAGCTGTCTTATGTGGGTCCTGGGTTAATCAAACCTGGGTCCTTTGGCTTTGCAGGCATGCACCTTAACTGCTAAGCAATCTCTCCAGTCCCAAATGCTTTGTTTTAATCTTTCACATTTGTAATTAGTCATTACTAAAATAACCTAAGAGGGATGCTGTCTATGTTAGCTCTTTATCAGGTTTGGTAGATTAAAACAATATAGATACATTACCTTAGAGTTTACATGGGTCAGAAATCTAGAGTTGGCTTAGTTGGCCTGCCTTCTTATCTGAGACTTCTGGTTCAAAGCACCTGGGCTTGGGTAGAATGGCATCTTGTTTCTTCAAGGCCAATGGGAAGGACTGTCTCCAGCCCTTTGATGTTTTTTTTTTTTTTCTTATGTTGCCTTCTCATTTTTGTTTGAATAACAATCAGTTGGTTTACAGCCTTAATTGCATCTGTAGAAGTCCTTCACCTTTGCCATTCCCAGATCCTGTTCACCAGGTAGAGATTACTCATGGCCGAGGGCACTAGGGACTGGGAGTCTTGGGAACCATCTTAGAATTCTGTGGTCTACACTTTGTTATCAGTGGTGTGATTCTCTTCCAGGTAAAGTTCAAGTTTGGATATTTATCTATTTGGTTTTTTGAGTCAGGGTCTGGCCCAGGCTAACCTGGAATTCACTGTATATTCTCAAACTGGCCTCTGCCTCCTGAGTGCTGGGATTAAATGTGTGTGCTACCACACCCAGTTTATCAGTTTTAAATTGTCTTACAGGGACATCTTACATTTAAGTTATTTATTTCTTAGATTCTTCAATATGATATGTGGAATGTCACCCCTACAGACCTATGGGACTGGGCAACTCTCAAGGAGAAGATTGCAAAGTAAGTAAGGAGATATAAAGTAGCATTGACCTCAGGAAAATCTTAGAAGTATGTCACTGTAACTTCCAGAGCTCAAGTTTTGTCCTCTTCAGTGTGGCTAAATGAGGCTAAAGTGACCCGTCCCACAGAGCTAATTCTGGAAGAATAGTAAGAAAATGTATGGAAATATATAGTAACACGCAAGTTGCTTGGCATGATGGATGTATTTCAGTACATGTGACAAGTGAAACAAACTGTTTTTGTTTTCCTTCATGATATCACTTATGGGGTAATGCTGTTGCAGTGTTTGATTTTTAGAGAAATAAGTAGTTGCTTTAAAATGCTCTTGTAAAAGTATCTTTTGGTCTTAAAATTGCATGCATATCGTTTGTTGCTTTTTTAGAGATAGTCTCATTTGGTCCAGGCTGGCCGACGTTAGCCCCACTGTGTAGCTGAGGATGTCCTGAACTTCTGATTCTTCTGCCTCTACCTCCCAAGTGCTGGGTCACACGCCTGCACCACCATCTTTTATTAGCTAGAATATGCTAGAAAATTTAGAAAAAAAAACATGCATGTAGAAAAGGAGAAAAATGAAAATGGTCCCAATAGCACTTCCTTCAGAACACTTACTGTGCTATCATCCTGTAGGGGAGCCCTTCTGAGTGTGCACATGCACGTGAGCACAAACTCTTCTTTGACAAAAGGGCATGTACCATAGCGTATATCTGTTTTTTGTTTGTTTGGTTTTTCAAGGTAGTGTCTCACTCTAGCCCAGGCTGACCGAGAATTCACTATGTAGTTTCAGGGTGGCCTCGAACTCTCTGTGATCCTCCTACCTCTGCCTCCCAAGTGCTGGGGTTAAAGGTGTGTGCCACTACGCCTGGCTTATATCTGTTATTTTTGTACACATGAATTTTTCAGTTTCAAAGCTGTTTTGAAGTAAACACTACATTCATTGTTCATTAAGTTCAAATACAGAAATAAAATTGAAAGTAAAAGCCATTTATATTTCTCCAAACCATTTGTCTCACAAAACAAACAGAACTTGTTATGTGTGCCCCTCCTCCCCACTCCCCAGGTAGGGTTTCCACTCACAGTGATCCTTCTACGTCTGCCTCCCTAGTTTTGGGATCAAAGGTGTGTGCCACCAGGCCTGGCTTTCTTTGGCTTTTTTTTTTTTTTTTTTTTCCGAGGTAGAATCTTCTGTATGTTAGGCTGACCTGGAACTCATTCTTATCCCCAGCCTGGCCTTCTACTCAGCCTTCTGAGTGCTGGAAGTAAAAGCATGCACCACCATTTCCAGCTTAATTTATTCTTTTCCCCAGAGATAATATTTCTTTAATGATAAGTATTTTTCTAGTCCTTTTCCATACTTAAATATTTATTTAATTGGGGTGGTGCTGCACGCCTTTAATCCCAGCACTCAGGAGGCAGAGGTAGGAGGATTGCTGGGGGTTTGAGGCCAGCTTGGACTAGAGTGAAATTCTACCTCAAAAAACAAACAAACAAAATAATTAAACATGTGTATGCATGCAAAATTACCAGGCGCATTTGCCATTTTGCATGAGGACTTATGTCGGTGCTGGGGAATTGAACCTCACCTGGCAGGTTTTGTAAGCAAGTGCCTTGAACTGCTAAACCATTTCTCCATTCCGATAATAATAGCCTGTTTTTTATTTGTTTCTTTTGAGGCAGGGTCTCATCTAGTTTGGGGTGACATGTAAATTACTTTGTAGCCCAGGCTGGCCTCCAACTCATGACCATCCTCCTAACTCCTTTTCTATATACCTTTCCAGATAAATAATTTTGTCATGTAAATATGGTCAACTTTGACAAAAGATTTTATATTTAGTATATTCATTTGGAGATCTTATCTTTTAGTGCATGCAGATTTGCTTAATGTTTTTAGTGATTATAGATGATTTCATAGTTGGGATATATCAAGTATAACTTTTCACAACATTCTACCTATAGACAGATGATGGTGCAGTTTGCACATGAGGAAGGAAAGACATATACGTGATTGGTGGTTTGCTTGATGCCTGTCATCTAGAAAGTGACAGGTTAGGAATTCCAGTTTTACAGACTATCAGGACCTGATGCTCAATGCTGAACACTGTATGAATCTGTATATATAAAATAGGAAAGGTAGAGCTGGGTATGGTTCATGCTTTTAATCCCAGCACCAGGAGGCAGAGCTGGGAGGATCACCATGACTTCCAGGCTACTCAGAGACTACATAGTGAATTTCAGGTAAGCCTGGCCTAGAGAGGGAATCTGTCTTGAAACTCCCCCTTCCTCATCCACTCTCCCCTCTCCAAAAAAAAAAGGAGGAAAGATGGGCTCTTTGTATTAGAGAAAATGGCTTGAGTTCCACAATACTGAGATGAACATCCAAACCAGACACAGTTTATGGGAGGAAAGGGTTTATTTCAAGCTTACAAATCCAAGGGAAGTTCCATCAATGGCAGAGGAAATGGAGTCCCATTTATAAATCCAAGTAGAACAAAACACCAGCAGCCAACACCAAAAAGCTGTGAGCATGACCTTGTGGCCCAGAGCTCAGACTGCTCTCCACAGCTTTGGGCTGGAATCAGATCTGCCTCCAGTGACACACCTCTAAGTTACAAATTTAATCAAACGCTTGAGTCTGTGGGGGACATTCATCCACACTAACACAGGAAGTTAGGTAGCACGTGCAATACAAATAAAGTATATGTAAAGATACTAGCTATAGGAAATACTTGCAGAGGAAACGTTTGTATTTGGCACTTGTATTTGTTATCTGTGTGGCTAGGAAAGGTATTACAGACTTGGTATCTCTCAGGCTGAGCCCTGAAGATTTTTCACTGTGTCACACAGCATATTCTTTCTTAAATACTGTTTTGGCACTGAAAATGATAAAAAACAATTAACCATCCAGGAACTTAAAATTGGTAGTAGAGAAAGTAAGCAATATATCTTGAGCACAAGTTTTTCCTTTACATAGGATAATGGAAAGTTGTCATAATGCATGACTTGATTTTGGTCACTTTCACGTCTCTGTACTTCCTGAGGGGGGCTAGCATAGGGGTCACAGAGGCACTTAGAAAAGAGTGAGAAGGGTTGGATGAATGATTCCTACTACAGCCGGGCAACTGCTGGTGCTGGTTTGAGTGTTTCCCTGGGCAGAGTAGTGTACCGTGCTGGGTGTGATTCCTGAGCGCCGCAGTGCAAGTGGCGTTAACAGACGTCTTTAAGGACTGTTAGCCTAGAACACTATGTGACCGCTTTTCAGGACCTGTCAGGCCATTTAGAAGCAGGTGAGCAGTAGTGGTCATCCATGCTATGCATTGTGTCCTATGGGTGCTTAATTTACAAGTCAGTATGTGAGCTAAATGCCTCTGTGTTTGTCCAGGCATCTGCATATATTTCAGAGTTATAAAGCAAGCTCCCTGCTTAGCAGGTTGTAACTTTAGCGTTAGTATGTAGTAATTATTTTTCTTTTTTCCCCTTAGGTATGGTATCAGAAATAGTTTACTTATTGCCCCAATGCCGACTGCTTCAACTGCTCAGATCCTGGGGAATAATGAGTCCATTGAACCTTACACCAGTAACATCTATACTCGCAGAGTCTTGTCAGGAGAATTTCAGGTGAGAGGTTCACAACTGGCTTTACAGGAAGATCTTCTAAAGGTTGGGAGTAAATGCTTTCTCATGTTTAGTGAGCTTCCTTTTCTTAGTGTGGGGCAGAGCTTTGACACAGCATCATCATCTAGTTCAGTATAAAAGAAGCACTTAAGCCGGGCGCACGCCTTTGATCCCAGCACTCGGGAGGCAGAGGTAGGAGGATCGCTGTGAGTTTGAGGCCATCCTGAGACTTAATAGTGAATTCCAGGTCAGCCTGAGCTAGAGTGAGACCCTACCTTGAAAAACAAAAACAAAAACAAAACAAAACAAACAAAATATATGTGTATACACATACATACATATAAAGTTTTTATTTATTTATTTGAGATAGCAAGAAAGAGGCAGATAGAGAATGGACACTCCAGGGCCTTCAACTACAAACTTTAGACATGTGCACCACCTTGTGCATCTGGTTTATGTGTGTCCTGGGGAATCGAACCTGAGTCCTTTGGCATTGTAGGCAAGCGCCTTAACTGCTAAGCCATCTCTTTAGCCCATCAGCTCCGTTTTTTAAAGTTTTTATGGTATGATCATTTAGAAAAATATGAATCACTTTTTTCAGTTTTATTGAAGTATAGTTGACAAAATTTTATATCTAAAACAGATAAAATAATTTGTACATGTGCATATGTATGTATGTGTATATACATGTATATAATATATACATAAATATATTACATTTTTATTATGTTTCTTGAATAGTAAATCTCAGGAATTTAAAAGAATATAGTTTTTGTGTGGTGGGATGGTGCTCTTGGTTTTATTTAAAAAATAGGATTTAATCTAGTAATAAGCAATTTATCAGCCATCTTATTTATTTTGAGCTCTAGGCCTATGATCATGTAGGCCCTGTCATTGTTTCTTATTTCTTTCCTGCTTATTCATTCAGATTGTAAATCCTCACTTGTTGAAAGATCTTACTGAGCGAGGCTTGTGGAATGAGGAGATGAAGAACCAGATCATTGCATGTAATGGCTCTATCCAGGTACAGAGGGAACATGTGCTGTGCTTTTCGTGAACATTGGACATTGTGGTGCCACCTTGCTTATTCCAGGCAATGCAGAACAAAATGGCCACTCATTGTGGCTCTACTGATAGAGCTGTATTCATGTCTGCATTGTTGTGCTAAGATTATGTACGACTTTATGTAGCCTTTATTTTCTTGTTTTTTGTGCAGCAAGACAGGTTTCCAGTTTTTCTGCACATTTGTAAACTTTGAAAATCTTCCAGCTTAGGTGGTACTCCTTACTAGCTAAATAGGAGTGAGCACCTGGGCTGGCAGCCAGAGCTATTATTGATTCATTATGTGGCTGCAGAAAGCCTCAGAATTTGAAGATCACTGATAAAAGGTCTAAAACTGAAATCAAACCTAAAAAGCATGGTAGAGATTGAGACTGGCAGTCTCAAAGAAAGTCAGAAATAGTTTTTTTTTTTTAATATTTAATTTTTATTTATTTATTTGACAGAGAAAGAGGGGGAGAGAGAGAGAGACTGACAGGGAGAGAGAATGGGTGTGCCAGGGCCTCCAGCCACTGTAAATGAACTCCAGATGCATGCGCCCCCTTGTGCATCTAGCTAATGTGGGTCCTGGGGAATCGAACCTGGATCCTTTTGCTTTGCAGGCAAACACCTTAACTGCTAAGTCGTCTCTCCAGCCCCAGAAATAGTTTTTCAGAAATATATTTTATTTATTTATTTGCAAGCAGAGAATGAGAAAAAATGAAATGAGTGTACCAGGGCCAATTGCCACTGCATATGAACTTCAGATGCATGAGCCACTTTGTGTATCTGGCTTACGTGGGTACTGGGGAATTGAACTTGGGCTGTCAGGCTTTGCAAGCAAGTGCCTTTAACCATGGAGCAATCTCTCCAGCCCCCAGAAGTAATTTTTTAAAATTATTTTATTTGAGAGAGAGAAAGAAAGAGGCGGATAGAGATAGATAGAGAGAATGGGTGCACCAGGGCCTTCAGCCACTGCAAGTGAACTCATGACACACGTGCCACCTTGTGTATCTGGCTTACATGGGTCCTTGGGAATTGAACCTGGTTCCTTTGGCTTTGCAGGCCAGCGCCTTAACTGCTAAGCCATCCCTCCAGCCCAGAAATAATTTTTTAAAAAAATGTCTTTGAGAGTGACAGACAGGCAGAGAGAGAGAGAGAGAGAGGGAGGGAGAGAATGGACGTGCCAGGGCCTCCAGCCACTGCAAATGAAATAATTTTTAATAATAAAATGTTTGCATCTCAGAATCAAAAATATTTGTTTGTAGAAGCTATCTCTGGGTAAGCATTGGTCTGCTGGGCAACATGAAAAAAACCCTAATATTTTAATTTTTGATCGTAGCAACTATAGCATTAGCCAGTTTCTATATTTTAATGCAAATTAACTCTAGCCTAGGAAAATCTGTTTTTTTTTCCCCAGTCCAAGTGGAGTTTGTGAAATTCTACATTATTTAAAGAGGCTTATCTCTTTGCTTCCTGCAAGCAGGTCACTGTAAACTGCTTCTCTGTAGAACTCAAGGGTCAGTTACTGCTGCTTAGCTCTGCTTTTCCCATCTTTAAGCACCTCCAGAACAGTGACCTTTTGTCCATAAAGCAGTTCAAGACAGGTGATGCTTAAATAATGGTGACTTAATACTTGTGACGTGTGGACAGAACCTTTATCTAGATACAGTTCTGAAATAAAAATAAACATTTCTAAGTAATTTGTAATATTAAATAAGGGTCAAATTTGAAAAAAATGTGTTTTCTGTTCTCTGAGAGCTCAGAGAGGAAAAATTTAAATACATTTTAAATACTGTCAATCTGGCTGCTTCAGATGTCCTTTTGGCTGGATGCATGGGGTTTTGTTACATTCTAAATGACATAAATGGGTTGGGTAAACTTGACATGATAGTCTTATGAAACTGAATGGTAGGGTCAGATCTGGTGGGAAAACCAGACCCTTGCATTGTTATTCTCTTACTTATATTGTTTTCTTTAAATGAAGTAAAATGGACATTTGGTTTTCCTTTTCCAGAGCATACCAGAAATCCCTGAGGACCTAAAGCAACTTTATAAGACTGTATGGGAAATCTCTCAAAAAACTGTTCTCAAGATGGCAGCTGAGAGAGGAGCTTTCATTGATCAAAGCCAGTCTTTGAACATCCATATCGCTGAGCCCAATTATGGCAAACTCACCAGCATGCACTTCTACGGCTGGAAGCAGGTTGGTAGAAGAAATGAAGGAAGACTTGACAGTTTATGTTTTGAAATTGGAACAGTTTCCATTCCAGCTTCCTACTCCCTTCAGGTCCAAAAATGTTAAAACCTACCCTTGGTTTTTGTGCCAATCCAGCTCCTACTTTGGAATTTCTTGTTTCTGTTAAAGTTAGTTCCTTCTAGGCTTGAGAACTTGGACTTATTTCTGGCCTCTCTTCACTGTCCACGCAGTTGCTCTAGTGTGTCTGCTCCAGGGCATTTTATAAAGTCCTGTGATTCTGGGTTATATTCTTATGACTTCACATAATTTTTTGAAAATTTATTTTATTTATTTGAGAGAGAGAGAGATAGAAAGAAGCAGAGAGAGAGAGAGAGAGAGAGAGGGAGGGAGGGAGGGAGGGAGAATATGGGTGTGCCAGGGCTTCTAGCCACTGTAAATGAACTCTGGATTCATGTGCCATCTTGTGCAGCTGGCTTATGTGGGTCCTAGGGAATTGAACATTGGTCCTTTGGCTTTACAGGCAAACACCTTAACCACTAAGCCATCTCTTCAGCCCTTGACATAAATTTTATGTAGAACTATAAATTTATTTTCTTACTTAACACAGTTTTCTTGAAGGCTGCCTACCTATCCCAGGAATACTGAACAGAGATGACTACTTGAACTGTTCATACTTTCTTGTTTTACAGAGAAAAGGCATATTGTTGTGGGAAAACCTGAAGGTCATACACAAAAAAGTTAAAACAATTAAAACAAAATATTGACATTTCCAAAGAAGTAAATATGTTTTAGGGGGTTGGATTTAGCTGGTTGTTTATGAGAATGTATTTTAAAGTTTTTAAAATTAAGTGTATTTTTAACTGCTCATATGTGGGAATGTGTTCTAAACATCAATCTTACATGCTATTCTCATGTTTTTCCTAATAGTTGTATTTTTTTTCTTCAAAAAAATGCAATTTATTAATTCTTAGCTTTCATTAAACTTAGAACAAGTTACATTAAAATTAAGTCTTATGAAAATGCTTCAACATTAAGGTATTATAGCCATTTTCAGGGACCTTAACGACCTCAACTGTCCTTAAGGCTCGTAACATGGCATCACTATTGCCAGCTCTCAACATTCCTGCAGAAACACATTCAGATAAGCAGACCAATTAATTAGCTGGCTTCCTAATGGTTGTATTTTTTATTTCTCTTGTAGGGTTTAAAAACTGGGATGTATTATTTAAGGACAAGACCTGCAGCTAATCCAATCCAGTTCACTCTAAATAAGGAAAAGCTGAAAGAGAAAGAAAAGGCATTAAAAGAGGAAGAAGAGAAGGAGAGGAACACGGCAGCCATGGTGTGCTCTTTGGAGAATCGAGATGAGTGTCTGATGTGTGGATCCTGAGAAAGGCTTAGAAGAGACCAGAACATCTTCCATAGCCAAACTACTTGACGGCGCTTAGATAGTCATAGTAGATTTGCTTTGAGATGGTAACGCTTTGCTGGATCTTACTCCAAGGAAAGGAGTAGATTTTAAAGCACTGTTTCTAGTTAGTGTAAAGATAAGTTTTTTTTTTTTTTTTTTTTAAACACACGAAAACTTGCTATATTGAGAACCAAAATAGAGGTTTGGGGAATGCAAAAGAATTCTCTTGGAATTAGGACGTTGTTAGTTTCATCACCCTCTAGCATTCCTTTTCTGATGATCTAAGTTTAGTAAAGAGACTTCATTTTCTGCTTTGATGGATTTTCTTGAAGCCAAACTGAACAATTACTCATGGAAAGTGCTGAAAGAACCTTTAGGTAAGGTTCTATAGGTAATTTTGAAATAAAAACAAATATTTCTAAGTGACTGTGTGATACTAAATTTGCCATTTTCATACAAAGGTGAAATTCAAGAAAAAAATGTGTTTTCTATTCTTTGAGTGTCTAGAGTGGAAAAAATTTAAACATGTTACTTAGATTCCATATAGAAATCTGATGTTAATCTGTGATCTCCCCATGGTAAAATACACATAGCATAAAATTTACTATTGAGCTGGAGAGATGGCTCAGCAGTTAAGGCGCTTGCCTGCAAAGCCTAAGGACCCGAGTTTGATTCACCAGTACCCACGTAAAGCCATATGCACAAGGTAGTGCATGCATCTAGTCTTTGTTTGCCATGCCCATTCTTTGTCTCTTTCTCTCACTCTCTCCCAAATAAATAAATAGGTAAAATATTTAAAAATTATTATTTATCCATTTTAAGTGTAATTGAGTGGTATTTATTACCTTTACAATGTTTCATAACTCACTACTTCCAGAATTTTCCCATCATTTCAAACAGTACCTGTGCTCTCATCAGAGCAGTTATGTCTCATTCTTCCTTCCCCTCAGTCCCTCGTAACCTCTGTTCTGCTTCATGCTCTATAAAATATGTTCTAGGAACCTCTGTAGATGTAACAATATATGTATTTTTGTGTCTGTATAGCATAGTAGGTCATCTCTTCCTGTGTATAGATACCTATTTTGTTAATCTATTCATATAATGATTAAAATTTTTGTTGCTTCTTCCCTTTGACTACTGTGAACATTGGTGTATAAATGTGTATTCTTCTAAGAAGCACCTTTAACCATTGAGCCATTCCCCAGCCCACATTCTTTCAGTTTTTTGAATTCTGTGTATGGAATTGCTAGAATATATATATAATTCTGTGTTTAACCTTGAGGGGTTACCAGACTTTTCCATAGTGGCTGTACCACTTTATATTTCAGCCAGTAATACTCAGGGCTTCAGTTTCTCCACATCCTTACAACACTTGTTTTTCAAATATTTGGTAATAGCCATTCTAATGACTTGACAGTTTCCTCTAATGTGCCTTTGCAAGGAAGGGACTGTGCATCTTTATTTTCAAGCAGAGGGAGATAGAAGAGAGACAGAAGGAATGGGAGTGCCAGGACCTCTAGCTGCTGCAGACGAACTTCAGATTCATGTACCACTTTGTGCATCTGGCTTTACATGGGTACTGGGGAATCAAACCTGGGTCATTAAGCTTTGCAAGCAAATTCCTTTATCTGAAGCCCAAATCATTTGCAGTGAAATTTTTTAAAATATATTTTTTTACTTTATTTACTTTAGAGAGAGAGAGATAGAGACTGGAAGAGATAGAGACTCAAACTGAGGTCCTTTGGCTTTGCAGGTCATCACCTTAGCCGCTAAGCCACCTCTCCAGCCTGAAATTATTTTTTAAGTTTTAAGTTTTTGAGGTAAGGTCTGTCTTGCTCTAGCTCAAACTGGCCACAAACTCACATTGATCCTGTTCTGGGTGCTGGGATTAAAGGCATGCAACAACACTCCCGACCTCTTGTGTATCTGTTCTTTGGAATTTCTTGGACTTCCTGGACTTACACATTCACATCTTTCATTAAATATGTAATGTTTCTGGTTATTATTTTTTAAGACAATTTTTCTGTTTTCTCTTCGTTATAGAACTCTGTTTTTTTTTATTTTTTATTTTTATTGACATTTTCCATGATTATAAAATATATCCCATGGTAATTCCCTCCCTCCCCACCCCCACACTTTCCCGTTTGAAATTCCATTCTCCATCATATTACCTCCCCATTACAATCATTGTAATTACATATATACAATATCAACCTATTAAGTATCTTCATTATCCACTCATCTGTTGAGGGACATCTAGGCTGGTTCCATTTCCCAGCTATTATAAATTGAGCAGCAATAAACATGGTTGAGCATGTACTTCTAAGGAAATGAGATGAGTCCTTTGGATATATGCCTAGGAGCACTATAGCTGGGTCATATGGTAGATCAATCTCTAGCTGCTTTAGGAACCTCCACACTGTTTTCCACAATGGCTGGACCAGATTGCATTCCCACACCAGCAGTACAGAAGGGTTCCTTTTTTTCCACATCCCCGCCAACATTTATGATCATTTGTTTTCATGATGGTGGCCAGTCTGACAGGAGTGAGATGGAATCTCAATGTAGTTTTAATCTGCATTTCCCTGATGACTAGTGATGTAGAACATTTTTTTAGATGCTTATATGCCATTCGTATTTCTTCCTTTGAGAACTCTATTTAGCTCCATAGCCCATTTTTTTTTAATTTTTATTAACATTTTTCATGATTATAAAATATATCCCATGGTAATTCCCTCCCTCCCCACCCCCTCACTTTCCCGTTTGAAATTCCATTCTCCATCATATTACCTCCCCATTACAATCATTGTAATTACATATATACAATATCAACCTATTAAGTATCCTCCTCCCTTCCTTTCTCCACCCTTTATGTCTCCTTTTCAACTTACTGGCCTCTGCTACTAAGTATTTTCATTCTCACGCAGAAGCCCAGTCATCTGTAGCTAGGATCCACATATGAGAGAGAACATGTGGCGCTTGGCTTTCTGGGCCTGGGTTACCTGACTTAGTATAATACTTTCCAGGTCCATCCATTTTTCTGCAAATTTCATAACTTCATTTTTCCTTACTGCTGAGTAGAACTCCATTGTATAAATGTACCACATCTTCATTATCCACTCATCTGTTGAGGGACATCTAGGCTGGTTCCATTTCCCAGCTATTATAAATTGAGCAGCAATAAACATGGTTGAGCATGTACTTCTAAGGAAATGAGATGAGTCCTTTGGATATATGCCTAGGAGCGCTATAGCTGGGTCATATGGTAAATCAATCTCTAGCTGTTTTAGGAACCTCCACACTGTTTTCCACAATGGCTGGACCACATTGCATTCCCACCAGCAGTGAAGAAGGGTTCCTTTTTTTCCACATCCCCGCCAACATTTATGATCATTTGTTTTCATGATGGTGGCCAATCTGACAGGAGTGAGATGGAATCTCAATGTAGTTTTAATCTGCATTTCCCTGATGACTAGTGATGTAGAACATTTTTTTAGATGCTTATATGCCATTCGTATTTCTTCCTTTGAGAACTCTCTATTTAGCTCCATAGCCCATTTTTTGATTGGCTTGTTTGATTCCTTATTATTTAACTTTTTGAGTTCTTTGTATATCCTAGATATTAATCCTCTATCAGATATATAGCTGGCGAAGATTTTTTTCCCATGCTGTACGTTGCCTCTTTGCTTTTTTCACTGTGTCCTTTGCGGTGCAAAATCTTTGTAATTTCATTAGGTCCCAGTGGTTAATCTGTGGTTTTATTGCCTGAGCAATTGGGGTTGTATTCAGAAAGTCTTTGCCAAGACCAACATGTTGAAGGGTTTCCCCTACTTTTTCCTCTAGCAGTTTCAAAGTTTCCGGTCTGATGTTAAGGTCTTTAATCCATTTGGACTTAATTCTTGTGCATGGCGAGAGAGAAGAATCTATTTTCATCCTTCTGCAGATATTTATCCAGTTTTCAAAACACCATTTGCTGAAGAGGCTGTCTCTTCTCCAATGAGTATTTTTGGCATTTTTATCGAATATCAGGTGGCTATAGCTACTTGGGCTTACATCTGGGTCCTCTATTCTGTTCCACTGATCTACATGTCTGTTTTTGTGCCAGTACCATGCTGTTTTTGTTACTATGGCTCTGTAGCATAGGTTAAAATCAGGTATGGTGATACCACCAGCCTCTTTTTTGTTGCTCAGTATTATTTTAGATACTCGAGGTTTTTTGTGATTCCAAATGAATTTTTGGATTGTTTTTTCTATTTCCATGAAGAAAGCCTTTGGAATTTTGATAGGGATTGCATTAAATGTGTAGATTGCTTTAGGTAAGATTGCCATTTTCACGATATTGATTCTTCCAATCCAGGAACAAGGGATGTTTCTCCACTTTTTAGTGTCTTCTGCAATTTCTCGCTTGAGTGTTTTAAAGTTCTCATTGTATAGATTCTTTACTTCCTTGGTTAGGTTTATTCCAAGGTATTTTATTTTTTTTTTGATGCAATTGTGAATGGGAGTAATTCTCTGATTTCATCCTCTGTGTGTTTGTTGTTAGCATATATGAAGGCTACTGATTTCTGTGTATTTATTTTGTATCCTGCTACATTGCTGTAGGTTTTGATCAGCTCTAACAGCTTGCTAGTAGAGTCTTTAGGGTCCTTTATGTATAGAATCATGTCATCTGCAAATAATGATAACTTGATTTCTTCCTTTCCAATTTGTATCCCTTTTATGTGTGTCTCTTGCCTTATTGCTATGGCTAAGACTTCCAAAACTATATTAAATAGAAGTGGGGACAGTGGACACCCTTGTCTTGTTCCTGATTTTAGTGGAAAAGCTTCTAGTTTTTCCCCATTTAGTAATATGTTGGCTGTAGGCTTGTCATAAATAGCCTTTATTATATTGAGATATGTTCCTTCTATTCCCAGTCTCTGTAGGACTTTTATCATGAAGGGATGTTGGATTTTGTCAAATGCTTTCTCTGCATCTAATGAGATGATCATGTGATTTTTGTCCTTCAACCCGTTTATGTAATGTATTACATTTATAGATTTGCGTATGTTGAACCATCCCTGCATCTCTGGGATAAAGCCTACTTGGTCAGGGAGAATGATCTTTTTGATATACTCTTGTATTCTGTTTGCCAATATTTTGTTGAGAATTTTTGCATCTATGTTCATGAGGGAGATTGGTCTGTAATTTTCTTTTTTTGTTCTATCTTTGCCTGGTTTTGGTATCAGGGTGATGCTGGCCTCATAGAAGGAGTTTGGTAGAATTCCTTCTTTTTCTATTTCCTGGAAAAGCTTAAGAAGCAATGATGTTAGCTCTTCCTTAAAAGTCTGGTAAAATTCAGCAGTGAATCCATCCGGGCCTGGGCTTTTTTTAGTTGGGAGATTATTGATAACTGTTCGGATCTCCATGTTTGTTATAGGTCTATTTAAGTGATTAATATCATTTTGATTTAATTTAGGTAGGTCATATAGATCAAGGAAATCATCCATTTCTTTCAGATTTTCATACTTTGTGGAGTATATGCTTTTATAGTATGTCCCTATGATTTTTTGAATTTCTCTGGAATCTGTTGTGATGTTACCTTGTTCATCTCTGATTTTATTAATTTGTGTCTCTTCTCTCTTTCTTCTGGTCAGATTTGCTAAGGGTTTATCAATCTTGTTTATCCTTTCAAAGAACCAACTCTTTGTTTCATTAATTCTTTGGATTGTTCTTTTTGTTTCTATCTCATTAATTTCTGCCCTAATCTTTATTATTTCTTCCCGTCTACTAATTTTTGGTTTGCCTTGTTCTTCTTTTTCCAAGGCTTTAAGGCGAAGCATTAGGTCGTTTACTTGCGACCTTTCTAATTTCTTAATATAGGCACTTAAGGCTATAAATTTACCCCTTAGAACTGCCTTCATTGTGTCCCAGAGATTTTGGTATGTTGTGTTCTCATTATCATTTGACTCTATAAATTTTTTGATTTCCTTTTTGATTTCTTCATTGACCCACTCATCATTTAGTAGTGTATTGTTTAGTTTCCATGATTTTGTGTATGCTCTATAACCTTTCTTGCTACTGATTTGTAGTTTAATTCCATTGTGGTCAGATAGAATGCAAGGAATTATTTCAATTTTCCTGAATTTGTTAAGATTTGCTTTGTGTCCTAATACATGGTCTATTTTAGAGAATGTTCCATGTGCTGCTGAAAAGAATGTATATTCTGCAGCCTTTGGATGAAATGTCCTGTATATATCTGTTAGGTCCATTCCTTCTATGACCTCATTTAGTCCAGATGCCTCTCTGTTTATTCTTTCCCTGGATGACCTGTCAATTGATGAGAGTGGGGTGTTAAAGTCACCCACCACCACTGTGTTTGGTGTTATCTGTGACCTTAGTTCTAATAGTGTTTGTTTGACGAATTTGGGAGCCCCCATGTTAGGTGCATATATGTTTAGGATTGTAATGTCCTCCTGTTGGAGTGTGCCCTTAATCAATATAAAGTGACCTTCCTTATCTTTCTTGACTAACGTCGGACTAAAGTCTACCCTGTCTGATATTAGGATAGCAACCCCTGCTTGTTTTCTAGGCCCATTTGCTTGAAACACCGTCTTCCAACCTTTCACCCTAAGATAATGTCTATCCTTTGTAGAAAGGTGAGTTTCTTGGAGACAACAAATTGTAGGATCCTGCTTTTTAACCCAGTCTGCAAATCTATGTCTTTTCGTTGGGGCATTGAGACCGTTGATATTAAGAGATATTATTGAAAGGTGTGTATTTATGTTTGCCATTTGTGTGTGTGTGTGTGTGTGTGTGTGTGTGTGTGTGTGTGTGTGTGTGTGTGTTACTGGTTCTACCTGTGCTCTCTTCTGTTAACTGGTATTTGAGTATAGCTTGTTTTTTCTAGGTTCCTTATATGTGTGCTTTTCCTTTTGTTCAGCATGGAGGATTCTATCAAGTATTTTCTGTAGAGCTGGTTTTGTCTTCAAATACTCCTTTAACCTGCTTTTGTCATGGAATGTCTTTATTTCTCCATCTATTTGAATGGATAACTTTGCAGGATAAAGTAACCTTGGTTGACAGTTGTTATCTTTCAGAACTTGGAATATATCACTCCAAGCCCTTCTGGCTTTAAAAGTTTGTGTTGAATAATCTGCTGTAATCCTGATGGGCTTGCTTTTGTAGGTAACTTGATTTTTCTCTCTAACTGCTTTCAATATTTTTTCTTTGGTTTGTGTGTTTGGAAGTTTGATTATAATATGGCGAGGAGAGGTTCTTTCTGGATTTTGTCTGGCTGGGGTTCTAAAGGCTTCCTGTATCTGTATTGGCACCTCTTTCCCAATTTGGGGGAAATTTTCCTCTATGATTTTGTTGAAGATGCCTACTATGCCTCTGTAGTGGAGTTCTTCTCCTTCTACTATGCCCTGAATTCTTATATTGGATCTTTTCATAGTGTCCCGAATATCTTGAAATTCCCACTCATACTTTTCTATAAGTTTGTCTTTCTCTTTTGTTGGACTGCATTAGGTCTGCCACCTGGTCTTCTAGCTTAGATATTCTGTCCTCTCCCTCATCCATCCTACTGGTGAGATTTTCTACAGAGTTTTTTATTTCATTAACTGTGTTCTTCATTGCTAGTAATTCTGACTGGTTTTTCTTTATATATATATATATATATATATATTTCTATTTCCCTATTTATGTCTTGTATTGCCTTCTTTATTTCATTAAATTGGTGTCCTGCCTCTTCTTTGATTCCTTTGATTTCCTCTTTGATTTCTTCTTTGATTGTTTTCATGTGTTCTTTGACCTCTTTGAACATATTTATAATTATTCTTTTGAACTCTTTCTCAGGCATTTCCTCTAACTCTTTCTCACTGGAGGACATTTCTGATGCATTAAAACTTTTGGGTGGATTTATATCGTCTTGCTTTTTAGTGTTTCTTGTGTTATAATGTATATATTTTTGCATCTTGGATTAAGTTAATGCTTGGATTTTCTAGCTAGCTGTGTATTCTTAGCTGTATCAATTGATTTGATGTAATATATTTTCAGGGTAGGACCTTAAGGTATTAGGTGTGGCTCTTAAGACTCTCAGAGTATCTACAAAGATGTTCTTAGGGGTTGAATTTCCCTGCTATAGGAGTATTCAAGCAGGCTGAGTGGAATAAAATACAGGTAGATTCTAAAATTTAACTAAACACTGTACACATTCAATCAAAAACAGCCCCGAGTATGTATGCAAGAGTAGTTATTATAATGACCAGATCTTCTATCAACAAAGAGGTTTAGATTTCTGGTCTGTTGAGGGATCCAAGTCAGCTTGTGACCAAGTGAGACCCTTCCCTGGTACAATCCCAGTTACCTTGGGTGATTTTGGTCTCAGTCAAGTTGCTGCCTGGGTCGTCGGGCTGCTGTTCTGATTTCTGGAGCTGGGCACTTGCTTTTTCTATGGGGCAAACCGAGCCGCTGCTGCTGCCTCTGCTGCTGCCGTAGCTGCCACCACCGGAGCCACCACCGCTGCTGAAGCTGCTGCTGCCGTGTCCACCGCCGCTGCTCCCCCCCGAAGCCGCTGCTGCGGGATCTGCCGCCGCTGCCGCTCCTGGGTCCGCTGCTGCTGGGGCCGCTGGTACCGGTGCTGGGGCCGCTGAAGTTGCTGCCGAACTCTGCTCCTGCTTGGGTCCCGCTGTCAGCCCAAGTTGGCGTGGCCGGTCCCGGGCCGCTGCTGTGTTCGCTGGAGCTGGGCTCAGGCGGTGGGGGAGGGGAGGGAGCCGTGGCTGCTCTGGTTGTCTCGCTGCTCCACGTGTGCTTTTACCTCGCGGTCTGCTCCTCCGGTGCTCGCTGCCGCTCTCCCCTCACGTTTCCCGAGTTGCGGAGAGCACGGTGTGAGGGGAAAATCCCGCACCTGGCTTGTCCTGCGGCTCGAGCCGAGAGTCCGGCGGCTTTCTGCTGCGCTGCGGCTGCGGCGGTTGGCCGAGCTGCTGGAGCCGCTTTTCCCGCCTGTGCAGGCTCTGGATACTCTATAACTCTTCTACTTCTCCGCTGCCGCCTCAATTTCCTATACACCTCACTTTTTAGTAAAAGTGTGTATTTTGCTGAGTTTTTTGGGTCTTTTTCCCCCCTAGGCTGCTTTGGCGTGGTACCTACGCTGCCATCTTAACCGGAAGTCTCAGCTTGATTCTTTAGTGACTTTCTGCCCAGGCAGGTGGAGTCTTAAGCAATACAGTTTTACCATCTTGTTCTGGTGGACAATCAAGGGTCTTGGCAATAGTCTGTAATGTTTTGGGGCATCAGGGGTTTCTCTGGCCAGTAACTCTGGAAGATATCCCACCCTGGCATTGAAATTTTTCTAATAACAACCTATGGCTTCTGGGCACAACACTATCCACCTCAAGATGCTTAAGCCCAAAGCACAAATTGAGTTTTAATTTTTTTTGTCTGATTTTCTTATTTGCCCATGTTTTCCTTTAACTTTTAGTGTATTTAAGACACTTGTTTTTATGTCTGTCCAGCATGACCAGGCTCTTGGCTTCTTCAAGGATAGCTTCTGTCAGTTTATTTTGTTTCTTGACTGGTCCTTATTTCCCTACTTACTTGTATTTGTGATTTTTTTGTTATTGAAAATTGAGAATTTGATTATTGTAATGAAGTGATTTTGGAAGTCAAATTCTTGAGGTTTGCTGTTTTGTGGTGGTGTTTGTTATGTTGTTAAAAATGGCTCAGTTTTCCAGACATGGTGGCACACACCTTTGGTCACGGCACTTGGGAGGCGGAAGTAGGAGGATCACTGAGTTTGAAGCCAGCCTGGGACTACACAGTGAGCTCCAGGTCAGCCTGGGACAGTGAGAGACCCTAACCTCAGAAAAAACAAACAAAAATAAGTAAAATTTATAGGCTTATACAGTTTATAGGTTGAGAGCCTTGCAAGGAGAAGAGACCATGTTCCCTGGATAAGGACCCTATTATATTGCCAGATATGCATACTGGCAAATCTTCCTGCTATGCCCTGGCCTTTTACCAGGGTACTGTAACCAGAAAAAGGAAATAAGCCTTTCAGAGGTTGCTGTGACAATAATTGCAGGAAATCTGAAGTTTCACTGGTCCACAGAGTAGAGGCTTAAGGAGGTTAGGTGATCATGGGGTCTTAGGTCTATTTCATAATGGCTCTGGAAGGGGTCCCCCAAACCACCCCATGGGCATTTCTTCACTTCTGGAATGCATGATTATAACATGCTCAGCAAGTGATGTCTTCAGCCATAGGGCCTTATTTTTTAGTTCTGGTGGGTGGCCAAGAGCACTGGCGACAGTCTGTATTGTTTCAGGGCCTTAGAAACCTCCCTGACCAACAATTCCCCGAGAGGCATACCAGCCTTGGCACTTGGGTTTCCCCTATAATAACCTATGGCTTCTGAAATGAGCATTATCTATCCGTAAGGGTACGCTTCTGTTCAAACTTAAAAAAATTATAGGCATATGTTATTTATTTGTGTGTGCTGCAAACCAATGCCAGGTGCATGCACCGCTTTTTGCTCCTGGCTTTACATGTACACTGGGGAGCTGAACCTGGGCAGCAGGCTTCGCAAACAAATGCCTTTAACCACTGAACCGTTTCCCCAGCCCTTGTATGTTTTAAGTTAGCTAACAAAGAAGTAAATATCCATGTGGCTTTTTCATAAGTCATGACCTCCTTTTTATATGCATAAAATATATAAGAAATAGCTTGACCCGGTGGCACATACCTTTAACCCCAGCACTTGGGAGGCAGAGGTAGAAGGATTGAGGCCACCCTGAGACTACATAGTGAATTCCAGATCATCCTAGGTCAGAGTGTGACTACCTCAAAAAAATCAAAAACAAACAAAACAAAACAAAATAAAATGTATAGGAAATAGACTAAAGTCATCTTTTGCAAAATGGAGAAGCCATCTTCTCTGCAATATTCTCCTTTTCTGCGATTTTTTTCAAAAATTTAAAAATTAAGCCAGGCGTGGTGGAGCCTTTAATCCCAGCACTCGGGAGGCAGAAGTAGGAGAATCGCCATGAGTTCAAGGCCACCCTGAGACAACAGAGTTAATTCCAGGTCAGCCTGGACCAGAGTGAGACCCTACCTCGAAAAACAAAAACAAAACAAAAAAAATTTTTTTTTAATTGTAAGCTGATTCTGAGCCATTTCTCAACTATAAACTGTCCACTCCACACTCTTTTTTTAAAATGTATTTTATTTTACTTATTTGAGAGAGAGTGGTAAAGAAAGCGGCAGACAGAGACAGATAGAGAATGGGTGTGCCAATCTAGCCATTTCAAACTCCAGATGCATGAGCCACCTTATGGACCTGACTTTATGTGGGTAGTGGGGAACTGAATCTGGGACCTTTGGCTTTGCAGGCAAGTGCCTTAACCGCTAAGTCATCTCTCTAGTCTCATACTCTGCTTTATGTTGCTGGGGCTAACACACTGCAGATTGTATTTATCCTTTGTCAGGCCGGTTCTCTGTCTTTGCTTCTCTTTGTGTGTGTGTGTGTGTGCATGTGCACACGTGCATGTGGTGTATGACGTGTGTGCTTCTATGTATGCAGCTGCATGTGCCTGTATGACTACATGAAGAAACCACAGGAAGATACTGAGTATTTTTCTTTAGCACTCTTACACTTTATTTCCTTGAGACAGGATCTCAAACTGAACCTGGAGCTCACCGTTTTTTTAAATAGCTCAGACTGGCTGACTAGTCCTCCTCTCTCTGCCCCTCTCAGCACTGGGGTTACGTGTGTGCACAGACACGTTGGCTTTCTATGAGCATGCTGGTGATCTGAGCTTGGGTCCTCATGCATGTGTATCAACCACACTTATTCGCGGGGCCATCTCTCCAGCCCCTAGCAGGCAAGTTTCTATTGTATGTTTCCAAAACTAAATCCTACAGGGTTATTGGAAAGTAGGAGGAAGTCTTAGTGCACTATGACCCCATCAGTAGACTTTCATCATGGCAACAGTAATGGGATTCCAGATTGTAGTTGCTCTGGGAACGAGCGCCCTACATCCCCCTGCAAGCACTAGCTCCTCTGGGCAGTCTCCTCCACCTCAATGAGAAGTATTCATCCCACCTTCTTTACTCCAGACTCTTAAGAACAGCATTAGCCAGGTAACGCCTGTTCTCGGAAATCTGCATCCCATCAGAGGGTTGTCCTGTGCTGCATCCTGCTCGGAGAACTGTAAGGACCCCTCTTCTAGTGTCTAGGTTCTGATGATTGGAAACTCTTCCTTTTGATCCACGATCCCTCGCAGTGATGCGGCTCCCTGCTCTCTCTGTGTGGTCTTAACATTGCCTTCCTCCTTTCAACGACGCCTCTCCTGTTTAACTCTTTCCCTACATTCAGTTCTCGTTGGAATACCTAGTGTGGCTTGTTTCCCCAGGTGGACATTGACTTGTGCAAGTTGTTTGGAAGTTCTTCTTAGCATCAGGCTAGTTTTCTACTTAGGACTATGTTAGGATAATTTAATTGATTCTGGAAAGATAAAATCGGGAGATAATCAAGCAAAGATGCCAAGTTTATTATTATTCTCAATTATTATTTGGTTCCATGTTTCTAGTTCTGTGAAACGGTCTACTCTTCTTTACCCTGGTGAAACATCATACTGGACTCAGAGAGTTGTTCTCCTAGAATTTTCCTCTGGACGTCTGCCTTGGTTTTGTGTTTACCATGCCCATTGACTATCCCCAACTTTAGGCAAAGCTCTGTGTGGGAAGCATGCGTATCCTGGGCTCTAACGCGTTCCTTCTTCCAATCTCCTTAGGTGCTGGTGGCGGCAATGCTGCAGTCAGGTTCGCTCTGCTGGTAGAAGTCACCCAAGGCTTATTTTGGCTTAATGGTTTGAGGGGAAGCTCCATGATGGCAAGGGAAAACGGTGGCATGAGCAGAGGGTGGACATCACCCCCTGGACAACAGGAACAGGAGACTGTGCCAAACACTAGCAAGGGGAAACTGGCTATAATACCCATATGCCCGCCCCCAACAATGCGCTCCCTCCAGGAGGCCTCAATTTCCAAATCCCCACAAGCTGGGAACCTAGAGTTCAGAACACCTAACTTTATGGGGGACACCTGAATCAAACCACCACATTCTGCCCTTGGCCCCCATAAACTTATAGCCATACATGATGTAAAACGCAGTGCATTTATCCAACTTTAAAAGTCCCCATAGTTTTACCAGTTTCAATGACGTTCATATATCCCCATAATCCAAGATCTTTTAACTGAGTCATAATACCAAAAAATAACCTCAAAAAACCCATAATGGCACAGAATAAACATTTACACTACAAAAGATGGCATTGGACATAGCAAAGAAATATTCAACCAATATAAGAATTAAACAGGGCAAACACTCAACTCTGTAGCTCCAAGTCCAACAACTCTAACCAGTGACAAGTCTCCAAGGCCGATAATTATAACCAGCAACAAGTCTCTGGAGTTCCAATTCCGCCCCTCCAGTTAGGCTACTTACAGTCCTGGAAAACTTGATCCGGTGCCGGCAGCTTTCCTTAGCAGCCATTTTGTGGTCCTGGCATCTCCACTGGGTCTCCACTGCAAACCACGTTCATCCTCATGGCCCCATGAGGCTTCCATGCAGGCAGCCAGCAAACCTGCTTCACTCTGCCCATGGCCATTTCCAAAACACAAGACTTGCAAACTCAATGACCCTCTCCTGCATTTCTTATAGTCCACAATACCAGGTAGGGTGCCAGTTTGTTAATCCAGGGGGGAATAAAGCAGACTTTGAAGAACAGGACACTCAGGCCCCTTCAAAAGAATATATTTTCTGTTGCTCCATTGCAGGTCAGCTGGCCCAATCTCAAAGGTTGTAATCTCTCAATTGCAGCTGAATGGGCAGCAGTTCACCCAAAGATTTCATTTTTTTTCTATGCCATATCCCACTGCTCACACCAGTCCATTTCTATTCAAAGCAACCCTGTACAAATTCTCAGGACACAGACTTAACAGCAAGCTTCACCTTACTGTTGCAGTCAGGTTTGCATTGCACATGGTGGTACATGCTTCCGAAATTTTTTTGTTTTGTTTTGAAGGTAGGCTCTTGTAGCCCAGGCTGACCTGGAATTCACTGTGTAGTCTCAGGGTGGCCTCAAACTCATGGCAATCTTCCTACCTCTGCCTCCCAAGTGCTGGGATTAAAGGTGTGAGCCACCGTGCCCATCTGCGTCTGGAGTTTGTTTGCAGTGGCTAGAGGCCATGGTGTACCCATTCTCTTTCTCTCCCTCCCTCCCTCAAGTAGATAAATAAATAAAAATAAATTTTAGAAAAGAAGTAAGGGATGAACTCCCTGCTCATTTTCCACCATGCTGAGATTAAAAAAAATTATTATTTATTTGAGAGACAGAGAAAGAGAGAGAAAATGGGCACGCCAGGGCCTTCAGCCACTGCAAAAGAGCTCCAAATGCACGTGCCCTCTTGTGCATCTGGCTTAAGTGGGTCCTGGAAAATTGAAGCGAGGTCCTTTGGCTTTGTAGGCAAATGCCTTAACCACTAAGCCATCTCTGCAGCTCATTGATTCGGTTTTTAAAAGGAGGACTAGAAGCCAACATTGTGGCTCACATGTATAATCACAGCACTTGGGAAGCTGAAGGAGGAGGATCACACAAGCATCATGAATAAAAGATGAATGAATGTAGCCAGGTGTGGTGGTGCATGCCTTTAATTCCAGCACTTAGGAGGCAGAGGTAGGAGAATCACTGTGAGTTCAAGGCCAGCCTGAGACTGTATAGCATGAGCCGGCACGAGACTATATAGCGTGAATCCAGGTCAGGTTGGGCTAGAGCAAGACCCTGCCTCGTAAAAAAAAACAAAAAGAAAACAATAACAAAATAAAAAGGGCAATACAGGAAAAAGTATTTCTTTCTGGGGCTGGGTGAGGGTGAGGAGAGAGCAGTGGGCTGTGGGTAATGGTGTGATTGTCCAGAGATTGGCATGGGTGGGCAAGGGAAGAGCCTAAGACACTGTCTTCCTTGTACCTGCCCTGCCCATCTCCATGCTTTGCCTTTCTTTGCCTCCTAGCAAGAGCTTTCAGCCCAGCCCTTGCCACTCTCCTTGGCTTATCCCAGAGCCGATACCCCAGCACCATCAGGCAGGAGCAAAGAAAACCAGCAGGGCTCCCCAAATGCAGTTAAATGCACCCCTCCTTCTTCCCCTGGGAGCCCAGGCTTTGCCTCAGCTAATGGGCATAGACAAGAGCTGTCTGATAGACCCACGGTCTCCCAGAAACCCCGTAGGACCAGCTTGGAGCCTGGTCTGACATCTAGACCAGGCTGTTCCTAGGATCTATGCTGCCCAGGTTTCCGTGGCTGGTGCCAAAGACAACACAGATGGCAAACTCAGACAGAAAGCTGACTCCAAGACAGCTCTGCCAAGGGAGAGGACTGCAGGATGTTGGTTAGTTGGTTAGTCCAACAGGCAGGAACTAACCTTCCGGGACGAGGATCCTGGAGTCCAAAGAAGGGACATTTATTGAACCACAATCTGTGCGTGTGTGTGTACGCACACACACTCAAGGGTGTTAAAGCATCACTAGTATTTTTACTACATTTATGGAAGAAGGAAGCCCTGGAAACAGAATAAGCGGGAGGAGGAGCTAATGATGTGTGGGTATTATTATCCTATCTTGGTGGTGGGGCATCTGGGGCTAGACTTTTTAATTAATTAATTTTTTTTAGACAGGGGGAGAGAGGGAGAGAGAGAGAGAGAAGAGGTGCACTAGGGCCTCAGCCACTGAAATTGAACTCCAGATGCTTGCGCCACCTAGCGGGCATGTGTGACCTTGAGCTCACCTCACCTTTGTGCACGTCTGGCTAACAGGGGATCTGGAGGGTTGAATGTGGGTCCTTAGGCTAAGATGACTTGCCCAAAGTTACTTTGCAGACCTGTGGCAATGGGTGGGCTGGGTTACCTGATCCAAACCTGGCTCCCTCTTCCCATCCCTCTGTTTTGTCTCTGCTCTGGGCCCAGGGAAAACTCCATTGTGGAAGAGGATGTGTGGGCCAGGCATAGAAGGTCAGGAAGCAGGCAGAGGGGGAGGGATTCTTTGGTGGTCTGGGCTGAGGCTCCATAGGAGGGCCAAGGGCTGGGAGGTCTGTGCCAAAGCCTTGGGTGGGGGTGAGAACGATGGGAGAGCAGAAACTACGTAAGATTGTGTGCTTGGTGCAAGGCATTCTAGCTTGGGTTTGTTCAGCCTTGCTGGGTTCAGTAGACAGCTCAGTGCAGATGTCAGGTGCCCTTCACACCCAGCTCACCTCCAGCTGCCCAGGGCCGGGGTTGGGGGGACAATCCTCACGAGATCCGTCCCCGTGTCCAGCAGTGCAGGACTTGTCCCTGCAGGTGCTCTCACTGCGCTCCAGAGGCCACTTTGACATAACACGGCCCTCCCTCCACTGGGGCAAGCCCTGGACCTAGCAGTTAATGACCAGCAGAAGTGGCTTCCTCACTTCCTTCTCCTGCTCCCCAGGGACTGTAGCAATTTACACCGGACACATCATTTGGTCAGTTCACACCTCGGCCAACTCAAACCCCAGAATTGTTGGCTTGTTTCTCTTCAAGGATCTATTTGTTTCCAAGGGCTCTGTAATCAATCGACACAGAAACGGTGCTTACAGGGGTAGAAGGGTTTCTTCCCACCCACAGTTCTGTTGGCTAGAGGTCACGGACGGAGGCGACCACAGGGCCATGCTTTTTCTCACAGCCTGACTCCAATCTGCCTGCCAACACATGTTTTTCTTTTCTCTTACAAAGGTGTTTGCCAGTGGATTTAGGGTCCATTTGGGTAATCCAGGAGAATCTCTTCCTTTGGCTTTGCAGGCAAGCACCCTAACTGCTAAGCCATCTCTCCAGCCCTGGTGATCCTTTTTAAAATTTGATTCCATCTGCAGCGAAGACTCTCTTACTAAATAAGGTCATGTTCACAGGCTCCAGGAGTTGGGACCTGGACACTTCTTGGTGGGGGCCACAGTGCAGCCCATTCCAGCTTCCATGTGTGGAATATGAAAGAACGAGAGGAAGAGAGTCAGCGTGTGGAGGGCTGACGTAGTGTGGGGGTGACAGTCATGGTGAGGAACAAAGGCTCTGCACCCAGGAAGCCCATGTGGTTGAGAACTGTAAAGTCCTGGGGTCCAGGGATTCGGCTCAGAAAGGGTTGAGACCTACCTGTGGATTATTGTTAATCCAGTCAGACTTCCTGGCGGAGGTGAGCTTCAAGCCTTGCATTAGAAAATAGCAGTCCTTGGCTGGGGCGAAGCGTCAGCAGTTAAAGGCACTTGCTTGCCAAACGTGCAGGCTCAGGTTCAATTCCTCAGCACCAAAAAACCAGACCCACAAAGTGTTTGCATGCACCTGGAGTTCATTTGCAGAGGGCAGGAGGCCTCAGTGCACCCAAACTCATCCACATGTACTCTTTCATAAATAAGTATTTTAATTCCAAAAAAAAAAAAAAAAAAAAAAAGGGCTGGAGAGATGGCTCAGCAGTTAAGGTGCTTGCTTGCCTGCTAAGCCCAACGACCCAGGTTCTATTCCCCAGTACTCACATAAAGCCAGATGCACAAAAAGTGGCACATACATCTGGAGTTCATATGCAGCAGCTCAAGGCCCTAATGTGCTTTCTCTCTCTCTTTCTTCTTGAAAATAAATAAACAAAGCTATTCTTTAAAAAAGGAAGGAAAATAGCAACCCATCGAGTGCACAGTGAACCCCGAGGCTGAGGAGACATCACTCAGTCAGGGCCACGTTTTTGAAAGTTTTATGTAGCCCGGGCTCATCTTCAACTCTATTTGGCTTACAATGACCCCGAAATCCTGCCATTTGCCCTCACCTCTTCAGTGCTGGGGCTATAGACATGTGCTAGCATGCAGGTTTAGGAGGTGCTGGGGATTAAACCAACAGACTGGCCTTTAACAAACTTTCTTTTGTTGTTATTTTTATTTATTTGAGAATGACAGACAGAGAGAGAGAGAGAATGGGCGCACCAGGGCCTTCAGCCACTGCAAACAAACTCCAGACACGTGCGCCCTCTTGTGCATCTGGCTAACGTGGGTCCTGGGGAATTGAGCCTCGAACCAGGGTCCTTAGGCTTCACAGGCAAGCACTTAACTGCTAAGCCATCTCTCCAGCCCTTAAAATTCTTTTTGTTTATTTTATTTATTTGAGAATGACAGAGAGAGAGAGAGAGAGAGAGGGAGAGAGAATGGGTGCACCAGGGCCTCCAGCCACTGTAAACGAACTCCAGACACGTGCGCCCCCTTGTGCATCTGGCGAACGTGGGTCCTGGGGAATCAAGCCTTGAACCAGGGTCCTTAGGCTTCACAGGCAAGCGCTTAACTGCTAAGCCACCTATCTCTCCAGCCCATGGCCTTTTTTTTAAAGAGAGAGAGAGAGAGAGAGAGAGAAAGAATTGGCATTCCAGGGCCTCCAGCTACTGCAATCAAACTCCAGATGGCCTTGTGTGCATGTGCAATCTTGAACGCTTGTGTCACTGTGTGTCTGGCTTATGTGGAACCTGGAGAGAAGAGCATGAGTTCTTAGGCTTTGCAGGAGAGTGCTTTAAATGCTAAGCCATCCCTCCAGCCCCTCTGGTGTCTTCTAAACACCATGACCTTCCAGCTGTGTTTCTTCTCAGCTCCAGGGCTTCCGTGGGTAGAGTGGGTCTCCTCCCTCAGACAGACAGACCCTCCAGCATGTTGGCAATGTCTGACAGGGGAGCAAGGTGTTGTGGCTGCAGAGAGCAGGACTCATGCCAGGTCAGCCCGGGATAGGGAACAGGAGGTGGTCACAGGCGTCTTAAGCAATAATGTGGTTCACCTCCCTCCATGCACTCCCAGGTCCATCAGCTCCTCTTCTCCATCTCTTTCAATGGGAGGTCACCTCATGGCCACGCCAGGATCAAACACATCATCCTGCTTCCTCCCCCCCCCCCCCATACACCAAGCCCTGACCACCCCACCAGCAGTCTTCTATATCCTGCTACCAAAAGTCAGGCTGGCCTCTCCACTCCCTCGAGCCCCTCTTACTCCTGTTGTCAGAAGACTCCTTCCCGAAAGCAACCCTGACCGCCTCACCCTGTGAGGATCCCGCAGAGGCTCTCACCGCTAGCTTCTTCCATGGCACCCAAACTCTTCCTCCACCCCTCCCCGAGGGTCTCTACCCCACAACCTGCTTGTGCTCTGAGACCGGCCCCTCCCTCCCCCCACTGCCTGACCTGTGCCTTGCCTGGCTATTGCGTTTTTTTTTTTTTGTTTTTTTTTTTTGGTTTTTCAAGATAGGGTCTAGTCCAGGCTGTCTTGGAATTCACTACCTAGTCTCAGGCTGGCCTTGAACTCACAGCAATCCTCCTACCTCTGTCTCCCGAGTGCTGGGATTAAAGGCGTGTGCCATCATGCCAGGCTACTTGGCTCTTGCTTGTGCTTGCTCTTGGGCCCCAAATGTCACCTGCTCCAGAAGCCTCTGTGATCACTGTTGCCCCCATCCTTAGGCCCTTGAGTTGGTCTTGCATCTGGGACTCACACTGAGCCTCACTAAGGAACACTGGGCAGTTCCCCTGGTGTTTGAGCCTTCCGCTGTCCTCACTCGCACCCCAGGACTATAAGGCAGCCAACTTATCCATCATCCCTTTTCTTTAATAAAAACATTTATTTATTTATTTATTAGAGAGAGAAAGAGGCCAGGAAGGGGGGGGGGAGATTGAGAAAGATAGAATGGGCATATCAGGTCCTCTAGCCACTGCAAAAAAAAACTCCAGACACATGTACCACCTTGTGCATCTGGTGTACATGGGTACTGGGGAATTGAACGTAGGTGCTTAGGCTTTGCAGGCAAGCGCCTTAACTGCTAAGACATCTCTCAGCCCTCCCCTTTTTTTTTGTTTTGTTTTTCGAGGTAGGATCTTGCTCTAGCCCAGGGTGACCTGGAATTCATCATGGTTCTCTCAAGGTGGCCTCAAACTCATGGAGATCCTCCTACCTCTGCCTCCTGAGCGCTGAGATTCAGGGCGTGTGCCGCCACACTCGGCTCCTCTCCCTCTTTTTAGTTTCCCTAAACTCTGCTTCCCACACTTCCCTCCTAGAGGAGACTGTCCAGGTCTTCATGTCCTCTTCTCCTCTCTGATATCCAACTTGCTTTCTGGCGGGGTCTGAAGCCCCTCATAGTGTTTAGAAACCCAGTGGTGGCTCTGGTTAGCATGGAGGGGTGGTGGAGGGGGAAGAGGAACGGTTCTGGCATATGGAGTGGGAGGGAAGCTTCTGGGGGCAGGGGTTGCTTGAAGCCTCTGCCTCTGATCCATTCCTCAGTCCGGGACTTCCCAGTCACAGATACTCTCAGGGTGCCAAAACAAGAGGGTCTAGGCCCGCACAACTGCCCTGATCACCTTTGAGATGTCCTGGGCTTGGACCCTGTCATCCCTCCTGTTTCCTCTAGGTTGTCCTCCTTGGTCTCTTCCCTGGTTGGCCAGGGCGTACATTTAACCAACAGCTCCCACGGCCACATTCCACACTGGGGCTGTTAAATCTCATATCTTATTTGAATCCCAGAACCTCTTGCTAAGCAGTGATCATCAAACCTGTGTTCCAGGTGAAACTGATGGGCAGAGATCTTGCCCTTGGCCAAAACTCTGCACTGGTCAGTGGCAATGCTGGGACACAGAGCCCGGCTGGGATATGCACACTTCTGGAAGATACGTGGCGTGGGGTGAGGCTGCAGGTAGCTCTGCCGGAAGGGAAGCTCCGTGGCGTCTGTGACAACAGGGATCAGGCCGAGTAAATGCGAGCCAATCTCTGCACTTCCTCTGCTGGTTCATTTTTAAGGCGTGTGGGGGAGGGGCTTGCTGAGAATCCATTGGTCTGATGGTCTGCAGGCCTGACTGCTTTGCTGGGCCCACCTGCCTAACCCTTGTTGCTGGATCTCGGCAGGGCCCATCCCGCTGTGAGTCTCCCGTACATAAGGAAGGGATGGAAACTATTCACGCAGAGGAGTCTTCCCGCTGAGAATCCTAGTGCCAAGAAATATGGCTCCACCCCCAAAAACCTCGGGCTGTGGGCAGAGGGAAAATGGGAAAAATGGTGTGATGTGGTTGCAGAATGGAGAGGCAAGAGACAAGCCCTTCGGAGCTGGCCCCATGAAAATCAGAAGGCTTCAACTTTCTGTTGGACACAGAATAACCCCAGCTCTTTCCAACCCATAAAGTTATTTGACTGTGGAACCCTTTGGACCCTGTGTGAAGCTTCTAGAACAGCCCTTCCTTCCTTCATGTCCAGACTGGGAACCACACTCAGAATCTGGCGGGTCTCTCCTGATCTGCTGGCCAGGCCGGGCGCAGCCTGCAGTTCCCAGAAAAGCCACAAGGTGGAACCCACGCACCATCCCTTGTAAGGCCACCCCTGCAGCCTGCACTGAAGGGAATGTGCTTGGGTGAACCTGGGGTCTGAGCCTGGCTGAGCAAGTTAATTCGAAGCCCCACGTCCCCAGACTCCCCTGGTGCGTCTCTACACACCCTGCACAGGACTATGAGGCTCTGCTGGTGTCAGGGACCGAAGCAGGGGGACCCGAGCCCTGTTCTGGCTCTGTGTGGTCCTGGAAGTTTTCCCCTCTCTTTGAACCACACACAAAGTGCTCAAATTTCTGAAAAAATAAAGTGCATAATAACACCACCAACCTCATCCTTCTCTGTCTGCCTCAACCTTGTTGCTGCCCACCATGTTTATTGACCGTCTAACAGAGTAGGCGTACTGTAGAGCTGTGATCTAGCATCACCCTCAGGGACGTTGTGAGGATCAAATAATGTCATTGTGTTAAGTCATTTTGCACACCACACACACACACACACACACACACACACACACGCACGGGCGTGGACTCTGTAAATAATATCTAGGGCTCTATCTCTAACCCTGCAGCACTTGTATTACCCACAGTTCAGGAGGCAGAGGCTTGGACACACAGCCAGGAGATAGCAGAGCTGGGATGCCAGTCCAGTTATCTGACTCCAAACCCCATAAGTGCTGCCTTGCACCTTTAACCTGGTGGTGGTGGTGGTGGTGGGGTATGCATGGCTCCTTTGAGGGCCCTCCAATCCTCTCCAGAGGGCTTTGGACCAAACCATGGTCACTTTCTGGTATTGTCTGAATGCAAATGCTCTCCATAGGCGCCTCTGTTTGAACACTTGGTCTGTAGCTGATGGCGCTATTTTGGGAGGATATGGAATCTAATCTTTGGCTGGTGGACAGAGACCAGTAAGAGTAGATCTTTGGAGGTTTAACCTACTGCTGGTTCTGGCCTCTGCTCTCTGCTGCCAATCCAATAAGATGTGAGAAGTGGCAGCTTGTAAGCTCCTGCCACCAAAGACGAGCCACTTTATCAAGCCTTTCCTTATTATGACAGACTGTTCCCTCTGAGACAGTGAGCCAAAGTAAATCTTTCCTCCCATGAATCACTTCTGTCAGGGTGTTTTGCCATAGTGAACAGATCTCCCCTAGTGGGTTCTCAGCGTCCTCTCCCAGAATCCCCACTTGCCTGTCGGCTTGGTCCTGGCAGAGACTGCCCAGAAAGCCTGAAACACCAGCATTGATCCAGAAGGGAATGAAGATCCAGGTGTTCTGAGATGTTTTCAGGTACAGCGCTCTTCTGCTAACCCCTGGGGCCCGGGCCTGTCAGGCTACAGAGTCCACCCTCTCGGTCTCCAGGCCTGGCCCCAGCATCCATGGCCGTCACACAGCGTGGGTCTCCTGAGTTTATTCCCTTCCCAGCGCTTTGTGAGCAGGGACTAGAGGAGGGAACCTGAGCGTCTCTCTCAGAGAGATTGCAGGCTCCCGTCAGAATAGAAGGGGCACATCATAAGGCCGTGTTTCATGGAGGGTGCTCTGCCTCTGCTCAGGTTGGAGGCTTATTTGGGGGCTAAAGGCTCATTTTGGAAACAGCAGAGAGAGGGTCACAGAGGCTCAGGAGCAGGCAGGGAAGGTAGCTAGACAGCTCCACTCCCTCTGCTTGTCTGTCCTCAAGTTTGCTTTTCCCTCTCTCTGGGTATGCTGTCCTACACCTTAGAGGAAGGGTGTTTAGTTCACTGGGTGTCAGGTGCCCTGCAGGGTGAATGAGGAGCAAGAGTTGAACCTTCCTACCGAGCTGCTCCAACATTATCTGGACAGGAAAGCCCAGGGCTTCACCACAGCTGGGTGTCTTGGGCAATGACTTGGGCTTCAGACCCTCTGCTGCCTCATCTGTGAGATGGTGTGGGCCACTTCGACCTGGTGGCAGATCTGCAGATCAAGCTCATCCACGCTCCGAACTCAGTCACTGGGCTCCTGTGGGTAAGGAGCTGCACCACGGTGGCAGATGATAAATCTGAACTGCACCCCAGCTATCTCAGTGCGGCAGTTGTTCCGTCCTTCACCAGACTCCATGCCCGCCTTGGGTTGGCAGAAGATTCTCGAAACCCTGAGCCTGGCATACAGCCTGACATGGATTAAGGAATATTTCAGAATTACTGGCTTCAAATTCTGTGCTCGTTTTCTTTCCACTAAGATACAACACAGAGGTTGGGGAGATGGCCCAGTGGTTAAAGGAGATTTCTTGCAAAGTCTACTGGCCCAGGTTAGATTCCCCAGGACCCATGTAAAGCCAGATGAACAAAGCAGTGCATATGTCTGGACTTCATTTGCAGCAGCAAGAGACGTTGGCATGCCCATAGTGCCCCTCTCTCTTTCTCTCTCTCAAATAAATAAATAAATAAGTAAACTTTTAATTTTATTTTTTATTGAAAACTTCCATAATTATAGACAAATAAACCATTCCCTCCCACCCCACTTTCCCCTTTGTCACTCCACTCTCCATCAAGCCCCTTCCCCCTCTCAGTCAGTCTCTCTTTTTTTAATTTTAATTTTATTTTATTTTATTTTTTTATTTATTTATTTTTTATTTTTGGTTTCTCGAGGTAGGGTCTCACTCTGGTCCACGCTGACCTGGAACTAACTCTGTATTCTCAGGGTGGCCTTGAACTCATGGCGATCCTCCTACCTCTGCCTCCCGAGTGCTGGGATTAAAGGCGTGCGCCACCATGCCCGGCTTTTTTTAATTTTTAATTTTTAATTTTTAATTTTTATTTATTTATTTGAGAGCGACAGACAGAGAGAAAGAGGCAGAGAGAGATAGAGAGAGAATGGGCACGCCAGGGCCATCAGCCACTGCAAACGAACTCCAGATGTATGCGCCCCCTTGTGCATCTGGCTAACATGGGTTCTGGGGAAACGAGCATTGAACTGGGGTCCTTAGGCTTCACAGGCAAGTGCTTAACCACCAAGCCACCTCTCCAGCCCCCAGTCTCTCTTTTAATAAATACAAAAATTTTTAAAAGTGCTGGAGAGATGGCTTAGCAGTTTAGGTGTTTGCTTATGAAACCTAAGGACCGATGTTAGATTCCCCATCACCCACATAAGCCAGATGTGTAAGGTGGTGCATACGTCTGAAGTTCATTTGCAGTGGGTGGAGGCCCTGGTGTGCCCATTATCTCTCTCTTCCTCTCTCTCTCACACACACACAAAATAAATAAATAAATAAATAAAATATTAAAACATGTTAAAGATAGAACACAGTATTAGCCACAGTCATTTAATGAATCTTTACAGCGGGCCAGGCATTTTATGGACATTGTGTGTTTGTGTGGGGCCCGTGTGTAACATGCAGGAACCAGAGGAGGACACTAGGCGTCCTTCTCCATGATTCTTCCCCCGTGTTTCCTTGAGAAAGAGTCTCTCACTGAGCCTGGAGCTTGTGTACTGGTAAACTGGCTGACAAGGAAGCCCTGCAACCCTCTTGTTTCTGCTTCACCTTGTTGCTGGGGTTACGGGTGTGTGCTGGGGCTTGAACTCAGGTCCTCGTGATCGTCTGGCAAGCTCTCTTACCTGTTGAGCCATCTGCCCAGCCCCGAGACACTGTTCTTAACCTCACAGTCTTATGAAATAGATGTGGTTAATACCTCCAATGTACAGATAAAGAAACAGAGACCAAGAGAAGTTAAATAAATAACGTGGGTCAGAGCTGGGCCAGAGCCCAAACTTGTCTCTATCCAAAGCTACTTTTCTCTACAGGGACAAGTGCATGAGGTGACCCGTCCCAAAGTTTCTGAGTCTCAGTCTATCTATGAATAGGGATAGTAACGACCACCTCATGGGGCTTCCCTGGGCATGGAAGACATTTAGCTCAGAAACAGTGGCTACTCTCCACTGGCATCATCTTTACATCACCCTCCGTCCCTCCTGTGGTTGCCGTGAGGAAGAAACAAACTCAGGTGGCTGGGAGGCCTCTGTGACCTGCTCCGGGGCTGGGGGACCATTGTCAGGATGGCCATCAGACATTTTTTCCCCCTTCAAGGATGTATTGCTTTGACTGTGGGTATGTCTAGGTCCTATCAAGTGTCCCAGGATGGAGTGGGGGACAGAGCCAGGGCACTTCCAGCCTGGTTGAGGTCATCCTGAGACTGTGGGGAGCCAGCAGTGCCTCAGATGGCCAGGATGTCAGCCTGATGGTGCGCCTGGGCTTGAGCAACTAAGAGAAATGTGGCCCTCAGCAGAGAACGCTGTATCCCTCAGGGCTGGGAAAAGTTTAGGCTACATCAGAGAAAGTTGTGGCCGTTCAAACTTTTCTCACTCTGAGCTCACTGCCCTCTCCCTGAGGCTTTCTGGGTTATTTGCCACCAATTAGGCCATAATAAGCTGGACCTTGGTGGCCTGTGAGGTTCCTTTGAGGACACAGGCTTAGCAGGACACCTGGGGCCCAATTACAGCAGCCTGGGCCTGATGCCCAGTCCAGCTGAGGCCTGAACTCCAAGGAGATCCGTCTGCCCCAGGTGCCCATTTCACTTGCCTGGCCAAACTTTTAATGAGTCAAAAACGGCCACCTCTCTCATTTGCTTGTCAATTTCCCAGGCATGACACCTGGGTCCTGCCTGCTTCCTCCTTAAAGAGCTAGAGCAATTTCTAGAGTGTGACTTGCTGTAGTCTAAATGGATTAGGCCACCCACAGCAGGTCATGTGTGTGTGTGGGGGGGTGTCTAAACCCTGACCCACTCTGTGACTGTGGAGCAAGCCCAGGCCTGTCGGGCCTAAGTTCTCTGAGATAATAACACAGAGTTGGCCTGAGAGTAAAATGACATAATACCAACTCAAGCGCTGGCTACATTGGGCAGGTCATTGCTGTCCTTAGCCTGGATGGTACTTTGACTGTGACATACCCCACTCCCCCCTGAACTGCAGCCAGCTCTGCTGCGGGAGCATCAGCCCAGCTCTTTCTGCTCTGCCCAGCACTGCGCTCCCCTCCCCGGAAGCGTGGACACACACATGGGCGCGGGATGCCAGGCCGTCTCAGTTGCAGTGCTGTCCTTCAGGCCTCACTCCTTCTGACCTCTCTTTCCCACTCTCCCACGTGGTTTCCTAGGCCTGCGGACAGGCACTCAGCGACGGCAAGGGAGGCCCTCCTCTTAACCAAGCCCAAGCCTGGTTGCACAGCTGGGAAGAATAGGCCCAGGGAGACGCAGGGACCGAGGCCTGTGCGTTTACAGAGCCATCCGTCTTGCTCACTCGGTCGCTGAGGCTCCGATGGCCCACTCCGAAGCCAGGCTGCGTGCCGATCTTTCCTTCATTAGCTACTGGGAGCACTGAGGTGCCTCTGTTTCCTCAGATGGGAAACACTAGTCTTTGCCTCATAGGTACCTGTATTATATGAGTCAGAATCCAGATGCAATGTTTGCAACTGGGCCTAAGGCACATGGATCCTTCAGGGATTAGTATCAGCCACTTTCCAGTTACTATGATCCACTCAATTGAGACATCAGACTTAAGTGGGCTCCTACTATGTGCTGAGCTTACTGGTGGTAGACCCTGGGGACAAGACCAGTTTCTGAGCTCGGTTTTGTGAGGGGGTGGGGGACAGATATGGAAAACCACAATTTTGAGACCAAGAGTGTGGCAGGCTGATGTAGGGTCAAATGCAGAAAATGGAAGGAGAGTCCTAACACCCATCTGGGGTCAGGAGGGAGGCACAGTCAGGAAGGGCTTCCCAGAGGAGTTAAGAATGATGAGACTTGTATTGAGCCAAGGTTTGCTGAGTGCTCTAGATGGGTTGGGTCCTGAGCCAGGTGCCTCATAGCCATTACCTCAGTCTACCGCCACCCCCCCCCCCCGTATAGTATGCCATGTTACTTTTTTTTAAATTTAATTTTTATTAACATTTTCCATGATTATAAAAAAATATCCCATGGTAATACCCCCCTCCCCACTTTCCCCTTTGAAATTCTATTCTCCCATGTTACTTTTTATTGTAGAGAAATTGATGTTTAAATTCCTTATCTAAGGTCACCCAGTCAGTAAATGATGGTGCTGGGATCCAACCCAATCCCAAATATTGTCCCTTTTCTTTCTTCTCTCTTTATTTATTTACTTATTTGTAAGTAGCAAGAGAGACAGGGAAGAGGGATGGAGAAGGAGGGATGAAGGGAGAGAGAATAAATGAGAATGGGCATACCAGGGCCTTTAGTCACTGTAAACAAACTTCAGAAGCATGTGCCACTTTGTGCACCTGGCTTTACATGGGTACTGGGGAATTGAACCTGGGTTGTTAGTCCTTGCAGGCAAGTGCCTTAACCACTGAGCCGTCTCTCTAATTCTCAGGCCATCTGTTTTTCTTCTTCTTCTTCTTCCTTCTTCTTTCCTTCTCCTCCTCCCCCTCCCCCTCTCCCTCCTCCTTGTCTTCCTTCTTCTTCCTCTTCTTCTTTTTTTTTGAGGTAGGGTCTCATTCTGGTCCAAGCTGACCTGGAATTAACTATGTAGTCTCAGGATGGCCTCAAACTCAAGGCGATCCTCCTACCTTTGCCTCCTGAGTGTTGGGATTAAAGGCCTGCGCCACCACACCCGGTTCATCTCTATTTTCTTTACCTATATGGGTGTCTGTGGTGGTAGTTTTGATGAACAGAAAGGGAAAATAGGCCATAGATAGACAACAGACTCTCTTATGAGAAATTCTGGCTTTGGGGATGAGGGCCCAACTCCGGGGTTTCCCCCGTGAGTGTGGCAGGGGCAGTAGAGAGACAAAGTGGCCCTGAACTGCATGAGATCCAGCCCACTTCCTAGTGTGACCTAGTCACTTCATTTCCCTGTGCAGTCCCCCCTCTTCTGTGAAATGGGGATAATACCAATAGCAGACACTTGTGTGATAATTTTAAGGGTCTCCCCTCCCTCTGTGGGTCTTACATTATTACTATTTTATCCTCAGCACTTAGTTTTTTCCTCCCAGGTGGGGGCAATACCTGGGTAGTTTTAATGAGCAAATTTGTTAATATACACAGCACTCAGCATGGTGCTTGACACACAGGAATTGCATAGCAAATATTATTGTCATTATTCAACATCACAATGGGGAGTCCCAGAATGGCATTCCAGAGCATAATGAACATTTCAAAGGCAGCTGTGTCATTAAGTGTATTTTCTGAGACATTTCCATAGGATGCTAATATTCTAAAAAAAACCAAAAAAAACAAAAAACAAGTTTCTCTGTTCTAACAAGCTTGGATTAACACCAAATTAAACCAGACGAAACAGATTTCCTCTCCAAAGGAGTCCAATTTATTAAAATGGACTGTCAGCTTTATAGAAGCCAAAGGAGATAGTGTGCAGTAATTTCTTTTTTAGCATATTTTTTATTGACAACTTCTATAATTGTAAACAATATCCCATGATAATTCCCTCCCTCCCCCCCTCAACGTGTGCAGTAATTTCTTCAAATCACCCCAGCCGTGGATTCAGAGAGAGCCCTCCTGAAGCTCAGGCTGGCCTTGAACTCTCTAGCAAAGGATGCCTTTATACGCCTAATCCTCCTGCCTCCACCCCCTCATGTGCTGGGACTACAGGACCTGCAGGGTCAAGTCCAGTCCTCAGGGCCTTTGCTTTGCTGGGTCGGTTTATCATGTGATCTCATAGGGAACAACTGTGCACAGCGCAGGGCCCATCAGTGTCGTTAGGACTACAAGACCTGACTGGTATAAAGCACATCACACATGTCCTGGCACACAGACAATACACGCTGGCTTCTCATCACCGCGAACCCGCTATGGATGGGAGCTACTCCTGTCCCTTGCTGGAAGAACTGAGTTCGTCCGGAGGCTGGCAGGTGCACCCCACGGCGATCTCTCCTCTCCTTTCTCCTTGGCCTCTGGTCTCTGACATCACCGCGTCAGGGGCAAGGGAAGGGCACGTCCAGGCTTCTGGAGGACCCAGGGAGGGCACGTTAGGGACGGGCTCAGTGGCACCTGCTGGCCCACAATGCACTGGGGGCTGGCGGACCCTCTGCCCCCAGCCGGGGGGGGGGGGGGGGTGGCGTCTCTATGGTCGCTTCGCCGCGGGGCATCGTGGGAAAGCGCCTCGTGGAAAGCTCGCGTCTGGCTGTCGGGCCGGCGCTGCGGGTTGCCGTGCTTCCCCGCCGCGCTCCCGCGGGGCTCGTTAACTCGGCCCGGCTGGCCGCTGCCCCTGCGGCCCGCGGGAGCCTGGCGTCCTCGTAAACATCCGGGGCTCCGCGCGCTGACGAGGCCCCGGGCAGGCGGGCGGCCGTGCGCGCGGCCGGGGGAAGCCCCGCGGGCTCCGAGGCGGGGGCGCCGCGCGGGGGCGCCCGAGGCCGCGGGATGAGCGCGGCGGCCCGCGCAGGCGCAGTGGGGCCGGTGCTTAGAGGCTGAGCCGCTGGGGGCAACCTGAAAAGCTTGAAGCCGTGCTGGGGTTGGTGGCCCTGTGGTCTTGGGACTCTTATTTTGGGTGCCTCTTCCCCCCCTTTTTCAAATCTGTTATTACCTAAGGGCTGGTAAAGTGCTTGCCCCCCTCAATTCTGTTACGTGACAACAGGGCATTTTTTCTCAACAATTTGTGTTGTAACCCTAAGCTCAGTTAATTAAAAAAAAATTATTTAATTATCATTTATGAGAGAGAAAGAATGGGCGGACCAGGGCCTTTAGGCTCTGAAAGCGAACTCCAGACACATGTGCCACCTTGTGCATCTGATCCTGGGGAATTGATCTTGGGTCCTTACCCTTCTGGGGCAAGCGCCTTAACCTCTAAGCCATGTATGTCTCCAGCCCTTCACTTAGTATTTCTTTTCCCTTTACCAAAAAGAAAAATCAAACCAACCAGAGATGTGGAAAAACCGTCTTCAAGCCCGTACTTGTCACTTGTCAGCCTCACTCAGGAACATGGTCCTTCTCAGGAGGTGCACTGGCTGAGAAAGGAACCTCAGTTCCAAGGCCTGCCAGGCTGGGTCACTGCTGCCAGACCAGGACTGTGCGGCTGGGACTTCCTGCTGACCTCAGTCGCGTGGCTCTACTGCCCAGTATCTCCCATTTTTGGTGGTATTGTTGCCTAGTCCTCTCTGATGAAACATAGACTGGCTATCCGAAACAATAATGATTTCTCATAGTTCAGGAGACTGCAAATTTCCAAGTCCAAGGTGCTGGCAGATTGTTCCTTAGGGTCTGGAGAGAGAATTGATTCCCTTCACCTCCACTCTTGAGTGCACTTAGGGTCACATTGATGCTGGACCGTGGGATTGTAAAACCTGTGAACAGTAGACATGAGACCAAGGCAAGTATTAGGGAGCCAGACAAGGCTCCTTCCATGAGACTTCAGCCTCGCGGGGCTGACTAGCTTGAACTGAGGTGGGCGGCAGGCTACTGCTTGCTTGACAAAAGAGAAGCAGGCTTTTACTGATGGATTTTTATTTTTATTGGGGGGGGGACTACACTTTAGCAATTGTCCACTGATCATGGGCACAATTAAGATGCTCCTTTTGAGCCGGGTGTGGTGGTGCACGCCTTTAATCCCAGCACTTGGGAGGCAGAGGTAGGAGGATCACCGGGAGTTCAAGGCCACCCTGAGACTACATAGTGAGTTTGAATTCCAGGTCAGCCTGAGCTAGAGTGAAACCCACCTCACCTCCCCCCACCCCCCAAAAATCTTTTTTCACACAAACATTCTGGCCTTGAGGTTTGCAGGCTAACAGGTAGTGACCCTGGGTCTCTGAGTGACTCATTGTACGACACAGACATCCTGGGCTCATGGTCTGACCAGAGCCTTCAGATAGAACTGAGGGACAAAGATGGCACAAGGGTGCATCAAAGAAACATGCCAGGTACGATGGGAAATGGGCCGAGATAATCCCAAATTATAGTATTAGGAATTTTTTTTTTTTTTTTTTTTTTTGGTGGTTGTTGCTCTAGTCAGGATCTCACTCTAGCCCAGGCTGACCTTGAGTTCACTGCAATCCTCCTGCCTCAATCCCACATGTGCAACCTCCAGTGCCTCAGGCACTGCAAAGTGCCTGGACTGTGTGTACCCACCTGGCCTGGGTGGAAAAACATGTTAAATGATCAGTAGGTTTACTACATGTAGGGGCGAGAATGACTCAGCAAAGGGGACTGGTACTGTATGAAGACAAAGATGCCAGCCTTCATCTCATTCAGTCATCCATCAGACACTTGTCGGCTCCAGTGAAGAGTCACTGTTTGTAGCAAAAGCAGCCTTCAAGTTTCTGCAAAGAAACCAGGCACCTGATTATAACCTGTGTGTCAGAGCTATCATTTACAGTGAGGCTCGTAGGAAGGGCATAGTGTATTGCTCAGCTGTGTGACAGCCACAACATCCAAAATTAGTGCTTTTTTTTTTTTTCAGCCAGAGTTTCTATCCTAAGCTGACTGGGCACTCATGAACTCATTCTGTAGTCCAGGCTGGTATCTTACTGTGATCTCTTTCCTCAGCCTCCTTCCTGAATGTTGGGATTAAAAGCACATGCCACCACATTTGGCTAAATTTAGTGTTTTTTAAGTCAGTTAAGAGCAAATATGGTTTGCTGTGGCAGTCTGACATCTGTGTTGATTCTGGGGCTTACCAAGGACATTTCAGGAATAAAATTTTTCTTTGGTATAAATTCCCTTTGTCCTTGCCATTTGTGTAGCCACTTTGAGCTTTGAGTGGCACTTTTTTTTTTTCTTTGGTTTTTCGAGGTAGGGTCTCACTCTAGCTCAGGCTGACCTGGGATTCACTATGTAGTCTCAGGGTGGCCTTGAACTCATGGTGATCCTCTTACCTCTGCCTCCCGAGTGCTGGGAGTAAAAGGCCTACCCCACCACGCCAGGCTTTTTTTTTTTTTTTAAGTAAAGTATTTTATTTATTTATTTGAGAGAGAAAGAAAGAGAGAGGCAGATAGCAAGAGAGAATGGGCACACCAGAGCTTCCAGCCACTGCAAGCAAACTCCAGATACATGTGTCATCTTGTACATCTGACTAGTGGGAAATTGAATCTGTATCCTTTGGCTTGGCAGGCAAGCGCCTTAGGTGGTAAGCCATCGCTCAGTCCTCAAGTGTCACTAGTTTTAGCTTGGTCTGATTATTGGGAGTTCCTAGACTCTAAATATTCTGGCCTTAAAACCTAATCTGGCATTTTTTGACAAAGCTATTGAAAACATTCCTTTAACCAATGTCTTCTTGTGGTGTCTGCTGATCTCATCCAGCAGCAGATAGAGACCACTGCTACCCTGGTTCTAGTTTTCATTATCTCTGGCTCTTCAAAATGCTGTTATTTTATGAGGTGTTTTCTCTTTCCCTTAAAATATGCAGGCCAAGCCAGGCATGGTGGCGCATATCTTTAATCCCAGCACTTGGGAGGCAGAGGTAGGAGGATTGTGAGTTCTAGGACAGCCTGAGATTTTTTTTTTTTTTTTGCTTTTTGAGGTAGGGTCTTGCTCTAGCTCAGGCTGACCTGGAATTCACTATGTAGTCTCAGGGTGGCCTCGAGCTCATGGTGATCTGCCTACCTCTGCCTCCTGAGTGCTGGGGTTAAAGGCGTGTGCCACCACACCTGGCTAATATGTGCTATATTTTTAAATTTAGTACTTAAACATTATTTTTTGGCAGTTCATACCTGTATATGTGCTTTGCTCATTCTGTTATACTTCATACAGCTGGCGGTTCAGTTTGTTTGCACCAGCATCACTGCCCTTGTGAGCAATGTGTTGTATCGTGACATTGGTGTCACTAGCAATAGGAGTTTTAGCTCCATTTTAATCTTATAGGGACCAGCGGTTGTACATGTGGTCTGTCACTGATGGAAATGTCATTGTGCAGGGCACGACAATATGCGAACAGTCACCCTGGAGAGAGGGAGGAGCTTATAGTGCGAGGCTTTCCGTCTGGGCAGCTGGTTTCTAAAGTGGCAAAGTCTGGCAGGCTTGCTATCTTCCTCAGCCCCAGTCAAGAGAGTTGTGAGTGCCAAAACAGCCCATGGGGAAGGGGAGCTGCCAAGAAGTCTCTGGCATCTCCCATGGGTGGCTCAGGAGTGGCATGGCATGGCCAGTTTCTTACCTTGATTCCTCTTCTGCACCTGGCACAAGCTCAGTGCTGCTCCTGGGGATGGTCCTGCCGGGCCACTGCTGCCTCTGATTTCTGGGCCATTGGCAGGCAGAGGTCCCTGCTTCCCTGGGCCAGATCCTGCCACAGCTAATTCTCTCCCTGTGGCCTCAGCTGGCAAGGAGCCTTCCCTGGCAGGAACAGGCATGCCTGTTTCCACCCCTGGCATTTCTCCAGAGTCCTTCCTGGGTGGCACAGTCCCCGATAAATTCTGGAAGCCTCCAGAGTATCGCTGTGCTTGAGCGGCAGCCAGTCACCCTGCTGGATGCTCCTTTAACTGCCTCTGGTGTTGGCAAGAAAGTCTACAGTTCACTAAGCACTGTTCTTTCCCTTTCTCTCATGAAAGGCAAGCAGTCTACCAACTAAACTGTATTCCCAGCCTCACAAAGCACTATTAAGTTTTCTCTCATCAGATGCTCAACTGCTCCTCTAAGAGCAAAAGCAGGACCTGGGAGAGGCTGGTTTTGAAAGGCCCAAGAATTCAGAAGCCCAGAAATACTATCATGCTCCAAAGGGAGCTTAAGCGGGCCTCTGCATACCTCAAACTCCAGGCTTTACTCTCTGTTGAAAGCAAGTAAAGAATCCCTCTTCTCATTATATCAGAGCCCGCTCCTAATATAAAACTAGGTAAAAAGGGCATGAGATAGCCCTCAAGGATGGGAAATGAATAATAAAGTGAACCACTTATTTGTTTTCTGTAAATAGCCTCCACCATAAGCCTTAATAGCCCACACTGTAAGCCGTAACAGCCTGCCTCAGACCACCAAGGTCATAGGAGACTGGTACCACACTCTGCTACTCCCACCCAAGGACCTGCGCAAATGCTGACCACCAAGGTCATAAGAGAATGATTGGTCCATGAAGGGCTTGAACAAATTAAACTAATTGGCTTAGAAACTATGGGGTGGCACAAACTGACTGGCTCGCACCCCGCGGGCTCCTGATATTAAAAAAATGATTGGTCTAATGCACAGGCTTTGTTAGAAACCCTATAAAAACTGTCCCGTTCCTGCATTCGGGGCTCGGCAGTCCTCTACCCCTGTGCGGTGTACGACTGTGGGCCCCAGCGCGCTTGGAATAAAATCCTCTTACAGTTTGCATCAAGACCGCTTCTCGTGAGTGATTTGGGGTGTCGCCATATCTGGGCAGAGCGTGGGGTCCTCGTTTTGGGGGTCTTACAGTTTCTGGTCTGACTGGTTTGTGCTAACTGCTTGGTCAGGAGGAGAGATCTTTGTGGGAGAATGCTTCCTGAGAGTGAGGGTCTTTGTGGGAGAATGCGTCCTGAGAGTGCGGGGTCTTTGTGGGAGAATGCGTCCTGAGAGTACAGGAAAAAAAGAAAAAAAAAAAAAAAAACACCTTGTAGTTGTCCAGTTTAAGAAAACAAGTTTTGGGGCTGGAGAGATGGTTTTGTTAAACGTGCTTGCTTGCAAAGCCTGACCGCTGTGTTCTAATAGCTAATACGTTGTTTGTAATCCTTTTCTGGTCAAGAAGCACTTCTGGTGGTCCCCCAGGAGGCCCAAGCCACCCTCTGGACTGAAGTCCTGGCCCTGGCATGCAGGAGGGCCCACTGGCTGCCACCATGCCCCAGTGCCCCTCCGGATCACTGTGTTGTGCAGGAAGAACAATGTGAACTGGAGCATGGAGGCCCACAGTCTGCTGCCGAGGAAGGGCTTCCGTGGATTTTGAAACCAGCAGTTGGCAGAAGAGAGGATGACCGAGAAAGAGATGTGAAGGGTTTCCCGAGCAGCACGAAAGGATCAGAAACTGGACACTGTGTTAGAAACTTTGTGCAATGTAACTAATTTATTGTCCTTATCCCTGAAAAGGCCTTTCAAATCAATAAAGTGGTATGTAGGTGGCTGACCACTCTTCCTTTTGCTTTGTTTATCACATCCAAATGTTGCCCCTGTCACCTTATAAAAATGTTCTACATGGGCTGGAGAGTTGGCTAAGAGGTTAAGGTGCATGCCTGCGAATCTTAAGGATCCAGGTTCTATTCTCCAGGTCCCACGTGAGCGAGATGCACATGGTGGCACATGCATCTGGAATTCGTTTGCAGTGGCTAGAGGCCATGGAATACCCATTCTCTCTCTAATAAGTAAATAAAAAAAAAAGTTCTACAGCCAGGTGTGGTGGTGCATGCCATTAATCCCAACATTTGGGAGGCAGAGGTAGGATGATCACTATGAGTTCAAAGCCACCCTGAGAGTACATAGTGAATTCCAGGTCAGCCTGAGCTAGAGTGAGACCCTACCTTGAAAAACCAAAAAATCATATATATATATTTTTTTTCCTACAAACTGATCGTAAAGGTTCTTTTTACCACTGGGAACTTTAATAGCTAAACACGGGCTGGACAATGGACTCTGAGTTGGGCTCAAATCCTGGAGTTGCCTTTCATCAAATAAAATATCTTGGTCTTTGTAATGAGCTTGATCAGGGTTATGAATGAGATTAGATTAGAAAAATTGGAGTTGGGCATGATGGTGCATGCCTTTTATCCCAGCACACAGGAGGCAGAGGTAGGTGGATCTCTGTGAGTTTGAGACTACATAGAGAATTCCAGTTCAGCCTGAGCTAGAGACCCTACCTCGAAAAACCAAAAAATAAAAGTAAAAAATAAAAAGCTAAATTTGTTTACACTCTGAATGAATGGATGTGTGAGGGGGCGATGGCCACCTGGTGGCTGTATGAAAAGTGATATGAATTTGTGTACAAGAGTGCATGTGGCTCACAACACAAAGGCTGCAGAATGGCTTTGTCTTTGTGTCTGTTCTGTAGCACTGAGATAGTGGGAAGTTCATTGAGGTAGGGTTGCACTCTAGTCCAAGCTGACCTGGAATTCACTATGTAGTCTCAGGGTGGCCTTGAACTCACAGTGATCCTCCTACCTCTGCCTCTTGAGTGCTGGGATTAAAGGCGTGCGCCACCATGCCCAGCTTGGCAACCTTTTTAATTAATTTTTTTGTCCATTATTTATTTATTTATTTGAAAGTGACAGACACAGAGAGAAAGGCAGATATTGAGAGAATGGGTGCATCAGGGCCTCCAGCCACTGCAAGCGAACTCCAGACGCATGCGCCCCCTTGTGCATCTGGCTAACATGGGTCCTGGGGAATCGAGCCTCGAACCAGGGTCCTTAGGCTTCACAGGCAAGTGCTTAACCACTAAGCCATCTCTCCAGCCCATAACGTTTTAATATTTAATAAGGTTATGATATCTTTAAAAAAACAAAAAACAGAACAAAACACTGTAACCTTATGATGGTTCCTGTCTTGTTCATGCTATTTAACTGGGTGATTATCATTGAGATTATTATTAATTTTTAAATATTTTATTTATTTAAGATAGGAAGAGAGAGAGAATGGACACTCCAGGGCCTCTAGCCACTGCAAGAAAACTCCAGATTCATGTGCCACCTTGAGTATCTGGCTAATGTGGGTTCTAGGAAATTGAACTTGGATCCTCTGGCTTTTCAGGCAAGCGCCTTAATCACTAAGCCATCTCTCCAGCCCATTGCTGAGATTATTGTCTAAGTCTTATAAAAGGTGATTTAGCCATTGTGACTTTGTTCTAAGGGAAACTGAGGAAACTCCTCCTGTTTAGGAAAGCCTACAACATACAAACAATGTTAATATAGTTTGTCTAGGCCTCTCTGTGAGTGATTAGTAATCATATGAAGAAGCCAAGGTCAATTGAAAACATTGGAGTTAAAAGGATAACCAATGTTTTGGTTCCTGCTCCCAGGTCACAAGGCCACAGGAGGTGATGGGACATTTGCTAACTTCTAGCCTCTGGTAAATTGCTTGTCTTCTTCTTCTTTTTTAATTTATTTATTTTTATTGACAACTTCCATAATTGTAGACAATATCCCATGGTAATTCCCCCCCCCTTTTCCCATTGAAACTCCATTCGCCATCATATCACCTCCCCCTCTCATCAGTCTCTCTTTTATTTTGATGCCATGATCTTTTCCTGTTATGATAGTCTTGTGTAGGTAGTGTCATTGCCTGACTTCTTGATCAGGGAGGACACAGAGATCCAGAGATGGACTCCAAATCAATGTATCTGCAACAGGAGAGACACAGTGGAGGAATATCAGTCTTCCAGGCTTCCCAAAAGAGGGAGGGCCACTTGGTCAGCACAGCCTTGACTTATTCCAGCAGATGACAATGCTGAGTGAGAGTCACAGAACTCCTCACAGGTCCCTAAAGTCTCTCCTACAGAGACACGAATGACTTCTAAAATAAATACATAGTTAATTTTTACTGCCTATATGGTCTTAAACACCTAGTAAGAGAATATAACTACATGATATTACAATATAAGCCAAGAGTCAGACAAACAGACTGCCCTGCCTGATGCTGGCGTACAATACTAAGCTACTAACTCATGCCTTCTGCCTCTGCCTGGCCCTGATTAGTAAGCCACTGTGTGCCTTTAAGTCAGAGATCCAAAATTCTCCTTACTGATTATGTTTACCTGATAGTTACTGATTTGTATTAGTCCAGTCTGTCCTTGACATGTGTTATTAAAAGGAAGTATATCACTAAGGACATTTAGGGCAAATCTAGAACCCAGCCGTAAGATGTAAAACCTATTTAGAGTTCTGTCTGTTTGTATTTGCTAATGATGGTGGTTCTGGTTGTTTGATGGTTTGATGGTTTTGCTTAGATTTATAGAGATAAGCCAGATTCTCCTGCCACTGATTATTCTTCCTTAACATTTGTAACACAAGGGGATCCACATGCCCTTGGGAGATTTGGCCCACACCCATCAGCCAATGATATAAACTCAGCACACCAGAATCAAGAAGCCAGTATCCTCATCCAACTGTAACAGCTAACAGGTCTCCAGAGACCCAGAGGGTCCCCTCAAAGTCAAGCTCTGGAGGACATCTGCCCCTGTCAAAAACACTGTGGCCTTGCTCCAAGAATGACAGAATCCTGAGGACTGGTGAATAATCAGATACATGGGTGGGATCCTAACTCCTTCCATTTGCTGGACCAATCAGCTCATTTGACAGAGAAACTTTGGTTCCAAGGGACTTTTATATCTTTCCCCCCTGGACAGATACAGTTCTTTACTATTGCCTCATATTACATCCTTTTCCTTCCAAAGGAATATCTGTTTCTTTTTGAGGAATATGAAACAATCCCCGTTCCCTGTACTGCAGGACTGTCCTGTGCTCTCCTCCTAACTACAGGGTTAGTCACAGTCACTTCTGATGACTCATCTTGTACAGAGAAGGCCCTCCTGGCTCTCATTCTTTGGTTTTATCATAATAATTCTTTTGTATTGCCATCCATATTTTCAAGGAGAATAATCATGAATCAGTTCGTGCTACTGAAGATTAACTACAAGATGGAATGGTAACCGTGTCAGCATTCCCAGTGACAACTGACACAGGCTTGGCCCTCAAGGTCATGCTTACCCAAGACTCTGGAGGTCTTAAAGCTGATGTACCCCAGACCTCGGGCCTGCCTCCTATGTGGACTACATAGGGACGCTGGCTGTGGGGCCTCTCATGATAATTATGCTGGGACTTATGTTAAAGTCCTATGTTCTAAATGCTCTGTCCAGGTTCATCCAATCTGTGATGGAAATAATTAAAATACAGGTGATACGTCAGGTGTACCAGCCATTACACACAAAATCGTAAGGTGTTATGATGATGAAGAGGAGGGAATGTGGTAGATAAGAAGCTAAAAGTTGAACTGATTCACTGAGTTACTGTAAGGGTTAATTGCTGAGGAGGTAAAACTTAACTTTGTCAGCAGATGGAAAAATCCCAAAGAAGGAACTGTCTAGAAAGGGTCCAAAGGGATGATAAGAAAGGAAGGCAGGACTCGCAGTCAGGTGGCGACGAGGCAGGGACAGAGGCACAGCATGCGGCGCAATTGCCACGGTAGCAGCAGCAGCGGAGGCATCCAGGTGGTCGCAGCCCATGCGCTGGTCTGCTCTTCCTCCTCCCTTCGCTCGCACCATGGCTGATCAGCTGACCGAGGGACAGATTGCTGAATTCAAGGAAGCTTTCTCCCTATTCGCTAACGATGGCAATGGCACCATCGCCACAGAGGGATTTGGGACTGTCATGAGGTCACTGGGTCAAAACGCACCAGAAGCGGAATTGCAGGATATGATCAACCAGGTGGGTGCTGGTGGGAATGGCACCATTGACTTCCCAGAATTTTTGACCATGATGGCTAGAAAAACGAAAGACAGATAGAGAAGGAGAAATCCATGAGGCGTTCCGAGTCTTTGATAAGGATGGAAATGGTTACGTCAGTGCAGCAGAGCTACGTCACGTTATGACAAACTTAGGAGGAAGACTAATAGATGAAGAAGTAGACGAAGTGATCAGAGAAGCAGATAGTGATGGAGATGGACAAGTCAATTATGGAGAATTCGTACAGATGATGCCTGAAAAATAAAGACCTGCTTTGAACCACTTTCCCTTCTAGAAGCATCAAATTGAATCTTTTACTTACCTCTTGAAAAAAAAAAAGTTCATTTATTCATTCTGCTTCTATATAGCAAAAACTGAATGTCACAAGTACCTTCAGTCCACACATAAAATCTGCATGTATTGGTGGGTGGTCCTGTCCCCTGAAGATGGAGCTCCACATCTGTTTTACACTATAAATGCTTGCGCTACCTTAATGATAAAGAAGCACTCAGTGGACTCCTTACAGTTCCATGTGCTAATGATGAACACAGTCTGGGCTGGCCGGTTTTTCATGCATGCAGCTTGACAATTGAGCAGTCAGGCATTGTATTAAAACTTGGGTGGGGGGAGAAAAGCAAATAATAATAATAAAAAAAAGGAAAGATGGTTTAGGCTAAAACAAAATAAAATGGAGTTCATTGTTAGGGTGGCCTGACTACAGAAATGATTGATATGCAAATTGCCACACCTATTTTGTTTACTTACCCCTCCCCTTGGCTTTGAAAACTCTAAAATGGAAATAAAGCTGGGAGTGGTGGTACATGATGCCTTTAATCTCAGCACTCAGGAAGCAGAGGTAGGTAGATCACCCTCTGAGACTACATAGTGAATTCCAGGTCAGTCTGGACTAGAATGAGACAATACCTTGCCAAAAAAAAAAAAAAAAAAGGAAATAAAATCTGCACTCAGGGCCAAAGCTTCTTTGGAGGGCTACCTCAAGCTCTTTGGCTCCCGGGTAATAAACTCTATTTTCACTCATTTTGGCATTGGAGTAATCCCAGAGAATTTCTGCAACACTGATATTATTAAAGGAGTGTGTCAACAAGACTGGCAAGATTTTCTTCTTTTTTGCTCTGTGAAGGACACATTCTTTTATGGAAGGATGAAATGAGAAGCTATAGACTTTGGAAATACACTTGTGTTAATTTTCTAGTTATTTATAAACCATACACACAGGTCCACATGTGTGCACAGCCACATAAGCCCTCCAAAAAATGCCCCCTCCCTCTTTTTGTTTTGGAATCTGATTTATTAAAATCCCAAAGGAAGCTGAGGAGGAAGACTAAATACAGTTAACAGGTTATTAGAAAGGGTTTCTTCATTAATGAGACGAAGACACTTATAAAAAAGGCTCCAGGGCTGGAGAGATGGCTTAGTAGTTAAGTGCTTGCCTGTGAAGTTTAAGGACCCTGGTTCTAGGCTCGATTTCCCAGGACCCACATTAGCCAGATACACAAGGGGGCGCATGCATCTGGAGTTCATTTACAGTGGCTGGAGGCCCTGGTGCACGCATTTTCTCTCTCTCTCTCTGCCTGTCATTCTCAAATAAATAAATTAATTAATTAAAAAAAGGCTTCACACAGGTTTTTTTATTTTATTTATTTATTTATTTATTTATTTATTTATTTATTTATTTATTTATTTTTGAGGTAGGATCTTCCTGTAGCCCAGGTTGAGGTAGAATTTACTATGTAGTCTCAGGGTGGCCTCAAACTCTAGATGAGCCTACTATCTCTGCCTCCTGAGTGCTGGGATTAAACACATGCACTACCATGCTCAGATCCATTTTAATTTAAAAATGTGGTCTACGTTTTTAGGAATTTCTTTCTTTATTTTTGGTTTTTCAAAGTAGATTCTCACTGTAGACCAGGCCGACTTGGAATTCACTATATAGTCTCAGGGTGGCCTTGAACTCAAGGCGATCCCACCTCTACCTCCCAAGTTCTGGGACCATGTGCCACCTTTTTTTTTTCTTTCCCTGAGGTAAGGTTTCACTCTAGTCCAGGCTGACTTAGAATTCACTATTTAGTCTCAGGGTGTTCTTGAACTCACAGTGATCCTCCTACCTCTGCCTCCTGAGTGCTGGGATTAAAGGCATGTGCCATCACGCCCTAGGGGACTTTTTAAATTAACTTTTCTTTATCTGGGGGCTGAAGAGATGGCTTAATGGTTAAGGCACTTGTTTACAAAGCCCAAGGACCCAAGTTCAATACCCCAGTACCCACATAAGCCAGATGCACAAGGTGGCACATGTATTGGAATTCATTTGCCACTGTGGCTATAGGCCCTGGCATGCCCATTCTCTCTATCTGCCTCTTTCTCTCTCAAATAAATAAATAAAACAAATTAAAAAATATTTTCAAGCCAAGAGAGAGAGAGAGAGTGAGAGAGAGAGAGCGTAAGAGAGAGACAGACAGTGAGAGAACGGGTGTGCTGGGGCTTCCAGCCACTGCAAAGAAGTCAAGGTACATCTATGACTTTGTGCATCAGGCTTTACATGGGTACTGAGGAATTGAACTCTGGTTGTTAGGTTTTGCAGACAAGCACCTCAACCACCAAGCCATTTCTCTAGCCCCTGTTCTACATGTTAATCACTTCTGACTTCAATACATAAAACCCATATTGGGTAATGGATTGGACGTCATCATTAAAACAATTTTTTTTGGTTTATTTTTATTTATTTATTTGAGAGTGACAGACAGAGAAAGAGGCAGAGAGAGAGAATGGGCGGGCCAGGGCTTCCAGCCACTGCAGACGAATTCCAGATGCGTGTACCCCCTTGTGCATCTGGCTAACGTGGGTCCTGGGGAATTGAGCCTTGAACCTGGGTCCTTAGGCTTCACAGGCAAGCACTTAACTGCTAAGTCATCTCTCCAGCCCTGGACGTCATCATTTATATCCCGCAATCATCTGTCACCAAATAAAATAAAAATCTAATTTAAATCAATAATAAATTCTAATTTATATTTGTACAAGGGTTTCATATTAAGTGACATTTAAGCAAAAAGCTTTTATTTTGTGTGTATGTTGTGTGCCTGTGTGTGTGTTTATGTGTGTTCATGTGGGTCCGTACATGTCAGGGCATGCATGGGGGGGGGGGAGTCACAGGACATCCTTAAGTGTATGTCCTTGTTTTCCACCTTGTTTAAGGTAGCATGTCTTGTTAACTGCTAGTCAGCTTGCACCATCATTTTTCCAGAAGTCTCCTCTCTGTCTTCCATCTTGCTGTACTGGGACTAGGATTAGAATCTTGCTACTGTTCTTGAGTAGATGAGCTGCCTTTGGGTTTACATAGGGTTTGGGGATCTGAACTTAGTTCAGCAAGGCTAGTATCTTGTTTCCTAAAAAATAGAAAAATAAGCATATTAAAGAGATTTTTATTTGGTAGAATCAGCTGGTTGTGGATTAATGTACAAGAGCCTTTAGAATTAGATAAGCAAAAGAGAATGGAAAGGACTGTGTTGGGGCAGAGGTGAGAGGAGGGAGCCCAGCTCTCAGTGAGTTTCTGAGCTGAAGTGGGTCCTTACCCAGGGGACAGTAAAGAATTACTGACCAGGGTAAAACATGTCACAGAGTAGGTGTGAGAAATAGATGCCTCAGGCTTTATGTACCAGAAATCAACAGGGATCAAGCAAAGAAACAGCTTTTAAGAAAAGCAGCACCCTCTTTGGAGAGGGTGGGAGCTCTGGAGCCAGGGACTAGTCTGAGCAGCTGAGTTCTGGAGTATGTATGTAAGGGCTTTCCTGCTCTCCCTGAGCGATTAGCTATTAAAAGTTTACGGGCCAGAGAGATGGCTCAGCAGTTAAAGGCACTTGCTTGCAAAGCCTCATGGCCTGGGTTCAATTCCCCAGTACCCATGTGAAGCCAGATTGTTATGAGCATGTAAGGACCAGCATATGGTCCAGGGCCAGTTTAGGATAAACAAGTTTTTTTGTGAGAGTAAAAAATGCAAAGTCAAAGCTTGTAAGCTAAACTCTGTGTGCAGTGACATAGTAGAGATTAGCAGATGTGTGTGTGAAACTATTAGATAAGCATTGGAAGGTATAAAAACCCCAGCTGCTCAGCAACCATTGTCTCAGTCTCCCCGACACTATGACTGACTGGAAGGCTACTCAGCAGTCCTGACTGAGACCCCCGTGAGAAACATCACCGATCCGAATTCATCAGCCCGACACTCTGTCCAAACGCTGTCCGAATGATCATCCGTAAGCTAAAGCACTAGCTTACGCCAGTGGACCAAGACTCGGCTGGAAGCGCAGCGAACCAAAAAAACGTCGCAGCTCAAACCTCGCGTTGTCAGGTCGTATACATGTTAGACTCGTTAGAAATATTCTTGTGTTAGTAACGATGAATATACCTTGGTTATATATTATATTAGCTATGATATTATTTGTGATAGTTTGGGCTTGCTTGTGCGTGACTTTCATCCCAGTAAACTCCTTTGCAAGTATACCAGTGTCTGAGTATCATTGACCTTCGCCGGCGGAATCCTCTCAACCAATCACCTTTGAGAGTGTTCGCGACACAGATGCACAAAGTAGTGTGTGCATTTGGAGTTCATTTGTGGAGCCTAGGCACTCTCTCTCTCTTTGTAAATTAAGAAAAATATTTAAAAAGTAACTAAGAATTTACTAAGATTTTAATTGACTTGGTAACTGATCAGTTGCCCTTGGGGTGACAGGTCATAACTTAAACTTAATCTCTTTTTAAATTTTGTTTTGAGTCCAGGCTAATCAGGAACTCACTTGGTAGCTCTAGGCTGGCCTTGAACTCAAAACAATCCTTTCACCTCAATTTACTGAGTGCTGGGATTGAAGGCATAAACCCCCATGCCTGGCCTTAAACTTCATCTTTATGGCTGTATTCCTCCCAGGGCCCTGTGCGTATTTATTCCTAGAGCTTTGTATTCCTGGACTCCTGTCTTGTTATCAGTAGTGAACCCTGCAGCTCCTAGGAGCAGGGAAGCTGAGCTCCGGAACCTCTGCCCCTTTGTTTTCACGAACTGCCTATATTAATCTTTTCTTCCCCTCAGCTGGTTTTATGGTTGGAGAGTAGCTGTTTATGGTTTTCATTTAATGTAAGGATTATTGATGACTGATGTTATAATGGTTTAAAATGATGTGCTTGTATATCTAATAAATATCTCAAATTTCCTATTTCCTCAAATTTCCTAGGCGAAACTTCTTTTCTAACCCCACCTGTTCTTCCATCAGCCAATAATTCTTTTCTTCAAATTGCAGTCCATCCTCAGCTCTTGTCTTCCTCTCATGCCCAATATTAACCCCTTTTTCTTTTCTTTTCTTCTGAAGCCTGAGGATGGTTTGATTAGTGAGAGAAAACATGGTGGGGCAGATCAGTGGTAAATCTCAGCAGCTGTTGGGAGGAAGGGTGTGGGTAAGAGGAAGAGAGAAAGGTAAGTTTCTGAGGCAGGCTCAGCAACAGAACGCTACCACAAGCTGCTCGGGAATGGAGCACTGTCCTCAGTGTCGGTGTTGGGGCCAGCTGCTTTTGAGTTTTGGCTGATACCTGCAAAAGGGAGAAAGGAAGAGGGAAAGAAAAAGTTACATTTTTCTGAATCAGAACTGAGAAAGGCAGAGAGACTTAGCAGTGAGGATCTGTAAGCAACTGCCCATGTTGGATATTTTTAAAATTTATTTATGCAAACAGAAAGAGAGAGAGAGAAAGAAAGAGAATGAGAATATGGGCGTGCCAGGGCCTCTAGCCACTGCAAATGAACTCTGGATGCATGCACCACTTTGTACACCTGGCTTTTCGTGGGTACTGGGGAATCAAACTCCAGGCTGTTAGACTTTTCAGACAAGTGTTTTAACCACTGAACCATCACTCCAGCTGGGATATATATATATTTTTAATTTTTTAACCTTTAAAAAATCTTGTAAGTATTTTTTGGTCATTTTACCTTTTTTTTCCCAAAAATATTTTATTTTTATTTATGAGAGAGAAAGAGAGAGAGAGAGAGAGAGAGAGAGAGAGAGAGAGAGAGAGAAAGGGAAAGAAAGAGAAGAGAGAACATATGGGTTTACCAGGGCCTCCAGCGCTATAAACAAACTCCAGACATATGCACCACCTTGTGCATCTGGCTTATGTGTGTCCTGGGGAATTGAACCTGTGTTCTTTGGCTTTGTAGACAAGTGCTTTAATTACTGAAAAAGTACAAATTTGGTAAAATTATGAATTAACAAATTCAAAAATCTCAGTTGAACCTCAAGGAGGATTAAAAACCAAGAAGCGAAGGGATGCTTTGTTGCATCACAGTCAAATGAAAATTCAGGTGCAAGTGAACATCAGACATAGTCAAAGGAGGCAGGGTAGGGTAATACAACTGTTCAAAACAACCAGGGCTCATGTTCTCCTAACGACTAACAATGTGCACGTACATTCTTTAGACTGCAGAGAAAAAAAAAGAGCAGAAGGAAGGGAGAGTTAGGGAATGACTTTGGAGAGTGCATGTTTGGGAAGAAGAGGATGAGGGTGGTGGTGCATTTCTGTCCCAGGGGAGTGCGGCATAAGTGCTTCCCTCATGGGCTCTCACCGATGAAGATAAACAGCAGATGCCTGCCCCAACAAACTAAATTTCGTCATAGAGTTTTGCGTTCCTTCCTGAGACCTCAGGGGGAGACTGGAGGGCGAGTAGATATCTGTGGGCAGAACTGGTTCCAGAAGTAAGATAACAATTAGACCTTTGGTGTGTCATACAAGGCAGGTGACAAGACTTTAGACTTGACTTACGTGATCACAAAATATATGAAGCACCGAGCCACTGACCTGCCTGGTGACAGCAGAGGAAGAAGATGAGTCTTGGTGAGGGAGGCTGAGGGTAACGGGAATGTTGAAGGGCCCAGAGGAACAGTCCGGTCTGTGGTAGGTGTTCTAACAATTAGGTTAGAGATGAGCCAACAGAGACCACACTGACACACCCTGCAGATCCCTCTGAGTCTGAAAGAAGCGCTGAGGATGGTTTATAGTTGTGGTTATGCATCCTCCACCTGACATTGGAAGGGGCACTGTGGAGGCAGCCAGGACATCTTGGCAGAAGATGTGAGAAGATAGGAGCCAATTTTTCCTCAGAAAAGGAAAATGAAGAACTTAAGAGTAAGACCTTGAGTATTAGAAAGAAATTTACAGAGCATGAGATATTGCCTCCCTACTGAGTTAGAAATTAAAAAAACCCTTGATTTAATATTTAATATATGTGCCACCATGTGCATCTGCCTTACATGGGTTCTGGGAATTGAACCTGTGTTCTTAGGCTTTGAAGACAAGCGCCTTAACCACTAAGCCATTTCTCCAGCCCTCAGCTCTCCTTTTTATTACTTACGGGTTGGTGATATTTGGTAAGTGATTCCTAGTATGTGTGAGTGGGGATAATATCTCGTGGATGTTTACTCCCCACATGAAGAACACATGAAATGCTCAGTCTCTGGCACCAAGTGATGCCTAATAACTATTAGTTGATCCTCTCATGGCTGGTGCATTCAGACCCATTCGATTCCTGGAACACCACAGGCCTTGTAGATTCTAGTGTTTACAGTCAACTAATGTTCTTGTAGACATGCACAGGGGCTATTTCAAAGCTAGAGTAAAATCATTTGAAGTTATGGTTTTGCCGGGCGTGGTGGCGCACGCCTTTAATCCCAGCACTCGGGAGGCAGAGGTAGGAGGATCACCGAGAGTTCAAGGCCACCCTGAGACTCCATGGCGAATTCCAGGTCAGCCTGAGCCAGAGTGAGACCCTACCTCGAAAAAGAAAAAAAAAAAAAAAAAGAAGTTATGGTTTTGAAACATCTGATAGCTGTAAAGGAAGAGGTTTGAGGGTAAAGATGCGATTAATTAGAAAAAAAAAATCTGCCATTCAACCATCTCCCTTACTCTCCCCAGTATAGCCTACACAGCGGCCACTTTGGGCTGAAATGTCTGAGGACATGCTGTGCGTCAATCTGTTCAGTCTACAGTGCCCTCTACAAGCTGAGCTATTGGAAGGAGCATGTGTGCATTGATCTGCACACCCGCCTTTTCTCACACTGCGTCTTTCTCTCTTTTAAACATCTGCTTTAGGATTAACTTCTAAATTTCAAAGTCAAGTTCAAGCATCACCTTTTTATAGTTTTCCCAAACATGATTTTTTTTTGTTTTGTTTTTTTGAGGTAGGGTTTCATTCTAGCCCAGTCTGACCTGGAATTCACTATGGAGTCTCAGGGTGGCCTTGAACTCATGGTGATTCTCCTACCTCTGCCTCCCAAGTTCTGGGATTAAAGGCGTGAGGCACCACGCCTGGTTAAGTGAAGTTTTTATAGAGTGATGTTTCTTACTTTGCTTAGTTGGGAGTAATTCTATTTGGTTGTCACTCATTAAAGCAAGTGTCATTTTTCATCTGTACATGGTTCTTTTTTTTTAAATATTTTTTTGTTCATTTTTTATTTATTTATTTGAGAGTGACAGACACAGAGAGAAAGACAGATAGAGGGAGAGAGAGAGAGAGAGAATGGGCGAGCCAGGGCTTCCAGCCACTGCAAACGAACTCCAGACGCGTGCGCCCCCTTGTGCATCTGGCTAACGTGGGACCTGGAGAACCGAGCCTTGAACTGGGGTCCTTAGGCTTCACAGGCAAGCGCTCAACCGCTAAGCCATCTCTCCAGCCCTGTACATGGTTCTTATGATTTACATATTCAAAGAAGATGGATGGTATGAGGCATACTAAAAGCTCCTAGTGATATCCCCAAAATATTGAAGGAAATATGCATTCTCTTTCTACCTCTATGCACAGGAGGTGAGGTGTCTCCAGGCTTTTTTGGGAATGACTATCTCAAACCACACTGGTACCAGTCACACTGTCTTCCATTTGCTGGGTATCCCTGGCCTGGAGGATCAGCACATCTGGATTTCCATCCCCTTCTTCATTTCCTATGTCATTGCCCTGCTTGGAAACAGCCTGCTCATCTTCATCATCCTCACGAGGGCCAGTCTCCATGGACCCATGTACCTGTTCCTGTGCATGCTGGCTGGGGCAGACATCATCCTCTCCACCTGCACAGTTCCTCAGGCCTTGGCCATCTTCTGGTTCCATGCTGGGAAGATCTCCCTGGATGGCTGCATCACTCAGCTCTTCTTCATCCATTCCACTTTCATCTCCGAGTCCGGGATCTTGCTGGTGATGGCATTTGACCGCTACATTGCCATTTGCCACTCTCTGAGGTACACCACCATTCTTACTCATACACTGATTGGGAAAATTGGAGTGACTATCTTTCTGAGAAGTTATGGTACAATTTTCCCCATAATATTTCTTCTGAAGAGATTGACTTTCTGCAAAAATAATATCATACCCCATACCTATTGTGAACATATTGGCTTGGCCAAATATGCTTGCAGTAGCATTCGAGTGAACATCTGGTATGGATTTTCCGTCCTGATGTCAACGGTCGTCTTAGACGTTCTGCTAATTTTTGTTTCCTATGTGCTGATTCTTCGCGCCATCTTCCGCATGCCTTCCCAAGATGCTCGCCACAAAGCTCTCAACACATGTGGCTCTCACATTTTCATCATCATCCTCTTCTATGGGCCTGGAATCTTCACAACCCTGACTCAGAGGTTTGGGCGTCACATTCCACCTCATATCCACATCTTGCTGGCTAACGTCTGCATTTTGGCTCCACCTATGCTGAATCCCATCATTTATGGGATCAGGACCAAGCAAATCCAGGAGCAGGCGCTTCAAGTCTTATTTACAAGGCAGAAGTAAATTAAGAACTCAGCGTTGGCAGTCTCTAGCTGTCAAATGGTTTGCAGAATGGGATAGGATGGGTCAGACGGCATAGCAGGGGAGAGCTCAGTGTCTGGGGCAACTCACTGGGAGATTGTTGGACTTACTCTTCTATTTTGTGAACAGCTTGTGAGAGCAGGGCTATAACTGTTTGAACAAAGTGCCTTCCCTGCAGAGCATGGGATAGGATGAGCTTGTTTTCAGACATCACATGTCCTTCCTGACAGTGATATGAATTTTGGAATTAGATGGAGTGACAATACTTCTCTGGAATTCTTGGAATTTGCTCAACTACTTTGAACAGAGTTTCTCCAGCTCTGAGACAATTATGATATCCTTGGCCAATCACATAGAAAATTCCATTTCTTCCATGCTCTTGTAAACAATACCTAATCTACAATCCTGTAACTAACCCTACTCAAAGCTCATAGGTTCACAAAAAAAAGAAAGAAGAAAATTTCAGTCCTTTATTTATATCCTTGTTGAATGGCATCTTTATAGTCAGTAGCTCCTATGTTCTTTTATAGTTATTATTATTTTGGATTTTTTTGAGTTAGGGTCTCACTCTCGCCTAGACTGATCTGTAACTCACTCTGTAGTCTCAGGCTGGCCTCAAACTCACATTGATCCTTTGACTTCTGCCTCCCATGTGCTGGTATCAAAGGCATGCACCACTATGCCTGGCCTCAGTTTATTTTTATAGTATAATTTATATCTTATGGATATGTATATCTACACTAAGAGAATTTAAGACATGATTCATGTTTTGCAGAGGAGCCCTTGAGAAGCCTGAGAGAGTTTGGTAAACCTGACTGATGTGGCTCTTGCAGGGATCTCACTTTACCCTGAGTTGACCTGGAACTCACTCTGTTATCCCAGGCTGGCCTTAAAGTCTTAGCAGACCTCCTACCAGAGTCTCTGGAGTGAGGGGATTAAAGACATGCACCACCATGCCTGGCTGGGATTGTTCTTTTGATTTATTTTTTAGTTTTTATATTCTGAATTTATACCCTACAACTTTACTGAACTTGTTTATCAGTTGCAACAAGTTTTTGGTGGTATCTTTTGGGTTTCTTCTATATAGGATCATATCATCTATAAATAGAGACCGTTTAACTTCTTCCTCTTCTATTTGGATGCATTTATTGTTTCTTGTCTAATTTATGAAGCTCCAATACTACTTAAAATATTTTATTTATTTAATTATTTGAGGGGAGGGGGACAGATAGAGAGAGAAAGAATGGGCATTCCAGGGCCTCCAGCCGCTGCAAGTGAACTCCAGATGCATCTGGCTTATATGGGTACTGCAGAATCGAACCTGAGTCCTCGGCTTTGCAGGCAAATGCCTTAACTGATAAGCAATCTCTCCAGCCCTCCAATACTATTTTGAATATAAGTGGTGGGAGTGAACATTCTTATCTTGTTTCTGATATTGGAAGAAAAGCTTTTAGTATTTTATTACTGAGTGAGATTTTTAGGTATTTGTTTGACATATACCCAGAAACCCTATTTCTGGTTATATCACCAAGGAAAGTAAATTCGATAACTCAAAAGGATATCTGAGCTTCCATGTTTACTGAAGCATTACTCACAGTACCCATGAAGTGGAAACCTAAATGTTCATAAATGAGAGAATGGGAAAAATCACGATAGAATATTCAATAGACTATTACTCAACCATGAAAGGAAATTCTGCTGTTTGTGGCATCATGAATGAATCCTGGGGGTGAATCAAATGGATCAAATTGGCAGTATAAGCTTTCAGTTAAAATATGAAGTTCTGTGGTGGTCCTAATGTGACTTTAGTAACAACAGTGAAATTAATACCTGAAATATGCTAAGAGAGTAGATCTTAAATGTTCTCACCATAAGATAGAAGTTATATACTTAATGTGATAGATGTGTAAACTAACTTGATTGTAGTAATCATTTCACATTTATGGACACTAAATCATCTTCCACACTGTCTGGATAATCTCAACATTAACATGAGCTGAATCACCCTCCATATTCATATAGTCATCTGGAACTCAGGATAATGTCACTAAGGTGGCCACCAAGTTACACTGTCAGCCGAGTCCAGCAATGGAAACATGGAAATGATGAGCTACAGATAATGATGTATCAGTGTTCATTCTCAATTGTAATAAATGCATGACAAATGCATGTGGAGTCTAAAATTGTCAGCTTCATGAAAGCCAAAGGTAGAATGATAGTTATACAGGGGAGAGGAAGAGGGAGGGCTGGGCAGATGGCTCAGTGGTTAAAGGCACTTAAATTTCCCCAGATCCACATAAAGCCAAATGCACAAAGTGGCACATGTTTCAGGAAGAGAGAATTGGGGAGATGTTGCTCAAAGGGTACAGGGTTTCAGTTATACAAGATGATAAGTTCTGGAGATCAAATAGATAGGAATATGATAATAATATACTTGAAACTTGCTAAGAAAATAGACTTTGAAAAACAAAAAACGTTATGTGAGGTGTTGTCTAATTTTGATTAACTTAATTATAAATGATTCTTTACCTCCATTACACATAATTTTTGTTTGCCAATAATGACAGTAAGTTTGGAACATAAGGAGTAGAGTGAAGAGTCAGTTTTCTACATGGACACTGGATTGTCTGTGGAGTAGGAAGTATGTTTGTGACGGAATCTTGAGATAACATGAATCCCCAAGCAGGAGAAGTTTCTGGTAGAGAATCAATAAGCATGAATCTGGAACACAGCCCAGGAAGTATTTTGTAGTAAAAAGGCTCTCCAAATGATTTCATCTCTCAAAAATGTCAATCACTCTCCAAGTTCTAAATAAAGTGCATCAAAACATATTAATGGACAAAAATACTTAACTAAAGTGTTTTAGTTTTTGACTTCTCTTTATTGACTACTTTTCACTACATGTCTAAATTCCACAAAGGCACGTGCAATAATGCCAGGGCCTCTTGCCCCTATAAATGAGATGCATGTGCCCCTTTGTGCAACTAGCTTTACATGGTTATTGAAGGATTAAACCCTGGGCCAGCAGGCCTTGCAAGCAAGTGCCCTTAGCTGCTGAGCCATCTCCCTAGTTCCTTCTTCTGTTATTTATTTATTTATTTTTTCTAGGTAGGGTGTTGCCCTAGCCTGGGCTGATCTGGAATTCACTATGTAGTCTCAGGGTGGACTCGAATTCATGGTGATCCTCCTACTTCTGCCTCCCAAGTATTGGGATCAAAGGTGTGTGCCACCATGCCTGACTCTACTGATTTTTTTTTTTTGAGTCCTCTTCTGTTTTGATGTTTTATTCCTCTGTGTGTATGTGTGTGTGTGTGCCCATTTCTGTCAAAATGACATCATCTCTGTCAAATGTTGCTGAGCTCAATATTGTTCATGTCTTATGGAGGTAGTGACCTCCACTGTGAGGTCATGAATGCACCAGTCACTTTATGTTCAGAGGAGAGTGTCCCAGAGTACTCCTCCCCTGTCCTCTTGCATCCTTTCTGCCCTCTCTTCCACAATGTTCTCTGAGCACTGGAGAGCACATTTAGTGCTGATTAAATTATAGCATATTCATGTATTAAAATCCTCAATGAAAAAATTTTGACTACAAAAATAAATTGAATACAAAACAGAAAAACAAATTTCCTAAAATGAGAAAATATGGAGGAGCTTTGTAGTTAACACAACATTTATTCTTACAGAAAATTAGAACATACCAGATATACAGTGTGATCTCAACAATGTAATACCCAAAATAGGAAAGAAAGAAATTTAGAGAGTTATCAGTGAAAATGTTTTGTTGATAACTACTGGGTGATGGAATCAAATCTATAGACCAAAACAATGTGAATGAATTTTTCAAGTCAAAGTCCCACACTAGCCTAGGCTAACCTGGAACTCACTCTGTGGCCCAGGCTGGCCTTGAATTCATGGCGATGCTCCTTCTTCAGCCTTCCAAGTGCTGGAATTAAGATGTGAGCCACAGTGACCAGCGTGTAAAGGCATTTTATTTAAGTGGTTTGTTCAACATTTTATTATGGTACTGTACTCAGTCCATGATGGTCGCATAATTGGTTGAAAGAGTATCCGTAGGATTCCAATGTCTAGAGGGCTTCTTTGATTTCCATTATACAGGGCCTGAGGGAATGATACAGATCAGGGTTTGGGGTTTGCAGAAGGCTCCTGGCCCCATTCCTATTCTCTGTTCTTCTTTCCCATCAAATCTTCACTCCCAGTTCAATGGAATCTCCTCAGACATGCTTTTCGTTATGGGCCCACACCATCCATGCCACAAAAGAGTTAATGGCTTTATAGTTTTGCTCCTGACAGTGCAGGAGTTCCTAGGGGAGGAGGAAGTCACATGAGCATCCGTGTCCCTGATGGTGCTGAGAATAAAACAATGTGCTTTGTAGTTCCTTCAAGAGTGTGGATCACTGGTCATTGTGTGGTCCTGTGGCTGCATGAACACTTAATCCGGGGCATGAATCCATTTGGAGCCTGATGGCTGTGATGGACACTTTGTGATGAGGAGAGATGTATGCTGCTATTGACCAGCAGAACCTGGTGACATAATGGGCTCTTTGTGCCCAAAGAGCATGAGCTGTGGGGTCTGATTGAATGCAGGCTAAAGGAGGTGGGGAAAATACTGTGTTTATGTGGGAAACAGGGTGGTGGGTGGCCTTCATCCTGAGAGCAGAGCCAGAAAGGACTGTTTAAATGGTCCTGTGGCAGCTCTGTGGCAGAGTGGAGGTATTAGTGGAGTGAGATGAGAGACAAGTTGTATTCTAGATTTCTTAACTCATTTTTCCTATGACTCAGAAAAATTGCTTTCCCTTCTGAAGTATATATAAGTGATAATTTATATGAGAAGATTATTCCAAAGGTATAGTTGGGAAATTTGTCTTGTAAAGTATTGGAGTGATATTTCATATTTCAAATATGGTTTAGTTAACCCTGTTGATGGTTACAAACAAGTAAGATCGACTACATTCTTATACAGCACTGGGGGAAATGTTTTATGATTTTGATGGAGCGCATGGCTGGTTATTATATTTTTCCATACTCATGGCACATTTAATACACTGACTCAATTGAAAATCTACCATAGATAGTACATAACAAAATCAAAACGAGCCAGGCATGGTGGTGCATGCCTTTAATTCCAGCACTCAGGAGGCAGAGGTAGGAGGATCACTATGAGTTTGAGGCTACCCCGAGACTACATAGTGAATACTAGGTCATCCTGGGCTAGAGTGAAACCCTACCTAAAAAAAAAAAAAAATCAAAACAAAACAAAAAAACAACAAAAAATGAAAATGGCTGTGTGCTAATAAAGCTTTTTTTTTTTTTTTTTTTTTGGTTTTTCGAGGTAGGGTCTCACTCTGGTTCAGGCTGACTTGGAATTAACTCTGTAGTCTCAGAGTGGCCTTGAACTCACGGCGATTCTCCTATCTCTGCCTCCCGAGTGCTGGGATTAAAGGTGTGCACCACTACACCCGGCTAATAATAAAGCTTTATTTATAAAATCAGGTAGTGGGTTAGATTTGATTTAGACTGCATTTTGATGATTCTCAAATAAAGTCAGCCAGTGTCCAGTATTTACATGTTTTTGAGATAAGCTCTGGAGCTCAGGCTGGCCTTGAGAACTATTCCTCCTCCCAGAATTATTTTTTACATCTCTGATTCAAGGTTGGACATTTCTAAGTGGAACTGATGAAGCAAGTATTTGTTTCATGAGTTGCACTTTGTGAGCGAGCCCCCAGGCTTGGGTAAGTGGACTGTAAGGCTGGAGGCAGAGCCAAGAGTGGAACCTCGAAGCTGCATCTCCCAGGGGAAGCTCACGTAATGGCAGGCGAGTCAGAATGCTCAGAGAAAACAGACAACTTTATGATTCATGTAAGTCACAATACACATAACTTGTGACTTATATGGAGATGAGTTTGATAAGGCAATTAATGACTGTGTGTGAATTTTTGTGCATACACATATGTGGGAAAGTTCATATGTACCTATGTAGCGTCATGGTAAAAGGCTATTATGTGAACTGAGCAAGTGTGTCATTGTATACATCTTCATCAAAAGTTGTGCAAGTGAATATGTGTGATGTAACTATAAAAATGATCGTGAAAGGAAAAATACAACTGATTGTGTGTGTGTGTGTATGTGTGTGTGTGTATGCATGTAGCTGGCAGGATGGAATTGAACCCAGGTACTTCTGACTCTAACGCTTGTACCATCTTCCATGTCATTACACTGTCCTACGTGTCTCAGAATTGTGGCATACCTAGGAGGATTGGAAGGGACAGGGCTAGGAGCTTCTTAATAGTGACTTAGGCAATCACTGCAACAAAATGAAAATTCTTAAAGCTAAAGGAAGCTTGACCCTACACAGTCTTTTATTCAAATATTAGCCTAGCTGCTAACAAGTTGTTTCAAGTTATTTGATTATAAATTTCTTCAGGTGAAAACTGGCCAAAATTTCAATTTTATAGGTTTGATGTGATATTAAAAATAAGAAACACATTCAATATTGGTGATTTCTATTAAGGTTTAACAAGTATGAGTAATAGAAATCAGAGATGACAAGAATAAGGAATGAAAGATAACATTAACTTTGGCAATTGTGATGTAATAGAGTCTAGGGAAGAAGCTTCTGTGGCCTCCCTGTATTACATGTAATAATGATGACAGTGAGTGAGCGTGAGGAGTGAGGCAATAGAGAGAGAAATCCTACTTTTTTTTTGTTCATTTTTTATTTATTTATTTGAGAGCGACAGACACAGAGAGAAAGACAGATAGAGGGAGAGAGAGAAAATGGGCGCGCCAGGGCTTCCAGCCTCTGCAAACGAACTCCAGACGCGTGCGCCCCCTTGTGCATCTGGCTAACGTGGGACCTGGGGAACCGAGCCTCGAACCGGGGTCCTTAGGCTTCACAGGCAAGTGCTTAACCGCTAAGCCATCTCTCCAGCCCAGAAATCCTACTTTTGTGTAACTAAAGTGAGGGAGAAATGAGTCATTTGCATATATTTAAACATCAAGGAGTAGGAGCCACCTTAAAGACAGAGATTGGTGGATTAATGAGGGGACTAGGGAGGAAGTTTGGGGTGCACAGATGGAAAGTTTAGCCTTGAACAGGAGGAAGAAGGAAAAAGATGATTGGATATGGGCTGGGGAGGTGGATTAGTGGCTAAGGCACTTGCCTGCAAAGCCAAAGTTCCCAGGGTAGGTTTCTCAGGACCCACGTAAGCCAGATGCACAAGGGGGCGCATGCATCTGGAGTTCGTTTGCAGCGGCTGGAGGCCCTGGTTCACCCATACTCTTCCCTCTCTCTCAAATAAATAAAATATTAACCAAAAACCAACTGGGTATAAATAAATCTGTAGGCAGCAGAGTGAGGGCAGAGGAGTTTGAGGGATTTAATAACGTTTGCTTTCCCCTTGGAACCAGGAGCCCGGAAAGCTAATCAGCCAATGAATGGGTCAGGTGGTGTGTGACAGACAGAACTGATTGAAGTCTGGCCTGGGCGATGTAGATAGCAGCCCCTCCATTTGCTTAGTCAAATGGCCTTGGTTGGGGGTTCTCCTTAAGCCTCTAAGCTCTGTTGGTTGCACTATCAGTAAAATGGGAAGAGGCTGAGGTGGTAGGCTATGGAGATTGAGAATGCCCTGAAGCCCTGAGCATAGTCTCTGTCTCTCTCTCTCTCAATCCCTTTTGCTCAAAGGTAAGGTCTCACTCCAGCCCAGGCTGACCTGGAACTCACTCCGTAGTCCCAGGCTGGCCTCAGACTCATGGCAGTCCTCCTACCTCTGCCTCCTGAGTGCTGGGATGAAAGACGTGGACTACCATGACCCACCAGACTTCTTAGATGGTAGTCTTTTCCTCACTGGTCCTCAGTCCATTCCACTACCTCAGTCCCAGCACTGGAGATGTCTTTAAGAGTCTGATTCCAACACAACCATTCTTTGTAAATAAAATGTTTTATTTGAATAAAAATATTTTTGTTTATTTATGAGAGAGAGAGCAATAGAGAGTATCACTGGGTGTCGGGATCTCTTGCCACCACAAATGAAATCCAGATGCATGTGCTACTCTGTGCATCTGGCTTTACATAGTTACTGGTGATCAAACTCAGGCTGGCAGGCTTTGCAAAGCAAGCACCTTTAACTGCTGAGCCACCTCTCCAGCCCCAAAGTGTGCTCTTTTCTTGGACTAGTTCATCCTTTCTCATTTTTTTTTTTTAACATCATGACCTACGTATGGAGCCATTCCAGGAATTTTTTTCTTAATCTCCCCTATGACATTTTAGTAGTACAGTTTTGCCGTATATTTATTAACTGTATCTGTGTTTTATACACAGAGTTTTTACCCCCCACCCCAAACAGTTTTCCTTCTTGGGAGAAATTATTTCCTTGTGGAAAAACACAGTCTTCTTTTTGTTTTAATTTTTCTTTCATTTATTTGCATGTGTGTGCAAACACATGTGCCCCAGCTTCTCTTGTCGTTGCAAACAAACATCAGGCAAAACAAATGAACAAACAAACAAACAAAAAACAAACAACACCCCCCCACACACACACAAAAAAAGGCTACAAAGGAATGCAAGTTGTGTACCACTTTTTATGTTTGGCTTCGCATGGGCCTGGGGAATTGAACCTAGGCCAGTAGGTTTTGCAAGAAAGTGCTTTTAGCCACTGAGCCATCTCCCCAGCCCCAAACATGGTCTTAACTCAAAGCACAGTGAGCCTTTCACTGCAGCTCAAGAATGCACTGTTCCTCCATTCCACTATCAGTAAAATAGGAAGATGACTCAAAGTAGGGTGGTTAGCTCAGGCTGACTTGGAACTCACTGTGTAGCCCTAGGCTGGCCTCAAACACACAGCACTCCTCTTACCTCTACCTCCTGAGTGCTGGGATCGAAGGCGTGCACCACCATGCCTTGCTATTTAATTTTTAAATCCAACCTCTTCCTATTCCCTGTCCATCTTACACAGTACTCTGAGAAAGCTACCTAAAATGGAAGCTTAACAGCACAATCCTCTCACTGATGTCTATCAATTCAAACTCAGAAACTCTAAAAACACTTTGGGATCTTAGGGATTACAACTTGCAAAACACAGGTTCAGGTGTTCCGGTGATGAAAGAAAGAGAATCCAGGAACAGAGAAGCAACTTATTTTTTAAAAAATTATTTACTTCTTTATTTAGTTAGATTTTTTTCGAGGTAGAGTCTCACTCTAGCTCAGGCTGACCTGGAATTCACAATGTAGTCAATCGCCTTGAACTCATGGCAATCCTCCTACCTCTGCCTCCTAAGTGCTGGAATTAAAGGCATGCATCACCATGCCTGGCTTAATTAATTTTTTTTATTGACAACTTCCTTAATTATAGGCAATAATTCATGGTAATTCCCTCCCCTCTTCCCTTTGCAACTCCACTCTCCATCATACCCCTTTCCCTTCTCAATCAGTTTCTCTTTTATTTTGATGTCATCATCTTTTCCTCCTATTATGATGGTTTTGTGTAAGTAGTGTCAGGCATTGTGAGGTCATGGACATCCAGGCCATTTTGTGTCTGGAGGAGCAAGTTGTAAGGAGTCTTACCCTTCCTTTTAGAGCAGTAGTTTCTTATAATTACATAGGTATGAGTAAAATGGTCAGAAGACCTAGTCATGTTGTTGATCACAATTCCTGACCAGGACAGTTTCTGTTGCTCTGTCCAATGACAAACAACTTGTTTTCTCCTTCCTCCAACTTCCTTCAGCTTTCTGGGACTAGCAAAGCTACTGCCATAGCCTATATACCAACGCACAAGTGACCTGCCCTGGGCATGGCGACCCTCAACTACACTGGCACCAGCCATTCCCTCTTTATTCTGATGGGCATCCCTGGCCTGGAAGACCAACACCCGTGGATCTCTCTCCCCTTCTTTATTTCCTACCTGGTCGCCCTCCTTGGGAATAGCATCCTCATCTTGGTAATCATCACAGAACACAGCCTCCATGAACCCATGTACCTCTTCCTCTGCATGCTGGCTGTGGCTGACCTTATCCTGTCCACCACCACGGTGCCCAAGGCCCTGGCCATATTCTGGTTTCATGCTGGGGCAATCTCCCTGGATGGCTGTGTCACTCAAATCTTCTTCATCCATGCTACCTTCATCGCCGAATCCGGGATTCTGTTGGCCATGGCGTTTGACCGCTACGTGGCCATCTGTGACCCACTGCACTACAGCTCGGTGCTTCGCTGTGAGGTCATCGTCAGGATCGGCTTGGCTGTGGCCCTGAGAAGCTTCTGTGTGATCCTCCCCGATGTGTTCCTGGTGAAGCGACTGCCCTTCTGCCACAGCAACCTGCTGCCACACACCTACTGTGAGCACATGGCCGTTGCCAAGTTCGCTTGTGCTGACATTCGTGTCAATGTTTGGTACGGCCTGTCTGTCCTGCTGTGTACTGTGGTGGCCGACGCCTTACTCATCTTAGTCTCCTACGCCCTCATCCTTCACGCCGTCTTCCGTCTCCCCTCCAGGGGAGCCCGGCAAAAGGCTCTGGGTACATGTGGATCTCACCTTGGGGTCATTTCCATGTTTTACTTGCCTGGAATTTTCACCATAATTACCCAGAGGTTTGGGCACCACGTTCCTCTTCATACCCACATTTTGTTGGCCAATGTGTGCATGTTGGCCCCTCCCATGCTGAACCCCATCATCTATGGGATTAAGACCAGGCAGATCCGGGAGCGAGTTCTCAGCACCTTGTCTCCACAGGGGAAACTGTGCTGACTGAGGTTGACTGCCTAGGTGGCATATTTACCAATACGGGGCTTCCCCTTGTTTTTGTGACTGCTTTGTGAAGACTTAGGAATTAAGAATCCCACATACCGTAAGCAAAGTGGCATGTCATGACTTTGAAGGTCAGATTGTGATGTGAACTTGAAAAAGCTACTGTTTAGGAAGCATGAACTTTGGGGGGTAGGGAAGAGGGGACATAAGAGTATAACCCAATGGGAATATGACCAATTGAAATATGTTCATATATTAAAGTTTTCAGTTAAAAAAGAGCTGAATTCTGATTTCACTGATGATGTTGAAGATGTGTTTGACCTTGGGTAATTGTTCTTTCAGAGACTTTTTTTTGAGGTAATGTCTCTTTTTAGTACAAGCATGAGGGCCTCTGAGCCCGATTCCATGTAAGCACCCATGTTAGAAGATGTGAATGGACGTGCATGCTTGTGACCCCAGTCCTGTGGGAGCAGAGGCCTGGCTGTCATCTTCACTGTCATAGTTTGCCTCCAGAAAGACCTTGCTGAGCGTGATTGTGCATGCTTTATCCCAGTACTTGGGAGGCAGAGGTAGGAGGATCGCCGTGGGTTCAAGGCCACCCTGCTACTACACAGTGAATTCCAGGTCAGCCTGGGCTACAGTGAAACCTTACCTTGAAAAACCAAAAACAACAACAACAAAAAACCTTCCTGAACCACAGAATGGATCAAAAGTTGCCCTGGAGTGTTCCTTTTACTAACTTGTATCCATGGGAATTATTTTGCCAACACCCATCCTCTTAAAACCTGCTTATAGTATTTTTTATGTTCTGGAAGCGTTTGTGTTCTAGCTTACTTACAAATATCACTTTTAAAAAAAAAATGATTTGAGAGAGACAGACAGAGAAAAAGAGGCAGATAGAGAGACATTGGGCACACCAGGGCCTCCAGCCACTGCAAACGAACTCCAGACGCGTGCGCCCCCTTGTGCATCTGGCTAACGTGGGTCCTGGAGAATCGAGCCTCGAACTGGGGTCCTTAGGCTTCACAGGCAAGCGCTTAACCGCTAAGCCATCTCTCCAGCCCACAAATTTCACTTTCTATAAGCAATGGGGCCAGGGAACAGAATTTTCATAAATTGACAATAGGTGCTTCTGAGCAACAGGATCCACCTTGGTGAGGTTCGCCGATCCAGGCCACCATGCTGTGCATCTTAGTTAGCGCTGGTGACTGACAATGAGTCAGCCTTCCCTGTCACATTCAGCTTCCCCTTCCCTTGGAGCCACTCCCCCTGCCCTGGCCCAGCTCTGGTCTGTCATCTAAGAAGGTATTCTTTTTTCTTTTTTTGGCTTTTTGAGGTAGGGTCTCACTTTAGCCCAGGCTGACCTGGAATTCACTATGTAGTCTCAGGGTGGCCTTTAACTCATGGAGATCCTCCTACCTCTGCCTCCCGAGTGCTGGGATTAAAGGTGTGCGCCACCACGCCTGGCTCCTAAGAAGGTATTCATTTCTTTCCCGTGTGTGTGTGTGCACATATGTGCATGCATACACATGTATATGTGGAGCCCAGAGGACAGCCTCTGGTATCATTCTCAGGAACACATTTTGGAGCTAGGATCTCTCATCAGACCACAGCTTGCCAACTAGGGTAGACTGGCTGACCAGTGAGTCCCAGGGGTTCTCCTACCGCTTTCTCCCAGTGCCGAGGTGATAAGTGCACGTCTAACAAGCATTTTCACTTGGGCTGTTGGGAAACCAACTATGGTCCTTATGCTTGCAAGGCAAGCATTTGACTGACTGAGCTAGTTCTCCAGTTCCTAGAGGATATTCTTGACTACAGTCCTTAGCTGTAGATAGGGCATTCTAGGTTGGGAGCAGGGGACAGCAGCAACAACAACAAAAAACAAAATAAAACAAAATATGTACAATGTTAGACATTAACATAAAGCCTGTTTAGAAATGTCAAGTGTTTTGTGTTCCATGAACAGAACTGAGTGGGACAGACTTCTTTAGGAAGCCTTTTTTCAAGGTACATAAGATACCATAACAGAGGTCTGGCCAAAGGAACAGCCAAGGGATAAGATACAACTAAACAGGACACATCAAGGGGGAGAAACTTGATTTTGGCTGAGTTGGGTGAGTTTGGTCAGATGTGAAGGATCGGCTTCACAGGAGGGAACCCTTAAGGAATGGAGGGCAGGAATGAATATGGCAAAGTCAGTTGACACTGACTTTCAGTCGCTTCCCTCCTAAAGTCCGCTTTCTGGGATCCTGACTCCTCTGCAGAGAGGGGATGGTTTTGAGGTCATGAACAGGAGAGGTGAACAGCTGAGAAACACCAACACAGAGCAGGTAATGGTGTCCAGAGAGAGCTTCCGTAGTCAGTGGCTCCTGATCACACCTTTAGTGGACAGAGGGTTAGAGGTGCAGAATTTCCCCCGTCATCATTGAAACCAGTACCGAAGAAGGGCCGCAGAGGTCCAGCGAAGGCACACTCGGAGAACACGTAGATGAGGGAGCCACGGTCAGTGACGTTATAGAAGGAGACAGTGCCCGCCTCATAGTCCAGGAAAATCCCAACTTGACGTGGAGGCACCTGCAGGTGGAGGGGGGTCTGGGGGCAGGTGCCAGCCTCGTATTTGTCTTTCTGCCACAGCCAAATTACCCAGAAGCCATTCTCAGGGCTAAGGAAAACTTGCCCCTTCCTCCGCACAGAGTTTCTACAGACCCCCAGGTCCCAGGCCTCCTTTCCTGTCACATCCACCTCCCAGTAACACTTGCCAGAGGTGAAGCTCTGGGCGCCCAGCACCATTGGGTAATTGTCAAATCTCTTGTCGTTTTCAGGCATGTCCTGGCGGGCGTCTCCAAGCCTCACTTGTCTCCGGTCCTCTGAGACGATGAGCCAGGGGTTGGCCGTGTCTCGATCCAGAGTGACGTGAACTGCAGAAAGAGGACGGCGATCAGGCCTATGTGGGGCGGGTGACCTTGTGCCTACTATAGTGAGGAGACTCATGTGTACTTGAGGGTGGCGGGGTGAACTTGAACCTCACATGTGAGGGATGACCTCCAGCAATGCTGGCCCTTGCTCTGATGTTCTGGGAACCTTCCCTACCTCTGTCCCTGTCCCACCTAATCCCGCCGGCCACCTCTCCTCCGTGCAACCACCGTCTGACTCTGGCCCCAGCAGCCCCTCTGTGCTCTTGCTCCCCTCTTCTGCTCCAGCGTCACCACACCTAGAGGTGGCCTCACCTCCGCACGTTCTCAGCATCTTCTTCCGCCCAGGCACGTGGTACACAGTTCTCACCTCTGGTGGGGCAACATCTGGAGTATTCACACTCCAGGACTCGCTCCTGGGGAAAGAGAGCTTGGTACACCGTGTCCCACCTCCCAGACTGTGATGATCTCTTTTCGCAGGACTGTGATAATTTAATTTCAACACACATTCACAAACGCCGCATGCACTCATGTGTCTAAGTGAAAGGTCAATGTCTGCCCGTCTGACTGTCTCTGACCATCTATCTATCTGATTTAGTTTCTCTCCAGGAGTCGCTAGTTCTGGGAATCTCTGCAGCACTGGGACACTCGCATCTCCTCTGTAAGCCGGAGGTCACCGCAGAAGTGCATTCTGGTTCATTTTACAGGCAAGGCAAGCGATGTCGGCTGAGCCTCTTCTGTCAGGAGCCTCAAGGAGTCTTGCCTGCACGGTAGGTTTTACTCAGGGCTCATTCTGAATGTCTTCCCATGTAAACAGACTATGAACAGACTTAGAGCCTCACAGCTTTCTGATGGTAGTTAATGTGTGATGATGGTATAGTCTGATTACTTTGGGCAACTCACCAACTGGCCTGCCCATTGGTCCTCTAGGACCAGAGAACATTTTACAGGGGACCACGTCTTCTGAGGATAGGAAAGCATGGGGGAGGCCCCAGTGTATGTACACCTGACTCAACCACCCTTTTCCTAGGCATATATGCTTCCCGCCACCCTCCTCCTTTAGAAATTTATTTCTATCTATGTATGTATATATGTCTGATTAAACCACCCTTTTCCTAGCCATAAATGGTTCCTGCCACGCTCCTCCTTTAGGAATATTTTTATGTATGGATGCATGCATGTATGCAATGTACGTATGTATACCCAAAATAAACCCCAGGCACTTGCACCACTATTTACTATTTGCATGTGGTTTATGTGGGTGGCTTGCTTGGGAATCGAACCCTGTCCACTAGTGTTTGCAAGCAAGTGCCTTTAACTGCTGAGCTGTCTTCCCAGTCCCCTGCCACCCGCCCATTGTGTAACAGAGAAAAACCCTTCTTACCTTTCCAGGACAACTCTCACCTCCTGAGGAGAAAAGAGATAGGGAGTAAGTTCTGGAGTTTCTGGTTCACCACCCAGGCTTCAGTCCTGTGGGTGACGTGATGTCACTGTGTGGTCACTGGAGCTCTGCTGTGCTGGGCCTCAGGCTCAAAATATGACTCTGGCTATCTTGTAGCAGATAGGGATGTGTGGCTGCTTCTAGAATAACCAGAAACTCAGCATGGGTATAACCTGAAGCTAGGGAAGGACAAGAGGTTTACAAACAGATCCAGAAAACAAATTAGAAAGGCTAGGTATACTTGGAGTGGGGGGGGGGGGTCCCAGGAAAAGAGTATTAGTGGGTAAATGACCAGACCTGGCTGAGACCAACAGGTAGTCACAGGGAGAGAATGGCTACGTAGGATGTCTGGAAAGGTTCTCTCTCACTTGTGGGCTTGAGTTTTTGGGGAGGAAGGTCAGTTGGCTGAACTCCTGTCCTGTGCTGAGGTCAGTCTCTTCCTGTGTCTGAAGTCAAGTTCAAGGGAGAAGACTACTTCCCAGGGGCCACTATGCGGAACTGGCAGATCCCTGGGCGCCAGTCAGAAGCCCATGGCAATGTCAGGCAGAAGGGTCTGCTAGTCCAAACAGTATGAGCAGTGTCTCCCCCCACCCCACCCCACCGCCACAAACCAGAAAGAAATATCTGACTGAGGGACAGCGAAGAGGTGTGAACAAAGAACCACGGAATCTTAGAGCAGAAGGGACTTCAGAGGCCGTCTAGTCCACAGCCCATGGTGAGGCCAACACATCATGGGTGGATGCAAGATGACCTTAAGAAGAATACACATCTATACTTTTTCCTTTTAAAAGTCATGTACTTATTTTTAATCTTTAAAAAAAAAATTTTATTAGCATTTTCCATGATTATAAAAAAAATCCCATGTTGGGCTGGAGAGATGGCTTAGCGGTTAAGCGCTTGCCTGTGTAGCCTAAGGACCCCAGTTTGAGGCTCGGTTCCCCAGGACCCACATTAGCCAGATGCACAAGAGGGCACACACATCTGGAGTTCCTTTGCAGTGGCTGGAGGCCCTGGTGTGCCCATTCTCTCTCTCTATCTGCCTCTTTCTCTCTGTCTGTTGCTCTCAAACAAACAAACAAACAAAAAAATCCCATGTTAATTACCTCCCTTCCCCCCTATTTTTAATCTTAATTTTACTTTTTACTACTTGGGTGAACTTTAAGTCACCTAGTCATTTACTAAATCTATTCTTGTCTCTCATCTTCAGTTTTCTTTTTTTAAAAAATATTTTATTTATTTATTTATTTTGAGAGAGAGAGAGAGAGAGAATGGGGCACACCAGGGCCTTCAACCACTGCAAACAAACTCCAGATGCATGCACTCCATTGTGCATCTGGCTTATGTGGGTCCTGGGAATCGAACCTGGGTCCTTTGGCTTTGCAGACAAGTGCCTTAACTGCTAAGCTCTCTCTCCAGCCCCCCATCTTTAGTTTTCTTATTTGTGAAATGGGGTAACAGTATCACCCACATGAAGCCTAGCAAGTCACGTGTGCTGCTTAGAAACTTGCATTCAGGGCTGGAGAGATGGCCTAGCAGTTAAGGCATTTGCCTACAAAGCTAAAGGATCTTTGTTCAATTCCCCAGGACCCATGTAAGCCAGAAACACAAGGTGGCAAATGAGTCTGGAGTTCATTTGCCGTGACTGGAGGCCCTGGCATGCCCATCCTCTCTCTCTCTCTTCCTCTTTCTCTCTCACTTTCTCAAATAAATAAATAAATAAAAATTAAAAAAGATATCTGCAGTCATTATTTTTATAGAACACATTAGATAAAACAGCAAAAAGTATCCATACATGATCTCTTTGCAACTATGCTTTGGAAAAACATTTGTTTATTTTTTTTGGAAAAATTTATTTTTAAGCTAAACCTTTTCTGAGAGAGACAATTTAAAGCACCAGAACACACTAAAATCCTGTAGGCAGTCCACGGAAGTAGCAGGAAGGGTGAAGATAATGCATGTTTCACTAGTGCTAGGTGAGTTCTCATTATTCCAGCCCTCTCTCGTTTCACAAATGGGTACAGGAAAAGAAGAAGGCGTCTCCCTATGCTCATACGGCAGCGGGGATAGAACTATCGCCTTTAACTTTCAGTTTGGCTTATAAATTGTAGCTTTTAAAAGTCTCATGGCCATTTGTGTAAGCTATAGTGGATTTCCCCCTCCAGCCTCACAAAAACCATCAGCGATGTGTGACGCTCTATAACATCCCTGCAACACGAGAAGCCTGAGGTTCAGAAAGATTAAGGAACTTTCCCTCCTGGGGTGCGTTACAGTGGGAGCGTGCCTGGGAGGTTCACTGCTCTGTGGAATTATTGCCTCTCGGAGTCTGAACTTGCTGTCCTGTCCCTGGGTCTCAAGGTGGCTTCAACACCCCTGGGTCTAAATTTCAGTTTCTTTCTGAATATTCCAAGGACTAAGAATCCATGTGCTCTAAAGTGGCTCTGAGAGAGAGAGAGAGAAAGAGAGAGAGCGAGCGGGGGAGCGAGTGAGTGAGCTCTGGCCTTTTCTGTTAGTCTCGGGGGCTGTGTGCGAGTCTTACCTGCAGCAGCTCGAGCGCTGAGCTCCGGCTCCTCCGCTCCAGCTCTGAGATCAGCTCCTGCAGGGCCTGACTCTGCTGGCTCAGCTCCGCCTCCTTCTCCCCCAGGATTCGCAGGTGCTCCCGCTCATCCTCCTCCAGCTTCTGCAGCTGTCTCCGTTCCTCTTCAGCCAGGAGACTGCTCTGCTGCACAAACTCAGCATGAATCCTCAACTTCTGGGCCTCAACAGTCCTCTTTGGTGTCAAGGGAAAGAGATTTAACCATCAAAACTTCTGAGCTTTAGAGTTGGAAGTGTTTCTATTCCCTGACACCACTTTGGTTATGTCTGGGGAATAAAAGTGCGCGTGTGTACACACACACACACACACACACACACACGCACACTATTTTGCTGGACAGGTAGGTGGATAAGTGTGTGAGGTTTCCCATACTACCAGTGGCATAGCCTTGAAGGGGCACACTGCAGCTGGCTTAGCAGCCAACATTATTCTACCAACCTGCAGCACCAGCAGATACCTGTCTCAACTTCTCTTCCAAAACCCAGGCACCGTCTGGGTGAGTCACCACCTGAATGAGGCCCTGTTCCTACTCTCAGTGAAATGAAAGGTTCACAATAACAATCCCAAGGCCTGGGGAAAGGGTGGCCTTGGGACATTCTTTGCATTTCATCTTGGGGTGATGACACAGGATGACCTCTGGAGTCTACTGGCTGGAGGCACCTTTGGTTCCTCTCCAATCCTGGACCCCTCCCCACTTCCCTCACCTGGAAGCGTGGAACAGGCTTTGGTTCTCCATTAGACATGGGACTAGTGACCTGGTCACCATCAAGCAGCCACCTGACCAGAATGGGTTTCCCTCCTTAGATACTGATGGTCCCTTCCAGCCTCTGCAATTTCCCAACAGGTCTGGAAGCTGCACCGAGGGATCTCAGCACAGACACTTGTGTGCTCATTGTGCTGTCCTCTGAGACTGGACTCAGGCTGGCTGGAGATTAAGGACCAGCTTGACTCTCTCCATATCTTCTCCAGTGCTTCTTGATCTTTGTGCCTGATCCTGGAGCTACCGTGGTTGTTCAATTCCTCTCTACCTACAGAGTGGGTGCTTCCTGGAGAGTGGGGTACATAATATAGTTCCACCACTCCCCAGACAGGCACAGCCATGCGCCTTGAGTTCAAGACCCTCGACCCGTCCCTCTCGCACTTGCCTTCCAGTCTGCTCTCTTCTTTCTAAGATCCACTTCCAGCCTCTCAGCCAACTCCTGCTCTTTTCTCAGCCTCTCCAATGCCATTTGGAGCTTTTCCTGAAGAGAAGGATAGCAGGTTACCCCGGTCAGATCAAGACGTGGAGGTGGTGGAGGGGTACAGATGGTGGCATGAGTTGGAGGAAGATCACACTGGCTCTCAGAAGAAGCCCAAGAGTGGGAAAGGGAGACCACAGTCAGATTGGGGGAGGGGATTCTGTGATGGGAAGATTTGGAAAAAGCCCAATATATCTTACAAAAGAGCAAGTTGGGGACACTACTACTTTCTATTTTTTAAAATTTATTTTTATTTATTTGAGACAGAGGGAGAGAAAGAGAGAGAATAGGCGCCTGTAGGCCTCTAGCCACTGCAAACAAACTCCAGATGCATGGACCACCTTGTGCATCTGACTTATGTGGGCCCTGGAGAATTGAACATGGGTCCTTAGGCTTTGCAGACAAGTGCCTTAACCACTAAACCATCTCTCCAGCTCTAATTTCTTTCTTTCCTTCTTTTTTTTTTTTTGGTTTTCTGATGTAGGGTCTCACTATATAGCTCAGGCTGACCTGAAATTTACTATGTAGTCTCAGGGTGGCCTCAAACTCTTGGTATTCTGCCTACATCTGCCTCCTGAGTGCTAGGATTAAAAGTGTGCGTCACCACACCTGGCTCTCCAGCCCTAATTTCTTTCTTTCTTTTTTTTGTTTTTTAGGTTACATTAACTTTTTTTTTTTTTTTTCGAGGTAGGGTCTCACTGTGGTCCAGGCTGACCTGGAATTAACTCTGTCATCTCAGGGTGGCCTTGAACTCATGGCAATCCTCCTACCTCTGCCTCCTGAGTGCTGGGATTAAAGGCATGCGCCACCGCACCCAGTTTACATTAACATTTTAAAATGTTATTTATTTCAGAGAGAGAGAGGGAGAGAAAGAGAGAGACAGAGAGAGAGAGAGAAAGAGAGAGACAGGGAGAGAGAGAGAGAGAGAGAGAGAGAGAGAGAGAGAGAATATGAATGGGAATGTCAAGGCCTCTAGCTATTGCAAACTAACTCAGATGCATGCACCACCTTGTGCGTCTGGCTTACATGGGTACTGGGGTATTGAACCTGGGTCTTTAGGCTTTGCAGGCAGGCACCTAAACTGCTAAGCCATCTCTCCAGTCCAACACTATTAATTTATCTCTCCCTCTCTTTTTTAAGGTTGGGTCTCACTCTACCACTCTCAACACTCCGAATTTCTTTCTTTCTTTGCTTTTCTTTTGGTTTCTCGAGGTAGGGTCTCATTCTAGTCCAGGCTGACCTGGAATTCACCATGTAATCTCAGGGTGGCCTGGAACTCATGACGATCCTCCTACCTCTGCCTTCCAAGTGCTGGGATTAAAGGCGTGAGCCACCACGCCCAGCACAACACTCCTAGTTTCTAACTAACCAAAAGGTCATGAGAAAACATGATCCATGCATGGCATAGCCTATGTTCCTGAGAAATAAGAAGGTTGTGTTGAACCCATGAGCTTCCTGCACACAGGGGAGGAAGTGCTCACTCTGCTCAAATCCCCAATTCCAGGAGTGACCCACTCCGGGGAGCAAAGTACTCATGGGGCCCCTCTTCTTTATACCTGTTTGTGTGTTGGCATTAATGCCTCACCTGGTATGCCTGAGCTGCCTCCTCCACAGGGACCATGGTGTGGTCACGGTGTTTCCCAGACTGGGCACACACCCAGCAAAGGGGCTGCGCGTCTTCCTCACAGAACAGGTGAAGTTTCACTCCATGCACCACACACTGGTTCTCCCGTGTGCCCTTCTTGGAGTCTTGGCTTGTTTGTTTGAGGTTTTCCACCATGTTGGCTATGTGACGATTGGGCCTGAGGTTCCTCAGTAGAAAGCATTGCCGGCATTCAGGACACACACTGTGTCCACTTTCCCCCACCTCAGAGATGCATTCCTTGCAAAAGCTATGGCCACATTCGATGCTCATGGGCTCCACCATGGGATCCAGGCAGATAGAGCAAGTGACTTCCTGCCATAACTTTTCCAGGGACGTTTCTGAGGACATAGCTGGGGGTGGGGGGGTGCTCTGGTGAAGCAGCACTGTGGGGATGTTGAGGAGGCTTGGTGGGGAAACAAGAACAGGAAGTCTGTACGAGAACAAGAGCAAAACACACGCCCCCTCAAATAACATAAAGGAGACACGGAGAGAATGACACGGAAGGGAAAAATCCAGAGAAGGGCAAGAGCATGAACCCAAGTAACGGAGTCTGCAGTCTCCCCTTCAGTCTGGCCCATTGATAAAGTCAGGCGCAAAGGGAAACTGTCTACGGAGGCACAGAAAACAGGCGGGAAGCTCCGAGAGGATGCTGCTAATGATTTCACTTTCATCACACCCACCCCTGCCTCAGTCCACAGGGTCTAGGCTTTTCCTATCCACTCTCTCTGGTCTCATGGTGCCTTCATATCACAGAGAATTTAAGTATAATAATAGAAACCATTTGCCACGCACCTTCCATATTTCAGTGAGGTGCTCCATGTTAGGCATTACTCTTCCTTAATCTTTTTTTTTTTTAATTATTTATTTATTTGAGTCAGAGAAAGGAAGGGGGGAGAGGGAGAGGGAGGGAATGGGCGTGCCAGGGCATCCAGCCATTGCAAACAAACTCCAGACGCCAGCGCCTCCTTGTGCATCTGGCTAGCGTGGGTCCCGGGGAATTCAACCTGGGTCCTTTGGCTTTGCAGGCAAGTGCCTTAACCGCTAAGCCGTCTCTCAGCCCTTCCTTAATCTTTATAATATGAGTTTATGCAGTTATGGACCACACACAGTGTTTTGGTCAATGATAAATGACCAAACAACAGGCTACAGGAAACACCCTAGGAATGTACTTAGCTAGCTCATCAAGGTTTGTATAAGCACACTTCATGAATTCTGTACAGCTATGGTATCACTATCACCGGAGAGCACACTTCTCACACTGGAACCCTGTCCTTAAGGGACATGCATATGTATATAGAGCATGGGTCTGCTTATATAATATTTACATGAATATATTTATCTCGATGTGTTCTGATATGCAAAACCATATGTACACATGTATGTACATATATAGACACACACATGTGCCTACAACTACACACATGTACACATACACATGTGTTCATTCAGATACACCTGTTGTGAACACTCCTTGAGCTCAAAACTTTTTTGTTTGTCAAGGCAGGGTCTCGCTCTAGCCCAGGCTGACCTGGAATTCACTATGTAGTCTCAGGGTGGCCTCGAGCTCACTCACTGCCTGGGGTGGGGGTGGTGCTGAGCTCTTTTCCAAATTTAGCACCCTTCTCAACTTCCTGCAGGGCACAGAGCACCTTGAATCCAGCTCAGTTCGGGAGTTGAGCATCCCAAATAACCCTCACTTCCAGCAGGGGCCTTTCCAGGGTGAGGAGTCTCCCCGCGCACCCCCTCCTCCCCCCACCCCGCCCCGAGCTACCCTCTGGCCTAGGTCCTGGGCCCGCTTCTCACACTTTCTCGAGCTCCCTAGTCCCAGCTCGGGGACCACAGCCAGCAACCAGGGGGCTCGCGCCCCTCCCCGGGGGGCCTGGGACGTGCCATTCAGAGCCCAGCTTCCCCTCTGGGCTCTGAGCGGAGAACCAGGCGGGCCCAGGGCTCACGGCTGGCCGCGGGGCAGGGGCTCCGACCCCGGGAGGGGGCAGCGCGTCACTCACCCCGGCCGGTCCTGAGCGCGGGCGGCGGGCTCCTGATTGATTTCACTTTCAATTTCCTTTCCGCAGCGCGCCGGGGAGGAGCGGCGGGAGGAGCGGCGGGAGGAGCGGCGGGAGGAGTCTGCACTGTCGCCAGACTCTGGGCTTCTGGGAGGCCGAGGCGCGGGACAGTTCAATCTTAGGCGGTCCTTAGCGCAGCCTTCCTGCCAAGTCTCGTAACCCCATTTAATAACATATAACCTGCAAAGCGGAGCAGTCGATGCTTTTGAATTCTGACCTTCACCGCCTTCCCCCAGCACCCCCCCGCCCCCTCCCTCGGTGACACTACATGCTTTCTTCTTTAGGAATGGGTTTCTTTAATCCTTTAGAATCCTGGGACACATTTACACTCTTTTTTTTTTTGTTGTTGTTGTTAGCATATATTAATTCTACAGAAACAATGGAGTTCCCTGCGACATTAAGCCCATCATGGCTCAGGGAAATTTGCGGATTGTTAAGAGCCGCATGTTGGGACATAAATGCACACAGACGTTGTCTCTTACCCATAACTGAAGGCGAACCCCACAATGCACGACCCACATTCCCCAACGGGGAAGGTCCCTGCGGAGGGGGAAGGACAGGGAGGAGGCTAGCGATGGTACCAACATGGCTGCAGACCCACTGTACATAGCTAATGATAATAAAAATAAATAAACTTTCGCTTAAAAAAAAACCCCACAAACAAAAAAACTGCTTATTGACCCAGGTGTAGTGGCCCATGCCTTTAATCCCAGTACTGGGAGGCAGAGTGGAAGGCAGAGGTAGGAGGATCGCCATGAGTTCGAGGCCTCCCTAAGACTACATAGTGAATTCCAGGTCAGCCTGAGCTAGAGTGAGACCCTGCCTTGAAAAACCAACCAACCAACCAACCAACCAACCAGCCAACAAAACAAACAAACAAAAACCTGCTTATTGACAATTTTCATATGAAAGCACAATGTAATTTGATCATAATTCTCTCCTGATACTTTTTTTTGCCCCCTCTCCTCCCCCTTCCACTGAGCTGCTTTTTTCTGAGTTCCTCTTCTATTTTGATGACTTTTTTTTTGGTTTGGGTTTTCAAGGTAGGGTCTCACTCTAGCTCAGGCTGACCTGGAACTCCCTATGTAATCTCAGGGTGGCCTCAAACTCATGGTGATCCTCCTTCCTCTGCCTCCCAAGTGCTGGGATTAAAGGCGTGCGCCACCACGCCTGGCCTTGATGACTTTTTAAAGTTATGTGAAAGGGCACTTTAAGTGCCCAGGTGTGTGTGTGTGTGTGTGTGGGGGGGGGGTTTCAGCCCTGGCTTAAAGGAGGGTCCCAGAAGAGAGGTGTGAAAGGGAGCGGCTCACCAATGCTTGAAGTCAAGTTCTGGTTAAAACTGACAGGCTAATGCTGAAGGCAGCTGAATTTCTCAATCTCTCCCTCTCTGCTTCTCTGTTTCTTTCATTTTTTTTTTCTCTTTCTTTTTCTATGCTTTTCCCTGCTTCTCTGCTTTGCTGCCACAGCTCTTAGCCTCAGTCTTTTATTTTCTGATCATGTCATGCAAGAACAAACTTCAAGAAAGGTATAGTTCCACAGAATTCATAGAAACTTTTTGCTATTTCTTTACATCAAATAATCCCTTAATTATTCATCTCAAGTAAAGTCGTCAGGCCCCTATAATGATTAACTGTTTTCACACTTTCCCCGTGTATGTGTGGTCAAACACTAGCGATTTCCTGAGCTCCTACTTTCAATTATATATTAAAGGTGAGAGACAGAGCAACCACAAAATGGGGGTTCACACCATCAAGCACTGATCCAATAAACTCATCCCCCAATCATTTATTTTGAATTTTCCTTTTCATGTCTCTCTAATACTTAGACTTTGGTCCCCTCAATTGAATTCTTTCTGACCTCGGTTGTTTTTCCTGTAAGGATTCTTGATAAAGAGTCATTGTTTGCTGCAATTGCCATCATTCAGAAAAATTAGTCATAGAACAATTTTTACATTGTTCCAGGAGGTTCATTGTTTCCTTCTCAGTGTACTGTACTCCATGCCTGACCTTCTTTAAGGCCTTTAAGGAAAACAATGATCTCTGACCCATTTTCTTGTTTTTCCAGTTCTATGCCAGAGCTTCTTTCAGATACATTGACCAATACTTCACTGGCATCACTTTTTGCTGGAAAAGTGTATTTAGAGATTGGTACATCAAGTGAAAGACAGAAAAAGATAAACATACAGAAAACCATAGCTATCTGTAGCATAGAGAGCCAAAGACGTTTCTATAGAGGCGCCACATTGGACTCCAAGGAAGAGACAGCTGGGCTGGAACTGTGTCATGCAGCTCTTCAGCGCAGATTCCTGTGACCCTGAAATGGCATGCTTGCCGTCTCTGGCATTTAAGTATATTTAACCCTCCTGCCCCATTATCTTCTCTTATTTCCCCTCCTCCTTTTTTTATTTTCTTCCTTTCAAACAGCCTGGGGTGACAGGCTTATCCACATGACATCAAGGTAGGTGCTATACCAGTGAGCCGTCAGAAGGGAATTAATATATGAATGTCGGTTATATTCTTATCACCAGACTTAGAATATTCTCAGAGTGTGTTATTGTGAGAGAACACATGGAGCAGGAAAGTTAGCATCTTTTAAAAATATTTTATTTATTTAGTTATTAGAGTGAGAGAAAGAGGGAGATAAAGAGAGAGAATGGGCATACCAGGGCCTCCAGCCACTGCAAACGAACTCTAGACGCATGTGTCATCTTGTGCATCTGTTTTACATGGGTCTTGGGGGAATCGAACCTGGGTCCTCAGCCTTTGCAGGCAGGCGCTTTAACTGCTAAGCCAGCTCCCCAACCCAAAGTTAGCATCTTAACACTTTTCAGTGCGTATCCTTGCACCTTGTCATCTAACCGTCAACATCATCTCCAGAATTTTTTTCACTCTCCTGAAGTGAAATTCTGTATCCATTAAATATCAAGGTATCCTCTCCCCAAGTCCCTGGCAACCACCCGCCATCCTACTCATAGAAATGGAATCCCAAAATATTTGTCTTTTTTTGATTGCTTATTTCACTTAGTGTATTACCCCCAAAGTTCATCAATTGTATATCACTCGTCAGAATTTGCTTTCTTTGAAGATTGAAGAGTATCCACTCATCTGTTGATGGCCTCTTGGCTTGTCTCAGCCTTTGGCTGTTGTGTGTAACCTGCTGTGTCAGGTCATGCTATATAGGTGACAATCATGTGGTGAGTGAGGGGTTACAGTACATTTCATAGAGGGGCACTGAAGATGGGCAGAGTAAAGCTGCTCACTGGATGTGACATAGGGGCCCGAGAACTCCATGCCTGGGAAAGATCCTCATTTTAGCCGTATCTGGGGGTAGCAGAAGTCAAGTCAGAGCAGATAGCAGGGGTGGTCAGAAGCTGCTTATGAGGAAAGAGGAGGAGTCACTAGATTGAAATTCTTGATGTGTTCCAACTTTAGACATCATGTCTTTGTGTGTGTGTGTGTGTGTGTGCGTGTGTGTTGGGGGAGTTCCTTATAACTTGAGATAAAAATACCAGTTGAACTTTAAAAAGCATTATTTATTTGCAAGGAGAGAGAGAAAGACAGAGAGAGAGAGAGAGAGAGAGAGAGAAAGAAAGAGAGAGAGAAAGAGAGAGGTAGGGAGGGAGGGAGGGAAGGAGAGAGAGAGGGAGAGGGAGAGGGAGAGGGAGAGGGAGAGAGAGAGAGAGAGAGAGAGAGAGAGAGAGAGAGAGAGAGGGAGGAGACAGAATGGGTGCACCAGGGCCTTTAGCTGCTGCAAATGAACTCCAGATGCATGTACCACTTCGTGTATCTGGCTTTATGTGGGTCCTGGGCAATTGAACCTGGGTCCTTAGGCTTTGCAGATAAGCACTTTAATCTCTGAGCCATCTCTCCAGCCCTGCATTTTCTTTGGTATTTATTATAGAGTTTAAAGAGACCTAAAAACATGGTGTAGCAGACAGCTTCAGCTTGCTGAGATGAACTTTGAAACAAGGCACAGTTATGGAGGAAGAGATTTCTTGAAGCTTATAGATCCAGGGGAAGTTCCATGATGGCAGAAGAAGCTGGCCTGCTTTCACTGGATGAGAGAGAGAAAGAGAGAGAGGGAGAGAGAGAGAGTAAGAGAGAGGGAGAAAGAGAGAGTGAGGCACACCACATAGCACCTCAAGAACTCCAGGTGGAAGTAGGTACTTTGAATATCTTTAGATTGGAATTTCAAACCCACCACCACACCTTAGGGCTGGACCCTAAGATCTACCAAGTGACACTACCTCCAGCCAGGTGGCTGCAGATGAAAATTACAAACTAATGAAACATTGACTATATTGGGGGCATCTATTCAAACTACCACATGTGTCATACTTGGAAATTTCTTCTGTTTAGTGCAAGGCCACCAGGCGACATCTAATGTCCAGATTGTGCTACTGTACTCAGATTTGATTCCAGGAATGAACACGGAGCCAGAAAACAGTTAAAAATCAAACAAACAAACAAAAACCCTCAAAGGTTGGACTGGGAAGATAACTCAATGGTTAAAGATGTTTGCTTGCAAAGTCTGCTGCCCACGATTCAATTCCCAAGCTACCCATGTAAGCTGGAAACCAAAAGTGACTCAATCATTAATCATCTGATGTTCATTTGCACACAAACACATTCAAAAAATTTAAACGTGGCTAGAGAGTTAGCTTAGTATTTAAGGCACTTGTGCACTTGTCTGTGAAGCCTAAGGACCTTGGTTCGATTCCCCAATAGCCACATAAACCAAATGCACAAGGTGGTGAATGTGTCTAGAGTTCATTTGCAGTGGCGAGGGACCTGTAATGCCCATTCTCTCTCTCTCTCTTTCTACCTCTTCCTCTCTCAAATAAATAACTAATTAAACAAAAATATTTTAAAAAATTAAACAAAAAAACAACATAACCCTTCAAAGGAAGAAGAGGTCTGCAGACACTTAGAAAATGATATTACAGACTCTTTGCTATTTCCTGAAGGCACTGAGAAAGCCACTACTAAGGGGCTAAAAATCATGCAGATCTCAAAGGAAGACAGGTGTGAAATCAGTGCTGTGTTAGGTATTTTCCCATTGCTGAGACAAAGCAATGGGGCCAGCAGCAGTTTAAGGCAGGAAAGAGTGTATTTTGGCTTTGTTGCAGCCAGGTCCGCGTTGCTGGCAGGAAACATGCAAGCAAGAGCAGCTTGTGGGAAAAAGGGTTTGGTTTGGCTTACAGACTTGAGGGGAAGCTCCATGATGGCAGGGAAAACTGATGGCATGAGCAGAGGGTGGACATCACCTCCTGGCCAACATCAGGTGGGCAACAGCAACAGGAGAGTGTGCCAAACACTGGCAAGGGCTATAATACCTGTAAGCCTGCCCCCAACAATACACTGCCTCTAGGAGGTGTTAATTCCTGAACCTCCATGAGCTGGGAACCTAGCATTTAGAACACCTAAGTTTATGGAGGACGCCTGAATCAAACCACCACGGGCTTACACTTCCAGAGAGTAGGGTCCATCATGGTGGGGAAAGTGTGGTGTCAGATCAGGGGAGCTGGTGCCACATCAGCAGGGCAGAAGTAGAGAGAGGGAAAAGCAAGCAGGGCCAGGTTATAACACTCTAAGGCCCACTCCAGTGACACACTTCCTCCAGCTAGCCTCTCCTTTGATAGAGGTTCAATAACCTTCCAGAGTCGTGCTGGGGATTAAGTATTCAACTACACAAGCCTGTGGGGAGCATTACAAACTACCAGAAGTACCAGTACTGCTCTTTATCAGCCATGTGATGCCCCCCTACCTAACCTTCAGTTTACTGTCATACTGAGGAGAGAGATAAACAAGGACACCATGGGATTGTATTGGTATATGTTCAATAATGTGCACCAAGATCAATTAATGAACCTATGTATAGCTGCCTCAATTCCTGCTTTGGTAATTGTCTGAAGATCAGCTGCCACTCATTCCAGATTCTCTTTACTCACTGATAGTACTTTAATATTCTAGTGTTCTTTTCCTGGTGAAAAGACCCTTTATTCCTGAAGAATCAGTATCTTCATGTTTCTGTTCAGCACATTGGCTATTGTTATTGGTGTGAGCATGAAGACTCTCCAGTGTCTATCTTGGGAATCTTCATTAACTTCAGTGTGTCAGTGCCCCAGGCTCCCCTTGTCGTTAGGGTTCAGCTACTCTGGTCAGGGGAGGAAAGTCATCCTCCACTAATCTCCTTAGTGGCATAGAAAACCCCAAAGAGCTAAGGGATAGCTACCAATTTCAATTTATATAACCAGCTTGCTTTCTCTGGGGAGGGTGTTGCAGTCAGATTCGCGTTGCTGGCAGAAATCACCTGACCAAAAGCAGCTTGTGGGAAAAAGAGGTTTATTTTGGCTTACAGGCTCACGGGGAAGCTCCACAATGGCAGGGAAAATGATGGCATGAGCAGAGGGTGGATATCACCCCCTAACCCACATAATGTAGATAATAGCAACAGGAGAGTGTGCCAAACACTGGCAAGGGGAAACTGGCTATAACACCCATTAGCCCACCCCCAACAATACACTCCCTCCAGGAGGTATTAATTCCTAAATCTCCATCAGCTGGGGACCTAGCATTCAGAGTACCTGAGTTTATGGGGGACACCTGAATCAAACCACCACAGAGGGTTTCTCTCCTCTTTACTAGATCTTCCAAACTGAATGAGCCTTATGTTGAAGGATGGAAAGAAAATGTTCTGTAGCTGAGCATGGTGTTGTGGCCTGTACTCCCAGAACTCTGAGGCTGAGGCAGGACGATCACGAGTTTGAGGCTTGCCAGGGCTTGATAGTGAGACCCCATCCAAGTACAAACAAGCAGGAAGTGTTCTGAGAATGAGCTATTAATTTGACAGTCAGAGCTCCTTCCTGATTATAATTCTCTAGAATTTACTTATGGTGGAAATGAAAATGAAATGCGAACACATATTGGTTGCTGGTTTAAATCACTTAGGAGGCAAGTCCACAAACTTATAGGCAGGGCCTTAGTTCATTTCTACTAAAAACCTAAAATGTATTTGACTTGCCAATTCATTAACAATGGAAATTAATTTTTTAACAGCTGTGGAGGATGGGAAGTCCGAGATCAAGGTTGATGTCTGAGGACTTTCTCTCTTCTTCAAAGATGCTGCCTTTCGGCTGTGTCCTGCGTGGTGCAAGGCTAAAGGCAGGTTCTCTCTCAAGCCTTTGAATAAGGGCCTTAATCTCATGGCCTCAGTTTCTCATATCACCATCAAACACATGGATTCTGGGGGACACCAACATTCAGACTATAACAGATGGGGTTTTCAAGCTGGTGTCATACCTGAGCCATCGATAGCTCATACCTCCATTTTACTGGCCACCTGTTTATGGCTGACGGTATAGATTTAAGATGAATGGTTTCCATAGGGTAACTCTTTCATTAAGATTCTTTAGCTGTAAAATCAGCTCCCTGGCTTCAGGTGTTTGTTTTTTTTTTTTTTTAAATTTTTATTTATTTATTTATTTGAGAGTGACAGACACAGAGAGAAAGACAGATAGAGGGAGAGAGAGAGAGAGAATGGGCGCGCCAGGGCTTCCAGCCTCTGCAAACGAACTCCAGACGCGTGCGCCCCCTTGTGCATCTGGCTAACGTGGGACCTGGGGAACCGAGTCTTGAACCGGGGTCCTTAGGCTTCACAGGCAAGCGCTTAACCGCTAAGCCATCTCTCCAGCCCTCAGGTGTTGTTTTAAAGACACCTGCATGATGCAAGTTTAAAAATGGTAAGAGTTGGTCGGCACACGCAATATTAGGAGATAAAACAAGTATGCGTTTGAAATACTACCTATTTGGGAAGATAAACTTCTGTTCATTTTAACATAGTTAATGTCACTTGAAGAATGCTTAGATTTTCCTGCAACTAGGGAAACGTCAGGTTCAGAGCTGGCATTGTTAAATACAAGTGAATGTAGCAACCGGCATAGGCTTTGCCTGAACTCTTATCTGGCTACCACTGGACACTTGGCACGTGAGCTCACTCAACAAGCCACCAATGGCTGGGACAGGAGCTCACCAGCATCCCCAGGATGCGTCGTTTTATCTGCCTGACCACTGAGCGCCTCCGCCATATTGAGCGCCCTCTGGTGGCTATTCACAAGTAAATCTATTTTCACGTTCTACACACTTCTCATTAAGCCATCAGTCTTTCAACCTTATTGCTTTTTGAGCATATGCCTTACAGACCCATCTGCTCTATGAAGTTGAGGTGACAGTTTATATGCATTCATATACATAAATTCATCTTTTATTTTATTTAAAGCAGGGAATTGTTTTCATGAAGCTCTGTCCACTGGGTAGATTTTCCTTCACCACTGTACTGTATGACGCTGTGATCGCTATAGTCACTAATCGTATGCACTGTATCAGATTCCTGGAACCCCTGCGTTTATTCTCAGCCCCCCAGCAGCACTGGGCCACCGTTTTATACATATATTTTCAGATCTGGAAGGAACTCACTGCAGGGCTTGGGATCCAGACTTTCCAGCAGCTATTACAGGTCACATGACTTAAGCAAAGAGCATAGGAAGTATGATGTTATCGTTAAGTTTGGCTGTCAACTAGGCTGGATTGAGGGATGTCTAGAGAAACATGTCTCTGGGTGTGTCATTGGGGTGCTTCCAGAGAATATCAGTGTGTGGGTCTGTGAGCTAGAAGACAGTGCACGGAATGTGGGAAGCACCATCCAATAGGTTGGAGCCCGGAAGGAAAAGGAAGTGTGAGGCTAGCTCTTGCCCACATGCTCCCTTCCCTAGCAAGTGTGCTTCTCTGCTTCCGTCCCAGTGAACGTCAGACTCCACCCAGGTCCCGGAGCCTTTGATCATGGGTCTGCACCAGCTATAGTACTGGCCTCTGTCTTGTTCTGAGGGGTGAACAGTGACTGGCTTCTGTAGCTTCCCAAATATCAGACGGCCACTGTGGGGCTTTTCATTGTCTGCAGTGGTGTGCCAACTAAGTTAATTCCTTCTTATTGATGAAATTTTTTTTTTCCTATTGGTTTTGTTTCTTTGGAAAACCCTGATAAGAAAGGACAGATAAGAGAGAGTGTGCCCCCAACTCCTAGGGTCTCACTATGTAGCCCAGACTAGTCTCAAACCTATGATTCTCCCCCCACCTTTTTTGGTTTTTCAAGGTAGGGTCTGACACAGGCTGACTTGGAATTCACTATGGAATTTCAGGGTGGCCTTGAACTCACGGCAATCCTCCTACCTCTGTCTCCCGAGTGCTGGGATTAAAGGCGTGCACCACCATGTCCGGCTGATTCTCCCCTTTCAGCCTTTCAAGTGCTAGGATTATAAAAATGCCACCATACCTGACTCTACTCTTTCTCTTCTAGGTACTACTTCAAGATTGTTCCTTCTTGGGGTGGAGATATGGCTTAGCAGTTAAACGCTTGCCTGTGAAGCCTAAGGACCCCAGTTCGAGGCTCAATTCCCCAGGACCCACGTTAGCCAGATGCACAAGGGGACACGCACGTCTGGAGTTCGTTGCAGTGGCTGGAAGCCCTGGTGTGTCCATTCTCTCTCTCTCTCTCTCTCTCTCTCTCTCTCTCTCTCTCTCTCTCTCGGTCTCTTCTGTCTGTTGCTATCAAATAAATATAAATAAATAAAAGATTGTTCCTTCTTGGAATTCTGATGGGCATGCCTGTTTGCAGAGGGATCTACTGTGTCTTATTTTTTTATTTTAGAGAGAAGGAGTGAAAGAGACAGAGAGAGAATTGGTCTGCTAGGGCCTCAGCCATTGAACTCGAACTCCTTCGCCACCTAGTGGGCATGTGCGACCTTGCACTTGCCTCACCTTTGTGCTTCTGGCTTTTGTGAGATCTGGAGAGTTGAACATGGATCCTTAGGCTTCCCAGGCAAGCGCTTTAACTGCTAAGCCATCTCTCAAGCCTGTGTTGTGTCTTTTTTGAAACTCACTATGAATCCCTAATCAGAGTAATAATGAATTGCATTGACAGACTTTGTATTTTTCCTTGACTCACTTCCCTTTCCCCCAGCTATGATTGCCTGTTCCTTTCCCCCACTCTCATTGCCTTCCCCCAAATATTACCAGCTTTATTTTACTTCAAGATCATCCAGAGGATGTGATCAATTTCTCTCCAATGTTTCTAATGCTTAAGTTCAGTTGATAACCAGATCATAAGAGACCCTAGAAAATACAGCATGTGGAATTAACTCTTGCAAAAAGATGTAGAGAATAGAATAGGGGAAAAAATGGGTCTGTATATATATGTGCGTGTGTGTGTGTGTGTGTGTGTGTGTGTCGGGGGGGGGGGTAGGTGCCTGTCCCATGGCCACTTGGCTAATAAAGAGTTTGTTTGGTTTGATTCTATATCAAATGGCACTAACTATAATGTTGACAACTCTTTTATTTTTATGTGTTCAAGGTCAACACATGCTGAAAGTCTGAGCTCACAAACTATACTCCATTGCAGAAATTCTTTCCCTGTTCCAGCTTATCTGCTAGAGAGTAATGCCAGCCATTTTGCATTTTTTTTTGCACATACTTTATGGGACTATAAGACACTTGAAGATTACATTGGTACCAATAATCTCAGTTTTGTGAATTATTTCAAAAACTACTGGAGGGCTGGGGAAATGGCTCAGTGGTTAAGGACACTTGTTTAGAAAGCCTGATGGCCTGGGTCTAATTCCCCAGTACCTACATAAAGCCAGATGCAGAAAGTGGTACATGCATATGAAATTAGTTTACAGTGGTAAGAGGCCCTGGTGTCTCATTCTCTCTGTCTCTCTGCTTATAAATAAATAAATAAATAAATAAATAAATAAATAAATAAATAAATAAATAAATAAATAAAATTTTTATTAAAAATACTATTGACTAAAGGAGGTTCTGGAATGTGCAAAATGGGGATAAGCTATCTCTGAGGAGATAGAATTAATCTTGTTTTATCTGTTTACTTTCATTTGTCATTTGCTATCATAGCTCTCAGATTTGAAGGAAAACCCAGCCTTTCCCTATTTGCCCATGTTAAGGCCAGAAAAGGTCCTAAGGTAAGGTTCTAGGAAAGCTAAAGAAAATGTTTCCTCAGAAAGAGGAAGTTTAATAAGACATAGACATGATTATCTTTTTTTTAAAAACAAAGTTACCTACTTTATTTATTTATTTATTTATTTATTTTGAGAGTGACAGACAGACAAAGAAAGAGGCAGATGAGAGAGAGAATGGGCGCGCCAGGGCTTCCAGCCTCTGCAAACGAACTCCAGACGCGTGCGCCCCCTTGTGCATCTGGCTAACGTGGGTCCTGGGGAGTCAAGCCTTGAACTGGGGTCCTTAGGCTTCACAGGCAAGTGCTTAACCACTAAGCCATCTCTCCAGCCCATGATTATCTTTTTTTAATGATTATTTTAATAATTATTTTCCTTAACTTCAGAACTTGAAACATCAGAACCTACAAAATTTCTAATATGCTTCCTTCCTTTTTGAGGCAAGCCCAATAGACTGGCCTTTTTTTTCTTTAATGTGAGAGAGTGAGAGTGAGCAAGAGACACTTGGCATGTCAGGGCCTCCAGCCACTGCAGTCAAACACCAGATGTGTGCACCACCTTGTGCGCATGTGTGACCTTGTGGGCTTGCATCATTTTGTGTGTCTGGCTTATGTGGGGCCTGGAGAGTTGAATGTGGGTCCTTAGGCTTTTCAGACAAGCATCTTAACCACCAAGCCATCGCTCCAGTCCAATTTCTAACATTTTAATGTCTGGAAATTGGGTGCATCATAGATGTTGGAAGACCTATGTTTTGGGTGCATTTGTTGAAGGCAGAGGTTGCTCTCCAGATTGGAATAACCACTAGATGACTCCAGAAATTGTCAATGACCCCAAGTCAATCCAGTACTGAAATATCCTGTTCACCAAGGTCCCCATTCACATATGGGGGGGACCTGTGGTGGGACAGGGAGTAGCATAACTCATCAAAAATAGATTATTTTCTTCTTCAACTTGGAAAGAGAAGAGAATGAATGGAATTAGTGAATGAAAAGCTCGGACCTTTACAGAATACCTACATAGTACTTTAAGATTCTTTTTTTTTTATTTTAAACTTTTGGTTTTACTAGGTAGGGTCTCACTCTTGCCCAGGCTGACTTGAAATATATATGTATTCTCAGGCTGGCCTCAAACTCACACCAATCCTCCTACCTCTGCCTCCCAAGTGCTGAATTAAAGGTGTATGCCACCACACCCAGCAAGATTCCTAAGAACATGAAAACCAAGGAAAGACAGATATAAGGACTGTCACGTAGTATACCAGCTTGCATCCTAGACAGGCAAGAGATGTTGGTAGAAAATCTGGTACTATCCAAGTAAAGTAAAGTCTGGACTTCAGTGAACAATAATGTACCAATATTTTAAAAAATAATTTTTTGGGAACTTGAATATATCTAATATGATTGTCATCGGGTTGTCTGTCCTCTCTTGTCCCCTCTCCTACCTCCCATTCCACCGAAGTTTTCCTCAATGGGGTATTGGTAATCACTGTGGGGTTAAAAATGTACCCATTGGTTCCTATGAGGAGGATTATGCCCCACAGTATGCCTTCCTGTTCTGTGGCTTTTATGTTCTTTTTAAAAATTCTTAAAAATAATTTTAATATTTTTATTTTAGAGACAGTGAGAGAGAGACAAGGGAGAGAAACAGAGGGAGAGAGAATGGGTGCACCAGGGCCTCAGCCACTGTAATGGATTGCCAGATGCTTGAGCCACCTAGTGGGCATGTGAGACCTTGTCCTTGCCTTACCTTTGTGCATCTGGCTTATGTGGGATCTGGAGAGTCAAACATAGGTCCTTAGACTTAGTGAATTCCAGGTCAGCCTGAGCCAGAGTGAGACTCTACCTTGAAAAACCAAGCCCCCCCCCAAAAAAAAACCCCAAAAAACAACCAACCAGCCAACCAAACAAAAAACCCCAAACCAACTCCAAACCAAATCAAAACACCAAAACAACAACAAAACCTAAACAATTCTTCCTATAAAACTGTAACTATGAATGGTGGGAGAATGCTGTAGTATTTTATACATAGAGGAATTCAGTCAGGTTACAAAATATAGTTCTTAGCTTCCTATTTTAAAGTAAAGAGCTGTGTTCAAAGCTTTCAAGCTTTATGAGTGTCTTCATATATCCAACTTAATTGCAGCAATGATACCATGAAGCAATCATTATTCAACACTTTACAAATAAAGACAGCAAAGATCAAGGCAGTGATTTGCTCAATTATCACATAATTGATAAGGGGCAGATCCAGAAATAACCAGAGGTTTTCCACTCCATCATGCATGGTTGGTAGATGATCTCCAAGGGTACTACTGGAGAGGAGCTGAGACTGCTTCATTGCTGTATCTTTATTTTCAAACATCCTCATTCCCTCAAAGCTACCATAGAGTCATCTAGGGAACTGCTTTTCTCCTCTTTAACATGCTTTACGTGTCTAAAGCATTCATGTTCATATCTGCCTACCCTGCCTGGTTTTTCTTTGGCAGAATTTGGCAAGTTTGTGCTAATTCTTTATAGATGTAGAAATTCTTCATGGTCTGCTTCCCCAGAAGAATAGAGTATGTCATAGTTTCTAGTTACCCTCGGGCCCTCCACTTGCTTTCACTGTAATGCACAGGACTGGCACTTTGGGAAGAGCAGGTACTCCTTACGGATGTCACAGAATCCTAGTGACCTCTAAGAAAACTCACCAGGTGATAAAACATCAAGATATTCCCCTCAAGTCCCAGAGCTGCCTGGCCCGGAACTCAGGGGGCTGAGGAAGTGCAACTACGTAAATCTCTTGGATTTACATCTGGATCCCAGCAGACCTGTTATTTCTCTACCTCTACCAGGAAGATTATAAAGTACTGGCCGTCACTGACAGAACAAGAAATGGTTTTCACCAACAGAGGAGCAGATGAGAGGAGAAACAGGCTCTGGAGCGATGGTGAGTGAAAAGATGGGAGAATGGGGCATCAGGGCCTTTCACTACTTGTCTATACCAGCCTTTCTGCTGCTGAGAAGCCCTGAGTGGTATCTGTTTAGGACAGCCAACTCCCCTCTGGGTCTTCCTGTAGGTGAGAGGTGAGAGTCATCTTAAGCCTTTTCTCCTGATCCTTCATGGTATATAACATGATGGACATGGATGGACGTCTGTGAGGTGCCCTTAACACATCATGGTGCTGATGGTCTGGACCAAGCAGCATGGCCACCTCACGACGAAAGAACACACTGTCCTTCCACTCTCAGCCAACTGGTCCAGTCTGGGAAAAGCCACTTGTGGATGATTCCCCAGGATTTTCCACAGTGGCTGCTCAGGCGCAGGCAGAATTGGATAGGTATGGAGCATACACTGGGGCAAAGACCAGCTACGGCACAGGATCTGCCTCAGTCTGAGGTCCAGCTGCGTGACTAAGCCTGTACTAAGATGGCTTACCCTGGCTAGTTTGAGTAGTTTGAGCATCGCCACCAGGGTACCCTTTTCCTTCCCCCCCTGAGCTAACTCAGAAGGAGAAAGCTGTTAGCTCCTTTCTTTCTTCTCCTTCCCCTCCTCCTCCTCCTCCTCCTCCTCCTCCTTCTTCTTCTTCTTCTTTTTTTTGGTGTTTTGAGGTAGGGTTTCACTCTAGCCCAGGCTGACCTGGAATTCACTATGTCATCTCAGGGTGGCCTCAAACTCACGGCCATCCTCCTGCCTCCCAAGTGCTGGGATTAAAGGCGTGCACCACCACGCCCGGCTAAGGGCCTTGTCTTTCTTGATGGCCTAACTGACCCTTGCCACAATACAAGGACAGACATACTCCCTTCTCTTTTCCAGATGCCATTATGACATAGAGGGGTGAAAAAACTTGCCCAGTCCTATAGATGACAAGTGATAAATCAATGAATCTGGAGAACACGCTGTTAGCCCTATGCTAATGTCATATGTGTACAGGGCCAACCTGACCTCGCCTCTGAGATGTCAGTATGAATTGCATGCCTTTAATAGAACACACCTTATCCATGCTATTCAGGACATTCAAAGAAGCTAAAGAGAGATCACATTGGTAGAGAGTTCAGATATCCTTAGCAGGTTTATCTAGAAGCGAGAGCACAAAGTCCTGGCATAAGTGCCTGTGACTTACAAAAATCGCCTTCTGTACTATCTGTCTATCTATCATCAGTGTTATTATTATCTATCAACTATCTCTCCTCTTTCTTCCCTTCCTTTCCTTTTAGTTACTTTTCATATCTTTTTTTTTCTGGTCTCACAGTAATCCTCCTACCTCTGCCTTCCAAGTGCTGGGATTAAAAGTGTGTGCCACCATGCGCGCTTCATATCTTTTTAATATAGTCTATCCCCAGCCTATTTCTGGTTGATAGTTGATAATTTTCAAAGAAACTATTCCACGGTGAGGTTTGAAGGGTATCCAGTGTTTACAAACATTTAAAGAGTTTAAATTCACGTCAGAATAAAAGAAAAGGCCAACAAGACAATTTACTGAATGGTCATGTTTCTTTCTACATTGATAGTGAACTTGTAAATAGACGTAAGCCTTGTGATACTCCAGTCTTCATTGTTTTCATCAGTCCTCATTGCATTTTCACTGACAGCTTTCAGATCTAAGTTAATATGTAGCTGTAGAGGGTAAGTAGCTTTTTAGCTTCTAAGTGGTACAGAAAAGGAAATGTGGAAAGTACGTCACCTCTCCATCACCCCTCATTCATCTGTACCACATAATCAAGCTTCACACAGCTAGGATGCCATAGGAAGAAGAGCAGATCTGGGTTGTTTGGGAGGACCTGGGAGCCCTGCAAATAGTGTGTGGCTTCCTGGTTACACAGTATGGCCCAGGCAGGGTTGTTTACACCAAACTCACTTCTGAACAGAGCAGTAGAAGCCCTCATTATGGCTAAGGCATATTGGCATCACGGCTTGGTAGAAACGTAGGTTTCTGGCTCCCGACAGTCTTTGCTAGGTCAGGGGTGCAGGGCCACAGCCTGTTTTCTTGTGTTCTCCCTCTTAAGCCCAGACCTCAGCTGGCAAAGCCGGAGGCTTAAAGTCTCACATTCCCTTGGGTGTTTGGCAACTGATGCTTGGTTGTCATAGAAACCTTCTTGGGGTCTCCAACCATCTCTAAGCTGGGCTGTTTCTTTTTAGGATTCATAGCTCAGCTTTTGGGGAGAGGCTTCCATGATTAACAAAAAGAGACAAAACAGAACAGAGCAAAACAAAATATGTGCATTATTCACGATCTTCTGGAGCCTGGATGAGTAAGACGGTGAAAGGGCAGAGAATAGAGTTCAACTCTTCCCCCATCTCTTTAGCAGAGTTTGCTGTGCGCTGATCCTCTCTATCCGTGCTTCCGTCATTTATCTAAAACCCACCCCTTCCCATCTTCCAGTTTCTCAGTTTCAAGTTTCTCAGTTGCCCTCTCAGGAGATTACTGCTTTGAGGAGGAAATCTGTCCGAGGCAACAAGCCTATAACTAAATTCACAGTTTGCAGCACAGGATGGCCCAAAGAGCACATGGTCTCCTTGTAGTTTTAAGGCGTAGAAATGTGGCGATCCTGAAGAAGTGATGCATGGAAGTGGTCGGGAAGAGGCTGGGCTGGCCCATGAGGAGAGTCTGCTTACTTGTAACCCAGGTCATCCTTGCTGGGGACAGATGTTTTCAGCACCAGCAATGTTGATAATCATAATTGCTAACAGAGAGCAGTTAGTACCTAAGAGGCCAGGCTCTGGCACCGTGTTGCCTAGATGTGTATTCTCGCTCATTCACCTTCTAACAGTGCGATCTTAGGCAAGCTCTCCGACTACTCGATGCTTCAGGTTTCTCACACAAAATAGGAATGATAATTATATTCATCTCCTAATGTAGCAAACTCTCAATAAGTAGTAAGCCATTATTTAATGTTAATTACTATTAATCAATATTAATACTCTTATTCCCATGTGGTCCAAGTTGGCCTCAAACTCACAAGCTTCCTGTCTGAGCCTCTCAAATGCTGGGGTTGCAGGCCTGCACCACCACGCCTGTTGTGGGGTAACACTTCAGTACTTGTTGTGTGTTAGGCACTATTTCAAGTCATTTATAGATAGATATTTTCATCTAATCTTCATAACCATTAAGAAACAATTTTTATTTTTTCAAAGATTTCAGGGGTGGGCTGGAGAGATGGCTTAGCCATTAAACCACTTGCCTGCAAAGTTTAAGGACCCAGGTTCAATTCTCCAGTGCCCATGTAAGCCAGATGCACAAGGTGGCTCATGTGTCTGGAGTTCATTTGCAGTGGCTTGAGGCCCTGGCATTCCCGCATATACACTTTCTCTCTATCTGCCTCTCTTTCTCTCTCTCTCACTTTTGCTCTCAAATAAATAAACAAGTAAATAAAAGATTTTAAGGGTGAGAATGCTGAGGAACTGACATGAGCTCTGGAGTAAGACAGTTTTCTTTGCTTACTTTTTAAAAAATTATTGACAACTTCCATAATTATAGACAATAAACCATGGTAATTCCCTCTCCCCCCCCCACCTTTCCCCTTTGTAACTCCACTCTCCACCATACTCTTGCCCCTTTCAAACAGTCTTTTATTTTGATGTCATCGTCTTTTCCTCCTTTTATGATGGTCTTGTGTAGGTGTGTCACTTTGCTTACTCTTAATGAAGTCCCTGAAATAATTTCTCCTGTCCTTATCTGTACACAGGAGATGATGCCACTCAAAAGCACTGGAAGGGAGGGACTTCATGGGATGCAGACTGTAAAATCCTAGGCTAGGGTGTGGTTATCGTGATAAGTTAATCCATGTCTACCCTGTGTGAAACAGTTCGTAGTGTTTTCCATGCTCAAAGTCACTCAATATGAGCAGTATTGAGATGGGCTGGAGAGATGGCTTAGCGGTTAAGCGCTTGCCTGTGAAGCCTAAGGACCCCGGTTCGAGGCTCGGTTCCCCAGGTCCCACGTTAGCCAGATGCACAAGGGGGCGCACGCGTCTGGAGTTCGTTTGCAGAGGCTGGAAGCCCTGGCGCGCCCATTCTCTCTCTCTCCCTCTATCTGTCTTTCTCTCTGTGTCTGTCGCTCTCAAATAAATAAATAAAAAAAAAATTAAAAAAAATATGAGCAGTATTGAGGACACAGGGTTTTGGTGAACACCTCTGTTGTCTGGCTGCACTGGAGCAGTGAGGAGAGGCCGTGGCCTCCCTTGTATCAGACAGTACTGTATTCTTGGGTCTTGGGCGTAGCTCAGATGGAGGCTGTGCCAAAGCTACCAGAGGCTGAACCACCGTATGTTTGGAAAGGTGGGAAAGACCAGTGGTGGTGGTGAGAAGCAGGGGGAAGAGGGGCCTGGCTGGATTTGTGGGCAGATTCTTCCTCTTAGTAGGAAATTACTCTTGTCTCAAGTCTCTGCATCTTCTCTCCTACCCACTGCTTGGAGTTGGAGGAAGGAGACAGAAAAACAGGCTTTCAAGTTATCCTGTGGGCAAAGGATCAGATAACTATGACATGCTGCCTGAAGTTATTAACCAAATAGCCTTTGTCTTTGGGACCACTTGGATTTATATCCTATCCCTACTGCCTGGTTTCGTGACTAATGACAAAAAAAAAAAAATCTCAGAGGGTGAGGGGACTGAGCAAGCAATATATGTAAAGTGCTAGTATAAGAAATAAACAAATAGAGCCGGGCGTGGTGGCACACACCTTTAATCCCAGCACTTGGGAGGCAGAGGTAGGAGGATCGCCGTGAGTTCAAGGCCACCCTGAGACTACAGAGTTCATTCCAGGTCAGCCTGGACCAGAGTGAGACCCTACCTCGAAAAACCAAAAAAAAAAAAAAAAAAAAAAAAAAGAAATAAACAAATAGGTTATTTTTACTTTTACTATTATTAGACAAACTTAGGACCCTGAAGAATCAGAGGACAAGGAGCATGACAAAACAAAATACAAACAAAATGATGCAACAACAAAACAGACCAGGGTGGTCTCAGGACTACCACAGCGAATATAGTTCTCTAGGGTTGACAGAAAGGGGACAACTGCACTGCCAAGAGCTCAAGCAAGCAGCTTTCTTCCCCAAAGATAGTTCTAGAAAAAGGAAATGGAGAATGTTGGCTATATAATTGCACCAGAAGAAAAAGCAGCAAGTCCCCTTAAGAGGATGCTTCTGAGCATACACCATTTGTTTGATGAAATGTGTCCTTCCAGGCACATTTGTGAAGGAGATGAAGAGCCCGCCTCTAGGGAGGAAGAGAAATGAATCCCCAATTTCTTTAAAAGTTTTTATTTATTTATTTGAGAACGACACAGAGAGAGAGTGAAAGAGACAGAGAGAAAGAGAGAGAGAGAATGGGTGCGCCAGGGCCTCCAGCCACTGCAAACAAACTCCAGATGCCTGTGCCCCCTTGTGCATCTGGTTAACAAGGGTCTGGGGAATCTAGCTTTGAACCCGGGTCCTTAGGCTTCACAGGCAAGCGCTTAACCACTAAGTCACCTCTCCAGCCCAATCCCCAATTTTTTTGTTCCTAAAATAATCCTAAATTTCTATGGGAAATTATTCTTCCTTCAGTCTTTAGTCTGAGAGACACCCTGGAAGATTTGGCTTTTAGCTTTGTCTTATGTCAAAGAAGGACGTTGTTTATGCCCAAGGAAGAGGACTGCAGAGCGGCTGAAGACAGACTCAAAAAACACACCCAACGTCACTTTATTGAGATAAAGGAAACTGTGTTTTACCTACAGTTTTCCTGAGGGTGCCCAAAGCACTCATGCCTTGGCGCCTCTCTTGGTTAGTGGATGTGCTTCCTCCTTTAGGGTGCTGGAGGAAGCATTCACCTTGTTTTTCATTTATCTTTGAGATCAACGACCCCAGGGTCCGAGGGGGCTCCAAAACGCTGGGGGACAGGATGGCACTATTCACTGTTTCCAAAAAAGGTTCAGGTTTCTATTTCTCCAAAACGATGCCAGGTCCTCTCGTCCAGCTAGACCTTTCCTGTGTGGATCAAGGCAGGTCGTGGATCAAGGCTGGGGTTCCAAACCCGAGTCCGGAAATGGCCGGTGAACAACAGAACCTGCATTCTCTGAAAACCAATCCAAACACTAGACAGGGACATTCCAGAACAGATGAAAACCGGATCCCCTTCCTAGTCAGTGAAACCCAGTTATTGTCAACCTGGTTGGCTACTCCCAGAGACACTTTTCTCATCAACAAACTCGAGAGAGAGAGGGAGGAAAGGAGGAAGAGAGAGACACACACACACACAGACAGACTGGGAAGTCCTGGGAGGGGGATTGTTTATTTATTTATTTATTTTTAATTTTTTATTAGCATTTTCCATGATTATAAAAAAAAATCCCGTGTTAATCCCCCCCCCCCCCGCCTTTCTCCTTTGAGTTTATTTTTTTTATGGCCCAAGACTGGGTTATGAGGCAGCTTTTCCACTGTAGCCCACACTCAGTAGGGACTCTATAAGTGATGACCAGATGAATGAATGCCTCTCGTTCCTAGGGTGGACAACTTCCTCCTGCAATCGTTATGTTCTCCTGCAACACCAGCGCTTCTGGTCAATCGACTTTCCTTCTCACTGGCTTTCCAGGCCTGGAAGGCTCCCAGCACTGGGTCTCTATCCCCATCAACCTCATCTGCGTTGTGTCCATCCTGGGCAACGGTGTCATTCTCTTCCTGATCCGCACCGATCCAGCCTTGCACGAACCCATGTACATCTTCCTGTCCATGCTAGCGGCCTCTGACCTGGGCCTCTGCGCCTGCACCTTCCCCACCATGGTGTGGCTCTTCTGGCTGGGTACCCGGGAGTTGCCCTTCGACCTCTGTGCCGCGCAGATGTTTTTCATCCACGCCTTCACCTACGTGGAATCGGGGGTGCTGCTGGCCATGGCCTTCGATCGCTTTATTGCTATCCGGGATCCCCTGCACTACGCCACGATCCTTCCCCATTCGGCAGTGGCCAAAGTGGGCGCTGCGGTTCTGGCCCGGGCTCTCCTCCTCAACCTCCCCGCACCCATCCTCCTGCGGCGCCTGCTCTTTCCGCGCACCAGCGTGCTTTCCCACTGTTACTGCCTCCACTGTGACCTCGTGGGGCTGGCCTGCTCCGACACCCACGTCAACAGCTTGGTGGGTCTCGCCTCCATCCTTCTCTCCTTGGGCCTCGACTCCTCCCTCATCATGATCTCGTACGCCCTGATCCTCCGGACTGTGATGGGCATTGCAACCCCCGGGGAACGGCTCAAAGCCCTCAACACCTGCGTCTCACACCTCTGCATCGTCCTCGTCTTTTATTTGCCCAAACTGGGGCTGTCCGTGCTGCACCGAGTGGAGAAGCGCAGCTACCCTGCGCTGGCAGTGCTCATGGCCAACTTGCACTTCTTGGTCCCGCCCTTCATGAACCCCATCGTGTACTGCATCAGGTCCAAGCAGATCCGACGCGGCCTCCTAAAGCGCTTCCAGCAGAAGAGAGTTGATGCGTCCTAGGTCGGGAGGACCCCGTGGCGCATGACCTCAGCGGGCCATCGTGGGTCTAGGGATGGCGGAGGTGTAGTGAACGAGTTAGCCTCGGGTGTCCCTGATGCGTTCCACGGGCTCTTTGTGGCATCCCATCAGTGTTCCACGGGCTCTTTGCGGCATCCCATCAGCCTCTGTAACTGGATTTTGGGACGCTGAGCATATTAAAGTATCACCTTGATAATTTTCTCATTATTGCTATTGCAGAATGAGCCCAGGTTCGAATACATTGTGACAGCTCCTTATGCAAGGGAGCTGATCACAATGACACGATGCTGATATCTATCTATATTGGTATCTCTCCACTAGATTTTTTTTCCTATCCATTTTATATATAAGCTTAGGAAAGAACTGAATACGCTATAGCCATTCACCTTCCCACTGGCTGCCTTTTCCAAATTTAGTACTAAGAGGCTCATAAGCCAAGAAATCGAAAGAGAGGCAGATGATAGGGAAACATACGTGACAACATTGCACATATTGAATTTATCTGGCACTCATTTGCAGCCTAGGGTGAGGGACTTTCATTAGGAATGGGAGCGTGCACGTGTGTGTTAAGGTGTGCCTCTGCTTTGAACTCAAGAGAAAGATTGATGCTGCTCAACCCAAGGAAGCTACTCTCCAGAACTTCTGGGTAGTGCTGGTTTCTCAGGCACCAATGGTAAGTGTAGTCTAGCCATTCACTTCCATAGCAGCTGACCCTCTTGTATGTAAGGTCCATGAGGCCAGGGACCCAGGGCTATTTTGTTCATTGATGTATTGTCAGCATCAAGAATAGTACCCATCTTCTCTTGGTTGCCCACAAGAACTAGAAATATGATTTCTGAGGGTGCCACATGCTTGGGATGCAGGTCACTGAAAACTCAAGCTGGAGCGGGCCTGCAAGCCTCTCCCCTTTCGACTGGCTGTCAGGATGGTGGAAAGAGCTATGCAGACTCTTGGGGTAAAAAACTCATCACTGGTGTTAACCAGCAGTAGACCCTGCACGCTTTACGGCTGGTCAGACAGGACAAATGTACCAAGTAGTGTAATCAGGTAGCATGTCTGTTATGGGGAAAACTAATTGCTCTCTGACTGGACTTGAGGCCAGCTCCATGACAGTTCATTCCTGCCTGGTACTAAAAGTCTAATGAAAAGCCTTTGCCTTGGGAGGTCAGAAGCCTTAGGGGGAAAACTAATACTGTTGTCTGGCTAAATGGATACCTTATGCTCACCAAACTGTCTTCTCAATACTTATGGTTTTGCTCATATAGTAATGCTACTTTCACTTTTGATTAGAGAATCTTGTCTTTTCAGATGGCAGTGACCACCAGGATGACTCAAAAGTCACCATAGAGTTGTTAAGTGACAGTGGATTGTCAGCAGTAGATGAGATATCTCTATCACATCCTCTAAGGCTCAGGGACCATGTGGAAGAGGTGGCAGAAAGAATGTAAGAGACAAGGAAGGGGAGGACTGCTTACAATGCTGTCTTCCAGACACAAAGTGATCTTGCTGTTCATGACCCCACAATGGCTGATGCTCCTTACACAAGACCTTCATAATAGGAGGGAAAAATGATGCCATCAAAATAGAAGAGAGACCAAAGGGAAAGAAGAAGGGATTCAGTGAATGGGAGATTTGGGGGTGGGGAGGGAGGGAGGATGATGGGAGGGAATTATAATCATGGTATATTTGTATTTATGGAAGTGTTCAATAAAAAAGCCAAAAGAAAAAGAGCGGTGTCTGTCTTATAGGGGCTCAGTGCATACCTTTGAGTAAATAAGGAGGGAAGATAAAGGAGCAAAAGTTTAAAGGGAGAGGCCTGGACAGGTCTGACTGTACAAAGCCTGACTAGACTGAGAAGACAGTGAATAATCTGGAATGTAGAAGCTGAGGATGATGTCAGAGACTTTGGGACGGGTGTTCTTATAACATAGTCAAGAAGGGTGAAGCTTAGAAATAAGCCAATCAGTGGCGCTTGTTGGTGCATGCCTTTAATCTCAGCACTTGGGAGGTGGAGGTCGCAGAGCCACCATGAGTTTGCAGCAAACCTGAGACTACAGATAATAAAAGCCAAATGAGCGTCTTCTGCATTATTGCTCCCAAACTTCTAGGAGACTGAAGGACGTCTCATTCCATCACTGTCATTTCCCTTGACCTAGTCAGTCGTATGGGTATTTCAAGTGGAAAAATGGCTCAAAATTTAATGGGAACTATGATAGGTCTATCAGAAAGTACTTTGACTTGGTCTATGGGCATCCAGATAATTGGGAATTGAACGACGGTGGGTGCTCACGTTCAGGAGTGGAGATGAGGGAGAATGAAGAACTTGGAGACAAGAAGGTAGGCTGGGGAGCTGTGACTCCTGTACAATCAAGTCTAGTTGGAAAGGCTGGGCCACGTTTACTCTGACAAACTATAGCAATGAACTCAGAACGCTGTGCCTATCGGTAAGTAGAAAGAGACTTTTGTGAGCCTGTATCTGAAGGCCTCAGCCACTGTTCTTAGAGCTCCAGAAACAAGGGCACTGGGAAACAGAGTGGAGAAGTTAGGCTAATATCACCAAGATTCCAAGAAGCACATCCCAGTGCTGTTTGACTGATGTCTAGGCTGTGAGCTGGGGTGAACAGCATGGTTCTAGAACCATCTCTGCAGTGCAGGTGAGTGATAGAGATTGTGATGATGTATACAAGACCTTTATCATTTTTTCTTGCCTATGCCAAGCATTCAATAAGATGTCAGTTTGGGCTGAAGAGATGGCTTAACAATTAAGATGCTTGCCTGTGAATCCTAAGAACCCAAGTTTGATTTCCCCAGTACCCATGTAAGCCAGATGCACAAGATGGTGCATGTGTCTGGAGTTTGCAGTGGCTAGAGGTCCTGGCGCACCCATTCTCTCTCTCCCTCTCTCTCTTCCTCTTTCTCTCTCTGTCTTTCAAATAAATAAAGGTATTAAAAAAGGTAAGATGTCATTTTGGGACTGGAGGGATGGCTTAGCAGTTAAGGTGTTTGCCTGCAAAGCCAAAGGACCCAGGTTCAATTCCCCAGGATCCACGTTTGCCAGATGCACAAAGGGGTGCATGCTTCTGAAGTTTGTTTATAGTGGCTGGAGGCCCTGGTGTGCCCATTCTCTCCATCTTTCTCTGTCAAATAAATAAAAAAAATAAAATACTTAAAAAAGATCCCATTTGTTATTTTATCGAACTTAACCATCACGTACTTAACATCTAGTTTATGCAAAGAACTCTGCTAGATTTTAGGGAACAGAGTTGAAGGATCATGAACCTATCTTAAGGAGGCCAATCTGGTTTGGAAAATGGGCAGACATAAAAATTAATTATTAATGATAATTATTATTGATAATTAAATGAAATGTATGTAGACACAAAAGTTCATTTAGTATGAAAGGGGCTCACTCTTTAGACATTAAAAAAAAAACAAATGTGCATTCATCAATGGGGGCCTCACTCTTAAGGACTTAGAGTTTAGAAATATAAAGTACGATTGAGGAAAGAGCACAGCAGGAAGAAGAGACAGCATTGAATGTGGCAGAGAAGAGACAATGGGTGTTTTCTGTAGACAACAGTGGTCCAGGACAAAGGCGGCACTTCCATGAGTCTTCCTACACCCTGGTCACACGCATGAGCCAATTGTCCTTTCTCTGTCTCATGGCATTTTCTCTAATGCTATTTGCACGACACAGTCCACTCTAAATCTTATTAGTGGGATCCACCGTAAGTTAAGTCACATTTTTAGTCACTTGTTTCCCATTTATTTATTTATTTATTTTTGGTTTTTCAAGGTAGGGTCTCACTCTAGCTCAGGCTGACCTAGAATTCACTCTGTAGTCCCAGGGTGGCCTCTAACTCACGGTGATCTTCCTACCCCTGCCTCCCGAGTGCTGGGATTATAGGTGTGCGCCACCATGCCCAGCTTTTGTTTCCCATTTTTAAAAATGGGCATGACAGAAGCTGGGTGTGGTGGCACATACCCTTAATCCCAGTATTTGGGAGGAAAAGGTAGAAGGATTACTGTGAGTTGGAGGCCAGCCTGAGACTATATAGTGAATTCCAGGTCAGCCTGGGCTAGAGTGACACCCTACCTCAAAAAGCCAAAACAAGTGTGGAAGGGCATAGTTATTAACAGACGTTCATCATGGTGGTAAGTCCTTAGTATATTGTTAGGATTATTGCCCTGTTTTCAGATAGCTTTCTTCACAGTTCATGTTGAGAAGATAGAGACTGGAGAGAATTCATCTCTCCTGCAGCATTCTAAAGAAGATCTTGGGGCTGCAGAGATGGCTTAGCAGTTTTAAGGAGTTTCCCTGTGAAGGCAAAGGACTCAAGTTCATTTCCCCAGGACCCATGTAAGCCAGATGCACCAGGGGCGCATGTGTCTGGAGTTCATTTGCAGTGACTGGAGGCCCTGGCACACCCATTCTCTCTGTCTGTCTCTCTTCTCTCTCTGCTTACAAGCAAATAAATAAAATTTTAAAAATTCTTAAAAAAAGATCTTGAAGTTAGACATTGTGTTGTCTGTCAAATAAACAGGGAGGGCTCTACTCAACTGCAGGACAGGCAGACGTGAAATCTGATCATCAGAAAGTGAACATATATATTGATGATTGTATTGATATTGCCCTGGAGAGAGATATTTGAAAAAAAATTCCTGCTTTTAAGAAATTTTATATGCAGTTGGTGAAGAGAAGCCCATCTGGGGGCTGGCATGATCCAGAGGGCAGGGGAAAGGCGCAGGCCTTACTGAGCACAGGACCCTCCTGGGGAGCTCACGCCCCACTGACAGATCAGGAGTAAGATTTGGGGAGCTTGAATTGTGGATCCTTTCCTGTGTTGTTCTTCCAGAGACACGACTAATTTTCATGTGTGGCTCAGAAGAGAAATGAGATGACCCAGACTTTCCGCCAGCTCACAATGCTCAGCCAAGCCACAGATTTCTATTATCCCAGTGGGTCTGAGGGGCCATCCGTGACGGAATGCTGATGAGCTCCATACTGTACAGGCCTTGTGCAGGTAATGACAGACCCTGTGAGGTCAGGAGTGCAGAGGCCACTTCATGTTGGGAAGATAGTATTCCAAAGCACCTTTTCCCAACTTCTGGCTCATACATTCTGTGTGGCCTGTTTTCCTTGAATCTTCAAGGGTGGGGTGGAGAAGAAGAACATAGATTTTTTAGGATGTTAATTTCCTGTCATCTCAGATTGCTGGATCTCTGAATAAAGTGCAACTTTAAAGATTCAATTCTTGTCTCTGCTCATTACAATGGGCTGTAATGACAGACCGCAGTGACTCTCATCATTCTAGATACAGTGAGAGCTGCTAGGCTACTGTGACAGCCTCGGTTATATCAAGTCAAGAGGATCCTTTCCTGTGAACACCAGTCATCCTTCTCAGGACCGTGGCAGAAGAGCACCCTCGAAGAACAGTCATAGGAGGAATGCTTTGCTGTTATTAAAGGCTGCTCACTGCTGCATATTAATATATTAATAGTTCTGCTTGCTAGTCCACAAATGATCTCACTGGATCTTTCTCTGAATCTTGTGAGCTAGGTAGGACTGGAGCATTGTCCTTGAGAGAAGGAAGCCATTCAGAGAGGGATCAAATGCCAGGTGACTTTGGCCACGTTATAAATGAGGCTTTTTCCTTTTTTTCTAGGTCAGAATCGGAAAGCACGGGCAGCCTGCAGTCTTTGTATGTTGCTGGTGGGGAGAAGCAGGCTGATTACTGAAGTCAGACTAGACTCTGCCTCAAGGGAGACCACAGTGATTGCAACAGTCACAGGATGGTGAGGAGTCGGGTTGTAGGAATCCCGAGGCAAAAGACAGACAGAGAAGACCTCTGGAATCATCCCCAGAGAAGAGAGAGGCCTATCATGGGGGCCCCTTGAGGATGCTCCTCAAAGCCAGGGTCTGCTGTTCCTGCTTCTTTGGGGAAAAGATATAGCCAGACCCTCCCTCCCCACCTCTGTCCTTTCTAGCCTCCTCTCGCTGAGAAGACCACACTAGTGCTTTTTTCTTCCCTGCAGCCCGTGGAAAATGAATGGAGCTACACGCTGACGGTGAGAGAACAGTTGGCTGCCGTGGTGTCGGGAGACCGGGAATAAGGGTGCAGTGAGAAAGCTGAGGCAAGCTGACGGGAAAGTAGATCAGGGAGGGGGCTTGTGCTAGGATCTATTGGCTTCTGGGGTTTGGGGCTGGAGCAGGATTGCTGGGGGGCACAGGCCAAGGGAAAGGGACCAGTACATATGAGCAGAGAAAACTGGAATCGTGAGATTAATGACAGAAATTTGAGTGAAAATAGTAATCACTAGAGGGAAAGCCCAGGTTGTATGAGGAAAGGATGTGTATTGTTTGGAGGGAATAGGATTTGTCAGGGGGAAGTGCCGTAGAGTGACACCTTACCTTTCAAAAATTATTTTAAAAAAATTTATTTATTTGCAAGGAGAGAGAGATTAAGAGAGAGAGAGAAAGAGAAAGAACAAGAGCAAGAGCGAGCACTCCAGGACCTCCAGCCACTGCAAATGAACTCCAGAGGCGTGGGTCACTTTGTGCATCTGGTTTTTACATGGGAACTGGGGAATTGAACCCGGGTAGTTAGGCATTGCAGGCAAGTACCTTAACTTCTGGGCCATCCATCCAGCCCAGTCCCACTCTTATTTTATTTTATCTTTGCCTGTCAGGCGCAAACAGATAACTTACCTTTGCCTCAGGTGTTAGCTCATTTCCCTATTATCATTCTCAAATTTTTTACATCTCCTCTGTCTGATAAGACTCTTTTCTACCTACTTCAAATGCTATCACTTCTATGGCTTTCATATCCTTTCGTCCTACTGTTACTAGAATAAGCCCTTGTCTGCTTGCTTATTGGAGACGACTGCCAGCCAGCCTTGGCTAAGTGACCCAGATGCTGCTCGTCACATCTCCTCTTGTCACCGTTACTTCCCTGCTACCCCGCATCCTGGCACGGCCTCTCTCCTAGTGGCTGCAGGAGGGCAGGGCAGCATGGGTACACTGGCTCATTAAAGATTTCATTAACAACTGCCTGTGTCTTCACAGTGTGGCTCTACAGAAAGATCCTGGATTCCTTGAGTGAGAGTGGAAATGAGTTCTGAGTCAGCTACGATGTCCTCCATGATGCTTTGGCGACATAGTTTTCCATCACTCCAGGGTTTTCTCTAGATAAAGGTCTACCTTAGAACCTAGGGCTGGTGAGATGGCTTAGCAGTTAAGGAGCATGCCTATAAAGCCTAGGAACCCAGGTTCGATTCTCCGGGTCTCATGTAAGCCAGATGCACATGGTGGCACATGCGTATGGAGTTCATTTGCAGTGGCTACAGGACCTGGTATACCCATTCTCTCTCTCTAGTAAATAAATAAATAAAAATAAATCTTAAAAAAAAAATGCCCCGAGGGCACAGGAGGGGCTCTCCCATAAACCATCTGGTGTGAGAACAGGCTGTACCCACCAGCTGTAGGCTGAACCTCTTGTCTCTTTGCTAGGGCCCTGGTGTCCAGTCAGATATAGGGGTGGGGAGGCAGACCCTCTGACACTTCCAGCATTTGCACTGGGTGTAAACCTAGCCTGCCAGTCAGGATCTGTGCAGATGCCTTAGCTCCTCCTCGTCTACTTAATCTAAAGAGGGGTGACACCAGCGTGTGACCATTCTCAGGTCTCTGTGAGGACAGAACAGGGCACACAATTATGTTACACAGTCCCAACGAGGCAAGAGGAGATGCAGGGCAGGGCAGGAATTATGTCTGGGCCAATGAGGAGTCCTCTTAAAAATTACCGAGGGTAGAAGTGGGAAGTAGGGGGGTGAGCTGGCTTTGTTGGAGGGTTTGCCCGTGTAGGCCATTCCACAAGCAGCTCCAAGGCCTTGGCCCGGGGAGCCAGGGGCCACATCAGTGAAAGCTTGTTTAGGGACAGGGTGCTCATCTGTCAGAGATGATTTACACTTATTTTAAACTCACACCTACACACATAAAAATTGCATATACTTGCCGGGCGTGGTGGCGCACGCCTTTAATCCCAGCACTCAGGAGGCAGAGGTAGGAGGATCACTGTGAGTTCAAGGCTACCCTGAGACTACAGAGTTAATTCCAGGTCAGCCTGGACCAGAGTGAGACCCTACCTTGAAACCCCTCCCCCGCCAAAAATTGTATATACTTATGGGGAACTGTGTCATATTTCAGTAGGTGCACGCATTACATGATGCTCAAATCAGATTAAAGACATCAGTATATTTAGACATTTATCATTGCTTGTGGGCTTTTGACATTGTGACATCATTCTGGCATCTATAAAGTTCTTGTTTGAGAATCACATAAGAGAGTTATAAAAAAAAGGTCACAAGTCACCTCATAATGTTTTAAATAAGTCTGCAGTTTTGTGTTGGGGCACAGTCATAGTTATCCTGGGCCACATACTGTGTATGCCTGGCTGTAAACATTAGCAACCTTTCCTTCTAGGTTTTTGAACTACATATATCCATTTTCTATGTCACCCTACTGTGCAAATAATAGTTTATGACTTTTGCTTCTACCTAATTGTAACTTAGCAGTTAAGATTTCAAACAAATTTTGCTCTGAAAGGAAACAGACCAGAAGGGAACTAGATGTAGGAAGATGTAAGACTAGGAATGCAGTATCATGTTGATGTTAATCGAGATAAACATTTAAGAGAAGAAGGAAGGTTTGTGTAAAGGACAGTTATAATGAAAAATCGTATTTTCCATTGCCTAACAAGGACTGCTCTTATACATGACTATGGGCATGGAAGTAAGGCAGGGTAGGAAATGAAAACCTTAAAGTTGTGTGTGTGTGTGTGTGTGTGTGTACACCTGTGCTATTAGTAGTTTGGTTGGTAGACTGACAGCAAAATTATTTTGGAGCAACAGGGTGGAAGGATAAGAATGTAGCGACTCAGGACTGGATCGGAAGGCAGGAGACCAGAGTTCTGAGTTCAAATGTAAACTGACATTTTTCCAGCCATGTGATCATCAGTAAGTAACAATCTTTAATTTTCTTACCTCAGAAAGGCACCTCAGATGCTGAGTGCGTTCTATGTGCTGTGTTTAATAAGATAATATCAAAATCCTCAAAAGAAAAAAAAGGCAGGAACTGGAAAACAAGAGAACGGGGCACGGGTCAATCTTTTTGGGAGAAAATGTTTATTTTCAAATGAGTTGATAAACAGGGAGAAGAAGAGACTGATAAAAGATCTTAATTGGAAAAAGGAGTAAGCGTATGAAAAGGCAAGGGAGGGGCATCTCTTCTGGACATCATGGAAGCTAGGAAGCGAAGTGGGGCAGGGAGAACCGGGTAGGGATGGAAGTGAAGTTTGGGGAAGGAGTGTAAGAGGACTTTGAACAGTCTTAAGTTAGCTGGGGGCAAAGCTTTGGAGGGAGAGCGTTATAGATGTCAAGTGGCACCTTTGGGACCTTTGCTATAGAAGAGACAACCAGCAGAAATTCGTAGAGGAGTGTAGCTGGGTCTGCTGGTCTAGGTCTGTAACTCCAGCAGGTAGGGAGGCTGAGGCAGGAGGATCCCAAGTTCACGGACGGCCTGAGTTATACAACGAGTTCAAAGCTAGCCTGGATAACTGAGTGAGTCCTCACTGCAAAATACAATGTAAAAAGAGGGCTGGAGATGGAGCTCAGTGGTAGGGTGCTTCCCTGGTCGGTGCATGACCCTGGCTTCAATCCCCAGCATTGAAAAAAACCAGACAAACCAATCAATAACTTGTAGAGAGTACATTAGGAGGGGCTAGGCTTGTTTATTTTTCATATAGCTAAGCCTGACCTCTCAGAAAGAGAAGTGTAGTTTGAGGAGGGAAGGAACAACAGTGAAAACCAGTGAATGTATGTAGGTAGATGTAGTCAGACATCTACCTCCTTTATAAAGATGCCTTTGGCCACATGTACCACAGAAAACTGATTTTTTTTTCCTCAATAAAACCTTTCTGTTAGCTGGGAGTGGTGGCGCACGTCTTTAATCCCAGCACTCGGGATGCAGAGGTTGGAGTATTGTGAGTTCGATGCCACCCTGGTGAATAATGGTGAATTCCAGGTCAGCTTGGGCTAGAGTGAAACTCTACCTCTGGAAAAACATACAAACAAACAAAACCATTTTGTTTAAGATGAGATCTTGCTATGCAGACAAGTCTGGCTTTGGCTTCATTATGAACTTGAGGCTAGTCTTGCATTCATGGTAATAAGGTGGCCGTTTTGTAATATTTTTACTGGCACTTGATGTCCTGATAGTGGTGATTTTTTAAATTAATTAATTTATTTAAGAGAGACAGACAGAGTCAGAAAGAGGCAGAGAGAGAGAGAGAGATCAGGATTTAAATTTGAGGACTGCAACTCTTGATGTTGGCCCCTCTTTAGAAGTGCTCTGTGGCAGAAGATAAGAGGAAGAGACTGCAGTGGCCATGTCAGCCAGTAATTTCACCTCAACCCACCCCGTGGCCTTCTTTCTGATGGGGATCCCAGGCCTGGAGCACGTGCACATCTGGATCTCCATCCCCTTCTGCTCAGCCTACGCACTGGCCCTCTTTGGCAACTGCACCCTCCTTTTTATCATTCGTGTTGACACAGCCCTGCAGGAGCCCATGTTCCTCTTTCTGGCCATGTTGGCGGCCATTGACTTAGTTCTCTCCTCTTCAACACTGCCCAAAATGCTTGCTCTCTTCTGGTTCAGGGACCGAGAGATCAACTTTTATGCCTGTCTCGTCCAGATGTTCTTCCTCCATTCCTTCTCCATCATGGAGTCAGCAGTGCTGCTGGCCATGGCCTTTGACCGCTATGTGGCCATCTGCAAACCACTGCACTACGCCACAATCCTGACCAAGCCCCTTGTCGTCAAGATTGGCATGGCTGCCGCGACCCGGGCGGTGACACTCATGACTCCACTGCCCTTTCTGCTCAGACGCTTCCACTACTGCCGAGGCCTGGAGATTGCCCACTGCTACTGTGAACACATGGCTGTGGTTAGGCTGGCGTGTGGGGACACTCGTTTCAACAACATCTATGGCATCGCGGTGGCCATGTTCATCGTGGTGTTGGACCTGCTCTTTGTGATCCTGTCTTATGTCTTCATCCTCCGTGCAGTTCTCCAGCTCGCCTCTCGGGAGGCCCGCTTCAAGGCCTTTGGGACATGTGTGTCTCACGTAGGTGCCATCCTAGCCTTCTACACACCTGTGGTCATCTCCTCAGTTATGCATCGGGTAGCTCGCCGGGCTGCCCCTCACGTCCACATACTCCTTGCCAATTTCTATCTTCTTTTCCCACCCATGATTAATCCCATCATCTATGGTGTCAAGACCAGGCAGATTCGTGAGCGAGTCTTAGGGCTGTTCCTGAGAAAGGGTACAAAAGGAGAGTGAAGGACTCTTGAAGAGGGGTTTGGGTTGCATGTTGTAGTTGGACACAGGGTGTAATAGGAAGTGGAGGGATGTCAGAACCTTCATAATAGGTTTTAAAAACATTTTATTATTTTTATTTTAGAGAGAGGGAGAGACAGACAGAGAGACAGAGAGAGACAGAGAGAGAATTGGCACGCCAGAGCCTCAGCCACTGAAATCAGACTCCAGACACATGCACCACCCAGTGGGCATGTGCGACCTTGCACTTGCCTCACCTTTGTGTATCTGGCTTATGTGGGATCCAGAGAGTTGACCATGGGTCCTTAGGTTTTGTAGGCAAGCGCCTTTAAGTGCTAAGCCATCTCTCCAGCCCCATACTAACTTTTTAAAATTGGTATAATTAAAAAAATGATGTTCAGCAATTGACAAGACCTACTAGTCTACCTAGGACTCCTGGACTTGCTTCCTCTTCAGAGTCCTCACTCTTTCCCTTCAGGAACTGGACTGAGTGACGACCTAACGACCTTCTGGGCACCTACAATAAAGACAAAGATGTCCTCAAGTTCATTTATGAGAAGCCTGAGTATCTGATTTCTATCCCAAGGCACTGGGGATTTGGTGGCACTCAGAAACAGATAAACATCAACAGTACATCAATTCAAGAATCCTTCATCAGTCACTGACAGCCCAACTTCTGACTGAACTATTCCAGTATTGGGGAATTTCAAGAGTCCAGGACTTGAGGTTCCAAATAAGACAGCCTTGCTGATTAGATAGCTATTTCACTAACTCAGTCAGTTGCATGTTATTTAACTCTATCTCTCTGTCCTCACAGCCAGTTGATCTCATCTAATACTTTAATAAAGCATATCTTGTGTCTTTTCCTTACATATCATATAGTTGTTTTTTCCTTACATATCATATAGTTCTTTATTTGCACATATGTGTAACTTATGTTTTCAGCAAGCACCTTTAACTTAGGAGCCATTTTTCCAGCCCCATGTAACTTTTGTGTTCAATAAGAATGTAAATTACTCATTTGTCAACTCAGCCAACTGTGGTTCAGGGGCTGGGAACACATAGATATTAAAATAGGATGACAGATATTACAGTAGGGAAGAGAAGGAAATGATAACTTCTGTTCTGTGCAGGCCTCAACCTACGATCCAGAACATGGAAGAAAAACGAACAAGACAAAACACATAGCAGGTGGAAATATTGAGCTATGTTTCTCTCTCTTATTTTCTTTGTCTCATGCAAACTTACATGCTAGTTAATTCCTTTACTACCTGTGGTGGTTTGATTCAGGTGTCCCCCATAAACCTAGGTGTTCTGAATGCTAGCTCCCCAGCTGATGGATATTTGGGAATTAATGCCTCCTGGAGGGAGTGTATTGTTGGGGGCGGGCTTATGGGCTTTATAGCCAGTTTCCCCTTGCCAGTGTTTGGCACACCCTCCTGTTGCTGTAGTCCACCTTATGTTGGCCAGGGGGTGATGTCCACCCTCTGCTCATGCCATCGTTTTTCCCTGCCATCGTGGAGCTTCCCCTCGAGCCTGTAAGCCAAAATAAATCTCTTTTTCCCAGAAGCAGCTCTTGGTTGGGTGATTTCTACCAGCAATGTGAACCGGACTGCAACAGTAAAGTGGTACCGAGGAGTGGGATTGCTGCTAGACACCTGACTATGTGGCTTCAGCCTTTTGTAGCTGATTTTCAAGAGGAATGTGGAAGGAGTTGAAACCTTGGCCTAAGAGATGCTTGGCAGTGCTGTAAGTACAGCTTGATGGTCTATCCTGGTCAGAGCTGAAAGAACTGAAGGCAGTAAGAACTATGGACTGTGAGGTTTGGCTTATGAGGGTGAGAAAGAGCTGTGCCTGGACTGGGCTAGCAGTTTGTGTGAGAAGCTTGCTCTTATGCCCATGTTCTGAGAAGTTGTGCAGGGTTGCTTTGCGTAGAAATGAACTGGTGTGAGCAGAGGGATATGGCACAGAAAGGAAAATCTTTGGGTGAACTGTTGCCCGTTCAGCTGCAACTGAGAGATTACAACCTTTGAGACTGGGCTAGCTGACCTGCGCTGGGGCAACAAGAAGAATGTCAACTCTTTTGAAGGGGTCTGAGTGATCAAGGAGTGTCCTGTTCTTCAAAGTCTGCTTTATTCCCCCCTGGATTAACAAATTGGCACCCTACCTGGTATCATGGAGTATAAGAAATGCTGGAAAGAGGGTCATTGAGTTTGCAACACGGTCTTGTGTTTTGGAAATGGCCATGGGCAGTGTGAAGCGGGTTTGCTGGTTGCCTGCATAGAGACCCCATGGGGCCATGAGGATGAACCGTGGGCTGCAGTGGAGACCCAGTGGAGATGCCGGGACCATGAGATGGCTGCCGAGGAGCTGCCGCCCCAACGAAGTTTTCCAGGACTGTGAGTTGCCTAGCTGGAGGGGTGGAATTGGAATGCCAGAGACTTGTTGCTGGTTAGAATTATCGGACTTGAAGCTACAGAGTTTGATGTTTGCCCTGGTTGTTTTAAATCTTGTATTTGTTGAATGTTTCTTTGCTATGCCCAATGCCATCTTTTGCAGTGTGAATATTTATTCTGTGCCATTATGGGTTTTTTCGAGGTTATATTTTGGTATTATGGCTCAGTTAAAAGATCTTGAACTATGGGGATGTATGAACATCATTGAGATTGATAAAAACTATGGGGACTTTTAAAGTCAGGCTGAATGCATTGTATTTTACATCATGTATGGATATCAGTTTATGGGGGCCAGGGGTGGAATGTGGTGGTTTGATTCAGGTGTCCCCCATAAACCTAGGTGTTCTGAATGCTAGCTCCCCAGCTGATGGATATTTGGGAATTAATGCCTCCTGGAGGGAGTGTATTGTTGGGGGCGGGCTTATGGGCTTTATAGCCAGTTTCCTCTTGCCAGTGTTTGGCACACCCTCCTGTTGCTGTAGTCCACCTTATGTTGGCCAGGGGGTGATGTCCACCCTCTGCTCATGCCATCGTTTTTCCCTGCCATCGTGGAGCTTCCCCTCGAGCCTGTAAGCCAAAATAAATCTCTTTTTCCCAGAAGCAGCTCTTGGTTGGGTGATTTCTACCAGCAATGCGCACCGGACTGCAACACTACCAATCTTGGCAACACATCTGGGCTTCTCAGACAGGCCCTAATAAATCGTCTTCTACAAATGTATAGTTTGTTTTATCTTGTGACTCTGTTTCCTCAGACTGTTACTCAGGAGTTATCTGGCTTCATGTCTATATCTAGCTTCATCTCTCTATATGTACCAATGTGATTTACCTTTGAAAGATCATCTCTGAGCCTGTTCTAGGTAGTATAGGATATGGCAAGTTGGAAGAGCTCAAGAGGGAAGTGTGCACTAAGAATCCAGAGCCCCACTTCCCCTTAATGTTCCATCACTGCTCACCCAATGCACTGTGACAGGAAAACAAACGTCCGAGGGAAAGGATATATTACATCCAGTTCCAACATAATAAAAAACTCTTGATTGTTTCTTACAACCATATTTGGGTCAGGTTGGAAGTTTTAAAATAACATTAAATATTAACATAAACAGAAAGTAGAATGAAACCAAGAAGTTGTTTCTAACAAGAAATATGTTTTTTTTTTTTTTAAATAGACGTATAAAAGGAATGCCATCATTCTTTAGGTCATGTCTAGCCCCAGCAAAGACAGAATAGTTTTCTTCACACTAAAAGTCCAATAATATGAGGATCCTATAGCCAGGTAACATATCTAAGATCATCACAAACAGGATTAGTGAAAATATTTTTCATGAACGGAGATGACAGAGAATCTCACTAACAAACATTGATGAAATGTTTCACTATGGGCCTGAAATAAAACCAAACTAAAAGAGATTCTTTTAGCAGGAAGAAACTAGTTTTATAGAAACATGAGAGTCTGGTGGTGGGGGGGCATAAGGACATCAGAAAAGGCAAACAGGTAGAAAAATAGAAAAGAACATTGCCTGTAAAAAGGAAAGGAGAAAAGAGCCAAAGTGCACATGGATTCCAGCTGTTCTCCAGGGCAGTTATCTGAGCTATGGTCATGCCCTGCCTATGCTCATCATCCTTGTACCTATGACATCTGTCTTACCCCCTCAGAAGAGGCAAGATAAGGTTCCTTTCCCTCAAGCCCTGCCTGCTTTATCTGGTCCTTGTCTAGATGCTCCTGACTCCAATCTATACTCATGCAATAAGCCCGTGTTCCTCAGTCTCATCTGACTAAGGCCTTAGCTCCCCATTTCCCATAACTAGGGTCATATCTAGCTTAACCACTGTGTCCTTTGTTCCATCCTGAACCCAGGGCAATTATTCTGTCTTGCTTTATTGCTTTTCACATAAGGGTTTGGTAAGGTGATTTCCATATATGTACTATTTCCTTGGCACGGCTAGCTTAGGCTGCAACTTTAAAAGTATGATATCTCACTTTATCACAGCATCTCATGAGATCAAGTTTTTGTAGAAGGGCTGAGTAAATATCCTTTGAGGGTTGGGATGATGAAGTTAAGACCATAATACCTCTGTGGGAAAGGAATGGGTATGACAAAATTCTTTTCAAAAGTATTAGAAGGTATTAGGATGGTCAAGTCCATAGAGGAGCCCTGGCAACAAGCATATTACTTTCAGAGGATTAAAATTTTTTTTTCATTTATTTTTATTTATTGAAAGTGACAGACAGAGAGAGAGAAAGAGGCAGATAGAGAGAGGGAGAGAGAGAGAATGGACACGCCAGGGCCTCTGGCCACTGCAAACAAACTCCAGTTGTGTGGGCCCCTTGTGGATCTGGCTAACGTGGGTCCTGAGAAATCTAGCTTCCAACTAGGGTCCTTAGGCTTCACAGGCAAGTGCTTAACAGCTAAGCCTCTCTCCAGCCCTCAGAGGATTTTTTAAAAATACTTTTATTTATAAGAGAGAGAAAGAGAGAGGAGAATTGGCATGCCAGGGTCTCTTGCTATTGCAAATGAACTCCAGGATAATGCACCACTTTGTGTATCTGGCTTTATGTGGGTACTGGAGACTCAAACCAGGGCTGTCAGGCATTGCAAGCAAATATCTTTAGCCACTGAGTCATCTCTCCAGCCCCAGAGAAGGTTTTTGCTTGGAAAAATGGCAAATATTAAAATAAATGAGTTGTTGGCAGAAAGATGGCCATTTATCATTTATTTATGACTTATAAGTATTAATAAGTATTAATGAATGTAATAATCGGGCTGGAGAGATGGCTTAGCAGTTAAGTGCTTGCCTGTGAAGCCTAAGGACCCTGGTTTGAGGCTTGATTCCCCAGGACCCATGTTAGCCAGATGCACAAGGGGGCGCACGTGTCTGGAGTTCGTTTGCAGTGGTTGGAAGCCCTGGCGCGTCCATTCTCTATCTGTCTCTCTCTCTCTCTCTCTCTGTCACTCTCAAATAAATAGATAAAAATGAACAAAAAATGTTAAAAAAGAAGCCCTAGCCTGCCTATTCTCTCCTCTCTCCCCTTCCCCTCTTTAAAAAAATAAATGTAATAATCATTACATTCTGAGAAGCCTTGGCCCCCACATTAAATAGTTATCTCCCCTCAATGACTGTGTGAGTTAGGCAAAGTTGTGAATATTATTTCCACCTTAGAGACAAGGAAACAGATTGAGGATCAGAGAACTGGATGAAACATATCAAGGCCACAAACTGGATAAGATTGCAGACGTAAGACTATTGGAATTATAAATATAAAATAAAATGCCTAATGATGACCTTGGCCTGGTCAGCCTGAATCCCTGACCTTCCCAGTCATCCCCAGACAGAATCTGGATATACTGTGTGTGTTCTAATGAAGTAGACAGTGCAAGGAAGACGGCACCAGGAAAAGCAGAGCAAAAAGCAGGGCACAGGTAGGCTTCTTCCGAAGTCCTCATAGCTTCTGGGGAGCAAGGCTGGACTTTTGGGAGGCGTTAGTGCAAGAGACCCTTGGGAACGTAAGCCCTGGGACAAGAAAATTCCCTTGTATCAACCTCTAGAGAAAAGGCCTGAGATGTTCATGAATCCCCAAATACTCCTCAAGGGTGACCGTTTCTGATTCTACATCCTTTGGGAGAAGGGCGGAGGGTTGTGAGGATAAAGGCAGCTGGTCCCTTCTTAGGGCTCTCCTACCTCAGAAGCAGGTGGCATTTCAGTTGCGCAAGCTAACGGGCAGGGCCCAGCGCTGTCGTTCAGACTGAGGCTGCGCCCGGAGCCTGCAGCAGGAAAACTGGAAAGGGACGACCCAGCTGTGGTGGGATTCTCAGGGTCTTCCCAGGCATCCGCGCCCTCATCTCTCACCTTCCCACTTATTGTTTTCTTTTCAGTCTTTTGAAACAGGTTCTTAGGTCCTGCTGATACCTCCCGAGTGCTGATGCTATGGGCATGTGTTACCACGCCTAGTTTCTACAGTGTTGGGGATCAAACCCAAGGCTTTTTGCATGTGCGCTAAGCACTGTATTAACTGAACTAAACCCCCCAGACCTCCCCTACCCACTTACTGCCTCGATTTGGTTTTGAGAGCCCTGACAGTCCCACCCGGATGCTTCATCTGTGCATCCTCACCACTCCTCTCCCCACCGAGGATTTCTATGCCTTCTCCGTGCCAAATGCTGTGGACCATGGGCAGAAACCTTGAACCCATCATTCAAGTTTGGGTCTTGTCACTTCCTGTCTTGAACCATCACTTTCCCTTCCCTACCGTCATTCCCCTCCCACCTAGGAAGACTCTTCATTAGTCAGCAGAAGAAAATGAGGTCTGGATTAGAAAGATGGCAGGGTTACTAAGAAACAATTTTCTTTGAGGTTTTTCCACTCGCAGGTCACATTCTTGAAGGACTGTAGGTGAGTGTCTTCTGGTCGCTGTGTTTGAAAGATTCATTTTTCACATATTGTTTAAAATGTAGGGTATCAACTGGTTATATTATCTAAGAACTTTCTTGGGTATAGAGACCCTTTTAAATTACTTTTTGGAGAGACAGTGATATGAGACACAAGGTCCAGTGAAGGCATTTTGGCTCCTGAAAGCACATGTTGGAGAAAACTTCCACTTCACAGCACCGAGCTTGCTCGTATTATGCACAGATCAGCCCCATTCACTCTCCTGCTCTGAGCGCTGTATTCTGGGCAGAGTAGATTTTGGATGAGTTTCTAAAGAAAGCAAGCTCACGGATTGTGTGCTTTGAAGAAGGAATTGGGTAATTGAGATATGTTTTCCTTGCATTATGATCACTGGGCAGGGACTCAGGATTCAGGGGAATTTAGAAACTCAGCTAAAATTAATCATGCTTGGATTCATGTGAGACATTTATGCAAGGGAAGGGTGCCAAGATATATGGGGTCATTCTATAGTCGCTGTAGTATCTGTGCCGTTTGAGAGCTAAGACCTGATCTAGACACTTCTAGATATTTTGCTGTGAGTCATATGAATAGGGAGTTAACATGAGTTTCATTGGTAAACCCATTTTTTTTTTCCAATAAGACAGGGTTAGTACTGTGTTTTCAGAGGCATTTGGGTGTTGAAAGGATGTGGAAAACATCCAGAGCAGGTTTCCCCAGCAGCGTCAGTAAAAAGAGTCTTATTTACATGCTTCAATATAGTAGCCACTGGTTTCATGTGGCTATCAAATACTTGAAAAGTGTTTTGTACAGCTGGTGGATTGAACTTTTATTTTGGTAAATGTAAATAGCTACATATGGCTAACAGGACCCGATTTTTGAGTATTCCTAGAGAAAATAGACATTGTATGGATAATTGGGGCATTAGAAATAGCAGATTTAATCTGATTTATCTATATTTACCTAACTTTGAGGCTTCAGAACAGGAAACTGGCTTTTCAATCTGCAAGTTTGTGCTTGATGGTGCTGTATGGTGACAGTATGTGCTAAAGAAATTAATTAATTTCAACTTATTTACTCTCTCCAAGGTATTTCTGGCATCAAGAGCACAAAACACTGCTGATTCTTCATTCTTTTATGAGCATTGTCCTATGACATCAGTTTTATGAATACTTAATGTCCTCTATAACAAGCGTCAAAGTTCCTTGAGGAAGCAAACATGAATTATGTTTCTCCATGTCTAGGAGAACTGCTGGCTTATTTTGTTTGAGGTTTAACCGTGGGAACAAGATTAATCCACCCAGGTGAGACATCAGAGGTTGGCATCTATTATATGTACTATAGAAAGTACATGTAGAAGGTGAAAAACCCTTTAAAAATCAATCAGGAGAATTTCTAGGTGACATGACAGCCATCAATGTCACCTCCACCCACCCAGTGGCCTTTATTTTGGTAGGAATTCCTGGTTTGGAGTACCTGCACATCTGGATCTCCATCCCTTTTTGCTTTGCCTACACTCTGGCTCTGTTGGGCAACAGTACCCTTCTCTTCATTATCCAGGCTGACACAGCCCTGCAGGAGCCCATGTTCCTCTTTCTAGCCATGCTAGCAACCATTGACCTGCTCCTTTCTTCTACAACACTGCCCAAAATGCTTGCTATTTTTTGGTTCAGAGAAAGAGAGATCAACTTTTATGCCTGTCTCGTCCAGATGTTCTTCCTCCATTCCTTCTCCATCATGGAGTCAGCAGTGCTGCTGGCCATGGCCTTTGACCGCTATGTGGCCATCTGCAAACCACTGCACTACTCCACAATCCTGACCAAGCCCCTTGTCGTCAAGATTGGCATGGCTGCAGCGACCCGGGCAGTGACACTCATGACTCCACTGCCCTTTCTGCTCAGACGCTTCCACTACTGCCGAGGCCTGGAGATTGCCCACTGCTACTGTGAACACATGGCTGTGGTTAGGCTGGCGTGTGGGGACACTCGTTTCAACAACATCTATGGCATCGCGGTGGCCATGTTCATTGTGGTGTTGGACCTGCTCTTTGTGATCCTGTCTTATGTCTTCATCCTTCGTGCAGTTCTCCAGCTCGCCTCTCGGGAGGCCCGCTTCAAGGCCTTTGGGACATGTGTGTCTCACGTAGGTGCCATTCTGTCCACCTACACACCTGTGGTCATCTCCTCAGTCATGCACCGGGTAGCTCGCCGGGCTGCCCCTCACGTCCACATACTCCTTGCCAATTTCTATCTTCTTTTCCCACCCATGATTAATCCCATCATCTATGGTGTCAAGACCAAGCAGATTCGTGATCATGTGCTCAGCGTATTCCGGAGAAAGAATGCGTAGATAGATACATCTTTTCCTACCCCCAGCCCAGTACTGAATGAGTAAGAAATAAATCCTTAGAATTAAATATAGAATCTCGTTTGGCAAATTCCCTATCTGGCAAGGAGAAAGACATCCAGTTCTTCACAGGTGCACAAGCCATGTCAGAAGAGGTATGTACATGGAATCTGGTGTGATAGCAGAAATCTGACCATCCCATTTTCACAGACTCATGGCATGATTAAGGAAGCCAAAGAAACTTCTAGAGTGCTATTGCCATCTACATGAAAGACATTAGGAATATGAGTAGGATTAACTCAAGTAGATGAGGTTTTGCTATTTCCTCTAGAGTATGAATGAGGAGGAGCTGACATTTTGGGTATCTTAAAGACCAATATACCATGTAGTATGGAAATTGTATTGTTTCTTCTACTATGTGACCTCCAAACTCTGCCTTTTTTTTTTTTTTTTTTTTGAGGTAGGGTCTAACTCTAGCCCAGGCTGACCTAGAATTCACTATGTAGTCTCAGGGTGGCCTCAAACTCATGGCAATCCTCCTACCTCTGCCTCCCAAGTGCTCAGATTAAAGGTGTGTGCCACCATGCCTGGCTCATCGGCCATTTAAAAAAATTATTTATTTATTTGAGAGAGAAAGAGAGAGAGAGAGAGAGAGAGAGAGAGAGAAGGAGAGAAAAGGCAGAGAGAGGGAGAGAGAGAATGGGCACACCAGGGGTTCCAGCTTCTGCAAACAAACTCTAGATGCATGCACCCCCTTATGCATCTGGCTTATGTGGGTCCTGGGGAATTGAACTGAGGTCTTTTGGCTTTGCAGGCAAATGCTTTAACCACTAAGCCATCCCTCCAGCTCTTATCTGCCACTTTTTTTTTTACAAGGTTATCTTTCAATGTTATTATCTTTATACTTGTGTAACTCTACATATTAGAAGACTATGCCTTCCATTAAGTAAAAAGTTTTAGCTGACTTCTGGGTAGGACCACAGAAGTCACTTTGAATATTCACAGTTACTTGGCTGTGTCACATCGGCCTTCTCATTGTTCTACCCTCTTTTTTCTCCACCCATAAGTGGTTCACCTGACTGATCAGATTCCAGAACTGAGCAGACTATGTTCTTTAGCAGCGATTATGCCAAGACCAGCAACATTGGCACCACTTGGGAACGTGGTAGAAATAAGAACTTGTAAACCTTTCCCCAGGCCTACTGAAGAAGAAACCTGGATGGAATCTGGAATTTGTGCTTTAATAAATCTTCTAGGCTATTCTGATACCTATTCAAGCAGAAAGAACATGACTCTTGCAAATGAGTGTAGTTTGCATTAATAGCAAGCAATTTCCTATTGTGATGTTTGGAACCATTTCTTCTGCTGTACCTACCCCAGCTCCTCAAAGCTGGCATCTTGAAGCCAATATAGCAGAGAAAAGAATGCAGCTGCAATCTGGAAGTTGCTATCAGGATACTGCCCAGGCATGAAGGCTGCTATTTGGTTATGTTGTCAACTCCTTTGTGCTTTTCTATGTTACCTTGAAGAATTAAGGCCACATCTGGCTTTGAGAAACTGGGATCCTCCTATGGAAACTGGTCATAGCTAAGTCAGAGGTAGAAAATTTCTCTTGGCATCATAAATGTTTTTTTTTTTTTTTGTTATTGTTGTTGTTGTTTTGAGAGGTAGGGTCTCACTCTGGTCCAGGCTGACCTGGAATTAACTCTGTCATCTCAGGGTGGCCTTGAACTCATGGCAATCCTCCAACCTCTGCCTCCCGAGTGCTGGGATTAAAGGCGTGCACCACCACGCCTGGCTCATAAATGTTTAATAAATTTAGCTATGCTGAAATAAACTGCTTAAATTCCTTGGTGTGGTTCTTTTAAAATTATTTATTTATTTATTTGCAAGCAAAGAGACAGGGAGAATTACAGGGTGGGAGTGGGTTGGGAATGGGCATGCCAGGACCTCTTGTCGCTGTAAACAAACTCCAGATGTATCCTCCACTTTGTGCATCTGGCTTTACATGGCTTCTGGAGAAACAAACCCAGGCTGTCAGCTTTGCACACAAATGCTTCATCTCTCCAGCCCCTCATATGAGTTCTTGAACAAAAAAAAATACCGAAAGTTTTATTGATGTGATGCTATCTGTCTGTCTATCTATCCTACTGTCTATCCATGATAGCCCAAGTTGGCCTAGAGCTTACTATGTAGCCCAGGCTGGCCTCAAACTCACTGATATTCCCCTTTCTAAGACTCCTGAGAGATGGGATTACCACCACACTCAGCTTGCAATGCTTTTTAGCTGTAATTTCTTGAACTATTTTCTAGAAGATAGCAGGAAAAAATGGTCCGATATTGAAAGTTATTTTCAAGAAAACAAAAATGAAATGCTTTCCATAGCTAAAAAGTAGCTTATAAAACTTCTTATAAAATGTTTCATTCTCTCATAAAGGAGTATGATAAAAGAATTGATCTCATCTTAACCCAGACCTTGTTGCTCTTAGCACGTGGTGGGCATTGTATCTAAACTTGTACGTGTTTTAAAACTATCTAGGTATCTTCAAAACTTTGAAAACTCAGTGTATACTTTTGCCAATTTAGTCAATTTACAGAGATCAAATATGAGCAACTTTATGTTTTGATATGGGGGACCATAGCACTGCAGAAATACCCTAGCCAAAGCATCACACAAAATTGCACTCGAGAAACCTTGGGATTTGTCATGTGCTTGTGAAGATAGGGTGATGCTGACCTTTCTTGTTTTGTTAAGCTGTATTCTGGAATTTGGCCATTTCCAAAGTATCAATGTACTGGAGCTGTCCTAGCTAAAATATATATCTAGGTGGTGGTTCATGCCTTTAATTTCAGCATTCGGGAGGCCAAGGTAGGAAATTGATGTGACTTCAAGGCCAACCTGAGACTACATAGTGAATTCCAGGTCATGCTGGGCTAGAGTGAGATCCTACCTTGAGAAACCAAAACCAAAACAAAACGAAAATGTTAAGGCATTGTTCCAGAAACTATCACAGTTGCTTCACTCCAGGACATTCAGAACTAGGATGCATACATGACTCAAAATGATTCTAATACATTTGAATTAATGTATATACATTTTCTGTGTCATTCTTTTGATTTGGTAGCAATTTTGCAAAAACCCACTCCATCGCTACAATCTTAAATTTAAATTTAAAACAAGAAAGAAGCTAATTTAAAAACAATGTGGGGGAATTTTGAGACCATAATTGACTGAAATATAAATTAGAATTGTCTAAGATTATTAAAGTTGATTGGATTTGGTTGGAAGTGGATGTCTTTTATACTTTATTTGATTATAGTTTTGAAAATATTGTATTTATTTACTTGCAAGCAGAGAGATGAGAGAGAGAGGGGGGTGAATGGGGTGTACCAAGGCCTCTGGCTGCTACAAATGAACTCCAGACTCATGTACATTTTGTGCATCTGACTTTATGTGGATGATGGGGAATCAAACCTGGGTCCTTAGGCTTTGCCAGCAAGTGGCTTAAAAACTGGGTCATGTCTGTAGCCCTGATTATAGTTTTTACTGTAAGACCTACAGTGGCTTATGCAGAAGGTCTGTGACTTTTGTTTATTTGTTTTTGAAGAAAATGCCAAGTGGCGTCTGTGCTTTTTCTATCATATGACTAGGTAGGTATGTGCCCTACTTGAAAAGCTTCAGATGTTCAAAAATTCACAAGTTCAGATGTTTGCAAGTGTTAGGCAGCCAGGAGAGAGTAGAAGAACGATGAAAAGGTGACTCTGCTTTTAGATCTTTCTGTTGAGAAATCAGTCAGAGCTTCTGTATCAGATGCCAGCATACCCATGAGCAAGTCTCGATTAGGACATTCTCCATTTCTTTTTTCTTCTGGAATTTGTTCTACATCTTCTTGCCTTATCTATCATCCTTTCTGTCTCAGGCCTTTCAGTGCATAATACAAATGGTTAAGAGACAAGTCATCTTTTAAATTTATGTGCCAGGCAACATACAGGCATTTTACACTGTCTCTTGCACTCTGACAATCAACTCATAAGGATTACTACTATGTTCATTTTCATTTTTTTTAAATATATATTTTTAAATTTTTTATTTATTTATTTGAGAGTGACAGACATAGAGAGAAAGACAGATAGAGGGAGAGAGAGAGAATGGGCGCGCCAGGGCTTCCAGCCTCTGCAAACGAACTCCAGACGCGTGCACCCCCTTGTGCATCTGGCTAACGTGGGACCTGGGGAACCGAGCCTCGAACTGGGGTCCTTAGGCTTCACAGGCAAGCGCTTAACCGCTAAGCCATCTCTCCAGCCCTTCATTTTTTTTTTCACTTTATTTTTATTTATTTATTTGAGAGTGACAGAGAGACAAAAAGGCAGAGAGAGAGAATGGGCGTGCTAGGGCTTCCAGCCTCTGCAAACAAACTAACGAACTCGAGACGTGTGCGCCCCCTTGTGCATCTGGCTAACACGGGTCCTGGAGAATCGAGCCTTGAACTGGGGTCCTTAGGCTTCACAGGCAAGCGCTTAACTGCTAAGCCATCTCTCCAGCCCTACTATGTTCATTTTCAAGGAAGTGAGTCTTAGATCATAAAACGCGACTAAAGTCTGAGCGCTACTGTTACAGGTCTCTTTCTGCCTTTGTGATCCCACAGCCCAAATTGTTAAGCATTTGTCCCACATGGCCCTTCCCAAACATCCATGTGAATGCTCCCTTCCTCAACTACCTCCCACTCAGGTGCAAGAAGGGAGCATGGTGGCTGATAAAAAAGAAACAAGGGGCTGGAGGGATGGTTTAGCGGTTAAGGCACTTGCCTGCAAAGTCAAAGGACCCTGGTTCGATTCCCCAGGACCCACATTAGTCAGATGCACAAGGGGGCGCTTGTGTCTGGAGTTCGTTTGCAGTGCCTGAAGGCCCTGGCGCACCCATTCTCTCTTTTTGTCTCTCGCAAATAAATAAAAATGAAACATTATTTAAATAAAATGAAATAAAACACAAACAAGCAGAGATGCCAGCATGGGTGGAAAAGGACAGTTGATTTGAGGAAGATATTCACTTATTAGTCACATCTCTATACTCCATTCTTCCATGACTATTCCCTTCTGTCCTGTTGAGATAAACCCTTCACAATGAGAGTCCAGCCATGAGTCTAGGTAACAATAGGACTAGGTGCTCTAATGCAGCTACGTGCACACTCCAGGTCTGACAGGGCTGGTCTTCTCAGGGTGGAGCAGGAGCAAACATACCAGCACATTCTTCTCTTTATCCTGATCATTCATGAATCTTCTACATGAAGATGAAGGGGCTTTGGTCTATGGGAGGCTCAGTAGATTAGGGAAAAATACCTGGTTGAATGCTTTCTAAAGCTAGTCTGCCAGGACGGTCTTAGTACAAATGCTACTGGGTTTAATTAAGGCTATGTATTTAAAGTCCAGAATCTTTGTATGCACCGTGTGCTTTATATGAAATAAGTGGACTTTAGGTGTTGTATCAAGATCTGTGTTAAAACCTCCTGGCAGGTCTGGGGCAATGGCTCAATGGAGAAAGCTCTTGCCAACAAACATGAGGACCTCAGCATGGCTCCACTTCAAGTCAGATCCTGCAGTGTGCATTGACAACGGCCGTGTGCTCTTAGAGAGAGATGAGAGGTGGAGATGGAAGAATCCTCAGAACTGTGTGGTCTGGCCAGCCTGGGCGATGAAGTGTGAACAACAGACATTCTTTCTCAAGGTAAAAGGTGAAAATTGACATTGGAGATTACTCTCTGATTCACTGTGGCACCTGAACACACACACACACACACACACACACATACACACACTCACACACACACTCTCTCTCTCTCTCTCTCACACACACACACAACAAACAAACTTCCTGGGAATTTCCCTCAGTATCTGTCTCAACAATGGATTTGAATGTCACTTTCTTTTGTCTTCTTCTATCCCAGGCCAGAGTAGATTTCTAGCTCTGAGAAATAAGTAGTATTTTTCTCCAACTTCAGATAAAAGCTAGCCAGTAAGATTACATTTGTCACGGGAGAGATGGCTTAGTGGTTAAGGTGCTTGCCTGCGAAGCCAAAGGACCTCGGTTCGATTCCCTAGGACCCAAGTAAGCCAGATGCACAAGGGGGCACACATGTCTGGAGTTCGTTTGCAGTGGCTAGAGGCCCTGGTACTCCCATTCTCTCTTCCTCTATCTGTCTATTTCTCTCTCTCTCTCTCTCTCTCTCTCTCTCAAATAAATAAATAAAAGTAAAATGTTTGAAAAAAAAAAGACTACTTTTGGCACTCAAATTTTGTTCAAAAAGCCCTTCCTATTTTTTCTCAGTAGTCCAGTTCAACTTTGGCACTGGCCTCCAGGGATTTTTGTAAGGTGGTAGAACAATTTCCTTATACCCACAACAATGGAGGAAGATTAATAAAGTGTGATCTAGCTAGCGCTGGTGTTAGGCATAAGATGGGTGAAATAAACTTGGCACTAGTTAGGAGGTTAACTAAGTTATGAAAACAACTTGTGTCATTCTAAGTTCCTCACTTTTTTTATTGAAATGAGGTTTATATTCTAACTCTAGTCTAACCACCAGCTTTCTTAGATTGTATTCTTCAAAATGCTAAAGTGATTTCTTTTTAACATAACATCAACTACTTTGGCCTTTTAATATATCGCCATGAGTGATAAACTTGAGGTTAAGTGTCTTAAAATCTGAAGAATTTTAGAATGGAACTATACATAACTGTGATTCTGGAGTGCTAGAATTCAGAATGATTGCTTTTTAAAAAGTGTATCGTCACAAATTTTGTGAAGGGGTTTTGACCTGAAGCCGTCTTCTCAGTAAGAAACCTTTGTGATCAATAAACAATCTAACAAGAGTCAACTCATAGTGAACTGGATCAAGATTTCTCGAGAGGCTGGGAATAATTTCAAGGTTTATATCTGCCATAGGGAGGGCCTCCACTTATTTCATTCCCCTCTGACCCTTCTATTCCCCAGCGCCCCTTTGTGTCAATCCCACCGTTTCCTTTTTTTCTCTTGTCCATTTTGTTGTTTTAGTGAAATGGTTGATCCTCATATATGCCATCCCAGAACCTCTGAAATGGAACTCCTAACATACTTTCCTATATCCTCCTCCACACTTCCAGTTATCTGCATTTGGAAATGTGGATATTACAGATACATTTTGTCTGCTTAAATGGGGGTGGGGGAACAGCCTGGTTAAATAACTTTAACTCCTGTGGATAGTAAAATTCTATTCCAATTCCAAGTTCCATTATTAAAATTTCTCATCTGGGGGCTGCAGACATTGCTCAGTGGTTAAAGGCACTTGTTTCCAAAGCCTGACTGCCTGGGTTCAATTATCTAGTGCCCACATATAAGCCAGATGCACAAAATGGCTCATGCTTCTGGAATTCATTTGCAGAGGTAGAAGGCCCTGGTGTGCCCATACTCACTTTCTCACTATCTCAAAATCAATTAAATAAGACAAAATAAGTTAAAATGTTTTTCATTTTCTTCCCTCCCTCCTAAAGAAATATCATTGTCTGGGACACACCAAAGTAATTGGAAAAATTGGCCAATACAGTAAATAACAGGAAATTTTCAACAGAATTCTTGAACCATTTTAAAGGATATGCTAGGGTAGAATTCTACCTTTTAGAAATAGTGCTTCATAACACTCCTCGCTGAGAAACTAGAAATCTTACACCAAAAAACCCGCACAAAAAACAATGAAGTCTGCAAATGGTGTTTGTTCTTGTGGTCTATATGCTCCTTGTACTTAATTATGTGAGCTTACATGGGTAAAAAGGGAATGTAGTACAAGAACTTCTGACCTGACTTCCCTTCTCCACCTCCAGAGGTCAGTTCTGCCCTGCACAGAAAACCCATGAACAAGCCGGATAGACTGTAGGATTGCTCGCAGGCCCTTACAGTTCAGGTGGGGCCCAGAAATGCCACAGCCTTCTGCAGACAGAGCCTTTTCCTGTCATCACTAAGTGTGTATATGTAGCATGGGTGTTGGAAAGTCACTGGGGTTGAGTTCCTGCCTTGACAATACGGAGAAGTCTCTCTCGGATCTGCTTGGTGCGGACAGCATAGACAAGAGGGTTGAGGATGGGCGGGACGAGGAGGTAAAAGTTGGCCAGAAGAATATGGGTCTGAGGAGGTACGTGATGGCCAAAGCGATGGGTGAGAGAGGAAACAGCAATAGGGATATAGAAGACCAGGATCGCGCAGATGTGAGAACCACACGTACCCAAGGTTTTAAACCTGGCCTCAGGCGTGGACAATCCCAACACAGCCCTGAAGATCAACACATAGGAGGCAGTTATAGCTAGTGAGTCCAAGATCAATACCAGAAAGCCAATTCCCATTCCGTATAAGTTGTTGACCCTTGTGTCGCCGCATGCCAAGATGACCACGGCCATGTGCTCACAGTAAGAGTGGACGATGGTTTGAGTGCGGTAAAGGTGCAACCTCAGGCGAATCAGTAGAGGCAGAGGTCCAATGTAGAGTACCCCCCGCAGCAGAGCAGCCAGTCCTAAGCGTCCCACCACCGCCCGGGTGAGCAGCGAAGTGTGGTGGAGCGGGTCGCAGACGGCCACGTAGCGGTCAAAAGCCATGGCAAGAAAGATGCCTGACTCGACCGTAGCAAAGCAGTGGACAAAGAACATCTGGGCCAAACAGGCATCCAGACCAATGTTGCGGGCACCAAACCAGAAGATGGCCAACAGTTTGGGCATGGTAGAGGTGGACAAGACCAGGTCGATGACAGCCAGCATGCACAGGAAGAAGTACATGGGCTGGTGCAGGCTGCGCTCCATCTTAACCACCGCCAGGATGGTGACATTCCCCACCACGGCCACCAGGTACATGGAGCCAAAGGGGATGGAGAGCCAGATGTGCAGGGACTCCAGTCCTGGGATGCCCGTGAGCCAGAAAGTGGTGGGTACAGAGCAGGCATTGCTAGACATGAACATGCTTGGCTGGCGGTGTGGGATGCGCTAAAGGAGCCCTTAGTTTCAGGTTTCTAGTCTTGCGAGAGATAATGCCCCCCACTGCTGCGCACTACGTCCTCATTTCCACGCTGGGCAACTGGTGCCACCTGCGACAGAAGAGGATCCTGAATGAGCACTTGAAAGATCACAACGTTATTCAGGGTGTAGGAATTACGCATCTGAAACATCTACTACTAAGCAGATGAGAGCAGACATGCTTATGATTTCTACTGCGAGATACTTGAAATGTAGTGTAGACATCCCTAACACAATGCATTCTCTTGACCTAGCAAATTTACTTTGGGGTTTTTCCTAAAGGAAAAAAAAAATATGGAGAAAAGACCTATGGGAAAAAAAAGAGAGAAAATACCTATGGATAATGGGTAAATGTAAGTCTAAATAATGTACTTATTTCAGTATTTGTGTAGCCTTCTCTTATCACCAATAAATGACATTAATATTAATAATAGGCACTAAGTAGCTTTTGATCTTTTTATGCTAATGAAAAGTTGGAGTCATGTTTTCAAAAATCAAGCATTACTTAAGTTCTAGCTTATGCATTTAATGAATCAGAGTTATGCTGATAACACTTTAGAGAAATATATTTCCTGGTATGATTTTTCCATCATATTATAAAAAGAGAATAGCAGGAGGGAGGGTAATCTATGATTTTATTTTATTAAAGTTCATGAGAGATAGAATCAAATATTTAAATAGAGCTGTATCTAGGATGATTATACTGTGCTTTTTATTTGTTGATTTAGGTGGATGGAATTAAGAGTGCTACATATATTTATTTTTTTCCTTTCAAAGTATGGTCATAAATGATCAAATCCTGATAAAAATACAAGGGGCAATTTTATTAGGAAAATATATTAGTGGAATAGAGTTATAAAGATTTTATCCAGAATTTAATTTCTAAAAGAAAATATCTCTCACTTAAGGTTGCTTGATTTTATAGTTAAGCAGAACGAAAACCAGGAAATTGTCCTAAAGACAGACTACCAAATTTTCACAAGAATTGTGCATCCTCAATAATTTGACTAAATCTTATTAAATTGACTAAATAATTGACTAAATAATTGACTAAATAATTTGACTAAATAAATTGACTAAATAATTGACTAAATAATTTGACTAAATCTTATTAATTTGACTAAATCTTATTAATTATGACTAAATCTTACCAAGCTTCGCCCCCATCTATTGGAGATTAATAAGAAAGAAGTGAACCGAAAAGGGTCAGTAAATTTCTTTTTACTAGAAGAATACTCTTTCTCCTCTTTCTTTCATTAACAAAATCCTTTATATGGATACAACATGTGTAAGTATCCTCTTCTCCCTCATCCCTGCCCTTGGTCTCTTTCTTGAGCTCTACGACACTAACCATTGCATGTAAGTCTTATCTGCCTCTTGCCCTTCAGATACCTCCAAAGTCCTGTTGTTTTACATTCTCAGGGTTCAGAATTTGAGAGCTCAGAGCTAGACTCCTGTCCTTCCTCATGTCTGTCCTTCAGATCCTTCTCAACCAATTCCCAGGAGGGACAGCATATCTCATGCTCGAATGGGGACTTTCTTCACACTGCTGTATTTTGGCTGAAAAGTTACATCACCACCTTGTTTTTCCTTTTTTTTTTTAAATATTTTATTTATTTATTTGAGAGAGAGAGGCAGATAGAGAGAATAAGCATGTCAGGGCCTATAGTCACTGCAAACTCCAGATGCATGCGCCACCCTGTGCATCTGTCTTATGTGAGTACTGGGGAATTGAACCTGGGTCCTCAGGCCTTTCATGCAAGCTCCTTAATTGCTATATAATCTTTCCAGCACCACCACCTTGTTTTTTACCTAGAGAAACTTTCTCATCCTTCAAGGCCCACCCCAGATTGTCTTCCTTTGGGAAGCCCTGTGTGGTGTCTCTAGCCTTTACCAGTGTGTGTGTGTGTGTGTGTGTGTGTGTGTGTGCACATGCAGGCATGCACAGAGAGAAGTATAGTTATTAATCTTCTCTGAATTATTAAACAAAGCCTACACACATTTTATATGCTATCTAAAATAATAGGAATAACAATGACATTTCCATGGTAAATCAGCATAAGTTGCTGTGTAGCCTCTGTGGTCCCTATTTCAAGTTCTACTACATAGCTCATTGCAAGGTTCTGAGGTTGCTCATTCAATGGCTGGGCAGTGACCAGGTGCAGAATGGACATTTTGTGAATTTTGTGAATCTTAAATTATATTTTTGCATTAAAGCTGTAACTTGAGTATTTCAATATGTAAATAGTGCTAACACATGTGAAGTTACTTCAGTATTCACAACAATGTAATGCCTGGAGAGATGGCTTAGTGATTATGGTACTTGCCTGCAAGATCTAAGGACCCAGGATCAATTCCCCAGTACCCACATAAGCCAGATGCTCAAGGTGGCACATGCATCTGGAGTTTGTTTCCAGTGGCTGCAGGCCCTGGTGTGCCCATTCTCTCCCCCTGTCTCTCTGTTTGCCTCTCTCTCTGTCTCACTTTCTCTCAAATAAGTAAATAAATAAATAAAATACTTTAAGAAGACAGGAAAGGGATCGTCCTGGGAGGACAGCCACACAGCTGCTTGGGCCACCAATTAGTTTCTAACAGTCCAAATTTATTATTTCAGACCTTTATCTAACACTGAGCTAGTGGCTTAACTTCTTGAAGCCATAGGTAATATGGGGACAATATTTGCTGTAGAGAAAAGCTATATAGAACAATGCACAAGGATAAAATTCTTGGCATATAACAGAACTGCCTTTTCCTGAAATTCTTACTGTCCAATGCTGGCAGTAAGCTGGAAAGGAGCTACCTGTGTGTTTCTTTCTTTCTTTTTCTTTGTTTTTTGGTTTTTCGAGGTAGGGTCTCACTCTAGTCCAGGCTGACCTGGAACTCACTATGTAGTCTCAGTGTGCCTTGAACTCACAGTGATCCACCTACCTTATTCTAATTATTCCATGAACTGGAATAATTTCCTTGTGCTTGTGATAGGGTACATTTTACTTACAGGATGCCTCACAGGTGCAGGAATTGATTAAATGGGACACGAATTTAAGGAAAAGCACTAGTTAACACACAATTTTAAAACTGGGGAAAGGTTTCAAGTGTTCTCTAGGTAAAGTATTGTGATATGTCATTATTCCAAACCAGAGAGGCTGCAGTGACCTAATATCAGGGATGGTCAAAAGTAGTGGCTACTTATCAGAAAAGATTCACTGTCCAGAGATGACCTAAAATCTAACTTCTATCTTTGATTTGTGTCAGAACCAGTTCTGAAATTTTAACTAAGTTTTAGCCTGGAAGAAAGCATGTTGAATATCTATCTATCTATCTATCTATCTATCTATCTATCTATCTATCTATCTATCATCCATCCATCCAGGTTGCAACTGTTTTTTTTTTTTTTTTGAGGTAGGGTCTCACTCTAGCCCAGGCTGACCTGGAATTCTCTATGTAGTCTCAGGGTGGCCTTGAACTCATGGCGATCCTCCTACCTCTGCCTCCCGAGTTCTGGGATTAAAGGCTTGAGCTACCATGTCCGGCAAAGTTACAACTGTTGTCTTAAGCATTGGTATGCATTAGATAATAGCGATTAAATTATGTCAATCTAGAGCATTCAGAGAAACAACTCCTGTGGCTGAAATGAGAACAGCCTTACCTGAACACTGGTAACACACCTGCAAGCCCAGGGCAGGTGGTCCAACAGTCCGAGGCTTCTGAAAGAGATGTTTTGCTATGGTGATGTTGGCATGGACGGGAAGCAAGACAGAGCTAAGTTTAAATACTAACTGTCCTCTGTACTCTTTGCAGCCTTGGACAATTTGCCTTTGTTTTTAAATTTGTTTCATGGTGTGTTATGGGAGAAAAAGGAGCTACCTGTGTGTTTTTTCTTTTCTTTTTCTTTTTGGTTTTTCGAGGTACGGTCTCACTCTAGCCCAGGCTGACCTGGAATTCACTATGTGGTCTTGAACTCACGGTGATCCTCCTACCTTTGCCTCCCAAGTGCTGGGATTAAAGGCGTGCGCCACCACACCTGTGTGGTTCTTCTTATATTAAATGGAGAGAGAGAAAAAGAGAGAGAGGCAAAGACAGAGATTATAGAGGTTAAGAGAGAGGATATCTACCTTTTGATTAGTACTGGATTCTTTTTTACCTATTGTTTCCTTCTCATCTCTTCCTCTTTACAGAGGCGGAAACTGATATTTCTGTATGACAGTGGTGACTTTGTAATCTTCTTTCCAAACTGAATGACTTGTCACATTTTTTTTTAAGTTGGTGACTCTCAGCCTGTTCTATTATTTTTGCTTCTGTGTGGTCAGAGACACAAAAGTCTTACTTCTCTGTATATTTTGATATTTCATGACTATCTGCTTTAATATGAATATAATCAATTGCAGACATACATTGAATGTGTTAGGATCAGGACAGGGCCGAATGGAAGACTCAAAGTTCAGCTGGATTGGGGGAGCCCAGCGTTTTCTTTTCTCTGCTGTTCTAAAGCGTTAGGCAGCCAGTCTTTCTACAATGTGCTTTCTGTTTTTCTTTGACTCAATCCAGGAAATACTACACTCAACTTATTTCTTCTGCTTTTGACTCAACCTATGAAGAAGACAAGCCTTGGTTGGAGCTTCTGGCGCTTGGAGTCAGCTTCGAGTGATTGTGCCTCTCCGCTTGTACTCCTCCCATGTGCTTACCCACTGGGGTGCTGTCCACAGAGGCTCTGTCCTTTACAGTGCCGGCTCTTACCTGATGCTGGCACAACTTTAGCTGGGGGGTCACAGGGAGGCCATGTCCCTCAGATTCTTTCTTCCCATCCTTTATCTAGGTTCTGAAAATAGCCAAATACTCCCGAAGGGCTGCTCAGAGAAACTTGCGCACTTCCCTCTGGACTTGCAGGCTCCCTCTTAGCAGCAGCCTTTCCTCCTCATCCTCTAAGGACTAGAATGGGTTTTTATAGTTTTTTGGTCTTTTGAGGTAGGGTCTCACTCTAGCCCAGGCTGACCTGGAACTCACTATGGAGTCTCAGGGTGTCCTCGAACTCACGGCAATCCTCCTACCTCTGCCTCCCGAGTGCTGGGATTAAAGGTGTGCACCACCACGCCTGGCTAGAATGTATTTTTTCAAACAAAATTTTTTATTGAAACTTCCATAAATATAAACAATACACCATGACCACAATCTCTTCCCACTGCCCTTCTAACTTCTCCCTCCACTGAATCCCTTCTTATTTACAATTATTCTCCCCTATTTTGATCTCATCTTTTTTCCTCTCCTATTATATAGTCTTGTTTAGGTAATTTCAGCCACTGTGGGGTTGTGAATATCAAGGCCACTTTGTGCCTGAAAGACAATATTGTAAGTACTCTTCCCTTTCCTTTGGCATGTATATATATATTTCCCCATTACCTCCTCCACGATGATCCCTGAGCCTTGGAGGGAATGATGTAGGTGAGAAAACAGATTTTATTTCTATTCCTCTGCTGGGTACTGGGGATCAAACTCGGGTCCTCAAGTTTGTGTGGCAAATGCTCTTACTCGCTGAGCCATCTCCCCAGCTCCTCACTTGAAGTTCTTTTAAAAAAAATGTGTTTGTATTAGTTATGGACATAGTATGTAAACAACACATGTTGGTACCATCCTTTCTGAACCTAGTTGACATCTGTAAATTATATAGTAGCAGCCTGCATGTACTTCAAGATGACAAATAATATTCACCATGTGAGGCTATAGCCTGGGCCATGACATAAACATACCTTAACAGAAGTCATTTCAAGTATGTTCCCAGATCACAACAGAATTAAGCTACAAACGAAAGGATAGCAGGGCCGTTATCAAGTAGTGAATTTCAGAAGGCCCAGAAGTCAGGTAACTGGGGAGTTGAGTGGTTTTAAAACACAGTTTTAAAATCTTCTCTATTCATGCTAGGGGCTAGGGTGGGATTGAAGACATACTCAGGTTGAAGAAACCCCGTGAATGACTTTGTTCTACGCGCCTCTATTGGCCCTTTTGCAACAAGCAACAATGAAATTGCATCATTTTTTGCTGCTTATATTCCATGGCCATGAATTTGGAGCAGAGGTGGAAGAACAGAGCCCTAGAGCAGGTAATGGGTAACCCAAACCTCTTTTCATAACTGTTTTTGAGATAGCCCAGGCTGTCATTGAACTCATGAGCGTCCTTCCTCCATCTTCCAAGTGCCAGGACTACAGGTGTGTACCTCCGTGCTTGGCTTTAAACTTGTTTTGTATTATGTACGGAGGACACAAAACATTCAGCTAAAAGTAATTCTTTTTTCCGGGCATGGTGGTGCACGCCTTTAATCCCAGCACTCGGGAGGCAGAGGTAGAAGGATCGCCGTGAGTTTGAGGCCACCCTGAGACTATGTAGTGAATTCCAGGTCAGCCTGGACCAGAGTGAGAACCTACCTCAAAAAACAAAACAAACAAACAAAAAAAGGTACTTCTCTTAACAGAGTTGTTAGGCAAAAAAAAAAAAAAAAAAAAAAAAAAGCATATATTTGGAATGTTTGGCATTTTAAACATATTGATACAAGAGTCAAAAAACTGGGAACACAGTATACTTAACACAGGGAATATGGAGGACTTAAGTATATGTGGATAAATTCAGTAATTGTTTATAACCACTCTGGAACTCTTAGGTGAATGACTTAGCGTTTCTTGGACTCAGTTATTTTTTAAAATCTCTCTCTCCCCCAGAGTGGTGGCGCACGCCTTTAATCCCAGCACTCGGGAGGCAGAGGTAGGTGGATCGCCGTGAATTGGAGGCCACCCTGGGACTCCATAGTGAATTCCAGGTCAGCCCGTACTAGAGTGACACCCTACCTCAAAAAAACCAAAAAAACCCCCAAAAAACAAAAAAATAAAAAACCACAATCTCTCTCTCAATCTCTCTGTGAGTGTGGTACACAGATGCTATGATGTGTGTGGAGGTCAGAGGACAACCTCAGGTGTTGGCCTTCCTTCCACCATGTTTGAGGCAGGGTCTCTGTTGTCTGTTGATGTGTGTGGCAGACTATCAGCCCCCAGGTTTCCAGGGATTCTCCACTCCGCCTCCCATCTGGATGTATGGATGTATGCTGCTGCCTCTTTCGTAGATGCTGGTGGTCAAAACTCAGGCTTTTACCGGAGGGATGAGGACTTGCTGATGCTGGGATAGGGATTTCCCTTGATGGTGGGGACTTTAAAAAGGATGTTTTAAAATGCCAATTGGGGTAACACCTCAACCTTCGCTGAGTCATGTTGATACCCCAATTGAACAAGATGCTAAGAACCTAGCCAAGGCTCAGGTGCTGATGCAGACACATGCGGCATATGTCTGGAGGGTTCCTTTCGCCTTGCTGGACAGCCACATTTGCTCCAGACTACAGTAGAAATCTCCTCAGGGCTGGAAAGCACAAAAGAGAATAGATTCAATATCTCATTCCAGGGATGGACACAGTTGGGATGAAGGATATATGGAGTCCTCGGTATGGGATAAAGGATGTTGGAAAACTTAAAAGAGGAGTTAAACTCAGGGATGGGTATTAAGGAGGGGATAAGGAAAGCACAAACAGCTCAGTTGCAGGCCTGGGAAATGTGCTCATTTCAGTAAAGCATTTGTTTTATAAGGATGAGGACCTGAGCTCCATTTCCAGATCCCAGGTAGGCATGGTATGATGGTGGTGCATGCTTGGGAAGGTGGAGACAGACATACCCTTGGGGTTTGCTGAGCAGCCAAGCCAACTTACTTCATGAGAGCTAAGCCAATGAGGGAATAAGTGGGTGGTTCCTGAGAAATGACACCCGAGGCTATCCTCTGGCCTCCACACGCGCACACACACGTGTACACATACCCTCTCCCATGTGCACTTAAGAGCAAAAACAAAAAGCTAAGATTGAAGCCTAACTTGTCAAGGACATACCTCTAGAAGGTTTTAAGAGTGGCAATCAGATAGATGTGGCCCCAATCTACATGTTATTATGGTGGTAGACCACGTTCCTTATGGAAAAGAACATAAATTCAAGTTTGTATTATCCTGGACCCTAAATACTAGCTCTGTCACCTAAGATAGAAGCTCTTAGAAAGTCTTCTTGCCAATACTATTAGTATTCCGTTGATCACTAGTCTTCAGAGGCGTGTACAGTGACTCAGATGGACTTTACCCTCAGAGTCCCACTTAGCATCTGTGCTCACAAGCTTAAGGGTCTATTTTCTTCCCGAATTACACATGGTCAAAAGATTATATCAGAGAAACTGTATCACTAAGCCTACTGATAAGGCTGGCTGCAATCTGGAAGTCCAATATTCACCGTGTAAGTGAGAGAACTGTTCTGTTTGCTGGTTTTCATGTGTTGGCACCACAGAACATTTCTATCTTTAATTTGAAACCTCGGTTGCTCACGAGGGTTGATGGGATGAAACCAAAACTGAGGACTGAGTAGAGTCATCACACAAGTGAAGGATTAAGATATTTGATGGAGTCAAATTTGATGCTTTATTTAGCATTATGGCGCCCAGTCTGCCCCTGGAATCATCTTGCTGCCAGGTTGGGTGCCCTCTCCTGGACAGTGCTGGAAGAACAACGCTTGCTTCTGACTCAGATCTATTTCCAAGGCTAACTATACATCTTTTTGGAAGCATTTATCATAAATTTAAATTATCCAATGGGCAGAAGTACTGCCTCTGATGTTGTTTTTCTCACCTGATGCAGACTTCTCCATAAATTGAAACAAATGGAGAAGCTGAGAATTGGCACATGAAAGTTAAGGAGCTTTACTTTATTTAAGTGAAGCTGGGAGTGGTGGCGCACACCTTTAATCCCAGCACCCGGGAGGCAGAAGTAGGAGGATTACTGTAAATTCAAGGCCACCTGAGACTATACAGGGAATGCCAGGTCAGCCTGGGCTAGAGTGAAACCCTACCTCAGAAAACCACACACACACACAAAATTAAGTGAACATACTATTCACAATTTTAAATATCATGCAAAATATGTAGTTGTCAAAAAGGCTCAGCTAATAAATTAAGGTTATCAAAGGCAGAGTTCATCTCCAGGAAGTGGTGAAAGCTGAAGCAAGTTGCAGAAGCTAGACACGAATTTGTATCGGATGATATTCCCGTTTTTCTTTCTTTCTTTCTTTTTTTAATTTGCCTGAGGGCAGAGCATGGGCGTACACACAGACTCAAGACAGCCTTCTGCATGTTTTGGTGATTCTATACAGAATGTGAAGTTTAAGCAGGCTGCAAGCTCTCCAACTCCTCCCGAGGTTCTACAGGACCCTGTGAAGGGAGAAAGGAGGAAAATGAATCCCTCCTGGGGTCCCGTAGTGTATCATCCTCTTCCGGACACACTGGATTCTGATCTGAAGGGGAAGGATTGTGTCTCCTAGGCTGACAAGGGCTGATCTCTCCCAAAGATGCAGAAATAATAGCATTAAGGGTGACAACGCTGCTTACTTAGGTTTGTTCATTATTTTATGTACAGGAATCAAAGCTACAAAAACCGCCCCCGGGGCTGGAGTGATGGCTTACTGGTTAAGGCGTTTGCCTGCAAAGCCAAAGGACCTCAGTCTATTTCCTCAGGACCCACGCAATCCAGATGCACAAGGGGGCGCATGCGTCTGGAGTTCCTTTGCAGTGGCAGGAGGCCCTGGGGTGCCCCTTCTCTCTCTTTTTGTCCCCCTTTGTCTTTCTCTCTCTCAAATAAATGAATAATAAAATATTAAAAAAAACTACCCCCAAATATGTGTTATTCCCACTTGACGCTGAAGGAAATGGAGATGAAATAGCTTGAGTCCACACTGTGACTGTGGCTTTGCAGACTCAAACCTTTGTCACATATTCTGGAACACGATGACCAAAACCCATGAACCTCTCAGAATATCCTGACAGACTTTTTTTTTCCCCTCTCAATTTGGCTATTCTTATTTTGAGGCATGAGATGTTTGCTAATGTTTAAAACGTATGTGGAGTATAACTTGTTATTCACAAGTGCACAGAATCCTTTTTGCATGACACACCAAACTGGAGGAAAAGTTTGTTTATTTATTTATTTTTTATTTTTTATTTGACAGCGACAGACACAGAGAGAAAGACAGATAGAGGGAGAGAGAGAGAATGGGTGCGCCAGGGCTTCCAGCCTCTGCAAACGAACTCCAGACGCATGCGCCCCCTTGTGCATCTGGCTAACGTGGGACCTGGGGAACCGAGCCTGGAACCGGGGTCTTTAGGCTTCACAGGCAAGCGCTCAACCACTAAGCCATCTCTCCAGCCCAGGAAAAGTTTTTAATTTTTTTTTTTTGGGATGATTGCCGCTGAAATATCTCAGTATTGCTTCAGGACTGTATCATCACTTTTGAATACCGTAAAGAGGTAAAAGTGGCTGACAGCTTCTGTAAGTGTAGATTTACAATCCCTTCTGAGTCTTCGCAGACTCAATTATCTCTGCCTCAGGAAGGTTGCTCTATTTCTAGACAGTGTTTTAAGAATAGCTTCTAATTCCATGGAGGCCCAGCACAGGGAGGAAGAGCAGGACTTACACATAACAGAACTCAAAGGTCTGCCCTTCTCATGTGCCTCTCTGTGCCAGCCTTGGCATGCTGGGGATGCTGCACTCAGACTTTGAGCCTGTGCTCATCCTTCTGGGACATCTCTGTCTGTGACCCTTCTGTACTGGCCCCCGAACCTCTCACTGCTCTCAGATGGATTTCCCCAGAGTCTTAAGCAGGGTATTTATAAGCTCAATGTCTCTGAGGCATTTGCTGAGCTCCAGGCTCTTCTGATGATCCAGCCATGGTAGAAGCATCTTATGAAGAGGGACCTGGGAAAGAAGCAGGAGCCACCAGGAGGACTTCCAGCTCGTAAGAACGAGCAGACCTGAGGCAGGGTAGGACTCAGAGGGGAGGGATTCTCCTGGAGGTGGACTTAAAGGTAGAGACCACACAGAGCCACACGCAAGGAGCCTGAGGAGGCTTTAAGTACATGTGGTAGTTTGAATAGATGGCCCCCAATATATTCAGTGCTTTATTAATTTGTAGTTTGCGTTCTGCAGCCACCCGGCTGGAGGAGATGTCACTGGGTGGATCTTAAGGTGTGGTGGTGGGTTTGAGGTTTCAATCTAAAGATATGCAAAGTGTGTCTATCTTGAGTTCCTGAAGTGTGCTGTGCTATGTGGCTTTTGGCTTGGGGCTTCTCTCTCTTCCTGGTCCTGTAAGAGCAGGCCAGCCTCTTCTGCCATTATGGAACTTCCCCTGGATTGGTAAGCTTCAATAAATCCCATAACTGTGCCTGGTCTGGAAGTTATCTCAGTGAACCTGAAGCTGTCTGCTACAGTACACTAATTCCAGACATCTCTCCAGGTGATGGAAATAGGTATTTAATATATATATATATATATATATATATATATTTTTTTTTTTTTCTTAGTCAACACAGACAGTCACTATGCTGGCTAATTGCAGTAGAGGCAGATCCTTTTGGAACCTGTGTTCTATTTGGAGAAACATGTATATTAGCAGACCACAGACTTGTGCAAGACAGATGCCAGGCACCCACTGGGGCTAAAGAAGTTTCTCTAGGAAGGTGGGAGCTGAGCCATCACAAGGTGGTTGTGCAAGAATTTTCTAGGTGAGGACAACAGGGCCATTACACTACCAGGAAATAACATGGATAGTTCCCAGAGGTCAGATGACACGAATAGTTGGCAAATTAGGTAGCAAGCTGGGCGAGGAGGGTAAGGTGGATGGTTACGGTGAATATATCTGGGCGGGGAGGGTAAGGCATGTGGATGGTTACGGTGAATATATCTGGGCGGGGAGCTCAGGTGGGAGGCAGCCCTGCAGTGGATCCTCTGCTCTCACTGCCTGTGCAAGGTCCTTCTGTAACCTCCTGGACCAGTGAAGGTACAAGGGCTGCTTCTGACTATGAAGGCACAAGGAGATGCTCAGCGTTAGGATCGCAGGGAAAACGATGGATCAGTCTACTTCCATTCATCAGCTGAGGTGCAGCTCTCCTGTTGCTGGGTAGCTTTCTCACTCTCACGGTGTCTTCAGAGATGGAAAGGAATAGGAAGAGAGGTAGATGAATTGGAGATTAAATATCCACCCAGAAACAGCTCTGTGCGTTGTTGGGCATAAGGAAGGAAAGGAAGGCTCCTGCCTCTCTTTGGTATGGAAATGAAGCCCATAGGATGGCACTGGGAGGGAAGAGATAATCTGAAAAACAACTTCGTCATTAGATACGGCTGCACAGGAGGAATGTGGGTACAGGAGAATTCACCTGGAAAGTCCTGCTTCATTTATCATTCAAGGACTCTTCCCTCTCCCTGAGTGAAGCAAAGTCACTATGTTCCATGCTATAGCTTTGCTCGGTACAATGTGTTCAAGCTATGAAAACCATTTGATCAGAAGTAGGGGTAAAATAGGCAACTCTCCATTTGCAAATCTCAGAGTCATGGACAAAGTTATCTAGCCTTGGACTATTTGCCTATCAATTTGGTTCTGTGTCATATCCAGTTTTGGATTTTATGTGTCCCTAAAGGAAGCAATCTGATCATCAAGAGACAATGCTGGGTGCATGGCTGGTTTAATGTGCACAGGAGAACTTACGGTGTGCTCATGGGGACAATTGAGGGGACTGTCTGCAGGGACACAGGCAGCAACAAGGAACCTGATAAGAGATAAGGGAGGTATCACGACCAACAGTGAACAGCATGACTTAACCTAGCAGGTGTAGTTACCAGAGCCTAAGAGGGGGGTCACTTTTCAGAAGCTGGGGCCTTTGGTAGAAGAGAAAGGCATTGCCAAACATGTCTGGTGGGAAGACAATTAGGGGGTAAGCCTCTGATCTCTAGCATTACCCTTATATCTCCTACTGGTGGCTCACGTTAGACGGGCCCAGCTGGAAACGAGAGTCGTGGGACCTGGGTGACACAGCCTGGAGGTGGCTGTCTGTGGGTGTGTACCTCACAGGCCGGTTCCTCCTCCCTAGTTCCAATGACACACTCAGCTTCACAAGCCTTAGCTGCTGCCAATATCAGTTCTACTTAGCAATCCTTAGGAACCGCTGGTGAGCCTGGCTTATGGAGAGAAGTTCTATGGAATCAAGTCACTGCCGCAGGGGCACAGGGAAGCGTTCCCTTCAGGACTCACCGGAGACAGACAGCTCAACGTTCTTGGAAGTTTGTTGTTCCTGTTCTTGCTTTTGCATGTTGGTGTCAATGGAATGCAAGGAAGGATGCTTAATAAAGCTAAAATTCCCAAGCCAGGTGCATAGTCTGCTGTAGTCTGTTTAACGAAGCTCAAGATGTAGAGGACGAGGCTGATGTGTTCCTGACTTCCTTTAATATACAGAAGGAATGGACTTGGGGTCGATAGTCATTTTTCCTTTATCTGGTTACTCTGGACTCAGTAAACCTATTTTTTTTTTTTTCGAGGTAGGGTCTCACTCTAAGCCCAGGCTGACCTGGAATTCACTATGGAGTTTTAGGGTGACCTCAAACTCTCAGCATTCCTCCTACCTCTGCCACACCTGAGTGCTGGGATTAAAGGCGTGCACCACCACTCCTGGATTTTTGTTTTTGATTAGGCCCTCAGCATCTAGCCTGCCTGCTATCCTGCACTAAGTGTATCTTCCTCCTTCCTGGTGACAACCTTCTCTGCTTCTGGACTCTTTTCTTTATAGTCAGCTTCTATGAAGACAGAAGGGAGCCTTTTGGGCATCATATATGCCCACTGAGCTTCAGTCAGTTTCTCCTCTAGGAATCATCTTGAAGGCTCACATTCATCTTCTGACACCTCCGTGTTATGATTTTGGCCTACAGATGAGTTGTTATGTCATCTTATGCAATAGTTGATGCTGGTTCCAAGCTTTAATTTACCATAATCTAGAAAATCTGACCTTGTATCCAAGTTTCAATATATTTTCTCTAAGGAGTTGTCATTCTGTAGAACATTCTAACATAACTCCAACAACTACTTCACAGTGTATTCAAAGAGGCAAGTGAGGGCTGGAGAGATGGCTTAAATGTTAAGCACTTGCCTGTGAAGCCTAAGGACCCCGGTTCGAGGCTCAATTCCCCAGGACCCACGTTAGCCAGATGCACAAGAGGGCACACGTGTCTGGAGTTTGTTTGCAGTGGCTGGAAGCCCTGGCGCACACATTCTCTCTCTATCTCTCTCTGCCTCTTTCTCTGTCTGTAGCTCTCAAATAAATAAATAAAAATAAATAAATAAATAAAACAAAAAAAAATTAAAGAAAAAAAAAGAGGCAGGTGAGCCAATGGGTCAATTCATTCTTTGAACAAGCACATCACTTCTTTTATTTTAAATTATTTATTTATTTATTTATTTATTTGAGAGGGCTGAGGGAAGAGGCAGAGAGAAAGAGAGAATGGACACACCAGGGCTTCCAGCCACTGCAAATGAACTCCAGATGCATGCACCACCTTGTGCATCTGGCTTATGTGGGTCCTGGGGAATTGAATCTGGGTCCTTAGGCTTTGCAGGCAAGTGCCTTAGTCATCAAGCCATCTCTCTAGCCCCAAAGAACAACACTTCTTGTAGATCATGCTATAGATAGATGCGCATACATTCATTCATATTTTTGCCTGTGCTTATTAAGCCTTCATGAAACGTTCAGCATAACATGAAATTATATGCAATAGGAAATTCCATCATTTCTTCTAAAATTACATAGCATTTTATCTAGTTAATAATCTGTATTATATGGCCTAAGAATATTATTTTTTTTCTTTTCAGAGGAAGACATTTTGCTGCACTTTGGGGGTACAAATGAGAAGCCTGATTTGTAAAGAGAAATGCTTGCCTCTCATAATGTCTGCTCTGTACCCAGCTCCCTCTGGCTCACGGGCATCCCAGGACTGGAGTCCCTGCACATCTGGCTCTCCATCCCCTTTGGCTCCATGTACCTGGTGGCCGTGGTGGGGAATGTCACCATCCTGGCGGTGGTTAAGATGGAGCGCAGCCTGCACCAGCCCATGTACTTCTTCCTGTGCATGCTGGCTGTCATCGATCTGGTCTTGTCCACCTCTACCATGCCCAAACTTCTGACAGTCTTCTGGTTTGAAGCTGGTGGTATTGGCTTGGATGCCTGCTTAGGTCAAATGTTTCTTATCCATTGCTTTGCCACTGCTGAGTCAGGCATCTTCCTTGCCATGGCTTTTGACCGGTATGTGGCCATCTGCGACCCACTTCGTCATGCTACGGTGCTTAGTCATGCAGTCGTGGGACGTTTGGGGCTGGCTGCTCTCGTCCGAGGAATTCTTTACATTGGACCCCTACCCATTATGATCCGCGTGCGGCTGCCCCTTTACAAAACCCGGGTTATCGCTCACTCCTACTGTGAGCACATGGCTGTGGTCGCCTTGACCTGTGGTGACAGCAGAGTTAACAACGTCTATGGCCTAAGTATTGGCTTTCTGGTGTTGATCTTGGATTCAGTGGCCATTGCTGCCTCCTATGTGATGATTTTCAGGGCAGTAATGGGTCTGGCCACTCCTGAGGCCAGGCTTAAAACCCTGGGGACATGTGGCTTTCATATCTGTGCCATCCTAATCTTCTATGTTCCCATTGCCGATTCTTCCCTCATTCACCGATTTGGTCACCACGTGCCTCCTCCAGTCCACACCCTGCTGGCCAACTTCTATCTCCTCATTCCTCCTATCCTCAATCCCATTGTGTATGCTGTTCGTACCAAGCAGATCCGAGAGAGGTTATTCAAATCCTGACGATAGGAGCCAAGAGCCGATGACAGCGACTTCCCTTTTCTCTCTTGAAATAAGAAGGTTTTTAAATATGGAGAACTGCTTCCCAATTGGGAGACTTGAGTAGTATGAATTTTTAGGACCAACTTTTATAGTTCCAACAGGAATTCTAAGAGTCTCCAACTCTGAAGTTCTAAACGTAGAAGATATTTGTCTTCATTATGACTAGGGGATGTTTGAGGTCCACAGAAGACAAAATCACAATGACAATAACGGCACATCAGCAACAAACAGCAGCAAGTGCTTACAGTTCTTACAAACAGCCTCAGATCTTATGAGATATTGTTCACGTCTTATGTACAAGGAAACAGGGAAGAGCACCCTTGCTTTATGGGCTGCACACAGCATTATGTAAGCATTCTAGCTCTGAGTTTTGGTTGGAGTTTACTGTGGTATTATGTACTAGTTTTTTTTAACTCAGAGTTTGTTTTCTGTGCAATTCTCATAAGTAAAATTTAAAATCTCAGTCATATCAAGATCATCTTAGCTCTAAGAAAGATTTCCTCAGTTAACAGAAATTGAACTGTTAGAGCTGCTTATAGCAATAAAACATGTTATTCTAAAAGACTGACCCCTATGCATAGGAAGTATGGAGGTAATGCTGATGAAAGACAATTGACCATTGGCTTTAAAGAGCATGATAGTCTAAGGTTAAGAAAAATGACATCAAAATAGAAGAGGAACTGGTTGGAAAGAATAGGGGTGTCAGTGGAGGGATGTAAGGCGGGGGACAAAGGCAGATGGTAGGAGGGGATTATGATCAGGGTACAGTGTGCTTAAATATGGGTATTGCTGGGCTGGAGAGATGATGTAGCGGTTAAGCGCTCGCCTGTGAAGCCTAAGGACCCCGGTTCGAGGCTTGGTTCCCCAGGTCCCACTTTAGCCAGATGCACAAGGGGGCGCACGTGTCTGGAGTTCGTTTGCAGAGGCTGGAAGCCCTGGCGCGCCCATTCTCTCTCTCTCCCTCTATCTGTCTTTCTCTCTGTGTCTGTCGCTCTCAAATAAATAAATAAAAAATGAACAAAAAATATTAAAAAAAATATGGGTATTGCCAATAAAACTTTTTAAAATATTGGCCTAATGAAGGGATGTGGGATGAGAGAGTGGCCTTGTCCTACTATTGCTCTGGTTTTAAGCTGCACGTTACAGAGTGCATAGATACATTGACTTCACACCTCCAGATTATGTTAGATCAGCACTTGACAAATGGTTTATAGGGAAAAATAAAATGGTTCATACGCATGAAGTACTTAGTTTCTACTGAATAAAAATTAGACTTAATTCACAGCCACGCTTAAAAGTGGCTGTTCCTTTCTTCACATCAAAGAAATTGAGGTTCACAGAAGTGGCGGAATTGCCAAAGATACTTACTTTATGAGAGTTAAACCCAGCTCATTTTTTTTTTTGAGCTGCCAAAAATTGTTTATTGGCAAATTTTAAAATATGGCAATAAGCAAATTATTGACTTTGGTTTTTACTTTCATTTATTTTTTAAACTCTTTTTTGAAAATTTTCATCTACAGACATAAGGGCAATTTAACCATAATCCCCTTCCATTACCTTCTTTTGTCCCCCCCCCCCCCGTTCTCCACCCTCTTCCACTAACCCACTTCTTTCTAACTAGTCACTCTTCTATTTTGATGTCTTTTTTTTTTTGGTTTTCTATCATACATGATGGAATACTGATTGGCCCAAATTGTGAAGGTCTGGTGGGATCATGAGTGCAGTGGCCACTTCCTGTCTGGAAGATAATGTTCCAGAAACACTACTCACCATCCATAGTTTTTTACATTCCTTTCACCCACTCGTCCATAACATTACCTGAGTCATGGAGGGGATGGTAGAGATGTCTTACTTAGCACTGATCACCTGATAGCCATTTATTCTCAGCACTTCAGTGAGTTTTGAGTCTTGCCAGTGGTGAACACCATCTGGAAGAAGAATCTTCTCTGACCCAAGGTGAGAGTAACACTAACGTAACACACACATAAGTACTGAGAGAGCAACTTGATGGGCACAACGTAACCCTTTAGCCACACAAAGGAGTAACTTCCCTCCTGAGGTCCCAACCATAGGGTTTTGGATAGATTTTCAGTAACAGGTATGAAAGTCCTTCTATGGGATGGGCCTCAAATCAATTGGTCACTCCAATAACGGTCATGCCACTATTGTACTGATGGGCATATCATGCCTGGCTGCTTGGTTGTGTGGCACACAGGGGTCCACTGCTGATTAAGGCAGTTGATGACTTTGCTCCCACAGCAGCCTGCATAGCACTTTACCATGACAACGAGTCAGCAGGGAGAAGGACTCCGGTTCAGTTCCCACTTGATTATTAACGTCTTGTAACCGAAGCTCGTGGGGTTTTCAGAATTGGGGACTTATCATCTCACTTCCATCTTATTTTTCTCCAGCTTATTTTTATATAACTCCGAAGTCCCTAGCCTCTCTGATATTAATTTTATTAATTTATTTTTATTTGTTTATATGTTACTAACAGCATATCTTGTATGGATATATCATGTGTTGGCATCCTCTTTTTCCTCATCCTGCCCCCATTCCACTGGGACCCTCCTCAGTGGTGTTGCAGATGTTCCGCATGGGATTGTGGGTTATGCATTGTGGGAGCAGCAGTCAGTTTTTTGGGGGAAGGCAATGCCTCTGGGCATGATGTCTCAACCTGTGGCTCTTACAAACTTTCCACCCTTTCTTCCACAAAATTCTTTGAGCCGTGGCAGGTGAGTTTTAAGTGATGAGCTTTTAGGAGCCTCTGGTTCTCTGCTTTGGTAGGTGTTGAGTATCCTTAGGGTCTGTCTCCTTCACCCTGGTGCTGATTATCAGGTTCAGCGTGGAAGCAGCGCTCTTGCTCGTCTCCCCAATTCCTCTGTGGGCTCAGCTGCGCATGGCTGAAGTGTGAGGGGTAGTTTGCCTCCTCGGGTCATGCTACCTGCTGGAAAAGAAAAACATTCTTCAATCGAAAATGAAGTCGATATAGTTTAAATGGGATAAGCATTATTAATTTAGGGAGAATTTGATGTATGTAACCCCTCTCTTAGCCAAAGACCAGTGGGAGCTCAACACTGGAGAGCATAATCTTTGTCTCCATAGGATTCAGATCTGGTTCTCAATCCAGATTATCAGTTCCTTTGCACTGAGCAGATCTCTTAGACAATCAGAAAGCTATTGGTTACCCACCAAGGCTGTGTGCCACTGTTGCACTGGCCTGTACATCCTGTCAGGGTGTCTGCTTCTGAGCAGCTTAGACCTCTGGTTGCTCAGACCGTTGTTGGCCACTTTCCCCCAGCAGCTCATGTAGCACTTTCCAGCACTAACAGGCTAACTGTCTGGGGATTGGCTGTCTTCTGGATTCCATCCCGGCCTCTCCATGCTCTGTGTGGGCAGCATATGGTGTTTTTAGCAATGAGGTCTTATCTTTTGCCTCAGGTGGATAATCAAGTGCTTTGACAGAAGCCTGTCTGGTTTTGGGGCCTTGTATGTCTCTCTAATCAGCAGCTCATTGTGGGTAGCAACTGCTTTCTGGTACTAGGAGTTTCAGGCTAGAGACAAAACAATGTTTTTTTTTTTTTTTTTTTTTTTTTTTTTTTTTTGGTTTTTCAAGGTAGGGTCTCATTGTAGCCCAGGATAACCTGGAATTCACTATGGAGTCTCAGGATAGCCTCGAACGCATGGCAATCCTCCTACCTCTGCCTCCCAAGTGCTGGGATTAAAGGCATGCGCCACCACACCTGGCTTAAAACAATGTTTTTTTTATTTTTTAAAAATTTAATTTATTAGTTTTCTTTTCAGCAAATAAGGCATTTTGGTACCATTGTTTAGGCTCATCCATGATCTACTCCCTCCCATTGGACCCTCCTTGTTGATGTAAATGGGTCATGCATTGTGGAGTTAGCCCACAGTTATTGGTACGATAAATGTCTCTACATATCATGACCCAACATGTGAAAACAATGTTTTCTTAAAGGTTAGGCTTCATACCATCCTCTCCAGGGTGCTTCCCCTTACTCCTGTTGAGAGTTCAATCTTTTTGTCTATCTTCAAGGATAAAGGTTTCTAAGGTAAACCAGTTCATTTTGGGTTTAGTTTTGTGTTTGTTTTCTCCAACTCTCCTCTTCCCCCCCACTCCCCAAAAAACCCCTTCCATCCCTATTGTCTGGGCCCCGAGTTGCCTATCCGGCAACTAGCAGGTCCAGGTTGGGAACTGCAGATGAGTGACACCATGTGGCATTTGTCTTTCTGTGATTGTAAGTTCCCTGAATATTATCTGTTTCAAGTTCATCCATTTTATGTTTACAGATTTCATTGTATCATTTTTTCCTTACTGCTTAGTACAAAGCCATTGTGTAAATGTATGATAACTTCATTATCCATTCGTCCAATGATGGGCATCTGGGTTGATTCTAGTTCTTAGCTATAATGAATTGTGCAGCTATAAACAAGGTTGAGCAAATAGCCCTGTAGTGAAGTATGAAGCATTTAGGATAAATACCTGGTAAGGGAATAATTGGGTCTGATGGTAGCTCTATATTCATCTATTTCAGGAATCTCCATATTGATTTTCATAGTGATTATACAAATTTACATTCCCACTAACAGTGAATGAGGGTTGGTATTTCCCCACATCCTTGCCAGCATTTGTTGTCATTTAATTTTTAAAAAAATATTTTTGTTTATTTATTTGAAAGTGACAGACAGAGAAAGAGGCAGGTAGAGAGAGAGAGAGAGAGAGAGAGAGAGAGAGAGAGAGAGAGAGAGAGAGAAGGGGGGGAGAATGGGCTCACCAAGACCTCCAACCACTGGAAACGAGCTCCAGACGCGTGTGCCCCCTTATGAATCTGGCTAACCTGGGTCCTGGGGAATTGAGCCTCAAACATGGGTCCTTAGGCTTCATAGGGAAGCACTTAACAGCTAAACCATCTCTCCAGCCCATTTGATTTTTTAAAAATAATTTCCATCCTTCCTGGAGTAAGGTGGAATCTTATTTTAGTTGTTTTAATTTGCATTTCCCTAATAGTTAGAGGTGTTGAACATTTTCTTAAGTGTGTATTAGCCATTTGTATTTCTTCCTCTCAGAACTCCCTGTCCAGTTCTTTGCCCCATTCCTGGAGTGGGTTGTTGATTTTTTAATTTAATTTTTTGAGTTCTCTGTAGATTCTAGATATTAGATCTCTTTCAGTGGTATAGCTGGCAAAAATTTTGTGAAAATTTTCTCCCATTTAGTGGGTAATCTATTGGCTCTGCTTATGGTATGTTTGTCTGTGCAAAAGCTTTTTAGATTCATGAGATACATTGGCTGAGCACTTGTTTAATTTCCTGGGCTACTGAGGTTTTGTTCAGGAAGTCTTTCCCACTCCTACACTGTGGAGAGTTCCTCCTCTTTGTACTTCCAGTTGAAGAGTTTCTGGTCTTATATTGAGGTTTTCAATCCATTTTGACTTGACTTTTGTGTATGGTGAGATGAGTGAGTCTAGTTTCATTTTTCTACATATGGTCATCCAAGTTGTCCAGCATCGTTTGTTGAAGATGCTGTCTTTTCTCCAGTCTACATTATTGGCATCTTTGTCAAAAACTATGTATCTGTAGTCCCCTGACCTAAGGACAGGGCCTTCAATTCTGTTCCATTGGTCTATATTTCTGTTTTTATGCCAGTACCATGCTGTTTTTGTTACTAAGGCCTTGTAACATAGCTTTATATTGGGCATGGTGATACCTGCAGAGGCATTTTATTTCCCCCTGTGGATATGTATGGATATACAAGAACTACTGCCATTCCATATGAATTTTGAGATTTTTTTGAATTTTTATACCTCCATGAAAAAATGGTGCTGGAATTTTTTTTGATATTGCATTAAATCTATATATTGCTTTTGGTAAAATTGTCATTTTCACAATATTAATTCTACCTACCCAGGAGCATGGGACATCTTTCCATCTTCTCAAGTCCTCCTCGATTTCTTTCTTGAGTTTTCTTATGTCTTCATTATATAGGTCTTCACATCCTTGGCTAGTGTTATTCCAAGGCATTTAATTTTTTTTGTTGCTATTGAAAATGAGACAGCCTCACTGATTTCTTTCTCGTATATTTTTCCTTTGCATATAGAAAAAGTACTAATTTTTATACATTGATTTTGTATCCTACCACTTTACTGAAAAAAATTAATCACCTTTAGAAGTTTTGAGATGGAGACTTTCAGGTCACTTATATATAGGATCATGTCATCTGTAATTGGGGCTGACTTGACTTCTTCCTTTACAATTTGTATTCCTTTTATTTATTTCTCCTGCCCTATTCTTGGGCTAGAATTTCTAGTACTATGTTAAAGAGCAGTGGTGAGAGTGGGCGCCCCATCTTGTTTCCAATCTCAGTGGAAACTCCTGAGTCTTTCCTCATTAAGTATTATTTGGGCTTTAGGTGCCTTATATATAGCCTTTATTGTGTTGAGATATAAACTGTCCATGCCTATTCTCTCCAGCATTTTGATGATAAAGTGGTGTTATATTTTGTCAAAGGATTTCTCTGCATCAATTGAGATGATCATGTGGTTCTTGTGATTAAGTTTATTTATGTAGTGTATTACATTGACTGATTCCTGTATGTTGAAGCCTACTTGATCATGTGGTTCTTGTGATTAAGTTTATTTATGTGGTGTATTACATTGACTGATTCCTGTATGTTGAAGCCTACTTGACTGAAGTGGATCAAACTTTTGGTGTGTTGTTGAATTAGGTTTGTAAGGTTTTTTTTCATCTAAAATCATGAGGGATATAGGCCTGTGGCTTTCTTTTCTTGTATCTCTGTCTGGTTTTGCTACTAGGGAGGTGCTACCTCTTGCACTGTGACTTTGTGAAACAGTTTGAGAAAAATGGTTTCAGTTCTTCAATGAAAGTTTGGTATAATTCAGCAAAGAAGCCATTCAGTCCTGGACTTTTTTTTTTGTGAGATTTTTTTTTTTTAACCTTTCCAATATCAATAGATGTGATAGGTTTGTTTGTTTAGGAAATTAATCTGCTCTGAGTTTAGTTTTGGTAGGTGGTATGAGGCCAGGACTTCATTTATTTCTTCCAGATTATTCTATTTTGTGCAGCAGAGGTTTTGAAGTATATTATGATGATTCTTCCAATTTCATTGATGTCTATTGTGATCTCTTCTTTTTCATTTCTCATTTTGTTAATTTGAGACTTCTCTTTTTTCTTTGGTCAAATTGGCCAGGGATTTATCAATCTTGTTTATTTTTTCAAAGGACTAGCTCTTCATTTCATTGATTTTCTTAATTGCTTTCTCACTTTCCAATTAATTAACTTTTGCTTTGATCTTGAGTATTTCTTTCTGTCTGAGCCCTTAGGGTTGGATTCTTCTTGTTTTTCCAACACCTTTAGGTGGATAGTTAGGTGATTAATCTGGGATCTCTTGGTCTTTAGCACTATGAATTTTGTGCAGACATAAAAGATCCTGAATAGCCAAAGTAATCCCAAGGACAAAGAACAATAGTGGAGGTGTCACACTTTACAAGTGACATCACATTACTGGCCCATAGTGACATAGACAGTGTGGTGTGGGCATGAAAACAGACATATAGACCAGTGGAATAGAATAGAGGGATCTGACGTAAGCCCACTCAGATATCGCTACCTAGTTTTTGACAAATGTGTCAAAGATACACCCTACACAAAAATCAATTCAAAGAGGATCTAAGATCTTACTCTAAACCTGAAATGCTGAAATTACTAGAGGAAAACAGGGGAAATATTTCAAAATATAGGCCTGGGGAAGAACTTTCTGAAAAGGACTTCAATAGCATGGGGAATAATCCCAACAGTTAACAAATTAGATTGCATGCAATTAAAATGCTTCTGCACTGCTAAGGAAACATCAGCAGAGTGAAGACAGGTCCTACAGAATTGGAGAAAATTAGGCTGGAGAGATGGCTTAGTGGTTAAGGTGCTTGCCTGCAAAGTCTCAGGACCTGTGTTCAATTCTCTAGATCCCATGTAAGCCAGATGCACAAAAGATGAGGCAAGTGCAAGGTGGCACAAGCATCTGGAGTTCAATTCACAGTGGCTGAGGTCCTGGCATGCCAACTCTCTCTCTTTCTGTCTCTCTTGCACTCTCTCTCTAAAAAAGAAAAAAAAAAAAAGAATTGGAGAAAATTTTTGCCAGCTGCTTTAGTGAGCGAGTTTGTATCGTGAGAATACAAAGAAATGCATCTATTAAATATCAAATACTCCTGATATGCCAATCAATAAATGGACTAATTAGATGAGCAGTTATCAAAAGAACCAACACAAATGGCCAGTAAATGTTTAAAAAGGGGTTCCATATTGTTAGCCTTCAGGAAAATGCAAATAAAAACTATTCTGAGATTCCCTTTCACCCCTGTTAGAATAGTAACATCAGGAAATGATATAGATAGATGCTGGAGTGCATGTGGGGAGAGAGGAACCCTTATTCTGTCTTGGTAGGAGTATAAACTGGGAGAGCTACTACGGTGATCACCACTGAGTTTTTACAAAAAAACTAAATGCAGGTGACCATTATATGACTTCAGGACATATATCAAAAAAGACTCTAATTCCTCCATGGAAGTATTGTACATCCATGTTAATGGCTTCACTATTCATAGTAGCTAGGAAACGGGACAAGGCTAGATATCCATGAACAGTGTAGGCAATGAAACTACAGAGGGGACCAGAAGGGGGAGGAGGAAAAGAGAGTAGTAGAATACATGTGACATGAAATGAGTTTGGGGTGACTGAGATTAGTTGAAAAGTCATGAAACAGTTATGATAAAATTGAATATAATTGTATACTATAATTAAGGCAAAAATTAAAATCAGTGCAATGTAAACATGAGGGGAAGGAAGGAGATCAGCAGGAATGAGGTGGGGGAGATGGGGTATCAGAATGAGGCAGGAGGATAAGAAAACATAAAGGGTAATGTTTTCCAAACAATTTTTCTTGGGTGCAAAGGGTCACTAGTAGAAGAAGTTTAAGAAGCATTGATTTAGTTAAGGTCTTCTGGGTCCTTATTTCTAGCCTGCTAACTGGTAGTAACACTTGAGAGAGAATCTACTTTCTGGGATTATTTCTGCTTCCAATTGCCTTAATTTGTCTCTTCAGAAACAGACTTGGGTCTTTTCATACAGAAAGTTTACTAGGGAGTGTGTTCAGGAATATACCTAAAAGGTATGAAGGAAGCAGAATTGTATCGAGGGAGAAGGTGAACTACAATGTAGTTTCATCAGAGTTCTCACCCAGTCCTGCCCTTGAGGAACTCTGGGGTTGAGACTTTTCTATAAACTTTTCCTGAATTCAGCAAGACAGGCCTTTACATTTGGCATTAAATAAGTCACTGGATGCAGTTATTTCATTAGAAGTACACAGAATTCACAGTGATGCAGCTCTTTTTGGCTAGGTAGCCTCCAGAAAAGAATATGTGAATCTTTAGCTGGTAACATTCCCAGCTGAGTGAGTGCTATAGTTCTTTGACTCCGAGGGTGGGGTGCGGTCAGATTGGTACCACACCGTTGTTTGTTGTGGGCGTGGTCTGTGTGGCACCATACAGTCCATTAAGAGGAAAGTGCATGACTGATCTAGAGATCTTGGGGTGACTGAGGAGCTTAGCATATTGAGTATCATGGATCCTCTTTGTTGAAGAGCTGTGAGGCAGATATGATAAAATTGAATGTAATTGTATACTATAATTAAGGTAAAAATTAAAATCAGTGATATGTAAACCCCCCAAAATACATTCACCTCAGTTTGATTTTTTTTTTATTCAGACATGAAATAATGGAGATAAAATTATTAGAAGTAAAATGTAAAACAGATATATTGAAAAATAAAATTAAATGCACTTAAATATGCTCAAGTCTATTAGCTAACATTTTAGTAATAGATATTTTAAAAAAATATTTTATTTTATTTATTTATTTGAGAGAGAGAAGAGAAAGAGAGGGACAGAGAGAGGGAGTAGGGGTGCACCAGGGCCTCCAGCCACTGCAAATGAACTCCAGATGCATGCACCGCCATGTGCATCTGGCTTACATGGGCACTGGGGAATTGAATTTGGGTCTTCAGCCTTTGTAGGCAAGTGTCTTAACCACTAAACTATCTTTCCAGCCCAGCAATAGCAATTTTAAGAAAAGATGATGTGAGGATCTGTGAGATTCTGGTAATGGCCAAAGACCTTGTGTGGTTGATGTGTCTCCACCTGAATGTTGACCTCAGGAGACATTAAACTGAGCAACTCTAAGGAGAATTGTGCTATTGTTTGGAAAATTATTCTCCATTTTCCTTTTATTTTTCATTAGTATACATTATTTGTACAAATCAAAGGAGTTCAGTATATTTTCATACTTGTTCTGCTTCAATTTATATATTAAAGAGATTATAAAGGAGCTATTAGAATTTTTAGACTTTTTAATTATGCGGTATTATGGTTAAATCTTTCAATTTTTTTAATTTATTAGTGAGAGAGAAAGAAAGAAAGAAAGAAAGAATGAATGAATGAATGAATGTGTGGGTATTCCAGCACCTGTTGCCACTGCAAACAAACTCCAGACACATGCACCACTTTGTGCATTTGGCTTTACATGGGTACTGAGGAATCAAACCTGAGCAGTAGGCTTTGCAAGCCAACACATTTAATCACTGAGCCATCTTCCCAGACTCTATGGTTGGATCTTGGTGGTACAAATTGGAAAATATCATAGGTTTCTAGTAAAAATTAACTCAAACAAAAAGGGCTGGTGATTAAAATGGGACCGTGTATTAATACTTACTTGTGTGCATTTATGTAGACACACACACACACACACACACACACACACACACACACACACACACACCTGCACATAGAAGCCTTACTCTTGCCTTTATGTCAAGACAGAATATTCAACCTCATTTTGGATTAGTAAATTTGTAGACTTAACTCTCTAGGACTTCTGAGATTGCAATGCCTGCAGGAATTTGAAGACTTCACTATTGCCTGACTAAACTATGTCTTCCTTTCTTGTTATGATTTTTTTGAGATATTCAGGGTATTGTCTCTCTGCCATCTTAAGGGGCAGTTTTCCATTTATAAAAGCAGTATAGGGGGCTGGAGAGATGGCTCAGAGATTAAGGCACTCGTGTGCAAAGCTTAATGACCTGGGATTAATTTTCCAATACCCATGTAAAGCCAGATGCACAAAGTGGTGAAGTGTCTGGAGTTTGTTTACAGTGGTTAGAATCCCTGGCACATCCATTCTGCCTCTGTCTCTCTGCTTGTAAATAAAAAAAAAATGTTTTTTTTTAAAAGCACTATGAAACTAATCCAAACAAGTAAGAATGATTAGACTTACTGATTGTAGACTTACATGTCACCTAATTATTAGTTAGTGTCATCTTCTAAATTCTTCTTGACTCTATCCTTAGGGTAAACACCATGCCCTTGATGCTTGCAATGGTGCTTTCAAAAGGGAGTGGTGGTTTGGACCCCATTACTGAAGATGCCACAGCCACTGGTTGCAGAATGTAGAGAAATCATGTCATGCTGGGGAAGAAGTCCTTTGTGTTTGCTAGTTTTCATAGTGCTGGAAGGTGATATGCAACCGCTGGCAGAGAAAAGTCATCAACAATTTTGTCCAGCCGTGAGTCCTGAATTCTACGATACTGATCCACCAGGCAAGATGCGCCATCTGGTGCAATACTGTCATGAAAGTTATGTGGTAACCAAGAGTTCTACAGTTGGATTTGATGTCCACTCCATAGGAGGGAATTTATGTTTGTTACTAAAAACCAGGTCAAAAATCCATTGCTGGGGACAGAGTAGGCCCTAGGGAAGAACCCACTATTGCTGTCTTGATAAACAGATATGTTGTCAAACTGCCTCCTGAGTAATTGTCTTTATAGCCACAAGTTAGTGGCACTTTCAGCCATGGTTGGAAAATATTTTTTTTTCTTTCTTCAACAGGAGGAAATGGCCAATTAAGAGAATCATAACTGGTCAAGTGCTAAAGTAAGTGACTGATGTGTACTCGGTCCTACGTAGGACTTGGAAACCATCCTATCAAGGCTGAGGAGACATCACAGAAGATGAGATGAAAGAATGTAAGAGCTGGGGAATGAGGAGCAGTACTGTGGCCTTTTATCATCTGTAAATGCCAAGGCCATTGCACTCGTGAACTCATACCAGATGTGGCTACCTTCACATGATGGGGCCAATCACTTCTGTTAGAGGAGGGAAGGGACTTTAGGAGCCTATGCCCTCACTGATGAGCTAATGGCAGTTAATGGCTGTTGAGGAATTTGGGAAAGTCATTCCCTCCCATGGCATAGCCACTGGTGATGAAGAGTACAGTGGGACTGAGGTGGATAAGGGAGATATTGTGGAGATATTATGGTCAAAATAGAATATATATGTGTAAAAATATCAAAAAAGAAAGCCTAACTTATGAAAAGCATGCAGCATGGGGTCTTTTTTGAAATATGTAATAAAATTAAGACCATCACAAGAAAAGGAGTGGCTTATAGTACTGATTCTCAAATGTGTGCAAATCACTTGGGAGGCCTTGTTGAAAGGCACTGATTAAGTGGGCTTGGGGTGAAAGAAAAAATTTGCATTTTAACAAGCTCCCAGGTGATAAGATACCTGTGTGGAGACAATACTTTGAGTAAAAAGGATTTAAAAAGTTCTAGTAATTTCCTTATTCAATTACAATCTTATGTTCAATATTTTTGTAGAGTATTCTTTTTGTAACAATGATTATCCTCATCAGTGACCATAATGATAAGGGTTCTAGGAAAAATGATAAACCCTCAACACGCAAGTAACTCATTTATTTTTAAAAATAGTGTAGTAACTAATGCATGAGGGATTTCAGGTAGGCAGACATTAAGTGCCCTGGTTAGATAATAAATCTTGTTTTAATAATAGGTAGTAGCCAGTTGTGTTGGCGCATGCCTTTCATCCCAGCACTCGGGAGGCAGAGGTAGGAGGATTGCCACCCTGAGAATAGAGTTAATCCCAGGTCAGCCTGAGCTAGAGTGAGACCCTACCTTGAAAAACAAAACAAAACAAAACAAAACAAAACAAAACAAAACAAAACAAAACAACAACAAAAAAAATAGGTTGTTAGATTTTGCTTTGTGAGATTTGCAATAATCCAGACAGGTGAAACATTTACCATATTAAGACCATGAATGTGTTCCCAGACCTAGGTCTTTTCTTTCCTTAGGTTTGTTTATTTATTTATTTATTTTTGTTTTTCAAGGTAGGGTCTTCCTATCTAGCTCAGGCTGACTGGATGATCTGGAGTTCACTATGTAGTCTCAGGGTGGCCTTGGTCAGCAATCCACTTACCGCTGCCTCCAGAGTGCTTGGATTAAAGGCATGTGCCACTATGCCTGGCTCCTTCCAAAAATGTTTGATATGTTAGTATAGAAAGCCTAGAAATCAATTTACTCCTCTACAGCTGTTTTTTTTTTTTTTTTTTGAGGTAGGGTCTCACTTTAGTCCAGGCTGACCTGGAATTCACTATGTAGTCTCAAGATGGCCTTGAACTCACGGTGATCCTCCTACCTCTGCCTCCTGAGTGTTGGGATTAAAGGCGTGAGCCACCACTCCTGGCAGATTTTTGACAAAGGTGCTAAGAACATATATTGCATAAAGCACAATCTTTTCAATGGTGCTGGAAAAATTGGATAACCACATGCAGGAGAATGAAACTAACTCCCTATCTCTTACCAGTTACAAAACTGAACTTAAAACAGACTAAACACTGAAATGTAAGGCTTGAAACTACTCCAATAAAACACAGAGAAGCTGGGTTTGGTGGTGCACACCCTTAATCCCAGCACTATGGCAGCAGAGGTAGGAGGATCAACATGAATTTGAGGCCACCCTGAAACTGCATAGTGAATTCCAGGTCAGCCTGAGCTAGAGTGAGACTCTACCTCAAAAAACTAAACAAACAAACAAACAAGCAAACAAATAAACACCCAGAGCAAATCCCTTCAGGACTTTGAAATGGGCAGACTATTTTGCACAAGATCCCAAAAAGGAAACAAACAACAAAACCTGACAAATGGGATTAACTTTGCACACTAGAGGTATCAACAAAGTGAAGAGACAACCTACAAATCTGAGAAAATGTTTGCAAATGATGTCTCAGATATGGTGTTGACATTCAGAATATATATAAGGAACTCTAAAACTCAATAGTAAAGCAAAAAGACAAAAAGTCCATTGAAAAAGAATAATAGATCTATATAAGTATTTTTTCAAATGGAGGCAGACAAATGGCTAACAAGAACATGAACAAAATGTTTAACTTATGTAATTATTAGGGTGGTTCAAATTAAAGTATCAAGCAGAAATCATCTCACTGCAGAAAGACTCAAGGTAATAAGTGCTGGAGAGGATGTGGTTAAATAGGAACGCTTATACGTATTTGGTGGGAATACAAATTAGTAATCCTATTGTAAAAATAGTATGAATGTTTCTCACAAAACTAAAAATAGAACTATCATAATATAAAGGAATCATACTTTGGAGTATATATCCAAAGGAAATGAAATCAGTTTATTGTCAACATCTGCACACCCATGATTATTATAGTACTATTCACAACCAGAAGAAGCAATCTACCTGTCCACTAAATGATGAACAAAGAAAGTGTAATGTGTGTGTGTGTGTGTGTGTGTGTGTGTGTGTGTGTGAGATTCCGTTGGATGCATGCACCCCACAGATGTTCTTCATGCATGGATTTGGAGTCACAGAATCCAGAGTCCTTGTGTCCATGGCCTTTGAAGATTCATGGCTATCCAAGACCCACTGTGCCATGCTTCTATCCTCACTCATGGCATCACAGGCAAGATTGGATTAGTTGTCCTTACTCGGGCATTCTGTGTGGTCTTCCCTGTGCCTTTCCTAACAAAGCAGCTACCTCTCTGCCACTCCAGTGTCTTATCTCATCCACATTGCCGTCACCAAGATGCGATGTGGCTAGCCTGTGCCAGCACCTGAGTCAACAAGCCTGTACGGTCTCATCATCATCATCCTCACTTTAGGGCTTGACGCCCTGGTCATCCTCTTCTCTTATGTCCTCATCCTGAAGACAGCTCTGGGCGTGGCTGCCAGAGCTGAGCGGTTCAAAGCCCTCAACACTTGCCTCTCCCACATCTGTGCTGTGCTCCTCTTCTGGGTCCCTCTTGTTGGCATCATCATGGTCCCCAGATTTGGGAAACATTTATTACCAGTAGTGCACATGCTCATGGCCAATATCTACCTGCTCCTGCCCCCGGTGCTGAACCCCATGATCTATAGTGTGAAGGCCAAGCAGGCACTAAGACAGATCATCCAAGTGTTCCAGGGTAGGAAGAATAGGGCTTGAGGAATGGAGTTACGTATAAGACACAGAATAGGTAGACACTGGAAATTTACTACTTCCTCTTTCATCAGTTATGGTGTAATTATACTGTGCGCATCTGGTGTGCAGCTGGAATGGAGGCCGTTTTTTTTTTCTGTGTGTACTTTATTTTGGAATGTATGCATTTGATAGCTGGTGTCACAAATACCAATTTAATCAAGTAGGTTTTATTGTTTTTTTTAAAGATTTTAAAATTTTTATTTATTTATTAGAGACAGAGAGAAGGAGAGAGAGAGGGAGATAATGGGTGTGCTAGAGCCTCCAGCCAAGGCAACTGAACTCCAGATGCATGCGCTACCTTGCGAATTGGCTTACTTGTGACCTGTAGAATCGAACTGGAGTCCTTAGGCTCTGCAAGCATGCACCTTAACCACTAAACCATCTCTCCAGCCTCATCTTATTGTGTTTTGAAAGTGGAGATGGACATCAGTGAAGACCAATTGTCTGTTTAGACAGAGATCACTTATGACTGTTCATCCTTATGATATTTAACTAACCAAGAAAGATTCAGCAAGTCCTTTGAAAATGTAGAGGAAATGAGTATATGAAATACTAATTTTTGAGTAGAAAAAAATTATTACAAGCCGGGAGTGATGGTGTACACCTTTAATCCTAGCTCTCGGGAGGCAGAGGTAGGAGCATCGCCATGAGTTCAATTCCACCCTGAGACTACATAGTGAATTCCAGGTCAGCCTGGGCTACAGTGAGACCCTACCTAGAAAAACCCAACAACAACAACAACAAAACTGTTACAGATCAAACATTATTTATCTTGATGTCTAGATGTGGGCATGAGAAGGGAGTAACTAAACTAGATACATGTGCAGTTCTTTATACATATCTTTTCAAAATGTAATATCACTTCTTAATAGAGTTGCCACAGTTCTAGTCGATCTGTCACCCACTCAGTGCCTTAGTACTGCCCTGCCTTAACTCTTCTCACCTACCATGAATGACACCATTTTTGCTGTGTGCTAGAGGATCCAATAAAACTTTACCCAGTCAAATTCTTTGTGACGTCAAGTAAGGCAAGCAAAAAATTTAAGATTTATACATCAATTGCAACATGCTTTTACATGAATGCTAATGTCTAGTGTAACATTGTGAAAAGGGCTGAAGAGATGGCTTAGCAGTTAAGGCGCTTGCCTGCAAAGCCAAAAGACCCAGGTGTGATTCCCCAGGACCCACGTAAGCCAGATACACAAGGGGGCACAAGCATCTGGAATTCGTTTTCAGTGGCTAGAGGCCCTGGAGAGCCCATTCTCTGTCTATCTCCTCTCTCTCTGCTTGCAAATAAATAAATGAAAAATTTTAAATTGTGGAAAGAACTATGAACAGAATAAAAAATCACCACATGTAGAAGAAAACTACATTTCCATCATTCACCCTGTTAAAAATTAGCTAATGGGGCTGTAGAGATGGCTTAGTGGTTAAGGCTCTTGCCTGGGAAGCCTGAGGACCCAGGTTCAATTCCCCAGTACCCTCGTAATCCAGATACACATGGTGGTGAGTGCATCTGGAGTTTGTTTGCTGTGGCTAGAGGCCCTGGCACACCCATTTGCTATTTGCCTTTCTTTCTCTCTGTCACTTATAAATAAATAATTTTTTTTTTGCAATGGTGGAGATTGTATCCAGAGCCTTAAACATGCTCAGCAAGTGCTCTACCACTGAACCACATGCTTATCACCCATGATAGTCTCTTAAAGTGGTACTTTATATAATCCATTTTTATAGTAGTGCCTACACATAAGTTTTGAATGAATAAATGTAAAATGTAGGTATATTAGGGGAAATCCTCATATCCTGCATTGATTAATAGCCATACATTATGACTATATTCTAGAGTAAGAATAAAACACCCTAACTCAAGGAATATATTTATATATTCAGACTCAGTGATGAAAGGGGCAATTAGGTGAAGGTGCCCTTGGCATACCGCCATTATTTTCTGATGAAGTAACAGGATCAAAGATCCAAATTAGGGCTGGAGAGATGGCTTAGTGGTTAAGCGCTTGCTTGTGAAGCCTAAACACCCCAGTTTGAGGCTCGATTCCCTAGGACCCATGTTAGGCAGATGCACAAGCAGGTGCATGCATCTGGAGTTTGTTTGCAGTGGCTGGAGGTCCTTGCATGCCCATTCTCTCTCTCTGCCTCTTTCTCTCTCTGTCTGTTGCTCTCAAATAAATAAAAATTAAAAAAATATCCAAATTATGGGACTGAGGAGATGGCTTTGTTGACAAAGTGCTTGATGTGTACCTTTGAGGGCAGATCCTCAGAGCCTACCCAAAAGAGAAGCTATAACACCAGCGTGCCTATATTGTAGCAAGAAGGGAGCAGAGACAGAATTTCCTGGAAGCACCCAATGGAGTGGGCTCAACAAAAGACGCTGCTGCAGATGAGGTAGTAGGTGAGGAGTGACTGGAAAGTTGTCCTCTGACTTCTACATGGGCAGTGTGTGCTCATCCCATACTCACACGCACACACATGAACACACAGACACAGACACACACACATGCACACACACACACCACAAAATAAAAAAAATTTAAAGGGCTGGAGAGATGGCTTAGCGGTAAGGCGCTTGCCTGTGAAGCTTAAGTGCACATAAAAGCCAGATGCACAGGGTGTTGCATGCATCTGGAGTTCTTTCCAGTGGCTGGAGGCCCTGGCACATATCTGCCTCTCTTTCTCTCTTTCAAATAAATAAGTAAATAAGTAAACAAACAAATAAATAAATAAATTGTAAGTATGACCCTACTTTAAAAAATATTTTATTTATTTGCGAAGAGGGCTGGTAAGATGGCTTAGTGGATAAAGTGCTTGCCACTCAAGTTAGAATACCTGAGTTCAATTCCCAGACCCCGTGTAAAAACGCAGAATCTATGGTGGGATCCTATAATTTCAGGATGCTGGGACTGATTTCAGGATGGAAGCTGGATTCAGAAGTTCCTGGAATCTTGAGGTGAACTCAGTAGTGAACAACAAAAGGAGAACCCAGAGCAAGACATCCTGCTTCAAATGAGTCAGACAGGTGAAAACCAATTCATAAACTTTAAAAAATATTTTATTTATTTATTTGCAAGGAAAGAGAGAGAATGAATGACTTAAATAGCCACTAAAATGTATATATGCTTATATATATGTCGTTCCGCACATCTTTTTGTTATCTATTCATCTAACATTATCATGTATTTATCATGTTTACCAATCATTCAAATTAAGAACAATCAAAACTCAACAGTTGTAAGAAAAGTTGGTATATCTGTTTAAGCAAATAATTTACTAACATGTATAACAATGACTTCACAAGAAAATTTTGAAGTTGTCCTTTGGAGAGTATCCATAACAATGTTATTTTTTTTTTATTATTAGTTTTCTATTCAGCAAATACAGGCAGTTTGGTACCATTATTAGGCTCATCCATGACCTACCCCCTCCCCACCGGCCCCTCCTTGTTGAGGCATATGGGTCATGCATTGTGGAGTTAGCCCAGTTATTGGCACGATAAATGTCTCTGCATATCATGACCCAACATGTGGCTCTGACATTCTTTCTGCTCCTTTTCCATAAAATTTCCCTGAGCCATATTGGGTTCATTTTTGGTCTGCTTCAGTGATGAGGTGTTGGGGGCCTCTGAGGCTCTGGCTCTCTGGTTTGGTAGGAGTTGATTTTTCTCTGTGTTGATCTCCTTCCCCCTTGTGCTGGTATCCGGTTCATCAGGAAAAGAGCACCCTTGTTTGTTTCCTTAGTTTCAGCCAGGGCCCTTTTGAGGTATGATGGGGTGGCTCTCTCCTTAGGATCTGCATCTATCTGAAAAAGAGAAGCAGATTCTCCAATGGAGAGTAAGTTAGCACTAGGACAAATGAGATAACCCTTACTTTTTTTTTTTTTTTTTTTTTTTTTAGAGAGTTTAATAGGCGTAGGCCCTCTTGTAGCCCATGATTGATGGTAGCTTGATATTGAGAGTGGGCTTATGTTTGGATATGGTTCACAACAAAAGACCCACCAAGAATCCCAACAGCACCTGGAAACTGAACAGCACACTTTTAAACAATAAATGGATAGTGAATGAAATAAAAAATAATATTGCAAAATTCCTGGAATTGAATGACAATGAGAACACATCATACCAAAACTTATGGAACACAATGAAGGTGGTCCTCAAGGGAAAATTCATAGCACTCAATGCATTCATAAAAAAGACAGAAATATCCCAAATTAATAATCTAACCATCCACCTAAAGGCACTGGAAAACCAAGAAAAATCCAACCCAAAGAGCTCCAGAAGGAAAGAAATAATTAAAATCAGAGCAGAAATTAATAAATTGGAAGCCAAGGAAACAATTAAGATAATTGACAAAACAAAGAGCTGGTTCTTTTAAAAAATAAACAATATTGACAAACCCCTGGCCAATCTGATCAAGCAAAAAAAGGAGAAGCATCATATTAACAAAATTCAAAATGAAAAATGAGAGATCACAACAGACATAAGTGAAATTGGGAGCATCATCAGGACTTATTTCAAAAACCTCTACTCCACAGAACTGGATAATGTGGAGGAGATGGATAAATTCCTGGACGCATACCATCTATCAAAGCTAAACTCAGAGCAGATTAACCACCTTAATGAACTCATCACACTCATGGATATTGAAAAAGTAATTAAAAAAAACCTCCCCAAAAAGAAGAGTCCAGGACCAGATGGCTTTTCAGCTGAATTCTATCAAACCTTCATGGAAGAACTCAAACCAATCTTCCTTAAACTGTGCCACACAATTGAAGAACCTGGAAAGCTACCCAACTCCTTTTATGAAGCTAGTATCACCCTAATTCCAAAACCAGGCAGAGATGCCACAAGAAAAGAAAACTACTGGCCTATTTCCCTAATGAACTTAGATGCAAAGATCCTCAACAAAATACTCGCAAACCGAATCCAACAACACATCAAAAGCATTATCCACCTTGACCAAGTGGGATTTATCCCAGGAACACAAGGGTGGTTCAACATACGGAAATCTGTCAATGTAATACACCACATAAACAAGGTTAAACATAAAACACATGATCATTTCAATAGATGCAGAAAAGGCCTTTGACAAGATACAACATCACTTCATGATCAAAACATTGGAGAGAATTGGCATGGTTGGTACACATCTTAACATGATACAGGCAATAGAAAAAGTTCTGAAGGCCCAAATAATATTTAATGGAGAGAGACTGGAGGAATTCCTATTAAGATCAGGAACAAGACAGGGTTGTCCTCTCTCACCTCTGCCTTTCAATATAGTACTGGAAGTCCTAGCTCAAGCAATAAGACAGGAGAAGGAAATAAAAGGGATACAATTTGGAAAGGAAGAAGTTAAGTTAGCTCTATTCGCTGATGACATGATTGTATATGTAAGAGACCTGAGAGACTCCATCCCAAAACTCCTGAAGGTGATTAACTCCTATAGCAAAGTTGCAGGATACAAAATCAATGCACAAAAATCAGTAGCATTTCTATATGCAAATGACAAAGATACGAAGAAAGAAATAATGGACATAGTCCCATTTTCAATAGCAACAACAAAAAAAAGTACCTTGGAATAACGTTAACCAAGGAAGTGAAAGATCTATACGATGCAAACATAAAAAAAAAGTCAAAAAAGAAATTGAGGAGGACTTGAGAAAATGGAAAGACCTCCCTTGCTCCTGGATAGGCAGAATTAACATTGTGAAGATGACAATCCTACCAAAGGCAATATATAGATTTAATGCAATTCCAATTAAAATCCCTACAGTGTTCTTCACAGAGATAGAAAAAAATGATCTCAAATTTCATATGGAAAGTCAGAAGGCCTCACATATCCAAACATATCCTCAGCAAAAGAAATACCTCTGGTGGCATCACCATACTGGATCTAAAGCTATATTACAAAGCCATAGTAATAAAAATAGCATGGTATTGGCATAAAAACAGGAGTATAGACCAATGGAATAGACTTGAGGATCCGGACTTTGGATCAAGCAACTATAGCTACTTGATATTTGACAAAGGCCCGAACAATATAGGCTGAATGACTTAATATGGACAAGCCAGGGCCTGTAGCCACTGAGAATGAACTTCAGACGCATGCACTGCTTTGTGCTTCTGGCTTTACATGGGTATTGAAGAATCAAACCTGGGTTGTCAGGCTTTGCAGGCAAGCACCTTAACCATTGGGCCATCTCTCCAGCCCAACTCTAACTTATAGTTCTCGGATTTATTAGTTTTGTGACATTCTGAGCCTCACATTACCTATGAAATGTAGACATCATGATGACAGTTAAGGTCAGGGTTTGAGAATCAAATGAGATAATACCTTGAAAAGCCCCTATCTGGGTGCTTGGCTCATGACAGCATTTCTCAGATTAAACCCAAAATTGTTTTAATTGTATTTTTTTTCAGGGATACACTCTATATCATTAATCTAATGTTCATAGATCCTCTAGGGACTTGAAGAAGCAAAGACTGTTCACTCAGGAGGCATCTGCCTCCTCCTATGGTCTGGGGGATACAGGGACAGAGCAGGGAGACAAACTAGTCCCTGGAGGCGTTACAGTGTTTGGCTGCTGGGCAGAGGCTAAGGGAAGTGGGTGTCCAGGGAAAAGGCAGGATGATGGAGAGTCTGATGAGAAAGGGGGGCTCCCAGTGGGAGGTCTTTGAAAAGGACAATCCTTTGATTAGGCATTGTCGTCTTTGGTCTCCAGCGGCCCTCACTGCTTCTTCTGAAGGCCCCTGTATAAATCTCAAGTCTTTTATGGTGAAAGAAATATGGACCATCATGCATTGATGATTAGAGGAAGTTGAGCAGAGACAACTCTGGGATGTGGGTAACTAGGATTGTGGGTAACTAGATAACAAGGATTGTGCTAATGGAGTTTCTAGACCAGGAAGCAGGATTCAAATTGCCCAAGAATGAAGGGGAGACTGAGGGTAATTCAGACACCAAAAGCTTCATCTGGAAATGAGGGAGAAAGGGGAAGGTGGGAGAAGGAACAGGAAGAAAGAACTACTTGTGTACAAAGCTGGGAGAAAAGGGGTTAAATCGAACACTGGGACCGTGGGGAGGGAGTTTTACGGACCAGGAGGAACTGTGGGAAAAGGCAAAGCACTAGGGCTGAGTGGCAGTCTGGGCGAGGAGGGGAGGTGCTCTGAGGGGCACGAGATTGTCAGAGACAGCTAGGCTCTTTTCAAATGAGGTATAAGGTAATACTGTTACCTTGAGTAAGACAATTTAAATCAGAGTTATGAATTTCCTAACTCATAAATAGGAATGAAACATCTTCACACATCCTGTGATTTAGTTATTGATGTTAAATGAATTGCCTGGGCTAATTTTTTAAAAATTTTTTAAATTTTTACTTATTTGAGAGCCACAGACAGAGAGAGAAAGAGGCAGAGAGAGAGAGGAGAGTGGGCGCACCAGGGCTTCCAGCCACTGCAAACGAACTCCAGATGCGTGCGCCCCCTTGTGCATCTGGCTAATGTGGGTCCTGGGGAATGGAGCCTTGAACCGGGGCCCTTAGGCTTCACAGGCAAGTGCTTAACTGCTAAGCCATCTCTCCAGCCCATACCTGGGCTAATTTTTAATGACTGTTCCTCCAGTTATCACATGAGCATGTGCTAGGCTGAAAGCAGGAGCTAAAACAGGGCTAGAAATGTATCTTAGAAGAACTTTGCCAAAATTTTTGAAAAGAGGTCACCTTAACAACCAGTAAGCTTTAAACAAAAATCTTAATCCTGGCCTGGGTACTGGCTGTGTTTATGTGTTCATGTGTTTATAGTATGAAGTTTATCATGTTGTACACTTTTGATTTCTGCATTTTATAATATGTGTTATATGTCAACCAGTTAACTAAAAAAAACTGAGGGAGCAGTTAGTGATGCTGAAAGAGGTCACTAGATTGGTAACTGATCTTTGATTCACATGATAAAATGTCATAAGATTAGGTTGAGAGAGATAAAGACCATACTAAGTATTTGTTCTATGAAAATATTTATGACAGATGCAAACCTCTGGGAGTACTGATCAGCAAGAGGGATAAGTAAAGAGAATGAAAACTCTGTAAGAGATCATGAAAGGTATGATGTGGTGAGACTGGTATGGCTGCCAGCCGAGAATGCCCTGAGTGAAATGGTAAACTTTACACAGGACAGCAAGGAGAAGATCCCGAGTCCCAGGTGAGTGGCCGTGGGCGTCTCTCTTCCACTCTTATTTGAACAGGAGTCTATTACTGATCCTGGAACTTGCCTGAGCTTCTTGGGTTTCTGCTCCATTATGGGACTGGTGTTACAGATGTGCCTGGCCATGCCCAGATGCTTATGTGGAGCCTCAGGTCTTCATGGTTGCATAGGAAGCACTCTTAACTGCTGAGCATCTCTCCAGACCACAGCGTTCATAGGATCTATCGTATAGAGTTCAGCACTTCATTTAGACTGTCACTGTATAGCTTTTACTTTGTAGGGGTTTTCCTTTGTAGAATATTTTTTGTTTTTGTTTTTGAGGTAGGGTCTCACTCGAGCCCAGGCTGACCTGGAATTCACTATGTAGTCTCAGGGTGGGCTTCGAACTCACTGCCATCCTCCTACCTCTGCTTCCAGAGTGCTGCGATTAAAGGCGTGTGTCACCATGCCCGACCCTGTTGTTGTGTTTCTGTTGTTGTGTTTTGATAAAGATTGCAGTTTGCGGGCTGGAGAGATGGCTTAGCGGTTAAGCGCTTGCCTGTGAAGCCTAAGGACCCCGGTTCGAGGCTCGGTTCCCCAGGTCCCACGTTAGCCAGATGCACAAGGGGGCGCACGTGTCTGGAGTTCGTTTGCAGAGGCTGGAAGCCCTGGCGCGCCCATTCTCTCTCTCTCCCTCTATCTGTCTTTCTCTCTGTGCCTGTCGCTCTCAAATAAAAAAAAAAAAAAGTTTGCAGTTTGCAATGAAGTCTCAAAAAAGGGCTCTTTTCAAAGTGGCTGTTGACACCCAGGTGTCAGGTCATTTAGTGCTTGGCTCTCGAGGATGAAAATGGAAAGGGCAAGTGCATGTCACACAGTTAGGATGGAGAACCTGTTAAGTGGATTTCTTGTGCGTGGCTAATAGAGGAAAAAAAAAATGTCTTCTGTAGTATGTAGAATGCGAGAACATACGTCTATCAGTCTGATCTACATAATTATGCAGGGAGAGCCCAGGCTGCTGAAGAGAAATACAAGAGAGGTCAGCAGAGGCCCTACTCAAGAGCAAGGAGGTAGCAACATCTTAGCCTGGACACTTGCCCTCGAAGGGAAGCCCAAGAAGTGATTGCTTAAGTCAGGTTAGTCCTGAGGCTTGACAATAGGCATTCTTCACAGAAAGCTGCCTGGAAACCTCAGAAGACACGTCTGGATGACATTTGTCTGCTGTGAAATGAATAGAAGTCACACAGATCATGTGACGGCCCCTAGGCTGAATCTTAGAGACATGGTATTCAGGAAAGGGGGCCTGAGGAAGGAGATCAACTGAACTGAATATGGGCTGATTGATGGGTGGGAGCCCCAGCACATATGGAAAACTCTGGGCATGGACACACACACCTGTACCCCTAGTCCTGCCTGAGGGTGGGCATGTGGACCAGAGAATTACTGGAGCTATTGGTCTGCCAGTTTTATGGAAAACAGGTCAGAGTCATAAGAACAAGCCCCTCCACTACCAGAGAATTCTCACCCCTCCTGTGATGCTGGGAATGAGTGTGGCCATCACCATCAGAGCTGTTATATTCATGACCCCGCTGAGTTGGGTGCTGAGTCACCTGCCTTTCTGTGGCTCCAATGTGGTTCCCCACTCCTACTCTCTTGTGGCTACTACACTGTGCCACTAAATGTATACACACACCACATGCACCACTCATAACATATATCACACACACAATATGCTCCATACATATTTTTCTATGGAGTATAGTGAGGATACAAAATATGACGATATCCCAACACATTATGAACATAACATATGAAAACAAAGTTTTACAGGACTACAACCTTTCTCATAGTAACATATAAATTCACAGGAAAGCAGTCTCACCTGTGATGCGATGCTGGGTCCCCCGTTCAACCACACGATGGCATCTCCCGCCACCTTCGTCCTCATGGGCATTCCAGGTCTGCAGTCTTCCTATCTTTGGCTGGCTATCTCGCTGAGTGCCATGTACTCGGTAGCCCTGTTGGGAAACACCCTCATCATAACCGTGATCTGCATGGATTCCATGCTACAGGAGCCCATGTACTGCTTCCTGTGTGTTCTGGCTGCTGTGGACATTGTGATGGCCTCCTCTGTGGGACCCAAGATGGTGAGCGTCTTCTGCTCGGGAGACAGCTCCCTCAGCTTCAGTGCTTGTTTCACTCAGATGTACTTTGTTCACGCGGCCACAGCCGTGGAGACAGGACTGCTGCTGGCCATGGCTTTTGATCGCTACGTAGCCATCTGCCAGCCCCTCCACTACAAGAGAATTCTCACTCCTCCTGTGATGCTGGGAATGAGTGTGGCCATCACCATCAGAGCTGTTGTATTCATGACCCCGCTGAGCTGGATGCTGAGTCACTTGCCTTTCTGTGGCTCCAATGTGGTTCCCCATTCCTACTGTGAACACATGGCTGTGGCCAAGTTAGCATGTGCAGATCCCATGCCCAGCAGTCTCTACAGCTTGATTGGTTCCTCCATTATTGTGGGTGCTGATGTGACCTTCATCACTGCCTCGTATGTTTTGATTCTCAGGGCAGTATTTGGTCTGTCCTCAAAGAATGCTCAGATGAAAGCTTTAAGCACCTGTGGCTCACATGTGGGAGTCATGGCCTTGTACTATCTGCCTGGGATGGCATCTATCTATGTAGCCTGGCTAGGGCAGGACACGGTGCCCTTGCATACCCAAGTGCTATTAGCTGACTTGTACCTGGTCATTCCTCCCACCTTGAACCCCATCATTTATGGTATTAGGACCAAACAAATACAGGAGAGGATACAGAGTTTGCTTATGCGCCGCCTCTTTGACCACTCAAATCAGCATTTGTGAGCACGAAACTGCTCAGACCTTGAGCAACCCAGACCATCACAAGACATCTTACTTGGAGATACTTGGAGACATCACCTCCCACTATGGGAATTTTAAGATGAAGCTGTAAAAGTACTCTTGCATAGTTTTTAAATTTTTATAAAAAATGTGTCTGAAATGCTTCTGACTTCCTGACATACTTGTTAGCATGCACATCAAATTGAAGTTTGGACAGAGGATGTGGATTTGGTATTTTGGTTTCCTTAGTTCTGTGTCCATATTTCCAGTCAGCCTCTCTACTGCAGGAAGCTACCATTTTCCCTGAGCTTCTCAGAATTATTCCTCCCTCACATGACTGTATGGAAGAAATTGCCAGCTCATGACCCTGCTGTCTGGTCTACTGAATTCTCTGAGTTTGGTTCCTGTGCTCACTTTTGGACCACAGCCATTCTGCATTCCAAAGTGTTCCAGGTTCTCTTGTAGTTGAAGCTAAGGCTCATTAGTGGTGACTTCTTTCTAACACATGAACTTGAACAGAGAAAACTGAGCCACAGTAGGAGAAATCAACTCACCATATGGGCAGAAGAGATTGTTTCTCTGGTTCTAATTAATTTTTAATTTCTTTGGATTTCATAGAAAAGAGACATATATTTGTTTCTGGCACATATAAAAATCTGAATGAAAGTAATTTTGTTAAAATTCAAAGTGCAAGGAGAAATTATGTTGATAGCAAGTTAATATGTCTGAGTCTAGACAGTTCCTTTCTCCTGATGGTGGAAACAATAGCAACTCACACAGTATAGTGAAGATTCATGAAATAAAGTAATGAAAATGCACAAAACAACATCTGACATAGTGCATGCACTTAAAATATATCTATGCATTTCTAATTGTATATTTTTCTTTTATTTTAAATGTTTATATGTGTTTGTGATGTGTGTGTGTGATGTGTGTGTGTGTGCATATTCATTTGTATGTGGGTTCACATGGATATGTGTTCACACAAGTGTGGAGGCCAATTTTGATATCAGGTGTCTTCCTTAATCCTCCTCTGTCTTATTTTATTTATTTATTTTTGAGAAAGTGCTTCTCACAGAACCTAGAACTCACTGTTTCAGGTAAACTGACTTGGCAGCAAACCCCAAAGACCCTCCTGTCTCCTCCTTCCCAGTGCTAGGATTACATGCATGTGCCACAACACTCTGCCTTCATGTAGGTTCTGGGGATGCGAACTCAGGACCTTGTGCAACAAGCACTTTACCAACTGAGCCATTTCACTAGCCGGCCTGATTATATAATTTTAAGGGAAGTTTTAGGTCTGATGGAAAACTGTAGTGCTGTGTAAAGTTGTACATATGTGATGGCTCTACTGAATTAGTTTGCTGCTTAATAATTTTGTACCCATGCCTTTTGGTCACACTGGACTTGTTTACCTACCAAAAATACATCCTATGCCTGCAGAACATCAGACTAAGATTCTGTCTTTAAAATTTTTAATAATCTAGATAGCAGCACAGTAGATAAAATTACTATATTACAAATATTTTCAGAATTTTTTTTTGTATAAGAAATTCAAAACAAAAAGAGAAATGGTTGGGGCTGGGGAGATGGCCAAGCACTTAAGGTGCTTGTCTGGAAAGCCTAATGAGTAGGGTTTGATTCCTCAGTACCCATGTAAAGCTAGATGGAGAGTGGCACATAAACCTAGAGTTTGTTTGAACTGGCTAGAAGCCCTGGCATGCTCATTATTTTTCTCTCTCTCTTCTTTGTATGCTTGTAAATTAATTAGTTAACTAAAAAGAGAAATTAAACATAAAATTTATGAAATAAACTTTCATCAGGCTTGGAAATATAATTAACAGACAATATTATATCCAGGAATTATATGGTAAATTATATTTTTACTAAGCCAGAGGAGATACACCTCTTTAAAATTTCACAGGGACATTGTCAATAGAATTAGAAACTTCCAGACTAGAAAACAAAATAAACTGGTAAAAGGGGTTAAAGAGAAAGCAATTCATGGATAAGAAGACAAATAATTTTAATAAATATATCTTATAGTTTAATGTACATGGAATACATTAAAACTTGACAATCAGGTGAATAAGACAGTTTCAATATCATGTTTAAAGGGAAACACTGGAAAACTGTATTGAATATTTAAACTCAGCTTAATATTGGTGAGTCTATCAAATATTAGTAACAGTACTAAACCAGATATCCAGAGACACAGAGACTCCCAAGACCTCATCACTGAAGTAGACCTAAAATGAACCCAATATGGCTCAGAGAAATTCTCAGCAGAGAGGGCAGAAAGATTGTTAAACCCACATGTCGGGACATTATGCACAGAGACATTGCCTCCTCCCCATAACTGATGCTTAACCCCACAATGTACCCAATGAGGAGGGTCCCTTCAGAGGGGGAAGGACAGGGAGGAGGCTAATGATGTACCAACATGACTGTATACACACTGTGTACATAAACTAATAAAAACCCCTTTGTGTAGGGCTAAGACAGGAGAATTTCTCAGACTCACAGATTAGCCAGTTGGTAGAAAACTGGCAGTTCTGGGTTTAGAGAGCTACTTTGTCTCAAGGAATCAATGTGCAAGAGATTTAGCATTATGCTATGTTTCAGGCTATCTATCTATCTATCTATCTATCATCTATCTATCAATCACCTATCTATCTGGACACAAAGAGTGAAAAGACAACCTACAGAATGGAATAAGGTATTTTAAAATTGTAGATATAATAAAGTCTTCCTACCCAGTAAATAAAGAACTTCAGCAACCCAATGAAAAACAAATGGGATTAGAGCTATGGGTTAGCAGTTAAGATGCTTGCCTGTGAAGCCCAAGGATCCAGGTTCAATTCCCCAGTACCCATGTAAACCAGATGTGCATGGTGGCACATACATCTAGAGTTTGTTTGCAGCAGGTGGAGGCCCTGGTGTGCCCATTCTCTCTCTCTCTCAAATAAATATATAAAAATAAAATAAATTATAAATTAAAAAACAAAAGGCCCCAATTAAAGAGAAAACTGGCCAGAGACTTGAATAGACATTTCTGATGTAAATACAATAGGTAAATAACCAACCAACATGTAAAGCTCCTATTCATCATTAATTCATTAGAAATGTGCAAATAAAAACTATAGTGAGAAAGAAAACACTGATACCCATTAGGATGCCAGTGATATGAAACATGGAATAATTACTTTGGGGTAGAATGTGAGGAGACTGGAATCCTTGTGTGCTGTTCATGGAGACATGCAATGTGCAACCACTGTGGAGCTTCCATGGAGTAGTGACAATGGGATTGGCATATGACGCCATAGTTCCACATCTGGCTCCATATACAAACAACTGAATTCAGGACTTTTGAGCCACACATACTGGCACATGCTTGTTCAAGGCAGTACTGAGGTATTTGAAGTATGTTAAACTGGTGGAATAAGTTAATAACAATAGAACCTGAAGCTTGATTCCTGGTCTCAGTAGCTTTGTGACCTTCCGTGTATCCAACATTCACCTCTGAAACATAGATATAAAGATGGCAGCTACTTTAGAGGGGTGCAACACTTGAATGTGAAAATATTTAAAATGCATCTATTAGAGGCCCTAATATTGAAGAATATTAAAAAAAATCAAATGTGGGGGCTGCAAGAATGTCTCAGTGGTTAAGGCACTTGCCTACAAAACCTAATGGCCTGGGTTCAGTTCCCCAGTACCCATGTAAAGCCAGATGCACAGAGTGATGCATGCATCTGGAGTCCATTTTCTTTGGCTGGAAGCCTTGGCACGCCCATTCTCTCTTTCTGCTTGAAAATAAATAAATCTAAATAATAAATAAAATATTAAAACAAACATGATTTCTTTTCAGGATGTACTTGATCCTATTAGTCTGATGTTTAGGTATCCTCTGGGGGCTTGAAGAAACAAAGACTGTTCATTCACTAGGTGTCTGCCTCCTCCTGCGGTCTGGAAAGCTCCAGGGACAGAGAAGGGAGAAGCGCCAGTCTTTGGAGGAGTTACAGTGTCTGGCTGCTGGGCAGAGGCTAAGGGAAGAGGGTGTCCAGGGAAAAGGCAAGAAGATAGTGTAAATAATGGGGAAGGAGGGCTCCCAGTGGGAGGTTTATGAAAAGGACAATACCCATCCTGACTCTATTGTTCTTGATCTCCTTGAGCTCCTGTGGCTCTTACAGTTCCTCCTGAAAGATCCTGTGTAAGCCTCACTTCTTTTGGGTGAAAGAAATGTGGACCACCAGGCATAGTTGATTAGAGAAAGCTGAGCAGAGAAAACTCTGGGATCTGGGTAACTGAAATGGGAAATAGGAATTGAAATGATGGAGTCTCTGAGGCCAGGGTCACCATCCTAGGACAAAGGACTCAAGTCTTCTACACAAATATAAAGCGCTGGCCAGGTCTTGAGGGTACTGCTGACACCAAGAGCTTTTTTTTCTGGAAATGATGGAAGGACAGAGAAAGTGGGGAGGGGACAGGAATATAAGGCTACTTGTGTTTAAAGCAGAGAGAAATGGTGATTCTAGTATTGGGATGGTGAAGAAACAGTTTGAGAGACCAGCCGGGTCTGTGTGGAGAAGGGAGGCTGTCAGAGATGGGCATAGGGTTGTCAGAGACAGCAGGTGTCTGTTTCACATGCAGTAGTACTTTCACCTCCAAGGTCATTTAACTTTGAGTCCTGAGTTCTCCAGCTTTTAAATAGGAATGAAATATCCTAGCATATCTTACGTTTAGTTATTGATGTTAAATGACTTGTCTAAGTCATTTTTTGGTGACATAGCCTTTAACTATCGTGGATGGGTCTTCAGGCAGAGGCCAGTTAAAGGCAGAGGCTGATGTGGGACTGGAAATGTGTTTTAGATCTGGGCTGGAGGGCTCTGAAGACTGCACCACAAGGAACAATTGCCACTGCAAGATTATGTTTACAGGATAATGCTCACACTGTCAATTTCTGTGTCTCACAGTATGTTTTATGTGTGCAGACAAAGAGCTAAACAAAATATGAGGTAACAAGTAGTACCACTAAAATTGTTCCTGAGCTGGCAATGGATCTTTGGTGGAGGTCACTGTTGACGTTAGTAAGAAATTCTTTAGAAGCAATAGGTGTAGTGAACTCAAAAAAATTTAAGGAATAGACAACTGACCAAACAAAATGTTCTTTCTTATGAAAAGGCTAAGACAACACAGACACTTCCAGCAGTGTTGTTCAAGAAGGAGAGTCAATTCAAAGGGGAAAAGAACTGTCATGAGGATATTTGTTTTTAAATTAAATTTTACTTCATTTTTTAAAGGTCACTGTGAGGATCTTGTAAGGTGCAATGAGGTGACTTTTCCACAGCTGGCGAGGAAGGCCGACACCAGCCACAAGCTGAGGATGCCCTCAGAAGAAGGTGGATTTGCACAGGACTCCCATGAGAGGAAGATGCTAGGCCAGAAGTGAGTGGGAAGTGAGAATCCTGTGGTTTTCTTCGAAGCCATAGGCAGCAATATTCAATGTTGAATTTGTGACATTGAAAGAAATTCTACTTTGAGCTTACTCATTGATTACTCCTGATCGTCGAGTTCTCACCCCATGGTCAGGGATGCAGAACTCACTACTTAATTCAGTCTGTCTCATTATGTGGCATTTGTTATTCTTAAGGGTCTTTGTTTAAAAAAGACTGCATTTAAAAATAATTTCTGGTGCTGCTGGGACCTGGATGTGGAGTTAGTTAGTGCTTAGCTTTCCAGGAGCCAAACAGAGGGTAGATGTGCGCCAGGCCATTAGGATGGAGAAGCAGGTGAAAACTTGTCTGGTGACGCACATGGGATCCTATTTCATACTTCCCTTCTTCTGACCTACCCAGGTCAGAAATAAAAATAAGAGAGAAAAATAAAAGAGAGGAAGGAGAGGCAATATTGAAAGATAAGAATATGGTAACTTTGCAGCCTGGAAATGCTTTATAGAGGAGGGGCCACAGGGCTTGGTCACTAATCAGGCTAGTCTTGAGGCTTGGCAAACAGACATGCTTCATTGAAGGCTGCCTGGAGATCTAATAAACTGTTTTTGGGTTTTGGGTGACATTTGTCTACTGTTGTTAGCACTAGTTTTATAATTGATGTAGTCCCCTAAAGGTAAGTTATGCAATGCTAGGGCAATGAGGGTTTAAGAAAAAACGTGATCAGTTGAATCTAAATATGATCTGGTGTACATTTGGGGCCTTGAGTCCATGGACGGTAGCTGCAAGGAGATGGCTTCCATATCAGTTTCCAGTCAGTAAATGAGTCAAAATTCCTCATACAAAGAACCCTAAGATGGAAAATGAAACAAGATGGCCTAATTTCAATTTCCTGATCCTAAATATACCACTGTGCTGAGAAGACACCCAGGCTTTGCCAACATCACCTACAGGTACATATCTGGTGAGACTGCATATTTTTTTCCACCCTTTTACACCTTAAAAGAAAAGCAGTGTCACTTGTGATGGTAGGATCACTCTACAACCACACGGTGGCATCTCCTGCCACCTTTGTCCTGGTGGGCATTCCAGGTCTGCAGTCTTCCTATCTTTGGCTGGCTGTCTCACTGAGTGCCATGTATTCCGTAGCCCTGTTGGGAAACACCCTCATCATAACCGTGATCTGCATGGATTCCATGCTACAGGAGCCCATGTACTGCTTCCTGTGTGTTCTGGCTGCTGTGGACATTGTGATGGCCTCCTCTGTGGGACCCAAGATGGTGAGCGTCTTCTGCTCGGGAGACAGCTCCCTCAGCTTCAGTGCTTGTTTCACTCAGATGTACTTTGTTCACGCGGCCACAGCCGTGGAGACAGGACTGCTGCTGGCCATGGCTTTTGATCGCTACGTAGCCATCTGCCAGCCCCTCCACTACAAGAGAATTCTCACCCCTCCTGTGATGCTGGGAATGAGTGTGGCCATCACCATCAGAGCTGTTGTATCCATGACCCCGCTGAGCTGGATGCTGAGTCACTTGCCTTTCTGTGGCTCCAATGTGGTTCCCCATTCCTACTGTGAACACATGGCTGTGGCCAAGTTAGCATGTGCAGATCCCATGCCCAGCAGTCTCTACAGCTTGATTTGTTCCTCCATTATTGTGGGTGCTGATGTGACCTTCATCGCTGCCTCGTATGTTTTGATTCTCAGGGCAGTATTTGGTCTGTCCTCAACGAATGCTCAGCGGAAAGCGTTAAGTACATGTGGCTCACACATGGGGGTCATGTGTCTCTTTTACCTACCTGGGATGGCATCCATCTACATAGCCTGGCTAGGGCAGGACACAGTGCCCTTACACATGCAAGTGCTGTTAGCTGACTTGTACCTAGTCATTCCTCCCACCTTGAACCCCATCATTTATGGTATTAGGACCAAAGAGATACGGGAGAGAACACAGAGACTGCTAACGTGCTTTGTCTTTGACCTTGGCAGACAGGGTTCTTGAACACAGAACTCTTCAGATCTTTAGCTTTCCAGACACATGGAAAGATGTTTTATAGATGAATGGAGTCAGATGGAGTTCCAAGATGAAGGTGTCAAGGCTATTACATTAAATTTCAGTTTCTAGCAAGAGTGTTATGCATATGCAGTGCCTGTGATAGTCTAGCTTTTTAATGGCTTCATTTAACTTGTAGGTATGAAAGATAGGCTTGGGGCCTTTCTTTCCTTAGTTTCTGACCCATATTTCTAAAACTTATATTATGCTACTTCCTCTGCTGTGGAAACTAGCTTCCCTCACTACACATTCATCTGCCTGATTTTGTTTTTACAACTCTTCTCTCATGTCATTATATGGAAACAACTGTTAGCACATGACCCCACTATTTAACCCACTGAGCCCACTCCAACTTGGTCATGGGATCACACTTAAAGTTACACATTCCCAGATAGGGTCTAGTTTATCTGAGACTATAAGCTTGAGATGAGCTTGGAAAGAGGAACCTGGGCATAGCAATTAAGCCATTTATCTAGGTGGTATGAAAGGAGTATTTCTTTGGTCTTTGGTACCAGTTCATTTTGCAAGCAAGCAACTTTAATGACTGAGCCATCTTCCCAGATCCTCCAGTTCACTTTGGACATCAATGCACATCAGTGGAACTAACTTCTGTATGTGCATTGAATTCACCGTTAAACTAGGTGGAGCTAATGTATGAAGACCACCTGTTAGATCTTAAGCAATATGAGCTAAGTGAATATGAGTCTGATATTGGATATTCTTTCTTCCTCATATACTGCTCAGTGTGGCTCAACTGTAATATATAATCCTAGCACACAGACCCACAAACACCACATAAGTAACTGTGGGCTGCACTCAGGAAGCATGCGGCGGGATGAAAAAGTTAATTGGTAACAAGATAGATAAATTAAATGGACTCTTTCTAAATTACCTCAGGTATCTGGAACCAAACATGTTTTGAATTCATCTTCAGTGTGTCTTAAATCAAGTAATCTACACATGTTAGAAGAAAATGATTTCATGGAAAGTTATAACATTTTAGAGTTGGAAGACATTTCAAAATCCCAATAAAAGAGATAAATCCAAAGAATGTTAAAATTCAGAATGCAAGAGCTGTGTTGAGATCAAGTGGTTATATCTGAATCTTTAGCAGTTCCTGTTTACTGATGGTGGAGGCACAGTGGACCGTACACAGAGTAGTGAACACTCCTTTTGACAAGACACTGAGTGGCCTTCTACTGCACACACTCCTAAAAATATGGACCACCCATTTCTAATTCCATGTTTACAGGAGTAGTTCTAGTATTGCTGAAGTTATAGTTCTGAGTAACTTACAAATATGTCAACTTTTTCAGATAAACCTGTTCCTTAATCACTTAGACAATATGCCCTTTGCTAGTATTGGACTTGTAACCTTCCAAGAATGTTTTCTACTTCTGAATATGAACAGAGAAGGAATCAGCTTCCTAAAACATCTTATAGTGACATGTCGCGATCCAAGAGAGCAGTTAAAAAAAAACAAAAAACAAAACTTTCCTTTGCAAACCCCCTAAGAACAAAAGACTATGTGGTAGTTAAATTAAACAATATCTGCTAAAATCTTCATTTAAAAAATTTATACTATTAAAGACAGCTGCTTATACACCTTCACCACTAAGCCTGACTACTTTCTGCATTCTAACTCAGAAAATGTGAGTTTTTTCTTTCCTCTTTTCCCTTTTTCTAAGCCTACTTGCTCTGACACTCTGGGCAATCTCAATTTTCTCTACAAAGACCCTCAGCCTGTACAGCTGGCCACACATTTCTATTGCTGATCCTGTCTGTTTTCTTGACTTCTAACTCAGAAATCGCAGCTCTCCTTGTGCCTCCTCCATCTCTTCCTGGCACTGCTGCAAATCTGGCTTGCTTGCCTTGTTGTTTTCTCTCTAAGGTTTCAATAGAACGGTCCTCAAGTCTCTTCAGAATCCAGCTTTAAATTCCTTTATCTACAAGACTAAGAAAGAGCCTGCAAAAGGACTCTTTCTCTTGGTGATAATGGAGCCACCATCTATCTGAATAAAGAAAAAAATCTGTAAGTCCGCACAAAATTAGTATGAAATGGAAAAAAGTCACTCCTATAAAATCACGAAGAAGAGAATATTTATTCTCCAAAATGGAACCCAGAAGTAATTGTCAAGAAATGACATTTTCAGTAGAATACAGGAATGTGTAATCTATGGAAAACAGGCTTTAAAATGTGCATTGTGTTTGAGAAGATATATCTTCTCTATATTTCTGCTCCATACATCCAACATCTAGAGAACCATCGTAACAGTGACAAGGGGCAGTAAAATGGGGCAAATACTTCACTTCAAACTTCATCATGTGTTTGTTTACCTTTGATATCAGACTAATAATATAATCATCTTTGGGAAGTAATTTCTTCTTTTCCAGAGTGAAACAGTCTATATGACATACAAGTTCATTGTACAGCTTGTAACTTATTGCTGAGAACTGGACATTTTTAATGATTTATGTGGCTGCTCTGATATTAGTTTCTCACCTTCCTCTGTTATTGTTACAGTTTAGTGAATTCCCTGACCTAATCCTTTAAGGTCTATAATTTTTGCCCAATATGGCTAATGCAATCTCCGCTCAGTTAGCGTACTGATTTACAAATGACTGGAGAGAGATTTCATTAATTGGCTGGTATCAATACACGTCTCAGTGTTTGTGAGAATCTCTCTCCACATAAGGGGATTTTTGGTGTGGTTCTTACAAGTCCAAATAGTATACATTCTTTTATTACTCTGGACAAAAGATTTATATATTTAGAAAGAAAAAGTCACATATTTTTCTTCTATAGACAGACTGAATAACTGAATATATTCATTTAGTCATATTTTATCCATAACACAATCTGATGTAAAGCAATCAAGGTATTGCCTAGTTTCTAGCTTCTTAAACTGTGGATAGTGAAACCACATGAAATTGTGTAACCAAATATAAGGATCATAGGAAATCTGGAAGCAATAAAAGGTTTCCTAATGCTCAGAACCAAACATTAATTCAAAATCAAATGCTAAGGAATCTGAGATGTTTCTGGCACTTCTTACTTGCTTTTATCACATGACTTCACTGCAGCCTTGGTTCTGAACATACAATATACACATTTTGCATTGTGCATGTTCATCACATCATGTGCTGCCAAAGGCTGCCAGAAATCCCTAGACTCAGACTTTAGACTATTTTCTATTGTGACTTGCAATGTTTTTTACTGTACATGCAAAGTTTACTACTTTCACGGAACTATAATAATTTAATTACAGATAACAGAGACAACTATTTCTCATCATTATTCTTCAGTATTAATATTTGACTTTATTTATATTTAGAATATTTGATTTTAAAGTGTTCTGCTTGACTTGCTGACTTGAGTTTCATAAACAGTCATGGTGGTTTGAATCAGATTTAAACTTATGTTGTCTGAATACTTCCAAAAATTTCTGAAATGGCCCTAAACCTACTTTTTCCATTTTTGTACATCACATTTATATGAGTGATGTGGTGGTTTGATTCAGGTGTCCCCCATGAACTTAGGTGTTCTGAATGCTAGGTTCCCAGGCAATTGGAAATTAAAGCCTCCTGGAGGGAGTGTGTTGTTGGGGGCGGGCTTTTGGGTGCTATAGCCAGTTTCCCCATGCCAGTGTTTGGCACACTCTCCTGTTGCTATGGTCTACCTTATTTTGGCCAGGGGATGATGTCCACCCTCTGCTCATACTATCATTTCCCCCTGCTATTATGGAGCTTCCCCTCGAGTCTGTAAGTCAAAATAACACCCCACTCCCGAAAGCTGCTCTTGGTTGGGTGATTTCTACCAACTATGTGAACCTGACTGCAACAAGTGACATCTCAGTGATGACAATCACAAACTCAAAATATAGATCACCTTTTGAAAAGTGTTGAAGGTCGTTTATATCATGCATTATCAAATATCCAGTCAAGATTTAATTCTTTATGTGAAAATCAGCAAGCCTACCTATCTCATCAGTGTGAAAATTTGCTTTCATTTTGATAAATGGTAAAATTGTATGTATACTAAAGCATGGTTTTAAAATAAATTTTCTTATGAATTGTTATCAGAAAATGGTTTATATACCTATTTCATATAACTATGAATTTGGGGGTCACATGAAAGTTTTTCAGGTGAAGAAGGGTCACAAGTAGAAAAAGTTTAAGAAGCTGTGGTCTCACTGGCATTCAAAACGAATTTCTTCCAAGTATATCCATTGGGATGGTTCCCCTGACACATGTCTTTTTCATTCATGTTGGCATTCTTATGGTAGTACATTCTTTTTCTTAAAAATTTTACAGAGAGAGAAAATGAGAATGGGTACACTAGGGCCTCTAGCCATTGCAAATGAAGTCCAGATGGATGCACCACTATGTGCATTTGGCTTACCCAGGTGTTCTGGGGAGTAGAACCTGGGTCTTGAGGCTTTGTAGGCAAGCACCTTAGCCACTAAGCCATCTCATCAGCCTGATACCCCATTCTTTATTGAACTATATACGTCCCCATGTGTACTTGTTCCCTGCCATAGCTACCCCCAGACAGAACTCCCGCTCCTTCTGATAACCTGCGGATACAGTCACACCCTCACCACAGCAAACTCAAAGCATGCTCATCTAGCTAGAGCTCAACAGTCATAACTGACCCTCATCCAATGTTTGGATTTTAAGATGTTACAATCAATCTGTATTTCTGGGAAGAAGTCTGTATTTCCTGGGAGAGTTTCAAAGCCAAGGACTTAACCCTTTGTCTCCTCCTTTTCCAGGATTCAGTTGGTTTATTCTTTCAGTGTTACTCCCTTCAAAGTGCAGGACCTGCATCTGTCAGCCTCTCTGTGAGTAAAACAAGGTGGGACAGAGTTGGTCTGTTTCATAGGACCGATCCCTCACAGCAGGTCGGAGAGGTCACTCTGTGTGACAGGAGGAAGACGACAGGAACTTCACCCTCAACAGGACTTCTTGCCTCCTCCTGGGAGGCATCACTTTTGAATGTTACAAAAAAAGAAAGTACACATCAACATAGTTTTTTTTTAAATTATAGGATAATTCAGTATTATCTAGTGTTTACTGCCCCTCAGGCAGAAAAATAAACATTGTTTTGTTTTGATTATAAGCATTTAAACACTTAAAAAGCATTTAACACATACAGTGTTTCAGACTGAAGTAGAATGGTGAAACTTGGCTTCATGCAGTTCTTAGGAGGGAAGTATAAAATCAACTACCCTATGCAGAAAAGTCTTCACTCTTAAGATTGTCCCTAAAAATCCATTGGTTTATGCTGCAACACAGAGAGAAAAACGTTTTCCTCCTGGCTATCCCTCACAGCACTGGACTGCTATGGGAGCTGTTGGGGGATAATAGTTGCCAAGAATGTGAATAAGCAGGTGATCCTGAGAGATTCAAAAATCAACCAGCCAGGCAGGAAGTACACACCTGTGCCAGAGTGGCACACAGCCTATGTGGGCAACCAACCGTTCTCAGATTGGACGTGAGACACACTCAGTGGGGGAGGACTCATACCTGGTACCAGGAACCAAGCCAGGTTAGCAAGGATAGGAAACCAATACATTCAAGAGAGCCTTCATTGCTCTTTGGCTAAGAAGAGTGGGGATACCCATCAATGAGTCTCTCAAATAACTATCCTTATCCCCTTTAATCCAAGCTACTCTTGCTTTTGGTTGGAGAATCTTCTTTATATTATAGATGGTAGAGAATACTGGGGAGAGCCAAACTCCATTAGTATAAGGAAAATAGCCAACTGCCTACCACGAGACTTCACCTCCATCACAATTGCCAGGGCCCAGGAGTCACTGCAGAGGAAGTGGTGACATGGTTACTGCTCTCACTGCTAGCCTGAAAACCAGTTCCAGGGCGATGATGATAGACACTGTGGTCACTCAAATGTCCTCAAAACAGAGATGCAGAGGCTACAGAGAATTCAACACAAAATTAGAATTTTAATACAACCACCAAGGCTCAGGGAACATGGTGGAAGAATGAGTGGAAAGATTGTAAGAGCCTCAGGGTAGGTGGTATTAGCCTGAGGCACCACCCTAAGAGTCTGATTGAGGCCTTCAGTATCCCACAATAAATACTAATGACCCCACTGAGAAGGACCCTCAGTGGAAGAGGGGCTGGAGAGGGGATATAAGAGTACAATCTTTTAATGAAAAAAATCAATAAATAATTAAAAAAATATTCATTGGTCTTAAGAATATGAATAAACTGCAGATTTATTTAACTTTGTAATTCTTCTAACAACTGTTACATGTAAATCAATAAATTATAGACAACCTTGCACATAAATTAATAAATTATAGACAACCTTGCATGTTAATAAATTATAGACAAATGAAACCAGAATACATTATATTTCAGACCACTTAACTCCTTAGTACATTCTGGGTTTAAATGAGTGTTAATGACCTATTCCTCAACACTGTTTGCTGGGGAATGCCCACACAGAGCCACAGAGTCCTATAATACATGTCAGCTCATCCCTTTCCCAGGACCAGGTCTTTGACTCGCAAGCCCACTTCTTGCCAAGCAATTGGTGGAAACCTCTCTCCTTTTATTGCTCGTTCTCAAGGTAGTGCTGTGAAGAGCCGGTTAAACACTGTGAGGTAAAATGGTCACCACATGTGGAAGCCGTGGTTTGCTTTCTTCCTTTTTCTGAAAAGAGCAAAGTTATGAGATGACTCTAGTATCTTTATCCCAACCCTACAAGGTAGAAGAATACATCATTATAAGCCAGACTACACTCAATTTTCCATGGAGGCTACTTGAAACCTCTCAAACACAAGAGATGTTGCAGATCCAAATGAAATTAAAGGCATGCAGACCTGTGACACTGTCTCATTTGAATAAAAAAAAATTTCACATTAAAAAAATTATTTATTTTTTTGAGAGAGCACAAGAGAGAAAGAGGCAGACACAGAGTGAGAATGAGAGAAAGAATGTATGTGCCAGGGCCTCCAGCCACTGCAAATGAACTCCAGATGAATGTGCTACCTTGTGCATCTGGCTTACATGGGTCCTGGGAAACTGAATCAAGGTCTTTTGGCTTTGCAGGCAAATGCCTTAACCGCTAAGCCATCTCTCCAGCCCCATTTTACTTTTCTTTCTTTCTTTTTTTTTTTTTTGAGGTAGGGTCTCATTCTAGCTTAGGCTGACCTGGAATTCACTATGTAGTCTCAGTGTGGCCTCGAACTCACAGTAATCCTCCTACTTCTGCCTCCCGAGTGCTGGGCTCAAAGGCATGCACCACCACGCCTGGCTCCATTTTACATTTTTTATGAAATTCTTGAATATATGTGCATAATAATATGTGTGAGTGTGTGTGTATGTTGAAGCCAAAAGGCTACCTGTTGTCCCATGCTTTTTATTTATTTAAGAGACAGAGAGTGAGCTGGAGAGATGGCTTAGCAGTTAAGCACTTGCCTGTGAAGCCTAAGGACCCTGGTTCAAGGCTTGATTCCCCAGGACCCACCTTAGCCAGATGCACAAGGGTGCACACGCGTCTGGAGTTCATTTGCGGTGGCTGGAGGCCCTGGCGCACCCATTCTCTCTCTCTCTCTCTCTCTCTCTCTCTCTGCCTCTTCCTCTCTCTGTCTGTCACTCTCAAATAAATAAATTAAAATAACAACAACAAAAATAATTAAAAAAATTGACAAGAGAGTGAGGAGGGGGAGAGAGGGGAGGGAGGGAGACTGTATGGACGTACTAGGTCCTCTTGCCACAAATGAACTGTAGATGCGTGTGCCGCTTTGTGCATCTGGCTTCACATGGATACCAGAGAACTGAACATAGGGTTGACAGGCTTTGGGAGCACAGTTAACTGTGAGCCATTGCCCCAGTCCAGTTCCATGCTTTTTAAAACTTTATGTTTAGACAGGGTCTTTCACTGGCCTGGGGCTTGCCAAGTTGGCTAGACTGGCTGGCCAGGGAATTCTAGGGGTTCACCTGTATTTGGCTTCTCACTTCTGGGATTCCAGGTACATGCTAATACTCATTTTATTTATGTGGGCCCTCGGGATCAAACTCCTGTTGTCATGCGTGTAAAGCAAGTGCTTTGTGGATTGAGCTAACACCCCATTTTTTTGCTTTTTTAATTTAATATTTATTAACATTTTCCATGAGTATAAAAAAAAATCCCATGGTAATACCTTCCCCCCCCCCACTTTCCCCTTTGACATTCCATTTTCCATCATATTACCTCCCCAACTCAATCATTATACTTACATATATACAATACAAACCTATTAAGTACCCTCCTCCCTTTCTTTCTCTTCCCTTTATATCTCCCTTTTAACTTACTGGCCTCTGCTACTAAGTATTTTCCTTTTCACGCAGAAGCCCAATCATCTGTAGCTAGGATACACATATGAGGGAGAACATGTGGCGCTTGGCTTTCTGGGCCTGGGTTACTTCACTTAGTATAATCCTTTCCAGATCCATCCATTTTTCTGCAAATTTCGTAACTTCATTTTTCTTTACTGCTGAGTAGAACTCCATTGTATAAATGTGCCACATCTTCATTATCCACTCATCAGTTGAGGGACATCTAGGCTGGTTCCATTTCCCAGCTATTATAAATTGAGCAGCAATAAACATGGTTGAGCACGTACTTCTAAGGCAATGAGATGAGTCCTTAGGATATATGCTTAGGAGTGCTATAGCTGGGTCATATGATAGATCAATCTTTAGCTGTTTTAGGAACTTCCACATTGATTTCCACAATGGCTGGACCATATTGCGTTCCCGCCAACAGTGTAGAAGGGTTCCTTTTTTTCCACATCCCCGCCAACATTTATGATCATTTGTTTTCATGATGGTGGCCAATCTGACAGGAGTGAGATGGAATCTCAATGTAGTTTTAATCTGCATTTGCCTGATGACTAGTGACATAGAACATTTTTTTAGATGCTTATATGCCATTTGTATTTCTTCCTTTGAGAATGCTCTACTTAGCCCCAAAGCCCATTTTTTGATTGGCTTGATTTCTTATTATTTAACTTTTTGAGTTCTTTGTATATCCTAGATATTAATCCTCTATCAGATATATAGCTGGCGAAGATTTTTTCCCATTCTGTAGGGTGCCTCTTTGCTTTTTTCACTGTGTCCTTTGAAGTGCAAATCTTTGTAATTTCATGAGGTCCCAGTGATTAATCTGTGGTTTCATTGCCTGAGCAATTGGGGTTGTATTCAGAAAGTCTTTGCCGAGACCAATATGTTGAAGGGTTTCCCCTACTTTTTCCTCTAGCAGCTTCAGAGTTTCAGGTCTGACGTTAAGGTCTTTAATCCATTTGGACTTAATTCTTGTGCATGGCAAGAGAGAAGAATCTATTTACATCTTTCTGCAGATATACATCCAGTTTTCCCAAAGCCATTTGCTGAAGAGGCTGTCTTTTCTCCAATGAGTATTTTTGGCATTTTTATCAAATATCAGGTGGCTATAGCTACCTGGGCTTACATCTGGGTCCTCTATTCTGTTCCACTGATCTACATGTCTGTTTTTGTGCCAGTACCATGCTGTTTTTGTTACTATGGCTCTGTAGTATAGGTTAAAATCAGGTATAGTGATACCACCAGCCTTATTTTTGTTTGTCAGTATTATTTTAGATATTCGAGTTTTTTTGTGATTCCAAATGAATTTTTGGATTGTTTTTTCTATTTCCATGAAGAATGCCTTTGGAATTTTGATAGAGATTGCATTAAATGTGTAGATTGCTTTCAGTAATATTGCCATTTTCACAATATTGATTCTTCTGATCCAGGAACAAGGGATGTTTCTCCACTTTCTAGTGTCTTCTGCAATTTCTTGCTTGTTTTAAAGTTCTCATTGTAGAGATTCTTTACTCCCTTGGTTAGGTTTATTCCAAGGTATTTTATTTTTTTAGATGCAATTGTGAATGGGAGTGATTCCCTGATTTCATCCTCTGTGTGTTTGTTTTAGCATATATGAAGGCTACTGATTTCTGTGTATTTATTTTGTATCCTGCTACATTGCTGTAGGTTTTGATCAGCTCTAACAGTTTGCAAGTAGAGACTTTAGGGTCCTTTATGTATAGAATCATGTCATCTGCAAATCATGACAACTTGATCTCTTCCTTTCCAATTTCTATCCCTTTTATGTGTGTCTCTTGCCTTATTGCTATGGCTAAGACTTCCAAAACTATGTTAAATAAAAGTGGGGACAGTGGACACCCTTGTCTTGTTCCTGATTTTAGTGGAAAAGCTTCCAGTTTTTCCCCATTTAGTAATATGTTGGCTGTAGGCTTGTCAAAAATAGCTTTTATTATATTGAGACATGTTCCTTCTATTCCCAGTCTCTGTAGGACTTTTATCCTGAAGGGTTGTTGGATTTTGTCAAATGCTTTCTCTGCGTTTAATGAGATGATCATGTGATTTTTGTCCTTCAACCCATTTATATAATGTATTATATTTATAGATTTGTGTATATTGAACCATCCCTGCATCTCTGGGATAAAGCTTACTTGGTCAGGGTGAATGATCTTTTTGATATACTCTTGTATTCTGTTTGCAAATATTTTGTTGAGAATTTTTGCATCTATGTTCATGAGAGAGATTGGTCTGTAATTTTCTTTTTTTTTGTTCTACCTCTGCTTGGTTTTGGTATCAGGGTGATGCTGGCCTCATAGAAGGAGTTTGGTAGAATTCCTTCTTTTTCTATTTCCTGGAAAAGTTAAGAAGCAATGGTGTTAGCTCTTCCTTAAAGGTCTGGTAAAATTCAGCAGGGAATCTATCTGGGCCTGGCTTGTTTTAGTTGGGAGATTATTGATAACTGTTCAGATCTCCATGTTTGTTATAGGTCTATTTAAGTGATTAATCTCATTTTGATTTAATTTAGGTAGGTCATATAAATCAAGGAAAGCATCCATTTCTTTCAGATTTTCATACTTTGTGGAGTATATGCTTTTATAGTATGTCCTTATGATTTTTTGAATTTCTCTGGAATCTGTTGTGATGTTACCTTTTTCATCTCTGATTTTTATATTTTTTGTCTTTTCTCTCTTTCTTTTGGTCAGATTTGCTAAGGGTTTATCAATCTTGTTTATCCTTTCAAAGAACCAACTCTTTGTTTCATTAATTCTTTGGATTTTTTTTGTTTCTATTTCATTAATTTCTGCCCTAATCTTTGTTATTTCTTCCCGTCCACTGATTTTTGGTTTGCCTTGTTCTTCTTTTTCCAAGGCTTTAAGGTGAAGCATTAGGTCATTTACTTGTGACCTTTCTAATTTCTTAATATAGGCACTTAAGGCTATAAATTTACCTCTTAGAACTGCCTTCATTGTGTCCCAGAGATTTTGGTATGTTGTAACACCCCATTTTTAATTTGTAAAATCTCTTATCTGCTGAAGATTTGTAAGTAATAACTTAAGGCTGTTTTAGTCTCCACATCCATAAAGTAAAAATTAAAACTATGGCTCATGAGTGTTTTGAACCTGCCCCTGAGAGAAGCGGTAGGCCAGGACAAGGTCTCCTCCACGTCTCAGAGCAGTGTTCCATTTGCTCATTCTTGGGGGCAGGGGCAGTGGAGGGCAGGGAGGCATACTGTGTGGCCTGGGCAAGTTTTGTGTTCTGAATGACACAGTGTTTCTCTAGTGAGGAGGGAAGAAGGGCGTGACCAGAGTTTGGTCAGTAACACCAGCCTCAGATGGCCTTAGCGTGACAATCAGATCTGTATATGCACATCATTCTCTTGCTGCATTGGAAACCTCCACTTGAAAGCTTTTTTGAAGTCTGCACCCAATTTGCCCTCGTCACTGCCTTGATTATGGCACTACCGTGGGCAGCAGGGATGCTGCCCTCAGCTCCACAATGCCGGGATGAACACCCCAGCCAAACACACTTCATGGGAGGAACGGGTTTATTTCAGCTTACAAATTCAGAAGCCCCATCCATGGCAGAAGAAGCTGGCCCCCTTTCACAGACCCACATAGAGAGAAACCACCAAAAAGACAGCAATCACCAAAATGTAGCAAGCATGAACCCAGAGCTCAAACTGCTCTGCACACACCTTTGGGCTGCAATTCAGATCCACCCCCAGGGACACGATCGGGCTGGAATCCAGGATCCACCCCCAGTGACACCTCCTCCAGCCAGGCAGCTGGAGACCCAAGTTACAAGCTTAATAAAACACCTGAGTCTATGGGCAACATACATACATAAATAGCATTCTCTTCCCTCCCCCAACTGGAAAACTCCACTTAAAAGCTGTTCTGAAGTCTGCATCCAATGCATCCTCATCACTGACTTAATTACGCACTAGTTAGGAACCAGGGAGGAGGCACGTGGGCAGCAGGATGGACACAGCCCTTTCACTATCATGGGAAATGCAGCATTGCAAATGCTTTTCTGACTGGGTTTTGCTTTTCAATGCATGGTAGCAACAGACTACAGTGACAAGCAGAGGAATCTCTGGGTTCAGGGCTTGAATAAAGGGGATGCTTGTCATTGGTAGCATCTTCCAACAGCCCTGTGTGCCAGATTCCAAGGGCTCTGATTAGGATGTTGGCTGTCCTAGTCCTCCCCATCCAGGGAGCAAATGGTCAGGGGAGCAGTGTTGTTGATGCCAATGCTGTAGCAGGGACTGAAATAGGGAAGGAGGCGCCCAGGGAAGGGACAGTGGGGGAAAGTGAAAATGTGGGAGCCACTGTCAGTCACATTGTAGAAGGAGATATGATGGGCCTCGTAATCTAGGAAGATTCCTACCCGATGTGGAGGGACTTGCAAGGACAGGAGAGGGTATTCATCAGTGCCTGCCCGGTACTCAGTCCCCTTCCTCAGCCTTATTACCCAGAATCCATAGTGGGGGGATAAATAGACCACCTCCTTCCGGTCTACATCTTCCTTACACACTCCCAGGCCCCATTCAGACCTGTCTCCCACCTCTACCTCCCAGTAGTGCAGGCCTGAAGAGATGCACTGTTTTCCCAAGACAATGTTATAGCGGTAAAATCTCTCCGGGTTGTCGGGCAGGTCCTGCTGGGTGTCTCCGTAGCGTACACTCTTTCTGTCCTCGGACACGATGAGGCGGGAATAAGCTGTGTCTGGATCCAGGCACACATCCACTGTGGAAAAAGATCCTGGTTGGTAACACTGACAATGAGTAAGGGGCTCGTGGGAGGTCCCTCGATAAATGCAGCCACAGATTTCTCAGCGACGGGTGGGATAATGCTACCAGACAGTTACCTAGAAAGCACTGAGTTGTTTTCATCTCAATTAAAGGCAGCCCTCCCACTGCCCATCACCGTCTCCCAGGATCCATTACGTGCGTATGTCTTCAGGATCTCTCTCAGTCCCAGCACGAGACAATTTGTCTTCAGCTCCAGAGAGACTGGCTCTGGCCGTTGCAGGCTCCAAGATTCGTTCCTGCAGAGGAAGGTGATCTTTGGGTCCAGGAGTCCCGGGTCTGCCACATGGGACCTTTCCTTAGTTCAGGGAAGAGTGGCTTGTCCAGGGACAATACAGCACCTCTGCTCAGCAGAGCAGAGGTGTAATTGATGATTGTCTGTTTGTGACACAGAGACAAGAACTTCTGCGTCCCCATGCTGTGGCAAGGGTTAGGTGTGCTGTGACAGCTGGAGAGGAAGAGGAGTGCTGTCGAGGAGAAAGGCTCACACTCAGAGCTGGAGGCCACAGGAGGCTGTTTTCTTTCCTTGGGTCATTTATTGGAAATGATCTATTTTATGGATGTTAGTTGAAATTCTTATTGGTAAGAGCAGAAATGCGTTTGATGAAGTATGAAGAAGGAGAAGAGAGCTCAGCAGAGTATTCAGCCAATAAGAGTCTAGGAGGGAGGAGACTGATTCAGCATCTGCTTTCTGTAGGAACCAGTCTACATCCCTTCTCCACTTCTGGCCCTGGACAGGCTCCTTTATGCCCTGTAAGGCTGTCTGGAGGTTCTGAGGATTGGCACATACCTGTTTAAGGCTTCCTGAACACCCTAGAAGAGAAAAATGCAGCACGTGACTATGTTCGGAGGGACCAGACACTGACTCTGGAATAGGGTTTCTCAGAGACAGACATGCCAAGGCTGGAGGGAAGCAGTGTGGGTCTACAGGGGCAGGAGCCTGTGGGAGGACCACAGAGCAGACCTGGCTGAACAACTTCGGGGGCCCCTTCTCAAGACTCCAGGGGTGGGGCTGAAACGCCACCACCCTTCCAGAGCACCTGCTGTTTTCCTATCTCTAGCTGGGGACAGAGGCCAGGTCATCCACTAGAAGAGGGAAGAGGGAACAGAGAATATTAGCTGGGGGGCATATGGGGTCCTTGGCGGCTGGGCAGAAGCAGGAGCAGCCAGTCCTTCGGGGATGGATCTCACGCCATTGACAGCTCTCGCTCAGGCTTCCCAGGCAGGGCCGCTACTCACCGGCAGCATCCAGCGGACGGGCCGCTGGGACCTCTCTTCTAGCTCTGCGATCATCCTCCACAGGGCCTGGCTCTGCCGGGTGAGCTCGTCACGACTCAGCTCCAGCTTCCGAGTCGTCTCCCTCTCTTCTTCCTCTAGGCTGGCCAGTGCGGCAGCTGCCTCCACCTCCACCTGCCTCCCCGCAAGCTGCTGTCTCTTTAGTAACTGCCTGTATTTCTCAAACTCCTGTACGATAGTCCGCTTTCTCGTCTCCACCTGCACCTATGGAGTCAAGATCGGAGTCTGCAACGTTAGTGTTAGCGGGAGGACCGCCGAGAGTTAAGGATGCCGGCACGTACTCAGACATTCACCATGAGATGTTTTGGGTGGAACTGTGTACTGGGCGTTATACGAGCAAAGATAAAAGATATGCCCCATAGCCCCAGGGCACGGCTGATACTGGTTTCCTTCTTTAGGTAGAGTACTCTCTTACATGAGACGGGGAGGACCAGAAGTATTAATATTTATTTTGGAACACATACACACGTATTCCCAGAGTTCTTACCCATCCCTCCCCCCCGCCACACCTGGTCATGCTAGACCTGCTACTACTCTGGTTCCCCCTCCTGGTGTGGTCACTGATGGTGCCTCTGGGCTGAGAGAGAAGACCACTTCGTGCCCAGGACCCCCTCTGGGCACACTGCCCAAGGACTCTCCCTCACAGGGCAGTTTCTCCATAAAACCCTCGCCTTGGCCCTCACTGACTTTCTTTCAGATTTTCTAGATCCAGGCCAAGTGCAGCCTCTCTTTTTCTCCCCTCTTTTCCCTCTCTAATCTTCCTTTCCTCTTTCTAGTACCCACCCCCTTTCTCTCCTCCTCTCTTCCTCCCCCTTTCTTCCATCTCCCCCTTTACAATAAAATCTCGAGGCAGGAAGCTGTCTGAGCCCCTGGATCCAAAGCTTCCCTCCTTTTTTGTTCAGCTCATGCTCTATTCTGGTATTAAATGAGACCCTGGGCCCAAGAAACTGCCAGTCTTGGTCCTCTACTGCGAAGCCGGAACCTGAGTATGTTGAGAATGGGTCCCAAGTCTAAACATGTGATTTTTTTACATTTCATATACATATTATATACATAGCCTGAAGGTAATTTTATAAAATACTTTTAGTGTGCTTGCATTTTGCAACCCATTTTTTGGATCACTTTTGAATTCAAGGCACTCAAAATGTACCACTCTTACTGATGAAAGTAGAATTCAGGTATTATTAATTATTACTATTATGATTGCTATTAGTTTTTTCGTTAGGCAAGGTAGGTCTTGCTATGGCTGGTCTAGAGTTTGCTATGCAGACCAAACTGGTCTTGAAATTGTAGCAATCCTCCTGTCTCTGTTTCCTAAATGCTGGGATTATAGGCACGCCCCACAACACCCTGCATCAGGATGTCATCTTGGTCTCATTGGATCTGGATTACTTTTCATTTTCAGAATCTCAACCAGATATGTTATGTATATAGTTTCTAGCATGGTGTAACTTGACTATGCAGTTAGAATGTTTTTGTTTTCTCTAGCATTTTTTTATGTTCAATGTACTATTTTAGATCACTTTGACATCACTTTCTCTCGATCCAGAGAGTTTCATAGTTATTGGCTTTAAATGTATTTCAGAAGTAGTTTTCTAACATTTTGATAAACGAACTCTTAGCAACTATGTTTCATTAGGGAATGTGAAACAGAAACTATGTCTTTTTGCCATTATGCAAGTCACTCCCATGAGTTAATGTGCTTGTGAGGCACACACTTTACTCATATGAGGACATGGGGTCATTATTACATCACAATCTGCATGCTGAAACTGAAAAGTTACATGGCCTAAGGAAAAAGGAAAGCCAGAGTTAGGACTTTAGTTTCTCTTGAAGCCCCTCTACAGATGAATGACACAAACTTTTTTTTTTTTCATGTGGCAACCTGCCTTCCAGTTGTCGGCTCGTTTCCTCTCACTGACTTCCAGCTTCCAGGCCTCTTCTTGCTCTTTCCTCAGACGTTCCAGAGCCTCATGGAGTTTCCACTGCAAGAGACACAAAGTTCATGAGGCCACTTCATCTGAAAAAGAGGCTTCCTCTTGTTGGTTGGTGACAAGAAAAACAATGTCCTTCAGGAAACAGGCCAGAGTAAGTGCTGAGAGAAAAGGGAATGCCACAGAGGGCACAGCCTGTCCTCATGACCCCCAGGGTAGAGCTGTGGGCTGAGAACCATCTTAACTCCCACAGTCTCCAAAGTGTACTTGAAGTAGAAGAAAATGTCCATCTCCAACTTTTCTATGAAAAGAACATGTTGGACTTTCCTACTTAAGCCTTCTTTTCTGATCTATCTTGTTCTCTATGGTCTCCCAGAACCTTGCTGTGGACAGTGTGGTCCAGGGTCAGCAGGGTAAACACTGATTGGGAGCTTGTTAGAACTTCAGATACTCTCAAAGTAAAGATCCACTATATTTTTGTCTTTTGGTTTCTTTCTTTTTTTTTTTTTTTTTTTCGAGGTAGGGTCTCACTGGCTCAGGCTGACCTGGGATTCACTATGTAGTCTCAGGGTGGCCTTGAATTCTCAGAGATCCTCCTACCTCTGCCTCCCGAGTGCTGGGATTAAAGGCGTGCGCCACCACACTCGGCTTGTCTTTTGGTTTTTTTGAGATAGGGTCTTGCTTTTTAGCCCAGGCTGACCTGGAATTCACTATGTCCAACTCATGGTGATCCTGGATTAGAAGCATGCACCACCATGCCAGGCGAGATTCACTTTTAATGTTTTACCCATTTATCTTGTTGAGAGAAAAGCTAGCTCAGGGGATTTGTCTTACATTCTTGTCCTCTAATCTTTCTTTCTTTCTTTTTTTTTTTTTCTTTATGAGGTAGGGTCTCACTCTAGCCCAGGCTGACCTGGAATTCACTATGTAGTCTCAGGGTGGCTTGAACTCACAGTGATCTCCTATCTCTGCCTCCTGAGTTCTGGGATTACATGCATGCACCATAATGCCTGGCTTTTTTTCTCTTTCTTTTTGCCCCCTAATCTTAACTCGAAGAAAAACATTAGGATAGGACAAGATCATTGATCACTAAATAACTGTAATAATGGTTATTACAATGTGTCAGCATAAACATCCAAGAAAAGAGCAAGAAGCCTGAATGCTGGAAGCTGACAAGGGCAGATATAAAGAAGGAACAGGTAAGATGGTTGCCTGCAAAACCTATCAATTGGGTTTGACTCCCCAGTGCCCATGTGAAGGCACATGCGCAAAGTGAAACATGTGGCTGGAGTTCATATGCAATGGCTGGAGGCCCAGGCATGCCTATCTCTCTCTCTCTCTCCTTGCAAATAAATAAATAAAAAGCATATCTTTTTTTTTAAGAAAAAAGGAAAAGAAGATGCAACAGAAATGACTTTCACAAAGTGGGGTAAAATGGACTTGGGAGATAAAGAGAAGAGCCCTGTCCACAGAGCAAAACCCAGGTTTTACTCTTTTGTCTTCTTTCAACCAACTTAACCTGAAGTCAAAAGAGACATGAGAACAAAGATGCTGCTTTAATGTATTCATAGTGCTTAAGCAGACCTGGCATTGGGAACTCAATCCTAAGTGACCCCTTATGGTTTGTTCTAGCTCCAAAATAAATGATATTAATGCCAAATTTCTAAATCTCTAACTTGTCTTAAAAATGATGAGGTTAAAATGACTCACTCAATGTCAAATGTATGACATTGCAAGGGGATGTCTTCAGGTCTTGATACATCCAAGACATCCAGAAATCCAAACTAAAACACGGTCCCCTCAAAGTTTCAATACTGAAAACGTCTTTTTGTTATTAGGCAATTCTATGTTGGGATTTGGAAAGTGGGTGGGGAGGAAGTAGAAGAGAAAGAAATCCAAGAAGGTCACATAGGTGGTTCATTGGTAGAAATCAAAGGTCATGAATTCAGAAAAGATAGAACTCAGTAGATTATATTCAGAGATCTGTTGATATCGGCAGCCTAAGGAATTACGGTTGGGTGTTATGGTGGTTTGATTCAGGTGTCCCTCATAGACTTAGGTGTTCTGAATGCTAGGTGTCCAGCTGATGGAGATTTGGGAATTAACACCTTTTGGAGGCAGCGTATTGTTAGGGTAGGCTTACGGGTGTTATAGCCAGTTTCCCCTTGCCAGTGTTTGGCAGATTCTCCTGTTCCTGTTGTCCACCTTATGCGGGCCAGGGGGTGATGTCCACTGTCTACTCATGCCATTGTTTTCCCTGCCATCATAGAGCTTCCCCTCGAACCTGTAAGCCAAAATAAACCTCTTTTTCCCACAAGTTGCTCTTGGTCAGATGATTTCTACAGGCAATGCAAACCTGACTACATCAGTAAAATGGTACTGAGGAGTGGGATTGCTGCTAGACACCTGTGTGGCTTTGGCCTCTTGGAGCTTATTTTCAAGAGGAATGTGGAGGGATTTGAAACCATGGCCTAAGAGACACCTTAAAGTGCTGTAAATACAGCTTGATGGACTATTCTGGTCAGAGTTGAAAGACCTGAATGCAATAAGAACTAGGGACTCTGAGGTTTGGCTTATGAGGATGAGAAAGAGCTTTGCTTGGATGGGGCTAGAAGGTGTTTGTGTGAGAAGCTTGCTGTTATGCCTGTGTCCTGAGAAGTTGTGCAGGGTTGCTTTGTATAGAAATGAATTGGTGTGAGCAGAGGGATATGGTATAGAAAAAAGAAAAAAAATCTTTGAGTGAACTGCTGCCCATTCAGCTGCAACTGAGAGATTATAACCTTTGAGATTGGGCTAGCTGACCTGCACTGGGGCAACAGGAAGAATGTAGACTCTTTTGAAGGGGCCTGAGTGCTGAAGAAGTGTCCTGTTCTTTAAAGTCTGTTTTATTCTCCCCTGGATTAACAAATTGGCACCCTACCTGGTATTGTGGAGTATAAGAAATGCAGGAATGAGAGGGTCATTGAGTTCGCAACACTGTCTTGTGTTTTGGAAATGGCCATGGGCAGTGTGAAGCAGGTTTGCCTCCACAAAGACCCCATGGGGCCATGAGGATGAACCGTGGATTGCAGTGGAGATCCAGGGGAGATGCCAGGACCATGGGATGGCTGCTAAGAAAAGCTGCCAGCCCTGATGAAGTTTTCCAGGACTGTGAGTAGCCTAGCTGGAGGGGCAGAATTGAAACTCTAGAGACTTGTTGCTAGATATAATTATCAGACTTGGAGACTTGTCACTTGTTGGACTTGGAGCTAGAGTTTGGTGTTTGCCCTGTTTAAATCATATATTGCTTGAGTATTTCTTTGCTATGGCCAAAGCCATATTTTGTAGTGTGAATGTTTATTCTGTGACATTATGGTTTTTGTGAGGTTATTTTTTGGTATTATGGCTCAGTTAAAAGATGTCGGACTATACTATGTATGATGTATGAACATCAGTGGAGTTGATAAAAACTATGGGGACTTTTAAAGTTGTACTGAATGCATTGTATGGATCATGTATGGATATCAGTTTATGGGGGTCGGGGTGGAATGTGGTGGTTTGATTCAGATGTCCTCCATAAATTTACATGTTCTGAATGCCAGGTTCCCAGCTGATGGAGATTTGGGAATTAAGGCCTCTTGGAGGTAGTGTATTGTTGGGGGTGGGCTTATGGGTATTATAGTCAGTTTCCCTTTTCCACTGTTTGGCACACCCTCCTGTTCCTGTTGCCCACCTCATGTGGGTCAGGGGGTGATATCCATCCTCTGCTCATGCCATTGTTTGCCCTGCCATCATGGAGTTTCCCCTTGAGCCTGTAAGCCAAAATAAACATCTTTAATCCACAAGCTGCTCTTGGTTGGATGACTTCTATCAGCAATGCAAAGCTGATTGCAACATGTTTGATATAGAGATGAAAAAGTGAAGGGAAGAGGCAAGACTGGACTACCTTATAGTCCCAGGCAGCATCCTCCATGGGCACAACACTGTGGTTCTTATGCTCTGGGGACTGGCTACAGGCCTCACAGGCCATCACGCCATCCTCTTTGCAGAACATCTTCAGCTGTTCACTGTGGAACTTACACACATCACCTTCCATCCCTGTCTCTGAACACAGACCCAGCAGACGGACTTTTTCTACAACACTGGCCAGCTGCCAATTAGGCCGCAAGCTCCTTGGCTGTACAGGAGCTCGGCAAAGGGGACAGGTGGAATCCAACTTCTGGGGTCCTCTTGGGACCTCCCAGAGTCCAGAAAGACAGCTACGGCAGAAGGTATGGCCACATGTGATGCTCACAGGTTCCCTCAAGAGTGTCATGCAGACGGGACAGGCCAGTTCTTCCACAACGGCTTCCACCAGTCTTGCAGGATCCATGGTTTCTCTTCACAACCATCTCAAAACATGAATAAAACCAGAAAGAGGTATTGATGACTATGAAGAATAAAAGAAAAATAGAAAAAAAAAGCAGAACAGAGATCAATAAAAATGATAGTTAGTGACATAAGAATAACCTTTCTTTTGGACCCTGTATTGGCCTTTTATTTCATCTCATACCTCCTGCCTAACAGAGGAAGCAGATTCTGGGAGTCCAGTTTTTATTTTGAAATTTTTAATAAATGTTTTGGTTTTACAAGGTAAGGTCTTTCTCTAGCCCAGGCTGACCTGGAATTCACTATGTAGTCTCTGGCTGGCCTTGAACTCACAGCGATCCTCCTACCTCTGTCTCCTCTCCTTGAGTGCTGGGATTAAAGGTTGTGCCACCACACCTGGCCCAGTTTTTATTTGGTTCTGATTTTCTATTATTCTCATAGTAATCATGCTCCATTCACCAGCTAGACTAAAGGCACATGAAATGAGGATTCTCAGTATCCAGAAAAGGGCCACAAATGCCTCCAATCTTCCTCTAGTGTATTTAATTGTACATTTATCAAGGTGCAAAAACAAAACAAACAAAAAACCCAAATGCCAGAAGCTCATTGCCTAGACGCTCAAATTGATTTATGTAGCCCATCAAAGTGTACGAGAACTAGCAGATCTCTCGTTGTGCCCTACACATTGCTGCCCACTTCTCTAGCATGACATTTTTATCATTCACCAATGTGCCAAGACACTTTCCTCCACATTTAGTGGTGTATGTCACAAGCAGATGTGAAATAACGTCCCTTGGGACATAAAAGCTAAGCTCACTTGATAAGTGAATATACATTATATATATTACATATATATAGTTTTGACTGTTTCCTAGGCCACATGTCAGGGTCAGTTTATTGGCTCACTTGGAAGTATTTATTCACTCATCTTGTAAGTTTGCACTGCTGTATCCTTAACACCTAAACAGAGCCTGTCATGTGTACACTGCTGAATTTATGTTTATGAAATGAATAAACCATCCGTAAAAACAGTTTCTAAGCCCAAAATGCCTTTTTAACTGATTAGGTAATTGAAAGTATAAACCAATAATAGGAAACACCCTAGAGCAGGCGTGTGCATTTTACATAGATAAACTCGGTTTACTTCACAACTCAGGGCAGGTTCTTGGCTGAGTTCCACTACTTTAGTTAGGGAAAATTACCTAACATCTCTAGCTTCAAGAGTTATTTTCTATGTTGTTCACTATTATTTCTCCAATGCCATTACCTTTTTTTTTTTTTTTTTTTTTTAAAATACATGACTTAAGTGTAAATATTGAGCTGCAGCTGCTGGCAGGCAGAAGTGTTAATATCCTCTCCTAAGTCTATGCGTGTTCTGCCGGAAGGGGACGGTATTGCCTACACATGACAGGACAAGAGATTGACTTGTCTCACTTCAAGCTACCGAGTGGACGAATCAAAAATATTTGCAAACTGAGAGTTGCTGCCAGTAGAAAATCTAGCTGATTTTTTTTTATTATACATAAGTTACTTTGATACAACTTAAATAATTAAACGTCTCGCTTCCAAGGTGACTGTGGCGAGGGGAGTCAATCTGGGAGAAGGCACTGCAGGAGGAAGGGGCGGAGCCTGCAAGGACCCCGGGAGACGGGCCCGAGGGCGGGGGCGGCGGTCCACCCAGGGCAGAGGAGCGGCTGACAGTACCTTGCTGACCTCAGGGCGCTGGAAGGACCCCGGACACAGTGGGGTCCAGGGTGCCTGACCTGTGCCTTCCAGGCCGCAAGGGCCTCCCCACGCCTCCTCCGCCCGGGCCCGCCCTGCGTGGAGAAACCAGAAGTGAGCATCGGGGTTCCTGGGAGTCCCGGGGGTCCCGGGGGTCCAGGGGGTCCCGGGTCCACAAGTGCCGGGAGCGACCGGCCCCGAGCTGCGCTTACCTAGAGTCCTGGACCCGAGCTCAGCGACCCAGACCAAGGCAGCCGGGGGCGGCCCGCCACGCCTCAGGCCACGCCCACGGCGCCGGAGCCAATGAGGGAGACGAGTGCGCCACAGCAGCCAATCATCGACGGGGGACCAGACACCCTTAGCCAATTGGAGATGGGCAGGAAGTCCGGCGCCTCTTGCAGAGTGTCAGTGTTTTCTGTACTTTCTTCTTTCTTTTTATTTTTTTTTGGTCTGGCCCAGTTCCTCGCTCAGAGCCGCTTAAATTTTAAAGGGGCACAGAAGTCAGTTCCAGGACTTTTCGAAGCGTTGAGGGTCTGCATTAAAAAAAGGGGTATTGGGCTGGAGAGATGGCTTAGCGGTTAAGCGCTTGCCTGTGAAGCCTAAGAGCCCCGGTTCGAGGCTCGGTTCCCCAGGACCCACGTTAGCCAGATGCACAAGGGGGCGCACGCGTCTGGAAATCGTCTGCAGTGGCTGGAAGCCCTGGCACGCCCATTCTCTCTCTCTCTCTGCCTCTTTCTCTGTCACTCTCAAATAAATAAATAAAAATAAACCAAAAAATAAAATAAAATAAAATAAAATAAAATAAAATAAAATAAAATAAAATAAAATAAAAGGGTGTTTAGGGCAGGGAGAGGTGGCTCAGCGGTGAAGACACTTGCCTGCAAAGCTTAAGGACCCAGGTTTGATTCCCCAGTGCCCACATAAAGCCAGATGCACAAAGTGTCACATGCATCTGGTGTTCATTGGCAGCGGCTGAAGATCCCAGAGTGCCCATTCTCTTTCTCCCTTCTATGTCTCTGCTTGCAAATAATAATAATAATAATAAAGCATTTTTAGAAAAGGCTGTTTATACAAAGTGGGTAGGAGTACCCTGGACATGCATGGTCTCCCCACTGCCTCATAGGGACTGACTGAGACCTTCATGACCCCTCAGTAAAGACCATAACCCACTGAGGAGGGTGCCAGGGAAATGGAGGCAGGGCAGAAGACATGCCTGTGAGGGCATAAAAGACTATATAACCTGTTATAATATAAATTAAATTAAACAAAAAGGCTGTCCACTTTCTAGTTTTTGAAAAAAAATATTTTTTGTATATTTATTTGGGAGGGAAGGAGGGAGGGAGAAGGAGGGGATGAGGGAAGGAGAGAGAGAGAGAGATTGTGTGTGAGTTAGAAAGAAAGAAAGAGAAGGAGAAGAAAGAGAATAGAGAATACCAGGGAAAGAATAAGAGGCATCCAGAGAGCTAGAAATCCAGTGAGGGATTTCTGGGAAGAGGCGGGAAACTGCCTTGTGAGGGAGGGGCCTTGGGCGTTGTGCTGATACAGGGGCTGGGTGGAGGTAGCATTTCCTCTCTCCAAGTTCCTGCCTCCACACCTTCCCTGCGTGACGGACTGCAACCTTGAGCTAAACCAAAATTAGCTCTTCTGCTGCTTTCTGTTAGGTCTTGGTCACAGCAGTGATGAAGCAAGGAATGCAGTCATTTACCTCTTTTTGAGGCAGTCTGTCATTGGCCCGGAGCTTACCAATTAGGCTGGACTAGACAGCCAGTGACCTCTTGGGAATCCACCCACCTCCGTGTCCCTAGCAATGGGATTACAGGCCATGTGCTGTCAGGCCCAGCATTTTACATGGGTGCTTGGGATCCAAACTCACTTCCCACGCTTGTGAGAACACTGTACTGACTGAGTTATCTCCCCAGCGCTCAACAATTATGTTTTCAGTAGCTCATTAATCAAAGAAAAATGACATAAAACTTAATCCTAACATGTTAGAAATACGCTTTAATTCACTTAGACACTATAAACATTGCAAAAATGTGTTGTCACGAGAAAAGTTTCCCATTAAAGACAAGTACTACTGCTTAAAGAATACTGGAGAAGTATCTCAGTGCTTCCTTGCACAGCAGAATGCATGCATGCAGTGCATAAAATGAAATGTGCATATGCACAAGCTGGTCACGCCTACAATTCTAGCACTTGGGAGTCTGAGGCAGAAGAATTCAAAGTGGGAGACCAGCCTGGCTGATGACGCAGCAGGAACCTTTCTTGGAATAATAAAAAAAAATGCACATAGACTTAAATAGATATAAACATGAGACAGTGATGAATACTTAAAAATTGTCAATAATCCAACATTTAATTGAAGAAGTCCAAAAACAAATTACAAAACTCTCTTTCTAGTTTATTTTGATTTTTCATTTTGAGTATAACTTTTAAAGATTCTCTTCATTTTGTGATTTATTTATTTTTATTAATTAATTTTGTACTCAGTGAATACAGTCAAGTTGGTACCATTGTTAGCCTCTTACCTGTCCTCCCTCCTCCCCCTGGACCCTCCTTGTTGAGGTATGCCCCGGCCAGCAGGGAGTTGAACAAGGACTCGAGGAGAAGCTAACCTGAGTGAAAAAAGGCAAACAGACACAAGAAGGAGACTATGCTAGGTGTTTGTCAAGGCCTTGAGATTTTATTTTTTCCACGTAGGTTTATATAGGGTTGTAGGGGGAAGGAGATACGGTCAGGGCAAGGAGTTGTACGGGGAAGGGGAAGTGGTTAGGACAAAGATCACAGAGTTATTGGTTAAACCGCAATGCCTTTGTTTCTTCATCAGCTACCGGCAGGATGGGGGAGTGTTCAGCCAGGCGTACAATCCCATTGTTTCTGGTAGTTGAATATTAGATGAGGAAGTAGAAACTCAACTTGCAACATGGCAGTCTTTGTTTCTGGTAGTTGAATATTAGGTGAGGAAGTAAAAACTTAACTTGCTATATGGCGGTTTCTGTTAACATGGCCGAGGTTTGGTTCATAGCTCCCAATAAGGTATATGGGTCATGCATTATGGTGTTAGCCATCAGTTATGGGTAGGAGGAAACGTTTGTGTATCATGACCCAACATGTGGCTCTGACATTCTTTCCACCCCCTCTTCTGCAAATTTCCCTGAGCCATGTTGGGTTCATTTTAGGTCTGCTTCAGTGATGAGGTCTTGGGAGCCTCTGTGTCTCTGGATATCTGGTTTGGTAGGAGTTGATTGTTCTGTGTCTATCTCCTTCACTGTTGTGCTGGTACCAGGTTCACCAAGAAAACAGCACCCTTGCTTGTTTCCCCAATTATTCTTAGTTTCAGCCAGGGCCCTTTTGAGGTATGATGGGATAGTTCTCTCCTAAGGATCTGTGACTATCTGAAAAAGAGAAGCAGATTCTCCAATGGAGAGTAAAGTTAGCACCAGATGAATACTTAAAAATTGTCAACAATCTGACATTTAATTGCAGAAGTCCAAAAACAAATTACAAAACTCCCTTTCTAGTTTATTTTGATTTTTGATTTTGAGTATAACTTTTAAAGATTCTCTTCATTTTGTGATTTTTAAAAAAGGTTTAAACTTTTTACAAAAATATTTCAAGAAAGCTTTAAAAAATATTTTATTTTTAAGCTGGGTGTGGTGGTGCACATCTTTAATCCCAGCACTCAGGAGGCAGAGGTAGGAGGATTGCTGCGAATTCAAGGTCAGACTGAGACTATGTAGTCAGCCTGGGCTAGAGCGAGACCCTACCTTGAAAAAAAATTTAAATTTATTTATGAGAGAGAGAGAGCAAGTGAGACAAAGAGGCAGATAGAGCAAGAATAGGCATGCCAGGCCCTCTAGCTCCAGATGCTTGTGCCACCTTGTGTATCTGGCTTTACGTGGGTACTGAGGAATAAAACTTGGGTCCTTTGGCTTTGTAGGCAGCTAGGTGCCTTAACTGCTAAGCCATCTTTCCAGCCCCCACCTCTTTTTTTTTTTTTTTTTTGAGGTAGGGTCTTGCTCTAGCTCAGGCTGACCTGGAATTCACTATGTAGTTGCAGGGTGGCCTTGAACTCATGGTGATCCTCCTACCTCTGCCTCCCAAGTGCTGGGATTAAAGGCCTGCGCCACCACGCCTGGCTTTCTCCAGCGCCCCCTTTTGACTTTTGCTTTTGCTCGAGATCGGACTCAGAGTCTTAGCCATGCTGGGGAGGGCTCTACCACTGAGCTATATCCCCAGTCCTTTGTGTTGTGAATTTTAAGAGTCCTATTAAAGAATAAAATTGCAGATTTTCTGTATTACTTACATTTATAAAATTTCTTTCTAGTGAGTTTTCATATGACTCATAATATATGCTAAAATTGAAAAAAATAGCTATTTTTTAACCCAGTGATTAAAATCCATGCTTTCTCATGTCTTTGTTAGGATGCAGGCCACAGGGAGCTTGTAGCTATTGTTCATATGCATGGACTGTCTCCATTGTGTGAGACCTTTTATAGCCTGGGTTTGTACTGGGATGACAGGACACTTTCCCTTATTATAAAGTTTGTAGTTATTGTGTCCATTATATACTTATTTCTGTGATCAAAATGTTGCATGACAAGAAAAAGTCTCCCACACTTCTTGTGCAAGGCTTCCCGAAATTCCTTTTATTCATTGGGCTTCTATCCAGTATAAATAAATAAATATTTCTTCTATTTGAAACTAACTGAAACAGCTGAATATTAACCTATGTGATTTTCACTCACTGTCTTTTTTTCTCGAGTCAGTCCACTTATATTAGAAATGAACAAGACTATGAAAGTTTCTCCTACATACTTCGAAACATTTTATGATTTATTGCCAGTGTATTTTATCTTAAGTCTGAATCCTGATGATACTTTCCTTACCTTGGTAGAGTTTCCCTCCACTACGAATCTTCCCATGTACTTGTAAGTAGTAAAAGGAGCAAAGGTTTTCCTGCATTGCTTATATCCATGCTATTTCTCATCAATATGAGTCCATTTATGAATGGGAAAGGACTAGGTGTGCATAGCCTTTCCTACATACTTTCCATTTTTAAATTTAGTTATTTATTTTTATTTTTGAGAAAGGGAGATAGAGATAGATAGATAGAAAGAAAGAAGGAAAGAAAGAAAGAAAGAAAGAAAGAAAGAAAGAAAGAAAGAAAGAAAGGGATAAAAAGAGCAAATTGGTGCACCAGAACCTATGCCCCTGCAATGGACCGCCAGATGTTTGCGCCACCTAGTGGGCATGTGCAACCTTGCATTTGCCTCACCTTTGTGTCTTCACCTAACGTGGGATCTGTAGAGTAGAACAGGGGTCCTTAGGCTTCGCAGGCAAGTACCTTAACCACTAAGCCATCTCTCCAGCCCATACTTTACATTTTTATGGTGTATTAGACATCTGTAGGGGGAACAGAAACAACAGAATGTATACATTTTATGGGAGGGGATTAATTAGATTGGCTTACAGATAGGGACTGGACAGTTTTAACAGTGGCCATCTACAGGCTAGAGAGGTAGAAAGCCTGCATCTGCTCAGTCCACAGAGCTGAGGGTCTCAGCAGTCTCCATCTTGCCCTGAAGGTCTGGAGCTCCCTGGAGAGCTGGGTACTGACTCCATGTTGGACGGTGGAAAAGCTGGAGTCTGATGCCAGCAGATGTCAGCATGGCACACTCAGAAGCAGAGATGGGCAGGCGCACAGTTTCCCTCAGACAACTCTGTATCTGAGTTGCCCACTGGAAGATGTCACCCACTTTGATGGGGGGGGTGTCTTCTCTGGAATGCCCTCTCTGCATATCTGGAGGTATGTCTCTTAGAAGCAATGACTGAGATTACAAGTGCATCTCTCCTGAACTCGACACTCAGCTGCATCTTAAGGCACGCTTAATTTCCCAACGTGATGTAATCGTCCCACAAGACCAAAAACACACTGATTCTTCCACAGAAGAGATAGTGAAGTCCTTGAGGCATAGTTACTCTTTTAATGATCCATAGCTTATTATTTGAGAGTGACAGACACAGAGAGAAAGACAGATAGAGGGAGAGAGAGAGAATGGGCGCGCCAGGGCTTCCAGCCTCTGCAAACGAACTCCAGACGCGTGCGCCCCCTTGTGCATCTGGCTAACGTGGGACCTGGGGAACTGAGCCTCGAACCAGGGTTCTTAGGCTTCACAGACAAGTGCTTAACCACTAAGCCATCTCTCCAGCCCATAGTTACTCTCTTAATGACCCATAGCTTAAACTGAATTGGGTCACTATCAGTACTTAAGTGTAGAATCAGTGCTAACATTTTTAAGGCAATAGGCTCGGAAAGAAAGCATTCACACACACACACACACACACACACACACACACACACACACACACACACATATATATACTTTGAATGTATGCATATATGCAAAACCTATTCTTAACAAAACAGGGTAGAAATACTTATGACAATTATAATCTTTCTTTTTCTGTAACTGGTCATGTTGCCAGTTATAACTACCTTCCATATACCCATTCTACATTTCCTCTGCCCTCAACAAGCTTTTCAACAGGTCTTAGTTCTTTACCTGGAAAGCTGAAATACCATTAATCTTAAAGGGGATCTTGGTCATCTATCACCCAACTTGGATTGAATTGTTGCAGTTTCCTGGAACATAGCATGGTTGAACTAAGATAAACTTTTTAACATGAATTTACCCAATTCTCCAGCCTCATTTCATGACACGCTAGCTGTTTCTCACTCTGGCCCTGAACTGACATTATTTCAGTTTCTCAAATGAAAGTTCACTCTCTTAATACCTGCCTCCACGCATTTATGTAACTCTTGCTTTGTTTGTAAAGGTTGGCATTTTTTGTATGCCTTCTCTGAAGTCTAGCAATTATTTAGATTATGTCTTACGTGCATTTCTTTGATAGGACATAGAAACCACATAGGGAATAGAGTTCAGATTTAAAACCAGAGATAAAAAGCATAATTGACTATGAAGTATGACTAAGTATTGAACCTGAAGTGTTTGAGGAACTATGTCCAGTTAATACAACCATGTCTTCAGCTTAGGAGAGTGGCCTGGCATGTTTGGGTGATGGAAGCTATGTGAGTTAAATAAAATTGCTCAGGTTAGTATATGGTTGGAGAAAGATATGTCTACTTGGGACATAATCTTGAAGAACTCCACCAATATGAGAAGTCAAGGACAAGCAACCTTCGTACTAATTACATTCTGTTGACATTTGTGTCCGATCTGTGCTAGCTCACAAAGGCACATGGAGAAAACCCCCATGGAGCTCTTATTTCAGGTGTTATCTGTTTCACTCCTGTTCTCTGGTAGGCATCTTATGAGTACTGTCATTTACCGTTCCGTTACTTTCCAGCTGACTTACTGTCCTCACTTTACTACGTCCAATTAGGTCTCTTGTAGCCTGCTGCAACATTTCTCAAAGTAACCTAGAACTTATATAGTTTTAGTTTCTGCATTTTTCCTTTTAAACTTATTTTCTTTTTAAAAATATTCCTATTATTTATTTATTTGCAAGCAGAGAGACACAGACACAGACAGACAGACAGATAGACACAGACACACACACACACACACACACACACACACACACACACACAGAGAGAGAGAGAGAGAGAGAGAGAGAGAGAGAATATGTATAGACATCCCAGGGCCTTAATCCACTGCAAATGAACTCCAGATGCATGCACCACTTTGTGCACCTGGCTTTTCGTGGGTACTGGGGAATTGAACCCAGGTCGCTAGGCTTTGCAGGCAAGCACCCTAACCACTGAGCCCTTTCAACTCATTTTCATCTGACTCTTGTGATACGATCTCAGTGGCCTTTCCTATTGCTTACTTGGCTCTATGAGTTGCTTAGACTAGTAATAATGATCACAAGCATTCACTGGAGAATTGCTAGCATGTTATTTTGTCTTCTTTTCTAACCACACAGAGGTTTTGCTGGAATCATACCCTTAGTAAGTGGTTGGACCCAAGTGTGTTTCATTCAAACCACCTCTCCACATTGTCTCATTATCAGAGGTACAGAGTGGATATGATGGACTACACAGAAGGAAAGAGTAGGCCTGGCTAGAAGGAGGGAAGGAGAACTTAAGAGAAGCAGATCGTATTGGGAAGAGAAGAGGTCAGATTCAATTTCACAGCCGTTCTTTCTCAGTGTTGCCCACTAGGCTGCAATCCCCCAAGTTACCACAAGAGGGCAGCATCAAGAAGACGGACTGCAAGTCTCTATGGCAGTTTTCAGAGGCACGCCAAAGACCTCCAGTCCAGCAGTTGCTCCCTTCCATCCCAGTTATTCCTCTCTTCTTTTCCATCGCCTGGCGCCTTCCCCTCCCCGTACTCTCCTAACATGGTCTCAAAAGAATTGAGTCTGGGCTCAGCTTTTCTTGGGCACTTGAGTGAATCTTGGTCCCAGTTCAGTCATCTCTGCTCACACTCCCTAGGGTCCCCAGAAAACCTATATTTGGGCAGCAGCATAGATGATGACCGTGCTAGGCTCAGGCCAGAGGAGGCTTGTGCTGGCTTTGGGGATCGACAGAGATTGTGCAAGGCTCGCAGGGTGCATTTGGCTAGCTCGGAAAGGTCTGTCAGCAAGCAGCCCTTCCATGACAGTAGCCTGTGTTCAGTGACTGCTCAGAGGAATTTCTTCATTCCCCGAGAGGCCTGTTCCAAGCTTTGCCTACCCCAGTCGCAGTTTCCTGCCTTCACTTAAGAAGCAAGACAAGGGGAATTAATTTATGGGGGGGGGGGAGTAAAATAGCCGGGTGTGGTGGCATGCACCTTTAATCCCAGCATTTGGGAGGCAGAGGTAGGTGGATTGCTGTGAGTTTGAGGCCATCCTGAGACTCCATAGTGCATTTCAGGCCAGCCTGGGCTAGAGTGAGACTCTACCTCGACAAAAAAAAAAAGAAAAGAAAAAAGTAAATATTACAGGATGTGTCTTCGTGTGTGTACGTGTGTGTGTGTGTGTGTGTGCACTCACGTGTGCGTTGGATGTAGTGATGGTTAATGAACAAGGAAATGGAGAGTTGGAAGCTGGGCTGGAAAGTTAAACTGGAGCCTTACTGTCATGGTTTGGTCTTGCGGGGAGAATCACCTATCATTCCCGGGGCAGAAGTCCCACACCTCCAATCTTGCTGTTTTTAGAGGCAAGGACGTGGAAGGTGTGTTGGAGCAGAGACAGGGGTTTATTTTGGGTAATATGAATGTGAGGTTCACTGTCTGTCTGGGTAGAGTATCACACAGGTGATAGGTTCTATGGCTGCACCTCAGGGCCGAGGTGTGGAACCCGGTGGTCTGTGCAGAGAGAATTTTGAGCCTGGATGGTTTGAGCTCATAAGGTGGATGACTGGTTTCCGCTACACCTCAGCCAAGACCAATTCAGGCCTTGAGCTATACTGATGGAAGATTCTGGTTTTATATTGTTTCTTTTCCTCCTTACCTCTGCTTTCCCATTCACTAAAACACCAGCATAGGTTTCAATAATTTTCTCTGGGTTAAAAAAAGTCACCTGGGGAAAGTTGTTTTTTTTTTTTAAAGCACACTTCTGGAAACTCTGGTTCTCTGAGCACAGAGCAGATTTTAGTGTTAGTGCTTGCAACTACTTCAGATTTTTTTTTTTTTAAATCAGAGGTGTTTGAGACATGCCTCCCAGGTCTGAACAAGAACCTCTATATTTTTTTTAAAATTTAATTTTGTTTATTTATTTGAGAGAGCAAGAGCGAGAGGGAGAGGGAGAGAGAGAGAAAGGGAATGGGTGCTTCAGGGCCTCCAGCCACTCCAAATGAACTCCAGACACATGCGCCGCCTTGTGCATTTGGCTTATGTGGGTCCTGGGGAATCGAACCGAGGTCCTTTGGCTTTGCAGGCAAATGCCTTAACCACCAAGCCATCTCTCCAGCCCAAGAGCCTCTGCCTTGAAATCCAGTCCTAGAGTGAGTCCCTGCCTCCTGTTCTAAATTGGGTTGTGGTAGATTAAGAGACAGCCATAGGCTGAACTTTTACCTCTAGACTTTTAAACTTGCTTTAACCATGACATGCATCAGAAAAGCTAAGGTCAGAGTTGGAAGGTCGGTGCAAGCCTGTGTACTCTTGAGTCCAGGCCTGCTCAGAAACATCAGCTCTGAAAATGAAGAATTGTTCTGTGTGTTTGAGGAGAAAGCGTTCACTCACCAAGATGAACAGGGCACTGTGAAATTTGCCTTGTGTCTTGCTGAGACCTTGGAGGGTCAAGATATCTGCGGTGTTCAGAGAGATGTGTGGGGGAAGATCACACCAGAGAGGGGAAGGGTTTAGAATGACTAGAAATACTTAGTGCATTTTTAAAAACGTGTCACTCCCCGATTCAATGTTCTTTCCCTACGTTGTTACTGTCCTCTGGCCTATAACACCACATATGGTTTCCTCTTTTCTCTTCCCTAGTCCCTGAATTTGGGGTGCAGAAGCCACAGCTCTTGGTTCCTCTCATGGCTGCTCCAAATGGAAGTCTGGTCCATCCAGCCTATTTCCTACTGGTGGGCATCCCTGGCCTGGGACCTACCGTGCACTTTTGGCTGGCTTTCCCCCTGTGTCTCATGTATGCTGTGGCCACCCTGGGCAACCTGGCCATCGTCCTCATCATCCGTGTGGAGAGGCGCCTGCACGAGCCCATGTACCTCTTCCTGGCCATGCTTTCCACCACTGACCTGGTGCTTTCCTCTGTCACCATGCCCAAGATGGCCAGCTTGTTCCTGACTGGCATCCAGGAGATCGAGTTCAACATCTGCCTGACCCAGATGTTCCTCATTCATGCTCTGTCAGCCATGGAGTCAGCGGTCCTACTGGCCATGGCTTTTGACCGCTTCGTGGCCATCTGCTACCCACTGCGCCATGCTTCTGTGCTCACAGGGACTACTGTGGCCAAGATTGGACTAGCGTCACTGACCAGGGGATTCCTATTCTTCTTCCCTCTGCCCTTCATCTTGAAGCGGTTGTCATACTGCCGAGCGCACACTGTCACACACTCCTTCTGTCTTCACCAAGATATTATGAAACTGTCCTGTACTGACACCACAGTCAATGTGGTTTATGGGCTCTTCATCATCCTCTCCGTCATGGGGGTGGACTCCCTTTTCATTGGCTTCTCCTACATCCTCATTCTGAGGGCTGTGCTGGGGCTGTCCGCCCAGGGGGCGGCATACAAGGCTTTCAACACCTGCATCTCCCACCTCTGTGCTGTTCTGGTCTTCTATGTCCCCCTCATTGGGCTCTCAGTGGTACACAGGCTGGGCGGTCCCACATCCCTGCTCCACGTGGTTATGGCTAACGTCTATCTACTGTTGCCACCTGTAGTGAACCCCATTGTCTACGGAGCCAAGACTAAGGAGATCCGTGCAAGGGTGATCCTCATGTTTTCCAAAGATGGCAGGTGAGGTGGATGCTTGTGCTCTGAGTGCTACCAAAGACTACAGGGCGAGGCTCTGTAGAATAACTCTGTGTCTGGGAGCATCCAACCCGCTTTCTGCTTCTGGTCACCTACATATTTAGACCGTGTATTTCTGCCTCCAGACCGATGAGCCACTTCAGATGGGCCAAACTGAAGAGTGCGCATTCTCTCCTCCTTTCAACTAGGCCGTTTTGACATGGTAAAGCTACGAATGCCGCATCTCATGATTCATTAGTATTGATGCATGATTCTTCATTGTGCTTGCCCACATGTGCCCATGGCAATCAATCTGTGTGAGCTGTATAACTTATATCTCAGAGTAGTCACACGATTACAGTTCGGGGTGAAAGAAAGTATTTTAGGGATGGCCATGGTATTAGAGGGAATCTATAATAGGTGATGAGGCAATTGGTGTGAAATGTTTGTTTCTTTGTACGCGTGTGTGTGTTTATGGGGAATGTGCCAATGTCCTTTTGTGTGGCTTTTTAGATACTCTCATATTCTGTGTATCCTGGCTTTGCATATGACATGGGTATGTTTACATAGGGGAAGGAGAATAAAGAAGAGAGAGAGAAAGAAAGAAAGAGAGAGAGTGTTTCAGCTGTGTCCTGGCACATATGATTGCTGTGCTATGATGTGTGTATGTGTTGTGAATAAATTTACTGTGTTCATGAGGTATCTGTCAATCAGTATATGATGTATCTGCATATGAATGCTTATTTGCCTTTGTATGATGGGAATTATATTTCTGTATGTCTAGTGTCTGCTTTTTCCTCATATTTGTTACATGTAGGATGTGGTGCACAAATGTGTGGGGCACATGGCACTGGCATGGTTGTTCCTTTCAGCATATGTGGTATTCATCTTTTAGGACGTGTCTATTGTGCACGGTACTTTTGATATGCCTATTATAATTATTGAAGTGTGTGTTATGTGTGAGCTTGTGTCTTTGCTTTATTGTGATTTCTGTGTTTTAGGACATCTGTCTGATCTATATATTTTTATAGCAAGTTTACTGTTTGTCTTAGGTGTGGTTTATGAGTCATAATACCAAGCACAGCCCCTCCTTGGTGCTGACTGCTGTAAGGCTTCTGTGTAGAGGTAGGAGGTTGAAGAAGCCTGGTTGTGAGAAGCAGGCATAATTTCCAGTACCATGAGATGCCACTCTAAAAGACCCAGGCTCCTGGTCAGGCTTAGACTGAGGTTATGATATTGGGAGTAAAAAGAAAAGAGTGCTACTTTTATTTTGAAAGGACAGACCACACCACCTCCATGCTAACCACGAGAACTTCAGGTGTGTTTGTCACTTCTCCCATCTTCCCTTCCTCCTCCACCTGGGCATTGTCCTCTTTCTGGCCCTGTCCTCCTGCTTCAAGAGCAGGTCACAGTTTCATTACCTCTCCCTTCTAGTACATGTTGACGTGTCAGACGTAGGAACACAAACGTGACTCTGCAAAGGATCTGTTGTCTTGTAGGAAAGGATACATCTCGCTGAAGGAACACTTAGTGAGCTTACAGCTCTTGGCATTGGATCAAAGCCTTTCACTTTGAGGAATGATGGGTAGAAAAGAATGTAGGGACTGGGGAGAATCTGGCTCAGTAGTGGAGGGCGCTTGCTTGCAAAGCTTGCTGGCCCACATTCGGTTCCCCAGCACCCACATAAAGCCAGATGCAAAGTGGTACATACGGCTGTGATAGCAATATACCTATGGCAATGGGAACCCCTGACACAAAAAAGATTAAAAAGACTAGACAAAAGAAAAGAATGCAGAGTAATTTAAGATAGAGGAAAGAGTTCTTAAATAGGACTTTTGAAGTTAAAATCTAAGAAATATCCCGAAGTGGTGCATCTTATAATCTCTCTGCACGTTGCCTCATGTGTGTAATGCCAGAGTCATGTTGGGCAAGCTGTAAAGTGTAAGTCCTTTGGGAATTCTCTGTAAACTGAACAGTGCTGCAAGTCTGTAGGAGATGATCTTAAGACCCACTCACGTCACGGTCCATGTGAACAGTGCTCTGAAAATTTTCACTGCGTCACCATTGTGGCTCTCCTAATTTATTACAACTTGATTTTTTGAAGAGAAAAAAAAAACCTCTTTATCCCAGAATAAATGGTTTGTATGAAGTTTCAGAAAAGCTGAAATTTCTCTCTCTGGTATAATTTCATTTGGAAATAAAATTAAAAGGAAAATAGCTCCGCCTTGTCAAGAAGTTCTGTCAGAAGTGGCTGATAACCTCATCACGAAAAGGGACATTGTGGGGTGGGATTTAGATGGAATACAGATTGGGATTACTGGTTTTTATTTCAGGTCCAGTTATTTAACCTACAGAGCCTTAGTACTTTTAGAAACTGTAAACAATATAAAACAGAAATGCAATCTGGCGCTTGGTGGATGGTTGTGAGGATTACATAGAATAATAGATATGAACGTGTGGAAAATTAAAAAAAAAAGTGATCGATAAATGCTGGTGATAACAGTTTTAAGTCAGAAAGCTGATAAGAGGAGACATGTTAATTACATCCTGGGGGATACATTTCTAGGCACAGCTGTTCTTGGCTTCATAAGCGACTGTTGTGTCACATGCAGAAGCTCATCTGCATTGAAATGTCACTGGAGTTGGAATAACTTGTGGTTTTCTCCCTTAGGAGAGCTTAGAACGATCCTGGGTTCTCCGTACTCGGATAAGTGGTGGTGACTGGGGTCAGCGTGGCCCTGCTGGAAGACTTGACTGCCAGGCTGGATGGATGGCTTCCACCAGGCTCTCACAGCCCCTGTGCTTCCCTCCATCATAAAACAGTGACCCCTACAATCCAGCTGGACACTTCCCCTCTGTCATAGATCGTGAAGAGCTGTGCAGTAACTGTTTATCCTCTGCCATAGAACTCAAATATCCCTGTACAAGTTGTCTGTCCCTGATGAGGGTGGGACCTGGGTTTTGTTCATTTCCATGTTTTTGGACAACATCAGTATGGAGTTTTATGGCTGTTTGGCCCAGCTGCTCAGAGACAGGGACAGGCAGAGTGGGTTCTGGTTCATGTTAAATAGACATATTCTGCCTTGTTACTTAGTCCAACTTCATCTTTGATTTATCTCTGAATAAGTTATATTCCTTAGTTGGGCCTTCATACTTAGCAAGTCCAAAAAATATAGTCTTCAAATACTAACAATCAGCTATGCTCTATAACAACATTGTATTTTAGATTTTTTTCCCATCTTACAGGCAAATGAATTAAGGCTCTGACAAGTTAAGTGACTGCTCTAAGGTCATACACCTAAAATCAAGGCAGTAAACCCAAATCTAGGACCTTCTTTCTAGTATTATATCCTTGAACTTCGGATTGGAACATTCTGTTACTACACAGAAAAGAGGAAAAAAAATTCTAGTGAGTTGGGGCTAGCCCAGAACCTCCCCTGATGGTGTGCCCCATCTCAATGCTGTACACCTACCATGCCAGCTTTCTAGAGCAGGTGACTCTTCAAGTAATAGTCAGATAGTCTCTGTTCTCATCGTCAGTGGAAAAGGAGAGTCATATTCTCTCCCCGTGCCCCTGCCTACCAGTTCTACCAGTCAGCATGGAGACAGCGGACACTCATTCTTGGAGAAACATCACTGACAAGTCACAGAGTCCAAGTGAGAGGCCTCTAATCCGCGGAGGCATCTTCAGAGGCTCTGTTTTTACCACTGTCATCTCAGCACATTTCCTTCCTTTGAAGGAGTAAAGCACAGGATTGCAGGCATGATCTGATACCACGTCTCAACTAGGGGATGTTGTGTGCTCCAAGAACCACTGGGCAGTTCTCTGTTGCAAAAGAGCTCTTTGAGAGACAAACATTGCCTTTTCGTGCTCTATGCTGATTCTAGAAGTTCCTTTGGTATTGAGAAAGCTATTAAGATCTTTGTTTCCAGCAGAGCTGAGGGTGACTACAGACAGACTGTGATCTATGTGAGTTCAGGTCTCCCAGGAAGCAATTGCCAAGATATCAGATGTGTAAGAGATTTTTGAGGGATTTTTTATTTTTAATGTAGAAACACAAGGAGGTGGATAAGGCTTCAGACCAGCTGACACACATGAAAGGGAAAGGAAAGATCAAGCGGGAAGAGCCATAGACCTTGGTGGGGCTCTGCAAAAGCTTCAGATGGGTTGGGACATAGTCCCCACACGAAGGCTGCACACTGGAAGAGTGTCTCATTGGCAGGAATGGTGGAGCTCAAAGTCATTGCTTGGGAGAACCTGGAGGAGAGATTATTCTTGATCACGTGGTAGCAGAGCCAAGGAAGTAGTTGAGGTTCTATGTCAACTGAGCTTCCAGCCACAAGCTGCCAGCAAGAAACTAAGTTTCACACTTTCTAAATGGTCATAGCATTGGACCTTGGGACATTAAAAAATTTTATTTATTTATTTATTTATTTTATAGAGAAAGAGGGAGAGAGAGAGAGAGAGAAAGAGAGAGAGAGAAAGAAAGAGAGGGAGAGAGGAGAGAGACAGGGAGAGAATGGGCATGCCAGGGCCTCCAGCCACTGCAAACAAACTCCAGACACATGCTCCCCCTTGTGCATCTGTCTAATGTGGGTCCTGGGGAATTGAACCTGGGTCCTTTGGCTTTGCAGGCAAATGCCTTAGCTGCTAAGCCATCCCTCCTACTCTACCTTGGGACATTTTCAATAAACATTTGTATTATGGGGTTATAGATACCCTGGGTACATTTATTTTATTTTTTGGTTTTTCGAGGTAGGGTCTCAATCTAGCCCAGGCTGACCTGGAATTCTCTATGGAGTCTCAGGGTGGCCTCGAACTCATGATGATCCTCTTACTTCTGTGTTCTGAGTGCTTGGATTAAAGGCATGCCCCACCACGCCTGGCTACATTTATTTTTAATAAAAACTTTTTTTGCCTTTTTATTGACAAATTTCATATGTGAACATAATATAATTTATTTCATTACTTAAAATAGTTTACTGGTATATAACTAGCATACCATAAACTGAACACATTTAAAAGGCACAGATCCATGTTTCAACCATTGTACACACCTGTGAGCAGCCCCTCGCTCAAGGTAATAAACACATTTCCACAGCTTCTTCATATTTATTTGAAATATCTCAGAAATGCCTCATTTCTCCAAGTCATTGCCCTCCAGTACACAAGTAATCGCTAAAAAGTTTCATATCACTCTTTTTTTTTAAAGACAACTTCCATAACTGTAAACAATACCCCATGGTAATGCCCTCCCTTCCCCCATTTTCCCCTTTGAAACTCCACTCTCCATCATATCCCCTCTCCCTATCAATCAGTCTATCTTTTATTTTGATGTTGTGATCTTTTCCTCCTATTATGATGGTCTTGTGTGGGTAGTGTCAGGCACTGTGAGGTCATGGATATCAAGGTCATTTTGTGTCTGGGGGAGCACGTTGAAGGAGTCCTACTCTTCCTTTGGCTCTTACATTCCCTCTTCTACAATGGACTTTGAGCCTTGGAAGGTGTGCTAGACATATTTCAGTGCTGAGCACTCCTCTGTCACTTCTTCTCAGCACCATGATGCCTTCTGAGTCATCCCAAGGTCTCTGCCATCTGAAAAGAGAAACTTCTCTAAGAAAAAGTGAGGGTCACATAAATATATTGGTATGAACTTTAAGAGAAGTGCTTACTGGGCAGTTTGGTGAGCATAGTATATATATTTAGCCAGATACCAGCAGACATTACACCCTTAGGTCTCAAGACTAGCCCTGTTGTAGGTTTTCAGTATCAGTACCAGGGATGTTTTCCCTCCCATGGAGGGGGTCTCCAGTCCAATTAGAGGGCGGTTGTTTTCCCCCATAACAGAGGTGCCACTATTGCATCTTTTGGCTCCTTTGGCCTGGCTGGCCAAAGGTAAGGCTTGCAGTGTCTGCTGTTGAGTATTTTCACTGGTGATTTTTCTCACTCTCCCATTGAACTACATGCAGCGTGTCTTAAAAACCAAACCAAACCAAACCAAACCAAACCAAACCAAACCAAACCAAACCAAAACAAAACAAAACATTTTATTACAAGGAGAGAAAGGGGAGAGAGGAAGGAAGGGAGAGAGAGGGAGAAGGAGAAAGAGAAAGAGGGAGAAAGAAAGGAAGAGAGAAAAACAGAATGGGCACCCCAGGTTCTCTTGCCACTGCAAATTCCAGACACATGTGCCATTTTGTGCATGGGGCTTTACTTGGGTACTGGGGAATCACTTTGTGTGTGCCAGTCTGGCTTCCAGATTCCCAACTTTCCAGATTATCTTGGCTCCACTTCCCACTGTCTGTGGCATCAGAGATGCATGCAGGACTGTTTACATGGCTGCTGGGGAACTGACCTTGCACTGGAAGGCTAGAAAGCATGTGCCTTTAACAACTAGGTCATCTCCCAGCATGCTTCACTTATTTTTTTAGGTAGAGTGAGAGTGAGTGTAAGAGAGAGAATTGGTGTGCTAGGGCCTCAGCCACTGCAATCAAGCTCCGGATTCTTGTGCCACCTAGTGGGAAATTTCAGCCTTTCACTTGCCTTACCTTTGTGCATCTGGCTTATGTGGGATCTGGAGAGAGATTGAATATGGGTCCTTAGGCTTTGCAAGCAAGCGCCTTAACCAGTAAGCCATCTCTCCAGGTTCTGTTTCATTTGTTTTTTAATACATTGTATTTTTAGATTGGAAGTGACTTTTTGTAGACAGCATATTGTGAGTCTTGTATTTTAATCTAAAACGAGAATGTATTATTTTATTTTATTTATTTATTTGAGAGCGAGAAAGAGGAAGAGGCAGATAGAGAGAAAGAGAGAATGGGTACCCCAGGGCATCTAGCACTGCAAATGAACTGCAGACGCACGCGTTCCCTTGTGCATCTGGCTTACGTGGGTCCTGGGGAATTGAACCAGGGTCCTTTGGCTTTTCAGGCAAATGCCTTAACCGCTAAGCCATTTCTTCAAACTGAGAATTTTTTCTTTCGAATTCATTTTACTATACTTGTATATTTCTTTACTTTTGATTCCCATCTAGCATAGTTATTAAAACATTTTTAGTGTCTATGCCTTGTAGCTTTCACTTGTGTTTCAATTCTGAGAAGTTTGGAGGATTAGTCATTCTTATCACAGATTTCTGATTTTCATTTTTTTGAGACAGGGTCTCACTCTAGCCAAGGCTGACCTGGAACTTACTCTGTAGCCCAGACTAGCCTCGAACTCAGGGATCCTCTTATTTCAGCCTCCTGAGTGCTGGGATTATAGTCATGACTGGCTCTTCTCATCATCACAGGTCATTTCTGCTTGTTTTATTTTTTGGAAGCTTAGTATTTTGATTACCTGAAGGACACCATGAATTTTACTTTGGTATTATTAGTATTAGACAAAAAAAAAGTACATTGCCCATTTTCTCATTATTTCGGGTGGTTATTATTTCCTGCTACCTCATCTGAAGTACAAGTGTCTTCACTGGAAAAGGCTTTGCATCCCGTAATGCTACGGAGAGGCCCATGGAGGCAGCATGGGCGGTTCTAAGGTGATGGCAGAGAGACAATATAAATCCTGCAGGCACCAGAGACTCTTGTAATCAGTGATTTTGATGTGGCCTCAGTCACAATGGTCTTGTTTGACATTGTCTATTTTTGCATAGTTTGAAAATTAAGACATAATGCTAACACTGAACAGTTAAACAATAAAATGAGAAACCAATTACACCATGTTTGTTTTACCTCTAGATAGGGTGTTAGCTTGTTTCAGCCGCCAAGGCAGTCAGTTTTGCAATCAACTTTAACTTTCTAAAATGTTCTCTCGCTATTTTTTTCCCCTTAAGAGAGAAACCAGATGACATGAGTCGCGAATGTCTCCCAGCGGATGGGGGTAGGGGAGCGTTGAAGAAATCACGTTCTCGTCCCTCAGCCTGAATGTCAGTAAGCTAAGACCAGGGAGATGAAAGCAGAGGCATTGCCCCTGGAGACCCCGGCTTTGAGTCAGCCAGACACGGGAGCCAGAGGCCCAGAGGCCAGCCCTCAGGGCTTTGGCAGAAAGTTGGACAGGCCCTTTGGGTTCAAGGCTCACAAAGAACCCAATCAAAACCCACACAAAGAAATTAGGTGATGGAGAGGAAAAAACTGCCAGGACAGATGTAGGTTGACTAACCATGGAGGATCCCTGCAAAATTTCGTGTGTCTTCGCTCTGGCTATTTGCTCTGCCTCTGAAGAAACCAAGCATCCTCCTCCCGCCCCCAACAAAGACCATGGGCACCAGAATGAGTTTATTTTGGCCTTTTCTCATCCAAAACTCCACATTAGGGGTTGGTACAAGCATCCCAGCTGGCAAAGGCCCATTCAGGGAGGACTCTAGAGACCCGTCTACCCAGTGCCCCTCCTTCTCCACACCCCTGGACACATCCTCCTAGGATGTGAAGCCATGAAGGAACCCGGGACCAGGTCAGCTGGTGGGAGGTTTTATCTGGGGACCCTCTGGGCAAAAGTCGACATCCTCCAGATGGGAGGAGCCGAAGGAGGGAGGAGAGAAGACAGAATAAATAACCCTGGCAGAGAGGTCCCTAGGAGGAGGTGGAGACACGGGGAGCCTGTCCGCTGGAGCCAGAGGCCCGCATTCCTTCAGGACAGCCGAGGCGAGTGCACGGGCCAGGTGTGCGGCTCACTTGCAGCTGAGAACTTCCCACTTACCCTAGTGAGTGAATGGGAAACCAGGCCGAGTAGCCAGCTAGAGGTGCTGGGGTATGTGGAGGAAGCATGTTGGAGTCTGAGTAATTTCCATGCGCGATGGAGGGAAGGGTGAGGGTGCTACATGTTGCCTAAGGATAATTTTCAAGCTTTTTTTTTTTTTCCCTCCCTCAGTGACTGGTTTACTGGGGACCCATCTAGAGACTGTCAGGGGATATGGTGAATGTGAGTGGAGACAGCGAACAGATTGGCTTGGGATGAGACTGGAATGGGATTTGGATTGGATCGAGTCTCAGTGAGCGTGTGGACAGGACACAGCTGTTCTGTGGTTGAAGCCCACTCTGAAGTTAGGATATGGGGGGGTCAGTCTGAGTGGGGCCTGGACTTAAGTTCCACCCTGGATTAGGCATCATGCTGTGGTTGGAGACTGGGATCTGGTCACCTCCTCTCAGTTCTGACCCTGGCTCAGCTCTCATCGGCCCTGTTCAAAAGCGGCTGCCCTGTGGTCTTTTTTTTTTTTTTATCCCAGGCACACCGAACACTTGCAACTTTTCAAACAAGGTCTGTTCTTTGACGCTTTGGGTCTTTGCCTTTGCCAGATGCACTTTCAAAACAAAAAAAATTAGATCAAGCCTGTCATTTAAACTCTCCTAAATTACTCTGAGTTAAGCCAAAGTCCCGGCCATGTTCTGCGAAACACCACTAGGTGGCCCGGCCCCTGCCCTCCGCTGACCTCGTCTGAAGCTCTCCTGTGCTTCGGCTCCTAGCCACCTTGACCTTTCTATTCCTGGACTCACAAACTCATGCTTTCCCAAGGCCCTTTCCTCTGATGGTCTCCCAAGCCTGAAATACTCTTTTCTTTTTTAAATCTTAGAATGGCTGCCTGTCATGATTTCATCACAGAGCAGTCAGTTAAGGTCACCTCCTGGGAGGCTGTCTCTGACCTGTCTGGACCTCAGCTCTATCCTGTCAGGGTGACTTTTCTTTAGTGCATTTTTCTCTGTCTGGAAATTTCTTGCCCATTTCTTTACTTTTCTCCTAGCATGTGAGTTGCATGGAAGCAGTGATGTTGTCTGTTTCACCCACTGTTTGTTTGATCTTCAGGTCTGATGCTATCTAACTGAACAGCGCTCTCCCCATAACCTTCTGAATGGGATGCTTCATTGCAACCTGTCCTGAAAGCCACATTTTGCAGTTGCTTCTTCAGGGAAGCCATCTGAGCTTAAAAACCTGGGGGAGCTGTTGCCTTTCTTCCGAGATGCGGCTGTTTGCACTCACCAGGGAGTTTGTTACCGTGTACAGTGACGAGAGGGTGTTTGTCTCAGTCTCTCCCCACATCTGGAGTGCAGGGAGCTGTTCCTCGCTCACTCTTCCCCTCAGCGTCTCCAGTTAAACTCAGGCAGAATTAGGATTGGCCACTCCGCAGTCAGGCGGACAGCCATTGTTGGAAGCAATGGTGACACTGAGGCATCTATCGTCTCTCTGTCCCACATTTGCGTGTAGCAGGTCTATGCTGGAACAGCTCCGCAGAGACACCCGTGGCTGCTTTGCAAGTCTCTAGAGCACCTCACTGGCTCTACTCTGGACGTGGAGAGGTACCAGAACTTAAGGAACTCTTCCTGAGAGGGACTTCATAGGGGACATTATGGTCTGACTCCACTACATAGGGTTAGGGCTGCAGTTTCACGCTGACTTTTCTAGTCCTGTCTTCTCAATGTTGTCTTGGTCATTAAAAATGAGGGCTGGAGAGATGGCTTAGAGGTTAAGTGCTTGCCTGTGAAGCCTAAGGACCCCGGTTCGAGGCTCGGTTCCCCAGGTCCCACGTTAGCCAGATGCACAAGGGGGCGCACGCGTCTGGAGTTCGTTTGCAGAGGCTGGAAGCCCTGGCGCGCACATTCTCTCTCTCTCCCTCTATCTGTCTTTCTCTCTGTGTCTGTCGCTCTCAAATAAATAAACAAAAAAAATTAAAAAAAAAATGAATGGCTCACATCTTACAAGGCTGACTGCTTCATTGAATCAAAGCTGGACTTAGGGCACGTTAGATGGAAACGATTTGGGTGCATGTGATTCTGGGGATACTACCCATATGGAGTGTTAACACAAAGGTCTCTCCTCAACAACCTTCCTAAATAATCAGGTGACAAGCTCCTCCATGTTGCCAGCCCCAGTACTGCCCCCGAAGTATGCCTCTCTCCACCCCCCAGAGCCAGAGTCTCCCAGGTACGTCTTGGCTTCATTCCAAGAACATTCTTTTCCAAATATTCTGACAGAGGCTGGAAGTAGCACCAGAGGTTTCCACACCATTGCTTCGAGTATGGCACATTCTGGGTATTTAACCCAGATAAGAGTAGAGACTACAGATTCCATTCCTCACTTCCTCTTGTTCTCCTTTCACACTTCATCTGAATGGGGAGAGCTGGGCAGGCATCGTGTTCCTTATCACGACCCTCTGGACTCGTAGGCCCTTGACTTTAGATTCCTTAGAGGTTGGCATGAACTAACTTCTACATCATTCTACACCATTAAGAAGATGGGGAATAGTGCAGTTGCCTGCTGCATTAGAAAGCATGCACATTTGGCCACATAATTCTTGTGTTGTTATCTGTCAACTGGGACTAATAATACTTGACAGGTTGGTGAAAGGCTTTATTAGGTAAGGAGACAGTTATAGAGGTCCGTCCTTTTCCCTTTCAACCATGGGACCTGCCTCTACCACAGCCTAGGAAGTTGGGGTGAGTAACCCCCATGTCCCCATGAAAGAGGGTCTTTACTGTCCTTTCCCTTAGGAGAGTACACCTGAACAGGTGTTCCATTCACCAAGCCCTTCTTGCCCTGAGGTAGATATCTGCAGGCTTCAAATGGTGTGGCACAGTTTAAGGCAGCCCAAGACAAGCTTTAAAGCCCTAAGAAGGTTCCCAACCTCATGGAGCCACCATTATCTCATCTTTCACGCAGAGGGGATGCAGGGAACGCCACCTGGCGCAGCTTTTCTCACGAGGATGATGATATCTACACACTGGTACTACATTATGTCTGGCATGAATCTCAGATAATATCACAGAAATGTCCAATTATAGTTATAGGATGTTTTCATTGTTCTTGGACCAGAAGATCAGAAGAAGGGGCAAAAAGGCCACGGTCTTCCATCTGCTAGCTTTTCCTTAGGCCAATGAGAGGAAAGGGATTCAGTTTTGAGGAAGAGTATGGAGTGGAGCTGAGAGCTGAACTCATTTTGGAGAGCAGAGTCCTGAAGGCCAGGACGAAGGAGAGAGGAAGGCTGAGAGCTTCATTATGAATTTGGACTCTGTACAGATGTCTGCTCCTACAGTCCTGAGAAAAGGCTTAGATGTCCCTCATAGTTGTTTAAAGAACATTCCCAGAATTTACTAGGATAGTTTGACTTTTCGGAGAAAACTTCAAGTACAGGGCTACTCCTTTGGGATTAGATAGTGTGTGGGCTTTCTAAAGAAGAAGAAAAAAAAAAATAATAAAATATTTTTCTTAGTTTATTTTTCCCTGATTGTGTTTTAATTTCAAAACAGAATTATTTAATTCTGATTTCTTTCGAAGCTCCAAACCACCTCTTGGGTGAGTACAGATGGTGCCAGTTATGAGCAGATGTTCAGAAGGCCACCTGGACATTGCTCTCTCTCCTGTCCTTTAGGAGGCTGCTAGTATGTCTCAGGGCTGGGAGGTCTAAGTGTGACATTATGCTATATGTCTGAATTTCTCTTCATTCATTCATTCACTCATTTCTCATTTCTGACTGTCCTTTCACCTCACTTTTTGCTGCCAAGGCACCTAACTTCCAGGCCAACGGGCTCTTCCTCGTTAAATTGCTGGCACCTCTGTATCAGTGCCCAGTGAGAGATTGAATGTATTTGTGCATGTGTGTGTGAGTTTGTGCACACAACAAATGTGCAACAGGGCTGAATGGTAACTAAGGTGAACTGGGAAAATGAAAACATTTGTGCCTTTTTAAAATTTTTATTTATTAGAGAGAGAGAGAGAGAGAGAGGGAAAAAAAGGAACAAGTGTGTCAGGGCCTCTGGCCACTGCAAATGAACTCCTGATGCATGTGCCACCTTGTGCATCTGGTTTATATGGGTACTGGGGAATCGAACCTTGGTCCTTAGGTTTCATAGGCAAGTACCTTAACCACTAAGCAATCTCTCCAGTCCTTGTTCCTTGTTTTCTATGTGTACTGCAATTTTTTTTACAATGCGCTTTGGCATGCTTTATCTCATAATTTCATAGCAGCACAATAAAGTCATTATTACTTTTTGTATTGTTTAGGGATATTCCTACCCCAAAGGTTTGGAACCAAGACCTGTGCTCCTTGTCCAGAGGATTCTGTTCACTATACCAGTCTTCCCTTAGAGGCAATAGAGTTTCTCATGCCTGTCTATGACTCGTTCCCAATATGTCTCCTAATGCAGCACATTTGATTCCTGGAGATCTGCTTGCTTTATGTTTTCTTGTGGGAATTGCTGGATGGATATTTGCCCCTCTGGAGCCCAGAAGCCTTCTTGTTAATGCTTCCAGGTGTGGGGTCCTAAGTCACCTCTGCTACCAGGCACAGACCATGCTGCATTCCTTCTTTGCATTTATTAGAGCTGTGGCATTGTAGGTGCTTCTCTTTTTATACTTCCTCACAGCTTGTGTCGTTCTGTACAAAAGACCACCCTGCACTGCACTTGCAAAAGGCTTTGCTCACTCTTCAAAGTTTTTGACATCCATCTGGCAATTTCTTTTTCTTTTACTCAAATATCTTTTCTAAGCTTCTATTAGCCAATTACATCAACACAAGACCATTTAACAGTACCTGTATTGATAAATTATAGAAAAAGAAAGTTACAGGCTATTTCCCCAACTCAGTTAAATTCATTTAAGTAAGACAAGAGTTATATCCATCTCTTATCATACTATAAAATAGCTGTTTTCTGACTTATCCCTTGGCTGTGTTATGGTCATTGAAGGAGTCTTCTGCTAGTCAAACTCAATTAATCTTCAATAAACATTAGCTTAGTGCTAATTAATAAAGATAGTGGGGTCCCTGGCACTAAGGAATTTATAATTCAGGGAAAAATAAATAGCTTTTATCATCAAGAAGATACATACATGAAAAAAGACCTAAATAAAGTTATTTTTGATCACAGAGCAGGAAGAGTTTAATTATACCCAGGGGAAAGGAGCTTAAGCACAAAAGCATAAGAGAGGGAAAGTAAGCCAGGACATGGAGAATGAGTGTAGGAAACTGAGGAGGAATCTACGGGAGAACAATTTTTTATCCTTGAAAGAAGGATGAGAAACAAAAATGACAAAAAGACGCAGAGCCATGTGGATCAAATGTACGTTTATGAAGCAGCGTTTTAGTGTTGCTGGGACACAGGGGCATGTGTGGTGTTCACTTTCCCTGGAGAGATGGAAACAAACGTCTATTCACTCCACATGGGGCACTGATGACACATTCACGAAGCGGCGCCATCAGAGTCCAACTTGGCAAACCAGGGGCCACTTACAGGACTGCAGGTGTGGGGTTACTTAGAGAAACATGGATGAATCACAGGCAGCTGCATCACCAAAAACTCCCAGCCCAGCAGGGAAGCTGCATCCTGGGAGCTGTGTGCATGAGCTGCGTGCGCAGCATGCAGACGGGAAGCTCGGCAGGCCAAAGTCCCTTCTCCCCAGCAGGTGGTGTCTGCATGGCCTTGGAGAGAAACCTTGTGAACCATGTAAGCTTCAGGAACTTCCTGGGATTTGTTAGTTGTTTTCTGCCCCCAACCTTGTAAATTTCAGCTACTTCCCAGGTCTCAAGGAGCCTCTTTCTAGAGAGGAATGTTTCAATTCAACAGTGGTGAGGAGAAAACTAGGCCAGATGCTGAAGGATATGTTTAGTCATAGTGCAGGAGGCATATTCTACAGGAGGTATGCCTGTATATCCTAGCATCCATTTGGATTTGCATTGTATTTCAAAAATCAAGGCAAAGGCTTGATTTCATCTAGTCAAATTATTGGCCTTATATTGATGAAGAAATTTCCACTAGAGACATAGCAGTCAGCACCAGGGCATTTTTTTTATGTGAATGTTGACCACCCAAGGAAACAGTTAACAGTAATACATATACATATACATATATATATATATATATATATATATATATATATATATATTTGCACATATTATATGTGAAGTAGTATGTTAATTAATCCTCACATCAAACTCATTAGGTAAGGAGTATTACTAATATTTTAGAGCTGAAGGGTTATAAATATCAAGTGATATACCCATAACACACTGCTCATGACTGGGATTTGAATGTGTTATTGTGAACCTCATTGTCTTCAAAGTTATGCAGTATTAACTCTGTGAGATTTTGATTTGGGGTATGTGGTGCTCTATGTGCTTGAAAGACAGTCAGGTTCTTTTCTTTAGAGCTATGGACGTAAGTCTCAGAAGAGAATTCAGAGATCCCTAAGTGGATTTGAGAATCAAGAATTTATTCACAGAAAAATGTATTTACTAAAGAGAGTACAGTTGTTTTGGAAGAGAGTATAGAGTAAGAACATTAGAGGTAAAACTATTGAGTTTATAATCATTCAAGGGCAGGAAGAAAAGGGTTATGATCCAGGCAGGATACCAGGAACTAGTGCTGAGGGAGGGAAGGAGGGAAGGGGAGAGAAATAGAAAAAGAGAAAGAGAGATAAAGGAGGGAGCTGTTCAGTGTTACTACAAAGGTGCTGAGGAAGAAAGAAGGCATATTTATGATTTGGTCTTTTTTCCTGAAGTTGTAAGTTAAGTATGTTTTCCCTGCCTCATGTCTTCTCCCTTTAGCATACTGAATTGAACTCTATTATCCTCTGCCCTAAAATACATGTTCTTTGTATCCCCCACCCCTTTTTTTTTCCCAAGGTAGGGTTTCACCCTAGGCCAGGCTGACCTGGGATTCACTGTGTAGTCTCAGGGTGGCCTCGAACTCATGGTGATCCTCCTACTTCTGCCTCTCAAGTGCTGGGATTAAAGGTGTGTGCACCACCATGCCTGACACTGTTCCTTGTATTCTACTAATTTTTGTGTCTGCTTGAGGGGGCTTCTGTATGACAACTCAATGATGGAAGAATGCTTATTGCCACATTCTGAGCCAGCAAATAATACACGTCTTGCTATAGTTACCTTCTTGTTGCTGGGACAAATAGCCAACCAGAAGCAGATTATGAGAGGAAGGGGTTTATTTCAGGCTTATAGAATCCAGGTTAACCTTCATCAAGGTGGAAGGAGCTGGTTCACTTCATCATAAATCTATAGCAGAGAGACAGAATGAATAGCCGCAGCTTGAGCTGGCTCAGAACTTACACTCAGGCCTGGACTCCAGATCTGCCCCCAGTGATGCACCTCCACCTGATGGAGACTAAGTAGGAAGCTTCATCAAAAACGCCTGAGGCTATGGAGCTGCTTACATTTAAACCATCAGGCGCATACACACAGAGTATATACAGATACACACAAATCCACAGCCCTTTGTATATGTGAATTCATCCAACCATCTAATGAGAATAGTTGCAAAATGTTGCATTTTGTGGCCATTTTTTAAGTGAAATTAAGGTTCCTAGAACACTAGCACTGTGATGCTGAGAAAGCACATCTGCTAACCAAGGAGACCCTAGATGAATGATGAGGCTATCAGCGGGTCTACGTGAGGTAACAAGATGCTTCATCTACCAGGTGAGACAGAGTGGGATGGCACATTTCATCTTCTTACGCAGTTGGCATATGATTTAAAGCATGTGAATTATTTGTTTCTGGATTTTTTTACATTTGATATCATAGTAGACAGCTTCAGGTCACTGAAATGGACTTCCAGACCAGGCACAATTATGGAAGGAAGGGATATTTATTGAAGCTTACAGATCCAGGGGAGATTCCATAATGGCAGAAGAAGTTGGGCGCCTCGTAAAGGATCAAGCAGAGAAAGAAAAAGCCACAAGCCAAAGAATCCAAAGGCCACACCACAACAAGTACACTTCAGGAACTCCAGGCCCTTTGCAATTCTTTAGACTGGAATCACAACTTCCCATAATACCTTAGGGCTGGACCCTATGGTCTACCCAGTGCTACCTCCTCCAGGCAGGTGGCTGCAGATCCAAACTACAAATTAATGAAGCACTGGCTATATGGGGGCAGCATCTATTCAAACTACCACCAATATTTTCAGGTTTCAGTTGACCATAGGTGATTAAAATCAATGAAAGTGAAACCATGGATAAGGTGTGTGTGTGTGTCCATATTGAAAGAGTGTTTCCACGAGGGGCATGAAGGTGCCGGGCTGGACAGGGGGAGAGGCTAGGCAAGGCTGTGGTCTCAGTTGGCAACCAGCCTCAGCGTCTTCAGATGTCTCTGAAGCACAAGTTCATCACAGTGTTGGTATAATAGCTATAAACTATTATAGGAATTAATGAGTCAATGAGAATAATCAGGCAAAATCCACTTCAGAGAGAGGGAGAGAGCTTTTATTCGTACGTGGACCTCTGCTGGCTAACACCTAAAACCAACAGAAGCCCTAAACTCCATATTGTGCTGGGCTTACACACCTTTCACAATCCTTTGAATTCTCCTGTGCTCAGAGAGGGGCGAGATTTACATCCATGAGTGTCGGGTTCTGTGTACAGGCAGCTGTCTCCTGAGATAAGGTAGTCACATATTGTCCAAAGGGGTCGAGCTCAGGGTCACAGAATTCTTGTTCACTACCATCAGAGGAATCTCCCCTGCTGCAGCTTCAGAGGAGGGAAATGCAACGTCTGTCACTTCACTGGAAGTCCTAGGAGCATTTAAATTTCTTATAGCTACACTGATTATATCCCGTCTAAACTAATGTAAGCTAGAAGCATTAGATACATGGTATTCCTTTAATACTATGTTGCTTAGCAACGATGTAGATAGCATTTACAGGGTACTAAACATTATACGTAATCCATAACTGATTTAAAACATACAGTAGCATATACACAAGTTATATGTAAATGCTAGACCATATAAGGAACTTTAGCATCTGTAGATTTAAGTATCTTAGATGTTCTAAACGAAGAGATAACTCTCTTTTCTCTCTCTCTCTCTCTTATACACACACACACACACACACACACACACACACAATCACTTTTATAACCAAATTCAGTTTGGATCCGGCCTGATCTCTGCTACAGGATTGGTTATTACTCCACTGCTTTTAACACTATAATTACAGGATCAGTACTCCAATGGTGTTGATTCTATTCCTAGGTTGGGTAGGTCTCCTAGAAACAAAATCTAAAAGATCCTTGTTCAAATAATATAATCCATCCCCCCTTCATCTGTGGGATATATACATCTATGTGGGTTCTTGAAATGGAATCCTATATATATACCATGTATTTGCTTAAACATATAGGCCTATGATAAGCTTTTAACTTATCAATTAATGGATGCCTTTATGGTTTCTCTGGCATATCCAAATTACCACCCTTGGCATCACTACCCTTGCCAGCTGAAAGCAAGGAGTCTGACCCTTTATACCCTTTCACCAGGCAGTCACTAGATTCATGACACATACTGGTACCTCCTTGGTGAAATGTCTCCTTTTTGGCTAGGGACAATTTCCTAAAGGAAAGGGGGAGCTGTGGGCCCTTGGCACCTATTGCAGGTGGGAGACAGGTGCTTTGGATTTTTGCATTAGGTCTGAGTGGGACACCAATGGCATCCATTCTTTTCCTGATATAAACTGAGTAGTCTGGATGCATGTAAAAACTCTGACTGGACATCTGGGCAACTTTTAAATATAGAGTTCAAGATAGAGTTAGTGTCAGGTTTTTAAAAAAATATTTAGATGTGTGTGTGCAGGGTGGGGGGTGGGGCAGGCATGCCAGGGCCTCCTGCCAATGCAAGTGAACACCAGATACTTGTGCCACTTCTTGTGTCGGGTTTTATGTAGGCAGGGGGTGGTGACTGGGTTATTGAACTTCAGCCAGTAGTCTTGCAAGCAAACATCTTTAGCCATTGGGCCAGTTCTTAGTTCCAGGGTCAGGTTTTTATTGGATTAGGAGTTGTTATTTTAAAATAAGACTGAAATAACTGTCAAGTATTGTGTCAGTGTTAAAGTTTAGGTTAAGGCTAGAATCAGAGTGATCATTTTATTAATGATGAGGTTAGGTTTTCAATGTTAATGTTTGCTGCAACTAGATTGCTGTATTGCTACAGTAAAGCTCCAATTCACCTTAAAATAGTCTAATGAAATGATTAGAATTACAGCCAATATTAGGCATTTTTTAAAATTTAGAATTTCACCCCTTTGTTAATAGCTTCACTCTCCAGGATATGGCAATAGTTTAGATCATCAATAGAGTCAGTATTGAGCAGAGAGGAGTGCTGGTATACAGTAGTACAAAGGAAGTGGGGTATTGTTTTACCATCTAAGACCAATGCATACTCAGCCTTTCTTTGCGCAGTAAATGATTCCATAATATGATCAGGATTTTGTCATAGTTTTCCCTTAGGATATAGGTATGCTTAGCAAGTGGGACTGAGTAAATTCGCACCTGCTACTGGATTTCTGATCAGATTGCGTTTGGAACTGGATCAGGGTTTAGATAGGCAACAGGATCAGAGTCTTGTTAGATGTGGTGAAGGGTGGTGTGGCGTTGGGACTCCTCAGGGTCTGATGATGGCTTGTGTTTGCCTTCCAGCCTCTCCCTGCCCAGAACCAGTCCTCGCTCAGCCGCTTCAGTATGGTGGGCACCCATGGCAACGAATCCAGTGCCACGTACTTCATCCTGATCGGCCTCCCGGGACTGGAAGAGGCTCAGTTCTGGCTGGCTTTCCCGCTGTGCTCCCTATACCTTATCGCTGTGCTGGGCAACTTGACAATCATCTACATCGTGCGGACAGAGCGCAGCCTGCACGAGCCCATGTACATCTTCCTCTGCATGCTTTCCGGCCTCGACGTCCTCATCTCCACCTCATCCATGCCCAAAATGATGGCCATCTTCTGGTTCAACTCCACTGCCATTCAATTCGATGCATGTTTGATACAGATGTTTGCCATCCATTCCTTATCTGGCATGGAGTCCACGGTGCTGTTAGCCATGGCCTTTGATCGCTACGTGGCCATCTGCCACCCTCTGCGCCACGCCACGGTGCTCACGTTGCCTCGCGTTGCCAAGATTGGCATGGCTGCGGTGGTGCGGGGCGCTGCGCTAATGGCACCCTTGCCCGTCTTCATTAAGAGGCTGCCTTTCTGTCGTTCCAATGTCCTTTCCCATTCGTACTGCCTGCACCAAGATGTCATGAAGCTGGCTTGCGCGGATATTCGTGTCAACGTCATCTATGGGCTCATCGTCATCATCTCTGCCATTGGCCTGGACTCGCTTCTCATCTCCTTCTCATACCTGCTCATCCTCAAGACCGTGCTGGGCTTGACGCGCGAAGCCCAGGCAAAGGCATTTGGGACCTGTGTCTCGCACGTGTGCGCCGTCTTCATATTCTACGTGCCTTTCATCGGGCTGTCCATGGTGCACCGTTTCAGCAAGCGCCGCGACTCCCTGCTGCCCGTCATTATGGCCAACACCTACCTGCTCATTCCGCCCGTGCTCAACCCCATCGTCTACGGGGTGAAGACGAAAGAGATCCGGCAGCGCATCCTGCGTCTTCTCCACGTCACCATGCGCAGCGAGGCTGCTAGGGATCAGTGATCAAGCCTCTTTCCCCTTCAAAATCCTCCCGTTCATATTTCAATCCCGACATTTCGGAAGACAGTATTAGGAAAACCAATTTTTCTTAACAAAAATACAATTCAGATCTTTCAAAGATAAAACTGGTTGGGGGGATCTCTGTGTGGAAAAGGCTGTCAGGAGGACAGGGTACTTCTAATCTTGATTTTCAATGTTATTTTTCTTTTGGTTTTTCTCTACATGATTGCTCAGCCCTTGAGGTACTTTTGCTTGGAAGATTATTTCCATTTTACCACCCAGTCCAAATCTCAGTTGTTTTTCATTGATTGTTACAGTATTCTGATTCAAGGGCTTAAGCATGAAAAAAGGAAGATAAACAAGAATATAATAAAATTAGATAATCTTATTTAAAACTCTGACTTCCTTTTTAGAATCCTCACTCATTTTGTATCTCGGAAGACAGGATATATCTGGAATTCCTTCTTCAAAACCACCACCACTGAGAAAAAATAATTGCTTTTCTTTTTTAGTAGCAGGCCTTGAATGAAGATTGAAAGTAAAGCCCTGACATTTGCCTACATTAATGAAAGATGGCGCACTTTGTTATGAGAGTTTTTGTGGCTCATGGACACTTTTCCTTATTTAAGCTCGATATCAACTGTTTTTACTTAGCAGGAATACTATCAGTTTTTTCATTGCACTAATAGGGAAATTGACATTTTATGGGAATCAGTATATTACATAGGATAAGTAAGCTCAAAAACAGAAACAAAATGAAGTCTATTCATGTCTAATTCTATATTATGTAGAAGAATTATTTGACAGACCAGCAAGATAGTGAGTTATGGATTTCTATAGCCCTGTGTTTTTAGAGGAGCTAGTTAATCCTTTTTTTTAAAAATATTTTTTAAAATTTATTTTAGAGAGAGGAAGAGAGAGAGAATGGATGTGTGCATCTGGCTTATGTGGGTCCTGGGGAATCAAACCTGGAGCCTTTGGCTTTGCAGGCAAGCACCTTAACAGCTAAGCCATCTCTCCAGCCCTATTTAATCCTTTTCACTTCGCAAGTTGTTCTGAGGAATTTCCTGTCAATAGAGCTCACGGTTTTAGTAATGTCAACAGATATTGCTCACTGTCTTGGCCAAAGAGTGTATCTGGGGGTTGTCGACCAGTGATTTGTTTGGGAAATAGTGTAATTAGCTGTGGATTCCCCAGTATATCTGAGGGACACCAGGTAAGAAGTAGCTGAGAAATATCTAGCAGTTAGTGACATAAATGCAGAACTTGTTACCGCAGACCAGATTGAGTAGAGAGGGCGCCCCATGTGGCTGGCCAGGAAACAAGGTGAAGGAAAGGGCCATGGACTCACAAAAACTGAGGAGGGCGTATATAAACACAGCAGGAGTGAGAGCTGCCCTGCAAAGAAGATCATAATAGGTTATATCCCAAACCTATGGGAGAGGAAAATACGGAGTGCTTCTCTGTCAGCTGTGTTCAGTGTGGCTATGGCCTTGAGGCCCCCTGAGAGCACCACAAGCCAGGAACAGTACTGCCAGGAGGGTTGCTGTGTCAGGGGCACAGAAGGAGAACACCAGGCATGGACTGAGGTCATCAGCTACAGAAAAAAGTGCTAGCAAGAGCCGAAGTGAGGCTGGAGAGTATGAGACAGGCAGCACAGGGGGAAGGAGGATAGAATTTCCTGAACATAGTAGCACAGAGTCCTACTTGGGACAAAGAACATAGAGGCAGCTTGAACCAAACTGCCGAACAAGAGGATTATGGGAAGCATGGAATTGTCTAGGTCCAGGTGAATAGTAGTTAAAGCAGGAGCATCAAATGGGGTCAGGACAGACCTCGGCCACTTTGAACTGCACAGAGGGACACCCACTGTTCTGAAGCACCCTGACATTGGGATTGAGAGAATGACATTGAAAAAGGTGCAATTAGTAATGTGATAGATGATGTAAACAAAAATCTCAGAATCCTACAAATATAAACATATTGGAAATATAATTAAAATCTTCAGTAAATTTACCATCTAAACCTAAAAATAGATTTTAAAACACCATTGTTAGCATTTTGGTATTTATTATTTCAAGATTTTAATATGTACTTGTATGTATGCTTCTGCACAGGCATATGATGTGTGTGTGTGTGTGTGTGTGTGTGTGTGTGTACGTGCATGTGTAGCATATGGCTTTTTCGTGTGTATTATTTTAAAATTTATTTATTTATTTATTTGAGAAAGTGACAGAGGGAGAGAGGGAGAGGGGGAGAGAAAGGGAGAGGGAGAGAGAGGGGGACAGGGAGGGAGGGAGGGAGGGAGAGAGAGAGAAAGAGAAAGAGAGAGAATGGGCCTGCCAGGGCCTCTAGCCACTGCAAACGAACTCTAGACACATGCACCACCTTGAACATCCGGCTTACATGGGTCCTGGGGAATCGAACCCAGGTCCTTTGACTTTGCAGGGAAACACCTTAACTGCTAAGTCATCTCTCCAGCCCTTTGGTGTGTAGTTTTTATGAGACAGGGTCTTATGTACCCAAGGTTGTCCTCAAATTTGTTATGTGGCCCAAGACTACCTTGAACCTATGAACCTTCTGCCTCTATCCCTCAAGTGCCTGCTTTGTATTCAGAGCCCTTTTAGGAGGCATACATAAATGCATAACAAATTTATTAGCCAGACAGATTTAATGGTTTTTCTAGGGAAACAGTCAGTACCATGGGTTTCAGAAGGAATTTCAGACACATGATAGTAATGTGCCCTGGACAGATTCATGGCTGTGATCCAAAATAACCATTTTGTGATTGCAAATATACTCACAGCTTCTACCATCTGCTACTTTGTGTTCCCAACAAGGACTAAATATCAGGACAGTGGTGAAACTGCAGCAGGAGCCACATGATCTCTAGACCAGAATTCCATCCTGCAGGCTCCCGGGGTTCTCTGAAAGGGCCTGGAGCGTAAAGTGGAAATGAAGGGAGATGTGGCATTTTCCCCTCTCTCTTCCTCTGAACAGAGTGTGTGTGGTGCCTGCATTCAGAAGTGCGCAGCACAGAGGCCAGAGAACTTCGGGTGTTCTCTCTTGCTCATCCACATACTTCCTTGAACTGGTTCTCCACCTGCTCCAAGGTTACGGATGTGCTTGAACACGCCCAGCTTTTTACGTGGATTCTGGGGCAGGAACTCAGGAGGTCTCAGACCCTCCCAGGTGCTCATGCTTACACAGCAAGTGCTCTTAAGCCATGAGCCTCCTCCCTCGCCCCAGGTGCTGCTTCTGTTAAGAGACTCAGTTGTAAAGTCAGCACCTTGTTCTGGAGAAACCTTCGTCATATGCCTCCCAAGTGGGCATCTTTTACTTTCCCTGTTCATGTGGATGTATCCTCCTAGCTTTGGCCCAACTAACTCAAAGACTTGGACGATACTTTGGGTCTTAGAGATGTCTGAATGATATTAAATCTCAATATCTAACTCACTCATTGTTTTCTAGGTTTTCTTCAGGAATATTCCATAAACATGTGTTCTATATTATGACTCCTGATATTCTCCAGTTTCACACCTGTGCTTTTGGTGGTGACTGTAACTGCACACAGATCTCCTTGACTTGGACATGCATTGCCTCAGTCCTAAACTACGTCTAGTTTATGGAAGTTTTTCTAAACACAACTCTGATTATCTTAGTTTTCTTCTTAGAATCTACCAAAGGCCTCTTATGCTTCCCAGACAGGATTCAAACGTCTCAGAGTAATAGTTATCCTGAATTAGGTTCATATTCCCTTTCGTATCTCCTTCTGTTTTCCCATCATAGAAATCATTTTCAACATATCACATGATTCTGCTACTTTATCGACTTGCTGTCTCTCAATGATTTCATTTCCTTTTCAGTATCTGTTGTAACTTTTCCATTGTCTGAATAGCTTGTTGACACTTTTCTTCTATTAACACCTTGTAAAAATGAAGCCTTTTGTGAATCAATCGGCCAAAATTTTTTGGCTCTTTAGTGTTTCTAGACTTTTACATACAACAGGACTAGTTCTAAGTCAGAAAAGTTTGAGTATGACCCCTGGGTCATTGATTAATATTTGTCTTTAATAATACACTGTTAGTAAACTGTCTCATATTATTTCCTTAATTAAGTTGCAGTAAGACTCTTGAATGCAATGGACGTACAGGAAGAGATCCTTCCCTTGTGTCTGGGGTTCTGTAGACAAGTAGACATGAACTTGGGAAAGGATGTAATACTGGTGGTTTAGGGCTTCGGGGTCCACATTCATTGTTCATCACTTAGACATGAAATTCTCAGGTTCGTTGATAGAACCTTACTGCTTTTTATCCTTGACATTATTCAAAGGAAGCAGAGCCTTTTATACTCCTAAAGGAGCCAAAGAGGATGTGGGCCTTTGGATCTGAGAAAGTGAAGAAGAATGTTGGTACGGAGAATGTGGAGATCTGGAGAACTGAAACGGGACATGGAAGCAAGAGCAGTTGTCAGCAGTAAACTTCACTGCGGGAATTGTCAAGCTCAAGGCAGGTGGGGTCTCCGGGAGAAATGAACATATTTATAAAGTAGGTAACAAGAATCTGTGCCGAGGCAAGAGGGACAATATCAGCTAATCATTCCATTTGTTTATTCTATTAAACCATGACCATTTATGGAAAAAAGTTATTAAAGTGGGACAATATTTCTGGGAGGCTAAGGAGACAGGGAATTTAACCTTCGTAGCTTTTAGTTACTATAGACAATAACCTGGGCTTGCTCCTTGTCCTCAAAACATCTTTTCTTTATTTTCCACCACTGATATAGGGCAGAGTGGTGGTGTAGAATATAATTGATTAGTGTCCCTGGCCCAAGTTTTGCACATGCATGTAACATACTTCTAACCTGTAATTCATACTATTAACTTAAAATATTTGATAACTGATCTTCATGTACTGGGCACAAACAAAAGAATTAGTGTATTATTTGCAGTCCTATACAAATGGGTTATTTTCCCTTCTGGGTGCATCTTCTTGTATTTCCTTTTCAAATGCTATGGCACAGCCATATCTAATGCATATTATATGTATTATATATAATGTATATATATAATATATATGTATATATTATATATGTATACATGTATATATACAATATATATAATACTATGTATATGTATTATATATATTGCTATATATATCAGTGTACATATTATATGTATTATATATATGTATATTATATATATCCATATATGTATGTATGTATGTGTGTGTGTGTGTGTGTATGTGTATGTGTGTGTGTATATATATATATATATATATATGGCAAACAAACTCCAGATGCATGCACCACCTTATGCATCTGGCCTTATGTAGGTACTGGGGAATCAAACCTGGGTCCTTAGGCTTCACAGACAAGTGCCTTAACTGCTAAGCCATCTCTCCAGCCCACATGCTTACTTTTTCTAAAAGTACAAACTTTCATATAATTCTATTTTTCTTTCTCTCTCTCAGTTTTTGTTTGGCCTTGATTCAGTTTTTCAAGGAGAAGTAAAAATGATTGTCTTCTTTGTAGAAATTTCCCAGTTTTTCCAGGCAAGCTGTACCAAACACTGATTTGTACTGTTTAGTAGTCTCCTGTGCAGGTATTTTTTATGACCCTTGTTATTCTCCAGTATGGTTGTGCTTTCACATGTTTTTCTGTTGGTATAAGATTGGAAGCTTCTGGAAATAAAGGAGCATGTTTCATATATTCACCAGTTTTTAATCCTTATCATTGCTTCTTTACAAAGTAAATGTGAAACGTGAACATAAACATGAATGAGCTTGGTGGTCCTCTCCCCACTGTCAGCATGGACTAGCAAGTTTTAGTGCTTGCTACAGCAACTTTCATTTTACCTGGCCCATACTGCGTTGTTAATATTATATTTTATTTTATTTTTGAGAGAGAGACAGAAAGAGGGAGAAAAAGGGAGGGAGGGAGGGAGGGAGAGAGAGAGAGAGAGAGAGAGAGAGAGAGAGAGAGAGAGAGAGAGAGAGAGAGAGAGAGAGAGAGAGAGAGAGAGAGAAAGGGAGAGAGAGAGAATGGGCACGCCAGGGCCTTTCAGCCACTGTGGATGAACTCCAGACATGTGCGCCCCCCTGTGCTCATGTGCGACATTGCAGGCTTGCATCACTTATGTCTGGCTGTATATGAGACCTGGAGATTTGAACAAGCGTTCTCAGTCTTCGCAGGCAAGTGTCTTAAATGCTAAGCCCTCTCCCCAGCCCCATACTGCATTTTAAATTTCAGCAGCTGGCTGGAGAGATAGCTTAGCGGTTAAGCACTTGCCTGTGAAGCCTATGGACCCCTGTTACTGTCTTGATTCCCCAGGACCCATGTAAGCCAGATGGCACAAGGTGGCACATGCATCTGGAGTTCCTTTACAGTGGCTGGAGACCCCTGGGGCGCCCATTTTCTCTCTATCTGCCCCTTTCTCTCTCTGTTGCTCTCACATAAATAATAAATAAATAAATAAATAAATTTCATCAGCCTTGGTCTTTTATGCATAGCACCTTGAGCATGGCCCCTCTGATGGGCTTGGACTTGACACTGTAGATGATGGGGTTGAGCACAGGAGGTACCACCAGGTACACATAGGCAACAAGAGCGTGCACAATGTGGGGCAGACGCCTTCCAAAACGGTGGATCATAGACACACCTATGACTGGGATGTAGAAGACCAGGACAGCTAAGATGTGAGAAATGCAGGTGTTGAGGCTGCGGATGCGCTCCTTGGGAGAGGCCAGCCCCATCACAGTATGAAGGATCAGGGTATAGGACAAAACAATGAGCAAGGAATCTATACCCACTGTGGATAGGACTACATAGAGTCCATACAGGATGTTGACGGTAATGTCAGCGCAGGCACACTTCATGACGTCAGCATGGAAACAGAACGAGTGGGACAAGAGGATCTTTCCAGGGCAATAGTTTAGCCGCTTCAGCAAGAAAGGCAACGGTAAAAGGGACAGAGTCGCGCGGGTTGTAATGGCTATTCCAATCCTGAGGATGACATTATTTGTGAGGATAGCTGCATAGCGCAGAGGGTTGGAGATGGCCACGAAGCGGTCAAAGGACATGGCTAGGAGCACCGAGGACTCCACCACAGAGAAGAAGTGCAGGAAGAACATCTGGGCCAGGCAGCTGTGGAAGTCAATGAAACGGTAGTCAAACCAGAGCACAGCGAGTGTGGTGGGCAGTGTGGACAAGGTGAGGCCCACGTCACTGAGGGCCAGCATGGACAGGAAGTAGTACATGGGCTGGTGAAGGCTGGGAGTCCTGCTCACAGCCAGGAGGATGAGGCAGTTTCCAGCGAGTGCCACAGCGTACATGGAGGAGAAGGGGATGGAAATCCAGCCATGGAAGGCCTCCATTCCTGGGATGCCAATCATGAGGAAAGCAGGTGGCTGAAAGAAGGAGATGTTGATAGAGGACTGGGAAAAGGGCATCTTTGGAGATAGCTGAGTGCTCATCTTCAGGAAGATAAGATATCTTCAACTGGGCCACACATGGATAGGAATCTAGGATGAGAGAAAAGACTGAGCTATTATTGAGTGTAAGAGGCTAAGACCTTGAGTTTTATGATTGCTTTACCATTCACTGATGAGTATAAAATTATAATATTGGAAACAAAATCTTCACAGGCTCTACTCTCTATTATATTCCGGTGTGTATGCAAGCTCATCTCTTAGTACATCTTCTCCTTTCGTCAGAAAGCTATTACAGTCTTCAAAAAGATCTGACTCCTTTCAAGCACAGGACAGTGAGGACTGGATGACCTTATCTTGTAAAGCTTACCATCTCTGAGGTTAACCCCTGGTCTGAGCTGCCTGGATGAGATTTTACCTGCCAGGCAACAGTAGTCAGAGTACAGCCCAACTGGTCTCACTGGTGCCTATGTATTGCTCATGTTGAGGCTATTTCCAAGTGCTTGGAGGGAAATGAGGAGGTCTTGTTTGAAGAGAGATGAAAGCTATTAGAATAAGTAGGCAGAGAGAAGCTAGGAAGGATGAGTGCATCATTATAGACTCCTCCAAAGAATATGAGAAAGTCAGAAGTTGCTTTATTTTTTCCCCCATGGCTCTGAAATCAACAGCTTCTGAGGGCATCTTACCCTAGACTTTTCTATTAGACACTTTTTTCATGTGAAATAAATTAAATCCCTACACATCAGAAGCAGGAGACTTCCGATAAGCCTACATTTCCTCAGCACTGTGCAGATGGAAAGCTGGGCTCCTGAGTGGCAGCGGCTGACCTCTGGCAATGGCCCGGCCTGTTTGGGTTGTTGTAGTCTTGAAGTTCAAGTCTATGCACGTGTGAGTCCAAACCCAGCACTCTTTCCTGTTGACAGAGAGTATGTGAAATATGAATTTTGTTACTATTACTTTGCCTAACATTTTATATTTCTCACGATCACTCATATATGATTCATCTAATTCTCACAGTTATTGTGAAATGCTGACCCTGAAGAATTGCTATTTCTATTTTAGGTATGTTGTAACTGAGGTTTCAGGGAAGTGACTTGTTCATGTTTCTCCTCTTAAAAATCCTTAATAGTTCCCTTGTGATGAGTGATAAGATGTTTGTGTTATGGCCTGCATACTACTGTGATCTAACATCTGCCTAACCTTCCAACCTTTCTTGCAGGGTGGACTACGTCTTGTTCAGGATTCTTTAGCCATGCCAGTTTTCTCATTCTTCTAAATACTAAGTATCATTTTCTCAGAAAGCTGCTGGGATGACCCTTAACCACTTGATTTCCTGAGCCATACCCCCATCCCTTACCCCATAGATTTTTTTTGTTGTTGTATACCACTAGATTGATTTTTAACATTTTATGATACTTCATTCCATGATGATTTTCTCTCACCCAGTAGACCACAAGATCCAGGAATGCAGAAGCAATAGCATTTCATTTGTTAATACATTATTCTTACATAGAGCACTACTTAGTACAAAGTGAATGCACCATCAATGTTTACTTACATGGGTGAATAGACAATAAAATGATCATGTCTTACATACACAAGAAAGAAAAGAAAGGCTATGTCTTCTTAGGCTTCAGATACTAGAGTAGATGTCTGGTTTAGAATAGGAGGGAAAATGCAGTCCTAGCCCAGTAAATCATGCATTCTACACTTTGGGTAAAGCCGCCACATTTGATTTGTAGTCAATTGATTGCACATATGTACAATAATCCTCTAAGAAGAGTTTAGTTAAATTTCTATGTTTTATTATTATTATGATTATTATTTTACCATGTCAACAAGGAATCTCAGGCAACTGATCTAATTGTACTCTATTTTCAGAAGTCTGATGGGGATACCAATAGACAAATGCGACCTTAGAGTATGTCAACAGATGTTTTGCACAGGGGTAAGGCTGATGCCTGTCTTCTCACTGATTCATTTTTCTCTGCCCATCATAATTACATCTGCGCTCTACTTCTGGGCATTCAATCTAGAGATTACTTAGAAGTAAATTGCTCAGAGTGTGACTTCTTTTTAAGGTAGGGTCTTGCTCTAGCACAGGCTTACCTGGAATTCACTCTGTCCTCTCAAGGTGGCCTCTAACTCATGGGCGATCCTCTTAATCTTGGCCTCCCAAGTGCTACCATGCCTGCTCCATTTTTTCTCATATAGTTTTTTTTTTTTTTTTTTTTTTTTTTTTTTTAGGGAAGTTGCTCTGGTTTTGTTTGTGTTCTCAACTTACACACCGTCTCTCTTCCTGTCCTCCAACATTCTGTACGGGTTTCTTAAGTGATCTCGACAAACCTAATGTCTCTAAATCACCACAGTTAAGTTGGCATACTCCCGCTGCACTGAGCTCACTGTTTCCTGGGTCAGGATCATTTCACTGCCTTAGGTTGAACTAAGTGCTGGTACTTGGCTGTGCATCTTTGTAAGGCTGGAGCGTCAGACAACTTTAGCTAAAGAGGCTTTAAGTGCTTCTTTCAGGTCTCTAAATTGAACTAACATTAAACACACAGCATAAAGTAGATGCTTTAATTTTTTTTAACTGTAGAGAGTTAGAGAAAAATCTTTCTGGATTTATCCAGGCTATGCTACCATTGTATTACACTGGGCATCGAAGACACATATTAGGAATTTAGTCAAGGTTGAGTGAGCAATAAATTGAACAGCACTACTATTTTTTTTTAAATTATTCTCTTATTTATTTACATGTAGGATCAAGTCTCCCCCACTCCCTGTGTGTGTGTGTGTATGTGTGTGTGTGTGTGTGTGTGTGTGTGTGTGTGTGTCTGTGTGTGTGTCTGTGTGTGTTTGGACATACTAGTGTCTCTTGCCATTGCAAAGGAGAGCCAGATGCTTGCAACACTTTTTGTTTCTGGCTTCATGTGGATGCCATGGAATTGTTCCTGGGCCAGCAAGCTTTGCAAGCAAGTACATTTAACTGCTGAGCCATCTTTCCAGATCCCACACTACCTTTTAAATAGCTTCCATGTGATATGCTTCAGCTCTGACCCACATTGTGAGATAGCTCTCCCTCAGTTTCTCCATTTATGCAAAGGAAGACAGAGAAATCACATGTTTTTTTTTTTTTTCTAGAGGACTCAAATGACTATTAATGTGAAAGAACAATGTAATCTTGGTTCTGATTGGCATGAAAACCTCCCTTTCCCCAAATAAACTGTACCACTTGCCACAGATTGCCTCAGGTACCAGTTTCATTCTCCCCTCATGACCTTCCAATTTGTCACCTGTAAAATCAGAGATACGAGCTGCATTCTCTGTCTTCTGAGTGTCAGTGTTTTGTGATTTAGTGATACTGTTTCTAAATCCAATTCTTTCTCAACATCTCCATTTCCCTCTTTCTCACTGATCCTCTCTCTCTCTCTTTCTCTCCCCTGTCTTTCATGTGTTCCAGGCTGTACTTTAACTCTGATCTTCCTCCTCAACCTTCCAAGTACTGGGGTTATAGCCATGCATCAGCAGACTTAGTTTATGTCATGCTAGGGATCTTAAAGCAGGGCTTCAGGTATGCCAGGAAAACACCTTACCAACTGAGCTAAATTCCCAGTCTGTCTCACCTCTTTCCTATGCCCTTGTTCTATCCCTTTGGATCTCCTTTGCCTCAGATTTCCTGTTCTGAATGATTCTTATTTTGCTGCACAGACTTCCAAGTATTTTTCTTTTTTCTAATGTTCAGTATAATTCATATGTTGAAAAACTCTGAATACCCATTTACACAATAATTTCTAACTTATCGCTTTTCTCAACTTGTTTGAATTTTCCCAAGGCAGGAAGTCTGATTCTATTGACAAAGCTGTGCTCAACTTTATGTGGTATAAATTGTGGTTAATATTCCATGGTAAATTGGCTAGGTCATAGCACTCAGAATACCTGCCACCCCACTGAGGAACATTCCCAATGCAATGGGAGCAGGAATGAGTGAAAAGAAGGTATCAACACATCCATATGTATGTTGTTAGTAATAATTATGATAATAAAAATTATCACAAAAAACTTGATATTGTTATGGGGATACTTATTATATTCAATTAACTTTTAAATCAGTAAGTTTTGAACAAAAGATCCTTAACCTCTATTTATGGGTGAGTCTCAAGTAATCAGAATAGAGGCAAAAATTAAGTTTCTTGAGGATAAAAGAAATTCTGCTCCAGATTACTTTGTGACTACAGAATGCAACATCAACTCTGCCCTCAGTCCCCAGCCTGGCCTGCATGGTACAGCCGTACCCTCACGCAATTGCATGAGTCACTTCGGTACCCCTCTGCTCACTCTCTCAATTCTGTTCTCTGGAGCACATTGACTAAAGCATGGTGCACATTAAACATTCCTTCACTTTAATGAATGGATGAGCAGTTCTCTGGAGTCTGTGTACCAACCGGGCTTGTGTGCTGCCACGCATGAGTTTTATATATATATTTTTCTAGAATGTGAGTCCCGTAGGTGGGGGAGGGAGACTTTGAGTGGCCACCTTACTCATAGCTACTTTGGATATTCCATCCTGCTTTGAAACTCAGTTGGCGCTTTTGAGCACTCACCAAAGTTCCTGCAGACATTAGCCGTAGAAAGGGAACCCTTCTGAGAAATGCTTCTGCCAGCTAGAGACACCCAGTACTCAAGTCTTGTTATTTCTTTTCCTCTATTGTTCATCTGAGGGAGGGGAGAAGGAGGCCTCCAACACCCTAATAATTGAAAAAGGCCCTCGCGAGGGCCCTGATCACTCACCGTGGCTGTGGCGCTGGGATGATCTGTTATGCCACATTCTTTGGAAACCTAGGAACCCTCTTTGAGATGTTCTTTTATTATGCTTCAGGAAAATTCAGTTAATCTCCAGGGGCAAGGAACTTTGTGTTACAAATTACTCTACTCTTGAGATGGGAATATTTGTGAGAAGGGTAAATTGGTTGAAATGAGCTCAGAGAGATGACAGACATGACCCAGTCAGAATTCTAGCCCAGCCTTCTCTAAGACATGCTTTCAGCAAGATTTGATCTTATTTGTTTCAGTTTTAGAAAGTGCATCTTCCTGTTTCCTAGGAGGACAAAGCTTTACCAGTCTCTGGGTTAGAGTGTTTAAGACCAATAATAGCATAAGGATTCAGCAGGCTTCAAGGAAAGGAGTAAGGGATATGCCACAAAAGTAAGAGCAATATGCACCCGTAGAGCCTCCCATTAGGAATAAGTGCGATGTTTGAGTCTGAGATTGCAGACCAAAGTGGTGAAAACCAGGAGGTGGCCAATACTCTGTTTCAATGGCAAACACAGTTTCAATGGCTCACCTTTGTGCCTCCTGCCACTGAGAAAGAGGCTGAGCACTGAGATTGAGCACATTACACTTAGGAGTAATTATTTTATCCATTTATCAGGTAAGCTTGGCAGGGGGGCTGCCTACCAGAGGGCCCTACAGCAAGAGGAAGCTGCGCACAGAAAGCTCAGTCTGTGCTACAAGCACTTTTGTATTTGTTCCTCATCGCCTGGTAAGACCACAGTGCCCGCTGTATACAGAGTGTGTGTTCTCCAGCTATCCCTACTCAACTACTAGGTACAGTCCAAAAACGAAGAAGTAAGACCTCAGACATGGGTGCGGTTATAAATTTATGATCGCTAGACTACAGAACCAATAGTGATAAAAGCTGTGTAAAGTCCAAAATTCTTTTTTTTGAAAAATTTATTTACTTATTTATTTTATATTTATTTATTTATTTGAGAGAGCGATAGAAGCAGACAGAGATAGAGGAAGAGAACGGACACTCCAGGGCCTCCAGCCACTGCAAACAGATTCCAGATGCATGCGCCACCTTGTGCATTTGGCTTATTTGGGTCCTGGGGAATTGAACTGAGGTCCTTTGGATTTGCAGGACACCTTAACTGCTAAGCCATCTCCCCAGTCCCCAAGATTCTTTTTTTGAGGAGTGTAACACATGAACATGTTTTGAGGCAAACTTGATAACCACTACATTGTGGACATACCATGAGCATATTTAATTTGATAATTTCCCCCTTCTACTATTGCTTTCTTTTGTTCTCTTCCCCCACTTCCATTCCAAGTAGCCTTCTAATTTGATGACTCATTCTTTTATTTATTTATTTATTTATTTGAGAGCGACAGACACAGAGAGAAAGACAGATAGAGGGAGAGGGAGAGAATGGGCGCGTCAGGGCTTCCAGCCTCTGCAAACGAACTCCAGACGCGTGCGCCCCCTTATGCATCTGGCTAACGTGGGACCTGGGGAACCGAGCCTCGAACCGGGGTCCTTAGGCTTCACAGGCAAGCGCTTAATCGCTAAGCCATCTCTCCAGCCCTCATTCTTTTTTTTTTTTTTGTTCTCTTCTATCCTGTATATCAATATGTTGATGGGATCGATACTGTGAAGCTCTGGTGGGGATAACAACATCTACTGTGAGATCCTGAAGGCTCTTTGGCCAGTTCATGTCAGCGGCATCGACACTCTTTCAGGTCTGTTTCTCACAATGCTCCCTGAGCAATGGAGGTTGCAAAAGACATGTCTGGTACCTGGAAATAACATCCTAAGTGTAGGCAAACTACACCAGTGAAACCAGTACAGAGTAGTTTCTGATTGTGTTCCCAACAGATAAACCCTCACCCTACCGTCCCAGACCCCATGTCTACCTTACAGGTAATAAGTTCCTCAAGGTATGGTGACCTAGATGCACATAACTCAAAGCACCCAATCCTGTCTTTGAAAGGAGCCAGATCCTTTCGAAGACAGTTATACTTTTTTCTTTTGTGATAAAAAGATAAAATCTAGAAAATGTGTTTGCATACTAACTGGAAGATAATAGAGTGTCCATTAAGATTAAGCTTGCAATTTTATGATGCTACAAAAAATTGGAAATTGTTCATTTGAGAAAGGGGAGGAGAACCAGTTGTAAAACTTCATTTTTAGAACGTTGTTAATTTTTCAAAATTGTGTTTATTTATTTGCATATGTGTCAGTGTGTGCTTTAGGGGAGGGGAGGCCTTCCAGGGGGTCTTGCTACTGCAAAAGAACACTAGACGCTTGTGCCACTTCCTGCATCTGGCTTACGTGGGTGGCTTAAGAACTGAACCTGGGCTAGCAGGCTTTGTAAGCAAGTCCCGTTAGCTACTAAGCCATCTTCCCAGCCCATGATTTTGAGATTTTTAGACTCAACACTAGCTTGTTTTTTCCTCTCATCCTAGATCTTCTCAGTGGCTGTCTCAGTTGAAGAGATCATATATTCCAGGAGCACTCAGTTATCTTCAAGGATGCCCTCTTCCCATGTCTCTATCAGCATCTCCTTAGAGCCACCTGCTTTCCTCACGATGGGCATCCCAGGGTTGGAGACCTTCCACGGCTGGATCTCCATCCCCTTCTCCATGTACACTGTGACCCTCACTGGAAACTGCCTCATCCTCCTGGCTGTGAGGAGGACTCCCTGCCTATATCACCTCATATACTAGTTCCTGTCCATGCTGTCCCTCAGTGATGTGGGCCTCACCTGTCCACACTGTCCACCCCCCTCACTGTACCCTGGTTTGTCCACCATTTCATCCACTTCCACAGGTGACTGGTCCGGATGTTCTTCCTGCACTCCTGTGAGGACTCCTGAAATAATCTGCCTCTATTTCCCTAGACTTTTCTATGACACACATTTGATGTGTAATAAATTTCCTCACTCTTGCTTAAGCAGTTAGGGTTGACTTTCTCAATGATCAGAATCAAGGGAGTTTGGTCAAGGCCACACTTTTTCCACCATTGTATAGATGAGAAATCTGGGGGTCCAGGGCTGTAGTGGCTGACCTCTGGCAATGGCCCATAGATTGTAGCCTTAGAATTTGAATCAATGTATGTCTGATTCAAGTCCAATACTTTCTCCTGGGTCCAATGACACAGACTGTATGAAAAATTGCATGAAGTGCAAAGCAGTATAAACATGACTTTCTTTATTACATTTTATATTTCTCAAGATCACTCACTCTACATGATTGATTCAATCCTCACAGTTATTGTGAAATGCTGACCCTGAAGGGTTCCTATTCCTATCTTAGGGATGTTGTAACTTAGGGTCATGGAAGTGACTTGCTCATGCTACTCCTCTTAAAATCCTTTAATAGTTCCCTTGTGAAGAGTGACAAAATATTTGTGATATGGCCTTCATGCTCCTGTGAATCTAACACACTCCTAACCCTCCACTCTTATTGTGTGGTGCACTACCTCTTGTTCTAGATTCTTTAGTCATACTTATCTTATTTCAGTTTCTAAAATAAGCCAACTCACTTCTTCAGTTGGGAGATTTTGTGCTCTGCCTGTATTACTCCCTTCACTTCCACAGGGCTGGGTTTTTCATTCTGCTAAACGTTAAGCATCATTTCTCAGAGAGCCATTGAGGTGATCCTCCCCAAAGTGATTCTCTGGTCCACCCCTCCCCCATTATTAGTTTCTTGTATACTACTCAATGTGATCTGAAATTTTTGATTATTTCTCTTTCTGATGATTTCCCATCTCTCCCATTTTCCCTCAATCTCCATGAATGTAGAGGCAACAAGACTGTCCTTGTTAAAGTGCTACTCATACACAGTGCTGTGTCTGGTGCAGTGCATGCCCAGTCCACATTTGCCTGTTTGGACGAATGAATAATAGAATAAATATTCACCGCTTATGCACCCATGATAAGAAAGGAAGTAAAAGGTAAGTTGTGTTCCCCTAGAGACTAGAGGAAATGGCTGGTTCTGAGGAGGAGGGAGACTAAAGCCCTGCCCCAGTAAAGGAAGCGTTGTGCTTCGGGTGGAGGCAATACTCTTGATTTACAGGTGATTACTAATGGAAGAAATCTCCAAGAAGGGTTTATTTAAATTTCTGAACAATGGGTTTATGGCATGTCAATAAGTATCTCGGGTATTTGATCTAATTGTGTAGTATTTTAGGAAGTTTGGTAGAGTCACCCACAGGCAAATGTGAACTTATAGCTTGTCACTAGATGATCTGCCTAGGGTTAAGGCAATAGACAGCTCATGATTTCATTTTCTCTGCTCATTATATTTATATTTGTGTTCACATTTGCGTCATTTAATTCCTACACACATTGCTCATAGTATTATTATTTTTGTCATTTTAGTTCTATTTTTTAAAATTAAAAGAATTATTGATTTTTTAATAAAAAGGTTGCACACATAGAACCCCTCTCCCCAACCCCAACTCTCATGAGTGTCTTTGGTGGGATTATTGTGAGGACCAAGAGGCTCAGTCAATCTCTGCAGGGATGGGGGAATCATAATGTTTTAGGCTATTCCCACCCAAGCTGAGGCTCTTAACAATCTCCCCCCGCTTCCATAATGCTCCCTGAACCTTGGTGGTCAAGATAGAGATCTGATTTAGTGTTGCTTTCTCTGTAGACTCTGGATCTCTGTTTTGATGAGGTTTAGTGACTACAGTGTCTATCACCATTTCCCTGGACCTGGCTTTCAGGCTGGCTGTGAGAGCAGTATTCATGTCACCACTTCCCCTGCAATGACTTCTGGGCCTGGGCAGATGGAGGTAACCCATCTCCTGGAAGAGAGTTGGCTCTCATAATATCATTTGTCCCTTATAGCTTTATTTTATTTAAGAAACTTGGTTGGCTTTTATCCTTGTCCTCAATATATACGACCACCTCTTTTGCTCCACTTCAACTTTACCTACAGGTTTCTTAAGTTGCCTCAATCAATCTACCTAAGCCACATGTAAATTGGTTACTCACTAGAATACAGGTCCAGTGATAATAAATTCTGTGTAAAGGACCTAAATTCTTTTAGGATTGCATTTTCCCTTTAGACTAGAACATGGTCTGAGAGGCATGTGTACCTAAATATTCAGGGTTGTATAAAAATTTCTCAGGCAAAAAAGGATAGCGAGGGCTTGAGAGATGGTTCAACAGTTAAAGACACTTACTTGCTTGCAAAGCCTTATAGCTCAGGTTCAGTTCCCCAGTACTCATGTAAAGCCAGACACAAGAAGTTGTGCATGTGTCTGGAGTTTGTTTTCAGTGTCAGGAGGTCCTAATGTACCTATGTGCTTTCTCTCTCTCTCTGACACACACAGATAAATATTTTAAAAAGGACTGTGAGTAGAAAAATTTTAAGGAATCTCATTTTAATAATCAAATGAATGATTAATATAGTAACAAGAGTAGTAAACGTTTATTGGGATTTGCTACATATTATGATGCATATTGCTTAGTATATAATGCTTGTATAGCTACAATTCTCATTTAATCATAGAAAGAACAAATGATAAACATGTAAAAAGTTCTTCCCCTATGTAGTTATCATTCCATATTAAACATTTTTCATTGACACGTCTTTGCCTATATACTGCCATTTGAGCTTTGAAAGGCAAGGTAGCATAGAAATAATTTTTTGTGCTGTCTAACAGAAAAAAGTTTGCATTGAAATACATGAGGAATAAATTAGATAATAAATGAACAAAAATATTTTTTTTCTGTGATAGAGAGGTTACTTAGCATGTAAGAGGTCTTGGGTATGATCACCAGCATAATAAAATATAAAAGAAGTAACAGTTGGGGACTGGAGAGATGGCTTAGAAGTTAAGGTATTTGCCTGTGTTGCAGGTTTGAATTGCTGGTAGAAATCACCCAAACAAGAGCAGCTTGTGGGAAAATGAGGTTTCTTTTGGCTTCTACCCTTGAGGGGAAGCTCCATGATGGCAGAGAAAATGACTGCATGAGCAGAGGGTGGATCATAGCAACAGGAGAGTGTGCCAAACACTGGCATGGGAAAACTGGCTATAACACTCATAATCCCACCCCCAACAATACACACCCTTCAGGAGGTGTTAATTCCCAAATATCCATTAGCTGATAACCAAGCATTCAGAACAAACCACCACTACCTGCAAAACCAAAGGACCCAGGTTCAATTGCCCAGTACCCACATAAGCCAGATGCACAAAGTGGCACATGCAACTGGAATTTATTTGTAGCCCCTAGAATTCCTGGTGTGCCCATTTTCTTTGTCTTTCACTGTCTCTGCTTACAAATAAATGAATAAAATATTTTAAAAAATGTAGTAACAGTTTCTCACCACAATCCTATCCCTTTCTTGATCAATGTCCACAACAAATCTATGAGTATGTCTTGATGCAGACTAGAATTTTCCTAGTTGTTGTTCACCAGTCTCTTTACAGTCTCAGTAAGAATCTTGTGTTATCAGCTCTGGCCTTTTCCTCTCAGCACCTTGAGCATGGCCCCTCTGATGGGCTTGGACTTGACACTGTAGATGATGGGGTTGAGCTCAGGAGGCACCACCAGGTACACACAGGCAACAAGAGCGTGCACAACGTGGGGCGGATGCCTTCCAAAATGGTGGATCATAGACACACCTATGACTGGGATATAGAAGACCAGGACAGCTACGATGTGAGAAACGCAGGTGTTGAGGGTGCAGAGGCACTCCTTGGGAGAGGCCAGCCCCATCACAGTATGCAGGATCAGGGTATAGGACAGAACAATGAGCAAGGAACCTATACCCACTGTGGATAGGTTTAATACCCCATGTATAGCAATGTAAAGCCACGTGTACACAGTGCTGCATGTGTTGAGTTTGTTTGCAGATGCAGGAAACCCTGGCATGCAACATTTTCACTCTCCCTTTCTCTTACTCTGTCAAATAAATAAATAAAAGATTTTAAAACAAGTTTATGAGAGAGAGAGAGGGGAAGATATATACAGAGAAAGAGGAAGATACACACAGAGAAGCATGTCAGGGCCTTCAGCAACTTCAGCTGAACTCCAGACGTGTGCACCACCTTGTGCTCGTGGGTGACCTTGTGAGCTTGTGTCACCTTGTGCGTCTGGCTTACGTGGGACTTGGAGGGTCAAACATGGGTCCTTAGGCTTCAGAGGCAAGGGCTTTAACTGCTAAGCTATCTCTCCAGCCCAATAAATAAAATACTTTTTTAAAACATGTAAAAACCTACTTCTTTGTTAGCTAGTTAAGAGTATAATCATAATATAAAAAGAGTTTGAATGGAAGTAATAAGCACAGGTAGATAATGCTGCTCTTTTAAGCAATAGGTTATTAAAGAAAAATCCCAGAGCCAGGGGTGAGATACCTTGCCGAGAGTTGCTGGTCAGGGGGCGCTCTCTCTCAGGACCCCCTGCTGTGTTGCCATTTCCTCTGAATTGAAACATTCCCTCCTAGTTGGAGGAGGGGGAGGGGAGGCTCAGGTGACCTAAGAGGTAAACAAGACTGGAAAAGCTGAATGGTCATTAAGAGTCTTCCTCAATCGCTGAATGCAACATGTCACGAGTCTTCTTCAAGGTGAGAGAAGAAGGAAGCTGCTGGTGAAGACCCTCAAACTGTGGGGTGCGCTCCAGAGATGAAGTTTCTGTGAGCGTTCACTTATGCTGGCACGGGCTTTCTGGTAACCCAGCCGCCTCAGGGTCGTCAGTGCTATTGTAATTGACCCTGATGAACTCATTAGCCCCACGGATTGGATTTTGGTGCAGTTGTGCTTTGGTCTATCTGGAATCAATAGACACGTGTTTGTGTCTCTCCAGGGAAAAAAGGTTTCATGCACCAGATGGGAAGACCCTATTTCTGAATATTAGCATGTGCTTTAGTTTAGTAGGACACACACACACACACACACACACACACACACACACACACAATCAAAAACCTGGAACTGAGCTGGAAGCCTCTTCCCTACTAGCTAGTTTTCATAGCCCTGGTAAGTTCTGGGGGAGAAAAGTCATTAGTAGTCTCACCCAGAGTGGATCCTGTATGGTACACAACTGACCAGTTTGGCGGGTGTGCCCAATTGTGTCATCATGGAATGATTGTTATGGAGGTGGACAACTACTTTCTGACTGGATTTGAGGTCTGCTCCATGGGCGGGAGTTCAGGCTTGATACTAAAAACCTAGTCACAAGCCTATGGCTTTAATTATGAACATACAGTGAATTAGTCATATTTCCATCAACCTGTTTTCTTTTGTCCTCTGTCCTCCACCCCCATTCTACTGAGGACCCTCTTCAGCGGGGTAGTGGCAATCATTGTGGGGTAATTACAGTTATGTTTTAATATCTAGAGATAGTTTTAAAATATAAATTGATTCCTAGATAATTAGGGGTGGAGATATTTCAGATACAAGAGTGGCTGAGCCGCTGCTTATTATCAGTCCTATAGAGATGGAGGAATATCCGTGGATCCTCTCTCTAATTTTGAATATGTTTGAATTTTTTTTTATAACAAACATGAGTCAAATAAGTACTGTTCCTCTCTAACAAGGTACAACATTAGTGGAAAGATTAAAATGTGAAGATTTATGTAAAATATTTATCTTACTTTCTCTAAAATCTTATTTGTGACAGTAAAAATGAAAAGTCACAATGATGGAAGAACAGGATAGGATATAATGGATGAAAAAATACTGTTTTGGATAAAAATAGGAAGAGTGGTGAAGTTCACAGGGATAGTTTATTTCTTGAAGAGAGAAAAGTACTACAGATTCACTTCAAAAAGACCAAGATAGGATTGATAAAATAAACTGTGAAATGTGAAATGGTTATATAAGGAACCATTGCAAATATCCTGCCCCAGGTATGCTTTCTACTCTTGCTTTCTGGAAAAATTCTACATGCAAAGCTACAGTAGATGTAGAGATTCTAGGAAAATGAAAGAGAAAAATATTGAAAGCAGTGAGGAAAGGCGAGGCTGCCCAGCTCCCCCCACTCCTTGTTTCATAGAATTCTGGAAACAAGGATTATTTTGAAGTAACCAGTGGGCATCCTGGATTCCCTCTCAGCTGGTAAAGTGTGGCCAGGAGTTCCTATAGGGAAGTAAATAAAATGGCAACAGAGTTGACGAACAGGTGCTCGGATGACAAAATGCCAGATGGAAAGAGAACTTCTCATCCTCTACCTGTTTTGAGATACTGTGAGGCTCTTCTCTCTCTCTGGAAATATGGTTCAGGATTCCAGTTCATATATGAGTTGTAAACTCTATATCAAGGGACAGAATCTCCTTCAGCCTTTCTTCTTGTTCTCAGCCTACTGTTTCTCATTGTCCCAGATAATTTCTTTTTCTTTTTCTTTATGCCTGGCTCCCTCCCACTGACATCACCCTCTGAGGCTGATATGGCAGCCACTCCTCTGGAAAGTGGAGAGAAGGTTTTGTTGCTGCCCAGGTACTTACTCTGGCTTGTTCCAGGCTGCTATGACACGCACATACTACAGAATCCCAGGTTGTCAGCAGAAGTACCAAGATTTATCTCTTACACAGGTCACCTTGGCAGGACCACCTGTCTCCAGGAAGGCTAGACTTGAGACAGAACAGTTATTCTACTCAGGGCTTTGAGGGAGTAGAAAAGTTGTGGCTGGTTCTTAAATCAAAGGTAAAACATTTGTAGGAATTAAACTGTTAGAGCAAAAATGAGTTCAGAATCATAGACTTCACAATAGCCCATCAGTTTTAAATTATCTTCAGACATTATCAACATGCATGGTCCATATGGTTTTGAAATTTTCCCAGGATAATATTCTTGAAGGCTTCTCTGGGCCATGTACAGGATGAGTACTTTAAGAACTTCCAGAATTTGCAGAGGTTAGGGAAATAAAGAAATTGAGTTGGGAATCCAATGGTAGCCTAACCCCGGTCAAGGGAGTTAGGGGAAGTTTTAGGGAGATTTAAAGGGAATGGACTTTTTTTTTTTTTTGCAGGGGGCAAGCTCAACAGATTGTCCTTTTTTATGAGAGAGACAGAGATAGAGAGATAGAGATAAAGAGAGAGAATAGGCATGCCAGGGTCTCCAGACACTGTAATTGAACTCCAGATGTGTGGGCCACCTTGTGAACATGTGCAACCTGGCACATGTGTCACCTTGTGTGTCTGGCTCACATGGAGTCTGGGGAGTTGAACCTGGGTCCTTAGGCCTTCCAGGCAAGTCCCTTAACTGCTAATCCATCTCTCCAGCTCAGGAATGGACTTCTGAAGGGCCCAAAGACTGTACTAAGTACTTAGCTCTCATTTTGGGAAAACATCAGGATTGAGGGCTCGAATCCCATGACTGGGGCTAACACATATTCTGCCCATATTTAAAACTTGCAAAAGGAAAGAACATGAATTTTGAGTCAGTCAGACTTGGATTCATATTTGTTACAAATTTCTCAGTACATATGAGTACCCTTTCCATCCTGCCTAGTTTCTTATAGAACTTCTGTAGGACTGCTGTGTTTAGTTCTTTATAAAGATTAAACAGGAGTATGAATTACTTCCTATTGGACTCATTCTCATCTTTGATTTGGCCATATTTCCCAGGATGACCAGGACCTGGCCTGGCTACCTTTCTCTTCTTCCCTCCCTCCCTCCCTCCCTCCCTCCCTCCCTCCCTCCCTCCCTCCCTCCCTCCCTCCCTCCCTCTTTCCTTCCTTCCTTCCTTCCTTCCTTCCTTCCTTCCTTCCTTCCTTCCTTCCTTCCTTCCTTCCTTCCTTCCTTCCTTCCTTCCTTCCTTCCTTCTTTCTTTCTTTCTTTCTTTCTTTCTTTCTTTCTTTCTTTCTTTCTTTCTTTCTTTCTTTCTTTCTCTCTTTCTGGTAGTCCCAACAGACTGCCCTTTTTAATGACAGAGATCTAGAACAAGAGTGAGAGGGGTTGGAAATTGACATGGTATGGTCTCCAGCCACTGTAATCACCAGACCTGGGTGCACCATCTTGTGTGCATGATGTCAGTGGGCAGTGGGATTGGGGTTGGTATAGAGCAAAAGAAACAGAAATTATCTGAACTTTTGAGTACTTGATCTCCAGCTGGTGTTTTAGAAGGTTGTGGAACCTTTATGAAATAGATACTTGCTAGAGTAAGTATGTCACTCTGGGGCCTTGTGTTGTAATAGCCTGGTCTCTCTTGCTGTCCTCTCTTTCTCTACTTCCTTCTTGCTAACGTGGTGATGTGACACAGGCTCTCAGCTCCTGCCATGCTTTCCCCACCATGGTGTACTCTGCCTTCTGGAAAGGAGACACTTAGGAGCTAGGAAGACAGGGAAAAACTTGTCCCTTGATAGGTGGCTATATTTGAGAGTGCCTGTCTCCAAGATGGAAACCCAAGATGGTGCAGAAGGTGGTTCAATTCCTACTTCTTCTTTGCTGCATAAGTGAATTTTTCAGCCTGAGAGCTTGCTTGGCAGATTTTCTGGGACCTGCACATTGGTGGCTGCATTGTGGGCCAATCAGTTCCTTTGTCAACCAATCATGGGCTCCAGATGGGGAATGCTTCTCTTGTTCAATGAAAGCCCAGCTACCACTAGGGCAGTGGATCTCCAGCTCTGGAATCGCCTCCTCCATGAGGAGTCTGTGTTCTTTCTGATTCCTTCACTTTCATTTTAAAATTAACTTTGCTCTTTTAAAACATTTTTGCCTTTTAGTTTCTTAATTGGCAGAAAAATGTACCTTCCCCTCTCCCCCCCCGATTAGTGAGGCTTCTCCAGAGGAACAGAAGTGATAGAATGAATTGTATTAAAAGGGAATTTATTGTATAAGCTTACAGCAGTCCAACAAAAGTAGTTTTAATATCTGAGTACCAAGGAACCCTGTGGCTGCTTAGTCTGTGTGTCTGGATGCCTCGGCAGTCCCAATCCAGTACCGAAGGCCTGGAGGCTACCTGGAAAGCTGCTGTTTAGTACACACTGGTCTTCAGACCACTCTGGAAGGAAGCAAGCAGCACTGCAGCCAAGTGGGAGGAAGGGATTCTTTTCTCCCAGAGCTTCTTTAGATGAGTCCACTCTCCCACCAAGAGAGGCTGCCCACTCTGGGGGGAAGGGCTCACTCTGGGAGAAGGGCTTTCTCTCTCAATGAATCCTTCTTGGAAGGAAACTAAGAGACCCACTCAAGAGGAATATCTGTGGATTCCTAAACAGATCAAGTTGACAACAAAACTTAACCATCACATCTCTTCCCACCAATCTCTAGATGGGAACAGAACCAAGCTCAAAATGAACATTTTTCCTTCCTTATGTTGCTTTGAGTAAGGAATTTTGCTCCAATGATGAGAAAGTAACTGAAAAAAAAGAACCAAGATACAGAGAAGTGGGGCATTGCTGAAGTAAATTTGACCACATGGTTCTTGATCTTTTAAGGAACTGGTTTGTGAGAAGAAAGTGGAAAAATTTGAAATGTTGGACTAGAAAAGCCTTACAGTGCTGTAAGCAAATCTTAATAGTTATTTTGGTGTGATTGGAAAGCTGAAAGAAAGGTGGACTGTGGAGTCTTGGCTCATGAGTTATTAGAAGGGACTAAAAACTCAATCAGGAACGAGAGACAGCTCATGTGATATTCTAGCAAAGGATCTGGCTGCATTCTGCCCATGTCTTGAGAAGCTAAGCAAAATTAAATTTAAAAGTCATTTACTAATGTGCTACATGGAGGAAATTTTAAGACAGAATTGCACTGAATCTGTGGTTTGGCTTCTTTTATCTGCCCTGATTAAAATCCACAATGAAAGAGAACAAAATGCAGAGCCAAAAGATATGAAAAATATAAAGTAGGCACAGAAAAAAAAGTGAGGTTTACTATCCCAGGCTCAGAGACTACAAGTGTTAAAATGCATTACCACTATTACACTGGGACAATAGAAAAGATGCCCTAAGGGTAAAACCCAATCCATTGATTGTTCAAGATTGGAAGAATGTAAACTCTTTTTTAAAAAATTATTTATTTGAGAGAGTGAGAGAGAGACATAAAGAGGGAATGATGGATGGATGGATGGATGGATGGAGAGAGAGAGAGAGGGATAGAGATTGAGAGAGAGAGAGAGAGAGAGAATGGGTACGCTAGGACTTCAGCCACTGCAAACAAACTCCAGACACATGTGCCACCTTGTGCATCTGGCTTATGTGGGTCTTGGGGAATTGAACCTTGGTCCTTTGACTTCACAGGTAAACACCTTAACTGCTTGGCCATCTCTCCAGCACACAAATTCTTTTTTTCTTCTCCCATTTTTAAAGACATATTTTATTTATTTACCTATCTGAGAGAGAGACAGAGAGAGAGAGGAAGGCTGGCAGACAGACAGACAGACAGACAGATAAATAGATAGATAGATAGATAGATAGATAGATAGATAGATAGTGATCCAGAAGCATATACCTCCTTACAGAGGTACTAGGGAATTGAACCTGGATCTTTTGGCTTTGTCGGAAGGTCCCTTAACCTATAAAGCTATCTCTCCAGCTCCATACTGCCCATTTTTAAAAAAATTTTTAAATTTAATTTATTAGTTTTCTTTTCAGTAAATACAGGCAGTTTGGTACCATTATTTAGGCTCATCTGTGATCAACCCCCTCCCACACAAATTCTTTTAAAAATGAACTACCTGATGGAAGAATGTTGAAAGAGGTCTGGTCCCCATGTGAACAAGGGGGATGTGAGACTGGGTGTGGGCTATGATTGGAGCGGGGAATGAGAGGTGACGGACAAGGGGAGGGAAAGACGCAAGCAAAGCTGCAACACGAAAGCAGACAGCCAGCTACGATGAGGGAGGGCGCAAGAAGAGATGGGACAAGAAGCAAGCAAGCAAAAGCTTTAAAAACTCAATAATGATGGAGCTCCAGTGGCTCAGTCAGTTTCCACATAGTACCAAAAGCAAATAGAGATGAGCGGGAAGAGGAGGGAGGGAAGGACACACGGACACATGTGATAGACATATAATGAAGTTTTGTTTTAGCTTTCTCCTCTGCTTCAATTTCATTGTTCCTCATATTTAGTCACTAGATCTGATCCCCAAAAGTGAGGCACTTTGGCTGTTGTCTCAGGAGGACCCAGACGGCAGACACAGTCTGTGCTATGCAATGAAGACTGTGCAGAGCCAGAAATCATCTCTATTTTATGCCTCTGTTTTTCTCCATTTACTTGCCTCCACCTAGATCTGACCTCAGTTCAAATAGAACTTGTCCATGCATCTGTTTCTCACTTCCAAAACTGTTCTTCTTCCTCATTGTACTTTGTAGATTTTTTTATGGGCCATCGTAGGCTCAGTATTAATAAATATTATCTTATATCTGACACCCCCTGTAGAGTCTAGTATTGTTTACTTTTGTATTTTCTTAATTTTTCAGGCTATGAAAAACCTGTAAATGATTCTTGAATGTTTATCATTGAATGCCATTAAGAAATCAATTCAAGGGCTGGAGAGGTGGCTTAGCGGTTAAGCGCTCGCCTGTGAAGCCTAAGGACCCCGGTTCGAGGCTCGGTTCCCCAGGTCCCACGTTAGCCAGATGCACAAGGGGGCGCACGCGTCTGGAGTTCGTTTGCAGTGGCTGGAAGCCCTGGTGCGCCCATTCTCTCTCTCTCCCTCTATCTGTCTTTCTCTCTGTGTCTGTCGCTCTCAAATAAATAAATAAAAAAGAACAAAAAAAAAATTAAAAAAAAAAAAAGAAATCAATTCAAACCAGCAATCCCTCTGAGGAGGGTCCTCAGAAGAATGGGTCAGGAAGGAGGGAAATGGTGGTACCAGCACATGATATGTCCATACTAAGTTTATACTTAATAAATAAAATAGATTCTAAATATGTTATGAATGTGTTTCAAATGTCATAATTAAACTCATTATTTTGTATTATTAATATACTGTATTTTTAAAAAAGGATATGAAAGGAAGTTGAGACTCTGCAGAACTTGGGCATGTGTTTGGAAAGCTGGTAGTGATTATTGTTGGAAAGAATCCCAAACATGTGATGTGAAGCTGGTAGAATCTGGTGAGATATATATATTTATTGAGTGTCAATTTCCTCCATTAATAATGAAAATACTTTAGAAAAATTTCTATTCCCAGTAATGAACAAATCTGGGTTCTCTTATTTCTTGGATAAGTGGTTTGCTGCTTGGATATAAGGGCTGTGTGAAATTACTGTGGGATGGGAGCTGCCCTATTGATTGGGCAACCTTGCCCTGTGACTCTCAGCGGGGACTGGCTACCTAAATGGCTGCCCTCCACCAACCAGGCCAATGTAAACAAAGCTGGGAACTGGACAGTGTTTTTATGGTCCTCAGTCCCTGGAGACCCTGTTTCGCTGGGAAAGACACTTTCACTGCAGTGAGAGCTCTCCCGAGACTCCCAGTGTCAGAGGCCTCCCACAGAAGGAACTGTCTAGAATCACCTCTATGAGTTGACTTGGCTCCCCAGGGACCCAGGAGGTCCTTCCAGGTAATGGGAACAGAAAGGTAAATACCCTCCAAGAATCCTCATCTGTGCGACAGAGCCGCATCAGTGATCGGTGGCCATTGCTCTTCTCTTTCTTCCTGCAGGGTGCAGAGGAGTCACTTCAGTCCCATTTCTATCTCATCAGGATCTCCCCCTCCTTCGCCATCTGTGCTCGCTTTCTGTCCTTGTCCTCCAGCCTTGATCCTGCTGCTGGGAGGAGTAAGGGAAGCTGAGTGGGAAACTTGAAAGCCCTGGTCTTAAATTCTAAGCTTCCAGGCTAATGCCACCCAGTAAATAGCACTCAGAAAGCTGAGGCATGGAGATGGCTACAGAGCGAGCGAGAGCGAGAGAGAGAGCGAGCGAGGGAGAGAGAGAGAGAGAGAGAGAGAGAGAGAGAGAGAGAGAGAGAGAGGTGGGGGAGGGGGAGGGAGAGAGAAAAAATAATTTTGTTCACTTGTCATGGCTCCAAAGGGCACTCTTAAATTGTTACTGCCTCCCTTCCACAGTAGATTGACAAGTACTTGCTGGCCTCATATTCTGTACTGAGTGTCATCTAGGGGTAATTGCACACAGTTCTCATAAAAGCACTGAGATGCAGGTATAATCGCTACCTCTGCAAAACAGAAGAGGGAGCGGGGCATGGTGGCGCAGGCCTTTAATCCCAGCACTCTGGAGGCACAGGTAGGAGGATCGCCATGAGTTTGAGGCCACCCCGATACTTCATTGCAAATTCCAGGTCAGCCTAAGCTAGAGTGAGACCCTACTAGGAAAACAAACAAACAAGCAAGCAAACAAACAAACAACAACAAAAAACCCACTGGCCCTCCCCCCAATACCCCCAAACCAACAAATCCACAGAGGAGGGAAACAAGCCTTGGGGGAGTGAATCATCTGTTCTTTCTACTATGCCAGGCCTCCTTTTAAAGATCCTGTGAATATCTCCTGGGGTGGAAAATCCCACCTCTGGGAGCAGTTTTGATTTTGGGAAAGAACCCTAATTGGCAGGAAGAAGGGTAGGAGAAAGAGTTGAGAAGCGCCAAGTTCAGGCAAAGGCAGGTGTGGCCAAGAGATGGGGCATGACTTTCATGTAGGCCAAAGGTCATTGTCCCCAGAGGCCTTTAGGATTGTTGGAGGCTTTTGAAAAATTTATCTTTATTAGATATGGACATACTTAGTATATAAACAACACATGTTGGTACTATCCTTTCCCTCATCCCTGCCCCTTTTCCAAAGAGGCCTTCTTCATTGGAGATGCAGGTCAACCCCATGAGGATTGTAGATCATGCATTGTTGGGGCAGCAGACAGTTATGGGGAAGAGGCAATGTCTCTGTGCATAATGTCCCAACTTGTGGCTCTAACATTTTTTCCACCCCCCTCTTCCACAAAATTCCCTGAGCCATGTTGAGTGCCTTTTAAGTCTACTTCAGGGATGGGCACTCAGGAGCATCTGGATCATTTTGTTTGGTAGGTGTTGAATGTCATCAGTATCTATCTCTTTCACCCTTGTGCTGGTGTCAGATTCACTAAGAAAGCAGCACTCTTGCTCATTTCCCTAATTCCTCTATGTTTCAGCTGGGGCAGGGGCGAAGTGTGCTGGGTGGTTTCTCTCCTCAGGCCCCACTCCCACCTGAAAAAGAGAAGCAGATTCTCCAAGGGAGAGGGAAGTCAGCAACAGTTAAATTGGATAACCATTCTTAGAGAGAATTTAAATGGTGTTGACCCCCATATAGCCCAAGATTAGTGGGAGCTTGACAATGGAAAGCAAAATCATTATCTAGATATGATTCTGACTTGTTTCCCAGTTCCAGATACTGTTTCCTTTCCACTGAGTGGATCTGCTAGCCAATCCAAGAGCAGTTGATTACCCACCAAGGCTGTGTGCCACTATTGCACTTGTGTGAGCATCACATCAGGTTGTTTGCTTCTGAGTAGCTTAGACTTTGAGTTGCTCGGACAAATGTTGGCCATTTTCCCCTAGTAGCTCATGTAGAGCCTTCCAGCACTAGATGGGCTAATTGTCTGGGTACTGGTTCTCCTCCGGATTCCAACTAGGTCTCTCCATGGCCCATGCCAACAGCATATGGTGTCTTCAGCAGTAGGGTCTTACCGTTAACCTCTGCTGGGTAATCAAGTGCTCTGACAGAAGTCTGTCTTGTTTGCTTTGGGAGACCTTGTAGGTCTCTCTGATCAATAGCTCATTGTGGGTGTTAAATGCATTCTGCTACAGGGAATTACAGGCCAGCACCAAGAGAAAAGAAAAAAGAAAAAAAAAATAGAAAAACAGGAGAAATTTAAGGTTAGGCTTCATCGCACCCTCTCCAAGGCCCTTCCATTCAGGGCCTCCCCCTAAGGTCCTGTTGAGGGTTCAGCCTTTTAGTCTAACTTCCAGGATATAGGTCTCTATGGTACCAGTTCATTTAGGCTCAGTTTTGTGTCCCCCCATCTTTCCCCTTCCCCCAAGCCCTCCCCTCCGTATTGTCCAAGCCTTGGGATGCTGTTCAGGTGTGTCAGCGACTCGGGCTGATCCAGGTTAGGAAGCACAGATGAGAGAGACCATGCGATGTTTGTGTTTCAAAAGGGGAGAGGGCAGTGTATTCATAGAGTTTGGGGGTTCTAGGGTTATTCATAGAATAGTTTCAGCTAATGCTGTTCAGGGGTTGTATTTTTAGAACATGGGAGTGCGTGCAGTTAGCCAGGCTGGTAACACATGAACTGCAGAAACTGCCATTACAAAAATTTGAGTTTAAGGAAACTGTGTCTCCTATTCATGATTGGCCTGGCATAGTACAGCTAATTTCTGCTATGTTTTGCATGGTAACATTTTTCGTGGGTTCCTTTCTCTCCTTTGGCATCTCTGTGAGTCAGAAATCTTCAGAAACTGAATTAATGGGATAGATGGATAGATATATAGACAGACAGAAATAGAGATGGAGGAAAATTTATGTTAGGGCACTGGCTTATTTAGAGGCGGATAACTTCAAAATCTGAAAGTTGGAGTGTTGGATGGGAAGTCCAAGAAAAAGTCAGCATCACGATTTAGCTCCTTAGGCTGTCTCTAATGCTGCATTCCTTCCTGCCCCGGGGAGGACAGACTTTGTTCTGTTCTGCCCTCAGTGGATTGGGCCAACCCAGCCACATGGCAGAGGGCAGTCCGCTTTATTCAAAGTCTATTGATTTGGGCTGGAGAGATGGCTCAGTGGTTAAAAGCACTTGCTTGCCAAGCCTGATGACCTGAGTTCACTTCCCCAGTACCTGCACAAAGCTAGATGCATAAAGTGGCAATGTATCTGGAGTTTGTTTGCAGTGGCAGGAGGCTCTGGAGCACCCATTTCCCTCTCCCTCCCTTCTTCTCTTTCTTTCCCCTTCTTACCTCCCCCTTCCTGCAAATAAATAAACAGATACAAAAATTCTTGCACCATGGAAGCACCTAGAAAATGTTGAAATATTTGGAGGCCATGACTCAGTCAGGCTTGAATATAATATCAACCATTATATGGTCGTATATTTCTGTCTCATATATATGATCACCATTTTATTACTCTGATCAGAAAGACCTTGCTAATTTACCACCTGATAGTCACAGAAGGATCTAAAAAGTTCACTTTGATTGTTTTCTATATTTTTGCCTCAAAAGTGAAGCTTATTATAAGATTATAGTAGCAAAAAGGAGCTAAGAAAGCATGTGACTTTTCCAAAGGTATACAATGACAGAAAAACTTGTTGTCACCAGTTGTGTGTGAAGCTGTGATCCCTCATGATGGGATCTAAAGGCTATAAAATCATGGATCTATTATGACCTTAGCAGTCCTTCTAGCAATATCTTGTTACTTTGGATTAAATATTATTGTTTTGGAGCTATTAAAAAAAACCTTAATAATATATTTTCTCCAACGCAATATATCCAAAGTAAGATAATTTTGATACACCATTAATACAAAATTGACAATGAAATATTTTACACTATTTTGGTGATTTTTATTTTTTTATTTTTTATTATTTTATTTTTTTATTTAGATATACATGAAATAAGTCTTACCATTTTCAGCATTTAATGTACAGTTCTGTGGAATCAAGAATGCTCATAATTTTCTTTAACTGTCACCACTCCCCTTTCCAGAATTCTTTTATCATTCTACAGTGAAACTCTGAACCCACCAAGCTGCCGTCATAGGCCCAATTATTTATATTCATGTTCGAGCTTCTCATTGCAGCTTTTCACTACACAATGGGAATATTCCATCACAAATAAGATCATTCAATGTCTTTTATAGTTAGTTATTCAAGCCATACCTGCCAGGTTTTTGCATTGATAGGAAGTAGACTGGGGAATGTTTCATCTCTCCAAACATTAGTTTATAGGATTTTATAAATACAAACAATAGACATAGCATTACCAAATTTAAGATACATTTTTTATCTTATACCTAAGATGCAAACAATATCATGTGCTATATATTCAAAATATTTGACAGATACATGACACAATATAAAGAAGGCATAATCACAGAAACAGAAGGATAAGCAGACAAAAACATCCTTCTTTGATCTGGAAAGTAGAGTATTCCACCATGAAGAGCAAGCTAATCTGTGTCTAGTTCAAATATGAAGCTATACTTGGTAGAACCCAGCAGGGAGACAGTCAGGGATTGTACAGGCAGGGCAAACAATGACAGATGTCAAACAGGAAGCCATATAAGATGGTAGGTAGTAAAGTATGTGTATTCAATTATCAAATTCAATTTTAAATCTTGGCACAGTACACACCAGCAAGTCACCTTGGCAATGAAAGCTTCATTTATATCATATGTAAAGGGAGCAAAAATGGTTACTACCCTGTAAAGTGGGAAAGATCACTAGAAGTCTGAAAAACATTTATAAAGCCTGGAACATTGTAAGCATACAAGATATATTCATAAGCATTTTTATCTAGAGTTTGGATAAGTTTCCAGATAATGAATAATAAATCAACAATGAGGATTGTGGCAAGAAGTGGCTAAATCGTTAGTTTTACTTTCCACATTTTAAAATCTGTTGGTGCCAGGTAAACACTACCTGTACAACAAAAAAACAGCAACATCAGGAGTAATTTGAACATCTTTCATCCAAGAAATAGGCTATTTTTTTCACATGAGTTTCAACCATACACTTATTGTTTTACTTATTTTAACATATTTCCTTTTATGTATGAGTCTTGAAGCCATACATTTTATTAATGTGGACTATTCCACACAATAGTCCATGAAGTAGATGTACCATTCTTTAGTTCACCATTACACCCAGGGAAAAGCACTCATGGGCTTGTGGGTGAGGAAATGATTACATCAGACCAGTTAGGACCGGAGAAGTGGGATACTAAAGGTCACGTGTTTCCTCCAGCTTCGACGTCCTTGTCGCGGCTGATCTTGAACATAGCCAGGACCCTAGTTCTGATCTGTTTGGTCTTAGCCCCGTAAATGATGGGATTGATGACGGGAGGCAGCAGCAGGTAGACATCCCCCATGAGAACATGCACGATGGGATCCAGGCTGTTACCAAAGCGGTGTACCACCGAGAGGCCAATGAGTGGCACATAGAAAGCCAGGACCACACCGATGTGGGACACACAGGTCCCGAAGGCTTTGGCTCGCTCTGACTTGGAAGGCAGTTGCAGAACTGTTCGTATAATCAGAAAATAGGACAAGGATATGAACATGACATCCACACCCATGACCAGCAGTATGGCAGTTAGACCATAGACGACATTGGGCAATGTGTCTGCGTAGGCCAACTTCATCACATCCTGGTGTACGCAGTAGGAGTGTGACAGCACATTGGAGTGGCAGAAGGCCAGCCGCTTGATGAGCAATGGGAGAGGGAAAAAGAAGAGCGATCCACGGATCAGGGCCGCCATGCCGATCTGCACCGTGACTGTGTTGTTGAGTACCGCAGCATGACGCAGCGGGTGGCAGATAGCCACGTAGCGGTCAAAGGCCATAGCCAGCAGGATGGTGGATTCAATGGCGGAGAGAGCGTGTATAAAGAACATCTGGGCAAGGCAGGCATCAAAAGTGATCTCCCGGGAGTCAAACCAGAAGAGTGCCAGGATCTTGGGCATGGTGGATGTGGATAAGGCCAGGTCAATGGCTGCCAGCATGCAGAGAAAGAGGTACATGGGCGCATGCAGGCTGCGCTCTGTCCTCACAATGAAGACCACGATGCAGTTTCCAAATAGTGCCACCACATACATAGAAAGCAAGGGGAAGCCGAACCAGAAATGGGCTGCTTCTAGTCCCGGGATGCCAATCAGCACAAAGGTGGCATGTGTGGAGTTGCAGGAGCTCATAGCTGGTGCCAACTAGGGAGGACTGGAGAGGGCAAGGTCACAGTGGCAGCCTGCTAGGACATGGAGCACAATTAGAGTCCGCTGGAAACCTGGGGAGCAAGTTCCTCTTAGCTCTGCCTTCCTACCATTTCCTTTCACAAGCTACAAGACCCTCTGTTCCAAAGGAAGGAATGTGACAGCTCCAAATTCAGCTGCCAATCACTACTCTCAAGGGCCATTGAAAAGTTCAGTATAGGGCTGGAGAGATGGCTTAGCGGTTAAGCGCTTGCCTGTGAAGCCTAAGGACCCCGGTTCAAGGCTCGGTTCCCCAGGTCCCACGTTAGTCAGATGCACAAGGGGGCGCACGCATCTGGAGTTCGTTTGCAGAGGTTGGAAGCCCTGGCGCGCCCATTCTCTCTCTCTCCCTCTATCTGTCTTTCTCTCTGTATCTATCAAAATTTAAAAAAAAAAAAAAAGAAAAGTTCATTATAAGGGTCTGGGGAGATATCTCAGCAGTTAAAGGTGCTTTCTTGCAAAGCCTGTCAGCCCAGGTCCAATTACCCAGTATATATATGTAAAGCCAGATCCGCAAAGTGGTGCCTACCCCTGGAGTTTGCAGCGGCAAGAAGCCCTGGTGCACCCATTTTCTCTGTCTCTGTCTTTCTGCTTGTAAATAAACAAAAACATAAAACTTTCAATATAGAACCTTGAAAGAGAAATACTCCAAAATGTAGCTTTTCCTCTTGCCTTGTAACTTCACTGACTGGTTACTATACAGATGGACAGTTTTTCATAAAAAACTACGATTGAATCTCCTTTTAGATAAAGATGCCTTTCTCCCTCCCTTCTTCCCCTCTCTTTCTCTACACTTTGCTTCTTTCCTTTCTCATTCTCCTATCTATCTTTCTCGTTCCCATACTTATTCAGAAGTACTTCTTCTATGACCTGGCATGCCCTATGTTGTACATATGAGAAACATTCCCCTGACCTCTCCCTAGCTTCCTAGGGTGGAAGATGAACAACTCACTTCTATATTATCAAGGTGAGTGCTGGCTTAAGGAACTCATTTAATGCATGGCACAGAGGAAGGTGCACTCAGAGACTTCTTAGAAAAGATAATATTCTTCTTCCAATCTTAAAACTTGAGCAGGATTATACAAGGAGTTAATAAAAAGTATAAAACACTAGGGATAAGGCATTAAAAAAATTCAGGATACTAGGTCCTCAGTTCTGAGATTATCAAGGGGGAGGAGAAACATAACAGCAATAAAAAATAAATAGAAAGAAAAAATACCAAAATAAAGGCTCAAAGTCAGTCTCATAAGGGGAAAAATGAGTAATCTGGGGTCATAAAATGAGTTTTTACTAGTTCCCTTGGATAACCTCTTTACAGATGGAGCTGCTGGCCAGACTCAGGGCCTCCACCAGGTCCTAGATGAGATGCTAGGCATGTTCCCCATGACAGCGAGTTTCTTTCTTCTTGGACAGTGGGTACTTCCATACCTAGAAGTCACCTCCAAGGCCACTCTCCTTTCCTCCAGAGAGAGCTTGGGTTCAGCCATGATTTTGGGCAAAGCATTATTGACTTTATAATGATATTCTGAGAGCTTTTCTTGATATCTATGCCAAAAAACTCACATACAGGGAGACGTGTCTTTCGTTCTATTGCCTGCCTATCTATCTATCTATCTATCTATCTATCTATCTATCTATCTATCTATCTATCATCTATCATCTATTACCACATATGTATCTGATCTTTTAACTTTCTTTTCTCTTTCCATTACTTCTTCCTTCCCTTTCTTCTCTCCTCTTTTTCTCTCTCCCCTCTGTTCCAATTCCCTCCTTCCTTCCTTGCTTTCTTTCTTTCCCAAGTACTGCTTTGTTTTAACCCCTCCTTACCCTACCCAAACATCTGGGTTCTGACACTGCTATGCTGCCTAATGTCCTGATATTTAGAACTAATTATCCCCAAGAGCTGGCTTGGCTATGTGAAGCAGGTATTCTCACCCTTGGAAATAAACTCTACAGGTGACTTTTTTGATAGAGTATCAGGTTAACCTTTTTATCCATTGCAGGATTATTCTTCACTTCTAACGTAGTTCCTAAGTATAGCTTGGGGCTGCCCTTCAATTTACCCTTAATGGAATGGATTTAGGGATTATCAGCATTAAAATACAGTATAAGAAAATGAGAACTAAAAGTCCTGAATTGTATTCTTCCTATGTTGGATAAGCAAGGATGAATAGATTAAGGGCTCAAAATCTACATCTCTGACCTCTATTTTCTCCATCCTCAGAACTTGTGCAGATAAAGGTCATAGCTTCTTCTCCTTGCCAAATATCAATTTCCTAGTTCTGATAGCAGCTATCAGAACATGAAAAGCAAATTTCCAAAGTAGATAATCACACTCTTAATCCGGATACAGGATAGCTTCGATCTTTAATCCTTATACCCATCTATAAGTGCATCATAAATAGCTTGTGGGAGGGGGTCCAGAGATCCAAACAAATCACACTGCTTAGTATGGGACAGTTAAGTAACTCTCCCTGGAGAGAGGCTATGTCACTAGACGATTGTGTCCAAGAGAAATGGGACCCACCATGACAAAAAAGCAGGCTGAAGGGACATCAAGAGGCACATGAAGACATTTTCACATTTCAAGGTCTTCTGAACTGCTGACAGATACAAGGGCTTCTGTTCCTCAGAGACAGGCTCTTTCTTGACACCTTCCTACTCCCCAGAGATCCCTTCTTCCACTTTGCTACTTATAGAAGCACAAAACTGTTTTGTGTGTGTGTGTGTGTGTGGGGGGAATTAACTATTATTTTCAGGCAACATGACACTAAGAAATAATAAGGGAGCAAGGTTGTAGCATATAATATCAGTGTATGAAACAATAAAGAATCTGCCATTCATAATGTCATTGAACATAATAATGGGTTTAACAAAGCCAGTACAAAATTTGTATACTGGAATCTGCAAATTGTACCGAGGGAAATTAAGAACTTAATATATAAGGTATTGAAAGATGTGCAATGCTCCTGGGTTAGAACACAAAATATTGTTAATATTGAGATTAATGTTTTTACCCAAACTGATGTACAGCATACAGAGTCAAGGATTTGATCATGACACATTTGTTTTACATATTATGCAATTATATTTTATCCTTATTCAAACTCCCTACTCCCCTTTGGCTGGTCTCCTTCCTTTCTCCAGATTGTCCTTCCTTCATCTTTCATGTCACGTATATTCCATTACCTTTCTTTCCTCTCCTCTCCTAGTCCCCTTTCTACTTTGAACATACACATGCATGTGTGTAAGCACATAGGCACATGCACAGACTTAAACCTAGATTTTGCATATGAGAAAAAAACTAGATAGCTGTCTTTCTGAGTCTGGCTTATTTTGTTCCACATGATGATCTTCAGTTCCACCCACTTACATCTGATTGAAGCTCCATCAGATACAAATATTCCACAATTTCTGAGAGAGAGAGAGAGAGAGAGAGAGAAAGAGAGAGGGAGGGAGAGAGAGAGGGGAGGGAGAGAGAGGGAGAGAGAGAATGGATGCGCCAGAGCCTCTAGTTGCTGCAAACAGACTGCAGCTGCATGTGCCACCTTATGTATCTGGTTTATGTGGGTACTGGTGAATTCAATCTGGGTCCTTAGGCTCTGTAGGCAAGTGCCTTAATCAGCAAGCCGTCTCTCCATTACTATTGTGAAGTAACAAATCTTTTGGGCCATTTTCTCACCTCACAGCAGATCTCATGTCTTCCTCCCACGTTGTAGCTTCCTGCTAAAAATGACTAGCTTCCACTTCTTTCTGGTGTTAGATGTGACTACTGTATTCATTTTTACCCATCTTTTTGGACTGTCAGATGAGGCACCGAGCATTTCCCCAGTCCATGAAGCCATGTGTGGGACACAAGGAATTTTTCCCTGTCATGTAACAAAACATTTTTGTGGGGCCTTCCAGGTCCTTTAGGGTGGATAGGAGTCTCAGGATGCTAGAGTCCGGGGCAGGGAGCACTTACCTGAGAATGACACAGACCTACTTAAGGAGAGAGGCGGAATCTCTCACTCTCTTTATGGAATAGCTTTTTTATAATGCTCCTCAGACAGCTCAGGGAGCATGCTGTGGGAGTATCAGCCGAGGCTCCAGGGACATGGCAGACCGAGAAATAAGGTCTCCATGTTCATATGTGTGCTGTTCCCACAGGCTATGCGCTATTCCTGGCTAGGGAACAACATCAAAGAGGCACTGTCTCTGTTACCATTCCCTCAGTTAAACATACTAAGTTTTTGACAGTGTATTCCCAGTCTTCCAAGTTCATATTCACAGCCAGCCAGAGTTAGTGTTCCTTCCTTAGCCACTCTGCTAGGCACAGCAGGAAAGATAGTTATGGTCCTTGAACTCATGGATTTTTACTCTTCTCTACTTCTTTCTCAGTTTAAAAAAAAGTCTCTTGAGGCTATGAATTCGCTCCCTATTGCATCTGTGTCAGAGGTAATTGACAGATAAGAAGGGTCTTTGGTTTAGCTCACATAATGATAATGTTGTTTGGAGAACTTCATATCCTATTTATTCATTCACATTCAACAAATATTTGTCAAAGGCCTGTAATGTTATAAGCAAAGTAGAAAAAGGCAATCACAGGGCTATGATCAGTGAGGCATAAAATAAAATAAATTAAATTAGTACATAAACCAAATAAGAGGCTAGGATATTATAAGGGAGAAAATGAGGAAAGAACATATAAATATCAGAGAGAGGGTATGAAAACTTTAGATTAAAGTGCATACTGAAATATTTGAGGAGAGGCCTGATGAAGTGAGGGATAAAAAACTGTTTTAGGAAGAAGAGACAGAAATGACAACTTTCTCACAAAGCAAATGTATCTAGTGGTGTAGAATAAAGAAGCCAGTGTGCCTGGGTAGAGAGAATAGGGGAAGTAGAGGGATTCCAGGAAAGCTTTGTGACCTGGGTCATTTAGAACCTTCTAGCATCTATAAGTCAACACAAGCCTTTTCACCAGTTCCCAGAATGAGCTGAGGATCTGTTGGAGAGTTTTTTTTTTTTTTTTTTTTTTTTTTTATAATGGCTGCCTTAGCAAATGCCAGCGTTATTTATTTTTTTTTAATTTTTTATTTATTTGAGAGTGACAGATACAGAGAGAAAGACAGATAGAGGGAGAGAGAGAGAGAATGGGCGCGCCAGGGCTTCCAGCCTCTGCAAACGAACTCCAGACGCGTGCGCCCCCTTGTGCATCTGGCTAACGTGGGACCTGGGGAACCGAGCCTCGAACCGGGGTCCTTAGGCTTCACAGGCAAGCGCTTAACCGCTAAGCCATTTCTGTTGGAGAGTTTTAAGCAGAGCAGAGATAGACTCAGATATAGTCAGACTCTTAATTCTGAAAGACTACTCTTCTCTAGATTCTCTTTGGGGCTTTTTTTTTTTTTTCCCCACAGATGTGTTATTGTCCATTCTGATTTTTCTCTCATTTTTTTCTTTCAATGACTTCTTGCTTCAAACCTTTGAGAACTGATTTAAGCACCGTATTCTCTAGGCAGTGGTACCTCTAGGCCCTCTGCCGTATGCCTTGTTTCATATCTGTGAGGGCAGTTTTTATATTATTCCTTGCCCTGCCTCTCATCCTGAGTATGCTCCTCAGACAAGTCCTGCCTTGTGATCGTCATGATGCTACAGAAATTAAAATGATTTAGTCATTGCATCAAGGTGCTCAAAGACACGTACACAATCCTGAATTAATATGGAAGGAAACCAAGTAATTCTTATGAGCATTTGAGCACAGACATTTATTTCATCAAGGGGTGGGTCCAAGAAGAGTATAGAGAAATCATGACAAAAAAAGTGTTCTCTGTGGGAGGATTGTCAGCAGAGCATTGTTACTAGACCGTAAACACAACATACAAAGGAAAGAGAAGGCTGAGAGGCAGACACATGTGAGCTAGTGATAGGCTGGGGACAGAAGGACTTCATCCTGTTAGAGCTGAGGAGAGAATGAGCGGTTCTTAGCAGGGACAATGTAACCACACAGGCTTTAGATTGCATTTCTAGAAGCTGTTGCAAAGATGCATTTCAGAGACATAAAATTATATGTGATTATGAGTTTCTTTTTTCTTTTTTTTTTTTTTTTTTTTTGAGGTAGGGTCTCACTCAAGCCCAGGCTGACCTGGACTTCACTATGTAGTCTCAGGGTGGCCTCGAACTTATGGAGATCCTCCTACCTTTGCCTCCTGAGTGCTGGGATTAAAGACGTGCTCCACCATGCCCGGCATGAGTTTCGTTTTGAAAGATGGAACCTTAAGATGGATATTTTCCTTATCTCTTGCATCTTATTATTTAACTAATCTTGTGCAGTTTTCTTTCTCAGCATCTGTGAAAAATTCTATTGTTTCTGTTGTGGTATCTACAAGTGCAGTCATGCGACTGCTGATACTGCTGTGGTTTCTAGAAAATCTCTGACTCATTTTGGAGAACCTCCTTCCTTGTTCAGGGTGGGACATTTGTTTGAACCTTACTCATTCCCAGTGTCTCGATTACCTACTTTTAATTATGGAAATGTAGATGTTTCCAGTGTTGTTCGATATTATGGCTGTCCTCAGGTTACTGTGTGGGAGTAAAGGTTGAGAAAAAGCTCTAAGATGGTATGAAAATGTGAACCTCAGGTTCTTGAGATTGAAATTTCTTCTAATTCCCATTTTCACATGCATTTCCCTCTTTTTTTTTCTGCATCCCATGCCTATTCCTTCTCTCTTTGCTTTCTACATGCCACACTTTGTGTGGTATATAGGAATAAAGAGACAAGAACATCTTGTGTGTAAGCCTATAATCAGTTGAGTTTTCTCATCATTCCTTCTTGGCCCTTCTTGCAGCTCCTTTGGAGTTTGGGTTTTGCTTCATTATAGGTTAGGGGTGTGTAAAGAGTGTGATTCATGGGGTTAGGTAAAGGAATAAAATAATTTTTGATAGCTTATTGATAATAAGTCCCCTTTGGAAAGTGCCCCTCACATTTTTGTTTTTAGCTACATTTATTGGTAAATAAATAAGGTAAGTTTTATGCCATAAAAAGAAAGAAGTAAGGATGCACAGGTTTATAGTGAAGTAATTCTATGCCAAGAGAACTACAGTAAAGTTTTCATATAGCTACTTCACAGTATCTTTAAAAATGTGGAAATTCGTGAATATATATCTCAGACTAATCATTCTCTGATATTAGAGAACATTGGTATTTTCTTGTTTTCTACCTAAAATCTTATGCATCTTTTAAAAATATTTACTTGCAAGCAGAGGGAGACATAGAGAAGAGAGTTAGACAGAGAGAGAATAGGTGGCCAGGGCCTTTAGCTCCTGCAAAAGAACTTCAGATACATGCACCACTTTGTGCATGTGGCTTCACATGGCTACTGGGGAATCAAACCTGGGTCATTAGGCCTTACAGACAAGACCCTTAACCACTGAGACATCTCTCCAGTCCACCTTATGTATCACTTAAGATGTCATATGTTTATTCACTTATTCAACTAAGATTAAAAGATCCTATGGAACTGGGCATGATTAAATACAACTGTAATCCCAGATACTCTGGTTGATGTGGGAGAACTGCAAGTTTGATGCCACTTTGAACAGCTTACTGAGGTTTAATTTCAAAATCCAGACAAAATTAAACCACCAAGAAATGTGACTAGGAACTAGAAATGTGAGAACAACAGTCTATAAGACATGGCTCCTGGTCCTGAGAAGTGGGCTAAAGTGTGTTGTGGGGAGAAAAGTCACAAGTCTGAAGATGGCCATAGTGAGAAAGCAGCGCAAGGTAAACAGTAGCACCTGGGCAGGACAAGGCAGCCTGAGGGTCCAGGAAACATCTCCATAGGAGTTACCTTGAGTTAGAGGAAGGAGAAGTCACTGCTATAAGTGGAGGGTCACAACTTGTGCCAAGGCTATGAGGTAACAGAGAGCACTGAAGACTGAGAAAATATGCTGGGCATGGGGACACACACCTTTAATCCCAGCACTTGGGAGGCAGAGGTAAGCGGATCACCATGAGTTCCAGGCCATCCTGAGACTACATAGTGAGTTCCAGGTCAGCCTGGGCTAGAGTGAAACCCTAACTTGAAAAACAAACAAACAAAAAATGTTAGCTATTCATCTGGCTCGAAGCATTGAATAGAGAAGGAGTGACTCTTTAGAAGTAAATAGAGACAGCACACTCAGACAGAAATAGATTCCTTACCTTAAAAAAGCCTTATTTTATAATGGGGGAAATTTAATAATGCTCACACGTATGTAATAGTTTAGGTGTTGATGGTGCCAGGAATCTAAAACAAAGCAGGTAAGGATGAGGATGAATACAGCAGGAAATGCAGAAAAAGTATTATTGCTATGCTTACTATTTTGATATTATTCTACTATTTAAAATATTTTATAAGAGTTAACCAGGGGAGAGTAGAAGATGGAGCTGAGATATCTAAGGAGAATCGGATCACATATATAGATCCCTAAACAAGTTCCAACAGTCACTGGAGGCACCCACAAGAGGATGCTGGATAGAAGGTGATAAGATCTGCTTCATGCATGAAAATCACCACTCTAATTGCTGATGGAAAATAGACTACAAACACACATACATGAAGGGACATTCTCTAGAAGGCTATACACGAATGACTTCAGGCCCACGTTGATGTCTGGGGTCACGGCGGTGGCAGTGGAGAGGCTGTAAATGGATGGATTGTGGATTTGCTGACAAGTTCCTAGATGTTGTATAAGAGTGACAGCAAGGTGTCAGGATCAACTCCAAATCCATTGTCTTGGAAGTTTGAAAAGCACAGTTTCTGAGTTAGGGAAGCCTGTGAATGAGTGTGGGTAGGATGCGTGGACTATGAATAATAATTTGGGATTTTTTAGCATGACATGTAAGGTCATGTTAGAAGACATGATCAGAAGTAGAAGCATGATAGAGAAAAAAAAGAATCCTGAGAACAAAGTTCTGGAAAATTCTAATATATGGAATCGAAGTTGACAATAATTAAGACTTTAACTCTTCTTGTCAAATATGCTGAGGACTTAGACATAATCATTAACAAGTATCCAGGACTATAGTACCATATAGCTATGAATGGTGTTTTCTATTTCTTTTTTTTTTCCTGAATCAACTATAGGGTACAATTTAACTGACTGATATCAATATGCCATTGAAATATGGGCTTTCCAAACTTGAACATTAATAGAAATATAAAAGGTAACAGTTAATAAACTTTTTGAACTAAGGTGGGTGCTACAAAAAAACATATGCCACAAATTAGAAGGTCTTAAAGAAAATGACACCAATTACAATTCATATGTAATTCATAATTATTGTAAGCTCCTTGTGGTTTAGAAAGTTGACGGAGGGTTGGAAGAAATCCTGGAATGTCCTTGAGTCAAGAAGATCGTCAGGTAAGATTTATTTAGGGAGTTTGAAGATTTTTCTTTCCCAAGTTAAAAAATTTCCTAGGTTAAGAAATTTCTAGAGAACAGAGTTTGTTTTTTAATAATTTTATTCATATTTTTAATGCTTTATGCCATCTAGGACAAGTTATATGAACATATATATGTTATATATATTATAACATATATATATATATATATATATATATATATTTGCTAGCAGGTTAGGTGTGTGTGGGGGGTCATAGGGCAGGGTTATATGACTATATTTTACCACTTAGCAATTGTTTAAGCAAGCTTCTCAACATTTTATGCCACCCTTTCTTATTAGCAATAGAAGCATGCATGGTGCAATATTGTTTGGGTCTGATTGTTTGGATGCTAGCTCTTACAGAATATTCCTAGGTCTATCATCTGTTAGAGGAAACAATTAACTATACATTATTATTGTAATTAGACAATACTACCTGACTTTTCACAAACTAGAGACATGGTATGCAATTTGAATGCAATTATAAATGTGACACAGCAGATGAGGTACTAATTAGGCTATTGGTAGAGATAGCAAGAAATACCAGTTTGGAACCAACAGTGGAGATGAGGAGAAAAATCTAGACTTAAGGATGTACACACCATTCACCCTATCTATTTGTATATCTCGTCTCCTCATCTTTAAAACAGAGGGGTTAAAGCAGCTGACATTTTGCATGTATTCTGGCTTTAATTGATAACATGAAGCAGACCATCTTGAAAGGATCATCTAGCTCTAGAATTCTATAATGCTATATTTCCTTAGGATGGAGGATTTTTATCACAGCTTTACGTATCTGCTTGGTCTTCACACTGTAGATGATGGGGTTCATGACAGGAGGGACCGTCAGGTAGGTGTTAGCAATCATGGTATGGACATAGGGTGGAGCTCGTTTTCCAAATCTGTGAACAAAGGACAGACTGATCAATGGAATATAGAATATAGCCACAGCCCCAATGTGGGAGATGCACGTGCTGAAGGCTTTCTTCCTCTCTTCTCGGGAAGCGATGCTGAGGACAGTCCTAACAATCAGAGCATAGGAAAGGAGAATGAGGACTGAGTCCACGCCCACAGTAGAGATCATGGCGGTCAGCCCAACCGCACTGTTGATCCTGGTGTCTGTGCACGAGAGCTTCATGACATCAGGGTGGTAGCAGTAGGAATGGTGGAGCACGTGACTGCGGCAGAAGGATAGTCTTTGAAGAAGTGAAACCATTGGTGTTAGCATTAGGGTTCCCCTGATAACAATTGCCACTCCAATCCAAGCTATTCTGGAGTCAGTTAAAATAGTGGCATACCTAAGGGGGTTTGAGATGGCCACATAGCGATCAAATGCCATAGCCAGCAGCACTGAGGATTCCATGACAGTGAAGAGTTTAATAAAGAACATCTGTGACAAGCAGGCATTGAAGCTGATCTCTCTGGCATTGAACCAGAATATCCCCAACATGGTGACTAGAGTGGAGATGGACAGCCCCAGGTCAGTGGTGGACAGCATGGAGAGGAAGTAATACATGGGTTCGTGGAGGCTGGGCTGGGAGGTAATGGTGAATAGGATCAGGCTGTTTCCCGAGAGGGCCACTGCATAGAGAAAGCAGAAGGGAATGGAGATCCAGGTGTGGAAGGCTTCCAGCCCAGGAACACCAGTGAGCAGGAAAATGATGGGAGAACTTGTGATATTCTGGAAAGTTGACATGATGGAGTCAAAATATAGAATAAGCCTGAAATAAAACTCCACATTTTGTGCATTCTTCTTATTAAAAATAATTTATTCAATAATATTGACCAAAATGAATATCTATATGGTATACGAGAATATGAATGGATCACTTAAATCGAGTCAAATTCATAAGATCTTAACTACTGTAGTGGTATTTCTTTTAAAAAAATTGTGTTAGCCCACAAGTTTTCTTTTCTGAGAAGGTTTGCTGTTAGATATGTTTATACCATGTGACATTTTGTTCAATCTTCTCACTGTAGATGTTACAGATGCCACAAGGTACTGTCTTTGACTTTGACCTGATGCAATGTGCTATTCAACTATGTCTCTGATTTCAATTTGCTTAAAGATGAGTTCTCCAAAATTGATTTTTTTTTCTTTTTTAAATTATTTATTTATTTATTTATTTGAGAGCGACAGACACAGAGAGAAAGACAGATAGAGGGAGAGAGAGAGAATGGGCGCGCCAGGGCTTCCAGCCTCTGCAAACGAACTCCAAACGCGTGCGCCCCCTTGTGCATCTGGCTAACGTGGGACCTGGGGAACCGAGCCTCGAACCGGGGTCCTTAGGCTTCACAGGCAAGCGCTTAACCGCTAAGCCATCTCTCCAGCCCTTTTTTTGGTTTTTCAATGTAGGGTCTCACTCTAGCTCAGGCTGACCTGGAGTTCACTATGGAGTCTCAGGGTGGCCTCTAACTCATGACATCCTCCTACCTCTGCCTCCTGAGTGCTGGGATTAAAGGCGTGAGCCTCCACATCTGGCCTTCCAAAATTGATTTTTATCCCCAATTTGTGAAAGGTACTTCTTAGTAGATACTTAATGAAATATTACTGTCTTCCTTTGGAAGGGAGGATGTATTTTATTGAAAATATCACATTTTTAAAAATATTATTTATTTATTTATTTATTTGAGAGTGACAGACACAGAGAGAAAGACAGATAGAGGGAAAGAGAGAGAATGGGCACGCCAGGGCTTCCAGCCTCTGCAAACGAACTCCAGACGCGTGCACCCCCTTGTGCATCTGGCTAACATGGGACCTGGGGAACCGAGCCTCAAACCGGGGTCCTTAGGCTTCACAGGCAAGTGCTTAACCGCTAAGCCAACTCTCCAGCCCAATATCACATTTTTTTTTCTTTTTGTTTTTGGTTTTGTGAGGTAGGGTCTCACTCTGGCCTGGGCTGACCTGGAATTTACTATGTAGTCTCAGGGTGGCCTTGAATTCAGGATGATTTTACTACCTTTGCCTCCCAATTAAAGGTACGTTTCTTTTTTTATTTTATTGAGTAGAAAATTGCAGACTAGGAGTATGGGTATACATGTATTGGAAATGGGGGTCTGAGCAAAAAGCAGACATTAGGGTTGTTGCTGTGGAGGGCTAGTTTTAGGACAGGTTCTTCAGTGGAAAAGAAGGTACTAATAGGTAGACAGGAAGTATAAGCAGCAATAGGAATGGAGAAAATCCTAATGTTCACAGACCACACACATTTACCCATAAAAGTTCGCCCATCTAAAGGATTATCTAAGGCAACTTTATTTAAAAGAAATTGGGAAAAATTAATTGTAATTATCAGAAAATTATTGGAAAAAAGAAGTTATTTGAGTTGATTAGATTCTGATGTTTACAGTAATGAATGTCCTTTGAGCAGTGATGAAGTTAATATCACAAATGTATAATCAGATGTTATAATGAAAATAATCAATAGTCAATAGTAATGCAAAATGTAACTCAAAGAGCTGTAGGAGCATATTTTAACTGTTGTCACCACACAAGAGTCATAAAATTTTGAGAGTATAGATATACTAATTAGCTGGATTTGATAGTCCTAGAATCTATGCATTCATGGAAACACTGCATTGTAAATCATAGATACACACAAGTAATTTTAGAAACTAAACCAGAAATTTAAAATATCAAATAGAGGGCTGGAGAGATGGCTTAGTGGTTAAGTGCTTGCCTATGAAGCCTAAGGACCCTGGTTCAAGGCTCAATTCCTCAGGACCCATTTTAACCAGATGCATAAGGGGGCGCATGTGTCTGGGGTTCATTTGCAGTGGCTGGAAGCCCTGGCGTGCCCATTCTCTCTCTCTCTCTCTCTCTGCCTCCTTCTCTCTGCCTGTCACTCTCAAATAAATAAATAAAGATAAAGAAAAAAAATTTTAAAATATCAAATAGAGCACAAAGGAAGAAGTGAATTATCAGAAAGTAAACATTCAGTAGGTTGTAGAATTTAGTGAAGGCTTTACAGGAAAAGCAGGAAAATATTTCTGTGTACTATCCAAGATATCATGAAGACCTCCAAGACTCCCCAGTGCCACACATAAGACAGTTGAGCAAAATTTCTTTTTAACAGCTTCTTTTGACAATCTCTTTCACTCTCAGGGATGTTTATTGAGGAACTACCATTGGCATAGCACTATGTGAGAAGCTAATGTATAATGCAAAATCTTCCCTTAAAGTGTCTCCAATTAAATGAGAGAGATAGATCAGTACTGATTTTCAATAAATTTAGCTGGCGTGTAATAATAAATAATAAAAACTATTATGGAATGCAAAAGAGTGACTTGTGTGCCTGTTAATTCTGGGAAGCATGGCATTTACTTCTCATGCAGTGACTGAGTTTCCATTTTTGCCATTGAGTTTTAGGAAATTTTTGAGATGGCTTTTAAAGAAATTAAACTATTAAACTTGAATAATTTCTCTTCTATTCTAACTTCTAATGGATGGGTTCCTTCTCAATAATTCATTTTATTTATGGCCTATTGCCATTGGTAATTTATTCCTCCCTTTTCTTGTAGAGAGGTCGCAAACCAAGCCATATAATATAGTTTGGCCTGATCTGTACCTGTCCCGGAAGAAGAGAACTCAGATCTTTTCCTCTCCAGGCAAGTCATTCATCACTTGTTCTTTCCATTCACCAATGCCAGGCCTAGGGAGAGGATTGCACATTTCTTTTCATAGTCATTAACAGCTTGAGCTATTGAACATCCTCTAAAAACAGTTCAGTTCAATAGAAAATACATACTGGACACTCACAGAGTTTGATGTGCTAGCTCCTAAGGCTTAAAGCAAGAGAAATAGTGGCTTTGTGCCTAAGGAAACCAGAGAAGTTGTCAGGGTCTGCAGATCCCATATCCAAAAGCCCAGAAACATTCTCCTTAATAACTCTAGTGACTTACTAACTATGAAAATTGATGACTTTTGAACATGGATTGCATATCAGACACATTATAAGCACAGTGTAAATCAGAGGGTTAGAAAAAGAAGTAAATATTACTTGTAGAGGGCACAAAGATAATCTATGTTTAAGAGATAGGATAGAGAAAGTACAGGCCGTCAGATACTGAGTTTCTGTGAACATGAATGTGTCTGTGTCAAGAGGAATTAAGTCCAACAAAGCTCGATAAGATGGACAAATTGTCACTGACATCTTGTTGGGTAGGTGTGAGTTTACAAGGGTGAATAAACAGGATTAAGGACGTTTTTGACATATTTAATATGAGCAATGATATGAATGAAAGATAGCTACAAGCAAAATCACATAATGGGTCCTTAGTTCAAAGGCTGGGTGATGTGGGACTTGAAGCTGGAAAATTAGCAGACAGGTCATAAAAATCCCTGAATTTCTTGGAAGGATTATGAATTTAGGCTTTAGTTGCAGAGTATCAGGATCCAGGCTTTTCCAAATATTTTCTGAATAAGTAAACAAATCATTTTTCCATTTCTTCTAATTTAACTCCAACAAATTCCTTTCCTTCTTTAGTATTTTGTTGGGCACTGTTGGTTCCTTTTCTGCAGTCTGCAACACTCATGTTTTCCCGTTACTCAATAATGAAAGCTTTCCACACTTCAATGTAGACATATTCAACACATTCACTTTACCTAGGACATATTGACAGCTGTCATTATTGGCCTCAGTGCTTGGATGATAAAGGACATTTCATAGACCTTGTTTCTCTTTCACTTTCCTGCTGTACTTTTTATAATGACAAAAGAAAAAAGCAAACCTTTGAAAAACAGTTTGCTTTTGTTTATTCTACTTTCATTATTGGTAACAAATAGGATTTATTTATTTATTTTTTTTGTCCTCAGAAAATCCTATAACTGATATCATTAATAATGATTTTCCAAAGAATCAGTTATAAAAGTTTGCTTTCCTCTCCCCCATTTCAAATTTTACTACCTCTTCCTTGATACTTTTTCCTCCAGTAGCTTCAGTGATAGCTACTGTGTGTCGATTTCTTCCCAGTACCAATGTTGCTCTCTAACTTACAACTTGTGGCCTTGTAGAAGGCCCTCTCTCTGGCTGCTTGCTTTTCATGTCCTCTGCTTGGGATGCCCCAGCTATTGTGACACTTTAGACAGCACTTGTATGAGGGTGGCACACAAGGCTGCAAGGTAACGATGGCACCTCCCGAGCCGTCTGCTTCAGCACTTAGCAGGATGGCAGATGGCTTAACCATGCAGGCAACAGTGAAACAGAAACAGCAAGGTGGTCAAATCTGCGGTTTAGAGAAATCCCAGCAGAAGTTTGGAGAACAAGCCAAACTTCTCTGCTTCAGCTGATAATAGAAGATGAATAAAATGCCTACCTCTGAGGGTCCCTCAGATACTCAATGTGGGTCAGACAACTCATTCCTTGCTCCCACTCCACACCTGACTTTTCCTCACTCGTTTCCTTCATCAGCCAATCACACCAAGCTCCAGTGATCATCCACACAGACTTCACGCACCCTCTCCCCCCATTCCATACCTATCTTCATGATTTTTTTTATTGGTTCTACTTCTGAAATATCAAATATGGAGCCACAGGAGGTGGTAGTAGGCAAACTGCTTCTGGGCTGCCAGTAAGTACTTGAATTTGTATTTTATCATTGAAAATGTGCCTGCTTATATGAGAGAATAATGGGACACTAAATTTGGAGGTACTCAATTTATCTGAATTACTCTGTATTTTTTTTAAAATATTTTTGTTCATTTTTTATTTATTTATTTGAGAGTGACAGACACAGAGAGAAAGACAGATGGAGAGAGAGAATGGGCGCGCCAGGGCTTCCAGCCACTGCAAATGAACTCCAGACGCGTGTGCCCCTTGTGCATCTGGCTAACGTGGGACCTGGGGAACCGAGCCTCGAATCGGGGTCCATAGGCTTCACAGGCGAGCGCTTAACCGCTAAGCCATCTCTCCAGCCCTCTGTATTTTTTTAAAGACAAGGCAAAGCCCTTTTTCCAGTGGGGTGTTAGTAGGTGTTAGTAGGTTAGTAGGTGTTGCCTGTGCCTGTCTTCAGCTGCTGATTGAGGGCATATGTCATCATCAATATTTTCCAAGCCATTATTGACAATCTATGGTGTGTGACTGACCGGGCTTGGAAACATGAGCAAACACGAATCTGAAGGCTGTATGCAGCAATAAAAAGCAATCACAGTGATAGATGGCATCTGTCAGACACTCAATCTGCAAGAGGTATTGCGCTAAGTGCTTTATTAATGCTCTATATTTTAATTCTTATTATAACAGCATGTGACAGGTGTTAGTAGAGTCACATTATTCTTACTTTTATGATAAATAACGTAGCAGAGCAAACATGAAATATGTCCAGCATCACACATAGTTGGCGAATGTCAGCGCCCGGATTATGAAACCAGTTCTTTTTAATTTCACTGTTTATACTATCAAAAATATCTCACAGATTCCTTTAATTCAATATTCTCATCTACAAGATTTGATATGAACTGTACTTAGTATAGCTTAGGCATGCAGAAGGTGTTCAAAATTGGTATGTTTTAATTTATATTATTTCAAACAAGGCTTTATTTATCTATTTATTTTTGATATGGCTGGGCTTGTAGTTGAGGGAGAATGACCTTGAACTCTTGATCTCTTGCCTCTACCTCCCAAATAGTGGAATTATAGGTGTGCCCTGCTAAATTTGGCTGTAAATTTGTATTTTTAGTAAAATAATTGGATTTATACATGAGATTCGTTGATCAGATTGAGTCAGTTGACTAAGAACAGGTTACCCAATGCCTGCCAGGCAGAACAAAACACCCAAGTTGTGTAGCTTTCCTGGGAAAAAGTAGTTCAAATGCTCCCACCCTCTTCAGCCCCCGCCCCACTAGCTTGTCTAATTCTGCACATCCTGATGAAATTCCATAAGAACCCAGAGCTCGTTCACGCATTTTCACACACACACAGTTTTACTTACAGAGCCCATACAGGAGTTACGCAGCTCCTCTCAGGCTAACTCGGGAGGTTGTAGGAGGCTTCAGATGCCAGGAGAGGGCTGAGCTTATAATGAGACTTATCCAGTGTGGTTTGAGGTAAGCACAGAGCTGGGACACCAGTTTCTGATGGCAGTGCTGATTCTCCATGTCTCCAGGGTGTGGAGGTCCCCAGAGGACTTCTGTTGCCTGATACGGTCTTTTTATATCTGCCCGAGTATACGATAATTTATTGTGGCTACATGCTTTATGGGCTTATGTAACTTTTTTTTGTCCTTCTGATATTTCACTGAAGAGTTTTTTTTTTTAATGGCTTCATTGAGATATAGTATGCATGCTGTAAAATCCATCCACTTAGAATGTATAATTCAATAGTTTTTAGAAGACCATGGAATTATGCAGTGGTCATCATCACAATCTAATTTGGGGAAATTTTCAGCACCTGAGCTCGTAACCTCATAAGCACTAGCAGGCCATTTGAAGTGGATTAAGAAATGAAGCTTTTATCAAATTGCTTATGCATATCTATTATGAGTGCGGGTTCCACCCACTCCATACCTCCTTAGCCTCTGTTGTTGGTTACAATGGTACTGTTTACTTGTAATTTTTGCCACAGTAACCACTTAAAACAAATAAAACAATTTATTTACCCATACATGTACCTGGTAAGTATTTCATAAGGGCATCCTGTATTTCAAATTTCCTGTAAATGCTAGATATTAAAGATAAAAGAAAAATACAATATAGATCTTATTGTCCAGTAACTTAGATCAGAAAAGAGGTTAGACAAAAGTTACATGTAAAAGCTGTACAGCGAGTAAAAATCTCAGTCCACATTTTAGGTGTACAGAAAGATATTGTGCTATTTGCTTTTATATGATTTTTACCTATTTTCTATTTTGATATCCTAACCCAATAGCTGGGTCAATTTTGAAGAATTTGGTTCCTCACCATTGTGTTTAAATTGTGTTAAGAAGTTGCGGGTGAGGTGTTTGGCCAGTGACACCACCGGAAGTGAAATGACCCCTGTGTCTCCTGATTATTAGTGCTAGTACTTTCTGACTGATAACATATATTCCTTATGGTTTCTTTCAACGCTCAGAAAATCCCCTCGCATCTATACTCCTCTTGGTCTTTTTGTGTTTTGGGGTCACTTTCCACTTATTTCTCATAAATGCATGTAACCCATTGAAAAATTGTGCCAATCTTCTTGAAAATGCAAACAGTACTTGATTATTCCTTACTAGTTCAGAAGCACCAAGTTTCCCAAGTCACAATTTTCTCTCAAAGTAATTACAGTCATTTCCTTACAATTCCCCTGGCTTTCCCTGCCTCCAACCATGTCTTTGCTCCACCAAAAATGTCCTGGCCTGAAATACCTTATTTTCCATAAGGTTACTAAATAATAATACAGATAATAATATTTCATGGACATTCTACGTCCAGTACTAGTACTATGCTAAGTGTCTGTGGTTGGCAGAATAGTGCTCCCCTCACCCAAAGTCTACATCCTAATACTTAAATCCTCTGAATGTTATTTACACGGCCAGAAGGACTTTTCCTACATGATACATGATTAAACTTAAGGGCTTTGAGATGGAGGGATTAGGGTTGTCTGTGTTGGTCCAGTCGACGCCCACGTGTCTTTCAAAATGGAGAACTGAAGAGACAGCAGTATACAAAGGACTTGAACCAGTGTTTCTGTGTATGGAGGTCACCGAAAGGCACCACAGCCCAGAACCAAGGAACACTTTCAAGAAGAAGGAATTGACTTGTTATAAGCATGCTATGGAAAGATGCTTGCTGTTTTCCTGATCTTAATCTCAGTGAGACTGTTGTGAACTTGTAACTTACATAATTCTAAGATAGAAAATTTGGTAGAAAAATTAATTAATTTGTTTGATGCAGTTTCCAAACGTTAAACAGTGTAAGTGAACTACTTAGGTAGCATGACCAGTATTCAAACCCTAGGCTATTTCATAACATTTTAGTTTTCAAAAGTGATTATTTAAAGTCAATCAACTGCTACTTCCAACTCACATAATATATGCACACTCAACAGCATGTTCATGTGTGTCTGAGCTTGATTAGATGTTAAAGTTTGTCACTTACACAAAATTATAGTTTTATATTGTGTCTCCTTATAGGGAGATTTTTGGGAGTTTTGTAATCATTTTCTCAACCAAATTGTAGGGCTCTAACTACTTTTCCATCAGTCTCAGAAAGTACTTTGGGAATAGTCACATTTACTTTTTCCCATGGCTGAAAGGTTACTCATCTCTCAGAGAAATAGAACTCCTGCAGTGGTAACATGTAACTTCTGTTTTGGATCTCAGTATATGCATGTGGCTCTGGTGTACATATTGATCAAAGGACTCATGCATACATTGGTACATGTACCTCCGAATGCAGTCTTTCTCATTTTCTGCCTTGATTTCACATCAGTTTAGAAAAAAAAAAAGCTACCACTTGTAATTTTATTAGGCACAATTTTCCTTAGTAAAACTACATGAAAATATGTTTTACTAATGCATCAGCATTAATGACATTGAATCTGGGAATACATATAAGTCTGTATTGTCGCCAGACTTCACATTAATGTTTCCTAAGCTTGGTAACCCATATCAGAAGGTCAGAGTTGCACACAAGAAAAATGTGCTGTAAGGACTTGAAATAAATCTTACTTAGTTAGTGTCAACATTTGACTGCAGTAAACATAGTAAAATATTTTTGCCTATCAAATCAGCAAATGTTTTTTAAAAGTTATAATGCCTAATGTTATGTTGCTGTGTTACAGTGGGCTAAGCATTGTTTAACAATGTTTGCCTAAACTTTATGGAAGTGGATTTTTACAGTATGATTGTTTTAAAATGTCCATGATATTCCATTTCAAAAATTTTACTGAAAGGAAAATACTAAAGATATGGATTACATTTTATAAACAGGAACATTGACTGCAGTATTATTCATAGTAGTCAAAAATAGTTAAAAATTCTCAATGAAATCAAATATATAAACTCTTTATAACCAGTCCTAGGATGTTATGTTGCTTTTAAAATTCACACATGTAGCCACTAATGTGGACACCTGTTGTGGATCAGGATATAAGGAGTAGGTTCCAAGGCTGAGACTTGTCTGGAAGAAATAGTTTGATATAGGAGCTAAAGGCCTGAAGAAAAACAGGTAATCTAGAATTAATGCATTCAAATTATATAAATACAACCACAGCGAAAATTGGTCTATTTAGACCACTGTTGACAAAAACTTGTGCTGGCCTTAAAGTATCCATTGGCTCTCTATGGTCTGAGAAAAGCATAAGTCACCTCTTTTTCTATAGCTATCCATATTCACTTATTAGCATTTTTCTACTCTGCTGGTTTGGTCAACACTGACTTCAATTTACTGTATACAAAAAAATGCAGCTCAGTCCTCCTTTTCCTATGAACTTCTGGTAAGCATTCCTCATATTCCTGATCATTCTATTCCTCTCTATTCTCATCAAGGCTTATACATATTTCTAGCAAAGATTTTTTTTATTCATTTATCATTACAAGAATACTGTATAAGTCCTGGGGTTGTAGCTCAGTTGCATAGCATTTGCTCAACTTGTACTGGCTCTAAGTTCAATTACTAGTGCCTCTAAAGTGTAATAGTTAGACTGCATATTTGACATTAAACAAGATGCTGAGGTATAACACTGAATACAATAGATACCACCCCACAGAGTACAGTTTGGAGCCTGGTCAGATTTATGAATAAATACTTGGGAAATTGTATATAGTATGTTAAATCTTTGTTTTTTAAATTTTTATTTATTTGCAAGAAGAGAAAGAGAGAGAGAGAATAAGGAGGAGGAGGAGGAGAAAGTGAAGGAGGAGGAGAAAGTGAAGGAGGAGGAGAAGAAAGAGCAAGAAGAGAAAGGAAGGGAGGGAGGGAGTGAAAGAAAGGGAGGGTGAGAGAAAGTATGGATATGCCAGGGCTTCTTGCCTCTGCAAAGCAACTTCAGTTGTATATGCCACTCTGTGCGTCTGGCTTTACATAGGTACTGGGAAATTGAACCCCGGCTGATAGGCTTTGAAAACAAGTGTCTTAAACCACTGAGACATCTCACCAGTCCAAATATTTTTTTAGAGAGACAGAGACACAGGGAGAGAATTGGTGCGCCAGGGCCTCAGCTACTGAAATTGAACTCCAGACGCCCACCTAGTGGGCATGTGCAACCTTGTGCTTGCCTCACCTTTGTGTGTCTGGTTAACATGGGCTCTAGAGAGTTGAACATGGGTCCTTAGGCCTTGCAGGCAAGTGCCTTAATGGCTAAGCCATCTCTCCAGCCCCAGTCCAAAGTTTTTGAAGAAGGGCTGTTAAAAGGACCAATAGTATTGACATTGCATGAAAGTTGATGGAAAGATTTAAACAAACCTGAATCATAATTTGCATTTTTTAAACCAGAAACCTAGAGTGTTCACATGATATTTAAAACTAAGAAACACTGGTATAGATTACAAAGATATTAGAACAACCCAGCTTGTGTGACCAAAGGAAGGTGACAAGATATTCTTTTTAAATGAGATCTGAGGAAAAGATTTCCAGGGGAGGGCAGAATAAGGGCAGGAGAGCAGAAGAGGATGGTGAGAAAAGGGAAGGGAAATGTTCTAGCCACAATAAAAAGTCGGGGCATTTTACTTCAGAGGCATGCTGACTGCAAGATTAGAGTACAGTGAAGTAGGGGAAATAAAAGAAAAATGAACACCAAGACCTCACAAAATCCAGCTTTCATAAATTTCTTGACAAATTACAAACCACAAAATCTAGGGCAAAAGCTATTTTAATTTTAATGCCAATAAAAACAACAAAATCTGTTTAGATTTGCCTCTGGGGCAGAATTTAGGAAATGCTAAACACTTTAATGGTGCCTTGGAGAACAAAATGGGAGGGCTTGGAGGTGAGCCAAAGCACTTATAAAATGAGTTGATTAGGGAGAATTCGGAAGAGTAGAAGGAGTACCTTTAAAAGTGGAGCCAGAGGCCAGGCTTCTGAGCATCCCAGCCTCAGGAAGACAAGGGATTGAAAGCAGTCATGTCTGATGATATTTGCCTTTTCCTGATGGCAAACTTAATCATGGGCTCCTTTAGGGTACACATTGTATCTTTCATCTCAAAGTCCTGTATACAGCATCTGATATATATTAGGCAATAAGTAATAATTTATACATTGACAGATAACAATAGCCACAAAATAACCACTATTCATAGTGACTAGTAACATATTCTGAGTGAATGAACTATATCATATTGAGGCCTTTTCATGGACTAATATTGGGGCATTTTATGTATTTTACAAAATAAATTTATAAAGCTTATGTAATTATTTTCCCTATATTTAAAAATTCAAAAATAGAGGAGAAGAAATTACACAATGAACCCATGGCCACATGACGGGTAATGGAGGTGAGCTTTGGACGAGGGCTATGTGGTTACAAATATTTTGAGTTGAACCAATATTGTTTTGATTCTAAAAGATTTTGTTATTAGTGGTATTCATCATAAAAATGATGGGTTTGTGATGACCTTTTCAAAGGTGTATCATATATTTGACTAAATAAACTCCCCATTGCCCTCCCTGTGCTCTTTCCCCATCACTGGCAATCTGCTCTTCTCCCTCAAAATACATATATTCAAAAAACATGTGCAAGAGAAAGCATATCATATGTGTCTTTTAGGCTTGGCTTATTGGGCTTAATAAGATGATCTCCAGTTTTTCTGGATTAATATTTTCCATTTTATTGCAAATCACATAGTTTCTTTCTTCTTCATGGTTGAGTAAAAGTCCATCATGTATATATGCCAATTTTCCATGTCCATCCATCTGTTAATGGACCTCTAGGCTGATTCCATAACTTGGCTTGAGTGAATAGTGCTGTGATAAACATGGAACATCCAGTGTCTGTCATATGTGCTCATAGATTCTCTTGTGTATATTTCCAGGAGTGGTATAGCTGGGTCATATAGTAGTTCTGTTTGGAGCTTTTAAAAAATAGTTTTTAAAATTGTTTATATTTTATCTTTCATTTGAGAGAGGATAAAAAAATAGAGAGAAAGAGGAAGAGAGAGAGAGAGAAAGAGAGAGAGAGAGAGAGCGAGCACCAGGGCCTTCAGCCACTGCAAATAGACTCCAGACATGAACTACCTTGTGCATCTGGCTTATGTGGGTCCTGAGGAATTGAACCTGGGTCCTTTGGCTTTTCAGGCAAGTGCCTTAACAATTAAGCCATTTCTCCAGCTCTCATTTTGAGTTTTTTTTTTTTTTTTGGTTTTGTTTTTTGAGGTAGGGTCTCACTCTGGCCCAGGCTGACCTGGAATTCACTATGTAGTCTCAGGGTGGCCTTGAACTCATGGCGATCCTTTTATCTGCCTCCTGAGTGCTGGGATTAAAGGCGTGCACCACTACACCTGGCTTATTTTGAGCTTTTTGAGGAATCTCTATATTGATTTCCATAACTGTCTATAGTAGTTTGCATTCCTTCCCACCTGTAGTGTGTAAGATTTTCTTTCCCCCTGCATCATTGCCAGTATTTTAAAAAATGTTTTATACATTTATTTGTAAGAAGAGAAAGACAGAGAGAGGGAGAGAGGGAGGACCTGAGGGAGGGATGGATGGAGGGAAGGAAGAGAGAGAGAGAGAGAGAGAGAGAGAGAGAGGGAGAGAGAGAGAGAGGAGAGATCCAGGGCCCCCAGCCACCACAAATGAATTCCAGATGCATGCATCACCTTGTGCATCAGGCTTTATGGCTTTATGTGGGTACTGGGGAATCAAACCCTGGTCATTAAGATTTGCAGGAAGTGTGTTAACCACTGAGAAATCTCTCCAGCCCCTATTTTTTTTTTTTTTAACGTGATAGCCATTTGGATAGGAAAAGTAATCTGAATATAGTTTTGACTTGCACTTTTGTCTTGGGTGAGGATGTTGAGCATATTTTTAATGCATTGGTCATAGGTAGAAGCATGTAAGGTACTCAAAATATTTAAGTCCTGGGGCAAGCTGATTAAAATTGAGGCTCAATGAGCACTAATCATGTCCTTGTGTCCCCATTTACAGTTTTGCATGGCTAACAAACATTTTAAATCTCTTGGTTTGCATGGGAATAGACCTCTGGACTCTTCTAACTATCTCTGATCCAAATAGGACTCACAGACCAGAATTAACATCCTCAGCCTGGGCAGTAAGACTTTCACATTCATATATATATATTTTTTTTAGCAACCGAGGTGTTTCCTTTTACATATATTAATTTAAAAAATTTATTTGCATGTGTTTGTGTGTCTGGGTATGCCATAGTCTCTTGCCACTGCAAACAAAAGCCTCTAATTCTACATGGTCAGCTGGGGAATTGAACTCTGACTGGTTTTGCAAGCACTCATTTTCAACTGTTGAGCTATCTCCCCAGCCCTTCAGTATTTCTTTTTGCTTTGTAAACTTAGAAGCATCTTTTTGAATTGAGCATGTTTCAAATAAAATGTTCCACATTTCTTGGCACATTTGTCCACAGAGTTGAAGTGCTTTCTAGGGGAAGCACTTTCTGCTAGTCTATGAGGTCCCAAGGAAGACTGCATATTTTCATAGGTTCATGATGAATTTCTGGAGGGAACAAACATGTTTATAGTCTTTCCAAGGAATTTAGACATGAAAAAGGAGAGGAAATATACCAGGTCATTTAAGATATCTTCTCTGTGGTCACTTTAGTGGAAATGTTTACCTCAGTCTTTTATACTGAAGGTGCTTGCAAAGTAATATCCCGCTGACACACATTACAACAGAAAGACTTTAAGCACACCAGTGAGCCTCAAAGGCTTTATTATTAATTCACAAAGCCCAAAAGCCACTGTGAGTGTCTAGTTTTAACAAAACCTGGCTGTCAATCAGTTAATTCTCCTCTACAATGACACACACACACACACACACACACACACACACACACACACACACACACTGATATCAGTTAGGGGCAAAGTATAAGAGCAACCTCTTATCTTTGTAAGCTGGCAAGGGACACTCACAAGGGGGTTAACCATCCACTTAAGTTGTTGGTTTACGTGCTTATGTGTAGGTTGTCAGCAGCTCCAAAGACACTCAGCATACAGAGGGAAGGACTTGGGCTTGGGTTCTGAATCAGATGGCCATCTCCCTAGCTTCCGTGATTGGAATTACTCCATAGTTCTTCTTCCACAGAAGTTCCATGTCACATCTTTGCTGTGAAATTGACAAATGACAGTGAATCCAAATCATGGGCAATTCATTTCATACCAGTACCCCTACTCTGTAGTCTCAATGGGAAGCTTTGTCCTATGGCTATTTGGGGTGACACTGGTCTCCACTGAACCCTGGAATAGCAACACATCTATAAGGTTGCCCTTTGGGGGAAGTACAAGTTATTAGTATGTTATTTGGAGCACAAAGGGTTAACAGGACACAGCTGAACAGCATTCTCCTTTAAAACTTTCCTTCTCTGCTGGGAAATGGCTCTCACCAGACAGCTTCTGGATTTCCTATATAAAACCTCCCTTTTTCAAATCTGTTAGCGTTCTCACTCATGACTTTTCTCCCTTTGGGTTCTGCTAACAAAATAGAACCTGGTTGGAGCCAATGTTGGGTGCCAGGGCCAGGCTTGATCCTCCAGATACAGTGTAGAATAACATTTTGGCCTGTAAGTTCCCCCTTTCTCTTTCCCTATCTCTCCTGTCTGTGATCACCCTTCAAAGATCAAGGGACATGATCAGCTACATCATTCCTAGATCCGAGAATTCTGTGCACAAGGTCAGTGCTTTATGCTCATTGATGGCTTTACGAATCCGTCAGGCACTGTATAGGTTTTAGGTAGTCATAAAAACAGTTTAGAGGGATGTGTCATCATGTAAACAAATGCTAGAAATAAAAAGGAGTTGAGAATTAGCTTGTTGGGTGAATATGAAAAAGTAGCCTAGCTTCTCTGAGCCTGAGTTTTTTTTTTTTTTGTCTGAATCTTATTTATCTGTAAAACAGGGTTGATAACACCACTGAAGGTAGCATGATAGTGTTCAGTGTGGTGTATACAGTGAGGGCTAGTCAGAGACCATAGGTGGTCTGGTTACAGGGATATTTAATTCATAGTCCTTGTCTTGGGAACATTTTCAGTGAGGGAGAAAGAGACATTTTAATATGTCTGAGAATAGTTGTTTAATATTTGATCATTTGTTTTAGTGCAAAGCCATTCACGGGTACTCTGTGCAGTATTTGTTCCTTTATGGCTGGATTCACCAAGCTTGATGTCCTACAAGTCTGTCTATGTTGTAGTCTATTGCAGAATGTTATTATTAATTTTAAATAATTTAAAAAATATTTTATGTATTTATTTGAGAGAGGAAAAGAGGGGGAGAGAGAGCGAGAGAGTGAGAGCACCAGGGTCCTCAGCCCCTGCAAATGAACTCCAGATGCATACCCCTTTGGACATCTGGCTTATGTGGGTCCTGGAGAATCAAACCACGATCCTTTGGCTTTGCAGGCAAATGCCTTAACCCCTAAGCCATCTTTCCAGCCCAACTTTATTATTGTTAAGGCTGGATGGTCTTTAAAATGGGTCTTTACCCATTTAACTGTTGGTAGGCATTTGGGTTATTTCCATTTTTGGCTATTATGAATAATGAAGCAGTGAGTATAGGAATGCAGATATATCGTTCAGCACTCTGATTTCATTTTCTTTGGCTATATACTCAGAAGTGGGATTACCCAATTTCATGGTAGCTATATATTTATTTAGTTTTGATAAACTCCATTAGTATTTTTCATGTAAGTTGTCTAATTTTACATTCTCATCAATGTATAAAGGTTAAACTTTGTATCCTTACATTTTGTTTTTAATTTTTATTAGCATTTTCCATGATTATAAAAAAAAAATCCCATGGTAATTCCCTCCCCCCCACACTTTCCCCTTTGAAATTCCATTCTCCATCATAATACCTCCCCTGTATCCTTACATTTTTTTAAATTAACTAATTAATTTATTTGAGAACGACAGACACAGCGAGAAAGACAGATAGAGGGAGAGAGAGAGAATGGGCGCGCCAGGGCTTCCAGCCTCTGCAAATGAACTCCAGACGCGTGCGCCCCCTTGTGCATCTGGCTAACGTGGGACCTGGGGAACTGAGCCTTGAACCGGGGTCCTTAGGCCTCACAGGCAAGCGCTTAACTGCTAAGCCATCTCTCCAGCCCATCCTTACATTTTTTATTTTTTATTTTATTTATTTACTTTTTTTTTTTTTTTCTAATTTCGATAGTGACAGAGAGAGAAAGAGGCAGATAGGGAGAGACGAGAGAGAATGGGTGCGCCAGGGCCTCCAGCCACTGCAAACGAACTCCAGACGCATGCGCCCCCTTGTGCATCTGGCTAACGTGGGTCCTGGGGAATCGAGCCTCGAACCGGGGTCCTTAGGCTTCACAGGCAAGCACTTAACCGCTAAGCCATCTCTCCAGCGCCATCCTTACATTTTTAATGAGAGAAGGAGAGAGAGAGAAAGAGAGAGAGGAAGAGAGAGAGAAAGAAAGAAAGAGAGAGAGAGAGAGAGAGAGAGAGAGAGAGAGAGAGAGAGAGAAAGAATATTGGCATGCCAGGGCCTCCAGCCATTGCAATTGAATGCCAGACACGTGCGCCACCTAGTGCACATGTGCAACCTTGTGCTTGCATCACCTGTGCATCTGGCTTGGGTGGGACCTGTAGAGTCAAACATGAGTCCTTAGGCCTCACAGGCAAGTGCCTTAACGGCTAAAGCCATCTCTCCAGCCCCCATCCTGGTTTTATTTATTATTATTACTTTTTTTTTTTCAAATTAGGGTCTCATTCTAGCCCAGACTGACCTGGAACTCACTCTGTATTTTCCGGGTGGCCTCAAACTCATGGTGATCCTCCTACCTCTGCCCCCTGAGTGCTGGAATTAAAGGCGTGTGCCACTGTGCCTGGCCCCCATCCTTATTATTTTTTTTTTAAATAGAATTATTAACCCAGGCTAACCTTAAACTTTCTGTGTAGGTGAGGATGACCTTGAACTTCTGATCTTTCTGCTTACACCTCCTGATGCTCAGATTAAAGAATGAATGAACGGCCAATGTGTTACTCAACAGTAGCCATCTCTATGGTGTGCCATGATGTTTCCTTGTTATTTCTATTTCAGTGATTAATGATGATTTTCATAATCTTTTGGACATTTATATATTTGTTTTGAAGACATTTCTTCCCTTTTCCCAAATTTGTAATTTGATTATTTTCTCTTTCTATTAAGTTGTAGGAGTTATTTATATATTTTACTAATTGTAGATGAAAAAAAGAATCAAGCAACTTGCTCGGATAATTTTGATCCAGTGATTTGAGTTTCCAATGTATTGCTTTTTTTTTAAATTTTTTATTTTTTATTTTTGGTTTTTCGAGGTAGGGTCTCACTTTAGCCTAGGCTGACCTGGAATTCACTATGTATTCTCAGGGTAGCCTTGAGTTCATAAAGACCCTCCTACCTCTGCCTCCCCAGTGCTGGGATTAAAGGCATGTGCCACCACGCCCGGCTTGCTTTGTTCTTGTTGAGGTCACTTAAAACCATCTTTCTGCAGGGAGAATTTTCTTCAACATAATTAGGTTCCCAACTACTACCTGTACAAACAAATCTTTGCCTTATATCACCCAGTGTGGTCTGTCTATTTCCATCAATTTAATTGGTTCTTTTCTAGTATTTACATTTATTTAGAGCAACAGTTGGTATGTATTTATTCAACCATAATTTACTAATTATCTTTAATATTATCTTATTCCATTTTTATTGGATACACAAGGACTTATCATTCATATTGCCCATCAGGATTTTTGTCTCAGAGACTGAGATGTGAAGAAAATGAGGGCAAATTACCCTCTGCTAGTTTATTGCTGCCCAGAGATTTCCCGTGTGTCATGTCCACAGTGATAGAATCAGAATACACTTTCCATTACCTAATTTCATATCCTCTTTTACATGCATGTATGCAAATTCACTGAGGCCTAAATATAATGCAACTGGAATCTTTCAGGAAGCCTGGGTTTCTTTACACAGGTTAGGGCTGTTTCTCATCTCAGTTCACCTACAATCAATTAGATAACTATGAAAAAAAATAGCAAGTGGTTCTGCATTTCAATTGAAGAACAGGGCCAGGATCCTAAGTGTAAGGTATCGTAACAGGTTATAAAAATGTTTTTCTTCTTTTATTATAGGATGTGTTCCTTTCCGGCGAGGAAATCTGCTTCCTTCAGTCATCATGACTTCTTTCAACCAGAGCATCGTTTATCCTGCGGTCTTCTTCCTAACTGGCATCCCAGGCCTTGAAGCCTCTCACACGTGGATCTCCATCCCCTTCTGCTTTCTATACGCCGTTGCTATCTCTGGGAATGGCATGATCCTGTTTGTCATCATCACTGAGTCGAGCCTCCATGAACCCATGTACTATTTCTTATCCATGCTGTCCTTCACAGACCTGGGTCTGTGCCTTTCTACATTAGTCACGGTGCTGGGCCTCTTCTGGTTCAATGCTCGAGAAATCAGCTTTGATGCCTGCATTGGCCAAATGTTCTTTATCCATGGCTTCACGTTCATGGAGTCCTCAGTCCTCCTGGTGATGGCCTTTGACCGCTTTGTTGCCATCTGCGACCCCCTGAGGTACGCCATGATCTTGACCAACTCACGCATTATTGCAATAGGCTTTGCAATTGTTATCAGGGGGACCACAGCTCTTGTCCCCTTGCTCCTGCTCCTTAAGCGTCTGTCCTTCTGCCGTAGCCATGTGCTCCACCATTCCTACTGCTTCCACCCTGATGTGATGAAACTTTCATGCAGTGACACCAAGATCAACAGTGCATTTGGCCTGGCCATTGTCATCTCTACAGCAGGTTTGGACTCAGTCTTGATCCTCCTCTCCTATGTTCTCATTATTCATTCTGTGCTCGGCATCGCATCCAAGGAGGAGCGGAAAAAAGCTTTCGGCACCTGTATCTCCCATCTCAGTGCTGTTGCCATCTTTTACATCCCCATGATCAGCTTGTCACTGGTGCATAGGTTTGGGAAGCATGCCCCTCCATTTGTGCACACTCTGATTGCCAATATTTATTTGCTCATCCCTCCTGTAATGAATCCTATAATCTATAGTGTAAAGACCAAGCAAATTCGCAAGGCTGTGCTTAAAGTATTTCGTTCAAAGCTATCTTAGCAATGTTTTAGAGTTGTTATTTTAGAAAGTCTTCCTTGATCCATATTTCATTCACTGGTATGAGCCAACAGTATAGTTTTAAAAGACTTGCTAATAACACATATTCTCTGTATTCTGATAATCCAGTAATTTACTGTATATGCAGTTCTAGATTGTGCAATATTCGATGGCAGGCACTTTATGTTGGTAATCTCACTCGATGAATGCTGCACAGAGTATAATATAGGGCTATGATTGGGTAAAGTATTTTTTTAATTTATTTGAGAGAGAGAGAGAGAGACAGAGAGAAGAAAGAGGCAGATAGAGAAAGAAAATGGGTGCACCAGAGCCTCTAGCCAATGCAAAGAAACTCCAGATGAATGTGCCACCTTGTGCATCTGGATTTATGTGGGTCCTGGAGAATGGAACCTGGGTCCTTTGGCTTTGCTGACATGTGCCTTAACGACTAAGCCATCTCTCCAGATTGCAAAGTATGCTGTTTTAAAAGTAGTTTATTTTTATGAGAGAGAGAGAGAATTGGTGCAGCAGGGCCTCCAGCCAGTGCAATAGAACTCCAGACATGTGCGCCACCTTGTGCACATGTGACAGTTTGCTCGCTTGTGCCATCTTGTGTCTCTGGTTTATGTGGGACCTACAGAGTGGAACATGGGTTCTTAGTCTTCACAGGCACAGGCATCTCTCTAGTCCTAAAGTATGTTTTTAAGCATGGGAAAATGAAGTTGGGTTTTGTGGTCATGTGTGTTCTACCCTCTTTAGAGTACTTGATGTCTTATATAATATAAATCCTGAAGAAACGCTTTGATAATTATTAAGTTTGTTATTTTGGGGGGATTAATTATATTTAGAAAAATAAAACTAACTCCTAGAAATAAGCTCAATGAATAAGATAAAGTATGAACGAAAATATTACTTTCCCAATTGTTAAAGTTCATGGAGGCTATTTTGATGGATGCTTTTATATTTTATTTATGCAGGTAGTAGTGTCTTATGGAATGAAAATGTATGTAAAGGGGAAACCTGTGCTGATTTGAGCAGTGTGTGCTGTGTACATACACTGAACTTGACACTGCACCTCATAAATGTGTACAATTGTTACATAATCATAAGAAATTAAAAATATCTAAGGAGATGAGAATGCTCACTCTTCTGATTTTAACAGTAGTCATTGTACACATATATTGAATTATCACATTGTAATCTCTAAATGTGTTATTAAATAATAAGTAATAAAATAAATGTTTATTAGTATTCCAGTGTTTAATATCTATTTGCCTTCAGGGGTTTTCAACCTTATGGGGAGAGAATCTATTACCAGGGCAAATTCTTAGAATGCATTCAGTACTTAAAGTGATTTATGAAGGAATTAATAAAGACCATTTGGTGGTTGGTGAAAAAGGCATGAATAGGTTTATATAAAATTTGTAGGATCTGGGGTAGAGAGATGTCTTACAGGTTAAGATACTTGCATGAGAAGCCTAAGGACTCAGGTTTGATTCCCCAGTATCCATTTACGCCAGGTGCACAATTGGCACATACACCTGAAGTTTGTTTGCAGTGCGAGAGGCCCTGGTGTGCCCATTCTCATTCTCTTTGTCAAATAAATAAATAAATAAAATTTAAAAACTTTATAGAATCTACGAAAATAATGTTGGAGAAAGAGAAACTTGGCAGTTGGGAGGACAGTAGTGTGGGGTAGGGTGGGAGACGTGACATGAAAAACTATGATAGGTGCTTCTATTTGGCGACTTTTACAAATTTGCTTTGAACGACTTTTTCTCTGGAAGAATTGTAACATTTGCCCCTCCATGGAAACTACAAAGGAAAGCAATGTGAGGGAAAGGGAAGGAAGCTGAGAAGTAGAATGAGCCCCTGGGAAGCTCATCCTGTGGGGCCACACCACCCCCGACCCATGTGTTTCCTGATGCCTGTAGAGGCAGAGACCCTGAGGCGTGGCTCCTGATATGTTCTCCCATTCCATGGTCCATGAGTGGAACACATCCCCAGCCTTGGTCTCCTCACTGGACAGCAAGCCAGAAAGGCACACATGGGTATACTTTGCAAGAAAACTGTTGCCTTCAGGGATTTTTAACCCTGTCTCTCCTTGTAAGAACTGATAGATTTATTCACTTTAAATAGTCTCATTGTTTCCTCAGGATACCCGAAAAGCTTGTCATTTCTGGGCATTTTGCTTGGTGTAAGTGCATACTGCTGTTATATGGTCCATTTGTCCTGCTACTTCAAGAAATTTAACATGCGTTTGCAAATTTGAGGGTTTTTTTTTTTTTGTCAGTATTGTGGCAATTCAAAGTCAGTTTTCAGTATCACTGCTCTCCACTGTGAACATCATCTTCACCATCATTGGCCATTGTCAATAGAGTCTCATGCTCTAAGGACTGGCCACCATATTAGATTCTTTACAAATGCTGTCACTTTTAATCCCTACATGCCATTTTGACCTACCAAGGTCACAGAAGTGGAATCTGATGTAAAGTGCTCATTTGGAGAGCTCAATCCATTTGGTGGCACAGGCAGAACTTAGAATGTAGGAAGGTCTGCTTCACATCGTAACTGCATGGACGACTATGCAGAGAAGAGAGTTCAGAGTAGCTTAGCACAGAATCTGCAGTAATTCTTTCATAGTGGGATTGGGATATTATCTTCATATAAGAAGATTAGGATCAACAAACAGGAGAACACTCCCAAGTTCATCCTCCTGCTAGAGGGCAGAGTATTCCATCAAGCTCTCAGATGTGAAATGGGCAGATGGCTCAGTGGATGAAGCCTGGGTACTTAAGTTTGATCCCAAGACTCTCTGTAAAATATCAGAAGCTGTAGTGGGCTTCTATATTCTAGCACACTTGCTAGTGGGATGGAGGTGATGGAGATAGGAGAATTTCCTGAAAGCTCACTAGTGCAATAGAGAACAGTAACAGTAGAGTGAGATCAAGAGAAATCCTGCCTCAAATGAAGTGGAAAGGGGAGGAACACACCAAAAGTTGTCTTTTGACTTATACATATGTGTTGTTGTACATGTGCACCTGAACACACACACACACACACACACACACACACACACATGTGCACCGAGATACCAACAGAAAAATAAACATATAGAAGCTAAAAAAATTATAAAGCCCAAATGAGACAGAGAGAGAGAGTGAGAGAGAGAGAGAGAGAGAGAGAGAGAGAGAGAGCAATGCTCAGTTTGTAAAAATAAGTGAGAGTTCAGTTACATTCTTCAAACAGTTATGTATATAATTTCAGGCTATGCAACATGGTATTGAGGTCCTGAGGTAGGTTCAGAAGCCTTAGTTAATTTTGGAATGGCTTCATATCAATTATCATATACTGTTTGCTCAAACTGCTCAGAATATAGTGCTATTGTGAACTTTTATCTCAGTGAGGTGCTTTTCTGAGCATTTTAACATACATTACCCAATTTATTTCTCCTAATCGTCTTTACTTTATTTTAACTAATTTATTTATTTGACAGAGAAAGAGGGAGAGAGAGAGAGACAGAATGGGCATGCCAGGGTTTCCAGCCACTACAAATGAACTCCAGACATGTGCACCCCCTTGTGCATCTGTTTAAAGTGGGTCCTGGGGAATAGAACCTGGATCCTTGGCTTTTCAGGCAAACCCCTTAACTGCCAAGCCATCCTTCCAACCCATATTTCTCCCAATAGTCTTATGGAGGTAGTAATATCATTATTACTTTAGAGGTAAGGAACTTGAGGCACTCACATATCAGTAATTTGCTATATGGTAACCGAGGTAGTAAATGCTAGAGCATTTGTATCCAAACAAAATTTAGAATATGCAGTTGTAAGAAAATTGGTTTATGATGCAGGATAAAATTCATAACATTACTGTATATAATACTTATAATAATACTCAATTGCTATGTGGTATGGAAACTCCCCACACATAGCATTTCTTTTGATACTTCAGGCAATATCAGGATCATCACATCTACTTTTATTATTATTATTGTTGTTGTTGTTGTTTTGAGGTAGGGTCTTGCTCTTTAGCCCAGGCTGACCTGGAATTCACTAGGTAGTCCGAGGGTGGCCTCAATCTCATGGGGATCCTCCTACCTCGGCCTCCTGAGTGCTGGGATTAAAGGCATGCACCATCACACCTGCTATTATTATTTATAAAACTTCATAGGGCACTTTGTATCCACTTCAACATATATTTATAGAATGCTTGCTATTTTACGTCAGGAACTAATGAGCTATAAAATCCTAGTGGGATCACTTATTAACATGTTAACTTAAGACACGATGCTTCCTTTGTTTTTGCATAAATTCTACATCATTATGTTATCTTTCATTTCCTGATTTTTGTCCCCCCCACACCCATGGTCTTAGCTGTTTCTTTTCTTTCAGTTTTCTTTAAGACCAATTTTCCAGAGCTGTTTAGATAAAACAATATTGCCTTTTATTTGTGATGTCCACCCTCTGCTCATGTCTTCATTTTCCCTGCCATCTTGGAGCTTCCCCCTCAAGCCTGTAAGCCAAAATAAACCTCTTTTATCCCCCCACAAGCTGCTCTTGGTTGGGTGATTTCTACCAGCAATGTGAACCTGACTGCAACAGTAATGTTGATACCGAGGAGTGGTGTCATTTGCGTCTAGAACCTGACTGTGTGGCTCTGGCCTTTTGGAACTGATTTTCAAGAAGAACATAGAGGGATTTGAAACTTTGGCCCCATAGACACCTTGCAGTGCTGTAAGCTTGATGGTCTATTCTGGCCAGAATGGAAAGAACTGGATGCAGTAAGAACTGTGGACTGTGAGGTTTGGCTTATGAGGACTGGGCTTGCTGTTACGGCCATGTCCTGAGAATTTGTGCAGGGTTGCCTAGAAATGGACTAGTGTGTGCAGAGGGATATGGCACAGAAAGAAATCTTGAGGCCCAAAGTGCTGCTCATTCACCTGCAATTGTTTGAAAGATTACAACCATTGAGACTGGGCCAGCTGACCTGCACTGGGGCAACAGGGAGAATGTAGACTCTTTTGAAGGGGCCTGAGTGCTCAAGGAGTGTCCTGTTCTTTAAAGTCTGCTTTACTCCCCTCTCCCCCCCACTGGATTAACAAATTGGCACCCTACCTAGTATTGTGAAGTATAAGAAATGCAGGAAAGAGAAGGTCATTGAGTTTGCACCATGGTCTTGTGTTTTGGAATTGGTCATGGGCAGTGTGAAGCAGGTTTGCTGGATGCCTGCATGGAGACCCCATGGGGCCATGAGGATGAACTGTGGATTACAGTGGAGACCCAGTGGAAATGTTGGGACCATGAGATGGCTGCTAAGGATTTTTGCTGGCCCTGGATGAAGTTTTCCAGGACTGTGAGTAGCCTAGCTGGAGGGGCAGAATTGGAATTCCAGAAACTTGTTGCTGGTTAGACTAATCAGGCTTGGAGGCTTGCCACTGACTAGAGTTGTTGGACTTGGAGCTACAGAGTTTGATGTTTGCCCTGTTTAACTCTTGTACTGGTTGAATATTTCTTTGCTATACTCAATGCCATCTTTTGTAATGTAAATATTTATTCTGTGCCATTATGGGTTTTCTTTGGGGATTTGTTTTTGGTATTATGGCTCAGTTAAAAGATCTTGGATTATGGGGGTGTGGTGGTTTGATTCAGGTGTCCCCCATAAACTTAGGTGTTGTGAATGCTAGCTCCCCAGCTGATGGATATTTGGGAATTAATGCCTCCTGGAGGGAGTGTATTGTTGGGGGCGGGCTTATGGGTATTAAAGCCAGTTTCCCCTTGCCAGTGTTTGGCACACCCTTCTGTTGCTGTGGTCCATCTTATGTTGGCCAGGGGGTGATGTCCACCCTCTGCTCATGCCATCACTTTCCCCTGCCATCGTGGAGCTTCCCTGTAAGCCAAAATAAATCTCTTTTTCCCAGAAGCTACTCTTGGTTGGGTGATTTCTAATAGCAATGTGAACCGGACTGCAACAGGGTGTATGAATATCACTGGGATTGATTAAAACAGTGGGAACTTTTAAAGTTGGATGAATGCGTTGCATTTATATCATGTATGGTTATCAGTTTATGGGGGAAGGAGTGGAATATAGTGGTTTGATTCAGGTGTCCCCCATAAACTTAGGTATTATGAATGCTAGGTTCCCAGTTGCTAGAGATTTGGGAATTAATGCCTCTTGGAGACAGTGTATTGTTACAGGTGGGCTTATGGGTGTTATAGTCAGTTTTCCCTTGCCAGTGTTTGGCCCATTCTCCTGTTGCTATTGTCCACTTTATGTTGGCCAGGGGGTGATGTCCACCCTCTACTCATGTCATCATTTTCCTTGCCATCATGGAGCTTCCCCCTTGAGTATGTAAGCCAACCTCTTTTTTTTTTTTCCCCCCACAAGCTGCTCTAGGTCAGGTGATTTCTAGCAGCAATGCGAACCTGATGGCCACAGGTCATGAGGGTTTTACTAGGCTTGTCAACCTGGATTGTTGATAACAAAAGCAGCAATGAGTAACTTCCCAAGCTCATCAAGTATCGTGCTGTATAGTCTCTTGGAAAGCTACTTATTGCTGAATTTCGGGTCTTACTTAAAGACATCTTTATCCTTTCCACCACTCTTTACTTTCCCTACAACTATACAGGTCTCATTCTAAACACCAGGAACAGCTTCAGGCTGTCTGTGTTCTTGTGCAGTCTGTTCAGGGCCTCTGGAGGAACTCCACTGGCTCCTTGTTCTTAGATCAGCTTTCAAATTTCTGAGCTGCCCTTGCTTCTGTTTGTCAGGAAGTTCTTTCCTAAGATTGAGAAAATGCTATTCTTTTTCTTCCTTAGGAGGTAGGCTACAAACCTGGGTGCCTAATTTAAATGACTCTCCTTCCCCTCAGTTCTATTACCCACCCTCTGTGCTCTAGACTATTGACCCCAGTGGACTGCCTCCCCAAGTTCCCAGGGTGGGCTAATTCCAGGCTGCACCCATGAGGCAGGAGGTGTTAGGTGTTGTGGAGTTAGAGGAACTACTGCCTTGGCGGTGTTTCTTCCTCTGCTTTTGCCCACCGGGCAGTAATGCTTTTGGGCTTTCACTGGTCTCCTGCTATCTCAGCACCTGTTGCTTGTTTCCTTAGCCCACTCCATCAACTTCATCATTTTGCAAGTAGTCCTTTCATTAAAATGTCTCAATTGTAGTCATTTGAATAAATTTTGTTTCTTGATTATTCATAGTTCTTTGAAGAGCTGGGGTAATGGGTCCTTGATCCCACATGGTTTACTTGAACCAAATTAGAAAGTCCCCTTTGATATTGAGACACAGAAAGTTCAGTTGAATCTTTTCTACCTAAGGTATGAAATAAATGTCTTTTCTCTGCCTTTAATTAGGAACTGTTACTATGAAACTTGCTTTAACTACTTGTAGGATGCCTGGACGAGCCCTCACCAAGATGACTCCACACCAAGGCAAGGCTATTCAAGATGTTTCTTTCTACCTTAGCAGGCCTTGCAACCATAAAGGGAGAATGCCATAGAGTCCAGGCATTATCTGTAGGATTCTAGAAACTCAGTATTATATAATGTACACACAGAAAAGACAGCCAGATTTTTATCTTTAAAGAAGCAAGATTTTAGTTCTGTCCTCTTTTGGCTTTAACTTTCATTAAAAATTTGAAGTTAAAAGTCTATATTTATCTTATAATTCCATTAATGGAATGCCATTGAAAAAAATGTCTTTCTAGTGCACTGGAAACTAACAGTCTGGTTTGGAGCAAAAATTATACCCAAATATTTTTTACAAGGTCAAACTAAGTTTTGTATGGCTATAATAAGAATTCCAAGAAAGGGGTAGGAAGAAGTTGGGCACAGTTTTGCACAAATGCATCCAGTAGCAGAGACTTTACTGATTACTGGACTACAATGTTGAAATTTGATGTTTTCCTCTGTTTATGGCTTAGGCAGGAAAGCTACAGATACTAAATTTTAATGTGAACTGTCAGATTACCAAGATAGAACACATGTCTAATGAGAATTGGGAATATATAATTCAGCAAATAATGAAGAAATTACCATAAATGTAGAGAAAACAGAGTAAAAAGTGAAATTTTGGATCTTATCTTTTTTACTACTTATCAGTCTATCCAAAATGGAATTAGGGATATGCATGCTTGTGAGTGCACGTGCATGTACACACACGCATGCACGGGCACACACACACACACACACACACACACACACCATTATTGTTAGAATCTTAAAATTGAAAATGTCCTTATAAACACCTTAATATAGAGTTACTTCAGTGTAAGTTATAGACAAGTGACTCTCCTCATAAACTTTGTTTTATTTGCCTTGTTTTCTAAGAACTCATTTCTTTTTTATGAATTCAGAGGAGTTGCATATGGAAGGTATCTGGTAACACAGAGAGTTGCTACCACATCATAAGGTTTGTGGAAAGAATGGCTACTCTGTAGAAAGATGTCTTGAGTCTATTCCCTGTATGAAAAGGAAAATATCATATATGTTGGGAAAGATATAATGGTGCCCTTCAGAGATGGGAAGGGCAATAAACAGATGACCAATTCTCTCTGAGAAAAGTAAAGAGTCATTCTGGGGAGTTCCTATGGTTTGAGGGGAAGGAGTATTGTTGCTTTGTATATTAGGTTAATGTGTCTCCAAAACACTGCTTTTGGAGATTCCCTAAATTTATTCTATGGTCCAGAAGTAAAAACTCCATATGCAGGAGACAGTTAAGAGTACCCTCTTAATTAGTATCCAGATTAAAGGAGCCTCTATGAGTATGTAGGCCTGTTGATTGGTAGATCACAAAAGCACAAAAGCAGTGCAAAAGTGAGAATTAGAGTATAAAATTACCAGGTTTAGCAAATATGAAGCCATCATATGGTAATATATTAGTAATAAGCTCACTCTTGCTTTTACTGTTTTCCCTTTTTACTCTGGCCTTGGTAGTGTTAATAATAATAGTCCACAAGAAGTGAATGTGTGAAGACAATGAAGTCTCTTTTTTTTGTATTTTCATTTATTTGAGAGTGACAGAAAGAGAAGGTGGGAGAGAGAGAGAGAGAGAGAGAGGGAGAGAGAGAGAGGAAGAGAATGGATGCGCCAGGGCCACCAGCCACTGCAAATGAATTCCAGATGTGTGCACCCCTTGTGCATCTGGCTAACGTGGGTCCTGGGGAATCAAGCCTCGAACCGGGGTCCTTAGGCTTCACAGGTGAGCGCTTAACCGCTAAGTCATCTCTCCAGCCCAAAGTCTCTCTTTTTTTTTAATGACTAGAGGCCTACCTGCCACCAGCTGCAGCTCAGATGAAGTCTTGATTAATGTATTGAAGTGATTTATTTCCATTTTTATTTTTAATTTTTTTAAAGTTTTTATTTATTTATTTGACAGAGAGAGAGTGGGGGAGGGGAGAGAGAAAGAGAGAGAAAGAAAGAGGGAGAATGGGTGCTCCAGGGCATTCAGCCATTGCAAACAAATTCCAGATGCATGTGCCAACTTGTGCATGTGGCTTATATGGGTCCCGGGAAACTGAACCTTGGCCTTTAGGCTTGGCAGGCAAGTGCTTTATCAGCTAAACTATCTCTCCAGCCCTCTCAGTTTCTAAATTCAAAATGTGTGCTCTGTCTTAATGTGGGGCTTTCTATTCCTAAACACAAACCTTAAACCTATAATAGAAGGCGTGACAAAATTTTCATCCACTGTCAAGAAAGGCTGTTTTTCACTGAGCAACTACAAAGGAGCAAAAGCTTGACTCCAATTAAAAACAATCCCATGCACATTGCATGTTCATTAGCATCAGTTACACAACAAAGGACAACCTACATCACCATTCACTTTCAAGTAGATCATTTAGAAAGTGATATTGCCCACTGGGTATCAGATGGTGTTTTTTACAGCTTTTGCTAAGGTGTTTGCTCACAGTCATTTATAAATAGCAAATATAAAATTTTTATTAGTTCACAAGAAATTTTTATGGCCATTGTTGAAAACCATCTATGTTTTTCTTTACCAGTCTGAACTAGGAAGAGATAACTAACAACCTTAAGAGAAAAACACCCAAGAGAATAGGGCTGGAGAGATGGCTTAGCGGTTAAGTGCTTGCCTGTGAAGCCTAAGGACCCTGGTTTGAGGCTCGATTCCCCAGGACCCACATTAGCCCGATGCACAAGGGGGTGTACGTGTCTGGAGTTTGTTGGCAGTGGCTGGAAGCCCTGGTGCACCCATTATCTCTCTCCCTATCTTCCTCTTTTTCTCTCTGTCTGTCGCTCTCAAATAAATAAATAAAAATAAACAAAAACATTTAAAAAAAGAATCAGAGAATAAAGCAATTCAGATTTAAATAAGCAAAATGTATGTATAACATCCATGTACTTCTAAGGACAGCTGAGCAAAATATTCTCATGGTCACCAGTGGGAAGGCCGGTTGTACAGATCTCTGGAAAAGAGGAGTGACGTAGATAGAAGGACCTGCAATTTGTTATATTATCTTATTTACCAATTCTGAGTGATGCCAGTACAAATAGCTTATGAGTACCACTGAGTCTTGATAGCATTTTGTATCAGAAACATACCATATTTCAAGAATAATCTCTAATTCACAGACAGTTGAATTGTTCCTATTGTTTGGTAGTAAAATTATATTTAATATCATTGTTGAACACCTCTGTCATTCATTTGTAAGTTAAGTTGTTTGGTAGTTAAATGGCTGTGAAATAAAATGTAAAACTTGTAATTTAGGCAGGAAATCAGACATTATGTCATCTTTTCACAGAATGATGTTGCTATTTAGGTGATGGGCAACTTGAGAGCCAAGCAGGCGATGGCAAGGAGATACAACTCCAGAAAATCACTTCAACTTCTCAGCTGGAGATTCCCTGATATTGCTAGATCTTAGTTGCTACGGTTTTCTGATAGAAGGTGGAAATGTCAGAGAAGTATCACATTGCCAGATAGTTTTCACAAAACAAAGAGGGTTAGGAAACAATTCCTAACTTCTTCTTCTCCTCCTCCTCTTCCTCCTCCTCCTCTTTCTTCTTCTTTTTTTATTCGAGGTAGGGTCTCACTCTAGCCCAGGCTGACCTGGAATTCACTATGTAGTCTCAGGGTGGCTTCGAACTCACGGTGATTCTCCTACCTCTGCCTCCCCAGTGCTGGGATTAAAGGCGTGCGCCACCAGGCCTGGCTATTTCCTAACTTCTTGACTTGGCCTAGTCTGCGGCTATAATTGCCCACCAATGATCCAAACCCACCTGTAATCTAATATGGAAGAACCAAAAGCATGTTCTAACGAGATAACTTTCTTGAGATAATGAGTAGATTGGGAAAGGCCATGGCCATCAATCCACCCTTATATGTAAGTACGATGATTGAGATGGGGAGGTAATATGATGAAGAATGGAATTTCAAAGGGGAAAGTGTAGAGGGGGAGGTATTACCATGGGATATTTTTTATAATTATAGAAAATGTTAATAAAAATTGTGAAAATAAAAAAATAAATTAATTAATTTTAAAAATGAAAAAAAATTTTTGGTTCATTTTTATTTATTTATTTGAGAGTGGCAGAGAGAGAGATGTACATAGAAAGACAGAGAGAGAATGGGCACGCCAGGGCTTTCAGCCACTGCAAACGAACTCCAGACGTGTGCACCCCTTTGTGCATCTGGCTAACACGGGTCCTGGGGAATCGAACCACGAACCGGGATCCTTAGGCTTTACAGGCAAGCGCTTAACACTAAGCCATCTCCCCAGCCCCAATCCACTCTTTTATTATTCACTAAATATATTCCATGGCCACCACAGTCCCACCTGTTTACTATTCACTAACTATATTCAGAAGCTTTATGATTCAATCTAACAGGTGTCAATTTTACACTCACACATACACACTTCTTTTTTTCTCTGTAGAAAGTGGAGATGAGAATGCCTTTAAGCAGAGTGTTCATTGCAATTCCAGGATATCAAAGTGGTAAAAAAAATTCCTAATCTGTTCAGGTATTAATTATTGCAGGTTGATGATCAACAGATAATCCAGCATTCATTTGGTGGCTGGCCATGGAACCATAGTTTATTTTATTATTTTTATCTCACTGTCTATTAAATATCAGTTTTTCCTTAGCTATCATTTTGGTTGGAAGTTTAGCAAAAATAACAACAACAATAAAAGAGGTACTGTGTTTTAATTGATTTTGCACTTGCTGGGTTGCTATAGTATTTCACTTTACTATAGGATTTGGGACAAAAGAGATGACAAGTGAAAACTTTGAATTTCAGAAATGATCCTCACTGCAACAGCAGTGCTCTGATTTCAGACATTGGAAGAAGATATCAGAGATTATTTCCATTAAAGATCTAGAAAGTAAAGGTAGGTAGGGGTAGAATTTCTCATTATATCTCCTTTCATTTTGCCACATTGCTCTCTGAGAAAACAAAATAAAATGAGACAAAATAAGACAAGACAGTATGTAGAGAGACTTTGGAAAATGAGAAGACACTACTACAAACTCAAAAGATTCCTCCAGACAGAGAGCCTGTCCAGTGCTAGAAAGTGCTACATGAGCTACTGGGGGAAAAGAGGCCAAGAACGGTCTGAGCAACCAGGTGTTCTAAGATCCTCAGAAGCAAACACCCCTGACAGGCCAGTGCAACAGTGGCACACAGCCTTGGTGGGTAACCGATGGCTTTCTGATTGTCTAAGAGATCTGCTCAGTGTAAAGAAACCCATATCTGGAATTGGGAACCAGATCAGAATTCTATGGAGACAAATATTATGTTCTCCACTGTCAAGTTCTCACTAGTCTTTGGCTAAAAGAGGTTACATACATTAAATTCTCCCTAAATTATCCCATTTAAATTATGCTGACTTCATTCCCTATTGGAGAATCTGTATCTTCTTTTTCTGAAAGTAATAAGACGGGAGGAGATAAACAACCCCTCACACTTCAGCCCAAGCCACAGACAAATCCACAGAGGAATGGGGAGACTATCATGAGTGCTGCTTGCATGCTGGTCCCAATAATCAGCGCCAGGGTGAAGGAGACAGACCCTGAGGACACTCAACACCTACCGAATCAGAGATCCAGAGGCTCCTAGGAGTCTACTACCTCACTGAAGTAGACTTTAAACTCACCCACCATGGCTCAGGGAATTTTGTGGAAGAGGGGGCTGAAAGATTGTAAGAGACACAGGTTGAAACATCACGCCCAGAGGCTTTCCTTGCCCCCATAAATAACTGACTGCTGCTCCCACAGTGCATAAACCACAACCCTATGGGGAATGCCTGCAACCCCACTGAGGAGTGTCCTCAATGGAACAGGGGCAGGGATGAGGGCAAAGAGGGTACTGTGGTGGTTTGATTCAGGTGTCCCCCATAAACTTAGGTGTTCTGAATGCTAGGTTCCCAGCTGATGAAGATTTGGGAATTAATGCCTCCTGGAGGGAGTGTATTGTTGGGGGCCGGTTTATGGGCTTTATAGCCAGTTTCCCCTTGCCAGTGTTTGGCACACCCTCCTGTTGCTGTGGTCCACCTTACGTTGGCCAGGGGGTGATGTCCACCCTCTGCTCATGCCATCATTTTCCCCTACCATCATGGAGCTTCCCCTCGAGCCTAAGCTGCTCTTGGTTGGGTGATTTCTAACAGCAATGCGGACTGCAACAGGTACCAACGTATGATGTATCCATGCAAAATATGTTGCTAATAATAATAATAATAATACACAAAAGATTATTTGTTGTTACTTTACTGAGGTGATTCATATGGTTCCCAGTGCATGTTATGTGGTCCTTGATATGGTCCAGATGCAGGAGTATCTTTTTCCTAGGTGCTAAACTGATGAAAAAGTCATGTTCATCATGTGGGATGGAGAAAAAGTAGTGAATGTCTGCATCCTGGAGGGGAGTGAATAAACTCAACATATGTGCAATAGACATTCATATTGGTGAAACTGTTTGTGATCCAGTAGTTTGAACATCTCTTCCACAGCTAAGGAAGAAAATTGCATCTCATATTCCCCATCACAAGGAAGATGAACCACCTGATCAGGCCTCTTTGGGTTTTGAAGATTTATACACTGACTCTGCCCCACCTCCCATCACTACGTGTGGCTTAGCTGACACTGAATACCCAAAGGGTCCTCAGATATTTCTAGTTATTTCCTGTTATCTTACTTTTTGTAAGTTCTTGCTGAGTGAAAATGGCAGCTGTAATTTGCTAACACCCTACCATGGGAAGACAGCTACCAGTGGCTTTGCTGTTCCTTGTCCTTTCCACCCACATTTATGCATCTATGGAAGAAAAATATGTTTCGTAAATATGCTATATCTTACCTAATGTGGGGGTTCTTCCTATCTTAACCTGGCTGCAATGTTTTATTACAAACCTACATTAGTACGTATGTGCATACGTGCATACATACATGTGACTATGTCCTATCTATTAACAGCTCGCCTGAAGTGACACATTTAATTATTCTTCATTGTGTGGTCTTATTGTTCATAAATTTTTGTATTATATATTTATATTTATTTACTATATAGAGTGATTACCTTTGTTGGTAGAAAAGGGATGGTACATCCTGTCAAATTGAGGGAGGAAAGTGTACTAGCTTTGGATCTGGGTCTAGAGCTCTTCAAACATCAGGGTACCAGACAAAGTGAAGACTTACCTCATGGAAAAAAAAAAATCATTCTTTCAGTCTTCAGGAAAGTATCTCTTTGTGGTCTAGACAACATTACAAATAGGGACAGGCTGGCATTAGTGGGAGGAATGTTAAAAGACTGAACATGTGAGTGTTTGGAAAAACCTTTTTGAATTGCTTCCACCACTTTCTCAGTGATTATGGAATTTTGCTTATTGATATTTAATCTATTATAGCTTTCATAGATGCCCCAACATTATAGATTATGCTCTAACTCAGATTACAGTGTGGCTATGAATTTAATGCTTATTTCAGATATCTTGTCTCTCTTTTTAGACTGGGAGTAGCTTGGGCATGACTAGTTTATTCTTTCCTCATTGAACTCTCTTGGAATGATGGTTAAAGACCAGTTGAAATCAGAGGACACGTGTTTGTGCTTGAATGCTGAATTCTAGTACTTTTGTTAATACCCTATGCTACTACTGTGATGTTTGTGTTATTGAAATTGTGTAGTCAATTTTGAAATGGGTAAGTTTTAGCCCTCCAATTTTGAACTATTTTTCAATACTATTTTTATTATTCTAGGTTACTTAAAGTTCTATACATAAGATCAGGTTATCAGTGCCTATGTAGAAGATGATTTGGATTTTTCAATAGGGATCACATTATAATATGTTAATTTGAAAAGTATATCCATCTTAAGAAGAGTAAATCATAAAATTTAGGACTATTATGACTTTAACTTCATTTTGTGTGCAGTGTTTCCATTGCACAAGTCTTATGTGTTGGCTGGTATTAGGGAATGTGATGCTTAGACAAGAGGAAAGGAACCAAAGACAAAAACCATACTGACACAGGAGCTGTGTTTACAGGGATTAATTAAAAAAGAAATTGAACTATTGCTTTAATACATTTATATCATCCAAGTTAAGAATCAGTATTTTTCTTGCTCTTGCTTTTATATTTGTTTCCAATTTCATACATATAAATAGTGTATTTTAATCACATTAATCCCCTTTACCCTCTCACCCTCTTCCACTCCTGCTAAAACCCTTCCTTTTCTCAATCAGTACCCTCTATTTTCATGTTAAATTTTTTTGTTTATTTTTATTTATTTGAGAGTGACAGAGAGAGAACGAGGCAGAGAGAGAGAATGGCGTGCCAGAGCCTCCAGCCATTGTAAACGAACTCCAGACGCATGCACCCCCTTGTGCATCTGGCTAACGTGGGTCCTGGGGAATCAAGCCTTGTACCGGGTTCCTTAGGCTTCACAGGCAAGCGCTTAACCACTAAGCCATCTCTCTCCAGCCCCCTTCATATTTTTTTTAAGTAACCTACTGAGTTTAGTTAGTGTTGTTTGTGTAAACATATGTTCTTGTACACAATCTATGAAATGAAAATTGGAGTAACAGCAATAAACTAGAATGAAAAAGTGAAGAAATTCAATTGGAGTTTGCTCTTCTAGTAGAAGAAAGATTTGGCAGCTTGGTAATTCATTTAAAAATGAATTCAAGAAGAAATGTCTTTTTAAAAGGATTATATGAACTTACTTATTTACAGTGATTAATACTTTTAAGTAATTTTGGGTTATCGAAATCTTAGTTGTTCAAGCCAAGGGAAAATTTAAAATTTATCTTTCAGGTACTGATGAATATAGTGATTGATGTCCTATCAATAATGTTTAATCAGTTAAATTCTTCCAAGTACTTAATATATATTTAATCCAGGAGAGAGAATCCTAGGAACAAAGAAATTATAAGCCTTTTGTTAATCTAATCCTATTTGAGAGGACTGTTAGATTAATTAAATAATAAAAGTAATTTAGTATAGAGTCATAATGTCTTTTTTATTTCTTTTTTTTTTTTGAGGTAGGGTCTCACTGTAGCCCAGGCCGACCTGGAATTCACAATGGAGTCTCAGGATGACCTCAAACTCATGGTGATCCTTCTACCTCTGCTTGCCGAGTTCTGGGATTAAAGGTGTGCATCACCACACCCAGATAGTATAAGAGTCATATTGTCTTTTAGTCAACTTTTAAAAGTTCATTTCTTTTTAAAATATTTTATTTATTTATGAGATAGATAGATAGATAGATATAGAGAGATGGAGGGAGGGAGAGAGAATGGGCATGCCAGGGCCTCTAGCCACTGCAAATGAACTCCAGATGCATGTATCACCTTGTGTATCTGGCGTATGTATGTACTGGGGATTCAAACCTAGGTCCTTAGGCTTCACATGCAATTGCCTTATCTTTAAGACACCTGTCCAGACCTAAGTTTATTTCAATATAAACTTACAGGCATAATTCATCCATCATGTTTTAATGTAGAAAGTCTTTAAATATAGATCTGAAAATTGAATTCCCACATAATATTCTTTAGATAAGAAAATGCTGAGTGAACTATATAAATTTTCATTGCAATAATCATGCTGGTTGAGAAACAAGAAAAAAAAATCCCAAAGATAGCTAATACCTGCTTGGTGGGGGTAATGGTTGCTGCTAATTAGAGAATGACCTATGAGTATTCAACTGGATGTTACCATTGTTTAATGTATTTTAAAGAAGGAATAAAAATTTCCCTCTAACCTAGAAAGATTTTTTTATGAGAATGTGCATAGATCTCTTTGTACCTATAAATTGCAATACATTTTTAGAAAGGTTGAAAATAGAGAAATAGAGATTCACTAAGGATGGCAGGCAACTAGTTCAAATATTTCTACTTTTGAGAGAAGCAGTTTAGTGGAATTCTAAGACCCCTTTTGTTATACAACCCAAATAACAAGGAAAATGATTTACCAACAACTACGGCTCAAAGAAAAGACATCATAGCTGAAGACTTCTTAGCAGAATAGCACACTGGCATGGATATATCTGAACATTTTCAGGAAAATTACAATTTAGTACCTTCATGGTTGGTGGAGTTTGCAATTTGGAGACCAAGAGCATCCATAGAAAGTTGTTTTAAGTAATGTACAATTTAAATATAAGATTATTCTGACATGTGTATAGATACTGAATTACGATGAGGTGAATTGGAAGCTGGGGTCTCCTATTAGAATGTGTCGGTGTGGAGAGAGATTTTGAAGCCATCTTTAAGAGAGATTTTGAAGATGCAGCAGTGGGGCATCAGACAAGTTACATTGTGTAAGATGGTTTGAATGGTGAGGGCAATGAGAAAAGTCAAAGGTGGTATCAATAGATCAGACTTAGTTGGCTGAAAACAGGGTGACATCCCAAAATGGGCTATAAGAAATTCTCAGCTCTTAGCAAATAGAAGCTCAGACAGAAAGACATCTTATCAGGGATCTGAAAATTGTTCACATTTATTTAAAGAAAAATGGCCTTCATCATCTTATGTTCTTCATTATTAACAGGAGAAGCAGATTATTTAAAATAAGCTAATTTGTCTTTAGATTTGCTGAATTTGAAGTATGGATAGTATAAATGAATTACATTTGTAGGAAAACAAGTTTAGAACTACTTGAGGTCATACATGTTCCAAGAATATATTTATTTTCACATGTAAGACATGCTTATAAATATTCTCTGAATGACTAATGAACAAATAAATGCATAATTTTGTGGGAATTAGCTTTGAATAATGGACTTTTTTTTTTTTAGCAGAACACAGGAGTGCAAAAACATAGATTTAAGTTACTGTGAACTTTTTTGTAATTGGTTCTGCATATTTTCTTTAATTCTATGAAATTGTCAGTGACTAAGAATTATTAGTTTTTTTAATCTTAGAAGTTTGCATCATCATGTGTTATTAGTAGCCAAGTGTTTAATATTAAATAAGATTTCTAAATGAGTAATTGACAGAATAAGTAAATCTTTAATATAATAGGCATGAGATTTTATGAAGAACTTAAATTATGCATAAGGGGTTTTATTGCTCTTAAGGCTAAGAACATAAATTTTTAACTTTGATTAGTTTTTAATTGTTTCTTTGAAATATTTGATTCTGTCTCTACTGGCCTATTGGGTAGGTATGACATGGTAAAACAGGTGTTTACTTTTTAATATTTCCTAATTATTCTGTCATTCTTCTAACCAGATTTTGTAATTTTGATGCTTTCTTCTTAAGCAAACATAGGAAAATGGGCATTATTTTCGTGTTTAGTCAGTTTAATTCCCACAATCATCATCACTGCATTCAATGACATGATCTATAGAAAATATCTTTGGTGTAATCTGACAGGTGATAAGTAGATATAAAACTAGTATTAGGCAGTTCTTTGGCAAAGTATTTCCCTTTTCTGAGCATATTTCAAAATTTTTTGTAGAAGTATAATGTATGAGCATACTATAATTTCTTTGTATTCTCATCTTGTTATTTTCTTTTGTCCTTTTTTCCCACCTGCATTCCAAGGAGCCTTCTCTTCCTTATTTATTCTCAAATTTTATTTATTTGAGAGAGAGAGAGAGAGAGAGAGAGAGAATGTGCATGGCCTCTAGCCACTGTAAATGAACTCCAGACACATGTGCCACCTTGTACATCTGGCTTATGTGGGTACTGGGGAATCTAACCTGGGTCCTCAGGTCTAGCAAGCGCCTTAACTGCTAAGCCATCTCCCCAGCCCTCTTTCTTTGTTTTGTTGTCTCACTTCTTTTGTCTTCCTCAGTCCTCCATGTCAGGATGTAGATGGGCTCAGAACAGTGTTGGTATTTGGGGGACACTGGCAACCACTGTGGGGTTATGTTTTTGGAGTTATAAAAAAACTGTAAATTTTCAAGTATCTTCCACCCTGATGCCCACTTTTTTGAGTGTTTGAAACTTTCTGGGTGGCACACAAAGACTGGAACAGGTTGTTGAGCTCCTGTGAAGGAGCCGGTAGCTGCTCTGTCTTCTTTGTGTTTCCGCTTTGCTTGCTTGGCTCCTCCTTACATTGTGAAACCTCATCTGCTTCCCCTCCTAGTTTGATATTCTTGGTAGTTGTTAAAATGTCCCCTTTCCTTTTCAGGTTGTGGTTATCAAAGGTTCCAGTTCATCATTACATACCATAGAGCCTCTTCCTATGAGCTGCTTTCAAGCCATCACTGTGTGTGGCCAGGAAACAAAAACAAACCCATTACTGGAAAGCACAGAACTCTTTTGACAGATGGTTTTGACTTGAAGATATTCAATGGTCTTGACTACCTGTAATTTAGAACTGTATTGTAGTTCAAGATCCTCTTCTTAATGATCTCTTTTCATTTCTTCAGTTTAATGCATGGTAAAGCCTGTACCAAAGTCTGACAGAACTCTCTATATCCTGCTCTTTTTATTTTTAAAAAATATTTATTTATTTTTATTTAGAGAGAGGGGGGAAGGTAAGAAAGAGAGAGAGAGAGAGACAGAGAGTGAGAGAGTGAGCGAGCATACCAGGGCCTCCAGCTGCTGCAAATGAACTCCAGATACATGTGCCACCATGTGCAACTGGCTTGACATGAGTCCTGGGGTATAGAACCATGATAATTCCCCCCTCGCCCACTTTCCCCTTCACAAATCGACCCTCCATCATATCCCCTCCCTCTCTCCATTGGTCACTCTTTTATTTTGATGTAATCATCTTTTCCTCCTATTATGAGGGTCTTGTAAAGGTAATTCTAGGCACTGTGAGGTCATGGATATCCAGACCAATTTCTGTCTGGTTGATTGCATTGTAAGCAGTCTTACTCTTCCTTTGGCTCTTACATTCTTTCTGCCACCTCTTCCGCAATGGATCCTGAGTCTTGGAAGGTGTGCTAGAGATGTTTCACTGCTGAACATTCTTCTGTAATGTCTTCTCAGCACTATGGTGCCATCTGAAAAGAGGAGCCTTTCTAACCAGAAGTGAGAGTAGCATTAATATATGGGTATGAACATTAAGTAAAGAGCCTATGGGGAAGTTTTGTGGGCATAATATATGCATTTAGTCAGACAAGAGCAGGTGTTACACTCCTAATGCTCATGACCTCAACCACCATAGGATTTTGATTAGATTTTCAGTACCAGGCATGTATTCCCTCCTATAGAGTTGGTCTCCAGTCCAATTACAGATCAGTTGTTTTCCCCCATAACAGACATGCTACGATTGCACCTGCTGGCTCATTTGGCCTGGCTGACCAAACTTGAGACTTGTAGTGACCACTGCTTTCACTACTGATGGCTTCTGTCTCCCATAAGGCTGCATGCAGTGCAGCTTTTTCTAGCTTTCTGTCAGTTGGTCTACCAGGAGGAAGCAGTTTGATGACCTTGTTTGGTGACTTCTACAGGATGCAAGCTTTGTAAGGCCTAATACTATAAATATAGAAAAATAATGCATTTCCAAGCTGTTGCTTTTTTTAAAGCCTATTTAAACATTTGTGAATAGATAACAATAAAATCACAAGTCAATGCAACAAACACTACCGTCTTACCAGCTTCATATGCAAAGAGGATCCTTGTCTGTCTTTTCTAAAAGGAAGAACAGCATATAGTTCTGGAACATGGATTTTATAAACAGATGGGATTAAGCTGTGGGATCATCAGTGTAATATGGAGGTGAATTCACAGAAAGATTTTAGCTACTATCACAAGCAATCATAATCCCTGGGGTTGAATGAAATACAAAGCAGATGAAACCAAAATGTTGACATTTAGTCTCCTGTAATCCTTAGCCTTTCATACATGGATTTGTGTAACCAAAGATGATTATCCTCTGAAAAATATTACATCTCTGCTGAACATGCATAGATTTTTTTTCCTTTTCATTATTTCTTAACAGTCACAACCACTATCAACATAGCAGTTTCATTAAACAGGTATTAGAACTCATCCAGAGATGATTTAACATCTGCAGGGTGATGTGCATAGGCTACAGGTAAATATAACAGCACTTTTGGTCTTTTGGCTACAGAAATGTAAATTAACTAATGGGGATATATATGGTGGCCATTGTAGTGTGTCTTCATATAATTGAAGGTTAAATAAGTTAGAGGAGTGTTAAATTAATTAGAAAACATAAGAGTGCCTTATTTGTTATTAGGTGTAATGTGATTGTTATGTAATCCATGACTGAATAAACAGAGCATATTGTAATAGCCATTTGTCTATTAACTATGTCAAGTGATACAGTCTTAAAGGTAAGGATCACATACAACTTCCATTATGTCTCTGATGCCTACCTGGTTCCAAGTAAGACATCAGTAAAATACATTATATTTTACCTTTACTTAAATCCTTACTTATAGGACAATAATTTTCTCAATTCTCTGTCTTTGTGAAGTCTTGGCTAAAGCCTATCATGGATAGAAATGACCACTGATGTAGGTGTGATTAGTGCTCCTGTATTTTGTATATCTCAATAATTCTCAAACACAAATGGGATTGAGAAATAGACTTTAGGTTAAAATTTGATTCATTCACACATTATCCCCATCAGCCAACTTTCTGTTATCTTACCTTGCATCATTATTATATTGCTTTGCTTATAATTTGGTTTGGGCTATGGAAACTGCATGATCTTATCTCCCTAAGAGCATAGTACCTGGATGGCTGAGAGAGAAGCACTGAGTAAGGCACAACAAAAGGCCAGCACAGCATCATGGAAAGCAGTGATGTTTTGATTGCTAGAGAATCTGGTTTCCGAGGATTCTGTTCAGGATATTTCCATCTAAGTTTATCTGGAAAATGGGCCTCTGGTTTTCTTTTCTTGTATCTCTGTCTGGTTTTGACATTAGAGTGATGCTAGCTTCGTAGAAGGAGTAGGGGAGCAGTTCCTGTTCTCTGAGTATATGAAAAATCTTGAGGAAGAAGTGGTTTCAGTTCTTCTAAAAGGTTTGGCAGAATACAGCTGAGAATCAATCAGATACTTTACTTTTCCTTTTGGAGACCCAAGTATTATTAATAACTTGTCCTGAAGAGTCTGTTTCATTTTTTTCTTTTTTTGACTAGTCAGAGCAAGAGTGGTCATTTCTCTCTCATTCTTTTCTCAAGATAGCAGGAAAAACACACAACCCACAGCCAAGCCCTCCCTCTCAATGCCACTTAAAATTAGACAACTAGTCATTACAGTGGCCCATTTACCCTTGTTCAAGGAAACTGACTGAAAAGAATGTTTATCAAAAACAGCTTTCTCTATGTTCCAAAGGTTAGTGTGGGCATAGACACAGTACAGTAGGGTGGTTTTGTGTCAGAACTCATTAAAACTTCATTCTCTCTAAGAGAAAAACTTGTGTTCAAGAAAATAATTCCATTCCATAGATATCATTCTTTATGGTTTGTTTCTTTCAAAAAGGTTGACTTGTGAACTAGATGTTGTGTGTAAGTGTATGCACAGAGCTCAAAAAGCATTGATATCTGAGTGAATGTACAATCATATGATAATCTGAGTCACATTACCTTCCTATTTTAGTCTTTTCGCCCTTCAATCCAAAGCACTGGACGTCAAAATAGCTAACGGAGGGGATTGTGTACAAAATCCTTCAAGACAGTGCATGTACAATGACTGTATTCTGATCATGACACACGCATCATATCGTATCCATACCTATGTATAATTATAAATTAAAACTAAGAGTCTAGAGGGAGAGTCAGGTTCATCACTGCCAGTGCAAAATTGCCTATTACATACTTAGTAACCTTCCACCCATGATCATGTGAAGCAAAACTAATTTAGCTCAGTGGGTTAGAAAAGAGTAATGAGGGGCTGGAGAGATGGCTCAGTGGTTAAGGCACTTGCCAGCAAAGTCTAACCACAGAGTTTGATTCCCCAGTACCTATGTAAAGCCAGATGGACAAGGTAACACATGCATCTCAAGTTTGTTTGCAGTGACTGGAGGCCCTGGCATGTCTACTCTTATTCTTTGCTTGGTGTGGTGGCACATGCCTTTAATCCCAGAACTGGGGAGACTGAGGTAGGAGTATCACTATGAGTTTTAGGCCAGTCTGAGACCTATCTAGGTCATCCTAGGCTAGAGCAAGATCCTACCTCAAAAACCTCCCCCAAAAGATAATGAAAGTAAGCTGAAGATTAATGAGGAAGAAGAAAGGTCTTAGTAGAATATGGTGGAAGATAAAAGATATAATTGGGAGAATAAGATCAAAATATATCAAATACATGTATGAAAATGTCAAAATAAGGAAAACTATATGATTTTTTAAAAATTTTACATATATATTTTAAAACCACGAAACTCTGCATACATAGTGGATGATGGGCAGAAAGTACTGTGAATTGCAAATAGACAAAAATATTCTAATGTCCTTATCTTAATACCCAAGTAGAAGACAAAGGTGACATTCTTTGGTTAATACTTAAATTTTTCTTGATGTAATGGCTTTTAGCTCCATGTCGAGCAGTGAAAACCTACTTTCCATGCCTAGGTATTGGCTCTTGGCTGTCATCTTACTCAGTGCTTCTCTCCCAGCTGCCCAGCTACTATGCCTGCAGGAGATAAAATTATACAGTTCCCACAGCCCAGATCAAATTATGAACAAGGCAATAAAGTAATAAAACAAGGCAAGATAGAAGAAAGTAAGCTGGCGGGGATAATCTGTGAGTGAATCAAATTATAACCTAAGGTCTATTTCTCAACTCCTTTTGTGTTTGAGAATGACTGTGGTGTAAAAAACACAGGAGCACAAACCCCACCTGTATCAGCGGCCATTTCTATCCACGATGTATACATGAGATTTTGGCTAAGACGTTACAAAGATAATTAGAAAAGTATTTAATTACAAGTAAGGATTCAATTACAATTAAAATATTATACTTTACTGAGTTCTTACTTGGAGTCAAGTAAGCATCAGAGATGTACTGAAAATTGAGTGTAGTCCTTACATTAAAGACAACTTAAGACAGAAGGCCAGGTAGTAGACAAATGTCTATTAGAATATTCTCTGTTTTTTATCAGTCACGTAGTAGATAATAATAAGACCCAACACTTGCATTGCACCTCATAATAAATAAGGAGCAGTTACGTGTATCTATGAAGTCATAGCATCTCCACCATATGAACCTCTGTTACTTTGATGTTTCTGTGACCCAAGTACCAAAGTGGTGTTCTCTTTGCACATGGCCTGTGCATACCCCCTGCACTTGTCAAATCATTCTCAATTAGTCATGATACTTAAGTGATGCCACTGCTATGTAGATACTTGCCCTATGTAGTTTAGCGAATAATGACAGGGAAAATTTTTATACATGTTCAGCTCAGATGCAATATTTTTTTCTTTGTTTTGCGTGTTTTTCAAGGTAGGGTCTCACTCTAACTCAGGCTGACTTTGAATTCACTATGTAGTCTCAGGGTGGCCTCGAACTCATGGCAATCCTCCTACCTCTGCCTCCCGAGTGCTGGGATTAAAGGCGTGTGCCACCACGCCCAACCAGATGTAATATATATATATATATATATATATATATATATATATATATATATATATTTTAAATTTTATTTTATTTAATTTATTTGAGAGCGACAGACACAGAGAGAAAGACAGATAGAGGGGGAGAGAGAGAATGGGCGCGCCAGGGCTTCCAGCCTTTGCAAACGAACTCCAGACGCGTGCGCCCCCTTGTGCATCTGGCTAACGTGGGACCTGGGGAACCGAGCCTCAAACCGGGGTCCTTAGGCTTCACAGGCAAGCGCTTAACTGCTAAGCCATCTCTCCAGCCCTATATGTATATTTTTAAAGCACTTACTAGCATTAAATGAGCCTCCTTGAGTGGCTTCAAGACGCCGGGACAGAGGCGCCCCCAACACCCTTTATCTTCTCAGCTCTTCTGTGAAAATTTTGGCCTTCACGATGACAGTTGCTCAGGGAGTCTTCCTTTACCTGGAACTCTATAATATCCCGATCACAAAACATCACTGATGGGGGCAACTCGGGTCTTGTTTTTGGCAGCTCCGTACTGCATCTGGTCACTGACCAAAGTCCACCATTTGTCAAGGCTGACAGTGGGGCAGAAGCTCTGGTTCCTCTTTAAGTGGTAATGCCTTGTACCAACTTACCCAGGCATTTGCCGAACTTGAACATGTGGTGATGCCACCAGCACTGCCCGGCCTCCTGGGTGTTTCTGATGCTTGTCACACAGCCCTGGCCCTGGCTCAAATGGCCTGGAAGCTTCCAGGTCTTCTTCAGCCTGAAGGCATGGAGGTGGTGGAAATGAAAGAGGAGATGTAATATTTTTTTTTAAAACTATTATGCTTCTGTGGTTGTATGAATTCATATAGAAGGCTAAAGATATTAGCAGACTGTAAGTGTATATAATTTGGGTTCTTTGCTTGGCATTTAAATTTTCTCTGGGGACCATGATCACTTGAGCTGGTAGCTAAAATCCCAGGATTTCACCACTTTGTCATGCATTTACAAACAGACTGAAAGGAACTAAGGATTTATATGACCTACCTAAATTAAATCAAGCTGAGATTAATCATTTAAATAGACCTATAACAAGCATGGAGATCAAAGCAGTTATCAAAAATCTCCCAACTAAAAAGCCCAGGACCAGATGGATTCACTGCTGAATTTTACCAGACCTTCAGGGAAGAACTAACACCATTGCTTCTTAAGCTTTTCCATAAAATAGAAAAAGAAGGAATCCTACCAAACTCCTTCTATGAAGCCAGCATCACCCTGATACCAAAACCAGGCAAAGATAGAACAAAGAAAAAAAAATGACAGACCAATCTCCCTCATGAACATAGATGCAAAAATTCTCAACAAAATATTGACAAACAGAATTCAAGAATATATCAGAAAAATCATTCACCCTGACCAAGTAGGCTTTATCCCAGAGATGCAGAGATGGTTAAACATACACAAATCAATAAGTGTAATTCGTTATATAAATGGACTGAAGAGCAAAAATCACATGATCATCTCATTAGATGCAGAGAAAGCATTTGACAAAATCCAACATCCCTTCATGATAAAAGTCCTACAGAGACTGGGAATAGAAGGAACGTATCTCAATATAATAAAGACTATTTATGACAAGCCTACTGCAAGCATATTACTAAATGGGGAAAAACTGGAAGCTTTCCCATTAAAATCAGGAACAAGACAAGGGTATCCACTGTCCCCACTTTTATTTAATATAGTACTGGAAATCTTAGCCATAGCAATAAGGCAAGAGACACACATAAAAGGGATACAAATTGGAAAGGAAGAGATCAAGTTATCATTATTTGCAGATGACATGATTCTATATATAAATGACCCTAAAGACTCTACCAGAAAACTGTTAGAGCTGATAAACACCTACAGCCATGTAGCAGGATACAAAATAAATACAAAGAAATCAGTAGCCTTCATATATGCTAACAACAAAGACACAGAGGATGAAATCAGAGAATCACTCCCATTCACAATTGCATCAAAAAAAAAAAAATAAAGTACCTTGGAATAAACCTAACCAAGGAAGTAAAGAATCTCTACAATGAGAACTTTAAAACACTCAAGTGAGAAATTGCATAAGACACTAGGAAATGGAAAAACATCCCTTGTTCCTGGATCAGAAGAATTAATATTGTGAAAATGGCAATCTTACCAAAAGCAATCTACACATTTAATGCAATCCCCATCAAAATTCCAATGGCATTCTTCATGGAAATAGAAAAAACAATCCAAAAATTCATTTGGAATCACAAAAACCTGGAATATCTAAAGTAATACTGAGCAACAAAAATAAGGCTGGTGGTATCACCATACCTGATTTTAACCTATACTACAGAGCCATAGTAACAAAACAGTGTGATACTGGCACAAAAGCAGACATGTAGATCAGTGGCATAGAATAGAGGACCTAGATGTAAGTCCAGGTAGCTATAGCCACCTGATATTCAATAAAAATGTCAAAAATACTCATTGGATAAATGACAGCCTCTTCAGCAAATCGTGCTGGGAAAACTGGATATGTATTTGTAGAAGGATGAAAATAGATTCTTCTCTCTCTCCATGCACAAGAATTAAGTCCAAATGGATTAAAGACCTTAACATCATATTGGAAACTCTAAAACTGCTAGTGGAAAAAGTAGGGGAACCCCTTCAACATATTGGTCTTGGCAAAGACTTTCTGAATACAACCCCAATTGCTCAGGCAATAAAACCACAGATTAATCACTGGGACCTCATGAAATTACAAAGATTTTGCACTGCAAAGAACATTGTGAATAAAGCAAAGAGGCAACCCACAGAATGGGAAAAAATCTTCACCAGCTATATATCTTATAGAAGATTAATATCAAGGATATACAAAGAACTGAAAAATTAAATAATAAGAAATCAAATAAGCCAATTAAGAATTGGGCTATGGAGCTAAATAGAGAGTTCTCAAAAAAAGAAATACAGATGGCGTATAAGCATCTAAAAAAGTGTTCTACATCCCTAGTCATCAGGGAAATGCAGATTAAAACTACAAAACTACATTGAGATTCCATCTCATTCCTGTCAGATAGGCTACCATCATGAAAACAAATGATCATAAATGCTGGCAGGGATGCGGAAGAAGAGGAACCCTTCTACACTGCTGGCAGGAATGCAATCTGGTCCAGCCAGTGTGGAAATCAGTGTGGAGGTTCCTAAGACAGCTAAATATTGATCTACCATATGACCCAGCTATACCACTCCTAGGCATATATCCTAAGGACTCATCTCATTTCCTTAGAAGTACGTACTCAACCATGTTTATTGCTGCTCAATTCACAATAGCTGGGAAATGGAACCAGCCTAGATGTTCCTCAACTGATGAGTGGATAATGAAGATGTGGCACTTTTATACAATGGAGTTCTACTTAGCAGTAAAGAAAAATGAAGTTATGAAATTTTCAGGAAAATGGATGGATCTGGAAAGGATTATACTGAGGCAACCCAGGCCCAGAAAGCCAAGTACCACATGTTCTCTCTCATATGTGGATCCTAGCTACAGATGATTGGGCTTCTGTGTGGGAAAGAAAAAACTCATTAGCGGAGGCCAGTAAGCTAAAAAAGAGATATAAAGGGAAGAGAAAGGAAAAGAGGAGGGTTCTTAATATGATGGTATTGTATATATGTAAGTAGAAGAATATATTAACAGGGGTGAAAAGGCCCAAAGTCAGGTCAAGGGAAGAGATTAAATAAAGGAAAGGTGGAGGGGCTGCTAATCAAAATGTAAGAGGATATAGATAAATCATATGGAATCCTCCGGTTTTGGACAATGGAACATTCAGGAGCTGTAGATTGTTGCTATGAAATTTACAGTGCCAGGGATGGGATAACTTCCAGTGAGTTGTTGGCCAGTGAGGTTCCTGATACCCCCAAAACATTATAGGCCATTGCCAAGACTCTTGGTTCCCCACCAGGAATAGATGGTAAGACTCTATTGATGAAGACTGCACATACTTGGGCAGCAAGGCCACGGAGAAATCCTGCTGGAACTGAGCTGATAACCTCCTCCATGTAGACCAGCTGACAGAAAGCTGGAAGAAGCCATTCTACATGCCGTTCAATGGGAGAAAGAGATACCACCAGTGAAGATACTCAACAGTGGACACTGCAAGCCTTATAATTGGCCAGCCAGGCAAAATGTACCAATGGGTGCACTTGTGGCATGTTTATCATGGTGGAAACCAACTGCCCTCTAATTCAACTGGAGGCTAGCTTTATGGGCCTGATGCTGAAAACTTAAAACAGTGGTAGTCATGAGCCCTAGGAGTGTAACGTCTGCTGCTGTCTGGCTAAATGTATATACTATGCTTATCAAACTGCCCAGTAAGCACTTCTCATAATGTTTATACCCTTATATTAATGCTACTCTCACTTTGGGTAGAGAATCTTCTCTTTTCAGATGTCAGTTACCTTGGGACGATTCAGAACATATCATGGTGCTGGAAAGAAGTGACTGGAGTACTGAGTAATATCTTGATCACACCTTCCAACGCTCAGGGTCTAATGCAGAAGAGGTGACAGAAAGAATGTAAGAGCCAAAGGAAGGGTAGGACTCCTTACAACGTGCTCCCTCCAGACATAAAATGGCCTGGATATCCATGACCTCACAGTGCCTGACACTACCTACACAAGACCATCATAAGAGGAAGGAAAGATCATGACATCAAAATAAAAGAGAGACTGACTGAGATGGGGAGGAGATATGATGGAGAATGGAATTTCAAAGGGGAAAGTTGGGGGAGGGAGGGTATTACCATGGGATTTTTTTTATAGCCATGGAAGATGTTAATAAAAATTGAAAAAATTAAATAAATAAATAAAACTGAAAATACCAAATCCTGATGAAGAAATGATCACTTGAACATTGTGTGCCACTAGCTAAAGTATTCAGAAGACATAATAATATGAAAAGTTATTAAGTTAAGAGATGGCTTAGTGGTTAAGGTGCTTGTCTGCAAAGCCAAAGGATCTCGGTTCAATTCCCCAGGACAAAGCCAGATACACAAGGTGGCACATGCATCTGGAGTTTGTTTGCAGTGGTTGGAGGGCCTGGTGCACCCATTGTTCTGTCTCTCTGTCCAATAAATAAATAAATAAATAAATAAATAAATAAATAAATAATATTTAAAAAATATTAAGTTATAACATTAAATAAAGAAGAAATGAAGGAAAACTAATTGCAAGTCTTGATGTCATTTCTAAAAAGTTATATGTACATAGAGAAATAGATTTGAAAAATATAACCCAGTGTAAATAAAATCACAGATAGGTTTGTGGCTTTTTTATTTTTTAAATATGTCATTTATAAATGGTTAAATTGTACATACCAATAGGGTGTGATGTGTTACCTTGATCACCAGTTTTTGAAAATTATCCTTAATTGATAGAGCTTCATATTTGGATGAGAAAAAAAGTAATACAAAACATAGAAGAATACAAAGAGTTTAGCAGTAATGATTAGGGAAGAGGATGAGCAGTCGGTGAAGACAAAGGATGATGAACTAAGTTAAGATGCACAAAAATTTATAAATCGTGGTGTAACACTGCTTCCCCATCACAACTTCTTAAGGTTCTACCAGTGGATATGATGTGCTAAAGAACTGGTCTCTCAAATCTGCCTCATCTCTGAGGATACTCAGATGAGTAAAGAATTGATATTTGGAAAAGACAAAACAAAATTTTCTGATAAATAGCCTATATTCTAAAGTTTGCAATGATAGGAAAGTTGTCAGAGACCCTAATGGCAAAATTAAGCATTAGTTTTCTGGAGAATTACCACTTTAAGATATTTTTAAGATATGTTTCCTTTTGAATCATTCCACTTAAATTATTAGGTTTGTTTATTGAATTACTTTGGGGGATTTCAAGGTAGGGTCTCACTCTAGTCCCGGCTGACCTGGAATTCACTATGGAGTCTCAGGGTGGCCTGGAACTCATAGTGATCCTCCAACCTCTGCCTCCCGAGCGCTGTGATGAAAGAGGTGTGCACGCTATGCCCAGCTCACTGAAATAATTAATCCCCCTTACTCTTTTCTACAAAAGCCAAGGAGAACAATTTATACAATGCTTTCTGATAAGATTGAACTGGTTTTACCAGTGAAAAAGGAAGAGAAGGGCTAAAGCTGTCAGTTAAAGTCAAAGACCATGAAGGAAGCATAGAATAGTTGGAAATTGGAAAACGTTTTACGCATGGGGGGGAGCCTATAAAACTAAATACCATACTTTTGAACTAGGAAGTCACCTGGGGAAATGTTAATGGTCAATCTTTGAGTGGTATACAGGAAAACTACTTAAATATTTTGTGGGAAAAGAGTTTGCTCCAGCAGCCCTTGCCGAGACCATTTCTGTAAAATTCTTTTGCACATTGTATTTTCTGCATTGCTCTGCAGTTCTACTAACCATCAAATCTAAGACTTGGTCTATGAATGTCTTTATCTGGATCATTATGATCTTTCTTACGTTGTTTTATTTAATTTAGTCCGTAAGCATATTATCTTATTAACAAAGCAAAAGGTATGCCAAAACAATCAAAAAGAGCAAGCACAGATTCCCAAGACAGCTGTAGTGAAGACTCAGATGTCTTATCATAGGATGACCAGATTTGTGAATCTATGTTCTTTCCAGGCTAGAATATTAAGTTTTGAGTTACCCCATGAATCATTTATTTCTAGACCATCAACAAAATCTTTCAGCCTCATTTGTCATGGAGAAACCAGACTATTATTGTTTATTCTATTGTCAACTTGCTAGTATAAAGAAAACCCTACATAATGAAAGAGACACACCTCTGGGGGCATATGTAAGGTTGTTTCTCAAGGGCTTTAGCCTGGGGGTGAGGAAAATTGTTCTTGAGTGTGTTTGTCCCCTGAGTTGGGACCCTGCGCTGAATCAAAAGTGGGGAGAAGAGAGCCCGTTGAACATCATCATTCATCTCTCTCTGCTTCTTGACTATGGGTACACTGACCTCATGTCTTCCCCCTGTACAGATTTTATCATCTGAACCACCAGCAAAATTAAACAGTTCCTTCATCACAACAATAAGTAAAGTACCCATCCCACCACTGCCTGAGATGACACTGGGGAACTTGAAAAAAATCTCACAATATGTCTGCACCAGATCACAAACCTCTCCTATGATTGCCCCAGAGCTGACAATGAGACATGAGGGTCCAAAGTCACTGCCCAATACTCATGCATGAATAACCCAGATGTGTGGGGACATTAAAAAGTCACGAGGTAAGTTTTCAGCAAGGACAACTAGGCAACAATCAGTAAATCATTTCCTGTTTAATTTCCTAGAGATTATCACGAACCATATGAGGTGAGTATTCAGAGGCAGTTATGCATAATGAGGCAATGTTGACTGATAATGCAGGCTGCTGCTCACTGTTTACTTGTTGTCTCTCAATTTCACATTCCTTTTGTCTGCCCTATAAAGGTGATGGGGGCACTGTAAGTGCTTTTTCTTTTTCCACCTGGAAAATGTTACCTCTTGGTACTGGGGAGTAGAAGAGGGACATAGGAGGAAGGAGACATTTTCTTCCTGGTTTCAATGCGATTTACTGGTAGATGTCTTTGACCTGCTGTTCTATCCTGTGTGGCTTCTCCCAGGGCCGGCTTTCAGCAGTACACAGCATTGAGCAGTTGAGAGTGTCCTCCTCCTCTCCTCTAACACCAATGGCAAAACCATGACACCCAGACAGGATGAAAGGCACTGAAGCTGAGGTAGCTGCTTCCACATCAACCTCTTCACGGCTGTGTGTGCGCACCTTAAATGCTCCACAGACTAGGAGCCCTTAAATGTAAACACTGGACTCTAAATAGTTGGCTTGTAGCCTGCCCAGCTTGAGTGCACAAGGAAATGCATGTGTAAAGCCTCACTGGCTCTCAGGTACAGCAGGACCTAGCACCTGGGAGATATCCTGCCACCCAGGGAGTTCTGAGAATTGTCAGCTTTATGGGAAAGGAGCTCTCTCCAGCAAGAGATGAGGTGGATTATTTTCAATTGACAGTAATAAGACAACTCAGAGACTTCATAGTCATGGAGGCAGGAAAAGAGGGCTCTGAGGAGCTCTGTCTAGGGGTTTTTCTTCTTATAAGGACTTCTAGTAGACTTATAAGTCTGGTTAATTCTTTCTTACTGGTCAATTACCTTACTACTTTCTTACCTGTTTATAATTATTCATATTATTTTTATGTTCATAAAAATGTGTGGATTTTTTCTCCTGACTGGACTCTAACATAAAGTCTAATAAATCATCTTATCTTGTACTTTATTATTATTATTATTATTTTTACCTAAACCCTCTCTCACTTATAAGCCCTGGAATCACATTATCACAGTCATAGGCAATTTGCTACTAAGAGCATATTGATTATGTCAGGAAGGCTGTATATGATCTTTAAAGTTAGGAAGACTGCCACCTGTGTGAATGACTTTGTAAAGCTTAACTGAAAGAAAGAAAAAGTAGTTATAAGTGACTGTGGGTCTCAGACATAGACTTCCCATTTATCTAAAGACATTATTCAACACACCAAACACAAGAGCATCCTTCCTATTACCTTTTACCCAGCTACAATGAAACTGATATCACTTCCACCAGATCTCCATCACCATTGTTCTTTGAGTCATCTCCATCTTTTTATGCAATAAATGTTTTTTTAAAAAGATTTTATCTGCCTATTAAATCAAAATGGATGTGCCAAATCCCTGTTCAGGAACCATATCTGGCAGGTCTCACTCTATGCCACTTCTCATAGAGTAAGAATCATTAATCACTACCTTTGTGGCTTGGATGGGAAATAGAGAGGGTATTCCTTCTTCAATTTTTGAAGCTTGGCATGTTATGAAGTTTAAGTGTATTTGCCTTTGGTTTTTATGGAGCAGGTTACATACATTGCATTAAATTTCTATGGGACCATAATACAAAAAGAGGATGTAAGCATTTGACTTGAACTTCCTTGAATTTTTTCATAATATTTCCTAATTTCCTAGAGTTCTCATGTTTTATAGTAAATAAGAAAATATCCCAACTTTCTAAAGAATTTCTTTAGGCAGTCTAGCACTGGATAATAACTTATGCTTCCATGTTTGCTTTCTATATTAGGGACTATCAATCAGGACAATATTCTCTATCAGATCTTTATCAATTTTTTTAGAGACAGTGTGTAGATTCATGAGAATATAGGTCTTTTTCTTATATTTACCTTGTAACATTTCTTTTAGATGTGTTTGGCAGAGGATATAATACAATTGTGAAGAACACGTTGCTTGAGATACAGAGTCTAGGATTAAAATCTCAACTGTGTCCCATTTTAATTGTGGGTGGGGTGTGGAGGTGCATGCCTTTAATCCAAGCACTCACTTGAGAGGTTGATCATCTTGAGTGTAAGGCCAGCCTGAGACTACATAGTGAATCCTATGTCAGCCATGGCTAGAGCAAGACCCTACCTCAAAAAAAAAAAAAAAAATTGTGGGATTTGGTCACTTGAATATCTCCAGACTATAAGTATTTCTGATATATTTAAAATAAGAGAAAAATATGTTAAATGATACTAGTAGAATGCCTAACATAAAAATAAAATAAGTTTGTGGCTATGAGTATTATTTTTATTATTTCAAAATTATCATTACCTTTTTCACTTATTAGAGTGCAAAATTTTTGGGTAACATAGAATTCTTATATTTTATGACTGGAAGCTCTGAATGTTTATTAAGATTAAATGGGTAAAAATATTTTAAAAATCTAATAAGTAGCAACTTTGTAGTTTCTTTTCTATAGTTAAAACCATTTGATCAAGTCTTTCTCAAAACTGTAATAATACATGCTTATTTCTCAGCGAATAGATCTACTATAGCCTTGTGAATCTGCTTGTTTTTTATGCTATAGATGATAGGGTTAGTCACAGGGGACAAAAGCAGGTAAACATTGGCCATCATTGAATGGACCACTTCAGGGCCTTGCCCACCACAGTGATGCACCAGGGACAGGCTCGTCATGGGAATGTAGAAAATAGCAACCACAGGCTGCAGAGCAGTTAAGGTGCTTGCCTATGAAACCTAAAGACCCCTGTTCCACTCTCCAGATCCCACAATACCAGATGCACAAAGGTGAGGCAGGCACAAAATATTGACTGTTCCAATGTGAGACATGCAGGTGCTGAAGGCCTTGTACCATTATTCAAAGGAGGCAGTCCTAATGACAGAGGTAATAATCAAGACACAAGACATGGCAATGCATGATGTATCAGCCCTGTGATAAATATGAGATCAATTAATCCACAAATGCTGTTGACCCGAATGTCTGAAGTCCAAGGTGAATGGAGGATATTTGGAAGAGAAGAAGGTAACTTGATCACATCTTGATGGTAGCAGTAGGAATGGGAAAGGGTATTCATCTCACAGGAGAGGGTCTTATAGAGCAATAGTAGTGGTACTATTAATACCATAGGACATACCATCACTAGGAGATCCATCTGAATTATTCTGGAATTAGTAAGAATCATAGTGTACCTGAGGGGGTTATAGATTGTCACATAACGGTCAAAAGCCATTGTCATCAGCACCCCAGATTTCATCAAAGGGAATCCATGAAGGAAATAACATCTGGATAATGCAAGCATCTAGACTGATTTCGTGTGCCTGGAACCAGAAGACACCCAAGGTTGCTGACATTGTAGACACAGTGAGGCCCAGGTGAGCAGCTGAAAGCATGGAAAGAAAACAGTGCATGGGTTCATGGAGACTCTGCCTGGTAACAATGACAAGGAGGATCATGCTGTTTCCAGAGATGGCTGTGACATAAAGAAAACAGAAGGGAATGGAGATCCAGGTGTGAGCAGACTCAAGACCAGAAATTCCAGTCAATAAGAGGTTGGAAATTTAGACATGACATTGCTTAGAAGTATCACGTTATCCTGTATTTATAACGTTTGTTCTTAGAATGCTTGTATTCTATAGAAGTAACAAATTGCATTGTTATAAAAATAATAATTAGGGCTGGAGAGATGGCTTAGCGGTTAAGCGCTTGCCTGTGAAGCCTAAGGACCCCGGTTCGAGGCTCGGTTCCCCAGGTCCCACGTTAGCCAGATGCACAAGGGGGCGCACGCGTCTGGAGTACGTTTGCAGAGGCTGGAAGCCCTGGCGTGCCCATTCCCTCTCTCTCCCTCTATCTGTCTTTCTCTCTGTGTCTATCACTCTCAAATAAATAAATAAATAATTAAAAAAATAATAATTAGTAGATGAAAAGAATTATACAAGGAAATAAAATCTCTGTTATTAAAAAAACCACTTCATTAATTTGCAATATTCATTTACCAACCATAATAAGGGCATTTAACCAAGGTAGTGATTTTTACTCATATATCTAAGGAAAATATGTTCATATAATTTTACATATTACTATGATAATTATTTTTGTATTGATAGATTCATAGAACTATCTAAAATAGTCATTTATGAGACCTCAGTATCTTAAATCAAAAATAAAATAAAATAAAAATATGTTGAAACCTGAAGAAACAGGAAAATATTATCTGTAAATCATCAATACTGCTGTTAACTGAAACACATATTTTGGGACCGTGCTTTAGAAAACAGATATAAAGGGAAAGGAAAGTAAGGGGGGGTACTTAATAGGATGGTATTTTATATATGTAAGTTGAAGAATAGATTAATGGGGGTGAAAAGGGCCAAAGTGAGGTCAGGGGAAGAGATTGAGTAAAGGAAAGGTAGAGGGAGGGCTAATCAAAATCTAAGAGGATATAAATAAGTCATATAGAATCATCAGGTTTTGGACAATGGAACACTTAGGAGCAGTAGATCTTTGCTAGAAAATTTTGTGACTGAAGAGTTTACTTGCCTTTTCCTACAGAGGAACTTTAAGTTTCATAGCATGCCATTCATGGTAGTTATAAGCTCTAATATAATCATATTTTTTCAATGTTTCTGATGGAGATAACAAAATTGTTAGAGTTAATATTTTTAGGAATAATTGGAAAGCTAGGCACAATCACCACAGTCATCATATAACTTGCCTTGTGTTTTCCTAATCAGCAGGTCGTCATACTTCAAAGATCATATTCAGCCTCTTAAATATTTATTTATTTATTTAACAGAGGAAGAAGGAAAGAGAGAGAAAGGAAGAGAGAGGGAAAATGGGTACACCAGGGCCACCAGCAACTGCAAACAAACTCCAGAAGTGTGTGCCCCTTGTACATCTGGCTAATGTGGGTCCTGGGGAATCACACCTAGATCCTTTGGCTTTGCAGGCAAACACCTTAACCCCTAAGCCATGCTGAAAATATTATGAATGAAAAATGGCATATATTCAATACACATAGATAATTCAAAAGCTTTTCATATGTGAGGTGTTCTATTGATAGATTAGGATGATTACAAAAAATGAATAAAGAGCAAGACAACTAATTTTAAAATGTTTAAGCATTTCTGAGTAAATTGGAATTGAAAGAGACATCAATAAAAATTTGAATTTAGGAAAAAACGCAGTAGAAGTGGCCAGTAAGTTAAAAAGGAGATATAAAGGGAAGAGAAAGGTTGGTATTGTATATATGCAAGTAGAAGAATAGATTAATGGGGGTGAAAAGGCCCAAAGTGAAGTCAGGGGAAGAGATTGTGTAAAGGAATGGTGGAGGGAGGGCTAATCAAAATCTAAGAGTATGCAAATAAATCATATGGAATTCTCTGATTTCAGGCAACAGAACACTCAGGAGCCATAGATCGTTGTTAGAAAATTTTCAGTGCCAGGGATGGGATACCTCCAGTGAGTTGTTGGCTAGGGAGGTCCCTGATGCCCCCAAAACATTATAGGCCATTGCCGAGGCCCTTGGTTTCCCACCAGGAATAGATGGTAAGACTCTATTGCTGAAAACTTCACATACTTGGGCTGCAAGGCCACTGAGAAATCCTGCTGGAACTGAGCTGATAACCTCCTCCATATAGACCAGCTGACAAAAAGCTAGAAAAAGCCATTCTACATGTAGTTCAATGGGAGAAAGCGATACCACCAGTAAAGATACTCAACAGTGGAAACTGCAAGCCTTATAATTGGCCAGCCAGGCCAAATGAGCCAACAGGTGCAATAGTGGCACGTTGGTCATTGTGGAAACCAACTGCCCTCTAATTGGGCTGGAGGCCCACTCCATGGGGGAGGGGAAACAGATCCCTGATACTGAAAACTTAAAACAAGGGTAGTCTTGAGCCCTAGGGGTATGACATCTGCTGATGTCTGGATAAATATATATACTATACTTATCAAACTGCCCAGTAAGCACTTCTCTTAATATTCATACCCTTATATTAAAACTACTCTCACTTTGGTAGAGAATCTTCTCTTTTCAGATGGCAGTGACTTTGGGATGACTCAGAAGGTATCATAGTGCTGGAAAGAAGTGGCTGGATAACTGAGTAACATCTTGATCACAGCTTCCAAGGCTCAGGGTCTAATGTGGAAGAGGTGGCAGAAAGAATATAAGAGCCAAAGGAAGGGTAGGACTCTGTACAACGTGCTCCCTCTAGACGTAAAATGGCCTGGATATCCATGACCTCATAGTGCCTGACACTACCTACACAAGACCATTATAAGAGGAGGAAAAGACCATGACATCAAAATTAAAGAGCCTGATTGAGATGGGGAGGGGATATGATGGAGAATGGAATTTCAAGGGGGAAAGTGGGGGTGGGGAGAGGGTATTACCATGGGATGCATTTTATAATCATGTAAAATGTTAATAAAAATTGAGAAAAAAAATTGAACTTCAAACAACATACTTCTAAGTAACGAATTGTCAAACCATAAAGAAGTGAATTAAGAACACTTTTGATCTATATGAAAATTAAATCATAGCCTATCCAAATTACAGTATACAGCTAATACATGAATTCGAGGGACATTTATCTTGAAATGCCTATGCCAGGGATAAAGGCATTCAGGAACCTCAGTGTGTACCATAACTACATAGTTAAGGTGAAATAAATAAAAACATTAAATATGTGTTGATGGAGAAGTGCAGAAAAGGAGACACATGTAGGTTGCTGGTTAAATGTAAATATAAACAACAAAATAAAGCCATTATAGAAAAGTATGTGGAAGTTCTTCTAAGATTAACCATATTAGGGGAGGAGAGATGGCTTAGTGGTTAAAGACACTTTCCTACCAAGCCGAAGGACCCAGGTTTGATTCACCAGTACCCATGTAAGCCAGATACACAAGGTGGGGAATGTGTCTGGAGTTAATTGCAATGGCTAGAGGCCCTGCTATGCCCATTATCCCCTCATCTTGTCAAATAAATAAATAAGAATATAAAAGCAACTTTAAAAATAGCCATATTAGTGCTATTTGATTATTTCTCTTCTGAGCACATGTACAAAGGTGGTACGATTACTGTCTTAAAGAGGTGCTGCAACACAATGTTCACTGAATATTACTCATAGTAGTCCTTCCCATAACTCTACTCATACCTACAAATACTAGATATTGTTCACAGTCCAAAAAGAGGGCATCTACATCTTTGTGACAAGATATATTAATTCAGGACCCATTTTAAGTAGAATAAACCATGCAGAGAGGAATGAATAGCTCAATTTTGTTTTAAAACTTCATACTTTTAGTTTTTCTATAGTTTTAAGCCATATGTTATTATTCCTCATGTAAGTATTGCTTCAAGGCTGGAGAGATGGCTTAGCAGTTAAGGTACTTGCCTGGAGAGCCTAAGGACCCAGGTTCAATTCCCCAGTACCCACATAAAGCCAGATACAAGAAGTGGCACATGCATCTGGAGTTTGTTTGCAGTGGCTTAAGGCTCTGGTGCAACTTCTCTCTCTCTCTCCCACCCTCTCTGTCCTTGAAAATCAATATTTAAGAAAGTTTAAGTTTAAGGGCTTGAGAAATGGCTTAGCAGTTAAGGCACTTGCTACAAAGCCTAAGGACCCAGGTTTGATTTTCCAGGTCCCACATAAGCCAGATTCACATGCATCTAGAGTTCGTTTGCAGTGGCTAGAAATCCTGGTACACCCATTCCCACTCTCTCTCCCTCCTTCCCATCCCTCTCTCTGTTTTTAATAAATAAATAGAAATAAATATTTTTTAAAAAGATTTTTGAAAACTTAAATTTAAACTAAATAAGTAAATAACAATTTAACATCTAGGTAGAAGCTGAAATTTAATATTCTTTTGTCATATACATGTTTAGTCATCCTAGAAAATGATTTTTTTCAATTAGTTACATCAATTTTATTGATAAATGGCTAATTGTGTATGAGGAGCTATTTCTGATTTCTTTTTGTTTCTGTTTATTTTTGCTTGTGTGTGTATGATATGTGTCGTATGGTGTATCTGTGGTGTGCGGGGTGCACATTGCATACATGGAATGAGACGGGAACATCAGGTGCCCCTTTCCATCACTCATCCACGTCTCTTGAGAAAAAAAATCTTAATCATTCTGGAGCTTGCTGGATTCACAAGCCACAGCAATTTTCTGATCTCTGATCCCCTCAGGATGGTAGTAACAGATGCTCAAGGCCACAGCCAGATGTCTATATGGGTGCTGGGGAAATGAACTCTGGCTGTGCTTAATAATATTTTTATAATGTAATGATCTGCTTTTACATAAACTCAGAAGCAGCTAGAGTGAAGGTGAGGTATTTATTACTCACTTCTAGGAGTTTCAAGATATTGCTATCTGGCAGACCAAGTTCCATCAAGTTTTGCAAGCCTTGTGCATTTTAATCTGTTCTTTTGCCCTGTGTCTCCATAGGTGTTTCATTGAATTACTCTAGTTCTGGGTGCTGAACTGTTTCATTAACTTTTGTCCTTATACTAACTTATAAGCTCTGTCACTTAAGGATAATTTTCGAAACATCATGCTGAAATCTCACTTTGTATAACTAAAACATTTTGTGTAGTTTTAATTTTTCACATGTGTGTGGGTGTGGTGTGTGTACGTATGGTCACATGCATATATAACTGTATGCATGTGTGCAGGTATGTGAGCATGTGCATAGGTGTGTTCAGTGCATTTGAGACAGGTTCTCTCTTAGGACATAGAGCATAGTGACTCGGCTACAGTAGCTAGCCAGTGAGCCCCTGATTCCCATTCTCTGCCTCCCCAGCACTGGGATGATCAGCATACTCCACATTCCCAGGTATTTGATGTGGGTACTGGGGATCAAAACTCAGGTCCTCATGTTTACAGAAACTGGTTTACCCATTCAGCCTTCTGCCCAGACTCAATTAAAATAATTAGAGGCAAGAGGGAATGAAAGAAAGTATTTTAAACAAGTGAAAAAGAAATAACGATAGACAAAGCATATAATCAAAATTTATATTTCTCAAGGATGGAGAGATAGCTTAGTGGTCAAGACAGCCCCTTGCCTGCAAAGCCTAAGAATTCATGTTGGAATCTCCAGGTTCCACATAGCCAGACACACAGTGATACAAGCACACAATATCACACATGTGCCCAAGGGGACACATGCAGCTGGAGTCTGTTCTCTCTCCCTCAGTCTCTCTCTTGGCCTGTTTCTTTCTGTCTCTCTCTCTCTCTCTCTCTAAATAAAAAAATTGTGTTTCTGAACACCTTTTCTCTATACTGACATTCTTTTTTATAAATGGCATTAAGGCATGCCAACATTTTTGTTTTCTTTCTTACATTTTTTTAAAAAGTATTTATTTTTATTTTTTATTTATTTATTTGAGAGTGACAGACAGAGCAAGAGACAGACAGAGAGAGAGAGAGAGAAAGGGAGGGAGAGAATGGGCATACCAGGGCTTCCAGCCACTGCAAATGAACTCCTGACGTGAGTGCCCCCTTGTGCATCTGGCTAACTTGAGTCCTGGGGAATCGAGCTTCATACTGGGATCCTTAGGCTTCACAGGCAAGCTTTTAACCACTAAGCCATTGCTCCAGCCCTCTTTCTTATATTTAAAGTTAAATCTTGATTTTTCACATCTTCATATACTGTGAATACTATATTATATAGCACGCAAAACCGAATTTCACATTGCTTGGCCTGGTTTCAGCTCCTGAGGAGTTTTCTGGGATTTTTTTTAGTTAATAATGACTTTATCCATTTGTTTTATACAATTTTTTTTTCTGAGATGAGCTCAATAGAGTGACCTTTTCCTTTTATGAGAGAGAGCAAGAGAAAGAGAAAGAGAAAGAACTGGCTTGCAAGGGCCTCCAGACACTGTAATCAAACTCCAAAAGCAAGGGCCCCAAGTACACATGTGCAGTCTTGTGCATGGGTCCCCTTGTACATCTGGCTTACATGGGATCTGGGGAGTCTAACATGGTCCTTGGGCTTCAAAGGAGTGTCTTAACCACTAAGCCACCTCTCCAACCCTATAAATTTTAAAATTATTTCTATACAGAGATTTCCAGGTGGATGGAGATAAATAAATAAATAAATATATATATATATATATATATACATACACATAGACATATACATATATATGTATATGTATATGTGTATATATATATATATACATATATATGTATATGTATATGTGTATATATATATATGAAACTTACTAGCGGTTACACCTCCCATGAGTAAGACTCCCCCTTTACTATCAACTGTTAGCTGCTATAGCTACTCTTGGAGGGTAGAAATCATAAGCTCTTCCCCCATTCACAATGAAATATTGACAGGCTCAATCACATGCAGGAAACTCACAGCTACTGTGAGGTCATGAGTATAAATGCATAGTTTCAACTATAATTTCAACTATCTGCAATCGTTTTCAAGAGTGTGTCAACATATAGAACTGCTGCTAGTTAAAGGTATTACCACACGGGGCTGGGGAGACGGTTCATGGGTACAGCACTTGCTGAGCAAGCAGGGCAGCCTGGGTTCTGACCGGCAGCACTGACATAAAAGTTAGGAATGGCAGAGCTCACTTGTAACCCCAGCACTAGGGACCTGGGAACAAGAGGATCCATAATGCTTACTGGCCAAATTGGTCAACTCTTGGTTCTGTGAGAGACCTTATCCCACAAGTAAGATGGGGAGCAATTTCAGGAAGACACTGAACACTAACCTTTAGCCTCCACACACATGCACACACAAATGTGCATGTACACACATACCCCCATACAGATTAACATGCAAACACACACACAAAATCATTATCTAACTCATTTAAAATATTCATTTGTATGCATAGCAATATTGTTTCCTTTGACAAGGAATAGATCAACCAAATATGTATGACCCATCACAGTACTCTCAAGACATACACTGAAAATCATACTTGTTCCTCTGAATGGGTGCCAACTACAGGGATACATACTCACAGAGATGACTTAGGGTGATGCATAAGGGCAAGTAATGTGTTTTAATAGATAGATCAAAAGCCTTTCATGTTGGAAAGATTGTGATCATTGGCTCAAGGGTCTTTCCCACTACACGCATGAATCACCCTGTCCCTGATCTGCTTGGTTCTAACTCCATAGATGATGGGGTTGAGCATTGGGGGAACAAGAAGATAGACATTAGCAAACATGATGTGCACAACATGGGGAACTTGATGGCCAAACCGATGCGTGAGGAAGGTGAAGAGGGCTGGGATATATAAAGCCAAAATGACACCAATATGAGAAGCGCATGTACCAAAAGCTTTGAAGCGGGCTTCACCTGACGGCAACTGCAACACCGCTCTCAAGATCATCACATAGGATGCACTGATGACAATTATATCTAAGCCAACCACAGAGAAGGCCACGAAGAGCCCATACACACGGTTGACTCTGGTGTCAGCACACACCAACTTGAGCACAGCCATGTGCTCGCAGTACAGCTGGGGAATGACATTGTTGGGGCAGAAGGGCATGCCGGAGATCATGAAGCAGAAGGGGCTTACCAACACCAATCCTCTCACCATCACAGCTGCCCCCAGTTTGATCACTACAGAGGTGGTCAGGATACTGGAGTGTCGGAGGGGGGAGCAGATGGCCACATAGCGGTCCAAGGCCATAGTCATGAGCACCCCAGACTCCACAGATGAAAAGGTGTGGATGAAGAAGACCTGGATGAGGCAGGCATGATACTCGATCTCATGAGCATGAAACCAGAGTATGGCCAGCATTTTAGGCTGGGTGGAGGAGGAAAGGACCAGATCCGTGACAGCCAACATCGCCAGGAAGAGGTACATGGGCTCGTGCAGGGTGTGGTCAATTCGGATTATATGTAGGATGGTGATGTTTCCAACTACCGCCATCATATACATGACACAGAATGGGAAGGTGATCCAAAAGTGGTACTTCTCCCAGGCTGGGATTCCAAGCAAGATGAAGAACACAGGATGAGAAGAGTTGTCCTGTGAAGGCCGCATGAGGACACGGGTAATATTGTCTCTGAAGTGAAAGTAATCTACCTTCTGCAGATGATGAAAGACAAAGTAAAGGCTGTTAGCACTTCTACATTATTGCATACCACAACTGTGTTTAATAAGTTATACAATAATCATCCTTTATAATTAACAAAGTACTTTAACATAAAATGCTGTTTCTTATTATTTTCTTGTTAATTGTGACATTCAAATAGGAGTAAGAATGCATCAAGTTCAAGTGCAATTATTTCCCAAAGAAAAAATAAATGTGTTTTTAAATGTTGAATCTGCTGAGGGAAAAACTAACACTTATTTTCCCTGCCTTTCTAATATGTCCATTTTTTTCCACCTGTGCTCAGCCATTCGGCCAACATATCAGTAGAGAAAGGCATACAGGCAAAAGAACCCAGCACTTTATTCAGTAGTGTTTAATTACCCTTAAATGCAAGAAAGTTCCCGTGAGGGCTTCAGTCTGAAGAAAATGGTGGACCATTTTTCCATCCATAATTGAATATACTACTGTTAGCATATGGCTTCTCTTAGATTAGAGTTCAGGAATCATTTTCTGGATAAGTGTGGAAGATGAATGTTTTTCACTGTGTGGGCCACACCATCTCCAATGGGCATTTCAGGTCAAATACATGCACTGTTAGCACTTAAACACATTTATGTGGCTACAGTACAATACAGACTGATTTATGCCAACAACTACAAACATTTGATCTCTGTCCTGAATTTGATCAGGACTATTCCAGATGGCAAAATAGCCTTGAACCCCACGTTACCTCTAGCACCTCTGTTTTAGTAAAGAGATGGAGGCAGATAAGCACATAGTGAGAGAAATAGCAAGTGAATGCCAGTGTTCAGTAGTAGCAGGGTCATTAACATAGTACCAATATCCTCATAAATTCTGAAAGAGTCCCCTTCCTGATTGTGAACCATGCTCAGTCGAGTTAGGACCATTTCTCATGACACAGGTTATCCTGTGCCATTGAGTGCCAGCCTCGGTCTGTACTTGTCTTACCATGGGGTAACAGTTGCTCTTGGATCCCTGTGGACAACATGGCATCATACCATCCATAAGACAAAGGTGACTTGTGTCTCACCAGTGCCTTTCCTTAGTCTCAGCCATGTAGTCCCTGTCTTTGATACCCTTGGTCTTTATCTTTTTCATAACAGGAATCCTCAGACAAGAAGAGGATCCTTTCCAGTCACCCTTAACAAATCATCTCTGGGGAGTAACAACTACTCATTTATTAGAACCAGTTGATCCTAAAAATGGTTTATTTTAAATACCAAAAAAACCGCATCCTTTATAACTCCCCAAGATGTAGAACAGTCTCAGATGAATAGGGATTAAGCTGTAGAAGTCATTTCTACACCAGAAAACTTACCAACTTAACTAATAGCCACAGGGTTGGGCAAAATAAATATTCCTATAGGATGTTTCAAGAAACTGTCATGAGAAATACACCCACAATAATAATTGTTGTTCCGTTTCTTAAAACTAACACTTGGCTTACACATGTGTTCGTTAGAAATTCAGCTGCTCACAGTATCTGTCACCCAGGTCCTCTGCTTTGGTCCTATCAGAGGATATCAGGCTTTCTGTTGCAAGAAGAGGCTTTGTTCTCACCTGACTTTTAACTCTCAGTACACCACTCTTACTTTGGCGGGGAGGGGGAGGGGAGGGGGGGACGGGGGGGGGGGGACTGTTAATGCAAAGAGCAGCTTAAGCCATCCTACTTAGGCTGTCGTCATACCTGCCCCAGGGGTGGAAATAGGCACTGGCTAAAGGCTCAACTTCTCAGTATGCAGCTTAACAGTGGAAGAAGGGTTGTTATTTACTGAGACCCTTAATCATAGGCTCTCATATTACTTGTTTTTAACTTGTGGGAAACTTCCACATCCTCATTTAAATTTTTTTATTTTTTATTTTTTGGTTTTTGAGGTAGGGTCTCACTGTAGCCCAGGCTGACCTGGAATTCACTATGGAGTCTCAGGGTGGCCTCAAACTCTCGGGTGATCCTCCTACCTCTGCCTCCTGAGTGTTGGGATTAAAGGCGTGCGCCACCACACCTGGCCACATCCTCGTTTTTTTTTTTAAATTTTTTTTTGTTGTTCATTTTTATTTATTGAGAGTGACAGAGAGAGAGAGAGAGGTAGAGAGAGAGAGAGAGAATGGGCACGCCAGGGCTTCTAGCCACTGCAAACGAACTCCAGATGCGTGCGCCCCCTTGTGCATCTGGCTAACATGGGTCCTGGGGAATCGAGCCTCGAACCGGGGTCCTTAGGCTTCACAGGCAAGTGCTTAACCGCTAAGCCATCTCTCCAGCCCCACATCCTCGTTTTTAAAAATTTGTATTTATTAATTATGGACACACTTAATGTGGATACATTATGTGTTGGTACCATCCTTCCCTTTGTCCCTGCCCCCATTCCACTGGAGGCCCTCTTCAGGGGGGTTGGAGCTATTCCGCATGGGTAGTTTATGCATTGTGGGAGCAGCAGATGGCACAGGCAACCGAACGAATGAGAATCCTAGTTGTGTAAAGCAGATTGTGGTAAAGGCTGGTATATAGGGGACTAGTGCCACTGTGTACTGAATTATAGACAGATTTGCATTTGGACCCAGGATTCCTGCTACTTCACACAACTGCAGCCGCTGGATTGGGCTCCAGCTTAACCTACTGGTGTCTGAGGATATGGTTCTCCTCTGGGATGTCATCATGTTTTCATTCTCTCTCTTCTTCCTTTCTTTCATTCTTTTTCCACTATTCTTTCATTTCTTTCCTTCCTACCTTTCTACCTGTGCATCTCTTCTTTTCTCTTTGGAATTATTTCCTCTCCTCTCCCCTCCTCTTTTTCTCCTCCTTTCTTCTCTTCTTTCCCCTCCTCTCTTCTCTTCTCCTTTCCCAGGCCTTGAATTTTCTATATAGTTCAGAGTGGCTTCAAGATCAGTTTCCAAGTACATGGACTTTAGGTATATACCATAGCACACAGCCTTGGCTTTTACCCATCAGCCTTAACAACAGACTCATCTCTGATATACAAGCTGGTGCTGGGATTCCTCCACATTGAACAGAAGAGTTGCCTATGTTATATACAAGGTGATTCTATGATTCCTTCCACAGCCACATTGAACTGAGGACTTCCCTCATGTTACACAAAATGGTGTGGAATTCCTACACAACCACATATAACCAGGACTCACCTATATAGCTCAAGCTGGGGCTGGCATTCCTTCCACAACCACATTTAACTGAAGACTTCCCTTGTGTTACACAATCAGATGCTGGAATTCCTCCACAACCACATTTCATCTGCTACATTGCGCAGCTTCTTTTGAAATTCAGTCTTTCTCTTGCCCTCCATTCACACCTGTGATCCTTCAAATGGCTTCTCAGAGCTCCAAGGTTAAGATGTTTCTCAGACTCTTGTGCTGCTTCTGAAATTCTGACCTTTGAGTTTCTTTCTTGGGTAGACAATGGAAAACAGAGATGACGATGACTTTTATTTAGAGAGGTTTTTTGTTTGTTTGTTTTCTGTTCCTCTAAATGAAATGTAACTTCTATGAATTCAGTGTCATTGTTCACTAAGGAAATTTAGTTTGAAAGACTGCATTCCCACATTAAGTATAACTCAGCTTTCATGTGTGAAAATGGGTTTAAATCAAGCCCTCTCATATTCTTAGAACTTTGTTATTCCAACGTTGAGCAGAAATAATTATTTCTACCAATCCCCATCTGCTGTGTTGCTGAAACTTGTACAGGGACAAAAGATTAAATTGGTCAAGACACTGGTAGAAATAGCTTCAGGGGAATTTAGACTGTGTTTGCCCTGTGGGGTATCTGAAGCTAAGGTGTGCAGCAGGTGAGGTTCAGATGAAACCCTCTTCCTAGGAATTGCCGTGTGGAGGCAGTCTCCCCACCTGTGTAGGTCATGGATTTCTAGCCCTTGCTCCCCTAGTGAGTCAGGCCTTAGTGCTCAGTGAACCACCTCACCTTCTCGCCTCTTGGAGATCGCGTGCATCCTATTGCTTCCTTGAAAGGGAAAAGGTATCTGGGGCTAAGGAAACCACTCTCTGAGCTCTGCTATGCCTTTGACAAGCTGAGTTTGACCAGGGAACTTCTACCTAGCCCCTGGGATTCAGCCTTTGTCAGGGTCTATTTGAAGGACTGTGCCTGGTCTATCAGATCCCCCAAGAATTGATTCCCATCCTCTCTCATGACACCACTGCTTCATTCTCACAACGACTTCCTCTGAGACTAGAGATAAATCTGTAAGCATTAACTCCTAACTTTCCTCCCTTCTCTGTGTACACAAAGACAGCTTTTACATATATATTACAAGAACACGTGTTGTTGGGAAAAGTGACTCTGAACCGAGTTTTAGCCTTGTATTGTTTTGTTAGCTAGAATATTTCTAGATGTCATCACAAGTACTTTTTGTGCACCATGAAAATTTGTTGATATTTTATGTGTGTTTATATGTGTATAGGAGAGACAGTTCAATAAATGAACGTTATTAATTTGCATTTGAGCATGTGTGTGTGTGAATGTTATGTGTCTGTGGATGCACATTTTTATGAATAGTCTGGCTCAGTACAGCAGCTTTTTCTGCGCACGCGTGTGTGTGTGAATGTTATGTGCCTATGGATGCACATGTTTATGAATAGTCTGTCTCACTTCAACAGCTTTTTCTCTATGCGTGCATATGTGTGTGTGTGTGTGTGTGAATGTTATATGCCTATGGATGCACATGTTTATGAATAGTCTGTCTCACTTCAACAGCTTTTTCTCTATGCGTGCGTGTGTGTGTGTGTGTGTGTGTGAATGTTATATGCCTATGGATGCACATGTTTATGAATATTATGTTTGCATGAATGATTGTGGAGGCCATAGGTCACAATTGGGTGTCTTTCTAAATTACCATCCAACTTGCTCCTTCAGATAGGTTTTCTAACATGCTGTTCACTAGTTAATCTAGGCTTGCTGGCCAGATGCACAAGCGGGAGAGAGAGAGAGAAAAGGAGGAAGAGGAGGAGGAAGAAGAGAGAGTGGGTATGCCAGGGCCTCTAGCCCTGCAAATGAACTCCAGACACATGTTTCCCCTTGTATATCTGGCATACGTGGGTTCTAGGGAAACAAACCTAGTTTCTTTGTCTTTTCATGCAAGCACCTTAACTGCTAAACCATGTCTCCAACCCTTTTCTGGATATTCTGAGAATCATCGCTCTTCTTTTTAGTGACAGATGTCAAGATATCTCTTCAGGGGCTGGAGAGATGGCTTAGTGGTGAAGGCACTTGCCTGAAAAGCCAAAGGACCCAGGTTATATTCCCCAAGACCCATGTAAGCCAGATGCACAAGGTGACACATGTATTTGGAGTTTGTTTGCAGTGGCTAGACCCCATTGTGTCCATTCATTTTTCTCTCTCTAATAAATAAATGAAAAATATTTTTTAAAGATAGCTCTTCACAGAGATAATGTTTTGGTGACAAGGAAGGACTTGGAAACTATGCTTATTGTGTTCCTAGATCAATAGCTTGGACATATTGGAAACAATGTGACCAATGGTTCAAGGGTCTTTTCAACAGTACCCTTGGGTAGCCCTGTCCATAGTCTGCTTTGTTCTAACCCCATCAATGATGGAATTAAGCATCGGAAGAACCAGAAAATAGACACTAGGAAACATGATGTGTACAACTTGGGGAATGTGATGGCCAAAGCAGTGGGTGAGAAAAGTAAAAAGGGCTGGGACATAGAAAGCCAAGATAACACAGGCATGGGAAGCACATGTACCACAAGCTTTGAAGTGGGCTTCACCTGAGGGCAACTGCAACATGGCTCTCAAGATCATCACATAGGAGACACTGATGACAATTAAATCAAGGCCAACCACAGAGAAGGCCACAAAGAGTCAAAACTCATGGTTGACTCTGGTGTCAGAGAGCATACCAACTTCAGCCCAGCCAGATGATCACATTAAGACTGGGGAATGACATTATTGATCCTGGAGATCATGAAACAGAATGGGTCTACTGAGACAAATTCTCTCATCATCACAACTGCCCCCAGTTTGGTCATTACAAATGTGGTCAGACTACTGCAGTGACAGAGCAGGAAACAGACAGCTAAATAGCAGTCCAAGGCCATAGCCATGAGCACTCCTTACCCAACATAAGAAATGGTATGAGTGAAGTAGAGCAGAGTAAGGCAATATTGGTACTCGATTGCATGATATCCTAATTTTGCTAATTTGAGACGTCTCCTTTTTTTTTTTTTTTATCATATTGTCAATGGTTTGATCAATCTTGTTTACTTTTTCGAAGAACCAGCTCTTTGTTTCATCAATTTTTAAATTGTTCTCTTAGTTTCCAATTCACTAATTTCTGTTCTGATCTTAAATAGTTTCTTTCCATATGGAGCTCTTAGGGTTGAAGGCATGCTTTATGCCCTAGTATATGATCTATTTTGGAGGTTTCATGGGTTTCTGAGAAGAATGTGTACTCTGTAGAAATGGATAGACTCAAGTTAGGTCTAGCTGATCTATCATGTTGTTAAGCTTTATTCCTTCCCTGTTGATTTTCTGTTTGGATTATCCATTGATGATAGTATGGAATTAAAGTTCCCTAAAGGACGGTATTGGATTTATTTCTGGTTTGTTGTTAAGTAGGTTTTGTTTTATAAGCAGTAGTGCACCTGTGTTTGATGCATGTAGATGTATGATTATTAGGACCTCCTGTTGGATTGTTCCCTTTAGAATAAAAAGTGGCCTTCTAGGGCTGGAGATGCGGCTTAGCAGTTAAGCTCTGGCCTGTGAAGCCAAAGGACACTGGTTCGAGGCTCGACTCCTCAGGACCCATGTTAGCCAGATGTACAAGGGGGCGCGCGTGTCTGGAGTTTGTTTGCAGAGGCTGGAGGCCCTGGCATGCCCATTCTCTCTCTGTCTATCACTCTTCTTTATCTCTTTCTCTCTGTGTGCTTGCAAATAAAATAAAATTTAAAAAAAGTGGCCTTCTTTTGGTTTGAAGTCCATTTATCAGATCTTAATATAGCCACACCCACTTATTTCTTATTTCCATTTGCTTAGAAAATTAGTCCTTAGTGGCGAGGTGGGTTTCTTGAACACAACAGATAGAAGGGTCCATTTTTTTGTTCCACCCTGTTAATTTGTGTCTTTGGATGGGTAAGTTAAGACCATTAATATTCAGCATTATAACCGTGATGTTTGATTTATTCCCTGCCGTATTGGAGGATTTATGGAGTTTGGTGCTTTTCTGGGCTTTGCATATTTTTGAACCTGCTCTAGTTTTGATTATTGTGATCTTTCTATCATAAGATTTTGAGGTTGGTTGTTGGACTCTTGTGTGTGGAATATTCTCTGTAGTATTCTTGGTAGGTTTGGTTTTGTGTTCATATATTCATTGAGCTGGCTTTTATCATGGAAAGTTTTCCTTTAACCATCTGTTATGAGGGATTCCTTCCCTGGGTGCAGTAGTTTGGATTGGAAGCTATAAATTTTTAGATTTTGAAGTATTAGTTCTAGGCCTTTCTGCATTTCACAGTTTCCATTAAGAAATCTGAGGCAACTTTGATGGGATAGTCCTTGTATGTAATGTGTTGTTTCTCTCTTGCTGCTTTGAGCACTCTGCCTTTGTTGTCATTATTTAGAGCATTAACAATGATGTGCCTTGGGGAGTTTCTTCTGTGGTCTAGTCTGTTTGGAGTTCTGTGAGCTTCTGTGTCTGGATAGGTCTCTCTTTTGAGAGGGTGAGAGAGTTTTCTTGTCGAGTATGTTATTAATGCTTTTGGCCTGAATTTTTTCCCTTTCTGGTATACCCATCAAACAGATATTTGGTCATTTTAGGGTATCCCACAATTCCCTCATGTTCTGTTCACATGATTTTTTTTAAAGTTATCAACTTTTTGGACTCCTGAGCTATTTCTCCTGTCTTGTCTTCCAGATCTGTTGTTCTGTCTTCCACATGATTAACTCTGTTAGTGAGTGATTCTAGCAAGGCATTTACAAGCTCGGTTTGATTTGTATTTTCTATTGCCTTTCTTTATTTAGTAACCATTCCTTTGTTGAATTCTAATTTTAGGTCATGGTTTGTTTCTCATGATGTTTTTTGGAATTCAGTCTTGCATTTAATTATTAAGCTTAATCAACCTGGTTATTGAGATCCTTTATTTTTTGATTCACCTTCAATTCATTTATCTCATTTTTGAGGTTTGTCTGATTTTCTTCAGTTAAGTTAAGCCAAGTGACAAAAGATGAGTGCTTTAAGACATGATTCTACTTAATTTCATTTATTCAATTGTTGGTTTTTTTATGATTTGTGTCTAGTTAAGTGATTTTATTGGCCACAACAAATAAACTTATTGTGCTTTTATTTGAGAATTCAATTTCGGTTGTCCCCTCTATGTTTTAATTGGAACTAGGCAGCCTGGGTGCAGATATCTCAGTTTGTTGTCTTGTATGTGTGTGTATGTGTTTCTTTTGGGTTAGGGGTATACCCATTTCAGGGTAAAGTCTTTTTGTCTTAAGGAGAAAGCAAGTATTTGACCTTGTAGGATCTTTAGTGAGTATTCAATTTTGGATTTGACCCAGATTGGAGTTTTATTGCATGGTATTCATAGATATGCAGGTTGTGGAGGTTACACATATTCCTGTATCTCTGGGCCAAGGATCAGGCTGGAGTATAGGTCAGTGAACTGGCAGTGATTGGATGCACAGGCCTCAGAGACTCTGAGCCCCTCACCAAGTGGGTTACATGCATCTCTCCCTTCTTAAGTTTCATTGTCATACTCACATTGGCTTCCTTTTATTAAATACTAAAGTTGAAGTTGTTAAGCCTTAACTTTTGTCTCTCCACTGTGTACATGAATGTACACAGAGGGGATTTTAATGCATCTGCAAACAGGTATGTGATGATTCTCTGAATGTGAACAAAGTTTTCACACATTGTTTTGTTAAATACAGGTGTGTATTCACAACTGAAAGATTATTTGCAATTTGAAAACATGTTGGTAGTTCATGTCTGATGTGTTTATAAATGTGTATATAGGAGTGGATTTGAATGTGTGTGAATATTATATATATATATATGTAAATGTATGAGTAATTGTTTTACTGTCACATAATTAGAGTGATGCCATCATTTCCTGAATTAATGATTATCGATTCCACATGCTTTGTGCCACATGAGTGGGCCTAGCTCCACCTTGATGATGTGAAATGTCATATCAGTGCACATATAACACCAAGTGTGCCAGCATTAGTTGGCACTTTAGTATACACTGTGGTTCCAAGGCATTCCTGTTGAGTTTATTTATTTATTTTTTTTTTTCAGAGAGAGAGAGAGAGAGAGAGAGGGAGAGAGAGAGAAAATTGGTATACCAGGGTCTAAGCCACTGATATTGAACTCTGGATTCTTGTGCCACCTAGTGGGCATGTGTGACTTTTCACCAGCCTCACCTTTGTGTTTTTGGATTACTTGGGATCTGGAGAGTCGAACATGGGACCTTGGGTTTCACAGGCAAGTGTCTTAACCACTAAACCATCTCTCCAGACACAATTATGAGTTTTTGATCATACAGAGAAGAAAAGAGGTTCTGTTGAAAACCGTCCATAGACATTTATGAACTGTTCTTAGGCTAGACGATTATCAAAATATTACTGAGTATGCTGACATGAGAATCTTGAGACATTTTACTATTTATGTGTGGAAATCTTGTCCACATGTTTAGCCTAACAGTCTGTGAGGTATTGAAATTGCCTGGAATTTGTCACAGCTCCAAGCCACTAGTTTTTTCTCTGAATAACTACAACATCCTCTATTTCTAGGTCTTTTATTCATCCTATATTCTTCCATAGTATTCATTCCTTATGTTCATGTACACAAATAGTTGTATATGTATTATATTATGTGTTATAAGTATTATAATAGGCATATATTATATATGCTACATAATAAGTTGTATACACATATATTTTTAAGTTTTCTCCTGAATTTATTTGTATACTCTCATTTTATTTTTATTTTTTAAATTGTTTGTTTAAGAAAGAGAGAGGGAGAAACAGAGAGAAGGGGAGGAATAGGCAGATAGAGAGAGAATGGGCACACCAGGGCTGCTATCCACTGCAGATGAACTCCAGATGCATATGCCACCCTGTGCATCTGGCTTATGTGGGTCCTGGGGAACTGAACCTGGGTCCTTATGCTTTGCAGGCAAGTGTCTTAATTGCTAAGCCATCTCTCCAGTTGCCATTATTTTAATTTTTATTTACTTACTATGTTTAATATATGAACATACTGTAATTTGGTCATGTTTCCTCACATTTCCTCTTTTGTTCGCTCTCCACACTTTCACCCCAACCACTGAGGACCCTCCTCTTTCAAGGTAGTCCTTCCTGTGTTTTGTTGTCTCATTCCTTTTACCTCATATGGGCTCAGGACATTGAAGGTCATGTGGGGATATTGGTAAAGTCTCACTCTTATAGCCCCCAATATTAAGCACACTCAAATAAATGACAATGCATATATAAAGAGTATATATCATGTGCCTACATCTATACTGAAAGCACAAGTGGATGTTTTTGAGGGAGGAAGGATAGCAGTATGAGAGAGAGAATGGGCACCATGGCAGAGAATGGAGGTAAATATGAGCAATGCATAATGATATCTGTGTGTGAAGCTGTTGTAATGAAACACATTGATTTTAAATGTTTAATGTTTAATTTTTTGTTTATTTTTATTTTTTATTTGAGAGCAACAGACAGAGAAAGAGACAGAGAGACAGAGAGTGCACCAGGGACTCCAGGTACTGCAAACAAACTCCAGATGCATGCGCCCTTGTGCATCTGGCTAACGTGGGTCCTGGGGAATCAAGCCTAGAACTGGGATCCTTAGGATTCACAGGCAAGTGCTTAACTGCTAAACCATCTCTCCAGCCCCTAAATATTTTATTTTTATTTATTTATTTGACTGAGAAAAACGGAGAGAGAAAGAGGGAGAAAATGAATGGGTATGCCAGGGCCTCCAGCCAAGGCAAACAAACTCCAGATGTGTGCAGCCCCTTGTGCATCTGGCTAACATGGGTCCTGGGGAATTGAACCTGGATCTTTTTGCTTTGCAGGAAAATGCCTTAACCACTAAGCCATCTCTCCAGTCCAAAATCATTTTGTATGTTGACATGAATATTTCATTAGAAATTATTTTAATTATAATATATTTACCTCATTGGATAAAAGTATATTGTCAAACCCTGTCCTTAAAACTATTCTTAAAACTACAGTAGGGGAGAGGGAGATGGATTGGGTAAAGTGTTCGCCATTTAAGCATGATCACCTAAATTTGAGCCCCAGCACCTGTGTAAAATATCTGGCATAGCACCATGCTTCTGTAATCCTAGCTCTGGAGAAGTAGAGAATCCCAGGATTTGTTGACCAGCAAGCCTAGCCTAACTAGTGAACAGCATGTTAGAAAACATATCTGAAGGAGCAAGTAGGACAGTAACTCTAGAAAGACACCCAAGTGTGACCTATGGCTTCCGCAACCATGCATGCACACATAATATTCATAAAAATGTGCATCCACAGACACATAACATTCACACACACACATGCTCAAATGCAAATTAATAACTTTCATTTATTGAACTGTCTCTCCTATACACATATAAACACACATAAAATATCAACAAATTTTCATGGTGCACAAAAAGTACTTGTGATGACATCTAGAAATATTCTAGCTAACAAAACAATACAAGGCTAAAACTCAGTTCAGAGTCACTTTTCCCAACAACACGTGTTCTTGTAATATATATGTAAAAGCTGTCTTTGTGTACACAGAGAAGGGAGGAAAGTTAGGAGTTAATGCTTACAGATTTATCTCTAGCCTCAGAGGAAGTCGTTGTGAGAACGAAGCAGTGGTGTCATGAGAGAGGATGGGAATCAATTCTTGGGGGATCTGATAGACCAGGCACAGTCCTTCAAATAGACCCTGACAAAGGCTGAATCCCAGGGGCTAGGTAGAAGTTCCCTGGTCAAACTCAGCTTGTCAAAAGCATAGCAGAGCTCAGAGAGTGGTTTCCTTAGCCCCAGATACCTTTTCCCTTTCAAGGAAGCAATAGGATGCACGCGATCTCCAAGAGGCGAGAAGGTGAGGTGGTTCACTGAGCACTAAGCCTGACTCACTAGGGGAGCAAGGGCTAGAAATCCATGACCTACACAGGTGGGGAGACTGCCTCCACACGGCAATTCCTAGGAAGAGGGTTTCATCTGAACTTCACCTGCTGCACACCTTAGCTTCAGATACCCCACAGGGCAAACACAGTCTAAATTCCCCTGAAGCTATTTCTACCAGTGTCTTGACCAATTTAATCTTTTGTCCCTTTACAAGTTTCAGCAACACAGCAGATGGGGATTGGTAGAAATGATTATTTCTGCTCAACGTTGGAATAACAAAGTTCTAAGAATATGAGAGGGCTTGATTTAAACCCATTTTCACACATGAAAGCTGAGTTATACTTAATGTGGGAATACAGTCTTTCAAACTAAATTTCCTTAGTGAACAATGACACTGAATTCATAGAAGTTACATTTCATTTAGAGGAACAGAAAACAAACAAACATAAAACCTCTCTAAATAAAAGTCATCGTCATCTCTGTTTTCCATTGTCTACCCAAGAAAGAAACTCAAAGGTCAGAATTTCAGAAGCAGCACAAGAGTCTGAGAAACATCTTAACCTTGGAGCTCTGAGAAGCCATTTGAAGGATCACAGGTGTGAATGGAGGGCAAGAGAAAGACTGGATTTCAAAAGAAGCTGTGCAATGTAGTAGATGAAATGTGGTTGTGGAGGAATTCCAGCACCTGATTGTGTAACACAAGGGAAGTCTTCAGTTAAATGTGGTTGTGGAAGGAATGCCAGCCCCATCTTGAGCTATATAGGTGAGTCCTGGTTAAATGAGGTTGTATAGGAATTCCACACCAGTTTGTGTAACATGAGGGAAGTCCTCAGTTCAATGTGGCTGTGGAAGGAATCATAGAACCACCTTGTATAGTAACATAGGTAACTCTTCTATTCAATGTGGAGGAATCCCAGCATCAGCTTGAACTATATAGGTGAGTCTTCATTAAATGTGTTTGTGGAGGAATTCCAGCACCAGCTTGTGTAACATGAGGGAAGTCCTCAGTTAAATGTGGTTGTGGATGGAATCGTAGAAGAGTATTATTGTGGCTATATTTCTCATGACAGTTTCGTGAAACATCCTATAGATATATTTATTTTGCCCAAACCTGCGGTTATTAAGTAGTTAAGTTGGTAGGTTTTCTGCTGTAGAAATGACTTCTAGAGATTAATCCCTATTCATGTGAGACTGTTCTACATCTTGGGAAGTTATAAAGGTGAGGCTTTTGGGGTATTTAAAATAAACCATTTTTAGGATCCCTCTGTTCTCATAAATGAGTAGTTGTTACTCCCCAGAGATGATTTTTAAGGGTGACTGGAAAGGATCCTCTTCTTGTCTGAGGCTTCCTGTTATGAAAAAGGTAAAGACCAAGGGTATCAAAGACTGGGACTACATGGCTGAGACTAAGGTAAGGCACTGGTGAGACACAAGTCACCTTTGTCTTATGGATGGTATGATGCCATGTTGTCCACAGGGAGCCAGAAGCAACTGTTACCCCATGGTAAGACAAGTACAGACCGAGGCTGGCACTCAATGGCACAGGATAACCTGTGTCATGAGAAATGGTCCTAACTCGACTGAGCATGGTTCATAGTCAGGGGAGGGGACTCTTTCAGAATTTATGGGGTTGTTGGTAATATGTTAATGAAGCTGCTGCTACTGAACACTGACATTCTCTTGCTATTTCTCTCACTATAAGCTTATCTGCCTTCATTTCTTTACCAAAACAGAGGTGCTGGAGATAATGTGGTTTTCAAGGTTATTTCAATGAAAAATTTGCCCACACAGTGAAAAATACTCATCTTCCACACTTATCAGGAAATTATTCCTGAACTCTAATCTAAGAGAAGCCACACACTAAAAGTAGTATATTCAATTATGGGTGGAGAAATGGTCCATTATTTTATTCAGACTGAAGCCCTCATGGTAACTTTCCTGAAGTTAAGGGTAATTAGACACTTCTTAATAAAGTGCTGGGTTCTTTTGCCCATATGCCTTTTTCTACAGATATACTGCCCAAATGGCTGAGCACAGGGACCTATTTGAAAGGCAGGTTCAACATTCAAAAACATATTCATTTTTTTCTTTGGGAAGTAATTGCACTTGAATGTGAGGCATTCTTGCTCCTTTTTTGTTTGTTTGTTTGTTTTTTCAAGATTGGGTCACACTCTAGCCCAGGCTGACCTGGAATTCACTATGGAGTCTCAGGGTGGCCTCGAACTCATGTGATCCTCCTACCTCTGCAGCCTGATGCTGGGATTAAAGGCATGTGCCACCACGCCCAGCTTCTTACTCCATTTTGAATGTCACAATTAAGAAGAAAATAACAAGAAACAGCATTTTATGATGAAGTACTTTGTTAATTGTAAAGGATGATTATTATATAACTTATTAAATACTGTTGTGATATGCGATAATGTAGAAGTGCTAACAGCCTTTACTTTGTCTGTCATCGTCTGCAGAAGGTAGATTATTTTCACTTCAGAGACAATATTACCCGTGTCCTCATGCGGCCTTCACAGGACAACTCTTCTCATCCTGTGTTCTTCGTCTTGCTTGGAATCCCAGCCTGGGAGAAGTACCACTTTTGGATCGCCTTCCCATTCTGTGTCATGTATATGATGGCGGTAGTTGGAAACATCACCATCCTACATATAATCCGAATTGACCACACCCTGCATGAGCCCATGTACCTCTTCCTGGCGATGCTGGCTACCACTGATGTTGTTCTTTCCTCCTCCACCCAGCCTAAAATGCTGGCCATACTCTGGTTTCATGCTCATGAGATCGAGTATCATGCCTGCCTCATCCAGGTCTTCTTCATCCACACCTTTTCATCTGTGGAGTCTGGGGTGCTCATGACTATGGCCTTGGACCGCTATGTGGCCATCTGCTCCCCCCTCCGACACTCCAGTATCCTGACCACCTCTGTAGTGATCAAACTGGGGGCAGCTGTGATGGTGAGAGGATTGGTGTTGGTAAGCCCCTTCTGCTTCATGATCTCCGGCATGCCCTTCTGCCCCAACAATGTCATTCCCCAGCTGTACTGCGAGCACATGGCTGTGCTCAAGTTGGTGTGTGCTGACACCAGAGTCAACCGTGTGTACGGGCTCTTCGTGGCCTTCTCTGTGGGGGGCTTAGATATAATTGTCATCAGTGCATCCTATGTGATGATCTTGAGAGCGGTGTTGCAGTTGCCGTCAGGTGAAGCCCGCTTCAAAGCTTTTGGTACTTGTGCTTCTCATATTGGTGTCATTTTGGCTTTATATATCCCAGCCCTCTTCACCTTCCTCACGCATCGGTTTGGCCATCAAGTTCCCCATGTTGTGCACATCATGTTTGCTAATGTCTATCTTCTTGTTCCTCCCATGCTCAACCCCATCATCTATGGAGTTAGAACCAAGCAGATCAGGGACAGGGTGATTCATGCGTGTAGTGGGAAAGACCCTTGAGCCAATGATCACAATCTTTCCAACATGAAAGGCTTTTGATCTATCTATTAAAAAAAAAAGTGACTGGCCCTTATGCATCACCCTAAGTCATCTCTGTGAGTATGTATCCCTGTAGTTGGCACCTACTCAGAAGAACAAGTATGATTTTCAGTGTATGTCTTGAGAGTACTGTGATGGGTCATACATATTTGGTTGATCTATTCCTTGTCAAAGGAAACAATATTGCTATGCATACAAATGAATATTTTAAATGAGTTAGATAATGATTTTGTGTGTGTGTTTGCATGTTAATCTGTATGGGGGTATGTGTGTACATGCACATTTGTGTGTGCATGTGTGTGGAGGCTAAAGGTTAGTGTTCAGTGTCTTCCTGAAATTGCTCCCCATCTTACTTGTGGGATAAGGTCTCTCACAGAACCAAGAGCTGACCAATTTGGCCAGTAAGCATTATGGATCCTCTTGTTCCCAGGTCCCTAGTGCTGGGGTTACAAGTGAGCTCTGCCATTCTTAACTTTTATGTCAGTGCTGCTGGTCAGAACCCAGGCTGCCCTGCTTGCTCAGCAAGTGCTGTACCCATGAACCGTCTCCCCAGCCCCGTGTGGTAATACCTTTAACTAGCAGCAGTTCTATATGTTGACACACTCTTGAAAACGATTGCAGATAGTTGAAATTATAGTTGAAACTGTGCATTTACACTCATGACCTCACAGTAGCTGTGAGTTTCCTGCATGTGATTGAGCCTGTCAATATTTCCTTGTGAATGGGGGAAGAGCTTATGATTTCTACCCTCCAAGAGTAGCTATAGCAGCTAACAGTTGATAGTAAAGGGGGAGTCTTACTCGGGAGGTGTAACACTCATAACTTTCATATATATATATATATATGTTTTTTATAAAATATAGATATATTATTTTTAATACACACACATATATATGTGTATATATATGTATATGTATATATATATATATATATATATATATATATATATATATATATATTTATCTCCATCCACCTGGATATCTCTGTATAGAAATAATTTTAAAATATGTAGGGTTGGAGAGGTGGCTTAGTGGTTAAGACACTTGCGTGTGATGCCCAAGGACCATGTTAGACTCCCCAGATCCCATGTAAGGCAGATGTACAAGGGGACCCATGCACAAGACCGCACATGTGTACATGGGGCCCTTGCTTTTTGAGTTTGATTACAGTGGCTGGAGGCAATGGCAAGCCAGTTCTTTCTCTTTCTCTTGCTCTCTCTCATATAGGAAAAGGCCAGTCTGTTGAGCTCGTCTCAGAAAAAAATTGCATAAAACAAACGGATAATGTTATTATTAATAAAAAATCCCAGAAAACTCTTCAGTAGTTGAAACCAGGCAAAGCAATGTGAAATTGAGTGTTGCGTGCTACTTTACTATAGTATTCACAGTATATGAAGGTGTGATAAATCAAGATGTAACTTTATAAACTAAGAAAACAAAAACGCTTGCATGTCTTAATGCCATTTATAAAAAAGAAGATCTGTATAGAGAAAAAGTGTTGAGAAATACAATTTTTTTACTTAGAGAGAGAGTGAGAAAGAGAGAGAGAGAGAGAGAGAGAGAGAGAGAGAGAGAGAGAGAGAGGAAGAAAGAAAGAAACAGGCCAAGAGAGAGAGGGAGGGAGAGATAACAGACTCCAGCTGCATGTGTCCCCTTGGGCACATGTGTGATGTTGTGTGCTTCTATCACTGTGTGTCTGGCTATGTGGAACATGGAGATTCCAACATGAATTCTTAGGCTTTGCAGGCAAGGGGGTGTCTTGACCACTAAACTATCTCTCCATCCTTGAGAAATATAAATTTTGATTATATGCTTTGTCTATCATTATTTCTTTTTCACTTGTTTAAAATACTTTCTTTCATTCCCTCTTGCCTCTAATTATTTTAATTGAGTCTGGGCAGAAGGCTGGATGGGTAAACCAGTTTCTGTAAACATGAGGACCTGAGTTCTGATCCCCAGTACCCACATCAAATACCTGGGAAGGTGGAGTATGCTGATCATCCCAGTGCTGGGGAGGCAGAGAATGGGAATCAGGGGCTCACTGGCTAGCTACTGTAGCCGAGTCACTATGCTCTATGTTCTAGGAGAGAACCTGTCTCAAATGCACTGAACACACCTATGCACATGCTCACATACCTGCACACATGCATACAGTTATATATGCATGTGACCATACGTACACACACCACACCCACACACATGTGAAAAATTAAAACTACACAAAATGTTTTAATTATACAATGTGAGATTTCAGCATGATGGTTTGAAAATTATCCTTAAGTGACAGAGCTTATAAGTTAGTATGAGGACAAAAGTTAATGAAACAGTTCATCACCCAAAACTAGAGTAATATAGTGAAACATCTGTGGAGACATAGGGCAAAAGAACAGATTAAAATGCACAAGGCTTGCAAAACTTGATGGAACTTGGTCTGCCAGATAACAATATCTTGAAATTCCTTGAAGTGAGTATTAAATACCTCTCCTTCTCTCTAGCTGCTTCTTAGTTTCTATAAAAGCAGATCATTATATTATAAAAATATTATTAAGCACAGCCAGAGTTCATTACCCCAGCACCCATATAAATACCCAGGTCTGGCCTTGAACATCTGTTCCTCCCATCCTGAGGGGAGCAGAGATCAGAATATTGCTGTGGCTTGTGAATCCAGCAAGCTCCAGAATCAGTCAGATTTTTTTTTTCTCAAGATACATGTGGATTAGTGATGGAAAGGGGCACCTGACGTTCCCCTCTCATTTCATATATGCAATGCTTACCCCGCACACCATAGATACACCATATGACACATATTGCACACATAGAAGAAAAAGTAAAAATAAGAAGAAACAAAAGAAATCAGAAATAGCTCCTATTACACAGTTAGCCATTTATCAATAGAATTGATGTAATTGATTGACAAAAATCATTTTCTAGAATGACTAAACATGTATATGATAAAAAATATTAAATTTCAACTTCTACCTAGATGTTAAAGCATTATTTATTTATTTTTTAAAAATCTTTTCTTAAAAAAGATTTATTTATATTTATTTATTATAATTATTTATTTATTTGAGAGCGACAGACACAGAGAGAAAGACAGATAGAGGGAGAGAGAGAGAATGGGCGCGCCAGGGCTTCCAGCCTCTGCAAACGAACTCCAGACGAACGTGGGACCTGGGGAACCGAGCCTTGAACTGGGGTCCTTAGGCTTCACAGGCAAGCGCTTAACCACTAAGCCATCTCTCCAGCCCTATATTTATTTATTATACACAGGGAGAGGGGTGGGAGGGAGGGAGGGAGAGAGAGAGTGAGAATGGGTGCACCAGGTTCTCTAGCCACTGCAAACGAACTCTAGACGCATGTGCATCTGGCTTATGTGGGACCTGGAGAATCAAACCTGGGTCCTTAGGCTTTGTAGGCAAGTACCTTAGCTGCTAAGCCATTTCTCTAGCCCTTAAATTTAAATTTTTTAAATATTGATTTTCAAGGACAGAGAGTGTGGGAGAGAGAGTGAGAGAAGTTGCACTAGAGCCTCAAGCCACTGCAAACAAACTCCAGATGCATGTGCCACTTCTTGTATCTGGCTTTATAGGGATACTGGGGAATTGAACCTGGGTCCTTAGCCTCTCCAGGCAAGTACCTTAACTGCTAAGCCATCTCTCCAGCTTTAAAGCAATACTTATATGAGGAAAACTATATGGCTAAAAACTATAGAAAAACTAGAAGTATAAAGTTTTAAAACAAAATTGAGCTATTCATTCCTCTCTGCATGGTTTATTCTACTTAAAATGGGTCCTGAATTAATATATCTTGTCACAAAGATGTAGATTCCCTCTTTTTGGACTGTGAACAATATCTAGTATTTGTAGGTATGAGTAGAGTTATGGGAAGGACTACTATGAGTAATGTTCAGTGAACATTGTGTTGAAGCACCTCTTTAAGACAGTAATCATATCACCTTTGTACATGTGCTCAGAAAAGAAATAATCAAATAGCACTAATATGGCTATTTTTAAAGTTGCTTTAATATTCTTATTTATTTATTTGACAAGATGAGGGGAGAATGGGCATAGCAGGGCCTCTAGCCATTGCAATTAACTCCAGACACATTCCCCACCTTGTGTATCTGGCTTACATTGGTACTGGTGAATCAAACCTGGGTCCTTAGGCTTGGTAGGAAAGTGTCTTTAACCACTAAGCAATCTGTCCCCCCTAATATGGTTAATTTTATAAGAACTTCCACATACTTTTCTATAATGGCTTTATTTTGTTGTTTATATTTACATTTAACTGCAACCTACATGTGTCTCCTTTTCTGCACTTCTCCATCAACACATATTTAGTATTTTTATTTATTTCATCTTAACTATGTAGTTATGGTACACACTTAGGTTCCTGAATGCCTTTATCCCTGACATAGGCATTTCAAGATAAATGTCCCTTGAATTCATGTATTAGCTGTATACTGTCATTTGGATAGGCTATGATTTAATTTTCATATAGATCAAAAGAGTTATTAATTCATTTCTTTATGATTTGACAGCTAGTTACTTAGAAGTATATTGTTTAAAGTTCAAATTTTTATTGATGACTGTTTCAATTCCAGTTTACTCAGAAACATTTAAACATTAGTTAAGTCTTGCTGTTTATTCATTCTATCTAATCATTCTAATCTATCATATAGAACACCTCACATAGGAAAGGCTTGTGAATTATCTATGTGTATTGAATATATACCATTTTTGGTAAATAATATTTTCAGCACAGATTAATCATGCTCAAAATGCTTCATATGGGCTGGATGAATGGCTTATGGATTAAGACATTTGCCTGCAAAGCCAAAGGATCTAATTTGATGCCCTAGGACCCACATTAGCCAGATGCACAGGGGTACACTCTTCTGGACTTCGTTTACAGTGGCTGGAGGCCCTGGTGCACCCATTCTCTCTCTCTCCTTCTTTATCTTTCAAATAAATAAATAAATATTAAAAAGGCTGAATATGATCTTTGAAGTATGACGACCTGCTGATTAGAAAAATACAAGACAAGTTATATGCTGACTGTGGTGATTGTGCCTAGCTTTCCAATTATTCCTAAAAATATTAACTCTAACAGTTTTGTTATGTTCATCAGAAATCTTGAAAAAATATGATTATGTTAGAGCTTCTAACTACCATGAATGGCATGCTATGAAACTTAAAGGTCCTCTATGGGAAAAGGCAAGTAAAGTCTTTAGTCACAGATCACATGACTCTACAACTCAGGGTCCTTTCCTTTTTTCCTCCCTTTCTCTCCTTCCATCCTCTCTCTTTCTTAGAATTGAGCCTAGAGTTTCACATACTCTATAATCAACATGGACCAAATCTACTTCATTTTTATATTGCTATTTTTTCATATATGTACATAATGTATTTTTCACTTTTTGTTTCTTTTTAAAAATTATTTATTTATGAGAGAGAGAGATAAAGAGGCAGTGAGTGAGAAAGAGAATGGGCACACTAGGGCCTTCAGTCAGTGAAAATGAAGTCCAGATGTACGCACCCCCTTGTGTGCATGTGCAACATCTTGCGCTTGCGTCACTGTATGTCTGGCTTACATGGGACCTAGAGATTCAAACATAGGTTTTTAGGCTTGGCAGGCAAGTGCCTTAATCACTGGCCCATCTTCCCAGCCCATCTTTTTTTTGTTTTTGAGGTAGAGTCTTGCTCTAGCCCAGGCTGACCTAGAATTCATTATATAGACCAAGGATGGCCTTGAAATCATAGCAGTCCTCCTACCTTTGCCTTCTAAGTGCTGAGATTAAAGGCATGTACCACACAAAATATTTTGAATGAAAGAAAGGAGAAAGAGAACAGAGAAGGAAATTTGCTAAGCTATTTTGTGCATGACCCTCACCCATTTTGAGTCCTCCGGCAGATGACATTGCCTCCCATGGAGATCCATTCACTGAGCCCCAGCTCCTCAGCACTTACTCTGCCTTGTCCCCTTCATGGTGGCCCTGTCTCTGTATCTCAGCTTTGTCTGTCCTTCTCTCTGGCCTCCAGTGCTTGACCAGCATTGCTTTAGAAACCTTATTTCCATTTCTACAATGAACAAGAAGAATTTTAGATTAATTAAGTAAAATAAAAAAAAAACAAACTTTGAGTTTATTTTAACTGGAAGGGAGGCAGAGCTATAAGATGAACTGGCTGAATGTTCAGTGGGGATAAATTTCTGGTTAAAAAAAAAAAAAAGAAAAGAAAAAATCAGAGCCGGGGGTCTTGGCACATGCCTTTGATACCAGTACTTGGGAGGCAGAGTAGGAGGATTGCCATAAGTTTGAGGCCACCCTGAGACTCCATAGTGAATTCCAGGTCTGCCTGAGCTAGAGCGAGACCCAACCTCAAAATACCAAAATAAATAAATAAGTAAAATAAAAAATTCAAAAAAATCAGAGCATTAGATTAGGAGAGATTGCTCAGTGGTTAAGCTGCTTGCCTAGAAAGCCTAAGGGCACTGGTACCCACATAAAGCCACATGCACAGAGTGGCAGCAGGCGGGCGCCCTGGCGCGTCCCTTCTCTCTCTCCTTCTCTTTCTCTCTCACCCTCTCTTTTCTTGCAAATAAACAAACAAACTGTTTTTAAAAAACAAGAGTATTGGAAAAGGACTGGTATGAAATAATGGAAAATTACATGATCCTCACTTCTGAAGGACTGATATTTGTACAAAGCTCTAAATCTTTATGCCATTCAATAACCTTTCAGTGCTGTTGCAGTGACTTTTGTGTTGCTGGGACAAACACCTAACTAGAAGTAGTTTATGGGAAGGAAGGGTTTATTTTAGGATCACAGAATCAAGGGAAACACCATCAATGGTGGAAAAAGATGGCTCTAGTTCATAGATCCATAGTAAAGAGCAGTCAGCAAACATGAATAGCCGGAGTTCCAACTTGGCTCTCTACACACCCAGTAGAGGTGATCTATAAGATCCTCTCTTAGTAATATATTCTTCAGCTGGCTGCTGGAGACTTATGTAGGAAGCTTAATCTTAATCAAAACTCTATGAGGCTTTGGGGGGACACACATTCATGTTCAAACCACTAAAAATGTCGCTGAAATACTCATGCTGTTTTAAGAGTTTTCTATGGTGCTCATTTGTTCCAGTGCATGAACTTTGAAAACTCAAACCTGACACCTTTGCATTACAAGAACTGCCCACCCTTTCTCACTGTACCTCAGTCATCCATTACTTTGGTACCAGAAAAAGCAGAATGAACTGGGAAACTTTAATAACATTTTGGGAAAAAATAGCCTATCTACTGAAGGAATTGTAGAACCTATCCAACTTCAGTCGTGGTTGAAGGGGTTAGATCCAGGTGACAGAAATGTAGTTGGTGGTGAGTGGAATTTACACACACACACACACACACACACACACACACACACACACAGATTGAAATGAAAGAATTCCCCCATGTCTCGGGGTTATGTTAGTTATTTTCTTCTTTGTTGTGATCAAATTCCAGAAAAGAAGCTATTTAAATAAGGAAGGCTTTATTTTGGCTTTCAGTTCCATAGGATGTAGTCTACCATGGTAGGAAAGGCATAGTAGCAAGAACAGGAGGTGGTGGATCAGATTTCCTATCACAGTTGAAGTGATGAATAATGATGCTCAGTTTACTTTCTACTTCTTTTTTTTTTCAAATTTTTATTAGCATTTTCCATGATTACAAAAAATATCCCATGTTAATTCCCCCCCCCACTTCCTCCTTTGAAATTCCATTCTACTTTCTACTTCTTATTCAGCTTACAAAACCAGCACATTGGATAGTATGAACCCACAGTTAGGGTGGGTCTTCCCATCTCAATGAACCTTATCTAGACACTCCCTCACACACATGCTGATATTAGTGCCTTGGGTGATTCTAAATCCTGTCAAGTTGACAATTAAAATTAAGCATACATATTAACGTTTAACATAAAATAATAACCCCCTTTTCAACCTGACATCCAAGTATGTCACTTATTACATTTTTATTGTTTTCTTATTTGCATTTGTATGTATATAGGAACATACCATACACACATTTTTTTATTTTATATAGGAACATACCATACACACAATTTTTTATTTTAATTTTTTTATTGACAACTTCCATAATTGTAAACAATATCCCATGGTAATTCCCTCCCTCCCCCACCTTCCCCTTTGAAACTCCACTTTCCATCATATCCCCTCCCCCTCTCAACCAGTCTCTCTTTCATTTTGATGTAGTCATCTTTTCTTCTCATTATACTGGTCTTGTGTAGAGAAACCAAGGGCCTTGGCAATGGCTGGTAATATTTTGGGGCATGAGGGACCTCCCTGGCCAACAACTCACTGGAAGGTATCCCATCTCTGGCACTGAAAATTTTTTAGTAACAATCTATGGCTTCTAAGTGTTCCATTGTCCAAAAAAGTAAGTTTCCATATGACTTATTTATATCCTCTTAGATTTTGATTAGCCCTCCCTCTACTTTTCCTTTACTCAATCTCTTTCCCTCACCTCATTCAGGCCTTTTCTTGCTCAGGTTTTCTTTTATTTCTTAACTGGATTAAATGATTAGCTTGGAAACTGAACCCAGGCCTGCATGCATGCTTTAAAGAGAAGTGCCTTTAACCACTCAGTGCCTTTCCTAACTCCCACAGACCACTTTTTAAAATCATAACCTTCTGCACCTTTTCCCCAATAGGCTCACAACTATTTCATGATGCGAAATGCATTTAGTCCAACTTCAAAAGTCCCCATGGTCTTTAACAGTCCCAACATTATGCAAAAAGTCCTAAGTGTCTTCTGAGATTCCAAACACAACAGGCTTACATAGAGTTCCAACAGAGAATAGCAGTGAAGGATAATTTTCATCAAGGGCAGACATTTAATAGTAAGCTTGGATGCAATTCTATATGAAAGGAAAGATTGTCTTAGTTAAGTAGATATACATGGGATTCCAGCTTTTGTTGAAAGTCTTAGATATTTGGTTTGCATATGAGACTACAAATACAGGAAGAAGGGATAGAAAAACCTCAGGAGACTCTGTATGTGATAGGCTTATGAAGCAAAGGATGGCAGTATTTGCACCCTATGTTAACATAACCTGATGGTGCCCACTTCACAGAAGGAATGCAACAAATGAGGGACACATTACTTGTATGTGATTATCTATCACCTAGGCTCTCCTGTTGCTATTCCAGGGGACTGTAGAGGAGAATAATAATGGCAGAGACACAGCTGAGCATAAGCATACAATTAGAGTTCTCTTTGACAAAGCCTGACCATGATAAAATATTTGAAAATAATGTCATTTCTTTCCTATAAGGTTAGCAATGTCGTAACATACTTTAATATTCAACTAATAGCACTTGAACACTCAACACACTATTTTGTATTCACATCAACTATGTCTCTCTTCACATAATGAAGGTCAGCATAGCTCCATCTACACAAGACTCAAGGTCAAGTTGCATTGGTATGCATTTAGGAAATTCGCTTATTTATGTGTGCCATATTAAACCTACACTTTAAAATTGTGTGCAGTTCTGAATTATTTTTCACAAAAGTTTAAGACAATTTGCAAATATAGTTATTCCCTTACAATATTTTGTGTTATATTGAAAACAAACATTATAATTCAGGTGGTATGAATATGAATTTACTCACAGAGAAACAGAATAAGCCAGCATCATACATCCTAGAAGCTGCATAGTTTTAGACTCTTGGAGGGATGCTTGGTACCGTCAGTACCACCATCCCGTTCTTCTACTCAGAGATAACTATTGTTCAGGATTGGCAGTGCTTCTGAATGAAAACCTTGATGATAGCCTTTCGAATTGGCTTAGTCTTGACCCTGTAGATGATAGGGTTGAGTACAGGAGGGACGAGCAGGAAGACGTTGGCCATGATGGTGTGGACAAAGTCAGGTGCTGCGCGGCCATAGTGATGGACAAGAGACAAACTGATGAGAGGGATGTAGAAGATGGCAACTGCGCTGACGTGGGATATACACGTACTGAAGGCTGTCTGTCGCTCCTCTGAGGAAGCGATGCTGAGGACGGACCAGATAATCAGGATATAGGAGAGCAAGATGAGGGCAGGCAAACCCTGTGGTGGAGAAGAGTGCAACCAGACCAAGGATGCTCTTGGCTCTGTTGTCTGTGCAGGACAGCTGAATGAGATTGGCGCGGTAGCAGTAGGAGTGTGAAAGTACCCGGGAGCTGCAGAAGGACAACCTCTTGACACACAGCACGATTGGTAACATGACAGCCACATTCCTTGTCAACACAATCATGCCAATCTGGGCAATCCTGGAGTTGGTAAGGATAGTGGTGTACCTCAGTGGGTCACAGATGGCCACAAAGTGATCCAAGGCCATGGCCAGCAGAACCCCAGACTCCATGAAAGTGAATCCATGGAGAAGGAACATTTGGGCAATGCAAGGATCCAAGTTGATCTCTCGAGCTTCAAACCAAAGGATACCAAGGGTTATGGAAAGCGTGCACAGGGACAAGCTCAGGTCAGGGGCTGAAAGCATGGACAGGAAGTAGTCCATAGGCTCATGGAGGCTCTGCTCACGAAGGACCACCAATAAGATCATGCTGTTTCCAGAGAGGGCGATGACATACAGGAGGCAAAAGGGAATGGAGATCCAGACCTGAGCTGCTCTCAGGCCTGGGGTACCAGTCAGGAAGAAGGTCAGAGGCTGAGCATTGGTATGATTGAGGATCAGCATCGTGAAGAACTGGGAAGACAGGGGCATTTGGATGAGAGAGCATAGCCTAAGGGATCCACAGATTACCATCTAAACATCTTTCTGTTACTCTAAGATTCTCTCAATCAACATCGCTAATTTTAAAAGAAATTTAGTATTTCTTTCTTTTTTAAAAATACCTCAACAAGGAGGGGTCAAGGGGAGGGGGTAGGTCATGGATGAGCCTAATAATGGTACCAAACTGAGTGTATTCACTGAGTACAAAACTAATTAATAAAAAAAAATGGTTTTAAAAAAAAGAATTTTCAGAAGAAAAAAATACTAAATAAAAATAAAAATATACATTTTTATATCATTTTATTTTAATTACTTATTTATTTTTCATTTAAAAAATTTAATTAAACAATTTATTAATTTGAGAGAGAACAATGTAGAGAGTGAGAGAGAGAAAGAGAGAGAGAGAGAGGGAGAATGGGTGCACCAGGGCCTCCAGCCACTGCAAATAAACTCCAAATGCATGTGTCCCCTTGTGCATCTGGCTTAAGTGGGTCCTGGGGAATCAAACTGGGATCCTTTGGCTTTGCAGGGAAATGCCTTAACCATTAAGCCATCTCTCCAGCCTGAAATTTAGTATTTCTTAATTTACTAGAGATACAAGCTTCTCTTTGAATCTTTTGTTTGACATTTATTGAGAAAATTGCTTGATTTGTTTCACATCAAATCTTCTTAAACTAAGCCTGCCCTTCCTTTTTTTTGATTGATTTTTAAATTAATTAATTTTTATTAATTAGTTTTGTACTTGGTGAATACAGTCAAGTTGGTACCATTGTTAGTCTCTATCCCCTCCCCTTGGCCCCTTCTTGTTGAGGTATATGGGTCTTGCATTGTGGAGTTAGCCTGCCCTTTCTTATTGGTGGCAAATATCATAAGAAAATCCCACCTACTCTCAAAAGTTTTCATTAAATACCCAAGTAATATTGGAAGAAGTCTAGTTTCAAGCAATTTTGAAAATAAATGTTTAATTCTAGCATTGAACAAATAAAATCTTTTTTTTGAAACTGTGTGCCTTGGAAATACTAAGAAGAATAAATATATCTGAGCTGTCCATGTTTATATACATATATATGATAGAGTAATTCAGAAACATTGATATCAGTACCATTTGTTGAGAATGCTTTCTACTCTTGACACTTTATATGTGTTATGGTCATGATTTTATGTGTTTAATAATTCTAGGAGTTAGATAATGGTATGTACATTTTGCAGGTGAGGAAGTCATGGCTCAGGAATTAAATCATTAAGTAATTGCAAGGTTACTGTTAAAAATCACTGTCTAAATCTTGAGAAAAGCATCAAAAAATACCTGCAAGACAAGTTTTTTTAAATATTTTTTTTCTTTTTTTTAAGTATTTTTATTTGTTTATTTGAGAGCGACAGACACAGAGAGAAAGACAGATAGAGGAAGAGAGAGAGAGTGGGCGTGCCAGGGCTTCCAGCCTCTGCAAACGAACTCCAGACACGTGCACCCCCTTGTGCATCTGGCTAACGTGGGACCTGGGGAACCGAGCCTCGAACTGGGGTCCTTAGGCTTCACAGGCAAGAGCTTAACCGCTAAGCCATCTCTCCAGCCCTGCAAGACAAGTTTTAATTGAGAAAGAGATGTAGAAGAGATTGAGATATGGAAGAGAGAGAAGATAGGAAGGAGGATGGAAGGGAGGCAGGATGGGAAAATAAAATTTGCCTTATATTTTAAAATTTCATATATATTGGGAGAGAGAGAGAGAGAGAGAGAGAGAGAACAGACAGAAAGTGAGTATGTGTATGCCAGGGCCTCCTGCCATTGCAAATGAACTCCAGACACACACACCATATTGTGCTTTTGGCTTCATATGGATACTGGGAATTCAACCCCAGCCATCAAGCATTGCAAGCAAGTCCTTTAACTGCTAAGCCATTTCCCCAACCTCAAATTGACCCTATTTTTAAACACAATATAGTAAGGACCACATTTTGATAAACTGTCACAGATTGCTACTAAAACTCAGAGAAGAATAATATGCAGAATTTCATGAATATACAAATATGATAAGTGCCATCATATTCAGATCCATGCTCGAAGTTCATCACCATAGTTACTCAAGGAAGTCAATAAAATTTCTGTCTATCTATCTATCTATCTATCTATCTATCTATCTATCTATCTATAATCTATCTATCTATCATCATCATCTATATGGATAAAGTGATGTTTAAGTTGATTAATTTGTCTCAATTTAAGCAGTTAGGCAACAGAATGCATGGAATCTTCGTATCTGACCCTGATGCCTTTCACTCAGTAAAACTGAGGAGTGCCCTAGCCTTTTTCAACATTTCTAACAGACATTTTTCAGATGTGTGCTTTCTAGAGCCATGCTGTGGCTAAAACAATACCTTTGATATATCTACCTGTCAAATGTAATTCCAGGTAACCTATGAGGCTTTTAGGCATGTCTGTATAGATTGTCAATATTACAGTGTTCAATACAAAATTTGTCACATCCTTCTATACCTTCCATAATCATGTATATTTTGTATAAAGCTTATAGTTATCACAGAAATGATCCAGTTTATGGAAGTCACCCAGTAGTCTCTCTTTCATTTCTTTAACCTACACATTTCCAGTCAGTTACCCAAGCTTTCCTATTCCAACTATAAAAGTTTTTTGGTTCACTTCAGCGTTAGCTTAATACAAAATAACAAACCTCTGACACGTTAATACACTATAACCTGGACTATTTAACCAACAACTAATTATGGCATGCTATTTCCCTTAAGATAATAATATTGAAATATTTTTAAACTAATAAATTTATTTATTTGAGTGACAGAGGGAGAGAAAGACGTAGATAGAGAATGGGCACACCAGGGCCTCTAGCTACTGCAAACGAACTCCAGATGCATGTGCCAGTATGTGCATCTGGCTTACGTGGGAATCTAACCTGTGTCCTTAGGCAAGCAAGCACCTTAACAACTAAGCAATCTTTCCAGCCCCAATAACACTGAAATATTGATATGTATCTAAACCAACAACTTCCAATTAATAGTTTCTTATATAGGCCAAAAATTGTATAATTGAGAAAAACAGACTTTTAAGGTAAATAACAGTAATAAAACTTCATACCAGCATTTAACTGTAAGTAATAGCCAAAAGAAATTATATTTATATTAAAACAAGGATGGAAATATTACTTACTTCTAAGTATAAGAAAATATGATATTCTTAAACATCAACATGAGAAATTAATAACAATAAAAGGTGAAAATGAATTAGTTTACAATAAAATCAAAGTTGACTATTTAAGTTTATTTAAAATATAACTGAATTTTCTAAATAGTTATCCAGAGACAATTTAAGAATGAAACCTAAGATGATATACAAGCAGAGTTACAGAAATAAGCTAGAGACATATACCTTTAAATATAATGGAATAGTATACATGAGTATAACATTTCATTTCACAACATGTATGAAGCAGATAATTTCACATGAAACATCTATCATTGATTTATCATGGGGAATAATAAGCAGGGGAGAAAAATGGTTATGACATGAAAATCTACACAAATGAATTAATATCATTTATTTTAACTTGTATGAGTTCTAGTAAACTGATAGAGAGAAGGAGAGGGAGAGTGAAGAAGAGAAAAAGGGAAGAAAGAGAGAGATACACAGAGAGAGGTGGAGATCTGGCTAACCTGGAAACACTTATGACAGTTTTAATGAAGGAAAAAGCATTATAGGCGTCTAAGTAGAGGTCAAGAATGCCGCAAAGCATCTTAAAGCTTACCAGAGAGCGTTTCACAATAAAATAAATGTCCAATCTAAAATACTTCTGATTCCAAGATTGTGAAACACAAGTCCAGAGCACAGGAACTGATGGAGAGGTATTTACCTAACCACTTTGGTAGACATAAGACTAGCAACAACATCTCCAAGTCAGACACAACTCTTTTTAAAAAGAATGCATTTTGATACTACAGACTGTGTTACTATAGAAAACTGACACAAAAATACCATTAGGTTTTACTCGGTATTTTACCTGAATAAATGTCAACTGTAAACTTTTGAAAGCACAAGTAGCCAAAGAACCACATAAAAGATCAATATCGAATATCAGGTGGCTATAGCTACTTGGGCTTACATCTGGGTCCTCTATTCTGTTCCACTGATCTACATGTCTGTTTTTGTGCCAGTACCATGCTGTTTTTGTTACTATGGCTCTGTAGTATAGGTTAAAATCAGGTATGGTGATACCACCAGCCTCTTTTTTGTTTCTCAGTATTATTTTAGATATTCGAGATTTTTTGTGATTCCAAATGAATTTTTGGATTGTTTTTTCTATTTCCATTCCAAGCCTTTGGAATTTTGATAGGGATTGCATTAAATGTGTAGATTGCTTTAGGTAAGATTGCCATTTGCACAATATTGATTCTTCCAATCCAGGAACAAGGGATGTTTCTCCACTTTCTAGTGTCTTCTGCAATTTCTCGCTTGAGTGTTTTAAAGTTCTCATTGTATAGATTCTTTACTTCCTTGGTTAGGTTTATTCCAAGGTACTTTATTTTTTTTTGATGCAATTGTGAATGGGAGTGATTCTCTGATTTCATCCTCTGTGTGTTTGTTGTTAGCATATACGAAGGCTACTGATTTCTGTGTATTTATTTTGTATCCTGCTACATTGCTGTAGGTTTTGATCAGCTCTAACAGCTTGCTAGTAGAGTCTTTAGGGTCCTTTATGTATAGAATCATGTCATCTGCAAATAATGATAACTTGATTTCTTCCTTTCCAATTTGTATCCCTTTTATGTGTGTCTCTTGCCTTATTGCTATGGCTAAGACTTCCAAAACTATATTAAATAAAAGTGGGGACAGTGGACACCCTTGTCTTGTTCCTGATTTTAGTGGAAAAGCTTCCAGTTTTTCCCCATTTAGTAATATGTTTAGTAATATGTTGGCTGTAGGCTTGTCATAAATAGCCAAATATAGCCAAAAATACTCATTGGAGAAGAGACAGCCTCTTCAGCAAATGGTGTTTTGAAAACTGGATATATATCTGCAGAAAGATGAAAATAGATTCTTCTCTCTCGCCATACACAAGAATTAAGTCCCAATGGATTAAAGACCTTAACATCAGACCGGAAACTCTGAAACTGCTAGAGGAAAAAGTAGGGGAAACCCTTCAACATATTGGTCTTGGCAAAGACTTTCTGAATACAACCCCAATTGCTCAGGCAATAAAACCACAGATTAACCACTGGGACCTAATGAAATTACAAAGATTTTGCACTGCAAAGGACACAGTGAAAAAAGCAAAGAGGCAATCTACAGAATGGGAAAAAATCTTCGCCAGCTATATATCTGATAGAGGATTAATATCTAGGATATACAAAAAACTCAAACAGTTAAATAATAAGGAATCAAACAAGCCAATCAAAATATGGGCTATGGAGCTAAATAGAGAGTTCTCAAAGGAAGAAATATGAATGGCATATAAGCATCTAAAAAAATGTTCTACGTCACTAGTCATCAGGGAAATGCAGATTAAAACTACATTGAGATTCCATCTCACTCCTGTCAGATTGGCCACCATCATGAAAACAAATGATCATAAATGTTGGCGGGGATGTGGAAAAAAAGGAACGCTTCTGCACTGCTGGTAGGAATGCAATCTGGTCCAGCCATTGTGGAAATCAGTGTGGAGGTTCCTAAAACAGCTAGAGATTGATCTACCATATGACCCAGCTATAGCACTCCTAGGCATATATCCAAAGGACTCATCTCCTTTCCTTAGAAGTATGTGCTCAACCATGTTTATTGGTGCTCAATTTATAATAGCTGGGAAATGGAACCAGCCTAGATGTCTCTCAACAGATGAGTGGATAATGAAGATGTGGCACGTTTATACAATGGAGTTCTACTCAGCGGTAAAGCAAAATGAAGTTATGAAATTTGCAGAAAAATGGATGGACCTGGAAAGTATTATACTAAGTGAGGTAACCCAGGCCCAGAAATCCAAGCGCCACATGTTCTCTCTCATATGTGGATCCTAGCTACAGATGACTGGGCTTCTGCGTGAGAATGAAAATACGTAGTAGCAGAGGCCAGTAAGTTAAGAAGGAGACATAAAGGGTAGAGAAAGGAAGGGAGGAGGATACTTAATAGGTTGATATTGTATATATGTAATTACAATGATTGTAATGGGGAGGTAATATGATGGAGAATGGAATTTCAAATGGGAAAGTGTGGGGGTGGGGAGGGAGGGAATTACCATGGGATATATTTTATAATCATGGAAAATGTTAATAAAAATTAAAAAAAGATCAATATCACCAATTAGTAGTTGTTCACATTCTAAACATTCACTACTAACTAAATAGCTTGTGGAATATGGCTTTACTAACAATAGCCATAAAACTATAAAATGTATCCATATATCAAAACAGTTTGTTTTACATCCAAGGAAGCTTTAGTAATGTGTACTAAATAAATAAATAATTCTCTTCATCCCTAATATTTCTGCCTGATGACAGGACATGAATCTTCTACTGTGAATAGATGTTAATTGCGCTATTAACCAGCCCATAAGTTCAAAGCATTATTAATCAATAACAATAATTGGCAGTGACAGATTCTACTACAACTATTGCAAATGTGCAAACATATCCAGTGTCACATTGAGAAACCCAAATGGTGGACTTGTCCTTTGATATATAAATTTATAGTAATAACAATGAATAAAAGCTTATGTCTGAGAAAATAAGAGCCTCTTCAAAAATAATTTTGAGTGATGATAAAGATTCATTGTCACTAGAAAAAGAAAGAACTGATTATGAGGTTTGACCAATTAGCTAATATCTTTAATAAGGCATTACTTTTAACATTCATTTTGTAGATCCTTGTACTTGGAATATATGTAAGTTTTTGTGGCACACAAATACCCACATATATACAAATTCTACAATAATATTGAAACACATAAAGAAAAATACATACAAGTTTTTAAAGATTAAATTAAAAACATTAGTAAATTATTGACATGGAACACTGCAGTGAATGGAAGATTACTTACTGGAAAGATATGAACATTGGAAGGCCAGACTGAAGCATGATTATATATCTAATAAAGTGATACTCTGAATATATAAAATGATCTAGAAACAGATGATTTGAAAATATTTTGGAAATTAGAACAAAGGTGACAAAGTGAACCTGGACACAAACAGATGGAAGATCAAATATTAAAAATGACCTGATTTACAGTATTGAATGTTACAGTAGAGGAATTAGAAGTTAATAAATACAGTGGTTTAAACACTTTTTAGAAAATATAAGAAAATGTCCCCTACCAACTCATCATTCGCACATTTTAGTGATAAAGCAAGCATCAAAACACATGAGCTTCTTTTGACACATACTTATTATCAAAAGGGTATATTACATCTGGGCCGGAGAGGTGGGTTAGCAGTTAAGGCACCTGCCAGCAAAGCCTCAGGACCTAGGTTCAAGTCTCCAAAGCCCACATAAGTCAGATGCACATGGTAGTGTATGGTCTGGAGTTTGTTTTCAGTGGCTGGAGGCCCTAGTGTGCCCATTCTCCCTCTCTTTCTCTCTCTCATAAATAAAAACAAATATTAAAAAGTAAAGCATATGCTTTGTAAGTTTTTTTCTTGTTAAATTATCAAAAAAGGTACGTTATCAATAAAGCAAAGCTTAACACTTATAGATTGTGACTGGACATTTAGTATCATTTGGGAAAATCCTAAAATATGAAGCCAGATATCAGCCTCTTTCAAATAAATCCAGTATATTGAGATGGTATCCCATTCATTTGTGATAGCTACATTATGTTTTGTTGATGATAAAGAACTTAGACACTGGAAACCATAGCATTAAATATAGACTTATGTATCCAGAAGTTTTACTCATTGTATTTATATTGGGATGCATGAATATTCAGGCTTTGCAAAGAAATAAAGATAAAGATATATATCTTTGCTCCTCCATTGATAAAAGGTAGGGACTTGGTATCTCATTTCTACCTTTGGCCATATCTTATATAAACCCTGAATTTAAAATTATTCCCAACCTGAATATTTCTAGTTATACCCATGATGGTCAACAATGTCAAGATATTTTAGTAGTATTTATTTATTAGCAAGGAGAGAGAGGAGGGGGGGAGAGAATGGGCCTGCCAAGGTCTTCAGCTGCTGCAAGTGAACTCCAGATGCATGTGTACCTTTGTGTATCTGGCTTTACGTGGGTACTAGGGAACCAAACCCACATTGTTAGGCTTTGCAGGCAATTGCCTTAACTGCTGATCCATCAATGAAAGATTTATGAAGTACATTAATCTAAAACTAAATGGCTAGTATTAAGAAAAAACATAAAGAAAGTCAGAATATGGAGGAATTGGCATTAAAGAAAACACTAAAACTGAAGTCAAAATAAAAGATTTAAAGAACTTACTTCCTAATGAATTGTGATACAAACCCTAATTTCAAAACTAAGTGAAGCAGAACTAAAATACATGATGAATATTACATTTAGGCGTGCCTGGACTCACGACATTTCTGTCTTGTTTCCTTGCCATGTTTGGCTTTGACGTTTTCTGCTGGGAAGAAATATTTCTCTGCAAACTTCTTGCTGATATCACTTAACTCCTATCACTTTCAGCGTTAAGCCTATTCCTTTACCTCCTCTTCCCAGTATTTCTACTATTTCATCTCTGCTCTGCAGTTTACATGGTATAACCACCTGTCTCTCCACTCCCATTCTTTTTTCTCTGCTCTGTCCTGCCCCTCTAGGTAGAACTCAGCAGTCTGTCTCTTGCGGGCTTGGCCTTTGGTGTCTCAGTACCTTACCTGGTTTTAATATCTCATAACCAGAGGCAGAACTCCACTTTCCATTGCTGACAGGCCATGTATGCGTGTTAGTGGTTTGTATGTGCACCGGTGTCTCTGAGAACCCTCTATAAAGATGCCAGCATGTAATACACACTTGGTACCAAAGGATCTATGGGTCTCCAACCAGGTGTGGCAATTATCATTTCCCAAGTGCATTCTAACACTCCACTGAAACTAGCCCAAACCACCTATTTACATCTCTCTTTCATTTGAGGTGCTCATTATTATGGAAAATTATACCCTTTGTGCAGTATACAATGTACAACATGTACACTGTTGTATAAAGGGAAATAAAATCCATGAAATGCAGCATTTATAGAAAATTATATGGTGGTTCTTCTAAAAACTAACTATAATAATCCTATGTGGTTCCATTGTCTTACTTCTGACTCTATTTTCAAAGATAACACAGCTACTATGTTGATGAGATACCTGCAACCCAATGTTCACCACAGCACTGCTCATGCTAACATTACTGATAATTCACTTGTGCTACGTTTTACATGGGTACTTGGGATCAGAGCCCAGGAACTCATGTTTATGCAGAAATTGCTTTATTCACTGAGCCTCATGTCCGTCCCCAATTAAAATAATTTGAGAATAAAACAAGGTATTTTAGAAGAGTGAAAAGGAAATGAAAACACCACATACTTCAATGTGGCTATTATTATTATTATTATTTTTTTTTTTTGAGGTAGGGTCTCACTGTGGCCTGGGCTGACCTGGAATTCACTATGCAATCTCAAGCTGGCCTCAAACTCATGGTGAACCTCCTACCTCTGCCTCCTGAGTGCTAGGATTAAAGGTGTGCGCCACCATGCCTGGCTCAATGTGGCTATTATTAACAATTGTTTCTCAGGTCCTTGTCTCTACATGTGTATTCTTTCTTGGAAAGGGCATCAAATATATGGGCAATTCTTTTATTTTAATTAATTAATGAATGAATTTAATAGAGAAGGGGGTGGGGAGAGAGAAAGAGAATGGGAGGGAGAGAATGGGTGCTCCAGGGCCTCCAGCCACTGAAAATGAACTCTAGATGCATATGTTCCCTTGTGTATCTGGCTAATGTGGGTCCTAGGGAATTGAACCTGAGTCCTCTGGCTTTGCAGGCAAATGCCTTAACTGCTAAGTCATCCCTGCAGCCTCATTTTTTCTTTTTTAAAAAGATTAAAAACTTTATTAAAAATATATACACATTCCCCTCCCAGCCAAAGTCTTTTGTTCCCCACTCCCCTCCATTCAACTTCTACATTTTCTTACTATTCCCTCTCCTATATTGATATCTTTTGTCTATTTTTTTTCTCTCTCTCTCTCTTTTTGGTTTTTCAAGGTAGGGTTTCACTCAGGCCCAGGCTATATCCTGGAATTCACAATGTAGTCTCTGGGTAGCCTCAAACCCATGGTGATCTTCCTACCTCTGCCTCCTAAATGCTGGGATTAAAGGCGTGCGCCACCATGCCTGGCTGTTTTTTCTTTTTGTGGCCTCCTCTATCATCCATGACAATCTTTTGGGCCCATTATTATACAGGTTCTTTGCAGATAACAACAACCACTGTGAGATTGTGATTGCAATGACCCCTTTACGTCATCATTCCAAAGTCCTTTTACCCGTTTGGCTATTAACACTCTCTTCATCACATCTTCTGCAATATATATATATATATATATATATATATATATATATATATATATATATATATATATATATTGGAGGGTGTGACAGAGATGTTTCATTAAGTGTTGAACACTAAACTGTCTCTTCTTCTCAATGCTTTGATGAGGTTTGAGTCTTCCCGGCAGTAATTGACATCTGAAGAGACTTTACAAAGCAACATTAGGAGCAGTACTAATTTAGAGGGCCATTTGGTGGACATAATGCAATCACATATCCAAACAACAGTAGTAACTCCCCCACTAAGGTCTGTGACCCTCCCAGACATGGGCTTTTAAGTAGGTTTTCAGTATCAGGCATGAATTGTCTCTCATGTAGCAGGCCTCCAATTGAATTAGAGAATGATTTGATGCCCACATATCAGATGTTCCACCATTGAACTAGTGGTTGTATTTTGTCTGGGTAGCCAGTTGTGGAGCTTGGTTCCATTGCTGGCTAAGGCTACTGGTGGCTTTTCACCCCCAGCAGACTGTATAGCACCTTCCAGCACTATGACCTTTAGTCAACAGGGAGGAGTCGTCCAATACAATTCTAGCTTGATTTCTCAGTGTCCTACGCCCATACCATGTGGTATCTTCAGCAATAGGGTCTTACTATCTAATTCTGGTGGGCAACCAAGAGCTTTGACAATAGCCTGTATTGTTTAGAGGAGCTCAGGGACCTTAATGACCAACAATTCAGTAGGAGGTATCCCAACCCTGGCACTGAATTTTTTTGCAATAACCTGTGCCTTCTGGGCACAGAATTTATAACCCCACAAGGTGCTTTTGCTCAATTTCTCTCTCTTAACATGTATATATGTTTAATTTGGTAATAACAAAGTGGGTTTTCATATTGCTCATTTATAGCCTCATTAATTTTATTAATCACCTTCTACTCACTCTTTTCCTTCAATTATCCCTCCTGACCATACTTAGACCATTTCACCCCCGATATGCCCCTCTTCTACTTATTTATCTGCTACCTCATTATCTTATCTGTTCTAGCTTCCTGGTCTCTACTGGTGACTATTACAACTACTCAGAAATCTAAACATTGGAAGTTAGGATCCATATTTGTGAGAGAACTACGCAGCATTTGTCTTTCTGATCCCAGGTTACCTCACTTAGATAATCTTTTCCAGATCCACCTATTTCCCAACTATTGTGAATAGAGCAGTTTAGATATTGGTGAGCATGTATCCCTGTGGCAAAGTGTAGTCTTCAGGATACATGCACAGGAGTGCTGTAGCTGGGTCATATGGTAGGCCTACTTTCAGCTGTGTCAGAAACATCCACACTGTTTTCCACACTGGTAGTACCAGTTTACATTCCCTCCAGCAGGGGATAAGGGTTCCTCTTTTCCCACATCCTCCCCAGCATTTGCTGTTACTAGATTTCTTGATGATATCCTTTTTGACTGGAGTATGATGGAACTGCAAAGTAGTTTCAATTTGCATTTCATTGCTGGCTAAAGATGTTGAACATATTTTAAAATACTAAGTGGTCATTTGTATTTCTTCAGTTGTTTTTTTCTTTCTTTATTTTCTTTATTATTATTATTTTTTGAGGCAAGGCCAACAGGCTGGCCTTTTTTTTTTTTTAAATGAAAGAGAAGGAGAGGAGAAAGAGAGAGAGAACTGGCATGCCAGGACCTAGAGCCACTGCAACTGAGTCCCAGACACGGGAGTCCCCTTGTGCCCATGTGCGACCTCGTGTGCTTGCCTTACTGTGTGTTTTACTTATGTGGGACCTGGACAGTTGAATATCAATCCTCAGTCTGCACAGGCAAGTACCTTAATTGCTAAGCCATCTCTACAATCCTCTTTCTTTTTTACGTAAAGTTTTATCTTTATTTTTCACATCTTTATATGCTGTGAATATTGTGGTTAAGTGGCACACAATATGGACTTGTGCATTGATTTACCTGATTTTAGTATTTGAAGTAATTTTTATTTTATTATTATAAATAATGACTTACATATATGTTTTACACAGTTTTTTAAAAATTTTTTTTTTTTTATTTTTTATTTATTTATTTATTTATTTATTTGAGAGCGACAGGCACAGAGAGAAAGACGGATAGAGGGAGAGAGAGAGAATGGGCACGCCAGGGCTTCCAGCCTCTGCAAACGAACTCCAGACGCGTGCGCCCCCCTGTGCATCTGGCTAACGTGGGACCTGGGGAACCGAGCCTCGAACCGGGGTCCTTAGGCTTCACAGGCAATCGCTTTAACCGCCAAGCCATCGCCCCAGCCCTAAAAAATTATATTTTTATAGAGATATTTCCAGATGGGGGAGGATGGAGATTTTATATATATATATAGACATGATTCCTAGTCTCCCAGCAACTATTAACTACTCTGTGAGGTATGGGTTTTTATGAACTCCTTTCCAATCCATAATGAAATCCTGACAGACTTAAACTTGTGCAGGAAATCACAGGTGCTGTGAATTCAAGAGTGTAAATGCATATATTTTAACTGGTTGGTGCAAATTTCTGTGATCCTTTTACACAGTGTATTGACTACTACCTTGGGCTGAGGGAGTGTCTCAGTGGATAAAGTGCTTTCTTTGCAAGCAGGAGAACTGAGTTTCCATCTCTAGCACTCATGTGAATGCTTGATGGTGCTCCTATGTAGTCTCAGTAATGGGGATATGGGACAGAGGATCATTGATCATGCTAGGAAAGCAAAATTAGAAGGTACTGGCATTGATCTCTTGTTCCATACAAAGTACACACATGTACACATTCACATGCACATATACTCACACATACAAATAGGTATACACACTTGCACAGACACATTCCCATAAATTACTACCTTACTAAACTATAGAATATGATATTATTAAAAAATATTTATTGTATAAGTAAATAAAAATATTTTCTTCTTTTGATAACATAGATCAACAGAATCTAAACTATATCACACTTTTCAGAATACCTGCTCTGGGTATTCTGAATTTTTCTGCTTTTTCTGGACAGTGCCAACTATGAGGTAGCCTATCACAGAGATGACATTTTGGTGATAGATAAAGGTGCTGGAAAGTTTGTTTTCTAGGTCAACAGCATAGGAATATTGGTGATAATGTGATTCTTGGCTCAAGGGTCTTTCCCACAACATCCATGAATCACCCTGTCCCTGATCTGCCTGGTTCCAACTCCATAGATGATGGGGTTGAGCATGGGAGGAACAAGAAGATAGAAATTAGCAAACATGATGTGTACAAGTTGGGGGACGTGATGCCCAAAGCGATGGGTGAGAAAAGTGAAGAGGGCTGGGATATAGAAAGCCAAGATAACACAGACATGGGAAGCACATGTACCAAATGCTTTGAAGCGGGCTTCACCTGATGGCAGCTGCAACACCGCTCTCAAGATCATCACATAGGATACACTGATGACAATTACATCAAATCCAACTACAGAGAAGGCCGCAAAGAGTCCATACCCACGGTTGACTCTGGTGTCAGCACACACCAACTTGAGCACAGCCATGTGCTCGCAGTACGACTGGGGAATGACATTGTTGGGGCAGAAGGGCATGCCGGAGATCATGAAGCAGAAGGGGCTTACCAACACCAATCCTCTCACCATCACAGCTGCCCCCAGTTTGATCACTACAGAGGTGGTCAGGATACTGGAGTGTCGGAGGGGGAAGCAGATGGCCACATAGCGGTCCAAGGCCATAGTCATGAGCACCCCGGACTCCACAGATGAAAAGGTGTGGATGAAGAAGACCTGGATGAGGCAGGCATGATACTCGATCTCATGAGCATGAAACCAGAGTATGGCCAGCATTTTAGGCTGGGTGGAGGAGGAAAGGACCAGATCTGTGACAGCCAGCATCGCCAGGAAGAGGTACATGGGCTCGTGCAGGCTGTGGTCCGTTCGGATTATATGCAAGATGGTGATGTTTCCAGCTACGGCTACAGCATACATGACAAGAAATGGAAAGGCGATCCAAAAGTGGTACTTCTCCAAGGCTGGGATTCCAAGCAAGATGAAGAGCACCGGATGAGAAGAGTTGTTCCCTGTAGCCAGCGTGGGTGGATGCATACTATGTTGTTGTTTTTTTTTTCTAGAGAAGGTAATCTATTTTCTGCAGATGGTAACAGTCAAAGGGATATTTATTAGTTTTAAATCTTTCGAATGATTCAATTGAGTTTTTTGTTAAACCAAAATAATTTCTACTTTTATAATTTATACATTGCAGCATAGAAAAATACAACTCATTTCTATTATTCACACTGATCATCCAACCAGGGACTAAGTTTTATAAAACTGGTATTTTTTTTTCATGGCAGTAAATTATACTACCAGAAATGTTTTGAAAGTAATTTTAGTTTTGTCTATTTTTTTATGAGTAACTCAGTCTTGCCCATGTCCTTTCCATTACTCTATTAGTAATACTTTGGGGCAGGAAGGCAGCAGAGTTTAAAGGACCATATCTCTTTAATTATGTTAAATTAGCTTTAAATTAAGGAGAGTTCTCAAGAGGGTTTAGGACTGACTGACAAGTTGCCCTTCTGTAGTTACATGTGGTACTGCAGTGTGTGCATCCTCCTAGATTAGAAGTAAGCAGATTTCTTCCTCGAAAGCTCAGCTCACAGCTACTTCCCTTTTTGTAAGCAGTGACACTGTATTACAGCTGACCAGCTGACTGGCACAGCCTTTGTGGTGTAGAAATAGCTGTAGCGAATGCATGTGGGCAAATGTGTCAGTGTCTTCCAGGAGGACTTCATTTGGAATTCAGTACTGGTCTTCAGGATGTAAGATGTCACATAGGACAAATTTTACATGAAGTTAGTTTTGAAATATTTTTTTTTGTCCCTATCACATCCAAGCCTAGTACAAAGTAGGAGTTTAATGTACCTTCCCAAGGGAATAACAAATAGAATGGCTAAACATGTCTTAAATGTCCCAACAGAGCTCACTTTATCCTACTTTGAGCCAAACACAGAACAGTTGGTGTTTCTTTCTCATTGTAGAGGTTGTCCTGTGCCAGTATAACTTAAGAGCCCCCCCCTTTTCTGTCTGTGCTTGATGTACATGGATCTCAAGTTTACTTGACTTCCACTGAGGAAGGCAGTCTTCCTCAGCATGAATTGTTCAGAGACTCTCCCTTGGTTTTTGTTCCTCAGTTTTTCTCTACTTAGTCTTGCTGTACTGAGTCTTGGTTTGCAAACCTTAGTCAAAAAAAAAAGATTCAAAATATCTAATACCAATGAACAAGTCAGCTATAGGAACTAACACATATTTCATTTTTCCAAGCAAAATTTTTCCAAAATTAGCTTTTAAAGATACCAAAGGTGGGCCTGGAGAGATGGCTCAGCCTGCAAAGCCTAAGGATTGGGGTTTGATTCTCTAATGCCCACATAAAGACAGATGCATATATCTGGAATTTGCAGTGGTTAGTGTTTATGGCACACCCATTCTCTACTTGCCTCTTTCTCTCTATATCAAATAAATAAATATATAAAAATTATTTAAAAATGAAAAAAGATAGCAAATATGTCTAGCATCTATAAAGGATACTAAATATGCCAAACATTGTTTTGATTTCTGCATATTTATAATAGTTTGAGAGAAATGTAGCCCAGATTTCACATTCTAAGTTGAAAACTTTGCTGTCCTATATAGATAATGGCTGTAAGTTTGCTCAAAGCAAATAGTGATAAAAGGGCACAGCGTGAATTCCCCAACACTTAGCATCTGGAATAGGGATTTGCACATTGTCTTCTTTTCTCTGGTCTGATCTTCTCAGCCTTAAATGACCTGTTTGAGGCAGGCTTCCTCCATACCTGGCTCTGGCTCCTTATATGCCATTTTAGTTCTTTGATCCTCAGCCACTGAGTCTCATAGCCAGTCAGGAAAACACAGAGACCATCCTCATCCCTGTACAGGCTGAGGGCAAGGGACTGGCTAGAAGTACCACTTCTCACTGTGAATGTTGATCTTCAGTGGGCTGTAGAATGGATTGCCAACTTTTATATGATCATGAATTATGCACAGTTATAATTATTTCTTCTAATTCATGCCATGCCTCAGCTCCCTCAACTTACCATGAGAAGAACAGAATGTAGAGTCATCAAAAGACTTATCTATGTTCACATCTCTATCTTTAGTAAACCACCACATAGCCAGAGCTCCTGATAGCTCACACCACTGCCTTACCTGGTAATAAAGGAATGGGATAATCTCCCACGAGCCCTCTTCCAGGCAAGCAGATATTGCACCACACTGTTAAAAGGCTGATATGAAGGGGCTTACACAAATGTATACTGTAATTAGAGATCCATGTGTGTTTGCACCCAGGACCACTGATTCTTTAGTGGGTTGAGATCTCTGGACTAAGCCTTAGGCTTTGCTGGGCATGTGCTGTTTTCTCTAAGAGAACATTTTTATGGACTTTTTAATGCAAAATTACCATGCTCTATGTTCCCTCTAAGTCACTATTAAATATGCTCTTTTATTCTATCTTTCACAGACTGTTATTGTGATCACAGCACATATTGAAAGATGAAATTGAGTCATATGTTTTGGGAGCATTATATCCAGGATAATCATATTTTAAGTGTCTGATTCTCTTTTCTTGTCCCCCCAAAGAAACTCCAACTTATAAAATGTGTGTGTTGAATTTGTTTGAGAAAATTTACTTATAAGAACTATATCCTCAGCCGGGCTTGGTGCTGCATGCCTTTAATCCCAGCACTCTAGAGGCAGAGGTAGGAGGATTGCCAAGAGTTCAAGGTCACCCTGAAATTATATAGTGAATCCCAGGTCAGCCTGGGCCAGAGAGAGATCCTACCTTGAAAAACCAAAAACAAACAAACAACAACAATAATAAAAAAGAACTATGTCCTCAAACTGGGTAGGGATCAGCTTTTAATATTGATTTGGAATTCAATGTAGCTATAGTATCTACTGGCAATATTCAATCTTCACTGTTCTACCAACCAACATGGTGGATTATTTGCATCCATAACTAGCAATTTTTTTGAACCTTAAAAGAAATGTAAAATACAAAATAAGATCTCGCTAAACAACAGCCTGAGGGAAACTTAGACTATTTTCTCACTTTAGAGTATCTACAGCTGAGTTGTAGAGCTACGTAATGGAGTGCACTAGGACTCAGTGCAGTGTCCTCCAGGATGCCTGGGGTGGGGGGCAGTCCTCCTACCTTCGCAGGTCTCTCTGGAGGGCACAGAGGAAATCTTCATTCTCTTTCCCCATCACAGGGATAGTCAGTGCTCTTGGATGTGGAACTCGAGCTCGCTGGGATGCGCATGCATTGTCCTGCCTGCCAGTTTCTTATGAGACACTGTGAGTCCCACTGCTCTCTAGGAAGGACGCAGGAGCCCATGGCACAGGAATTCCTCACCCTGAAGACTTCTCTTTTATTGACCCAGATGAACATGAATACAAGCAGTTCTAATAAGCCATCATGTTTCAGTTTTTGGCAGAGACCTTAGATGAGGGCCTATTTGAATAATTATGCTGGCATTTTCTTCCCCTTGAGAGTTAATTCTCTGTCCCTTCCTAAGTCTTACTGTCTCATATTGTTATTGGCTTTCTCTGAGATTGGGTACTGAAGTTCGAGAATATTAACCCCTCACTTTCCTCTCTTCTCAGTACACATGAATGTAAAGGCGGAGGATTTGAATTCAGGCAGATGCACTGTGATTACCTGAGTGTGAGCCACGCTTACCTACATTGTTTTGTTAATCTGTCAATGTGAAGTGTGTGAATAAATATGGTGTAAGGAGGTGAATTTCAGTGCTCAAGTATACTGTTTATATGTAGATGTATGAATAGTTATTTGCTTCATTGCTACATTATTAGTGTGATACCATTAATTCCTGAATTAATGGTCACTGAATGCATGTGCTTTGCAATCACATGTGTCTAGCTCCACACTGATGGTGTGAGATGGCACAGTAGTGCACATACATGAGTATGTATATGAAATGCATGTGTGCCAGAAAATATACTGGTGCTTTAGCATATGCTGGGGAATGTGTGGTTGTATGACCTTCCTCCTTCTGGGTTGGTGAGCATCCTGAGAAGAAAAACAATTCTGATGGAGTTTCTATCATAATCATTTTTCAACTTTCTGAAGATAGAAGGACCTCTTCACTTTACAGGAACAGTGAAATCCTACACAGACACTCTTTCCCATGACTTTTATGTGGGCCCTTGTGGTTTTACCTTATTTATTGTTATCAGCATATACTGAACTTTTAAAACTGTGAGAGGAGGGCTGGAGAGAGATGGCTTAGTGGTTAAGCGCTTGCCTGTGAAGCCTAAGGACCCCAGTTCGAGGCTTGATTCCCCAGGACCTACGTTAGCCAGATGCACAAGGAGGTGCACACTTCTGGAGTTCGTTTGCAATGGCTGGGAGCCCTGGCAAGCCCATTTTCTCTCTCTCTCTCTCTCTTTCTCTTTCTGTTGCTCTCAAATAATAAAAGTAAACAAAAAATTACTTTATATAAAAAAAAACTGTGAGAGGAAAGTAAGAACACAGCTTTTAAAAACAAAAGGAATGGTGTCTCATGCCTATAATACCAGGCATATGTCTCACAAAATATAAAAACCAGTATACATTTTTACATTTTAAAGTAAAAGAATAATGCAAAATCTGAAAATGTTATCAAAGTATGTCATTGAAGAATCCAGGTTCATAGAAAGTATTCAGGATTAAATAAGTCTGTAGATTAATCTGACATTATATAATGAAATTTGTGTTTGTCTTTGGTGGAAAATTATTTTTTGCTATTTCTCTTAAGCACACAGTCAATATGATGAAAACAGAAGGTCATCTTTTCTCCCACCCCATTTTTAGATTGTTCAGGAAGTCTTTTCCCATTCCTATATCATGGATTGTTGCAAATTTAGTTTCTAAGGAGAATGTGACATGGAGGGGTAGGACTGTGTTTCCTCACCTTCTGACTCTTCTCCACTCCAAAATTCCATGCAAATCACAGTCCATCTTCCAATGGCATTGCCAGCCTATCAGTGTCATCATGCCCTACCTCTTGCCATGTCTCAGCAGTGGCTACTGGAACCATGTACACTTTACCCCCTCCATGCATTTTTCATGTTATCAAAAATAATACCAGGTGTGCAGGAGAAAGCCATATTTTTTAATTTGGACATGAAATAAACCAGTGACTTTGAGGAGCAGGTTTCTTTCTTACAGTTATCTCATTTTAAAAGAGTTTGTATTCCTAGCATTCAGTCTTTCTGGGGGTGGGAATTTTCTCAGGCATTCTTTCCATTGTTTTAATGTAAAGCAGCTGGGACATCTTCCTTAAGATTGCTACAGTGTTTGATAATATCAGCTTCAGCAACCAGTCTCTGTACCAGTAAGTTTAAACTTGCTTGAATTTTTCCAACATTAAATCTTAGACCTCTCAATTCCATCTCTTTAGCCAAGCACACCAGTGCATTACAAAATTGACCTTGGCCAGCCTCTTTGGACATGGGTGGTAGAATGCTGCAAGCCCTTATGCCAGTAGCCTAGTTCCCACAAAGTTTTCTGCCCTCTTTCTTTCCTGGTAGAAAGTTCTTAAGTGAAGCCTCCAAATACAATTCTCTCTGCACTTAGCATTTTCAAACTCTCACAAGAATAGCCCAAAACTCTTGGCTTGCCACTCCAGAAGGTGTCTTCAGTTGCAAGTACCAAGTCCATGTCCATTCCTCCAAAAGTAATGACCCAAAGACCAAAATTTACAATGTCAGATTCATCTCATCCACAACTATACCCCACTCCTGGTACTAATTCTATAACAGATAGCTTCACAACTCTGGGATGAACCTATAGACCAGATACAGCTTATTGGATGAAGAAAAGATTTATTGAAGCTTACAGATTCAGGGGAAGTTCCATAATGGCAGAAAAAGTTGGCCTCCTTTCACAGGACCAAGGAGAGAGAGAGGCCACCACCAAAAATCAAACAAGCAAGCACACTTTAGGAACTCTAGGCAAAGTTCAATTACTTTGTATATCTTTAGACTGGAATTTCAAATTTATCCAAATTTAGCCTCATACCTTAGGTCTGGACATTAGTACCCACCCCCAGTGACAAGTGCGTCAGCCAGGTGGCTGGAGATCCAAATTACAAGCTTTTAATAAACTTCTGAATCAATTGGGAGTTATTCATTCAAACCACCATAGTTATTATTGTAAATCCAGCAGCTAGTTACTATAAACTTGAAGCTACATCATCCTGTGATTATTAGATTACAAGGGTAGTGAAAGTGGGAGAAAAGATTGTTGAGAATACTGAAATGACTTTTTTATTTTTGAATTTCTTTGTATAAAATATCATTCTTTTAGTGCATGACTTCTAGGACACTCAGATAAAGGACCTTAGCAGCTATTTTTCCATTGCAGTTGACATTCATGACATCACTGTCCCTCACTACACACAAAAAAATACAAAGGAATTATAAGAATAAAACTTGATTATATAAAATGACCTATATTTGCCTATGAGTTGGTTATTCAAAAAGGCTCAAAATCAATATCAGAATGTGAATAACATAAAAAGATAATTCACAAAATTTATATTTAAAACATTAAACACCAAGAAAATGGATGAAAGTTATTTTTTAAAAGACTCTTCATGGACTAGGAGACAAAATAATCATACACATGATAGATATTCTTTTTCATTATTAGGGGAATTTAAAATGAAATAAAATGAGATAGTTCTCTCAAAATTGATGAGAATTTAAAAATACTAATATGTAAGAAAGGAAGAATTCTTTTCTTTTATAAACTTATTTTTATTTATTTGCTTGAGGGGGGGGGGGAGAGAGAGAGAGAGAGAGAGAGAGAGAGAGGGAGAGAAAGAGAGAGGGAGAGAATGGGTGCCCCAGGGCCTCCAGCCATTGCAAACGAACTCCAGATGCATGTGCTCCCTAATGCATCTGGCTTATGTGGGTCCTGGAGAGTTGAACAGGGATCCTTTGACTTTGTAGGCAAATGCCTTAACCACTAAGCAATCTCTCCATCCTAGAAAGCACTCTTTTCTAGATATAAAATTTGAATTCATATAGTCTTTTGTGAAAGGGTCATAATTGTAAAATTTAAAAATTTATGTTCTTTTAGAGCTAGTAACAATGTTTCAGATATTCACCTTAGAGAAACATTAGCTTAAGTACACATAGGCAGTTGCACAGGGATTTTTATTGAAGCATTGTTTGGAGTGTCATAAACACACAGAATTTTAGTACTCATTAATAGGAAACAGTTGAATAAAAGATAATCCATCTACACTATCAAGTGTCATGGATTTGTGACTAAATTACAATACAAAGTTGAGTTGGAAGGATTTCCACTCTTAGAAAACTGACAAATAAATGTAGAATATTATTCAACAATTGTGTTGTAAACAAGATGAAATCTTTATATGTGTGTATTAGTAATTATAATAATGTAAAATCAGTAAATTAAGCATGTTTACCAAATGAAACTGCAGTGACACTTAGTTTACTTTGCTCCCCACCACCACACCAACAATCCTTACTGTACTGCTCAGCGGTCATTGTGGGTCCAGAACTCTTCTTGCTCTGGGCACAGTTGACAGGGTTGATTCCCCAGGCTGTGGACTTTGCTCAGGCCTTCACCATGGCTCTTATTCTGGAAAGCAGGCTGAAGAGGAGGAGCTCCTGGGGAGTAGTTCCCATAGGCTAAACCTCACTGAAAAGCCACGTTGAAGTCTCTGCACATACTTCCCTCGTTAACACTACTAAGTGCATTGAGGACCACATTGAACAGAGCAACTTGTGCATCGAAGCTCAAAGTCATTATACAAGTAAGCTTGGTGCACCCACTGTGACTTTGGATGCACCATAGTACTGCTCAGGGAGAGTTAAGACTGATGATTCTGTACTCAGTGTATAAAATTCCACTTAGGAAAGACATTGAATACACACACATATATACATGCACGTGCATACAAAGGGAGGAAGAAAGAGGTGAAGGTGAGAGGAGGGGGGAGAGAGAGAATGAGATGTGCTCTGAGGCTCAAAAAGGCCTTAGACTCACAAGGTGGCTCAGGATGGCCTTGAACTCATTCCAGCTGCTTGAGATTCCTGGGTACTAGGATGGCAGGCGTACACCACCATGTGCAGCAATCAACACATCGTTACTAATGTTCATTAAAAACTTAATAATGGGGCTGGAGAGATGGCTTAGTGGTTAAGGCACTTGCCTACAAAGCCAAAAGACCCAGGTTCGATTCGCCAGGACCCATGTAAGCCAGATGCACAAGAGGGCACACACATCTGGAGTTCATTTGCGGTAGCTGGAGGCCCTGGTGTGCCTTCTCCTTTTCTCTCTCTCTCTCTCCCAGCCTATTTCTCTCTCTGTCTCTCTTAAATAAATAAAATTAAAAAAAACTTTACAATTCCTTGATAATGATTGTTTAGATGTTGGAATTTAAGGTGATTTAATTTGTTTTTGAATTACATAACATTTTAACCACAGATAAGCATCTATTCAGAAAATTCATTTAGCATGTTGAAAACTAAAGGATGAAAAGTATCCAGTTGCCCTTTGTCCAGGTTGATGAGTCAGATGGCCTCTTCTTGGTGTGGAGAGCAAGAAAGAGTCTCAGCACACCCTCCTTTTTCCGCTCATCCCCGAGGGCCAGTGACAATACTTCCCATGGTAGAACATTAGGAGGAAGGTGCTCCATCCAACTGGGCATGATGACTGCTTTCTGTCACATTAGCTGTTCAACTCCTCCACCTTCTAATGAAGGGATTAACACCACCCCACCTGGCTGGTTGGGACAAGACAGAAACCACTGGGTTCTAATGCCCTTGACAGGTAGTGACATCGTGGGCGGGGTCCCTTCCTCTCTCCGAGGCTTTGGAGTTTTTCTTCTGCATACATGGGCACACACATGGGCAGCTGCACTCATGCCTAGGGAGGTGAGGACCTGAGCCACCTTGCCATGCTGTGCCGCATTTCCCTCTCGGTCAGGGAGGCCTTTGAACCCGAGAACATTCTACCTCCAAGGGCAGAGGGGCAGCTCCCTCACTGAGCGCAGCCCACTTTCCTGGGCAGCGCCCTCTTTAGTATCTTTCCCCTCACCTCCCTCATCTTGACGCTGTAGAGAACCGGGTTCAGCAGCGGAGGGAGCAGAAAGTGGACGTAGGAGAGGAGGGTGCGCGCAGGCCGAGGGATGGGCAGCTTGAACCGGTTGAGGAGCGCCAGCAGAACCATGGGCGTGTAGAAGAGAAGGACGGCGGAGAGGTGGGCAGCGCAGGTCTGAGCAGCCTTCCAGCGGTCCTCACCGGAGCCCACACCCTGCAACACCCGGACAATCAGGCCGTAGGAGAAGAAAATGAGCAGAGGGTCTACTGCCATGGCCGACAGAACCACGCCGAGGCTGTAGACGGCGCTCGGTGCGCCCGGGCAGGCGAGGCGAGCCATATCTGGGTGCAGGCAGTACGAGTGGGTCAGGACCTGGGGGCGGCAGTAGGACATGTGGGCCAGGAGGAAGGGCAGGGGCAGGTGGAGACCCAGGCTTCGAAAAGCGATGGCCAGGCCGATCTTGCAGGTGACTCCGTGGGTGAGGAGCGCTGGGTAGCGGAGAGGGCTGCAGATGGCCAGGGCCCGATCGAAGGCCATGGCGAGCAAGACGGAGGACTCCATGACGGAGAAGACGTGGACAAAGAACATCTGGAGGAGACAGGCCGAGGCAGGGACGGCGTGAGCGTTGGCAAAGGCCAGGCCCAGCAGGCTGGGCATCAGCGCTGTGGCCAAGCCCATGTCGGACACGCTTAGCAGGAAGAGAAAGAAGTACATTGGGCGGTGGAGGGTGGGCTCCAGGGCGATTATCCAGAGGATTGTACCGTTGCCGAGGGCAGAGCAAAGGTAGATGGCGACGAGAGGAATCGCCCACCACGATGGTGTAGCCTCCAGGCCAGGCAGGCCCACCAGCAGGAAGGTGGGAGCCATTGAAGTGCTGCTGCTGTTGACCGCTGCCTGAGCCGAAAGCGCTGGCATGGCTACGCGGGTCACACTTTCAACTCTGGAACCTGAAAAGTCATTAGAAACATTGACTTGTTATTTACATGAAATCATTGCACTGGGTTCCCTATAGCAGCCTGGCTCTCCCGTCTCCCTCCGTGCGGGGTTCTGACCCGCGTGTTACCCTCGGAGCACAGACACATTCCAGGTGTCCCTGCACGTCTGTCTATTCCTTGTCTTGGAGCCTTTCGAGCCCGTGTTCCCAGAGTTCTCTCGTCACGCGCTTTTTACTGCGCTCCTTTGACCCTGACACTCTTCTGTAGTTTTCCATAATCTAACTCCCTCATTTGGTATACACCCGAGAAGAGCTGTACTCCATCTTTACTTCTTTTTCTCTCACCAGCAGACTGACCGTCTTCTGTGATGCCTTAATAAGGCCCTAAGCAATTACTTAGAAAAGTTTAAGAGTATAAGCTCTGCAATAAAGAGTTAATAATTTTATATGAGGCACAATAGTTTTCAAACTGAAAAATCAATATAAAAATAAGAAATACTCGGGAGGCAGAGGTAGGAGGATTGCCATGAGTTCGAGGCCACCCTGAGATTACATAGTGAATTCCAGGTCAGCCTGGGCTAGACTGAGACCCTATCTCGAAAAGACCAAAAAAAAAAAAAAAAAAAAAAAAAAAAAAAGAAATATCTTAATCCAGTAAAAAAGAAGAGGAATTTAAAAAATCATTTTTTGGATGAATGAATAAGACTGATAAGTCTATTCCTCCCCAAAGCAGCTGTAAAGTGGGCAAACTGTAGATGCCAACCATTTCAGCACTCTGCAAGCCAACCAATAATGGCATAACTATAATCACTGAGCTGTGGGAAATGACAGTCAAGTTCATGGCATTTGTGTCTAAAGCTGTTCTCGTCACCCCACACCTCCAGCCTACCTCGAAAAATGACAACAACAACAAAATAAAATAAAAATAAATAAAAAACAAAAAAACTGTGGACTGATGGGCAAAGCCAGTGGCTGGGTTCCAGTTTTCTGGAGGAACTCCTTTGGCTTGAGGATCGTCAGTTAGCATGGCTGTCTTGATGAAGATCAGACAGGATGGGCAATGTTTTACCATGCAGAGTTTGTGATCCTCAAGCTGTTGGCCAGAGAGAAATAACATATACCATGACGAGTACAGTTAATAATAATAATGATATTATTTGCACTTGAAATTTTCTGGGAAAGTAGATCTTAAGCATTGTCACCATGCTATATGTATATTGGATACCTATGTAAGGTCATAGACGTGTTCATTCATTCATTTGATTATGCTGATCATCTCACAATACATATTCATATCCAAAATATCACCCAGTGGGGCAGGGGAGGTGGCACAGGAGGTAGAGTGTTTGTTATGTAATCGTGAAGACTTGAGTTTAGATCCCTATTACCAACACCAAAACCAAACATGATGGTGTTCACCTGTAACCCCAGCACTGCAGAGGCAAACTCTAGCTAGTCTAGCTAAACCAGTGAGCTCTGGGTTCAGTGTGAGAGCCTGTCTCAAAGAATAAAGTGGAGAGTGACCGAGGAAGACAAAAAATGTTGACCTCCGGCCTCCACATGCATGCACACAGACATACTTACATGCCCCCACACACATATAAGAATACATGTACACATGCAAAAAGCATATTGTATACATTAGATATACAGCATGAAATTCTTATTTATCAATTATACAACCCAAATGATGAAAATTTTGTTCATATAGTAGATTTTCAAATTAATAAAACTAAATCTAAAAAACATGCACTATTGGGCTGGAGAGATGGCTTAGTGGTTCAGCGCTTGCCTGTGAAGCCTAAGGACCCTGGTTGGAGGCTTGATTCCCCAGGACCCATGTAAGCCAAATGCACAAGGTGGCACATTCATCTGGAGTTCATTTGTAGTGATTGGAGATCCTAGCATGCCCATTCTCTCACTCTGTCAAATAAATAAATAAAAATAAACAAAAATGCAGTATTATCCAAAATTTGATAGAAAAAAAGCTTCAATAAGGTCAATAGAGGTGAAGTGATTAAATAGCAGCAAAAGTTTAAAAATATTTAGGTTGACTTAAACAAAAAATAAAGGGGAAGTACAAATTATTAAAGTCAAATGTGAGATAATACTCTCAACTGAAAATATTATTGAACAAAAATTACTATGCATATACCTATTTGCTAACATAGCTATATGCAAACAGGTTAGGCAACTTAGATAAAACAGAGAAGACACAAATTAGGCTGAATAAATGCAGAAAGAAAGTCATTTACTAATTAAAAGTGTTTCCACAAAAGAAAAACTATAGGTCTCATACAGTTTGAGTGGTAAAGTATAGCATCTATTAACAAAGAAGAAATATGCCAGAAACTGATCAAGCTGTTTAAAAACTGAAGATTTGGACTTCCGGTCAAGATGGTGACCGCCTAGCTGCACTGCAAACCCAGGGGAAAGAAAGGCAGACCAAATGGCTGAACCTTCACCAGGCCCTTACAGGAAACACCTGAACCACAAGACACTGGAGAGGGTAAGATCAAGTCTAACCTAAATCTTCTATATCTTCCCTCCTTCCCTCTTCCTCTCCCTCTCTCTCTCATCTCTCTAACTCTTGTATATTAGTTATCTTTTTCCTCATTTTCTTAGTGGGCACTGACCTGTAACTCCCAGTACCAGCATGGGGCTATCATCCACAATGAGCTTTTGATCAGAGAAACCTACAAGGTTTCTTAAAAGAATGACAGATTTCTGTCAGAGTACTTGATGACCCACCAAAGGTTAGTGGTAAGACCCTATTGCTGAAGACACCATATGCAGCTGACATGTAAAATGGAACGGCATGCCTGGAAGCCATGAGAGAGTCAGTCCCCAGACAGTCAGCGTGTCTAGTGGCGACTGGGGGAAATGACCAATATCTGTCCAAGCAACACATGGTCTCACCTAGTTAGCAGCAAATAACCTGTTGTGATGCCCACACAAGTGTAATAGTGGCACACAGCCATGGTGGGGAACCAACTGCTCTTGATTTGGCTAAGTGATCCCCTCAGTGGTATGGGATTCATAGCTGGAGATGGGAAACAAGTCAGAACCATATCCAAACATAAGCCCACTCTCCAATATCCAGCTACCATCAATCATGGGCTACAAAAGGGCCTACACCTATTAAATTCTCTATTAAAAAAAGTAAGGGATATCACATTTGTCCTGGTGCTAACTTACTCTCCGCTGGAGAATCTGCTTCTCTTTTTCAGATAGATGCAGATCCTAAGGAGCAAGCCACCCCATCATACCTCAAAAGGACCCCAGCTGAAACTAAGAAAAATTGGTGAAACAAGCAAGGGTGCTGTTTTCCTGATGAACCAGATACCAGCACAAGGGGGAAGGAGACCAACACAGAGAAAAATCAACTCCTACCAAATCAGAGAGCCAGAGCCTCAGAGGCCCCCAACACCTCATCACTGAAGCAGACCAAAAATGAACCGAACATGGCTCAGGGAAATTTTGCAGAAGAGGGGGTGGAAAGAATGTCAGAGGCATATGTTGGGTCATGATATGCAGAGACATTTATCTTACCCATAACTGTGGGCTAACTCCACAATGCATGACCCATATACCTCAATAAGGAGGGGCCAATGGGAAGGGGGTAGGTCACGGATGAGCCTAATAATGGTACCAAACTGCCTGTATTTGCTGAATACAAAACTTAAAAAAAAACCCAAAACTGAAGAGTTTATAAGCCCCAACTCAGTCTGGTAATATAGTGTGCTCTTGTTTCTAAGGCCAGACAAAAATATTAGAGAAAGAAAACCAAAGGAAAAAAAATATTCCTGTATTAGCAAATAAGTGTCTTAACTGCTGAGCCATCTCTCCAGCCCATATTTTTGTATTTTATTTGCCACTGAACAATCGAATTCTGCATATTAATAAGGTAAATGACAAGCTCTCCATATTCATCTCAAAGGACAGAGAAGAGGCAAAATCATATACCCAATCCCAGCGCTTGGGATGTGACTGCTAGAAGATGACAATTTTGATGCTAGCCTGGGCTACATGTAGTGAGGTACTGTCTCAAGAAAATGACAAAACAACAATAGACAAAAAGCCAAAAAAAAAAAACCAAAGGAAAAAGAAACCCTAAAACCCTACTTTATACATACTCAACATGAAACTTTTACATGGGGCTGGGAAGATCGCTCAGTGGTTAAAAATGCATGCTTGCAAATCCTGCTGGCCTGAGTTTAATTCCTCAGCTACCCATGTACGCCACACTCAAAAAGTAGCACAAGAGGCCCTGACACATCCAAACGCCCAATTACACACATGCAAATAAATAAGTCAAAATAATTCTTTAAAAAGCCATAAATAAAAGGAGCTTCCTCAATATGATAAAAGGCATCTATGAATAACCTACTTTGAGTATATCCAGAAAGATTTGATTTCTTACTAGAAAGAAATACTGTCCATTTCCTTTGCAAATTACACCGAATGATCTAGAAAAAATGCACTGAAGAGAGAAAATAAAGATTCTAGCTTGACAAGATAAATGCAATAATCTGCATCCAGATATGTCATGAATGCATAATGCAAAGAATTCCCAGGAATCTACTAGGAGACAAAGGGATGAGCACAGCAAGGACACAGGACAGAGCTTGTCAGGAACAGGACTTGTGGGGTCTCTGTGTAGCTTAGACTCTGGGCAGTGCCTCTGAATGACAGTTTACCATCAGGGGAAGCAGAGGCCCATATGCATATCACAGAACATCCCTGCTCTTTAAGAACTGGTCAAAGACTGGTAGGAGACAAAGCAGAAAGGAGGCAGTGAAAGGTGCCTGTTGTGGTAAGCCCAGGATGTTTGCACAGGACAATTTAAAAAGCCCATAGGAAAATGTTTGCATTCTCAAGATTCAAAATTTCTTCCATGCACACCAAGTCAGCATACAAGAAGCCCATTCACATACCAAAACATTCATCCTTTAACTAATGTACATGTTCACATATAACAGGCATATACAGACACTCATGCACATGAAACATTTCACACACATGCATCTAAATTCATATATAGCAACACACACACACACACACACACACACACACACACACACACACACACACGAGTTTATATTTTCCCAACAAATTATTACAGAGGCAGATGTTTGCTCCTGCCCATACCACATGTACGAGTGCAGAATAACAAATGCATGTTCATTCTCTAAGGCAGAAATGCTTCTGAAATGCATTTGTTCTGCTATGGAAAGGTGAGTGGAAGCAAAGCGTATGCACGCACATGTATGTTCTTATCACATGCTACATACTGCTTCATGACTACAAATCCTGGATGGTAATGCTCTGAGTTAGCCTCCTGCCATTTCACACAATCCACAAATTTCTTCTTTTGTTTTTGCGGGGGGTTTCGAGGTAGGGTCTTGCTCTAGCTCAGGCTGACCTGGAATTCCCTCTGTAGTCTCAGGGTGGCCTTGAACTCATGGTGAGCCTCCTACCTCTGCCTCCCGAGTGCTGGGATTAAAGGCATGAACCACCACGCCTGGCAAAACACTCTTAATGCAGGCAGTTAGTAACTCCCTTCAGATACAGCTACATTATAAGTTCATAAGCCTCCCATTCATATTCTGACCTGCACATGAAGTATTTATTTACATGCATGCAACATCATCAATGTATTCCTTGAGATATTTCATCTTGGGTTATTCTTACTTTGTTTCCATAGAGGATAGACTGTTATAAAGACCAGCAAATTGCCAAATGAAATTTTGCTTTCTATTACTTTAAGATATCAAGATAGAAAGTGGCAACATTATTGTTAGAGGACATTTCCTGATACCAAACAGAATTTTCTAGATGACAAAGGTTTCATTCATTGCTAGGTTAGTTTCATGTTATCTAATACACAAAAGACTGTGATTAATAAATGGTTGGATCACAGAATATTTTTATGAGGGGGAGTTGATACTGGCATAATAGAGGGAATAAGCAGCCACCTAAAGAGAGCAGATGTTGCCAAAGTTCCCAGTCATTTGTGGGCAGACCTGGTGCTGTCTACTAGGCACTTCATCACAATTCTTCCTGGTATTTACCAGACAAATATAAAGTGTGTGGGTTAGACAGAATTTTTGGTTGCAGGAAGTGCTGCCATCTTAGGATGGTTTTAAGCTGTGAGCATGGTGATAGAATTTATACCATGCACTCCTCAGGAACTGAGCCATCTGGAATAGGCCAGCACAGAGAGCAGTGGGCAAGACAGCGACTTTGTTTCCTAGGCGGTGACTACCCCTTTATCTCCTGAAAGACCCCTGTGTTTCTCATGTTAACTCTGAATGTACTCAGAAAGATATATCTCTTCAGTGGTGAGAACTGTTGGGAGGCCAAAGGCAGATTTCATGTGGACACACTGCCTTACAGAATAAGAGATCAAATTAAGTACATTATAAAATATGGATACAAGAAAATACATGTGAATATAGTGAGCATAAACAATAGAAAAAAAATCACAAACTGAACATAAAACACCCAGGGATGTTAGATTGTAGCTAAGTTATAGATCCTAATGTAAATACTAAGCTCATGTGTTATTAGTTTCCAATCTCTATGGGTGGTTGGACTATCCTATAAGGAAACATATGTGTCACATTATTTTCAAATTATGCCTTATGCTTCATCTCCTCTAGAGAACTCCTTGGATCACATCTTTTCCCTGAATAACCAGAAGAAATCCCTGATAGATTTTATTGGCGCAAAGAAGTTCAGAAAATAAGCTCTGACTGAGTTTTCATGATTCCTCAAATCTCCCATTCAGGGCTTTTGGCCATTTGTAAGTTGGTTAAACTACATGATGCAATGTGTAAGATATCTATCAACCACAGAAATGGGTCAGCAAAGTCTGCTCCAAAAGATGTTCCACTTCTTAAGTCTGGCATTAATACATAGAGTATTGAATCTCCAGTTGCCTGTTTTACCAAATCCCCAATACTGCATGCCACTTCATAGGACTTGCCTTTGTACATACAGCTACATTTACCTCTTTCCGTTTTCTTTATCAGACACCAGCATAACGTTGCTGGCACTCACATGCTACCTGATCTTTTAGGCACTATGATGCACAGCTATTCTTATGCAGTATCCTCTATCCTGCCAACACCCAGTGTTCTCCACACAACCCCGCAGCAAAAAACCAGCACACTATTGCAACCCTCTCCATGCTTCCCTATTGCAATTTGAGGTACCTGAACACAAAGCCTCTTTTATGTGTTTTTATTTCTATAACACCACCTATCCGTTCTGCCTGACACAAGATTGTTGAATTCCTGAGTTCTTTTTAGGTATCAGAGTATACAGAAATTCCATTCACTGCCTGTGTTCCTGGATCCATATGCCTGTAGTTTTTCATTGTACTTTCCTTGTCTATCTGCCTCACTCTAGTTTTTCAACACTGTTCTGATTTTTAACTTTTCAAAAGCTGAAAGAAAACAGTTCAAGAAGAAACTTTTTCTTATCTTCCTTTTAAAACCTGTCTCTTTTTTCTCCTTTCTTTCATTTCTCATCTTTCAACTTCCTTCCCACTTATTATCATCCCTACCCATGCCCACTTCTCCCTTCAGCAATATTTTCACAATACCTGGTCTCTCCCAGCGACCCTCACACACTTTGGTGTTGCCTGGATTCTTTATGTTTTGTTGGTGGCACCAGCTCTGAAGGGGTGGGTGGGGCATAAGGTAAACACAGACGTCCAGCCTCTCTTTGCCAGAGCCCCATGAGGAAGCCACAATGAGAACACAGTAGTTACTTAAGAGCCTGCGGTTTGTCCTAGAAGAAGGACCAAGATGACCCAGCAGGAATGGAAGACGCCCTCCATCACTAGCATCCAGTCCTCTCTCAAAACCTGCCAGGCAGGTCCCCTTCCACCTGACCCTACTCTGATGTCCATAGACCCAATAAGTGCAATGCCCCGTCTTCCCCTGGACCGTTTGCCAGTTGGACATTATCACAGTCTCTACCCAGCCCTTTTCTTTTTCAGACAATAGATAATGAGCCCCAGAGATTACCCTGGGCTCAGTCCTCAGGGACACCTTCTGGCTTTGTTGCTTCTGGTTTTGACTAATTGCCATTAGTCCAGGGTGGTGCCACATGGTGCTAATAGCACCCAGGTCACAGGTCTCGTCTCTGCAGGGATCACTTATTCACTTTTCTTTTCACCAAACTTACACCAGCATCATTCAGACCCTACCCTTGATGTCTAATGACATCTTAACTGTTGGTATGCTTTGATGTCTACCTGTGACCACATGTACATGCCTGCATGCAAAGTCAAGTTTCCCTACGTACCTCAGCAAGCTTGACTGAATCTTCCCTCTCCTCTGACTGTCATTTATCCTTCCTTTCCTTCTCTCTTCTTTGCACTACACTTTCTCTGTTTCTCTGCTAGTGTTCATTCTTAATAGATGCCTTGTGTTCTGATCAACTGTCATCAGATACCCCCGTTCCATCCCAGTGTGTGGCTTTCCCATTGTATCCTGGACATAATCAGCCCAAATCCCTGCAAACAGCTTGGATCCTCGTTGTATGTCATGACAAACCTTGCTTCTTCCCCCCCTCCCTGAGACCTCTCAGAGGTGCTTTTGTTCCAGTAATCCTTGCAGCAGGCCTGGGTAACCAGATCCCACACTGCAGGTTTATCCACTCTCATTTCTATCACGCCTTTATGCCCCTTCAGGAGATGGCACATTAATCTTTCTATCCCCAGATTATAACAAAATATATCTTGGACTGAGGTTACCATGTTCTTCCCACCACTTCCTCCAATACCAGTTTGTCTGGTATGATCTGAAGGACAAGGAAGCTGAACTCACATTCACCATGTTAAATGAATAAGGGACACTGGTTAAGTTGGCCTTAGTTCCTCATGACCCACATAGTACCATATCTAGGTCTTCTCTTAGGCTTTTTGTTTAGTTCAATGTAGTTAAAAGGCTGATAAAGGCTAATTTACATCTCTGAGTTTCAATTTCTAGTCAGTAAGGAGTTCAGGTGTAATGCTAGTGAAATGTCCAGCACAACACTTCCTGTACATTTTTACCTGCTTTCCACCAACCTCAGTTCCTTAATTCCTGCTCCTTGCTGTTTGAAAATGGCATTTTTGAGCCAGATGTTGTTATAGGATATGGCTGTAAAAAGAGACTGTTGTTTTAAGGATGCTACTTTCTAGTAGGGAGTGACAGAAAACAAATGAATAAATAATTGTTTACAATCCCAGATAGCTCTGCCTAAGGTCTATAAAATCATTAGGAAAGGGGGCTGGAGAGATGGCTTACCTGTGAAGCCTAAGGACCCCGGTTCGAGGCTCAGTTCCCCAGGTCCCACGTTAGCCAGATGCACAAGGGGGCGCACGCGTCTGGAGTTCGTTTGCAGAGGCTGGAAGCCCTGGCGCGCCCATTCTCTCTCTCTCCCTCTACCTGTCTTTCTCTCTGTGTCTGTCGCTCTCAAATAAATAAATTAAAAAAAATCATTAGGAAAGGGTAGAAAGATATTAAATGCAGAGTGGCTGAATTCTACAGAAAGAGAAACATTACTGAATAAGTGCTATTTAAGCTGAGGCCTACATACTAACACAAACTGACCCTGTGTAGCTATGGCGAAGGCGTGTTCCAGGGCAGGAATAAGACAGAGAAGCACAGCCAGAGCTGATGTCAGTAGCGAGTCAGAGCGTGCCTTGTCTACATAGAGTAGAAGGAAGGAAGAAACGGCAATCAGGTTGGAGGCCGTTACAGGGGTATCATCCATGGTCAGAAGTTTTATTTTTAAATGGGTTGATAAATACTAGGAAGTTTTCAAATCAGAAGAGTATAAAATGTAGTTTGTGATTAAAAAAAAAAAATCTTTCTATCAGCAATGTAGAGTAAGGATGAGCTTTCATTGATAAAAAGCAGTCAGGGGAACCATTTAAGGGAAAACTTTTAAAGAGCAATGAAGATTGAAAGTGACTTCTCATGTCTTTCAAGTCCACTGTGATTCGTTTGTGTCTAACACCGCCTTCTGTTGTGTGAGGGAAAATGATTATAAAACCCTTCAGGCTCTCTGGCCCGTCAGTGCGCACTCACCAGGTCCTGCTGGGTCTCTGTCTGCATTCTGTTTCCCAGTCCATGTTTGCGCTCTGGTAGCCATGTTTTATGTCCAGTTCTCTGTTTTCTCTTGCTCCCCTAAAGAGTATATCTGAGCTTTTAACTCTCCTGCAGCATTGTTCTATTGTCCATTCTTGGTCCCTGGGATGAATTTTTGACTCTTAAACTATTCAAGTTCCTGGTTGCCCCATTTTACTTTCACCGAGATCTTTCCTCTTGTCAACTTTCACGCAGGGCTCTTGTGTCATTTCCTAAGAACGTCCTGAATGCCTGGCCCACATGTATTTATGTGTGTCCTTTGCCTTGCCTGAAACGTTCTCTCCGGTATCATCTCAGTTTAAAATGCTGATGATTCTCCCAGACAACTCAAACTTCACTTTGTACATTAATTTCCCTCAGACCTTCCTATGCTTTACCAAAAATGATTATCCTGCTTTGAAATGCCTGATTTTTCTGACTTGCTTGTATAGCCTGTAACATACTGAATCTTCCTAATGGATGCATTATTGATTGCTTTTTTGTTTATTTTCTTAATATTTGTTAAGTCTTTTGAAATTTTGATTTAAAGGAAAACAAAATTTACCTTTGGAACCACTTGTTATATATTATTATTTTTGCATTTTGATACAGATTATGTATCTTGATTTCATTCCCCAAAACTACTCTCTCATATTCCCCCTACCTCCCAGTCACACCTAGCTTCCCCATTAATCCTCATTTAGCTTTTTTTTCTCAGGTAGGGTCTCACTCTAGTCCAGGCTGACCTGGGATGAACTATGTAGTCTCAGGGATTAAAAGCATGCACCACCATTTACAGCTTTAATGCTTTTTTATTGACTCACCCAGTGAAATTAAGTTTGCTTACATGACCCAGTTATAAATGTGTGGGCCAATAATTTTAAGCATGTTCACATAGCTATTGAAAAGAACTTTAAATTTTTCTCATCTTACAAATCTGAAATTTCATTTCCATTCAACCTTATAACAACTTTTCCAATAGTTTGTGGATCTTTCCATTTTAATTCTGCTATTGACTTGCAGCCTCAGTTGGTCATAGCTGGGTAAGATGATTACTAAGATGTAATTCTACTTGAATTTTCAAAGATTTCTTACATATGCGTTTGGAACCAATATACATTATACTGTTGCTGGGTAAAATGATGGATACTCTGTATCTATGTCATTAATTAATGGAAGATTTCTGCTGAAAAATTCTTTAATAATATAGAAATTCAATGGATAAGATCAGTTGCTTTTGTCTTGTTTTTGACATTTGAGATTCTTTTCTGTTCTTTGAATTTAAACATTCTCATGTTGTGTTTAAGCACAGTTCTGTTTGGATTTATCTTAATTGGAATTATCTGAGTCTCTTAGATTTATATGTCCATTGCTTCTCTGAAACTTGGGATATTATTTTTATGTTTTTTTTAATTTTCAGATTTTATTTTTACTTATTTTAAAGAGAGAATGAGGGAGAGAGAAAAAGGGAGGTAGGGAGAGAGGAAGAAAATGGATGCATGAGGGCCTTTAACCACTATAAATGAACTCCAGACACATATACCACCTATAGATATACCACCTTGTGCATCTGGCTGTGGGTACTGAGGAATTGAACCTGGGTCCTTAGGCTTCACAGGCAAGCACTTTAACCACTGGGCAGTCTCTCCAGTGCTGTTCATTTTCTTTTTTTGCTATCCTGAGCTAAGGATTCCTAATAACCTATCTTTAAGGTGATAATTATTTCCTCTGTCTTGTCAAGCCAGAGATTGAGCCTCTGTCATGATTTTTTTTTGGTTCAATTGTTATTTTTTTTTTTAACTAGTAGACTTTCTGTTTTATTCATTTTAAAGTGGCTTCTAGTCACTTTTTAAGTATTTCTCTTTCTTTCATTCATCATATTCCAGGTTTTGCCTGTGTTCTCTTGCAGCTCATTGAACATTGTTATGTTGTTCTTTTAATAATTTCTTTTCTTTTCAAATATATTTATTTATTTGAGAGAGGTTAGGGTGGGGGAGAGAGAATAGGTGCTCCAGAGCCTTTAGGCACTGCAAATGAACTCCAGACATAGGCTTCTCTTGTGAATCTGGCTTGCATGGATTCTGGGGAACTGAATCTGGTTCCTTTGGCTTCACAGACAAGTGCCTTAACCACTAAGCCATCACTCCAGCCCTAACATTTTATTTTCAGGTAGTTTCTAGATCTACATTTCTTTAGGGTATCTGGAGTTTTGTTTTTGTCCTTTCCATGAGCTTTTCTCTGACTTTGTACACCTTGCAGTCTTTTGCTAGGGTTTGACTGTTTGAGAAAACAGTCCTTATCACTTGTCTTCACACATTGATTTACAGTGGAGACTTTCTTTCTCCCTTTTTTCCTTCCTTCCTTCCTTCCTCCCTCCTTCCCTCTCTCCCTTCCTTCCTTCCTTCCTTCCTTCCTTCCTTCCTCCTTCCCTCCCTCCCTCCCTCCATTTCTCCCTCCCTCCCTTCCTCTTTCTCTCTTTCTCTTTCTTTCTTTCTTTCTTTCTTTCTTTCTTTCTTTCTTTCTTTCTTTCTTTCTTTCTTTCTTTCTTTCTTTCTTTCTTTCTCTCTTATTAGTTATGTACACAGTGTACACAATCTTGTTGGTACCATCATTAGCCTCCTCCCTGTCCTCCCCCCTCCGCAGGGACCCTCCTCATTGGGGAATATGGGTCATGCATTGCGGGGTTAGCCCTCAGTTATGGGTAGGTAATGTCTCTGTGCATAATGACCCAACGTGTGGCTCTAACAATCTTTCTGCCCCCATCTTCCTCAAATTTCCCCGAGCCACATTGGATTCATTTTAGGTCTGCTTCAGTAATGAGGTCTTGGGAACTGCTGTGTCTCTGGGTATCTGGTTTGGTAGGAGTTGAGTGTTCTCTGTGTCTATCTCCTTCACCTTGTGCTGGTTCACCAAGGAAGCAGCACTCTTGCTCATGTCCCCAAATACTCTTAGTTTCAGCTGGGGCCCTTTTGAGGTTAGGCTGGTTCTTTCCTTAGAATCTGCTTCCTTCTGAAAAAGAGAAGCAAATTCTTCAAGGGAGAGTGAAGTTAGCTTCAGATAAATGGGATAACTTTTGCAGAGACTTTCTGCCGGAAAGGGCTATCAGCAGTCTGCAGGCTAATCATCCCTCAAAAACCATCGCTAATCTCTTATGCCCCCTGGTGTCTTCCTGTGGAACCACAGCTGTAAGATCCTTAGGGTTTAAAGTGTGTTCAGCAGTTGCTATACTGTTGAGGGTCATTCCATGCACCATGTCAGGTGACATAGTTACCAATCCTTTGGGCAGCTCCCAGAGAATATAAAACACTGAACTCACGGTCCTTTTCATTATTTTTACCCCAATGGAGGAGTCCAGGGGTTGAGGGGAGTTCCACTTGGTTACATGCACTGCACTGGGTAAGAAAAGGACCATGTCAGGAGAGTAACATGCTGTAAAATTTCCCAATCTTTTCAGCGGCCTGAGCGCTTTAGATTCTTATCTGGTCTCTACCCTTCTCACAGAGAAGTTTAAACCTGTATGGTATGCTAATAAGTTTCTAGATGCGAGAAAAAAAAAATCCCAAGCTCTCTGGTCTTCCTTCTTGAAATCACACATACATATTCTTCTCATGGGTTATTTTATTTATTACTAGCCTAAAATTTTTATATCTTTGAACACCGCACAGAACAAAGTAGAGTTTCACTGTGGTTTGTAACGTTGGATGATAGGCTTTAAAATGATAGGGAAAGGAGAGATTTTTCCCAGTGGGGCTTTTTAGAACAAAAAAGATAGAAACGTCGTTATACTCCACAGGGACACAATATAGAACTCTTCAACAACATGCTGAAGATGGGACAGCTGTGATCTGTGCAGTAAGCAGATACTGGAGAAGGAGCCCTGTACTTCTTGTTTTCTAGCTGAAGCAGCACTGGGGAGCCATTTTGAGGGGATTTATATGCAAACCTTTCAGCTAGAGAGGTAAAGCACCCACATATTTCCAAGCCCCAAGGAACCTCCTTCTTCACTAGGGATACCGTGAGAATCAGTGTGGGCCCACACACTTGGTTGTTGCTTGAGCACAGAGTCCTTTCTTTTTCTGTTAACATCACGGGATGATGTTCATGACTTCATTTCATTCACAATACTTGAGCACCTGGTTCATTTCAAGTTGTTGTTTTACTACTGTCTTCTTTCTCTCTAAGTGGCAGTGGGGACCAAGATGTCGAGAGAAAGCTATCCACCAAGAAGACCCTCTGCCCCCAATATAAGACCAGAGAAAATGCCATCCAAATTGCAACAAAGAAACAAGACATACGAAGAACAAATAAGCCAATATTGCCCCTCCAGAAGTTTATAATTCTTCATTAACTAAATTTAAAAATATTGAAATGGTTGAAATATTGCACAGTGGATGAAGAACATCGCTTGAAAACTGGTTACTGTGGTAGTTTGAATGTGTGTTCCTCATAGACTCAGAAGTTTTATTAAAGCTTGTAACTTGGGTCTCCACTTTCCTAGCTGGAGGAAGTGTCGTTGAGGGCAGACCCTAAGGTCCAGCCCTAAGGTGTGTTTGGGGGTGAAACTAATTTCCAGCTCAAAGGTATGCAGAGAGGTCTGAGCCCTGGCAGAGTTCCTGCTATCTAGTCATACTTTCTACCTTTGGTTTCTATGGGCTGTTTGGTTTTCTCTCTGCTTGTATGTTTGGAAGCAGCTTCTTCTGCCATTGATGGAACTTCCCCTGGATATTTAAGCCTGAAATAAGCTCCTTTCTCCCCTAAACTGCCGCTCATTTGGATGTTCATCCCAGAAACATGAAACGGTCTCCAACAGTCACCGACCTCAGAGGATTCAAACAGATAAATGAAGTCAATGAGTCAATTGAAAACTGAGATGATAAATGCAATAACTTGGATGAGGGAGTTAGAAACTGAAAATAAAATCCAGATGAAAACACTGGCAGTGAAAAGCTAAATAAATCAACTGAAAGCATCACCCTTTGACCTATGTCAAGCAGAAGGTCTGATACTGGTGATTGAAGACAAAGTTGACGAGTTATTATATTCAAACAATAAAGAATACAGAATTGATTATAACCACAACTTTCAAAAATACCATCAAAAGATCAAATGTAAGATTCCTTGGTATAAAGGAAGGATCTGAGTTTCAAATTAAAAGCACAGGAAACCCATATGATGAATTATATCAAATAATCCTCCCAATTGAGGAAAATATGTAGACATTTAAGGACAGGAGCCCTTAGAACCACCAAATAAAAATGACAAGAATATTTTCACATCATAGATAATTGAAATTCTAAATACAGAACATAGAAAAATATTGAAATTTGCACTGGAGATATGGCTTAGTGCTTAAGGTGCTTGCCAGCAAAGCCAAAGGACTCAGGTTTGATTTCCCAGGATCCACATAAGCCTGATGGTGGTGCACACCTCTGGATTTCATTTGCAGTGGCTGGAGTCCCTGGAACACTCATACTCTTTCTCCCTCTCTTTGTCTCTTTCTCTCCGTGCTTCTTTCTCTCTTTCTCTCCCTCAAAACAGAAAAATATTGAGCTGGAGGGATGGCTTAGAAGTTAAGGCGTTTGCGTGCAAATCCAGAGGACCCAGGTTCTATTCCCTAGGACCTATGTTAGCAAGATGCACAGAGGGCGCACACATCTGGATTTCATTTTCAGTGGCTGCAGGCCCTGGTACACCCATTCTCTCTCTCTTTCTCGGTCAAATAAATAAATAAAAAATATTTTAAAAAAATAAATAAAAATAAAAAAGAAAAATATTGAAAGCTTTAAGTAACTGTCAACTTACATACAAGACAAACAAGTCAGTTATATCAGACTGTTCAGTAGAAACCTTAAATCCTGGAATGCAAGGAATGACATGTTTAGACTATTTGGCCAACAAGGTGTTATAGACAGCCAAAATATTCTTTTTGAAATTTTTTTGTAATTTTATTTGATTTTTTTCTCAATTTTTAAAAACATTTTCCATGATTATAAAAAATATCCCATGGTAATACCCTCCCTCCCCCCACTTTCCCCTTTGAAATTCCATTCTCCATCATATCCCCTCCCCATCTCAATAAGTCTCTCTTTTATTTTGATGTCATGATCTTGAAATTTTATTTTATTTTTTATTTATTGATCTGAGAGAGGGAGAAAGAGAGTAAGAATGGGCCCCTTAGGGCCTCTAGCCACTGCAAATGAACTCTGGACCCATGCACCACCTTGTGCATCTGGTTTATGTGGGTTCTAGGGAATGGAACTTGAGTCCTTTGGCTTTTCAGGTAAGTGTCTTAACCACTAAGCCATCTCTCCAGCCCCCAATATAGTCTTTAAAATCAATGAAGAATGCCTACAACACCAACTATCATGAAGATGAGGCCAGAGGATTGTCCCAAGTTTAAAGCCAGCCTGAGCCACATAATGAGTTTCAAGCCAGCCTGGGCTATAGAGTGAAACACTGTCTCAAAATGAACAAGGGAAAATGTGACGACATCAGTATGGAAATTACCATCTAAGATAAGCCCAGCCAAAGCCATCTGTGACCACTAGGGTAGTGCTATAAAAATACTTAAGAAACTCATGCACAGAGGGAAGGAAGAAGGACAGTCACAGTCATGAAGTCTTTGGAAAGAACAGAACAAGTGAGAGAGTCAAGCATGCTAACTTAAATCCAACAGCAAGCCTACTAGATGAATAAAGGAGAAAGCAAGGAATGAAGCGTACTCAAATCAATCAAGATATAATAAAGCCAGTAAAGGCTCAGGAAGAAGCAGATCACTTTCAATAATAAATTTAAACATAGATGGTCCCACATCTCCAATGAAAAACAAGGAGTTGTTGAGTTAAACAAACAATAAGGTTCAATTGTTTGTTATGTTTAAGATACACACCACACTGAAAAGACAAGTATAAGAAGGAATGGTATAGAATTGTTTTTAAGAGGATAATATTAGAAGTAATTAAATAGTGCTTTTGTATGTACATTGCTCATTAGATATTTATATTTTACTATTTTATACAAGTAGATTATACTGTCAACAAAAGACTCTATCATTATTATTATTATTATTATTACTATTTAATTTTTGTTTTTTTGAGGTAGGGTTTTACTGTAGCCCAGGCTAACCTGAAATTCACTATGTAGTCTCAGGGTGGCCTCAAACTCAGGGCAATCCTCCTACCTCTGCCTCCCAAGTGCTGGGATTAAAGGCGTGCACCACCATGGCTGGCACTAAAAGATTCTATTATTAACTGAGTTACATAGTTGAAGAAATAACCAGATATTATTGGATGGGGGTTAGGAAGTTGCATTTAAAAGTAATAAACCTGCTTATTTGGGGCAATCCTTGTGATATAGTAATGAGAAGAGAAGTAGACAGAAATAGATAAATGTGAAATTCATGACAGAAGGTGTCAAAGTTAAAAATTTGCAATAAAACATATTTGAATATTTGGGAACTGCAAATATATGTGTATGTGATTAACTAAAAAAGAAGGTAGTTGAAAAAAGCAAGTGTCACATATAAAATGGAGTAATAGGCATTGAGAATGCAGTGGAATATTATTTTTTTAATATTTTATTTTCATTTATGTATTTATTTGACAGAGAAAGAGGGGGAGAGAGAATGGGCATGCCAGGGCCTCCAGCCACTGCAGATAGACTCCAGATGTGTGCGCCTCCTTGTGTATCTGGCGAATGTGCCCCCTGGGGAATCGAACCTGGGTCCTTTGGCTTTGCAGGCAAATGCCTTAACTACAGTGGGATGTTATTAAGCCTGATAGAAAGAAATTTATTTAAAGTCAATAAAGGAAAGGATGGGTGTTGATGTGTTTCAATGAATAGCTTGGCAGTGGAGAACTGAGATGGGTCAGATCCTCACAAAATTTTGGTTAGCACGGAATGTATTTTGCATAGAAAGTAACAGAAGAGCAGTTCTGTTGAGGAGATCCAAAAGGTGGTGGATTTTTAAAGTTGCCTTTGATAACAGCGAGATAGTTAATTCAATCAAGAATAAGTTAAATGATTAATCATAAATTTCCTGAATATAATCTGATAAGTACAGATACTAAACTTAATCTTCTTTAAAAGGCTGAGAATCAAGTCTGTAGGTCCATAAACCAGCCATTTTCAGGTGTTAAATTATTTAAATAAAAAAAGGTATGGTTGGTCTGGAGAGATGGCTTATCAGTCAAGGCACTAGTATGTAAAGCCTAAAGACCCAGGTTTGACTCTTCAGAACCCAGGTAAGCCAGACACACAAGGTGATGCACGTGCACAAGGTTGTCCACATGTCGGGAATTTGATTGCAGTGGCTAGAGGCCCTGGTGTGCTAATTCTCTCTCTCTCACTCTCATAAATAAAATAAATAAATAAAAAATAAAAATAAATTTAAAAATATTTTAAAAGGTGTGGTGAATATTTGTTAACATTTTATACTAATGCAAGTCCGAATTTTCATGTTATACAAATATTGACTTTCATAAGTAATTAAATAAAATTAGTTGAGTAATTAAAATTATAGTGTTTCAGTTACTCCATTAAATACAAGTGAATAAGAACAAGAAAGTGCTCCAAGATGATATGCTTATGATAGACACCAGAATATAGAGGTTAAGATATTGCAATACAAGCAGGTTTGCATACTCTTAGCTTAAATACTACAAAGTTACAGTGTGTTAGGGAGATGAACTTTGAGGTCATAAATTACAGTCGGAAGAGGCTATGAGATTGGAAGAACACTGACTGATTCTGGAACTGTCATGTCGACAGTTGGCAGGTAAAGAGGAGAGTTAGTCCACTAGCTTTATTCCATGTGGACGTGTCTTCTTTTCCACTTCAGGGGACTCCTGAGATTCAAGGAGTCTGTAACATACATAAGGCCAATGAAGAGTTCCTGCTCCATTATTTCTATGCTTTGTAAGTTCTACAATCTAATTCCTACAAATACCGAGTATGGGCCAATTCCTAACATGATCTTCTTTTCTGAACAATGAAGAGAAGCTACTCGCATGTTTATAAAGGTTCACGAGTATTGTGATCAAGGTGAGAATGACTGTAGTCATATTCGTAACACAGGCCATGGTTGTTATAGGATATTGTTTATTACTACTACAGCACAGGCAGTATTGTTTTGATATTCTTCATAAGGCAAGTAGGGCCAGTGGCATTATCTGAAGGTGATAACTGACAGTACAGAAGTCATTGTCTCCTGATTGACTGAGGTATTGATTACTGATTTCCCAAATGGCTTCTTACATTACTTTAAATGTTGGGCCTTGACGTTAGGCCTAGTGGAACTTCCTGAGCCTAGCTAAAGTTTGGCGATCTGCCTCTGGCCAGCTAGGACTCAGCAAGACGCCTAATGGCCTCTGGCCTGTTACTTCTGCGTAGGAGTTGGAATTCCCGCACTTAGAACCAATCATTTCAAAAGTCGCGGTATACTATTGGCCCTTACCTCTCCCCCATCCTAGAATCCCCACCCTCGTTCTCAACACTATATAGGCAACCGCCTGAAACAATAAAGTGAGTTCCTGCTTTGACGAGACCCCCGGCTTGGTGGTGTGTCCCTGGCCGTTGACACTCATCCTCCTCCTCAACCCCTTGGGAGGAACCAGCGGGCCTGGTCCTTCCTCAGCACTACCTGCCAGGGGAGCCCGGCATTTAAAAATATTTTATTTTTATTTGTTTGACAGAGAGAAAGAGGGAGAGAGAGAGAGAAAGAGAATGGGTGTGCCAGGGCCTCCAGCCACTATAAACAAACTCCAGACGCGTACACCCCCTTGTACATCTGGCTAACATGGGTCCTGGGGAATCGAACCTGGGTCCCTTGGTTTTGCAGGCAAATGCCTTAACTGCTAAGCCATCCCTCCAGCCCATACTTTACTTTTTAAGAAATTTATTTTTAGTTATGGACATACTTAGTATGTAAACAACACATGTTGTTACCATCCTTTCCCTCCTCCCTGCCCCTTTTCCATAGGTTGGGGATGCAGGACATCTCCATGGGGATTGTGGGTCATACATTGTGGGGACAGCAGCCAGTTATGGGGAGAGGCAATATCTCTGTGCATATCTCAACTTGTGGCTCTAAGAACCTTTCCATCCCTCTTCCACAAAATTCCCTGAGCCATGTTGGGGGCTTTTGCAAAGGTCAAATGTCATGACTAGATTTATTAGGCAATATTGAGGACTGAAAAATGAAGGTGAAATATTAGAAAAGGTCATGAGTCACTTCAACTTTGGAATTAACTTTGGAATTTGTTTTCCTTTGAGGATTTTGTTGTTGTTGTTGTTAGTTTTGAGAAAAAGAAAGAGCAACTACCATTTGTCACTGCATAGGAACAATGAGATGTTTGAGAAGGCCAGGGAGTGTGTAATGGGAGGAACTAGGCTCTAAAATTTTCCACTCCCACACCCCTCCACCTTCTGAATCGTTTCCTCAATACTCTCACTTTTCCAGACACAAGAAGCTGGTGATGACTTGCCAGCCCTGGAGAGACTCCTCTGTCTTGAAAACCTTGGGGAATAACATTGTTGATCTGCAGCGCTCTCCATGGTCCAGCAAAGGGAGAACCCTGGGGCAGCTGGATTCATAAAAGTCCACATGGAGTCACAGCAATGGTTTTGCCAGGTGAACCTCCGGCCGCTTAGTAAGCTTCATGTAGCTGAGGGTTCTCTCAGCAGTCAGGTAAGCTTGAGAGGACAAGAGGACAAGGCTGCTGTGAGCAGAGTGTTTTAAGATAGCATCACAGATCCGCTCCTTTGTGGGTGCTTTTCTCCTCCCCTTGTCTCTCATGCTCCAAGGTCAGGAACCTGTCTCCTGTGTCAGTTCTTTCTCTAACTCACATCTTCTCTAAAAGATAGAGGAGAAGCCAGTATGCTTCTCAAACCTAGTGGTGTCAGAGAGAGATCTATGCCATCTTCCATCGTGCACATGTTACCTTAGAAGATAGGGAATTCCAAGTAACTGGGATCAGTGTAGGCAGAAGATAAGTGTCATCTATGGGGTATAGTGTGCTTATTTCTATTTTGGTCAGGATTTAAAAAAATCATTTAGTCTGAGACCTAGAATGATTAGAAGTAGTAAACTTTTGTAAAAGGATGGGAATTCAGGGCATTTTCATCAAATGAGGGTGGTTACAATCAATCTCTTTAAGAGTTTTTTTTTTTTTAATTCCTATTTTAAGTCTTCCTTGCCAATTATACTTTTTGTGGTAATGAAGGGTAAATCACTCCGTTAAGTTCCAGTTCCAGGCTTATTCTATTTGTCCGTAAATGTCCTTGGGTGCTTAGAAATTTAGATATTCTCTATAAGTTGTAACAAATGAGAATTTCTTTTATTCCTGTTATTTATGTAACCAAGAGATTTAAAATTACCTTTAAATTTTGCATCTGCTTCTTCAATGTGGGATCTATAATGAGGCTGTGCATCTTGTAGGAACCTAAGGGGCAGATGTGAGCACATTCCAATGTGGGATCTATAATGAGGCTGTGCATCTTGTAGGAACCTAAGGGGCAGATGTGAGCACATTCCATGGCCTTGCTAGAAATGGGGCAGCATACAGGGGAGTGGCCAGGCTGCCCAAGAGCCTGCTTTTAGAGGATATAAATGAACCTTGTCTGCTTTTAAGATTATTAATACCTATAAAAAACAAAACCTGAGGAACTGTACAAAAGGAGTCTGTCAGGAGCTTCAATTTGACTTCGTCTTTTCTGATTGAGAGGCTAACACAGCACTTAGCCACCCACAGCTCTTTGTAACAAGGCTGGGCAGTTCCTTCCACTTCTCACCATTTTGCTCTTAACAGCACAGTTAACTCAGGGAAACTTATTTTAAATAGGTAGGTTTTATTCATAAAAATGTGAAATATGTTAGTTATGTCTGGACTGTTTTTTGAATTTCTTTCTTCTTTTCATTTCCTTTCTCAACTCTCCTTCCTTTCTCTCATCTTACGTTTTCTCCCCTTCTTCATTTTCCCACTTCATTTTTTCTCACTCTCACTTTTATTACAGCTACTTGATAAGCTTGTAAGTTTTTAATTGTCAAAAGTAGCTAAGACACAAAATATAAAACAGAGTTTATGAGAGGGGGTGGAGAGAGAGAGACAGAATAGATGTTGGTAATATAATAGATCAAAGACTAGTCAATAATCTTTCATAAGCACAATGGAAGGAAATGACCATTTTATGGAAATAGATAAAATAACCTGGCCAGGGGATTCCTAATTAGAAATCTTTTAGAAAGAGTTTTTGGGAAGAGTTGAAAAACAGATATAATATATTTTTATTATCATGACAGAGAATCGGGGATGACTGTATAACTTCAGGGCAAAATTCTTAATAGCTGTAGAGCTGAAGATAAAATAACTTTTAATTACAAGGTAGACAAATTAAATACAATGCATTGTGACAGAGGAGAATCTATCAGTTTCAACTTCCATTATTGATTAGAAAGAATGCTGGGCAAAATCTCCAAATAAACAACAAAAAAAAATAAAGAAATAAACCAAAAATTAAGTATCAGTATTGAACATGTATGAAGACTAAAACTGTTTGTTCCATGTAATCATGTTAAACTTACATTCTCTTTCTAGGGATTTAGACTTTTAAAAAATATTTTTATTTTTATTTTTATTTATTTATTTATGAGAGAGAGAGAGAGAATGGGCATGCTAGGGGCTCAAGCCCCACTGCAAATGACTCCAGACACACATGCACCACCTTGTGTAACTGGCTAATGCGGGTCCTGGGAATGGAACCCAGGTGCCTGGATTTACACTTTTATCGTCACACTGGTCCTAAGGGGTTAGTACTAATGTCTTTCACATATATTACTCACATAAGGACTCTACAGGGTCCTTACATGATAGCAGGCTCTTAACAGTGGCATTAGTTCTTAGTCAACTTCATTTCAATCAATTGATAAAAGCCATTGGTATTTTTCAAGGTTGAGAGATTTTTTTAAAATTTATTTATTTAAATTAATTAATTTATTAGAGAGAGAGAGAGAGAGAGAGAGAGAGAGAGAGAGAGAGAGAGAGAGAATGGGCATGCCAGGACCTCCAGCCACTGCAAACAAATTCCAGATGCATGTGTCCCCTTGTGCATCTGGCTTACATGGGCCCCAGAGAGTCAAACCAGGATCCGCTGGCTTTGCAGGCAAATGCCTTAACTTCTGAGCCATCTCTCCAGCCTGGTTGAGAGATTTTTAAAGAAAACAGTCTCCCTCTGACTAGCAATCATGTTAAGAGTGTCTCAAAGGGGGTCTTTGGAGAAAACATAAGTACTGGTTCTAGAAATATAAATAAGAACATCTTACAAATATCCATATAGAAAGGTCCATATTGCTCCCTTGACCATGGGGTGACATGGTCAAAGTGCTTAGAAATAGCATATTGCAATATGATCTTATCCTGGAAACATTGTTAGGTGAGTGCTAGTATCAATCCATCTTTTTGTACATAAGAGGTTTCGCTAAATTTTATTTTTTACTTTCACAAGTATAATTCATTCCCCTTTCTACTAATATCAACTTATAAGTGACATGAATGATTTAGGTGACTAAGGTGTCTGGGTTGAGAATGATTTTGGGTCACATTCAGACTCAGCGGGATGACACCTGTGTGAGGAGGACACATGTCCTTTAGTGAAGTAGCCACTGGTGGGCTACTCATTTTCCAGGAAATGACCTCCTACCTGTGATCATGCAAGCAAGCCTAATTTAACTCAGTGGGACTCTCTCTCTCTCTCTCTCTCCCTCTCTCTCTCTTTCATACACACACACATGCGCGCGCGCACACACACACACACACACACACACACACACACACACCACACAAAATGCATGATGGTAGGAAGGGTTCAAATGAGAAAAAGAGTTCTAGTGGGATTGGGGAAAAGGAAGGGTAGATGGGGGAATGGGATCAAAAGCATACATGTATGAAAGTGTCAAAACCACAATAATGAAAAAAAATGGTTGTGCTCAAACTAGAAACATACAAATGTGACTAAGAATTTCTGTGTTGGGGACAAGGCCTATTTCCTTTTTGCGAGATCAGGACCTAAGAAGTGTGATTGGTGGGAGTGGTATCAATTGTTGGAAATCAAAATTTCATACTTTAGGGTCTAGGGAGATGGATCAGAAGTTAAAGGTGCTTGCTTGCAAAGCTTCATGATCTAGGTTTGATTACGCAGTATCCACATGAATTCAGCCATAGCACAGAGTGGTACATTCATCCGGAGTTTGTTTGTAGTGGTAGAATGCCCAAACACACACACACACACACACACACACACACACACACACACACACACTTTCTGCTTCTCTCTTTCACATAAATACATTAAATTTTTTTTTATCCTTTACTCTATTGTTAGAATTGTACTGACTATAATTTTTCCTTGGTCTGCCATTGTGTTGACATTGCCCACTTATTACACACATAAGGATTGTAAAGGGGGAGCTGGGAATCTCACTAGGAGGGGCTGGGGAAACAGCAGAACGGTAGATCTGGAAGAGATGAAAGAAACAGTTCAAGTGACACTCTTGAAAAACAAGGAAATGAGAACATGAGAGGTCATCTGATCGTCCATGTGCTGCTAGCTGGATGGAGACCTTGATCTTCTATACATATCCAGTCACTCCTGACTTTTCCAACTGGTACACCAACTGCTCAGTACATCGTGACATTACTAATAGGGCTGGCTGACATAGAGTTATATTGGAGAAGTAAATGCTAATTATACATTTTAATTGATATGTTCCAGCTGCTCATTCCCACTACTATTCAGTTATTGGATGTATATGTTCTAATCATTGAAATGAATTCTATGATTATAAAAGTTGCTATCAAAAAATTGCTATCACACTCAAAAAAAGATGTATTGATCTAAAGTTCATACTCTTAATGGTGCATAGCTTCTTACTATCCTTGATAAAGGCCACCAATGAATTCCTTAAGGTTGACAGATTTTTCCAAGTGCATGCTTTACCTCTGACTGACTGTGTTTTTCATCCTCACCTCTGACTCACACCCTTGTAAATCATTTATGAGGAAGAAGGAACAAAGGACAGGGAAGGGAGATTATTGTTATCATTATTATTTTTTACCTTATGGGTTGGGACTACAGTGCTTGCTTTAAGCTGAAGGTGAGTTATTTGTATGTGGGTGGATCGTTTTCCCCTGGGCTATTAGGCACGTCTTCAACAGGATATATGTTCGAGTAGTACTTTTACTCTGCAGACAGACAGACAGACACATGCACATGCATGGGGAAATAAAATAACCTGGGGAAATCAGATTCTAACACAGCAGTACTTCTGTCTCTTGTTTTTAGGAAGCACTCATTGGGACCCTCTAGATCCCTCTCCATGTGTACCCCACATCGGCTGAATGGCAGGTCATAACCACTCTTACTTCCAGCACCCTTACTTTGTCTTAACTGGCATCCCAGGGCTTGAGCAGAAGTATTACTGGATGGCATTCCCACTGGGTGCCATCTATGCCATCGCTCTCTTTGGTAATGGCATCATCATCTCCACCATCAAGTCTGAACCTTCGCTGCACATCCCCATGTACTACTTTCTGTGTATGCTGGCCTTCGCAGACGTGGGGCTCACCCTCTGCACTCTGCCCTCTGTGCTGGGCATATTCTGGTTTAACCACAAGCTCATTGCCTTTGATGCCTGTCTTGTTCAGATGTACTTCATCCACACCTTCTCCGCCATTGAGTCGGGTGTGCTGGTGGCGATGGCCATTGACCGGGTGGTGGCGATCTGGAGCCCGCTCAGGTACAGCACTGTCCTAACCGATGGTGTGGTCTGCAAAACTGGGGTCACTATCTTGTCAAGAGCAGTGTGTGTGGTCTTCCCTGTGCCTTTCCTCATCAAGCGGCTCCCTTTCTACCGCTCCAGCATCCTCTCCCACTCCTTCTGCCTCCACCAAGATGTCATGCGTCTCGCCTGCGCCAGCACCCGCGTCAACAGTCTCTATGGCCTCATCGCTGTCATCTTCACCAAGGGTTCTGACTCTCTCTCCATCCTCTTCTCCTACGTGTTCATACTCCGCACGGTGATGGCTATTGCCTCGGGCGAGGGCCGGCTGAAAGCGCTCAACACGTGCGTGTCCCACGTCTGTGCGGTGCTCATTTTCTATGTGCCGCTGATTGGGGTGTCCGTCATCCATCGCTTTGGGAAGCACCTGTCACCACTGACTCATTCCCTCATGGCAAATGCATACCTTCTGGTTCCCCCTGTGATGAACCCCATAGTCTATACGGTGAAGACCAAGGAGATACGTAAGAAGATCATCCAGATATTTGTCCGATCCAAAATTACTGCAGTGGGGTAGACACGGACACTTTGAGATGGCTTTTAAAGAAATCTTATTTAAAATCTTAATGACAACTATGGAAAATAAATTTGTACTTATTTTTTTAAAGTTTTCTGTGTGTGATTTGAATTAGGCAGACAGGTTTTCTTGCTCAGAAAATAAAAATTCTTCCTGTGTTTCCTGTGCAAATTGTCTTTTGCCTCGTACAGAAAGAGTGTTGTGTGTAGAAACTATACTTCTAAGTCAACTTTCATTTTAGATGTGACATTTAACAGCTGATGGTAGGACATATTACTAGTTGTCTCTTTTTAATTTTTTAAACATTTATTTGCAAGGGAAAAGGAGAGATAGAGAGAGAGAGAAGGAGAGAGAATGAATAGGGGTATTCCAGGGCCTCTAGCCACCACATATAAACTCCAGAAGCATGCACCACTTTGTGCTTTATGTGGGTTCTGGGGAAATTGCATTGCAGGCAAGTGCCTTAACCACTGAACAATCACTCCAGCTCACTAGTTTTCTTTTAAAAAGAGCTTTTTTTGATCAAAAACAAACCAAGTGTTTCATTCCCTTTAAGCTACAGATAAATTAATTTTATTTAGCATCATAACTTAAGATCATAAGAGTTAGAAATTGCCTCCATATTAACATGAGGAGAAATAAACTCTTTTTATTAAATAGTAAAAGGCGACCTTGGGAGAATATACTGTGAAATTAATTTTAAAGCAGTAAAATGATCAAGTTTTAGAAATAAGAATATAAGTATACATCAATGGGAAGAGGTTAATTTTGTTGGTATAACATGGCATCAAAAAACAGGGTGAGGGCTGGAGAGATGGCTTAGCAGTTAAGTGCTTGCCTGTGAAGCCTAAGGATCCTGGTTCGAGGCTCAGTTCCCCAGGTCCCACGTTAGCCAGATGCACAAGGGGGCGCACGCATCTGGAGTTCGTTTGCAGAGGCTGGAAGCCCTGGCGCGCCCATTCTCTCTCTCTCCATCTGTCTTTTTCTCTGTGTCTGACGCTCTCAAGCAAACAAACAAACAAATAAATAAATAATAAAAAAAAACAGGGTGAAAGCTGGGCGTGGTGACACATGCCTTTAATCCCAGCACTTGGGAGGCAGAGGTAGGCAAAGCACCATGAGTTCAAGGTCACCCTGAGACTACATAGTGAATTCCAGGTCAGCCTGGGCCAGAGTGGGACCCTACCTCAAAAAACCACAAAATAAGACAGGGTGACACAATGCATAGCCCATAACCCCATGGGGAATACCTGGAATGGGGGCAGGGATGAGGGAAAAGAGGGTATCAACACATGATGTATCCATATTTTGATAATAATAATGATAAAATAAAAGTAAAAAAACAAGAAGACAGGGTGAGTTTTAGCTCTTCCATCCAAGAGGTAAATGACACTGGGCATTATCCTAATTTTTCTTACTTATTATTTTGAAACAAGAGACACTGACATTTGCCACTCGAACTATATGACTTTAAATTTAACCAAAAACTGAATAAGTAGCCAAGGAAAAACTATTTGCAGGCAATAACATGCTGTATAAAATACAGAGTGCTCGAGAACACTGAATGCAAGGGATTCTGAGAACTTTCATGTGTAGACTATTAGGTAAAAGGGACAGTGCCAGGTTTATTTTTACATGTTCTCTCACCTGATAATTATGACATCTGTAGAAGGGACAGTCTTAGGCACTGTTTCTAGGTGAAAATATCAAGGAGCAGAGCAATAGACCAGCTAGGCAGACTTCCTGGAAAATGTTAGGCATTTTGGTAGAGAGAGATGATGGGCTATGTCAGGAGATAGTGAAAACATGATCATACTCGGCAAACTATACAATCACATACAGGCAAATGCCGCATGTTCTCGGTCATCTGCAGTTCCTGACCTAGGCTACCTTGAGTGGCTGATATACCTGATAGGCAACTTGAGCCCCAGCCAGTAGGGATGGAAGGGTTTGGGTGTGGGGGGGGGGAGGCAAGGCTTGGGAGGGGGGCTAAAACCACAAAACTAATCCCCAAATGAACTAGCACCACAGAAACCTTTACCCCGAAGATAGACTAAAAGATTGACCCCTCAACAGGAGCATGGGGGAAGCACTTGAAAAGAAAGACCCTGGAGAGGGTATGATGAAGCCTAACCTTTAAATATTTTGTTTTTGGCTCTAGCTGGTAACTCCTAGTACCAGAATGCAATTGCTACCCACAGTGAGCTATTGATCAGAGAGAACGACGAGGTCCCCAAAGCAAGAAGAGCTTCTGTCAAAGAATTGATTACCCACCTGAGGTAAAAGGTAAGACCCTATTGCTGAAGACACCCTGTATTGCCAGCACAGAACATAGGGGACAGCTGGCTGGAATCAGGAAGGGAGCCAGTCCCCAGACAGTTAACCCATCTAGTGCCGGAAAGTGCTACATGAGCTACTGGGGGAAAGTGCCAAACAACAGTTCAAGCAACCAGGGATATAAGCGACTCAGAAGCAAATACAAGCAAGATGTTCATGCAAGCGCAGTAGTGGCACACAGCCTTGATGGGTAACCGGTAGCTTTCTGATTGGCTACGAGATCCACTCATTGGAAAGGAACCCATATCTGGAAGTGGGAGCCAGGTCAGAATCCTATGGGGACAAAGAATATGCTCCCCAATGTCAAACTCTCACTAGTCTTGGGCTAAAAGAAGGGCTGTATCCATCAAATACTCCCTAAACTGATAAGGCTTATCTCATTTAACCTATGTTGACTTCACTCTCCATTGGAGAATCTGTTTTTCTTTTTCAGAAGATAGTGAGACCTGAAGAGATAAACCACCCCTCACACATCAGCCAAAGCCCGGGTGAAAGCATGGAGGAAGTGGGGAGAGGAGCAAGAGCGCTGCTTCCATGGTGACCCTGACATTCAGCGCCACGGTGAAGGAGACAGACCCTGAGGACACTCAACACACACCGAAGCAGAGAGCCAGAGGCTCTAAGAGCTCATTGCTGAAGTAGACTTAAAACACACCCACTACAGCTCAGGCCATTTTGTGGAAGAGGGGGTAGGAAGATTGTAAGAGCCACATCATGCCCAGAGGTGCTGTGTTGCCTTCCCCCAACAACTGTCTGCTGCTCCCACAAGGCATAATCTACAACTCCATGGGGAATACCTGCAACTCCACTGAGGAGGGCTCCCTGCGAAATTGGGCAGGGACTAGGGAAAGAATGGTACCAACACATGATATATCCATACTAAGTATGTCCATAATTAATAAAAAATAAAATAAAAATCAGAAATTAAAAAAATGTGTAGCATGGGTTTAATGAGTCATCATGGATTTTTTGAAGTCTATCTTAGAACAAAAAGTGGAGAGGCTGGAGAGATGGCATAGCAGAAGCACTTGCCTGAAATGCCTAAGGACCCCAGTTCAAGGCTCGATTCCCCAGGGCCCATGTTTAGCCAGAGGCACAAGGGGGCACATGCGTCTGGAATTTGTTTGCAGTGGCTGGAGGCCCTGGCGTGCCCATTCTCTCTCTTTCTCTTTATCTGCCTCTTTCTCTCTCTGTCTGTTGCACTCAAATAAATGAACAACAACAAAAAAAAAAAAATAGAAAAGTGGAAAGAATAAAGAAAAAAAAATATATATTGAGCTTCCTTATCTACTTACATTCTCAGGTAGCTTCTTTAAAAATTATCATTCAATTGTTAAAATAAAATGCAACAGATTCTTTGAGGTTTCAATGGTTATTTCTCAACTTGGTGGCTCTATCAGAATTTTTAAAATCAATTTTGTGAGATTTTGTGTATGAGTACTTTATTTAAATGCTGCTTTCCATTCAAATTCTCCTTTCATATTGCATAAGGCCTTCCTGAAGTGATTCATAAAATTAGACCCTAATGTGCATACCTATATAAGAAAAATATTTATTGAAGTAATATAAATAGAAAATATAATTTAAGCAAGGATGTGTTGGTGTATGCCTGTAGTCCTGGCGCTCAGGGGGCTGAGGTGATAGAGTTAGAAGTTTGAGACCAGCCCTTGCTTTAAAAACAAGCAAGCAAGCAAACAAAGAAGAATAAAACTGAGATGAAATGTCACCTAAGTGTTATGAACTTTATGGAGAGAATGGAGCTTGACCACATAGGGAGATAATTGTTAAAGGCTTTCCAAAAGGATCAAAGCCTTGAGTCTGAAGGAGAGATTGTAAGCATGTAAGCTCAGAATGCTTTCTGCTCCTAATGAGCAAACATGACACGGTGCATGTTAGTATGTACAACATTTATGTGCCTATGTGTGTGTGTATGCATGTATGTATGTGTGTATGTATGAAAAGAGACTGTACCTACGAGACCCCAGGGGGCATTTTACAAATTAGGAGGAAAGTCCTAGAAGCAGTGAAATTAATCAGTCTCCTCTAGGGATGAGCCAATCTCTAATCATATATAGGTTTTGGGTATTTTCATCCATTTGATATACTTGAAATGTACGTGGGAAGAATTCTAAATCACATTTTCTTCCTTTGAGAATGTTCTCAGTAGAAGGGAATTCATACCTGTCACTGAGAAACAAGTTAAAAACTAGTGGCTTGGAAAATCATGGACATCTTTAGCCATAAGGGAAATGACTCTAATTCCCTCTCACTCCTGTAAGAATGGTTATCATCAAAATATCAAATGGCAACAAATGCTGGTGAAGGTGTGAGGGGAGAAAAACCCTCATCCACAGCTGGTGTATGTGTGAACTTGGGAAGCTGCCACGGATAGCAGTATGGAGGTTCCTCCTGGGCAGATCCCCAAGGACTCTACTTCTTACTATAGAGATACTTGCTCAGCTGTGTTTGTTGCTTCTCTATTCACAATAGCTAGAGCATTTAATCACCCAGATGTCCAGCAACTGATGAACAGATCATGAAGGTGTGGTGCATATACAAAATGCTTTCCCAGGAAGTATTCTTAACCACTAAGCCATCTCTCCCGCCTGGTATACTGTTGTTGAGTTAGATTATTAAAAAACAGTAACTTTTACCTCATAAAGTTGATCATGAATATATCCATCAATGCATTTTAAAAAGTGTAGAACAATTTTTGATACACATTTTGTGCTCCTAAAACACTGCAGATGTGACTCCACTCAGACATCTCAAGAAGGGTTCCTGTGTAGAGGAGGGCGGAGAGACAATGGGACCTATTAGACAGGAATATATTAGTTGCATAGAACAGAGAGATTATTTCTTTGCCCTGTTCTATTTACCTTTGACATTCAAGGGGTCTCTTTGCCCAAAGCTAGTGAAGAGGAATGGCTGTACTTACCTGATGCAGGCAAGATTTTTTTTTTCTTTTCTTTTTTTACAGACACCTATTACTGTCAGCCTGCAGGAACGAGGCTCTGCTCTTAGCACCTGATGGATTAGGCTTGCCTGGGCCTGGGAGCAGAGCTTGAAGCTGTGTCTGAGCTACTTTAGTGGAACATTTTCATATTGAGTACATCACTCTTGTTCTAATCAGTTCACTAAGTGATCAAGATCACTTCTGTTGCTTAGTGATTCTACACAGATGACTATAAAGCCCCCACCTTGGGAGCAGGTTTAATCTCTTCTCTGTGATGAGGCCAAAGAGATGTGACCAGGTAAGGAGAATGAATATATGACTAGGGATGAAAGGGTGAAGAATTAGAATGAAGGATGGAGGAGGAGGATGGGAGGAAAATAAACCAATTCATGGGAGATATGAATAAAATTGTTGAAGAAATATAAGATGCACTAGATCTTGGAAACAACTGCTATAAAGAGACAGAGAACTGGAGAGAAAAAAAAATGGAGGTAGGACTCAGGCCATTCTTACTGTGGCCATCATTGCTTAGCAACCAATTGATATTACTAATTAAAACTTTTCACTGTTCCAGATTTTGCATTGCTAGTTAGCAATGAGACATGAAACTCATGCATGCCCAAAGTTTCAAGGAACTTTAAAAGATGAAAAACAAGATTACATGTACATATAGCCTTATCAAAAATATCAGCTCTGCCTCATAATTAAGAATGTAGCCCAAGCCTATGAACTAAGTGATATAAAGACTTACCAGCATGGGGGAATTTTCACGTTAACATGTCTGGTAGTTGTCAGGGCAGATTCTGCATTGTGACAAGAATAGCATACATTATTGATAAATGAACAAAAGGCACTGGTCGAGAACTGAAAGGGATGGGTCTTTATCACTACTGATGCCAAAGGCAGTGATATTAACCTTTGAACATAGGTTTAGAGTTGAAGGGGTGTTATCAAAGTCATTGCTTCTGTTCTCCTGTATATATTTGGACAGATGTTTCCTTCTGCCTATCCAGTTAGATGGAAAATTGTGCCTATAATTAGAAAGTACTAGTCCATTTTTTTCGGGTTAGTGGGTAGTGTAATAGTGTTTGTATACCTGTACAGGACTCATTAAAACATCCTACTCACAGTGAGTAGGTTCAATTTCATATGGCAGATAATCATGGGAAGTATATACAAAAATCTTCCAAGTGTAATAAGGGGAAATAGGTATTTCAGTAGAGCTGGGAAACCACACAAAGAAAGGAAACAGAACCCAGTGAATTCATCTCACAAATATGCCAGGTGGGGAAGGGAAGAATTACCTGCATCTTGTAATACAGGAGTCATGGTACTAAGAATAGACTTCTAATAAGATAAAATGAGGTAAGGCCAGCCTCTGGTCCAGGTACAAGGATTCCTATAGATATAATATCTTAGACCACATTCAACAAGGACATCACAGAGTGTGCATCACAAATGTCCAGAGTGGTCCTCATGTTCTTCCCCATTGCTCTGGAACAACATATATACCATGTGGGATTAATACAAATTCCTATCATGTTGTAATTGTGATTGTAATTTTTTTGTATGCCTTAATATATATGACCTAGGGTTTATAAGCTTTTATTAAGTCATCACTAGTGTAGATAATAAGGTGGGGACGAACCCAGAGAGATGGAAAGAATCAGCTTACCAGGTGGTAAGTCTCACTTTGGTTCCTGGCTCCAGACATCACAGTCAAGGGTTCCTTGGCTCAGTTACTTAGGCCTGTGGTGAAGCACTCAGCACAGTGAATGCTCATGGAAGAGGAAAGCAGCTCACCTCATAGCAACCAGGAAACCTATGGAAAGATGAAGAGCCAGGGGTCAGAATATACCCTTCCTAGGCATTCTCACAGGAACCAACTTCCTTCAAGTAGAACCCACCGCCTAAAGTTTCCAGCACCTGCCAACAGCCCATTAAGTTCTGAATCTACACATGGAATAAATGGATTCATACGTACTCAAGGTCCGAGTCCTCATTATCCAATCACCTCTCAATCTCCCACCACCCAACACAGATGCAATAGGGACCAAGATTACATCACATTGCCTTTTGAAGGTCATTTCAGGTTCAAAACACAACAGGTGGTTGTAATCTGGAGAGCACTGAGACAGAAAATGAGGCCAGGCTATAGAAAGACCAGTGCCATAAGGTATGGCAGGCATAGAAAATAGATTTAATGGTTTTCATGTTCTCTCACTCTGGGGTTGGAGCTCTCAAATAAACACACTTGTGTCACTGAGGAAGGGTGAAGAATCAAATGACAGATATTGTCACTGTTGCCCTTTGTTTGCTTCCAGGGTGTGTCCCTCCACTCACTATGTTGATCTCCAATAACACCACATCCTCCTCCTCTTACTTCTTTCTCACGGCCTTCCCGGGGTTGGAACTTGTTCACACCTGGATCTCCATTCCCATCTGCTGTCTCTACACGGTGGCCCTCCTGGGAAACAGTGCGATCGTGGTTGTTGTTACGGCTGAGCGCAGTCTCCACAAGCCCATGTACTACTTCCTCTCCATGCTTTCTGCTGTGGACCTAGGTCTGACCATCACAACCCTTCCCACAGTCCTTGGGGTCCTCTGGTTTCATGCCCGGGAGATCAGTATAAAAGCCTGCCTCATTCAGATGTCCTTTGTGCACGTGTTCTCCTTCTTGGAGTCCTCAGTGCTGGTGGCCATGGCCTTTGACCGCTACATGGCCATCTGTAGCCCACTGAAGTATGCTATGTTCCTCACAGACACGATGAGTCTTGTCATTGGACTGATCATCTGCATGCGACAAGTGATTTTCCTGTTCCCCTGCATCCTGGTCTTGAACAGTGTGTCATTTCAGGGAGGCCAAGAGCTTTCTCATCCATTTTGTTTCCATCCGGATATGATCAAATTTACATATTCCAACCCCTGGGTGAGCAGTTTTTGGGGAATGTTTCTTCAGCTATACCTGAATGGCACTGACATGCTGTTCATTCTTTTCTCTTACGTCCTGATCCTTCGTACTGTTCTGAGCATCGTGGCCCCTCAAAAGCAAAGAAAAGCCCTCAGCACTTGTGTGTGTCACATTTGTGCAGTGACAGTTTTCTATGTGCCGATGATCAGCCTGTCCTTAGCACACCGTCTCTTCAGTTCCACTCCAAGGGTGATCTGTAGTGTTTTGGCCAATATGTATCTGCTCCTGCCTCCTGTACTGAACCCAATCATTTACAGTTTGAAGACAAAGGTGATCCGTCAGGCCATCTTCCAGCTGTTCCAATTTAAGGGTAGACGAGATTCCAGTGTGAGGAGCCTTACAGGAAGGTGGGATACAAGGGGGCAATTTTCTAGTACATAGGATATGGTTAAGCAGGAAAGTGATTGGGGCAGGTCATCCACAATCATTTTGATCAGCAAGAAAATTCTTATTGGAATAGAGTGAGAAAGGATCAAAATTCCTTGAGCTTATGAGTTGTTTTATTTTAAACACCACAGTTCAAAGCTAATTTTGTTTGATTGTGGTTAAATATCTAAAATACTGACATAAAACAATAACATGGGTCCCTGTGCACATTGCAATGATATATCAATCCAGTGGAACCATATGTCTAACTTCAAAAAGTAATATATAGGCCAGAAATAAATGGCACTAGTTTTCATTTTTTTCATTCAGCTTAATAAACTCTTCTTCCCTGCAATGAGGTTTAAATTTCCCATGGAATGACAAAACTTTTTCCTTGAGCTGGTAAAAGAAAAAGTAACTTTTTTGTATAAGGGAAAATGAATAGAAATTTGTAATAAAAAATTAAAACAACTGTAGAAAAATTTTGCATGCTGGCTTCAGTTCATTATAGTCACTTCTAGAGAGTGCTGTCTCACAGGGCGTGGTGGCACATGCCTTTAATCCCAGCACTTGGGAGGCAGTGGTAGGAGGATCACCTTGAGTTCAAGGCTACCCCAAGACTACACAGGGAACTCCAGATCAGCCTGGGCTACAATAAGACCCTACATGGAAAAGAGAGAGGAGAAAGGGAGAGGGGGCTGTCTCCTTATACATGCTGTCCTCTACTTCTTTAATCCTTTTTATTTTCTTGACAGAAGTAATGCTTTTTAGCCATTCAAATTGTTCTGTATACTTCCCTGCAGCCTAATATGTAATACTGTGTATTTTATTTTTCCATTGCCTACTTATATTAGGATAGGTTTTGATTCTGATTGGTAATTCCTCTTCAGTGGTCATAATACCTTAGGACCAAACCTTTTACTTGAAGGTACTTAATTATTTCCTGTCTTCTCCCCAGCTGTGAGCTGCCTCCACCTTCCATCATACTTGTCACAGTGGCTCTGGTGCTATTTAGTCAAATTTAATGTTGTTAATATTCTGATGCTACTTAGAAATCTCAAGTCCACCTTCATTAAGGGAACTTGTATTGTAAAGAAATGTTGGTAAAATATTGGATGGAATTCTCCAAATTTTTCTTCCATACACACAGTGATGGAACTTTATTTCCACCCAGGCTAATCCATTGCCAAGCATAGCGGACTAAGCGATTATTTGGATTTGAGCTGCCTGCCTTCACTCTGCTCTTTGAAAGATGGAGAATATCACTCCCCACTGCTGTCTCCGTGTTTCAGGTTTCTGTAAATAATACTGTTCTGCTGAAACGTACATGGCTCTGTGATTATGCATTGATTGTTTCACAGCTGTCTTTAATCTAATCATTACCAACTGTCATCGCTTTATTTATAAACAGAGCCATGAGGATTCTTTTCCCTTTTCAATGTAGCCAGGTGCTGTAGATAGTACACTGGTGTCACTAAACATCACAGAAAGTTTGAGGCAACAGTTAGTATTTGACACGCAGAAAAGCCAGTGTTGTGACCATCCTAGAAAGTCATGTAATTGGAAATAAAATTCAGATTTGTTTTCATTTTTTTTTAAATTAATTTTCTATTCAGCAAATACAGGCAGTTTGGTCCTATTATTAGGCTCATCCATGACCTACCCCTCTCCCCATTGGCCCCTCCTTGTTGAGGTATATGGGTTGTGCATTGTGGAGTTAGCCCACAGTTATTGGTACGATAAATGTCTCTGCATATCATGATCCAACATGTGGCTCTGACATTCGTTCCTCCCCCTCTTCCGCAAAATTTCCCTGAGCTACGTTGGGTTCATTTTTCAGATGCCAAGTTAAGCACTGCAGCAAAATCTCTCTTGGCTGTGTGCACTTTAGGGAATGAACTCTTTGAACTGCATTAGACCACACTTTGATATTTCATATTTAAAATTTTTATTCTCATCTGGCCTCCAAATGAATATTTCTTTGGTTCTGCTTCCTTTAGAAGATAAGAAAATGCTACCTAAAAGTAACAGGTTCAAGGTTCATCTGCATTTCTTCAAGAGCACAGATCTCTGTTACAGACAGCTTGTTAATAATCCTAGTACAAAACCTCAGCCTTGGTATAATTACTAGGATTAGATTTAGATAAGAATCTGTGGAGTACATTGAGACAGAGAAAACTGTCACAGAGTTTAGAATTAGCAGTGCTAGATAAATGGCACAATGTGAGACCTTCAGTTAGTGATATAAAGTACCAAATAATATTTTTTTAAGATTTAAGATTTTTTAAGATTCTTGTTTTTGAGCCCAGACATTTCTTTGTATGAAAGAAAAGGGCTTGTCCATAAGAAATGAGCTATGAGCTGGGAGAAGAGACAATTCTCCTTAGCATTCCACTGAGTCAGATTCTGATCCTGAAGTCAACCTCTGGTTTAGTGCACATCCCAGATTACACCTTCATGTCACCATCCTGACATTTCTTCATCTTTCATGTAGATTGCTATGGTTCTTTAATCTTTTATTTTGAAGATCTTTCTAAAAATTTTCTTTGGTAGATCCAATATCCATAAATGACTCTTTAAAAATATATAAGCATCAACAAAACAAAACAAAACAAAAACCTATTTGTTACATTTTTACAAGTTTGATGTCAAAATTTATAGGCCAAAGAAAACCTAACATGAACTTACATGGATATTCTCATGGTTAATGTTTATACCACCTAAGTTGAATATCTACATATTTTACATAGAAATGGCAGTGTGTTTGAACAGGAGATAATGCTTCAAAGGATATGTGATCTTTTAGAATTCTGAATATTTGTGCATTTTCAAGTATTTTAGATGTTCAATTAAGGAAATATACAATAATTTTCCCATTTTTATGACAGCTTGCACCTAGAGCAGTCTGCTTTACGTGTGTCTCCCTTTTTGCTGCTACAAATACACTCTTCGTATCTGACTCATGGGAAGCCTACAATTCAACCCCCAAAGTATTTCCACCAATGTACTTTATCTTTATAGTGTGATTGTAAATATAATGTGAATTTGTTATTATAAGAGATGTGCTTGTAGGTGATTTTTCCTAATTATGTAATATATTACAAAGTTTAAATTAGTGATTATATTGGTAAATGCAGAAAAATATAAAATATATAAAGATTGGTCATATTTCTGGTCATAGATGATTATGTGTGACAATATTTTTGAATATTAATATTTGTGCCCATATGTCCACACATTAAAATTAAAATAAGGGTTTATACATGTACTTGTGTACTACCTGTTTGCATGTTTACTCATTGTCCTCTATTAAGCTGTGATATTTTATATTAGGTTTTACTTTGAGGAAGATTACCTTTCATTCTCTGTCAAAATATGTGATGTGTTATTCTTTTATATGTGCTTAAACTTACCATACATAATGAATGTAATTATTTAGTTGTTCTTTCCACCTCTAGAATGTAAGTTGTTGGATAGCTACATCTTGTGTTAATCTTTCACATTGATATAGTACCATTTAGTTCATATAGTGTGGTATGAATACTATTTCAATCAATGTTTATATTATTATTTACTATCACCTAACATTTCTGTAACTTGACATAAATTCTCACAAATATTTATTTTATAATATCACTGATTATCTGCTTAGAGTCTTACAATACCAATTCCTAAATTCAGAAGGAAGCAAAGTAATTGTCAGTTTAATATGGCATCTGTGTTTGTATGTTTGGCTTTAGATGCAATTTCTGAACACTCTGACACATAGGTCCTTGAAAAAGCTTTTCATTGTTAAAAATGTTAACTTCTTAATTTAAAGAACAGAAGTATGAAATGAAATCTCTTTTAACATGTTCTTGAAAAAGTTACTGGTATTAACAGAGGTAATGCTTACACCTGGCAAACACCCTGTGCATCCTATAACCATTGTTTCTAAATTATAGCTATGTGTCCTATGACTGTTATTTCTAAATTATAGCTACACAAAAGTTATTCACATAAGCAACTTATTTTTAATAAAGCATAGTTCTTTTTTTCTCCTTTCCTCTGTCATTTCCTTGTAAAACTGTTTTTATAAAAATATTTTATACATTAGAATAAAGAAAATAACTGGTGCATTCATGAGTGAATCTATAGTGAACACTGATAACCCCTCTGAGGAGGACCTTTGGTGGAGTGGGAATGGGGAGGCTAGAAGTCCTATTCAAAATCTAAAATTTGGGCTGGAGAGATGGCTTGGCGGTTAATCACTTGCTTGTGAAGCCTAAGGACCCCAGTTAGAGGCTCGATTTCCCAGAACCCACGTTAGCCAGATGCACAAGAGGGCGCACAGGTCTGGAGTTTGTTTGCAGTGGCTGGAGGCCCTGGCGCTCATTCTCTCTCTCTCTCTATCTGCCGCTTTCTCTCTCTGTCTGTCACTCTCAAATAAATAAATAAAAATGAACAAAAAAAATCTAAAATTTTTTGCCAAGTTCCAATATTTTGCATGGCATATTGATTTTTTTTTTTTTTTTAGTTTCCTTGCTCTGAGCAATGATTTGTTAAGGAACCATAAAATTATAATTTTTTAATATATTCTTTTTCCTAATATTTTTTATCATTTAGTCTTTTCTATACTCTTGTAACTCCATTCTTAGAATTGCTTTGGTAAATTCTAAAATAATGATAGTGTAAGCCTGATGGCAAATGTATGAACTCTATAAAGAGCTTAAAAGCCTATTCTTAGCCTATTCACTCTTCTGGTGTAAAAATGTCATTGATTATTTAGGTTATGGCTTGAGCATTCCTCTCTGGTAGATGTGAGTTTTCAAATTTAGGACCAAAATGGAAGACATGTTTTCTTGTTTCTTCTATGACAGTATACTTGCTTCATTATGGTTTCACAGAACATAAACCCCGCTGTGAACAACTTCATTGCACTTAAAGTTTGTAGTTGCTTCTCACTTATTTTTAACAGCATGCTTTTTAAATATAATATTTTATTTACTTAGTTGCAAGGAGAGAGGGGTGTGGGGGAGATAGGCACATGTTAATACCTCTAGTTGCTACATATGAACTCCTGATACATGCACCACTTTGTGTATTTGGGTTTATGTGGGTTCTGGGGAATTGAGCCTGAGTTAGGCTCTGCAGGCAAGTGCCTTAACTGCTGAGAAATCTCACCAGCCCAATAGTATGCTTCTGTTTAAGATAGTGTAGTGATACAGACCTGTAATCCTAGAGTCTTTGTCTTCTTCCCTTAATCCCTCTCTCCTAATTCTCTCCTTCTTTTCCTTTCTTCACTACTCTGTCCATTCTAAGGAGCCAGAGTATCCCTGTACATGGCCAATTAAGCCCAATAACGCATCGACTCCTTGATATTTTCCATTAAACCCGTCACAAAAATCCTATTTCTTCTTTCACTACATAATTATCTACCATGATGTCTACAGTGACCCTCTGTTACAAAACAGCACCCTATTCACCTGGGATGTTATGATAACCTCTTACTAATTTCCCTGCTGCCTCTGCTAGATGTTCCTATAAAATACAAATCCTACTATGTCGTATTTGGTTGCAATGCTCCAAAGACTCCCACCTCATTCTGAATTGAAATTCCAAGTCTGTCAATAACTTACCTTCCTTTGTTCCTTCATAGAACTTTTCACTCTATTAACTATTTAATCCTTTCCTTTTATATTGACTCTCTGTGCAAGAACCAAGAAATGCAGTATCACAGTCATTTCTTCTTTTTTTTCTGTAATATTTCTACAATGTATGAGCAGCTATGACTGAAAGACAGCGAAGATACAGCAACTCTTTCTGCTCACATACCTTCTGCATGGACTTTGAGACCCAGCTAAGGCAAGCTTTCTAGCAAACCACCCTTGACCCTTCTGTTGCAGGGAGGCTTTTCTTTCGAATTTAGTCATTTATCGCATTCTCCATGGTAGGCTTCACTTTGTGCTACAACAATTTTTGTCTGTTCATTTTAGAAATTAGAGTTGCTAAAGTTTATTGTGAACCAAAAATAAAGACCAAGAATTTCCTTACTTCACTTAAAGTAATTCGGTCTAGGTCCATAAGAATGTATAGTTAATGGTATATTTATGGGCAAAACCTGTCAAGATAGAAGGATAACCAAGAGGGAATAAAGAGATGAGCAGAGAGAGGGATGGTGGAAGAAAGGACTCATGTGAAATGTAAACAGAAATAGGGAGGACATGGAGGGAGGGAGATAGAGGGGTATAAGAATCAACTAAAAGTATTTTTTTGAAAATATCAGAATGAATGATATCTAAATCTTTGTATGCCAATTTAAAAATAAAAAAAATATAAAAAGAATTTCCTTACAAATTTCCTTAAACATGCAATTAAATTATGCAGACACTATTGTTAGATAAACATTATTAGATTTGTTTTTAATAAAAAATGACTTCAGATGAGTTTAGCATAATAGTAGCAAATAAGCTACATAGTTTGATCAATTCTTGCGGTAAGTAGAACCTTCTAAACCAGATTTTAAGATATCAAAATACTCATTTAATTCATTAAAGTACGTAAGAAGAACCGATTTATTCTTCAGTATTGAAGTTACAAGTAAGCAGCACAAACTTGGATTTCAGCTGTGGATTTGCAACTATGCTGCAGAATTTCCAGTGGTTTAACATTTTTGTGAAGTTGTGTGTATTCATTGATATATAATGAATACTGTATATTGGTGTTCTTACATCTTTCAGATGATGATACTCAAAGCTCACACAAAGACATTGCAGAAATAGCTCTCTCAAGCCAGACAGGAGGAAGAAGGTGATGGTGGTAAAGGGTAGGTGCCTGTGTCCAAGAGAAGTGGCAAGAATACTCAGCAGCCTTGAAACAGACCAACTGCAAGTGAGACATAGCTCTTCACAGCAGGGGCTTTGTTCTTAGCTCATCTCTGTCTTGATCCTACATTACAGCTGAACAGGAACACAGTGCCCTTATGTTTCTTTCTAGGTGCTCCAAGCAATCTTCACCAGTATCTTATCTACAAGTTAAAATTGCAAGTAATCTACTGACACGTGCTTTTCAAACTTTCTTTTTGCTCAGCAATGTACAGTTATTGATGTGGATGCAGTAAGGTATAACAAACTATGTCTCCTTGGTTGATTGGTTTGTGACCTTTCTGTTGCCATCAGTGCATCTCTTTCCACTTACCTGTCCTTAAACCTTCCCTGATGGACAACAGTGCAGCAGCAGCAGCAGCAGCAGCAGCAGCAGCAGCAGCAAGAGTAACAAAAGTCACTTGTTCCTCCCTTGAGTACACTGTTCTCTTGCACATTCTCTTCTATCAGCTTCAAACATACTCGGGCTCTCCTTCCTAGAATCTCTGACCTCCTAACTCCCTCACTGCCACTCCAAGGGTGGTTCCTATGTTACCTCAGAGAAAGCTTTCCTTGTCCTCTTTTTCTCACCTGGAGGGGAGAAATCTGCACTTCAATAACTTTGTTATTTTTAGCAACACAAATTAACATGGGGTTTTAAAGCAATTCATCTCGAATTTTGTGTCTTGAAATTTACTTTGCTTATTGATCTGCCATTAGTCTAGGTTCACACAGTAGGATTGATTTCTTTTTTGAGTGTCTGTAGAATGGTTGAAAATATGGAGGTGGAATAATCTGATGTTTGCTCACTAACTGGTGGTTGATACTGATTTAGCTAATGCTCAGCTATCAACTGAGCCTATTGGATGGAACATGCACATATGGTTTGCCCATGTGGTCTAGACTTCCTCTCAGTACTGGGCTCCAAAAGCAAGCATTGAGTGGTCATGAGGAAATGAGGATGGAGAAGAATAGATATGAAGAAGGAAAGAGAAGATAAGGGAGGAGAGAAAGGGGGAGGGACAGAAGAGAGATGGAGACAGATTAAAAACACATATATCTATTTATCTATATCTATATCTATCTAGCATGTGTGTGTGTGTGTGTGTGTGTGTGTAGACAGTGTGAGAGAGAAGAGGAAAACTTATCATTTAACCATGATCTAACCTTGAAAGACTCCCATAGTCTCAACATTCAATTTATTGAGGAAGTTATACACCTCTATTCATTTATAAAAAATGTAATAGATTCAAAATAGACTCCATTTTTTGATGAAGACTGTCAAATTTATGGAATTGAAATCAGTATTATAGCTCTGCACACATCATTGGAAAATATGGCTTACCAGGTCACGCTACATTATGTTACTATGTATCCACATAATTAAACTGAGAAATTAAACTGAGCTGTGATTTTGTTCATCCTTGTGTATGTCAGTTGAATAAGCACATATATCCTCTATTTCAAGCATGTATAACACCAGAGAAGAAAGGGTGCATTGAAGGAGACAGTGCCTTTATGAGTTGACCTAGTTACAAAAGGCATGGGTCACCCGATCCCGGATCTGTTTGGTCTTCACACTGTAAACTATAGGGTTCATTACAGGAGGGAACAGAAGGTACACAAAGCCCATGATCACTTGCACAAGATGTGGTGCCTGCTTTCCAAAGCGGTGGATGACAGACAAGCCGATCATGGGGGTGTAAAAGAGGAGCACAGCACAGATGTGGGAAACGCACGTGTTGAGGGCTTTGAGCCTCTCCGCCCTGGAAGCGATGGATAGCACGGTGCGCAGGATGAGGGCGTAGGAGAAGAGGATGAGCAGCGAGTCGACCCCGACGGTGGAAACAATGACAAACATGCCGTAGATGCTGTTGGCCTTGATGTCGGCACAAGCCAGTTTCATCACTTCTTGGTGGAGACAATAGGAATGAGAGAGGACCGGGGAGCCACAGTAGGGGAATCTCTTGAGCATAAAAGGCAGTGGGAAGATGAGTGCTACACTACGGCCCACAGAAGCCAGGCCTATTCTGCCAATGACCGTGTTGGTGAGAATGGAGGCGTAGTGCAAGGGGCGACAAATGGCCACGAAGCGGTCAAAGGCCATAGACAGGAGCACAGAGGACTCCAGGAAGGACAAACAGTGGATGAAAAAGAGCTGGGCAAAGCATGCATCATGACCAATACCTCGAGCTCCCGTCCAGAAGATGCCCAGCACTGTAGGGAGGGTGCAAAGAGACAGGCCCAGGTCGGTCAGAGCCAGCATGGACAGGAAGAGGTACATGGGCTCATGAAGCGAGGGCTCTGTCTTAATGATGAAAAGGATCATGCAGTTGCCCAGTATGGAAATCAGGTACATGAAGCACAGTGGGAGGGAGATCCAGATGTGCACGTGCTCCAGCCCAGGAATGCCACTCAGCAGGAAGGTAGAGGACATGCTTCCATTTGCCAGGGATCCTGGTGTCATTGTATGTGGAGACACGGGTGAGGTGGATTCCTTCCAAAATCCTGAAGTGAACTATGGATGTGCTGGTGTTTGAACCTGGAATAATTTGAAAAATAACAACAAACCAAAAAAAAAAAAAAAAAAAAAAAAGATTAGAATCAAACAAGCCTAGCATGATATAGTTCCTCCAAGAAATTGTTTCACTTTATTTTTTTCTTTTTGAGACAGAGTCTCATGTATCCCAGGCTGACTTTATCTTGCTATATAGCCAAGACAGGCCTATTACTGTTGATCTCCCTGCCTCCACCTCTTCAGTGCCGGGATTAGAGGGATGCACTGCTATGCTCAGTTTATCAACATCCTTTTGGATGAAATAGTTTTGTAGTCTCACAGTTTCAATCAGTAACAAAGATATAAAATTTTAAAGTGACTTACTAAGCCTGTGCAACTTTAGGAGTTAAACTAGTTGAGTTGGATATTATAGTTTAATTATTTTACCCTTTCTGTTCTGGCCTTCACATCACCCTCACTAGACTCCCATTTTTTTTTTTTTTTTTGAGATATAACATTGGTATGTTGCCTAGGCTGATCCCTAGTTCTTTGGGCTCAAGTCATCCTCCTGTCTCAGGTGTTGAGTAGGTGGTTTTTAGGAGGGTGTCACTATGCACAGCTTTGTAGTTTTCATTATATTTTGATACTGGGAAACACAGAGAGAAGATCATGTGCAGGGATAATTCAAGTTCCTTCCCTTGGCACTGTGGGCTGGCAATGGTTGTGTTTCACTGTTGGATGACAATCACAGTTCTCTGGGGAACCTTTCTTTTATAGCAACTCATCTCTATTGATTCCTTTCATAACTCAGTTTGCTCCTCCAGTGTAAGCAGTGAGAATACCTTCATAATTCTGCCGTGCATATTAAATTTGCCTTCTCCTTATGAACAGATTCTTCAATGAACATTTCATGCCTCTCATTAATGTTCCAACTTTTCTTTAACCTTCTCCTTCTTTACCATTTCCTTTATTATCATTTGACATTTGACTTTCTCTTTCATTTATGTTTTTTAATATTTTTATTTATTTATTTGAGAGAGAAGTAGGGAGGGAAGGAGAGAGAGAGAGAGAGAGAGAGAGAGAGAGAGAGAGAGAGAGAATGGGTGTGCCAGAGCCTCTAGCCACTGCAAAAGAACTCCAGACAACACATGAGCCATCTGGCTTATGTGAGTACTGGGGAATTGAACCTGGGTCCTTATGCTTTTCAGGCAAGCACCTTGACCACTAAGCCATCTCTCCAGCCCTCATTTCTGTTTTAATGCTAGAAACAGACAGTTCTTCCTGACATGGAAACCTTTCCTGCTCCATATAGCTGCTCAGTTCACAGGACTCTATAGAGGCTAGAGGGTAAGTCACAGCTTACGGTGAGCAATTCCTGACTACTAGAGAAAGAAAGAAAGTCCTGATCCTCTACTCACTCAGCAAATGTCATTCCAGGAAGTCTAGGAACCCAGCCTCTAGGAACTCCAGTGGCAGGACTGTGGCCTCATCTTCTGTCCTAAGTGAAGCCCATGAAAGTCTACAGAGCAAAGCCCAATAATGCTGGTAGGTCTCATTCTATTAGAGAAGAAATAGACTTGGGAGTGCCATCACCAGACAGAGGTCAGATGCAGGTGATACCTCCACTCCTCATCCTGATGGAATGTGAGTTAAAGAAGACGATTTACTTTGTTCACCCTGTAGAGACTAGTACAGGCGTTCAGTCCAATTTTCTCTCATGAATAGGAGATAATTTTATTTAGTTAATAATTTAGTAATGTAGTACATGTTTTATCTCCTTAAAGATATCATGAGCAATCTATTAACAGTGTCATATTACAGATGAGTATAGAGTATTAAAGGAGCTTATTAACATTAAGATCGGAGAGATAAAAATTGGCTGAAATGGGTCTGAACAAATACCTCACTTGCCTTGGAGTGTGGGCTCTGAACAGATGCCATAGTTTCTATTCACATAGATGATAATCAGTGACAAAGAGGAGCAGTTTGCATAGCATCAAGCATAAATAGGCCCTTAAAAATAACTGACTGCTGGGCTGGAGAGATGGCTTAGTGGTTAAACGCTTGCCTGTGAAGCCTAAGTACCCCGGTTCGAGTCTTGATTCTCCAGGACCCACTTTAGCCAGATGCACAAGGGGGTGCACACGCATCTGGAGTTCGTTTGCAGTGGCTGGAGGCCCTGGTGTGCCCATTCTCTCTCTCTCTCTGCCTCTTACTCTCTGTCTGTCGCTTTCAAGTAAATAAATAAAAAATAAACAAAATAAATTTTAAAATACTGACAAGCTAAATCACAAAATGTGTTGGGGATGTGGATCATTTGTAGAGCTCTTGTCTTACATGCCTTCAGCCTTAAGTTGATTTTCATCAGTGGAAAAAAAACTGATTAGAGAATATGCAATAAATATATATTTATTTTTTCCCTCACTGCATCTCAATTCCAGTGACATGAAGTCATTGTCATTCATTCACTGTCTACTTGGCTACAGATCCCACTGGCTCTTGTGCTGAGTTGTCTGTATTCTGATGCATCGTGATCAGTTATTTATCAAAGTCCATGCAGAAGAACTGTGGTGAACTTACTTGTCAGGGACACCTCAAAACACAAAACAAAACAAAAACTGATGGTAACATATGTTTTTGTTATTAAAATTAAGTAGGGTGGTTGTGGTGGTTTGATTCAGGTGTCCCCCATAAACCTAGGTGTTCTGAATGCTAGGTTCCCAGCTGATGGAGATTTGGGAATTAATGCCTCCTGGAGGGAATGTATTGTTGGGGGCAGGCTTATGGGCTTTATAGCCAGTTTCCCCTTGCCAGTGTTTGGCACACCCTCCTGTTGCTGTGGTCCATCTTATGTTGGCCAGGGTGTGATGTCCACCCTCTGCTCATGCCATCGTTTTCCCCTGCCATCGTGGAGCTTCCCCTCGAGCCTGTAAGCTAAAATAAACCTCTTTTTCCCAGAAGCTACTCTTGGTTGGGTGATTTCTAACAGCAATGCGAACCGGACTGCAACAGTAAAGTGGTACCGAGGAGTGGGGTCGCTGCTAGACACCTGACTGTGGCTTCAGCCTTTTGGAGCTGATTTTCAAGAGGAATGTGGAAGGAGTTGAAACCTTGGCCTAAGAGATGCCTTGCAGTGCTGTAAGTACAGCTTAAAGGACTATTCTGGTCTGAGCTCCAAGACCTGAATGCAGTAAGAACTATGGACTGTGAGGTTTGGCTTATGAGGGTGAGAAAGAGCTGTGCCTGGACTGGGCTAGCAGTTTGTGTGAGAAGCTTGCTCTTGTGCCCATGTCCTGAGAAGTTGTGCAGGGTTGCTTAGCGTAGAAATGAACTGGTGTGTGCAGAGGGATATGGCACAGAAAGAAAAATCTTTGGGTGAACTGTTGCCCGTTCAGCTGCAACTGAGAGATTACAACCTTTGAGACTGGGCTAGCTGACCTGCGCTGGGGCAACAAGGAGAATGTCAACTCTTTTGAAGGGGTCTGAGTGCTCAAGGAGTGTCCTGTTCTTCAAAGTCTGCTTTAATCCCCCCTGGATTAACAAATTGGCACCCTACCTGGTATTGTGGAGTATAAGAAATGCTGGAAAGAGGGTCATTGAGTTTGCAACACGGTCTTGTGTTTTGGAAATGGCCATGGGCAGTGTGAAGCAGGTTTGCTTTTTGCCTGCATAGAGACCCCATGGGGCCATGAGGATGAACCGTGGCTTGCAGTGGAGACCCAGTGGAGATGCTGGGACCATGAGATGGCTGCCGAGGAGCTGCCGGCCCTGATGAAGTTTCCCAGGACTGTGAGTAGCCTAGCTGGAGGGGCGGAATTGGAATGCCAGAGACTTGTTGCTGGTTAGAATTATCAGACTTGAAGATTTGTCACTGGTTTGAGTTGCTGGACTTGAAGCTACAGAGTTTGATGTTTGCCCTGGTTGTTTTAAATCTTGTATTGGTTGAATGTTTCTTTGCTATGCCCAATGTCATCTATTGCAGTGTGAATATTTATTCTGTGCCATTCTGGGTTTTTTGAGGTTATATTTTGGTATTATGGCTCAGTTAAAAGATCTTAAACTATGGGGATGTATGAACATCATTGAGATTGATAAAAACTATGGGGACTTTAAAAGTCAGACTGAAAGCATTGTATTTTACATCATGTATGGATATCAGTTTATGGGGGCCAGGGGCGGAATGTGGTGGTTTGATTCAGGTGTCCCCCATAAACCTAGGTGTTCTGAATGCTAGGTTCCCAGCTGATGGATATTTGGGAATTAATGCCTCCTGGAGGGAGTGTATCATTGGGGGCGGGCTTATGGGCTTTATAGCCAGTTTCCCCTTGCCAGTGTTTGGCACACCCTCCTGTTGCTGTGGTCCATCTTATGTTGGCCAGGGTGTGATGTCCACCCTCTGCTCATGCCATCGTTTTCCCCTGCCATCGTGGAGCTTCCCCTCGAGCCTGTAAGCTAAAATAAACCTCTTTTTCCCAGAAGCTACTCTTGGTTGGGTGATTTCTAACAGCAATGCGAACCGGACTGCAACAGTGGTGAATAAGAAATAAATTTAATTCCCAATGAACAAGATGCCAAGTGCTGTCTCAGAAACAGTCTAAAAGTGATCATATTAGAATCTTGGAAACTCTTGTAAGTTAGTGTTATCTAAATTTTCAAATGTGGAAAGAATGACTTCATGAATTTGATAATATGACTAAAATCATACATCTACCTAGTGGTGAATCTGGGATTCAAATTTAAATCCTTGAAACTAAAAGAGTAATAATGAAAATTGAAAAAAAAAATACATCCAAGCAGCTGTTTAGCCCAACCTGAAGTGGTGGAGGTTAAATAACAAATCATAAACAGAGATATGAAAAATTTGTTGTTTCTTACCTTCTGTCTGTGACAAGACAGACACTCTGAAGTTAGAAGTTTTCCTCCTCATTGTACAGGAGTGGCTGGATAGGAACCAGGGATAATGATGGGATAGATTTCAGCAGACCTAGAAATAAAAACAAATCCAGAATCACGGTGCCATGAAACATCTCCTATGGAATGATCATTTTTATCCCAGTACACAGAAATCTTACTAAGAGACCTCTTCTCAGAGCTTCTTATGGTAAGGTTGTCTGTCAGGGAATCTATTTTTCTATCTGGGGAATATTTCATTGTTACTGACTAGTACTAATACAGAGCAGTTAAATAGTGTACTATTGGAGAGCAGAATATATTTTAGATTTTACTCATGATCTTCAGCCCTATTACCTAATTGCTCTACTTAGAGACTTTTTTTTTGCTAATGGGATTTTAGCAACTGTAGTGAGTCTTTTGATTCTATTATTGGTACTCTGTAGTCACTTAAATCACCTAAGAAAAGTTTTTCCTCTAGAAGGTCACAGAAAAGTTTTTCCTCCAGAAGGTCACATAGGTCCTTTCTATCTATATTTTTGCTTCTTAGAAATAACTCTGGAGCCTCTCGACTTCATGCATGAGACTAAGTGGTATCTGTTGAATGTAAGAACTGAGTCCATCTCATTTTAGCATATAAATTTTGTATACCTAACTTGTCTCTCAGGGCCTCATCAATAGTCCTGCTGTTATAGGAGGTAACTTCTTGGGAAAAAAAATAAGGGAGTGAATGGATATGGAAAAGCTGCTGTTTACATTCTGAGCTAGTGTTGAGATCAGTCCTGGGATCCCACATAGTCAGGAAAGCCAGACTGCAGCCGCAGCTGGCATCTTCAGCAAGTGTGCTTGGCGGGTATTTTTTGTAGTTATGGTCCCTTCTCTTGCATCTCCAAGACTCAAGCAGAGCCTGCTGGGATTTCTTTTTGTCTCCACCAGTGAACTTCAAATACCTGCCTGCTGTACTGACTCATCACAAACTGACACTCATTCCAGAAGCTGAGGACCTCTCACCAGAAAAGAAGAAAGCTGAAATTAGAGACCGTGGAGTTATGGTGGAACTAGAGATTATTTACTTAAATCCCCTATTTTATGAAACTGTCTAAGGTGCCAGGAGACCTTTTCAGTCACCTTTAGTCAACTCCCTACTTACAATGGGCCCCTGAGTCTTGTTATCTCAGACTCTGGAGACAAGGCAAAGAAAAGAGCAGTGGAGGGGTCTTGTGGAACAGGAAGCCCAGTGAGTGTCAGGTATTGTACCTAACACTGAATAATATGGAGAAACTTTTGCACATTCTCCACAATGCTAAAAATCAGAGTGGGTGTTGTTGATAATATTTTGTTTGTGATATATGACACTACAATTTATGTACATTGGATGTGGCAAAGTGAGTGTTATAGGTAGATAAGCATACGCCAGTGGGACGGGGGTGGGAGAGAGGGATATGAGAGTATGAAATGATGGGAATATGACCAATATGCAATACGTTCATACTGTAAAGTTCACAACAATAACAATAAAGACAACATAATTCATTAGAGACATTCAGCACATTGGGTTAATAATAAAAATTTACTTCTTACTAAGGTAAGCCAAGAAAGGTAAATCTCATAGGAAATCACTCATACATGGAATCTCTAATGTTGACCCTAGAAATGTCAGGGGATGGGAAGTATGGAGAAAGAATCAATGGGTACTAAGCTACAGGGAGATAGTAGAGATAAGTTTTAATGAGATATTGTGTAATAGGCTGACTATTTTAAAATGGAAAAGTAGGAGCTAGGGTGTACACAGTGGTTGAATGCATGCTTAGACTGCATGAGGTGTTGGTTTTAATTTCACATAACAAACCAAAACAAACAAGACAACCTGAAAAGAAAGTTTTGTATGTTGGATGTATGAAACATTAGGTATATGAAGGGAATCTGATGGCAAAGAATTTTCAAAAAAAGTGAAATGGAGGTTGTTTCCTTGTTTACTTATTCCACAGCTAATTGGTATTCAACTGATCAGATTTATCTTGGGAGTATAGAAGGACAAACATTAAGGGATCTCCCAGTTTTGAAACCAGCACAAGGATTTATTCCCATTCATTCACCTGGCTCATCTTTTTGGAATGTGGCTGGTTTTCTGTGGACACAACCACAGTCTTTGGTTGAGAACATCGTGTGTACATTTGGTTCTTAGAAAGTTTGTTCAAATCATAGTCCCCAGGTTATCTGGACTATGATCATCTAAGATGTTTGTTACCATGCAGATAGATGAGTCTGGGTCTCATTCTTGGCATAAGAGATCAGAAAATTTGACATTTATGGCCAGCACAAGATTTAGGCACTTTTGCATATCTTTGTCTTTATGATTTATTCATGACTGTGATTACAGAATTTTGTTACAAAGAGACTAATAGCTTGTTTGGGGTGACATTACAAAATACCATAGACTAGGCAGCTTAATAATTGCAGTTTATTTTTCCACCGTTCTGAAAGTGAGCAATATCCAAGATTAAGGTAATGACAGTTTTGTTTGCTGTGGAGGCCTCTATTCTGGATTGAAGATGGTCACCTCCCCATTGTGCCATTGTGATCTTCACATGCTTTAGCCTCCTGCAGATGACCCCTGCCTTCTCTTTAAGTGTTCATATTTCCTCTCCTTATAAGGATAATAATTATAATGGATTTTGACCCCATCTTCTTGTCCTTATCTTAATTGTCTGGTTTATGACCTCATGTCCAAGTATAGTGGCATCTTTTATTCCTATAATTCAGGACTTGAACAAATAATTTTTGGATAATACTGATTTATCTGTTATCATGCCACCCACTTACTCTTGTATTTAGAGCTCAGTTTGCACTATTTTTCATGAAATAAAAGAATATATTTGTCATTCTGCTCTGGCAAAATGAATTTATAGACTCTAAGACTAAGCTCTTGAAGAAGAAAGCTAGCATTAAAGATGTTTTGGCTAGGTTTGAATGTGTCTGAGACAGGGAAGAATGGAGGAATGGAAGGAAGGAAGGAAAGAAGAAGAAAGAAAGAATAGTGATGGATCTTTGAATCACCCTCAACAGCCTTAATTAGAAAGATCATAGAAAATGATTTGATAATTCACTTTGTACAGATTAATCTATCTGCATTAAAAATCAGTCATGAGTCTTTTGTAAGAGGGAAACAAAATATGATGTGAGAACAATATAATTCATGTCTAAAGTGAACACTGCTAAACAAATCTGGTTTTCATGTCAGGCTGACCTGCATGTGGTTCTGGGTTACAAATGATCAGATATTGTAATATTGGTTATGATAATTAATGTCACAAGGCCTTTTCTCTAAAAGGTTTATATGATAATTTAAAGGAATTAGTTCTTATAATTAATGATTGTGAAATGCAACTGGATTAAAAATTGTGAAAATTAAAATTTTGACAAAATGAATGATATTCTACATTATTACCATTTTAATTCTGTATTGTAGGGATATCTTTTGGTTAACAGTCAAAAACAACTCACTCATTAAAAGTTGAAAAATAAGAACTATTTAAAACAAATTAGCACTTATCATTGTGAAGGTAAAAACCCATCAAGTAGCCTGAAAAATGGCAAGCCCTATCTACCACAAAAATCACAGAGGGGCTCAATGTGTAGCTAGGCAACACAGTATTGGCATAGTACTTGCAAAGCCTTGGGTTTAATCTCCACTGTACACACACACACACACACGCACGCACACATACACACACACACACACACACACACACACACACACACACACACACACGAACAGTGCAGACTTAGGAATCACATATCAAGCCAGTTTCCAGGATCCGTGCAGTAAGATCTTAGTAAGACTGTGGGAGGTAAAAATGAGGGTGGCATCCATGCCGAAACTCGCATCCATTGATACTAGGCCATACATCTAGTTGACAGTGACACCAGAGCCAGTCAGCATCATGCTAAGTTGGTGTTGGTAGAGGGGTGTGGAGAATGTTTTCCCCAAAATAAAGGGGTTATCCTAGACCAAGGAGGGAAAGCACAAGAGTCAGGGTCCTGACCCCAAACCGTTCTATTTCTAGAATTATGGAAATAGTGAGTAATGAAGTACATCTCCAAGGCTGAGGAATGACTAGCCAGTGAATGGCCCAAGGACATTATGAGAACTGAAGAAAGAGGCAGTGAGTATGAAGAGCTGAGTGAAGCACGTGGATTTGGCAATCACATGCTGATAAGCCGGAAGGCAGCTTGGATGTGAGAAGGGTGGACTTCCATTGGGATGTATGTCTCATATGATTGCACATACTTAAGACGTGAATGTTTTCATAGCTACATGTGCTTAGGTATGTTACACAGTCATGATTATTTTTATGGTTTTTCTCCCTTGCTACAATTCCTATAGGGATAGTTAAGGCCTAAAACTGGCCATTTTCGTTAAATGTGGCCAAATTTCTTTTAGCACTACTAGTTCTTGTTTGTTTTCTTTTCATGGTGACATGTTCTATCTTGTCATTTCCATCACAAGAGCATCCTTTTCATTATCTGGAGTTAGGCAAATGTAAATGGACAGGAGAGAAATTGCTGGGTCCATACTTTTGCCTCCTCGGGTCTCCTGGTCAAGTCGCAGAAGAGGACACATCTCCCACATGAGAATATAAAATATCATCGTTCACCATTTACTTACTTAGACAAATGTGGTAAAAGAAATGATTTAGCACAAAATGACCCACTGGGACATAAGGATCAAACACAAAGAAAAGCACAGAAAATGTGCATATATAGGAATATAAAAAAAAAAAACTCACCCAGTAAGAGTAACTGTTGTATGTGTGTGTGTGTGTGTGTATGTGTGTGTGTGTGTGTGTATCTAGCACACTGTTGATGTGGCTAGACAGATGAGAGCAACAACTAAGAATAAACAAAGTAGTGTGTCTTCTTCCACCCATATGACATACATCATAGCTGAAGAAAGAGAGGAGTTCCTTGGCTTACTCCAACTGTGAATGACCCTCATTTCAATTTCTTGTTTTGAAAAGTAACCACAAATTTTTTTTACACTGTTGTAATTTGAAATCTTTCCTTAAATTCCCACGACATCTGTTCCTGGTCTTCATTTAGTGAGTGTGTGCTTACAGAACATCCTCTTAGAGAATTATTACTGAGAGTGTGGTCATGGGGATATGCCAAAGAATGATAATCAAATACAATATATTAAAGCGCAAGATAAAAAACAGACAAGCATCAATTAAAAAGCACTGACCAGAAGATTGACGTATAGTACTATTTTGGATTTCCTAAAAAAAAACCAGTAATCATTAGAGGTCATTACAATTACATATTTGATGCTATGTTAGGGGGCTTACATGACCCTTCTCATTTAATCTTCACAGTATCCCCACAAATAAGGAAGCTATTAAAAGTATTTGCATGTTATTTCCCCAGCTAAGAACCTGAAGAGTGGAGATCTAGATACATTTCCCAAGGTTACACATCCTGTATGGTTGCATCGCTTTTCTTTTGTTAGTTCATATATATGAGTTTGTTATTTATTCCATGACACAGCTGAGACATACGAACAAAACTTCTTCGAGCTAGTTCTTCTGTAAACATCTAAGTGACTTAAAAAACTCAAACTTTTTAATAATACGCTGGCGAATTTGCTTGGTCTTGATGCTGTAGACAATGGGGTTCATGAGGGGTGGTACCAAAAGGTACACATAGGACATTAGAAGGTGCACGATGCGGGGCAGATGCTCCCCGAAGCGATGCACAAGAGACAAGCCAATCATGGGGATGTAGAAGAGCAGCACGGCGCAGACGTGCGAGACGCAGGTGTTGAGCGTCCGCAGGCGCTCGCGGCGGGAGGCTTTGCCCAGCACCGCGCGCAGGATCAGCGCGTAGGAGAGGAAGATGAGCAAGGAGTCCACGCCCACGGTGCAGGCCACGACGAAGAGCCCGTAGATGTGATTGACGACGATGCTGGAGCAGGCCAGCTTCATGATTTCTAGGTGCAGACAGTAGGCGTGGGCCAGCACATGGCTGCGGCAATATTGGAAGCGCTTGAGGAGGAACGGCAAGGGGAGGATGAGGACTGCGCTCCTGAGCACCGAGCTCAGCCCCATCTTGACGATGCGCGTGGATGTCAGGATGGTGGAGTAACGCAGCGGGTTGCAGATGGCCACGTAGCGGTCGAAGGACATGGACAGTAAAACTGAAGACTCCACCAGGGACAAGGTGTGGATGAAGAAGAGCTGAGTAAAGCAGGCGGCGATGCCAATCTCTCGGGCATCAAACCAGAAGATACCCAGCACAGTGGGCAGTGTGGAGAGGCAAAGGCCCAAGTCTGTTAGGGCCAGCATGGCCAAGAAATAGTACATGGGTTCGTGGAGTGTGGCATCAGTCCGGATGACGTGCAGAATGGTAATGTTCCCTAAAATAACAGTCAAGTAGATGGAGCAGAAAGGAATGGAGATCCAGCCATGGAGTTCTTCCAGACCTTGAAAACCCGTCAGGAAAAAAGTGGCTTTTTGAAGGCTGTTGTTGTAAAGGATGGCCATGGATTTATAATCTTGGATTCACAAACCTGAAATATGGAACAGATTCCAGGAAAGAGACAGGGATCAGTACTCTGTTGCCTAAGTGTGCAGGAAATGAGGACGCACCTTTAGATGGTCTGGAAGACAAATGGGGAATCTTATCTATTACCCTTTTCCAGAGGAACTGGGGAGGGGGCGGTTGTCATAGTAGATTACTATAGCTTGGAGATACCATGATTTAGTTTGATGTTAGCATATCCTCCAGGGAGGCCTTTCTGAGATTCGTTGGGGTCAACTCAGAAAGTACTTTGTAATGTGTTCCTCCCTGAAAACTGTCTGCAACTCAATCACTAAAGCATTCAGGATCATCTCATATATATGGGGATGGGTACCATGGGTCACTCTGCACAGCTGCCAAGCAGGATCAGAGGTACATAATGCACTTTCTAGTTTAGTTGCAGTTGGCCTGCATATGTTGTTTTATCCTGAAGTACCTGATGTTCAATAGAGGATCATAAAATATGCTTATATAGGGTTTGTCGAAATCTTTTGAACTTGAAGCTTATGACCAAAGTGATGCATTTCCTGAATCTATATAGCAGTTTTTAGTACGTGTTGCATTGCTTTTGCTGGGGAGATGTCCAAATAGTGTACCAAGGACAGCCAAAGAAACGATTCTAGCCAAGATTAACTAGGCGAGTTTATTGGGATTACTTTTGGGAGCATGGGTGAGGAATTATTAAAAGCATGGATGATCTCAAAACAACTGTACCACTGAAAGGCCCCACCTCAGTGTGGGTAATGACCCAGCAAAATTTATAAACTTTTCATAGCCTATGTACACCAGCTCCTGAGTCCGTGTGCAGTTTGGGCAGGATTGCATGCAGATTGAGAATAGGGGGATAGGTGGGAGCAAGTGATCATAATTTCGGGTGAATGTCCAGTCCTCTTTCCCCACATAGTCCATCTACCCTTTCTAGCTAGATCTTTTGATGTTTTTGTGTCCTGCAGGTAACCATAGCTGCTGTGCTATCAAGTTGGCAATGGCCTGGAGACAACTTCCTGTAACAGTGGATGCGGAGACATAAGATAATATGGAAATCTGAAGCCTGGAATTGAGAACTTCAGAAAACTCTTCTGGGAGAGAGGGTGTGAGTGTTTAGTCCTGGAGGCAACAGGAAAGATGTCTAGCTCCATTACCACAGAGGGTAAGCCAGGCCTTGATGTGGAGGTGGATGTACAGAGGGGGGTCCATGAAACCTGATGCACAAGGAAAAGTGTTGAAATATATGAAATGAGCAGGGAAATTTTCTAAGAAATAGAAACTGAACTGAAGCCACTCAGCTGAGAGAGGGAGCTTTGTCTCTGGGGCTTGGACTGGTCAGACTTCCAGGCGTAGGTTTCTGTAGTAAGTGGATGGGGCTGTCCTTTGCTTTGCCTTCAGAACTAATTACACTGTGTCCTGTCCATACAAATGTTTATCACTGGCACATTATTTATCTCATGAACAAAGACTTAAATAGTGTTTGCTACCTGTTACTTTTCTAAATATCAAATGTGAATCATGTCACTGAGAGAATCTGACACCAATGTCTATGCAGAAGTCTGGTTGTTAGGAACATTGTTATAGGTTCGGAATTCTGTATGATCACTGAGCAAATAAGGGTTAAGTATGAAATTTAAATTTTGAAGGTATAGTCTAGAGTCAATACTATGTTCTATACACTATATTTCTACCACTATTGCATAGAAAATTAGCTTTTATAAGAGTTAAGCAATTAAAATATAAATCTAAAACCCTGTGAGTCACCTACCTTTGGGCCAGTCTATGGATCTCAATTTTCATTATATGAATAACAGCAGGTGAACCCAGACTGGAAACAATGGAAAGAAAACATATGGGAAGCTGAGTTCAGATTGGAACATGCTAAGTGTAAGTTAAAAGGAATTCCTGGGGTGTGTATAGAGATTTTATCTTGATATTTGGTTTGTATAAAAACTTTCATTGCAGGACATCTGCTGTGAGGATGGAAGATGTGGTGTGGAAAGAAGGTTAGGGACTCAGATCATAGCACTGAAAATCATTTAAACAAACAGGGAAAATATGAAAATAATGAGACAGAATGGAATGGAGAATTAGAGAAACAGAATGAAAGAATGTAATGTGAAGAAAATTAAGTTACCTCCATTGATTCTAAAAATGAGTGAGGTAGTTGCTCGTTCAGAAAGTGTTGTGTCTATTTGTTTATTTATTTATGTATTTGAGAGAGAGAGGCAGATATAGAGAGAAGGATCAAGAATGGACATGCCAGGGACTTTAGCCACTGTAAATGAACTCCAAACATATGTGCCATCTTGTGCATCTGGCTTACATGGGTCCTGGGGAATCGAACTAGGGTCCTTGGGCTTCACAGGGAAACACCTTAACTGTTAAGCCATCTCTCCAGCCCATGGAAAATGTTTTAAATATGCCTGGAGTGGTTTTTTAGTGGTTATGGAACTTTACTGCAAAGCCAAAGGTCCGAGGTTCCATTCCCCAAAGCCAGGTGCACAAGGTGGCATATGTGTCTGGAGTTTGTTTGCAGTGGATAGAGGCCCTGGTGCACCCATTCCTCTACCTGCTTCTCTCTCTCTCTCTCTCTCTCTCTCTCTCTCTCTCTCTCTCTCTCTCTCTCAAATAAGTACAATAAACTATTTTTAAAAATGTTTTATACAATGGAGATAATGTAAGCACTAAATCACTTATTCTAATTGGTTATTGAAGAATAAGTGGACAACAGAAAATCTACAGGTGGGTATGGATATCAGAATATTATTAAGAATGAAATATAGGGGGTTTAGGGAGTCCTTTCAAAAGTTTTCCTTGGGCTGGGGAGATGGTTCAGTGGTTAAAGACACTTGCTTGCAAGGCCTGCCAGCCAGAGATCAATTACCCAGTATCCACATAAAGCTAGAAGCACAAGTGGTGCGTGCCTCTGAAGTGTCTTTGTGGAAAGAGGCCCTGGTGCTCCCATTCACTCTCTTTCTCTGTCTCTCTCTCTCCCCATCTTTATCTTTCTTTCACACACACATGAATAGACATAAACACAAATAAATAAAAATTATTCATTCTCTCAGAAAGTTATCTCAGTGCTGAAGGTCACTTAAAAATAATTTTCCCTGTAGCTTTTGCTACAAACAATGCAATTAAAATAAATAGCACCAACATGTTTAATATATTGATAATGAACTTCACTTATTTCATTATTCTAAAAAAGAAACAAAGGCAGTGATGTCTAGGAAGCAGGATGAGTGCAAGTGAAAGGTGTATTGTTGGAGAAAGAGGACGTTAAGAACAAGATGAAGCATCTAGGATGTGGGGAACACAGTGTGGGTTGGTAAGACAATGGTCTAAGTTAATTTTGAAAATATTGAGAATATCGACCTGGAGAAAAAATAGCAACTGGATGTTAGAATTGAACAACAATAAAGAAAGGGAAGCTTGCCCTCTGTTCAGGGAAGACGTAAACAAAAAGCTAAAGATCTGTGTGCCGTCAGCCTCAGGCTCCCGGTGAAACTGGCTTTCATCCATCTTTCCCTGAGCTACTTAAGAGTTTGAGAAATAGAATATTTAGGGTCACCTTTTCCACTGCTACGTCTGTAGACAGAGAAGCTGTACTCATAACATTCTCTTCCCGCTACTCTCTTGCCTTCCAAGCATCTTCCTCACATATTACATTTTGGGTATCAGTCTGCAAAGGATTTGGAGGAAAAGAGGAGCAAAGCAAATCATGATGGGAACCTGCGAGATGAATTTCTACATCTCCACAGGTCACAACTCCGCCACAGACGTGCAGCTGAATAACACATTGCTGAATGAGTCAGCAGTGAAGAAGAGGGTGAGGAAGATGAGACAGTCTATATTTTTTTTCTCATTTTTTCGTTTTATTTCAGTACTCATCACTGACCCTAGGACTTACACAATGTTTAAGGAAGGAAGGTAGAGACTGCAACTCCAATTTTAATGATCAAAGAATTATACTCCAAGTGGTGAGTAAAAGAAATGAGACACATCAGGAATTTAAGAAGCCTGGCTTTTACAGGGTCACACACAGTGACAAAGCGACAACTCACACACTGCAATAAAGCTAAGATTACAATTTCAGGTCCCTTTTCCCCACATCTATCCATCTGCCACTACAAATTTTCTTCCATAATATGGTATGGGGATTTGGCTGGGCCTGAGAACTCAGTGTATGGCATGTCCACGCTCCCGGTTATCTGTGGGCTCTCCGCTGCTCTCATGCATGCACTTCCCACTGCTGCCTATGTGCGCGTGTTTACAATACATACCTGGGTAACTGAAGCTCAATAGCACCAAGGGCTTGGAGAGCATACTTCAGTCCAGAGCTCAGTTCCCATGCAGCTCAGCTCAACGAATAATTCCCGTTTGAAAATTCATGGCCTTTTTGAAGCGTCCAAAGCTTCCCCACAGGAGCCTCTGCTGAAACAGAATTCCCAAAAGAGTTCTCATGCCTCTGAAGCAGAGCTTGGAGGGAAGGAGATGCTGAGCGACACCAGTCTGGGAACATTAAGGAGAAGATGGAAGTATCAAGAGGAGAAACGGATCTTGCATGAAGGGAAGAGTTAGCTTCAAGATATAAGGACACTTCTACTTATGGATTTCCTGTTCTGATGTTGGATATGAAGGGCTAAGATTGGAGGGGATGAAAAAGGAGAGGGGGATAGGAGGAAAGAAGGAATGGGGGAAGAATAGAGTTTTGAGATTCAAATTAAAAAGATAAAACTGATTCCAGCCTTATCTTTGCCACTTTCCATTCATGCTGTCTTGTGACCAACACAAATGACTGTCTCTGATTATCCTATGATATAGACGGGGATGTCTCTGCTCTTTTTCTTATAGAATTTGGCACCATCAAGCATTCTCTACAGGAAGTTTCCAGTTATCCTAGGCAGAAGCCATAGCTAAAGTGGAGGTATTCTCCAGAAAGCCATGGTGCCCCATCCTTTGGTTATATTATCACTTCTTTTCCTCTGTAAGAATGCATGAGACTGAAACTTGGAACTGACCTCTAAAGGAAGGATGTACTGCACTCTTCACTTACTCAAGGAATGGAGATACAACCAAGAACCATCACTGGCTAGGAATGGTGGGTTTCTACATCCCACAAAACCTAATCTCTTTCTCTTTCAAAATGAGGTATCTTCAAGACTGCATATTCTTCCAAAAAGGGCTTAAGAAACAGAAACAAACAAACAACAAACAAACAAACAAAAACCTGTTTTTGTGACAACCTGGGCTCAAGTACTTTTTCCCCAAGGAACAGGTCAAGTAGCCCTTCTCTCAGTTTAATTTACTCAGTTAAGTGTTCCAGCCTTTGTCTCATGGGTTTGTGCAAATTGTAAGATGGTCAAGAGTAGGATGTAGAGGAAATATGCAATCCTCCTCTCGTAGCCAAACTAAATAAATTCAGTTCTCTCTTACCAATTTCTGTTTCCTAATTTCTTTTAAAAGCACACAGGAACTCTTATCGTATGGGTTTATGAATCAGAGGATTAACCTGTTAACAGCAGAAGGACAAAGGTGACAATATGAATCCCAAGAGTAGAAGCATTTCCAGACCAGAATGGACACTGAGATTTATTTTAAAATTATACCACAGGAGATTCAGAGGGTGAACTATCCAAGAGAGAAATGCACTCTGAGGGGAAATGGGAATTCTTTATAGCAGTCACAGGGAAGGTGCTTGGTCTTATCCCTTGTGCCATTTGTATGGAGCCCGTGCCTGGATAAATAAGTGGGCTTTTGCCAGGTGTGGTGGTGCATGACTTTAATCCCAGCACTTGGGAGGCAGAGGTAGGTGGATCGCTGTGAGTTCAAGGCCACCCTGAGACTACATAGTGAATTCCAGGCCAGCCTGGGCTAGAGTGAGACCCTACCTCGAAGAAAAAAAAAAAAAAAAACAAACAAAAAAAAGTGGTCTTTTCACTATCTTTATTATCATTATTGTTAACAACATATTTCGTGTGGATACATCATGTGTTGGTACCCTCTTTGCCCTCATCCTTATGTCCATTCTATTAGGGACATTGCTCAATTGGGTTGCAGGTATTCCCCATAGTGTTGTGGGCTATGGGTTATGGGAGCAGTATTCAGTTATTTTTTTTTTTTGAGGGGGTGGGGAATGCCTCTGGGCATGATGTCTCAACCTGTGGCATTACAATCTTTCTTTTCCATCTTCTACAAAATTCCCTGAACTGTGGTGGGTGAGTTTTAAGTCTACTTCAGTGATGAGCTGTTAGGAGGCCTTGGACCTCTACTTTGGTAGGTGTTGAGTGTTCTCAGGGTCTGTATTCTACACCCTGGTGCTGACTATCAGCTTCAGCATGGAAACAGCGCTCATGCTTCTCTCCACAATTCCTCTGTGGTTTCAGCTGTAAAATATTTTTAAAAAATTATTTGTCATAAAGAGGTAAGGAAGAAAGTGTCAGCTCTAGTTTGGAAATAGAAGCATTGAAATGAAGCAGCACATGGACTTGTGGAGGCTTTGGAGTTATATGTTTTATACCCATTTTTCAGTATGTGATTGAACAAAACAGGTCTGGAAATAGTGTATATGGGTGTGTGTGTGTGTGTGTGTGTGTATATATATATATATATATACACACACACACACATATATATATATGTACACCTCTCTCTCTCTCTCTCTCTCTATCTATCTATATATATGTATATGTGTATGGAAAGTTTTGTGTCAAACATGTTTTCTCAATTCACCCTAAAATCACTGAAGGCATCTTTTATCTCTTACTCTTTCTTATCACATATCATTGACATATTGTTTTGTCACAGTTTTGCTATCATTCTCACTCTAATTGATTTAGTTTTTATACAAGACATGATTAGGTTCACAAGTGGAGGTACAAATAAGAGAACATTTGCTGTAAGGATGGTGATGAGAGGAGGGACATGCTGGCTAGGTGGTGGATAATGGCCAGGTTGATGGCAGGCTCATAGATATCACAGCACAGATGTGTGAGGGACAGGTATCGAGGTATCGAGGGCACAGAGTAATCAAGCTGGAAGCTTTCACCTTGTTGGCTCGCTGTCATGGTGACGTAAGGCACTATGCTGACTGCTGGAGGAGAAAGGTTATCTGTGTTTTTACCCAGCTGTGGATCCTATATGTGTGGAGATTTGTGTGCCAGGAAAGATAAGCCCCTTGGTTTAATAGTGGTATGACTATTATGGAGATAACCAATTGCATCCTGACTGGATTTATTTTTCTGATTGGATTTGATGGCTGCTCCACAAGAGGGAATTCGGGACCAGCACTGGAAACCCATGGTTAATGAGGTCATAAGTCTTGGAGAGGAATCTACTACTGTTGTTTTATTAAGTAGATGTGCTTTCAAACTGCATTTACACACACATACTAGTGCTTAATTTAGCTGTGGTCATAAAAGTTATTATTATTTTTTTTAATCTTCTGTGGTGGCAGTTAATGCAGAAACTCCTAACTGGTCAATAAGTGACTGTTGAGTGCTCAGCCCTATACTGATCATCTCTATTACCCCCTGAAAGGCTCAGGTAATATCACAGAAGATGGGGAGGAAAGATTTCAAGAATTGGAAGATGGGGAGGAGTGCTGCAGAAGTCTCTCATGTGAACATGGCATGGCCACAACACTCATGATCTCATAGCATCTGGGGTGACCTACAGAAGACTCATACAAGTTAGGTGGCAATTCAGTATTGTTTTGTGGGTGGGTGAGGGGCTTGTGAGACTATACCCTTCCTTGAGGAATTATTGGTAGTTAATGGGTGCAGGGAGAGCCATTCTCTTCAATGGTGTAGACAGTGGCAAGTGGTGGGAAGAAGGGACTCGGTGGGAGTGGGGAGAAGAGAGTATAGCGGGGGGTATATACAGTCAAAATACAGTATATACATGAATGAAATTGTCAAATAACAAACAAAAGTGAAAAAAAATAATAAGCCGACTGAAAACTTTACATGTGAATACTAAACACCTAATATAGATAAGATGAGAAGTGTGTATAAAGTGTCATTAGATTTCATGAGTATGCCAGTGCTGCAGTTAAACTTCATGGTATTGACAAATAAATTAGAAGAGTAGAATAGAATACAGACACTTATATATACTTATATATTTACTTCATATATGGTAGTGATGTAACTTAACAGGGAATAGTAAACGGAATCATTTACATAAGAAATATAAAGAAGCAGAGCCGGACTTGGTGGTACATGCCTTTAATCCCAACACTCAGGAGGTAGAGGTAGGAGGATCACCATGAGTTCAAGGCCACCCTGAGACTACATAGTGAATTCCAGGTCAGTCTGAGCTAGAGTGAGAGCCTACCTTAAAAAACAAACAAACAAACAAACAAAAAGTTTTGCAAAAGAAAAATCTCTAAATATATCCTCATGGTAGGATGGTAAAGGTACCCAGAATTGTTCTGAAAGAAGAAATAATCAGTAATCAGAATTAGTTAACAGGAATTTTATGAAAAGATCACCTACCATTGGGATTACGGTCACTAGAGTTTCATGGATCTGTCAAGGTATAGAGACTTATGTTGATTTCAAAGTCTAGTCCTGCCTCCCTTAGGCTCTCCAATTGGCCTAAAAAGCTCTGTGGGGTCAAATGCACCAGGATGTGCTTAGTAGCAAATAAAACTCCCTGGAGGTGAATCCTAAAATGACACTGGAACCAAGGGGAGTCAAACAACACTGTACTGGGAATAATCACCCATTGGTGCAGGCTGCAGCTCTGATTGCCACAAGCATACTTGTCTGTCTCATGCTCCCAGGGCACTTTGCAATAGTGCTAACACAATTTTCCAGTGCATAGCCCCTATGCCTGATGCATCTGTTTCTCCTGCTGCAATTAACCCTTTTAAGTTTACTTTTTTAAATGTTACAAATCAAGAAGGCTTTACAGGCTTGCTTGAATCTGGAATCTTAAAGGCCAGTGGTCATTTCAGTCTGTCCCTAAGGCTTTTCAGCTGTTGTTTCTGCTTACTTTTAATTTTTCTTATTTATATAATTTTGTTTGAGAGAGAAAGAAGGAGGGAGGGGAGGAGCAGAGAGAGAATGGGCACAACAGGGCCTTCAGCCACTGCAAAAGAACTCCAGATGAATGTGCCACATTGTGCATCAGGCTTACGTGGGTCCTTGGGAATCAAACCTGTATCTTTTGGCTTTGTGGGCAAGTGCCTTGATCCATCTCTTCAGTCTTGCTTCTGCTTCTTAAACCTCGCTGACTTCTGATTTTCCCTCTGTTTTGACCTCCGTGTATAACTTTCCTCACTTGTTTTACTTTGTCTGAGCTACTTCCATCTCTGGGCTATCTATGAATACTTTAGTGACATTTATTTATCTAAAGAGGTAAATTGTCAATGTAACTGCAAATTAGATATTAGTCACTAGGATAATAAGTAAGAAATGTCTTAGAAATTCTGTACCGAGTAGGAGACATTTTTCAAAAGGATAAAATGGAAGGAGAGAAATGAAAAATAAAAAGGACTGGAAAAAAAAAGGATGAAAGAAAGAAAAACACCAAACTAAAAACAGGTAAATGTTTAAATAAATTTCACCATATTTGGAAGATCTTCATACAGATTAATAAAAATGCACCAAATGAATTATTGGTTCTCTTACTAATGCATTTAATGCTATTGTGTTAATTCAGTTGTATCAGGGAATCCAGTACCAATGAAAGGATATATGTCAGACCTGGTGTCCTCTAGTTCCCAAGACTTGCTTCTGATGCTGATCTGAAAGGAATGAGTGGAACAGTAAGTAGAAATCTGAACTATAGCATAAAAGTGTTGTGGAAGAGATGTTACCTGCTTGCTTGGTGCCTGTGGTTAGTTAATCAAAAGTTGTATTTCTCTAGGATAAAGGTTTCAAAGTACAAAGTATGAGTGTGTACTTAAATATGTTTCTTTATTTATGAAATACAGACAGAGAGACAGAGATGGATAGAACCAGGAAGAGAGAGAGAGAATAAACATGAGTGGACACACCATGGCCTTTTGCCATTTCAAATGAATTCTAGTAGCATGTGCTTCTGGCTTTACCAGGGTACTAGAGAATTGAATCCAGGGTGGCAGCTTTGCAAGCAGATGCCATCACCCTAGCCCTCAAAGTGTATTGAATATTACCTTTGTCCAGGCAAATAAAAATACTTGAGACGAATATGCTACATTTTCTGCTTATCGTCTCTCCTCTGTCTAGCTGTTCTACTGAACTCATCTGTTCAGACTTCGCTTCCTCAGCCTTCCTTTTCCTTGTTGCAAGCAGCTCTTCCTGTCAAGTGCCTCTCAGATATTCTCGAACAAACTGTATTACCACATTTTATAGTTAGCCAAGAAATTGGTATTTGTGACATATAGCCTTTTAATCAACCTTCACTGTTTAAGATATGGATTAACATTCAAATTCATTAATAACTTGTTATTCATTCAGTTCTCCTAATACAAAACTGTACTTACTAGTCAATAGAGAAAATTGGGTAATAAAATTTTCACTGATATATGATTCACTGTTTATCAGTCTCTACTAATTCTTCAACTACAAAAATAATGATGTCTTCATTAGAATATTACATGTGTCTTTGGAAAAAAAACTTCTATTTTGCTATAAAAATGTCATTTTTAGTGGATCTAGAGAAGTGTAGACACTGCACAGAAGACTTCGGTTCTTTGCCTTGAGCTCAGACGGATCCAATCAAGTACATTCTCTACTTTGTATAAATGTGGAGAAAAACAGTTTCAGTATCAGATATTGAATACATTCAAAGACTAGAGTTAGTACAAAGTTTAAAATTTAGATGGAACTTAAACACTGGATATATTACTATAATCTTTACACTAATAGTAGAGAGATGTTTAATGAAATAAGTCTTGTATTCTAAAAATTGTTTCAGGTTCCAAGTGCATCCTAAGATGGAAATTTGTAGGAAAGAGTAAACTTAGTATACCTGGACCAGGGTAGGCTGAACATCAGAAACCTTTTGATTGGGGCTGGAGTGATGGCTTAGTGGTTAAGGATGTTTGTCTGCAAAGCCAAAGGATCCAGGTTTGATTCTCCAGGACCCAAGTAAGCCAGATGCACAAGGGAGCACATGCATCTGTAGCTTGTTCTCAGTGGCTAGATGCCCTGGCTTGCCCTTTCTCTCTTTCTCACAAATAGAAATAAATAAATAAAATACTTTTGGTTGATTAGACCCACGGTGGCAACATTCACAAGGGGAGCATTAGGGTTTTCAGGTACTTACCAAGATCTCTATCGCCTGGTCTGCAATTTGAAGGGTGAAAATAAATAAGCCAGGATAAAGCCAACCCCGGTCTCCTTAGGCACATTTATACATCATAAACAGCTGGTTTTAGTTCTTCCTCTTTGATACCATTTTAGTAAAACAAAGGCCCCCTGGGCCTGAAGATTCTGGATGGTATTTCTAAAGGGATTTAAAAGACCCACAGGTCCATCCTACAGGTGGAGCCCAAGAAAGAGGTCAGCTGAATTCCCACTGTGCTTATGAATTAGATGTTTAGTGCTAAAAGTCTCTGAGGCTCTATCTGACCGAATTAATTCCTCTTTGTCTGCATTTTAAGATTCTTCTGAAGAACTGATCACATTTGAATATTCTAGTTTCTCATGATTGTGAGACTATAATTAACACATTCATTTTTGCTTATCTTTGATACCTGTAATTTTTTATTAATTAGTTTTGTACTTAGTGAATACAGTCAATTTGGTACCATTATTAGGCTCATCCATGACCAGCACCCTCCCCTTGGCCCCTCCTTGTTGAGGTATATGGGTCATGCATTCTGGAGTTAGCCCACAGTTATGGATAGGATAAATGTCTCTGCATATCATGACCCAACATGTGGCTCTGACATTCTTTCCGACCCCTCTTCTGAAAATTTCCCTGAGCCATGTTGGGTTCATTTTTGGTCTGCTTCAGTGATGAGGTGTTGGGGGCCTCGGGGTCTCTAGATCTCTGATTTGGTAGGAGTTGATTATTCTCTGTGTTGATCTCCTTCCCCCTTGTGCTGGTATCCAGTTCACCAAGAAAACACACTCTTGCTTGTTTCGCCAATTGTTTTTAGTTTCAGCGGGGGTAGGGGGGTGGGGGGAGGGGGCGGGAGGGGGATTGTTTGATTTTGTCTTCCTTCAGGAAGAATACATGTTCCTGGATTTGGTGGTTCTATTCTGAAAAAGAGAATTATTAGAATGATGTGCTAGTTTGCCAGTTGGTTGCTATTATTATAAAAAAACTTGTAAAAGTAGAAATTTAAACAAGGAAAATTATTTTCCTCCCAGAGTTTATTGAGAATGGCAAAAGAAAGATAAGGCACTGCTGCTTTCTCTCAGATATTTATGTTTTATTTTATAAATTTGTGTTATTTATTTATTTAAAATTTTTAAAATTTAATTAATTAACTATTTGTGTGTGTGTGTGTGTGTGTGTGTGTCTGTGTGTGTAGAGGTTTGCATGTTACATTGCACCTGTAGAAGCCAGAGAACAACTTCCAAGTGTCTGTGCTACACTTTCTATGGGACAAGTCTTTTGCTGCTGCAAATGAAGAGCCAGAAAGCTGGCTCAAGAGCTTTGAATTATTCTGGCTTTGCCTGTGATTATTGTGGACTTGTTTGGATTACAGATGATGGACCACTTTACATCTAGCTTTACAGTGGTGCTGTGGAACTGAACCCAGGTCAAAAGGATTTTTAAGTAAGCATCTTTAACTGCTGAGACATCTCCCCAGTCCCAATTTTATAAAATGCATGTGTGTGTGTTTGGTGTGTATGTTTGAGTGTAGAAAAGACAAAAAAATTCAGCATTTGTCACCTATAACTTTGCTAATTTGGGCCAAATTATTTTTACATCTCAGCACATGAATTTTTGGGACTCTGTAATGAATTTTTCCCTAGAATTGATTGGTAAATTTCATATAAATAATCTGACACAGACATCAGTAAAAATTACCTTCTGTTATAGTTACTATATTGATAATTATCCTAATATTAAATACATTTTCATAAAATGCAAATAATAAAAGATATTTGCATGACTTCTAAATCTATATAGACTTTGCTTCTAAGAGCTATTTCCATACTTGTCCCCCCAAATGATACATAGGAAGCATTAACTTATACATATTTATTGACTACAAGATTTTGTTTTGATACATGTATGCAGTGTGTAGAATGTTATGTGTGCCTTATGTGATAGTAAAACAAAAGGCAGCATATATTTATATCTTTAAATATTTGTTAGTTCTTCAGTGGTAAACAAATTCACTTAAATGTTCTCTTTCTATTCTTATTTCTATGAAAGACATTTGCTTACTAAAAACATCACAATTAAAATAAATAAATAAATAAATAAATAAATAAATAAAGATCTAGGCTTTCCCATTGAGTTCTATAGTATAGTTTAAATCTACAATGTCAAGGAATGCTATTCCCTCTATTTAATGTCTATGACTTACTGAGGCAGGTTGGCCTATAATTCTCATTGGTCAGCAATCTAACCCATTAGAGGACCACACATTCCTCTTCTACAAACCTTCTCCTTCTGCTGAGGTAGTTAATCTAGAGGAATTATGTGATTACAAGACTGCTGTGAAGTGTCTTAAACAAGGGCTTTATTTTGATGCCAGTGTTTAACACACCAAACTCTGCTTAGTAGGTGCTTCTGGATAAACCAGCCCCTGACAGCCAATTATCTGAAAGAAGACAACAAAATAATTCATCCACCACAGGACTGGTAAGTAGAAAAGAGAGCATGTATATAAAACCAGCATTGTAATGGAAACAGAAGATATCTTGGCTCTATTGCAGACAATGTAAAATCATAAAATTGTCCAGTAAACATCAACATGTTTACACAAACTGCATACTATGAGATAAACAGAAGTTAAAAAATAGATAAATTTATAACCAGAGCATCTAGTTATGTTAAAATACAGCCTTTACATTTCTTTATAGGAAAACTTTCAAAATGAAAAAAAATCTGAATTATCTATACTAGTTAAGTAACAAATCTATATAAAAAGTACATATATATATAGCCATTTAATAAAGAAATCACTATAGGGCTGGAGAGATGGCTTAGCAGTTAAGCGCTTGCTTGTGAAGCCTAAGGACCCCGGTTCGAGGCTCGGTTCCCAGGTCCCACGTTAGCCAGATGCACAAGGGGGCGCACGCGTCTGGAGTTCGTTTGCAGTGGCTGGAAGCCCTGGTGCGCCCATTCTCTCTCTCTCCCTCTATCTGTCTTTCTCTCTGTATCTGTCGCTCTCAAATAAATAAATAAATAAATAATTAAAAAATATATTTAAAAAAATAAAGAAATCACTATAAACATAGGTAATAACTTCAGTGGTTTTTCTTAAAAATATTCAATATGAATTTATTTTTTATTATTTTATTTTTTAATTAAATTAATTATGGACATACTTAATATGGATGCATCATGAGTTGGTACCATACTTTCCCTTGTCCCTGCTCTCCTTCCACTGGGGGCCCTCCTCAGCGTGGCTGCAGGTATTCCCCATGGGGTTGTGGGTTATGCATTGAGGGAGCAGCAGTCAGTTGTTGGGTGAATATTTTTGCATATAAATATTAACGTTTCAGACATAGATCATTTATAATGCTCCATAGATTATCAAAATTACTACTCAATGCTTAAGGATAACCCTTATGAAAGATTTTGTAATCTCAAAACACAGAAATATAAGGCAATCCTGAGGGAAAAAATTAAGTGTCTTAACAAATTGAAGTACACATTCTTTGCTTGAAATATAACATCCTAAATATGCAATTCTCCCCAAAATTTTGTCAATTATGTTACTAAGAGATATATTTTAGAAACTAGTAGAAATTTTTCTGAAAAGTCGTGAAGCATTGGGTAGCTCAGCTAGACTGTTGAAGCTATGGTACATCTCTATCAGTGCAGGGCCGGAGCTTCTCACCACTTATAAATAGCTTTGCTTAATGAATTAATACTAATCCCCTAATGAAAAGATAGCACCCATAAAAATAAAATGTTATGTATTAAATACATGCTGCTGGTATGAGCCACCAAATCAGAAACATTTTATACGAGGAACAGAATTTATTTCATGCTTACAGATCCAGGGGATGTTCCATAATGACGAAATAGAGAAAATGCACTACCCAAAGTAAGAGCAAACATAGGCAGCCAGCAGGGCTTGGTGGCGCACGCCTTTAATCCCAGCATTTGTGAGGCAGAGGTAGGGGGTTTGCCCTGAGTTTGAGGGCACCCTGAGATGACATAGTGAATTCCAGGTCAGCCTAAACTAGAGTGAGACCCTACCTCGAAAAAACAAGACAAAACAAAACAGAACAGAACAGAACAGAACAGAACAGAACAGAACAGAACAGAACAGAACAAAAGACAGCCAAACAGCAGAGTACCCAGGCAGAACTCACCCAGACTGCTCTCTGCATACCTTAGGCTGAAATTCCAGATCTACCCCCAAAACACCTTAAGGCTGGACCCTAGGATCCAGTGACATCTCCTCCAGCCAGGTGGCAGGAGATCTAAGTTACAAGCTTTAATAAACTCCTGAATCTATTGGGGGCCATTCAAACTACCACACATTGCTAATAAATTCTGTTGTTCATGGGGTATTTGTCAGCACTTTATAAAAAAAAGGCCTAGCATGAGACTCTCTTGCCATGGCTTTATATCATTCTGCTATAAATTTGGTTTCAAGATTCCTCTGAATAAAGGCAGTTTTCAAGGACTCATTATTTAATTCTCATTTGAGAAAAGAATATCATTACATGTGAAAGAAGGATTGGTAAGCAAGATATATATAGGGATATGTTTCTGATATTCCCAGGACTAAGGTCATATTCTCTTGTTGTATGGGATTATGGGCTGTGTAAAAGTCCTTCATCTCTGGGGATCTAATAGAATCTCAGACTAATTCATAATGATCTACTCCAGGAGAATGGGGAGTATTATATAGATATTGGAAGCATCCAAACCTCACTACTTGGAGTACAAGTTTTCTGTGACCTAAGGTTCATGGTGAGTCAAGATTGCAGCCTCTATAATCAGCACAGGTGTGATTCTTCTCAAGTGCAGGATTAAACCAGAGGACAGGAACTCAAATTGAAAGAAAATTAAGATAAGAAAAGCAACAAGAACAAATAAGAACTGGAAAAAAAAAATGGGATTTCAGGCTGAAGAGACAAATTTAGATAAAGGAAATAGAACTACTGGTCGGAAGCTGATAGAGAAGACTAAGTAAGGATGTTCAAATAGTAAATAAAAAGAGGCAGAGAGAAATAGACACAAGAAGAGAATATGACTGTATTTATGCTGGGAAAAGGAAGTTTAGTTTGAAAAAGATAAAATGCAACTGTGAGTTTTGCTATTTGCGAAATAGCATATTGTTGGCAATTAAGACGACTTATTGATGCGGGTTTCTTAAGCAAAACTTAAAGTAAGTGTTAATTTTTAATTACACATATCAACAAATGAATATTTCTTTAAATATATATCAAGAGTAAAATTATTAATACATAATGTTTAATATATGCATGAGGAAAAGTTGGTGTCATTATCTGTGAACAATTTTGTAATACATAATGTATTATAATGTTACCCTGCAATCTTTTTATAGCAATTTTAAGATAAGTTGGACTGTGACAATAGATTTTGAGGACTGCAGCTCACGTAATTGAGAGGCTGCAAGAAAATCATCTTAGCTTCAACAGCTTTCCTGTCACTGATTGATAAAGTGAAGAACATGAGCATTTTCATGGCTCTACCCTTGGAAATAGTGGTTTACTTTTTTTTTTTTTTTAATCTTTCAACCTCAGTGTGATGAAATTGTACAACCAGTTACACAAAGCAATGACTTGCAGTAGTTAGAAATAAATGAACCCAGGAAATGTAACAATAAAGAGAATCTAAGAATGACATGACAGATAAGTTAGTGAGAAATGCCTGGATAATCAAGGCGAAGTCTGCATATTAACAGAATTTAACACTGATTACCAAAGACAGCCAAGTGCAAGAAATGTGAAGAAGTTGGTGATACGGTTAAAACTTGTAATTATGTAGAATGATTAAGGATAAAAATAGTAAAAGTTTATAATACACTACATTGGGCAAATTTGCTAGAAAAGCAGATCTTAGGTGCCCTTTCTACTACACACATGCACAACCCCATAAAGCTACTTATGGAAAGTGATAGGATAATTTTCTTGACTCTAATAATATGTCACATACAAACTTTACACAAGTACATACATACTTAATGTCAATCACCTGATTTTGTTGTATTTCTTAAATATATGCAATAGGAAAAATGAAATTGTAAACAGGGATATTTTTGCCTGCCTGAAATTCAGTATATAGACGTGTCTAAAACTGAGCATTGCCAAACATTGTATTCAGTGAATCAGAGTCTCAGAGCAGGGTACAAGGCAGTAATAGAGTCATGACCTACTGTATTTCCTGAAACATGTAAGAATTGAAGAAAATGTGGTTTATATTTAAGTTGAATAATTTAAAAGACAGCATAGAATAATAATTTTATAAAAGAAACTTCTCCATTGTGGAACAATTTTCACTGTAGAGTATGTGTGTGTGTGTAATACACAAGGATATTAATGCCCAGATTAGATGAGCTTAGCAATAAATGAGGAAAGAGAAAAATACTTTCAGAGAAAAGAAGAACAAAAAAACTCTGCTAGAAGTTTCTGGAGATGTTGAAGACTAGAGAGAAAAACAATACCATTGAGGTACAGAAGAGCGAGTGCCTTGAGTGAACACTCTGCTTGGTAAGAAGTGTGGGTGTTGCTTTATTTCAGCCAAGGCCCCCGTGAACTCAGTTTCACTGCTCTGGGCTGGAGCAGAGTCGCAGGGCTGCATCCACCGTAGAGGATGAGGGAGGCCTGGATTTGGATAAAGTGATGGAAATCTTTCTAATTATGTGAGAGAATGGCTAGGCAAAACTTTCTGATATATAGATTGTAAGTTAAGACTTCTTAAGAGTTATAAGTCGTACAGCTTAAGTAATTTGCTCTTGCACTGTAATAATATAGGGGAAGTTAAAAATTTACAAGTAGAGACATATAATAGCTGGGAGAGAAAGTTTAATTACAGAGTGAAAGAACTTCATATGAGATCCTCTCCTCACAGCTTATGGGCAAACTAACCTTATGCTTTCCTTCATCTGGATGCCTACTTTGACTATTCTGATACTATCCTGGGAAGTAACAACACAACATATGACATTAAATCATGCATATTGTTTTGTTCATATCATGTTTGGGACTTTATGAGATAAAATTTAAAAAATAAGCATTGTGGCCAAAGAATGGAGTCCCATGATATGTTTGTAAGCCCACATTTGAAATAGTCTTCCCCTTAAGTTAGAACTGAGTCCCCATTTGACGGCTTCAGCAGCAGAAGCAGGATCTGCCATTGATTGCTGAATGCTACTCTGTCACTGCATTGCAGGGATTCTGTGGATTTAAAGAAGCAGGCAGGAATGGGTACTAATATTATACCTCCACATAATGTTTGGGTTAACAATTCTTTTAGACAATATTCTGAAGGACACATCAATAAAATATATGGGCTGAGGAGTTTAGCTCACTGGTCAACTATACCTAGAAACTTCATCACTGGTCAACTCTACCTAGAAACTTCAAAGTCCAGCCTTAAACACACACACACACACACACACACACACACACACACACACACACACAATAAAGAAATAATGGAGCCGGGCATGGTGGCACACACCTTTAGTCCCAGTACTTGGGAGGCAGATGTAGGAGGAAAGCCATGAGTTCAAGGTCACCCTGAGACTACATAGTGAATTCCAGGTCAGTCTGAGCTAGAGTGAAACCCTACCTCCAAAAAAAAAAAGAAAGAAAGAAAGAAAGAAATACCAAATAACAATAAAGTGAAATAGTGTTGATTTTGCTCATTTAAGATTGAAGAAACAACTGAGTTAAATGTATCTTTTTAATATTATTTTGGATTTCATATTGTCAGGGCAGGAAATAAGCTATAGGAGGATGTCAATACTCACTTTGTGACATCAAATATAAATCCACATGAAAGAGCTTGCTGCCTTCATGGCAACAGTTCAGTTGTACTTCATAGATCCAATCTAAAAAACAATCATTGATTTATTTAATAACATTTCTGACATGAAGTTTATTTAAATCCACAAGAGGCATTTATTCTGACTTTTATAATATGTAGTAAAAACTTTCTCTGCATCTGTGTTTCTTAAATTTTTCCAGAACTGGTGGAAACCCAACAAATTACTTGTCTGAGGTGACCATATTTATATAGTGTCCACTTTTCTTTCATGGTTTAGTGTTTTTCAATTTGGAAAACAAAACTTTCTTCAATAAGACTCTTTGAAATCCTCCTTTGTTCCAAGTAGAATTTGGAGGAAATATGTATTTTTTCTCCTGGTTGCACTGATTGTACTTACAAAATATGGCTGGGGAATAGCAAATAACAAAGGCCATTTGTTATTCTTTCCCAAGCTACTGAAAGCTCAGCATGTTGGTCTGGAATAACAGTGATGTTAAAGAGCCCATATTTCTCCTGAAGGGATTTCCTGGACTGGAATATGTCCATTCCTGGCTGTCAGTCCCATTTTGCTTTGCGTACTTGGTTGCATTCATTGGAAATGTAACCATCCTGTCTGTCATTTGGATAGAGTCCTCCCTCCATCAGCCCATGTATTACTTCTTGTCCATCTTGGCTCTGACTGACCTGGGTATGTCCATGTCCACACTTCCCACCGTGCTCACTATACTATGGTTGGACGCTCGGGAGATCCATGCGAGTGCTTGCTATACTCAGCTGTTCTTCATCCACACGTTCACATTCCTGGAGTCCTCAGTGCTTCTGGCCATGGCCTTTGACCGTTTTGTTGCGATCTGCCGCCCACTGCACTATTCCAACATCCTCACCAACAGCGTCATTGGCAAGATTGGTTTGGCCTGCTTGCTGCGAAGCATGGGAGTTGTACTGCCCACACCCCTGCTGCTGAGACGCTATCACTACTGCCATGCCAACACCCTCTCCCATGCTTTCTGCCTGCACCAAGATGTGTTGAGATTATCCTGTTCAAGCGCAAGGGTCAACAGCGTGTATGGACTGTGCGTAGTCATCGCCACCCTGGGGGTGGATTCAGTCCTCATTCTTCTCTCCTACGCTCTGATTCTGAGCGCTGTGCTGGGAATTGCTTCCCCTGATGAGCGGATGAAGGCACTCAACACCTGCGTCTCCCACATCTGTGTGGTTCTCATCTTCTTTGTGCCTGTTATTGGGGTGTCAATGGTCCATCGCTTTGGGAAGCATCTTTCTCCCATTGTCCACATCCTCATGGCTGACATCTACCTGCTTCTTCCCCCAGTGCTTAACCCTGTTGTCTACAGCGTCAGGACAAAACAGATTCGTATAGGAATCCTGCGTGCATTTAGACTAAGGAGGAGGCTTTAAGTAACCCGGTTTTTATTTTATTTTTTTTTGTAGTTTCCACTTCAGGAAATGATGTACAAGCTGTTTTATTATGCAACAATGCAATGATAATAGTTCATAGCTGATTATCATGATAAAATCTTAATTCTTGGTTAATATACGCTTTGTATCATTCTCTACTTGGATAATATTCATTTTACTAATTTTTTAGCACTTTTACACCGTTAATGTTATCTTAGTTAATTGTTTAGTTCTATTATTATTAACGTCATGTGTTGGTACCCTCCTTTCCATTGTCCCTGCACCCATTCAGCTGGGGACCCTCCTCAGTGGGGTTGTGTGGCTTATGTGTTGTGGAAGCAGCAGTCATTTATTTGGGGGAATGGGGAATGCCTCTGGGCATGATGTCGCAACCTGTGGCTCTTACAATCTTTCAGCTCCCTCTTCCACAGAATTTCCTGAGCTGTGGTGGGTGAGTTTTAAGTCTACTGGTGAGCTCTTAGGAGCCTCTGGACCTCTATTTTTGGTAAGTGTTGAGTATCCTCAGGATCGGTCTCCTTCACCCTGGCACTGATTATCAGGTTCAGCGTGGGTGCAGCACTTTTTCATGTCTCCCCAATTCTTCTGTGAATTCAGCTGTAGCTTGGATGAAGTGCAAGGGGTAGTTTATCTCCTTGGGTCTCAGTCCCTTCTGAAAAAGAACAGATTCTCCAATGCAGAGTGAAGTAAGCATAGTTTAAATGGGATAAGTGTTAGGAACCAGATCAGAATGCTAGACAGACAAATATTATGTTCTCCCATGTTAGGCTCTCATTAGTCTTTGGCTAAAAGAGGGGTTACATACATCAAATTCTCTTATTAGTTGTTAATGTTTATTTCATTTAAGTCTTTTGAGGTCACATTGTGATGACAAATATGTACTATTTATTATAAGATCATTGTGATACAATAATAGATGATATATACTGAAAATTAAGATTTTAGAAAATAAATAAATGTGTTAACACTATATAATTACTGTTATTAGTGTTAGCAGTAACTTTTCATGAAATGTAACTAAACTTCCATAGTTTTTCTTGTTAGCAATGATCCAAATTAAATAACCAGTATCTTTTAATACTTTTTCCTCTTTTTGTATGGGTCTTTAGTATTTCATTCTCCATTTCTTTTTAGTTCATCACACTTTTTTTTTAATAGCAGGATGACCTACATTGCTCGGATACCAATTATTTTGTTGCCATCATACCTGGCTATATTTTGCCTTCTCATTGCTCATTTTTGTTTATGTCTCTTGATATTTTTCTGTGTCCTTTTATTTATGTTTTGGAAATCATTATTTGAGCAAAGGATTGTTCTTGTCTAAGCAAATTGCTTTGAAAAAAGGGGCTATGATTTATTTCTCCCATTTTACTATACCATGCTTCTATATTATATTTCAATAAATAATAAAGTTGATCAAAGAAGGCACATTTCTATAGCTAACAAAATGAGTTAGGAAATGTTTGGTATTAGTATTCAAGATTCAGTTACTTGATACTTAAAAATCAGTTTATTTGTTTGCACTTCTTATAGTATGATAACCTCCCTTGTTAAACCAACTTTCTTGTCTCCTCTGAATGCACTGCACTGACAATCATGGCTCTGATCTCTTTCTCTCTTTCTCTGTCTCTCTTTCACACACACATTCCCTGATTTTATCTTAAAACATTTCACATAATAAATGCATAAAAAAGTGATTTCTAAGCCTGATTGACTATAAGATAATGTTTTCCAGGGACACAGAGGCTCCCAAGACCTCATCACTGAATCAGACCTAAAATGAACCTACATGGCTCAGGGAAATTTGTGGAAGGGGGGAGTAAAGAATGTCAGAGCCACAGGTTGGGTCCTGATATACAGAGACTTTGCCTCCTACCCATAACTGATGGTTAACCACACAATGCATGACCCATATTCCCCAATGAGGAGGGTCCCCGCAGAGGGGGGAGGACAGGAAGAAGGGTAACAATGCTACCAACTTGACTGAGTACAAATCTAATAAATAAAATAAAAAGACAATGTTTTCTTGAATACAGAAATGCATATTACATGATACTCTGAAATGCACCATTTTACTATCTTCTGCATAAGTCCAGTCAATGAGGAAAAGTTTTATTTTAGAAAATATTATGAAAGTTTACTCTATATCTGTTATCAATTATATTAAATAACATTTGAGAGAAAGATGACATTTGGAAAACCAAAAATATTGAATCAGCTATTAATCTTTGAGAAGAAAGTGAAGAATATTTAAAATGATAATTGAAGTGAGATGAAAGTGAACAGAAGTTGCAACATTTTACTGGACAAATTTCCAATGACTCTTTCATTTGTATTTATTTCTATTTAACTCCCTGGATAATACCATATTATTTTTCTTTTTTAATTTTAACTTAATTTATTTATTTGCAAGGAGAGTGAGAGAAAGCGAAGAGAAGAGAGAAGAGAGACAGAGAGAGAATGAGAATGCCAGGCCTTCTAGTCACTGCAAATGACTCCAGACACATGCACCCTTTGTGCATCTGGTTTACATGGACCCAAAGAATCGAAGCTGGGTCTTTTGCTTTGCAGGAAAGTGCCTTAACTGCTAAGCCATCTCTCCATCCCAAATATACCATATTCGTGAAGAAGTCCAATGACCTTAATATTTCATATCTAACAAGATAAAAATAATCAATGTCTTCCAAAGCAATGACTATTTCAGAATGTCAACTTAGAGAGTTAAATGTAATTTAAGATATATGTTTACTGAAAAAGTGCTTTGTTGGAGAATTTACTTCTCTTTTTCAGATGGATGCAGATCATAAGGAGAGAACCAGCACTTCACACGTCAAAAGGGCCTCAGCTAAAACTAAGAGTAATTGGGGAAATGAGCAACTTTGCTGCTTTCTTGATGAACTTTGTACTAGCACAAAGGTGAAGGAGATAGACACAGAGAACACTCAACTCCCACCAGACCAAAGATCCAGAGACACAGAAGCTCCCAAGACCTTATCACTGAAGCAGACCTCAAACGAACCCAACCTGGCTCAGGCAAATTTTCAGAAGAGGGGGCAGAAAGACTGTTAGAGCCACATGTTGGGTCATTATGCATAGAGACATTGCCTCTTACCCATAACTGATGGCTAACCCCACAATGCACGACCCATATTCCCCAAAGAATAAGGACCCTGCAGGGGGGTGGTGGAGGACAGGGAAGAGGCTAACAATAGTACCTACATGACTGTATACACTGTGTACATAACTAATAATAATAAAAATAAAAAGAATGTTATCAGGCTAGAGAGATGGCTTAGTGGTTAAGTGCTTGCCTGTGAAACCTAAGGACCCTGGTTTGAGGCTCGATTCCCCAGAATCCATGTTAACCAGATGCACAAGAGGGTGCACACATCTGGAGTTCATTTGCAGTGGCTGAAAACCCTGGTGCACCCATTCTCTCTCTCTCTCCCCCCACTTTCTCTGTCACTCTCAAATAAGTAAATAAAAATTAACATTTTTTAAAATGAGTGTTATCCTCTCGTCTGTGGATATTATTTAAAAATTCATAAGATAAGAAAACTGAGGGCCATTGTGTTTAAGGGTTGTCTTCCCAGATGTTTGTATCTCCCTGTGCATTGGCATGGCCATTGGCAACCCTCTTCACTACAAACTGATGCTAATGAATGAGGTAGTAATTCAGCAATGTTTTGGTCATCATACGGAGACCATTTTATTTTGCAATACCCCTAGATTTACACATCTTATGATTATCATTTTGGTATGTGACATTAAAGCCATTATCATGTCCTATGTCCAGATTCTTCTCAGGATGCCTGGCTGAAAGCACTCAGCACTTGCAGTTCCTCTGTGTGTGTGTGTGTGTGTGTGTGTGTGTGTGTGTGTGATGTTGACCTTTACACTCTAGCATTTATATTTTTTCCTTTATGACCCCCCACTGATTTAGATGAAGTGTACCTTGATACATCCACATTCATTTGGCCAATTTCTATGTATTCATTGCATCCGCTCTCAATCCTGTAGGCTATAATGTCAGAACTAAACATATTAAGAAACACATAGAATATATTGAGGCATATATAAGAGAATTGTTAATGGTGAGGCACTGGCTTTTTTAGCCCTTCTCCAAAGCAGGTATTTCAAGTTAATTCCAAATAATATGTGTAAACAAAGTTATTATTGATCTTTTCTACTGTCATGAATAACTAAGATACCTAATCTGGAAGAAAATTGTCACTTTACTCCTTTTCTATTATGACTTAGCATATTCATTGCAGGCATTGTTGTAGCTAAACAAAGTAAAAATTCACAGATCATCATGAAACAATCACTTAAACACCCTCTTGATGGAAATTTTTGATATTTATTTTATTTCCATATTATGATAAATAAAGAAATTAAAAACAAGATAACAATTAACAAAAAAAAGAACAAGAGAGTGAATTCCTTTTATTACAGACACAGGAATGCTTTGATGTGCTGAGACATGCTCTATCCAGACTTTCTTGTGGGAACACCTGTTTACCATTACTCAGCAGGAGTAAGGGGCTCTCCCTCTTTTCATTCCATGTGTCAAGTAGAAACAGCCTTTCATGTCATACCATGATACTAAAAACCAGGTCAGCCTGATTAGCACTGATCTCAAAGTGAGAAATCCAGGATCACTTCCACATGCAAGGATTCACTGTGAAACATAATATATGATTAGTTTTATGCTGTGCTACTGTAAAGTCTAAGTTTGGTAATCCAGGTTTAGGATGGCAAATATTTCCTATTTACAGGGAGTATGAAGATAGAAATTGTAAAGTATTTGCCAAGTGGCAACCAAAATCCTCTTTATTGACAGTTTTTATATATTTACCTAAAGTATTTTGAACATAATCCCCTCCCATTAACTTCTCTTATTCCCCCATTACTCTGCCTTCCATTGAAATCCCTATTCACCAACTCCCTTTTTAAACTAGATCTTCTTCTACTTTAAAAAAATATATGGGGCTGGAGAGATAGCTTAGCAGTTAAGCACTTGCCTGTGAAGCCTTAGGACCTCGGTTCAAGACTCGATTCCCCAGGACCCACGTTAGCCAGATGCACAAGGGGGCGCACACGTCTGGAGTTCGTTTGCAGTGGCTAGAAGCCCTGGTGGGCCCATTCTCCTTCCTCTCTCTCTGCCTCTTTCTCTTTCTGTCTGTCACTCTCAAATAAATAAATAAAAATAAACAAAAAATTAAAAATATATATATATCTTATATTATTTTTCCTTTTTATCAATGGACACTTATCTAAAGAAAACATTAATATAGTTAATAAGAATGAAATCAATGTGTCAAAGAGATCTCTCCATAGCATTATTCATTACAACATTATTCACAATAGATTATAAAATATCCCAATAAATTATCCATATATAGATTTGGAATCAATAAAAACATCCCTTAACAGATTAATGCATAAAGGAAATGTGGCACATATACACAATGGAACATGATTCAGCTTTAAAGAATAAATAAGTCCTGGGCTGGAGAGATGGCTTAGCGGTTAAGTGCTTGCCTGTGAAGCCTAAGGACCTCGGTTGGAGGCTCAGTTCCCCAGGTCCCACGTTAGCCAGATGCACAAGGGGGCGCACGCGTCTGGAGTTCATTTGCAGAGGCTGGAAGCCCTGGCGCGCCCATTCCCTCTCTCTCCCTCCCTCCATCTGTCTTTCTCTCTATGTCTGTTGCTCTCAAATAAATAAATAAATAAATAATGAACAACAACAACAACAAAAAAGAATAAACAAGTCTTTACATTTGTGACAGTATGATAAACCTGAATAGCATATGTTAGTGAAATAAGCTAGGCACAACAAATACAAATACTGCTTGATCTCATCTTTCTGAAGAATCTAAACTTAAAAGGTAAAGAGTATAATGAGACCCTCTTCTACTTTTATGTCTTTTTTTTTTTTTCTTCTTCCACAGTTCACGGAAGAATGCTGATAGGCCTAATATCATAACAGTTTTTTACAGGGGACACCAGAGTCCATGAAGTCATGTATTCAATGACCACTTCCTCAACTGAAGACAGCATTTAAAAACGGTCTTTGCATCTTTGGTTCTTACATTCTTTCTACCACCTCTTCTACAGAGTTCCTTAAGCTTGCTATGGCTTGATATGTACGGCTTAATATCAATTGTCATTTATTTTCTATACTTTGATAAGCCTTGAATCTTCAAGTAGTAACTGCCAATGGAAAAGAAGCTTCTCTGAACAAAGGTGAGAGCAGCAGTCAGTATGGACATAAATATAAATATTTAGGGAAATTTAATGGACACATACTTATTTAGCCAAAAATAGAAGTAGCTTTCTCCATCTTGGTCATTGGCTTTTAGATAGGGTTTCAGTAACAGGTATGAATTCTCTCCCTTGAAGCAGACTTCAAATTCAATTAGTTATCCCATAAGTCATAACATTATTGTGTCAGTAGGTACATCATACTTGCTGGGAGGTTGTGGCTTTTTCTCCTCTAGAACTTTTCAGAGTGAATTCTTTTTTATATTTATTTTTTATTAAGAACAAACTTTGTATGGATACAACATGTGTTGGTACCATCTTTCCCACCTCCCTACTTCCATTCCACTGGGGACCCTCCTGGGGGGGGGGGCGGTTGTTTGTAACCTCATGGGTTTTTGAGTTAATGCTTTGTGGGAACAGCAGATAGTTACTGGGGGGCGGGCATTGCCTATAGTATGACATCCCAACTTGTGGGTCTTATAATCTTTCTGTCCCCTCTTCTGCAAAATTCTCTGGGCCTTAATGGGTGTGTTTTATGTTTACCTCAGTGATGCGGCACTGGATTTTGCAGAGTACATTCTATGGATTTTGCAGAGTACATTCTAAGAAGTATGATGATAGCTGTCCATCAAGGAGGAGGCTTCTAGCATGATTTCAGCTTGTCAATCTATATTCTTAAAAGACTTTAGCAGTTTTAAATTTGAAGACTATTACTCATGGTAATTAAAGTACTTGTTTGTCAGCCATACAATATCACAATCTTCATGAATATAGAAATGTATAGGTATGTGAACATGTGGATACATTTGATTAAGCTAATGTAATGAACCATTTTTCTCTTCTTGGTTATAACTGCTTCCTTTGTCATTATTGTACTACAGAGTGAATAAAGGAATTTTGAGTATGCTAGGCAATTACTCCACAACCAAGCTACTTAACCTAGCTGTTCATAAAATCATAAAAAAAACATTTTATCAAATACATATTCTTTCCATACCTGTACTCACCATGTTCTTGGTAAAAGGGGCAAAAACTAGGTATGTGGTAAGAAGATACTGATTATAGTACTCCCCATCTCTATATAAGTCCAGGTAATGAGGCTACGAAGTCACAAGGTCTTTTCATTTCTACATGTTGTCCTTTGACTTTCTTATTTGCTCTCAATTTAATGCAATTTAAATTTCCCACTAGTTATGCTTATCTTAGTCCAATATAAAAATATTTTTTTCAACAAAAGTAGGTGCACAGATTTGCTGTGAAACAAAATATCACAATGCGGGCTGGAGAGATGGCTTAGCAGTTAAGCGCATGCCTGTGAAGCCTAAGGACCCCGGTACAAGGCTTGATTCACCAGGACCCTTGTTAAGCAGATGCACGAGAGGGCACATGCATCTGGAGTTCATTTGCAATGGCTGGAGGCCTTGGAACACCCCTTCACTCTCTATCTGCCTTTTTCTCTCTCTGTCTGTCGCTCTCAAATAAATAAATAAAAAATGAAAAATAATTTTAAAAATCACAATGCAACATACATAATGGGAATATTATGCAGAACATAATCTACATGGTTATCCATATATGTGAGTATTCAAGTGGGAGACAGATGGAAAAATATGCACACAATGTAATTTATACTTATCACTGTTCTGATCTTGTAAGCTATAACAGGAGATCAAATGTTGTTATAACAGTCAGGTGGTATGTAAATTAAATAAATGATGAATACTTGCAATTGCATTAATGACTGAAAACAAATTTATTTCAAATAATATGAGGCTTCCTTTATTTGGCAAAGTATTAACTTTTTTCCAACCATTTGAGACATGTTTGTCCAAACTTTTTGCTTATAAAATCCAAAATTTCTTAGTTCATGAAGATCAATGATTTTAGGTCTTTGTGCTTCATGTTTTTATGCATAATAAGTCAGTGTAAAAACTTTTGACTGAAGAGTTCACTCACATGTCAACCCATCTATATTATTTTTCTACCTGCTTTGAACTATGAAGCCTGTTGATCTCCTTTTATTTGCACTTACCTGTCCTTAACCTTTTATTACATTGGTGTTTCCCCATATATTTCCCCTTTATTGAATTTCAGATTGTGAGTGGATTGAAGTGATGCATTTTCATCAAGGAACTTATTTTAATGAACCAATGGAGAAGATAAAATGAAAGGTACCAATTATTATCAATTTCTGTAAATAATTTCAATAGAAATTTAAGATCAATGGTCTTATATCAATTCTAATTCTCACCCTGAATGCATATCCAATCTTGATATTGCACAAAGTTTCTTGATTGCAGCATTAAAATTATATTTTTACAAATTAAAAAATTGAAAAATCAAAAAAGAGTGAGTGTAGGGAATCTTTCTCAATCGTCTCTTCAGTCTATCTCTCAGCTCAAGTGCATTAGTCTCAGAACAGTTGGTTCTTCATTTTTCATTAGTGTGCATTGTAAAAGGAATGATGGTGCCTTAACCTTTTGTTATAAGTTCTTTTCAATTTATAATTGGAAAAATATAAAGAAAACTGTAGAATCCTTCATTTCATCTAGATAAGAGGGTTAATTTCTTCTATAATTTTAAGATTTTATTTTGAATAATTGACACATTACATTTAGAACTTTGTATCATAAAGCAAATTTTGATTTATGATTCCGTAGAATTAATTGTATAGACAATTAAATGAAATATTTGAAATTGACATTGATGAGATTTGATTGTACATAAACATGAATGTGGAAAATATGATATATTTAATAACAAGGTTCTCTTTCCTATATCAGTTCATCATTTTCAAAGTGTTTCTTTTGCTTTCATATCTTTGAGCACATTTGAAATAATTTTGTGTCAATCTTACTACTTTTATTACCTATAAAACTATGACTTCTATAATTTTATGGTTTAATTTTGCTCTTTATACATTTTAAAGTATGTAATGTATGTTACTAACACCCACCAACAGTCCTGGACTGCCTACACCAGCTGGCCATCCATGGGACTCATAGAAACTCTGGCTAGAGTCTCAAGGTGGGATTTTGAAGCTCACAGAGATCCTGCTATCTCTGCCTCCCGAGTACTTGGGTTAAAGGGGTGCACCACCATACCTGGCTGGGGTTATAGACCTTAATCAAATTACTACCATGATTGCCTTCTGAGATAAGGAGTGAATACTAATTGTATAGCCAGTGAAGGCTCTGGAAGAGCATCATGCCTTCTACATCTCTTAACTCACAATCATGAGTACATTCTTGATATTATTATCTGTAAACTTTCTCAGCAAGCAGGGCATGGTGTAGCACAACTTTAATCCCAGCACTCAAGGCAGAGGTAGGAGGATCACCATGAGTTTGAGGCCATCCTGCGACTAAATAGTGAAACCCAGCTCAGCCTGAGCTAGAGTGACACCCTAATTAAAAATAAAATAAAAAATAAACAAAAACAACAAAAAAGTAAAACAGCAAAAAATTATCAGCAGGACTTGAAAATTCTCCTTCTAATCTTTTAATAATTATTGACACATTCTCCTATACTGGGTTCCCTACCTCAAAGGCATGGCTAAACTTTCACTTGTTATTTCCCTAAAATATGGCTAAAATTGTAAAAGATGTGACTCATCTTTTACATATATTGCATCTCTATTTTCTATGTTTGTTCCTTCAGATTTATGGTTCCTATACATTTTTTTTAAAACTTGGTCATCATTTTAGCAAGAGAATATTTTTTAGAAATTTAATTGGATTTTATTTCTTAAAATATTTTTCCTTATTTGTAACTACACCCCAGTAATTCTTTGTAAATCAAAAAATTATATGTCAAGGAAGGTATCAATGTTAAGCTATTGCTTAAAATTATTAAAGTTGCTCAGTGCATGGTTAGGGATATACAGAGTTTTAGTAGACATCAGGAAGGAGAAGAAGTTGATTTTGCAGCCATCTCTGCTAACACCATCAATAGCCAAATTCATGTGATACCTTCATCAAGGCAAAGTAGCTGCAATTTTATTTGGCATTCTGCGATGACAGTATAATTTGTGTCTGGATACATACAAGTGTTATAATTACTTAATGGACAGTGGTTCCCTATGTCTTGGCTTTCTTAGTGCAGAGATTCCAAATCTGTACATTACCATGTTTTATTGACAGAAACATCATGATGAGTGAGTTAAAACTTCTAAACTTTATTATGTCAGAGAAGATTAAGACTGATATCCATCCATCAATCTTTACTATCCTTGGTATTCCTGGATTGGTGCCATCCACTGCTGAATTTCCAACCCCTTTTAGCTCTGCCTATATTTTTATCCTTATGGGAAACTGTTTGTTCATTTATCATCAAGTCATAACACAACCTCCAAAAAACCAGTGTACCTTTTCCACTCTGTGTTGACTGTTTCTGAGCTCATGGTAAGCACTAATCATTGCAAAGTGAGGAAATTTAACATTGATGTGATAGCTACTCTTTTCCAAGCTCTTTCCTGCATATTTTGTGTGCATGATTACTTATAACACAGTATATTTTCAGTTAGGTAATTATCAATACCCAACTTATAAATATGTTTACACACTTATATAACTGATTTAATGATGAGTAGAAAAAAATGAACAATTATATTCAACTTTTGATTATAATTCTCCAGTGATTTCACAGTATAGAATGAAAGCAATAAGACATGACTAGAGGAATTTTGGAAGTAGTGTAAAACAAGGAATAGAATTTCACAAAATAAGAATATGCTGATTACTGAACATTTCCTAAAATATATCATATACATCTATATTAAAATAAATATAAAATTCTAGAGCCTTAAAAATAAGTATATTTTACAAAAATACATAAACATATTTTCAAGTGAGTGAAAATGGCATCCTGAGTTTCATTTACAGTGCTGCAAGCTGGAGGACAATAAGCAAAACCCATGAATCCCAGAGCCAGGAGAGAAACGTTAACTGTTTATAGAAATAAATTATTTAAAAATATATAAAATAAAGATGGGTAATAAATATTTAAGACTTTGAAATAATTTTCCAAATGACAAAATTAGGTAAATGACTAAAAATAAAAAGTAGTATTTTGTTTTAATATATCAAGTTAAGTTATTTGAAATGTAAGATTTCATAGAAAATTTAAAATTTTAAAAATCTCCAAGAAAAAAAGAAATATAGACTTTACAGTTGTCAAGTATCAGTGAAGAAGAGGGTTCGAGAAGAGGGATGATAACTGGAGAGCTATGAAGAAATGGAAATTTCTGGAAAATTTAATGTTGTATAAAAAAAGAGAATAGGGCTGGAGAGATGGCTTAGCAGTTAAGCGCTTGCCTGTGAAGCCTAAGGACCCCGGTTCGAGGCTCGGTTCCCCAGGTCCCACGTTAGCCAGATGCACAAGGGGGCTCACGCGTCTGGAGTTCGTTTGCAGAGGCTGGAAGCCCTGGCGCGCCCATTCTCTCTCTCTCCCTCTATCTGTCTTTCTCTCTGTGTCTGTTGCTCTCAAATAAATAAATAAATAAATAAAAATTTTTAAAAAAGAGAGAATAAAAAATGATGAAGAAATCAATTATTAACTGTGGCACATAATTCTACTTCAGAAAGAAAAACACTAAATTACAACAGTATATGAAATATGTTAAAGGAATATGTGTCATATTTTCAAATTATGTGGATGAATATTTAAATTAAATTACTACTATAATACACAAATAATTTTAATCTATATGACTAACAATAAATATTTAGCAAAAGCCCCACCAAGCTATAATGATATAGATATTCCCACTCCTGAAGTTGTTTCTAGAAAGACAGGGGGAATTCTATCAAGGTAGTGCTAGAGAAAATTATTAATTGCAGTTATTTATTATTACTATATTTTAGTCATAATCATAGCTAACTTTTAATATTTTCATTGGTCATTGCTTCTTTTCTCTGAAAGGAACACTAAAGGGTGCTCTTTTCTGTTTGCAGCAAAAAATAACACATCTTGGGCTGGAGAGATGGTTTAGCAGTTAAGGCACTTGTCCTCAAAGCCTAAGGATCCAAGTTCAATTCCCCAGTACCCATGTAAGCCAGATGCACAAGGTACCACATGTGTCTGGACTTTGTTTGCAGTGGTTATACGCCCTGGAATGCCCATTCTCTCTCTCTCTCTCAAAAAAATAAAAAATTAGAAAAAAAAAACCACACATCTTTAGTTCCCCTTATGGTATGAAAAACACAATAATTTAAAAACATGAAAACGTAAGTTGTTACTTAAAGACACAACTTTTATTGTTTGTTCTTTGAAAATTTTGTTAATAAATCTCCAGAAAAGCATCTTTCAGCCTCATGAAGAGTGAGTTTTCCAATTCACACTGCAACATTGACACCAAATTCAGTGAGGAAGCAGGAGCTACATTGGGATGTGGGATCAAACACCTTGGATTTTGGAAAAGAGTATTGTAAGACTATGACAACTCAAAAAGGGAAAGCTAGATACAGTGGTCAGCAATTATTAACATGTGTCATATGAATACAGATGCTACATGTAACTAGGTGACACTTTGGCTTAGACTATGGAGCTGAATAATCAATAACATATCACTGTTAGGATGAGGAGGGAATAACTTTGAAATCACATGCTCATTTTGGCTGTTAGTTAATGCAGCCTATGCATTCGGCAGCTGATTCCACTTTAACTTACAAATTTGTCAGTGCTTGTTTTGAATCAAGGACTGTGCCTTTTCAAGAGCTTAAGAAAAAACAGTGTCTTTAGAGCCTGGTAGTTTTGTGTCATAGTTAATCATTCAGAATTATATTGATGAAAAATATGTAATTGGCATGAAAGGAAGGAAAATTGAACTGAATGAATGCAGGTGTGATGGATGGATGTTGGCAAGGAATCAGTCCCTCCATCAGGTCATAGAAGGAGTGTCAACATGACATTCTTCCAGGTTTTCCTTTCTACACAGGCCTCCATTTTTCAGAGAAGGTATAATGAAACTGCAGCAGGACTGAATCATTAAACACAGGCCAAAAAAACCAAACTGGTTTTCAATTTGACAGCTAAAGGCAGTGATCAGGAGATATTTATTAAGGCAAGTACTTGAGATGTCATCAGAAAAGAGAGGATCCTGAGAGTACTACTTTTTAGTACATGCATAGAACACATGCTCTCGTATCTGTTTGGTCCTCACACCATAAATAATGGGAGTAAGTGCAGGAGGAATAATCAAATAGAGGTTTGCAACAAGGATGTGAATGTAGTGTGGAATGTTTTGTCCAAATCGATGAGTGAGGAAAGAGAAGACTGAAGGGATATAGAAAACACAGAGAACTGCAACATGGGATCCACAGGTGCTGAGGGCTTTCACCCGGGCATCCTGTGATGGGAGGCGGAACACAGCACGCAGAATATAGAAATATGAGATGGCAATTAGGACCAGGTCCATAAGAAAGACAGACACCACAAAGAGCCCATAGGCAGCATTGACTTGGATGTTTCCACAGGACAGCTTTGCAATGCCCATGTGCTCACAGTAGGAATGAGGTATTACATGAGCCTGGCAGAAGGGTAGCCGATAAACCAGATAAATCAAAGGGCATACAGTTATTGCTGGATGTATTACAATGAACATACCAATGACCAACAGCACGCGAGGGGTCAAGATGCTTGTGTAACGGAGTGGGACACAGATGGCCACATAACGGTCAAAGGACATGGCCAGAAGGACTTCAGCCTCCATACCAGTGAAGGTATGGATCAAATACATCTGAGCCACACAGCATCCAAAGTTAATCTCATGAGCATTGAGCCAGAAGATGCCCAGTGTGTGGGGCACAGATGTGGTAGATAGAGCCAAATCAGTGGATGAAAGGATGGACAGAAAGTAAAACATGGGTTCCCGTAGAGAATGGTCTGTTTTGATGACTATCAGAATGGTGGCATTACCCATTAAAGCCACAAGGTAAATAGAACAGAAGGGCAGAGAGATCCAGGCATGGGCCTCTTCCAGACCTGGGATTCCAATGAGGAAAAACGTGGCTGGGTGGAAAAGACTCCTGTTGTTGCTGTATGCCATCCTGCACAGACTGGTAGGGGTGAAGTTCTCCCTCCTGTTGGGATGAAATGAGTGAGAAATACATGGTATGCAAGAAAGATGACTGGAGGAAGTGTCTGGTACCTGAATTTGCTAATGATGTGTTTCCATATAGGGAGGTAAAGATATCATATGGTCTTTTACAGAAGGTTATGCGTTGAATCATCTCTTGCTCCATTTGAATAGATCACATCATGGACAGAATATGATCTGTCATTCAGCCTATTGACAGGTGTAGATTCTGAGTATGGGTAAAGAGTACATGCAATGCTAATTCATGGAAAGTAGATCTTTCTTTCCCTTTAGAAAATAATAAGAGTGTGAATCAGCTCTACACGCTTGTCACTTCTGGGAGTTTGGAAGCATGAATACTGTATGGTGCAGAAGGAATACAATAGCGAGGAAAGAAAAATCCCTTACATAGTGTAAAAGAAATTAAATCATAAACACAGATTTTCAAAACATAAATTCACCAGAAAACTCCCAAAAAACAAAAGCCAGGCATGGTGACAAATGCCTTTGCCCCAGCACTCCAGTGGCAGGGGTGGGAGGATCACTGTGAGTTTGAGGCCACCCTGAGACTACATATTGAATTCCAGGTCAGCCTGGGATAGAGCGAGACACTACCTCAAAAAAACAAAATCCTAAATTCTCCTCACTCCTCAAAATGATATGACAAAGACATCATTATATAAAAGATCTAATCTGAGACCAGTAGCTTTCCATTCAACATGAAACAAAGTATAAATTTATTAGTTTGAAGGTGGCAGATGAGTGCCCACCTCCTGAGATGTCTACCCAGGAATGAAAAACAATTGCTATGTGTATGACTTAAAGAGTAATAGGAAGATCCATAATTGGGGAAATTTCACATGGGATTTTATATTAACATTTCTATGAACATTAGATACCTGTATCAAAACTGTATCTAGAGTTCACAGAACACTGACAGTTTCACCTGTGTTAATTTACCCCTTGCATAATAAAATTAGCACTTTAATACCCACTCTTCCTTCCCTTAAAAACAGTAGAAACTTAGATAGAAGCCAACCATGTTAACATTGGGTGATTTGGTTCCTACGATAGGGAACTTTTTTGTACTTTCCTTGGCTGTCAGCCCTTCAAGGAAGGAATCAACCTATGTAATACTTTAAGTAAACACAGAAATATTTTACAGTGCCTTCAAAATTATCCCAATGAACCAAGCCACTGAGAATGAAGCAAAGAGAATTGTCTAGGAGCTTGTGATGCAGCATCTCAAGCAACAAGTTTCCAGAGACCCTTGTATTCATCCTTTGATATAGTATAATAAAAGTAACAAGTAAAATAAAAGGCATACTAATTTATCATTGTATGTTTAGTCCAATGTAGAAAGCAAATACTACAACATACACTGACACTTACCTGTGTGGTGTATGAATAAATGTACTCTGAACAAAGTTAACATCAATCTGAGTAGAAATTCAACATCCAGAATAATCATACATAGTAACTCTTCTTTAAATATCTATCCAAGATCCCTCATTCAGCAGTGGGTCTACTAGGTTCATCCTAACTGCCACACAAACTAATTTTGGCAAAAGAAATTAAATTTTCATGAGCTTTCCGACATTGGATTTTAGTTTAAAGTATAATATGATATATACACTATGTGTTCTGAGTTAGCACATATTTAAACAAATTTAATATTATTATTTATTACACTAACAGAATATAGTATTGAACTTTTTAAACTGAATACAGCTATCATGCTATACTGTCTAATTATCTTTTCATGAACTGCCTCATGTACTTACCAAAAATCACAATAGATTCACCTAAGTCCAATACATAACTTTAAGCATGCAATAACTAATGAACTTTTATGCCTGTAGTTGAAGACACATTTATATTGAAGTGTTAAGCACTAAAGGGATTTTTCTAAGAATACATCTCATTTGAAACCTAGATATAGCCTGAGCTTTGGGACTAAGTCTTCTGAGGCTGCATATAATATTTTTCTTTAGAAACAGAAGAAAAAAAATAGAAAAATTAAATCTTGTTTTTTAAAATTTGTTTGTCATAATTAGTATTCCATGTTCCAAAGTTTTTATGAGGAAAAATTGGAATGGCAACAAAACAGCTAACATATTAGCTGACAGATGTTCAATTCATGCAGGTTTTTATCATTATATTTGTTGAAGAGAGATGGTTTTGTGATGCAGCATTACCTAAGAGACATTATTGGCTATTATTATTATTATTATTACTCTTCAAAAGATAATTCAACTTTCTGCTTTACTATTTTCTTCGGATTTCCATAATTGTCACTCAACAAGAAAATACTAATACTATGTCATCTGTTATAGTACATACTACATAGTAAAACACTGGAGTAGATTTCAAGTCTTTTAGCCTAACTCCTAAATAGTAAATGTGAAGCAATGCATACATACAATTCCTAGAATTAGCCACATGTAGCCTTATAATGTATAACATTTCATGTCAACTAAAAGGGGTTATAAATCTGACCTAACAAATATAACTTTGTGTGCATTTACACACACACACACACACACACACACACAAGCATACACTCAGAGGCAGTTCTCATTTTTGTCAGCTATGTTCTATGAAGTCATTATCAACGGTAACATTAAATTATTATAGATGTACCACTTATTGCACCTACATGAAATCTGGTGTTAGGTTCCTATGAGCCTGTGGGCCAAAAAATACAAACTTGGTTCATATTTTTCTTTTAACTGAAATATTGTTAAAATTATAGATATGTGTGTATATATTTATGAATAATTTGAAAGATTTTATTGTAACACCAAGGTCTATGGGGACTATTTATGTGACATAAATCCCTAAGCTTTCATCTTGTCCAGTAATACAGTCAGGTCAGTATTGAAAATGGCTCTTCCACAGAATTCTGCTCTTGCATATCATATAACAGGAATTTAAAACATTTTATTGCTGCCTCTTGACATGCAGGACCTTCTCCATTTGTAATATTGACCTTTTTATGACTTTACTAAATCTGGAATATGCAAGTCAGTGAATTTAAGGCAAGAAACGTTGGCCATTTCTCTGACCCTAGGTAATGTTAATATGAATCTCTTGTTTTAAGCTTCGTAAGAGTTCCATGTCTTCATTTATTTACTTAGTTAGCATTCCATGAACACACATTTAGCCTCTTTTCACCTGATTATTGAGAACAACTTCAACCAATTCATTTAAAAGATCTAATTGGCTTTTTGTAAGGATCCATGAATGTAGCCTGATAGTTTGTCTGAAAGTGTAGGGTCTCCAGTGGATTCCACAGAGCAGAAGGACTTTGTAGAATAGGTTGAGTAGGAAAAAGAAATCAGAAAGTGAGCTTGTTCTTGTCTATGACACTGGTTTACTTCTTTGTAAGGCATACTGGAAAGGGGATGTCCTTATCATGCTGGCTCAGGTGGATATTGCTCTACATTTTAAAACTTATTTTTATTAGTTATGGACATACTCAGTATATAAACAACACATGTTGGCACCACCCATCCCCTCATCCCTGCACCTTTTCTGATGGGGTCCTCTGTGTTGAGGATACAGATCATCCTTTTGGGGATTGTGGGTCATTCATTTTGTGTGCAGCAGTCCACTATTTCATCCTCAGTTATCTTTTCCCACTGTTTCAATATAAAACAGTTCTCCCATACTTAATAGTGATAATCAACAATTGTAGCTTCAGTAACTTAAAACCACCCTCTGTGTCAGTAATTTTAATCTTGATGAAGATTTTTTGTGATAAATTGTACATTCTTCATATCTAAATGTTCTATAACCTTCAACTAAACAAATCTATACATTACTTTGAAATTCAACATTGATCAAACTCTCTGAACATGGGCAGAAGAATACATCACCTTTATGCCACTATCCCAGTTCTAACAGAATTATCTGCTGTCATTCCTCCCATTTAAAAGTTTATTAAGGCCAGGCATGGTGGTGCATGCCTTTAATCCCTGCACTAGGGAGGCAGAGGTAGGAGGATCGCTGTGAGTTTGAGGCTACCCTGAGACTACATAGAAAATTCCAGTTCAGCCTGGGGCTAGAATGAGACCCTACCTTGAAAAACAAAAAATAAATAAATAAAAGTTTATTAGACAAACTTTCATAGTCCAAAAGTCTCTCTGTATTTAGCACTTTCAAACTCACCAGAATAGCTTATAATATTTGGCTTCTCACATGGATACTTCTCTAGTCCCAAATACTAAACTTTCCCTTATTCCTCTAGCATACAAGTTCCAAAAGACTAAAAATACACATGGTAAGATACATCAAAGTAACAAACTCAATTTTTTGGTACCAAATTGCTATTGTAGTCAGATCTACATTGCTGGGACAAACATCCAACAAGAAGCAGTTTATGAAAGGATAGGGTTCATTTCAGGTTTACAGATCCAGGGGAACATCAACAATGATGGAAGAAGCTGGCTAACTTCCACAGATCAATAAAGAGAGACACATTCAAACAGCCAGCACCACAAGATTTCTAGAGCTCCAACTGCTCTCCATACCAGGGTTGGACTGTAGATCTACCCCGAAACACAATTTAGGGCAGAACTGCAAGCTATGCCCACTGACACTTTCTCCAGCTGGGTTACTGGGTACCCAAGTTACAAGCTTGATTTGTAATAAAAATATCTGTGTATATGGGACCATACATTCAAACTACCTCACATAGGTACTAGAGAATTGAATATCAAGCTTTGCAAGCAAGCTCCTTTAATCAATAAGCCATCTCTACAGCTGAGTTCCCTGCTTAATGCACTCTTGGTGAGGCTTGGCTGGGTTTACCCTCTAATTTTGAAAGCTAAAAGAGAATTCTTTATCTCTTATACACAAAAGAGAGGAGGAAAAACATAGAATGGCAAGGGATGATGATAGTCAACTAGGAAATGTGAGAGAGTAGATAGAATATACAGGGACTAAATGTTAGGGTTATGAAGGAAACAATAGACTCTAACCTAGAATTGTGATCAATCTAGTCAGGAAGTGCTTGAATCTCCTTGCACCTGTCATCTGCAAACAAAAGAGAAAAAACACATCTCCACTAGAAAAGATAGAAAAGCTGGGCATGGTGGCACACACCTTTGATCCAAGAACTTGGGAGGCAAAAGTAGGAGTATCACCTTGAGTGTGAAGCCACCCTGAGGCTACAGAGTGAAACCCTACATCCAAAAAGAAAAGCAAATAGAAGATAGGAAAAGCAAAATGTTAGTCATAAGAGCTAAAAACTGTGTGAATCTGTTATTGAGAAACTACCCAGTGCAGATCTTATGTCATAATTATATATGTTTAGGTAAAGAACAGATCCCAAAACCAAAACACTCTACTGGGAAGAGAAGAAAAGTCAGCACAAGTAATTCTAAATCACAAAGCACCCACTTCACTCACTATGAGCACAAGATCCAGAAAAACCACAGAATCACATGCATAGCCCACATGAGCTGACCTGAAGTCAGTCTGTGAAGCAAAAGGACACAAGCTATGAACCTGGACCTGGCAGAAAGAAACACTAAACTCTGGTCAGCTAATATCTAGCCTAAGTGTGAACATGGCTACATCAGAGTCTTGGATAATGATATCTCAGTGCGGAAAATGAGGCCATATAACAATTCAGAAGACATTAGCTAGCTGGATTGGAATTACTGTGATGTGGTAGTCAGTGTTCTGTTCTCAGCAGAAGACACCAACTCGAGTAGCCGGAGAAGGAAAAGTAAGACAGCATAGTGATGGTACCTAGGCCTAAGCCAGCGATGCTATATAGTCGCAGACTCTACCCTGCTACATGCCCTTTGCTTGTATATATTCTTTATTTAATTTATATTTAATATGTTTATGAGAGAAAGGGACAGGCAGAAAGAGAGAGAGAGGGAGAGAGAGATAAATTGGGTGTGCCATGGCCTCTAGCTATTGTCAACGACCTCCAGAAGCATGTGCCACCTTGTGCATCTGGCTTTAAATGGGTTCTGGGGAATTGAACCTGAGTCCTTAGACTTCACAGCCAAATGAATTAACTGCTAAGCTATCTCTCCATCCCAATATGCTTATTTTTAAGATGGGGTTTCCCAAAGGGCACAGGTTTCATTGTGATTGGAGGTGCCCCTTCCTCAGCCTTCTGTGTGCTGGGATCACTTTAAACTTTCTGATTTCTACGACTTTCTAATCCAAGAATACAGATGGGCTTGATCACATCTTGCATTTGCACAGGACAAATAGCTTTGACATCACTTCCCTTATTAACCCCATAACCTATTGAGAAGAATAAAAGGACCCGGGGGAATGTTCTAGTTAGGATTGGCCAGAAGGTCAGAGTACTTAGATACAGAAGTGAGGAGCTGATGGATCGCTCAGCCAGATAGTCAAATCAAAGGAAAGCCTGTTTGGGCTCAGAGATCACAAAGAAGACATTGTTACTTCCTTCTAAAACATATTCCTTCTTGAAGAATGGAAAGTCTTAGGTCATACTGTGTATCTCATACTTCTCTTATGAACATATTCAGTGGACTTTTATACCTACAAGAAGAACCACTTCTTGGTTGACTGGAAGCCCAGACAGTCTGTGTCAGGGTGAATGTCTTCTCTTGACGACGCAGAAGTCTTTGAAGAAAGGCTTCTAGTTGACAATAGTGGTAAGAGGTTGTTGGTACATTATATATTTACAGAATCTACAAGGTGGGAAGGGTGGTCAGGACATTTGGCTGACCTATGCTTATGAAAGTACTGCTCTAGAACAGGTGAGGTGCAGATGGTCTTTCCCCTGTACAGTTTTCCTAGACTGTTATCCTCGAAAACTGATCAGGATGACTCTGGGATTGGAGACTATTGTAAAATAATCTCTAGGGACATTCCTATTTTAAAGGCATTTCTGTCTAACAGCAAGTAAAAGATAAAATGTCAAAATTTATAAAGCTGTTGGTACTAATGTAATGGTTTGCATGCCACTTCTACTTCATTCTCAAATGTATTCTCAACAGCAGAGAATTCTGAGCATAAGCAAGGGACAAGACAGGATGATTTCCCAGTGAAGTTTGGGAGTTAATTTAGCCAGTGACTACTTGTTACTGCCTAGGAGCTGCAGATCACTTCCACCTTTTGGGTCAGTGTTTATGCTTTACATACTTGAGTCTAACAGGGAAGCAAGACTTGTAATTAGAATTTATGAGGAGAAACAAGAGAGTCATCCAGACATAAGTCCTAGGTTGTCTAGGCAGCATAGAGACTCTGAAGAATATTGGAGTGTTTGAGGATTCCAAGAAAACAAAATAATTTATATCTCAAATAAGTTATCAGTCAATGATGAACGAGACCAGGAGAAGCTTAGGACATGAAGGCAAGGAAAGTGAGGAAATGCACAAGATCACTGTTAACTAATAGGTCCTAATTGCAATTATTGTATTTTATGCCAATCAGTATACAGATCATAATGTGGAAATCAATTATTCTTTTCTTGTTATTGTATTTGTTCTTAAAAAGCATGGAGGATAATATCAAAATAGTTATTTCCCATCATCTATATTGATTGTTTACAAAATCTGTTATTTCATAATTACCTTTGTCAGAGGTAACTGTGAGGTGTGACTGTGTTGGGGGACATAGTATGGTGAATGGTCCATATGGAGTTTTCCAGAGTTTTAGCACAGAATATTCTATGATAAATTTGTACGCTATGTGTAGTATGTACTTATCATAATGTTAATGCATGGTGCTGAGCGCATCTGTTCTATTGGGTTACTTAGCCCAATGCACTCAAAGTGCCGAACTCTTCTTTTTACTCAACATTGCATTCTTTCTATGATTTTTTCTCTCTTCCTATGATGTGATTTTTCTATTTTTGTCTAGTTATATACAAAGTTGTTTTTAGAAGTTCTGTATGAATTTTTAAAAGATCTCTAGTAGAAGTAAACCCTTAGGACTTATAGCTTTATTCACCAATATGTACTTACACATAAAATACATTTCTGCTTTTAACTGTTAAAGTTACCTGTCATTAGCCCTGCCTTAACATATTAAATGAAAAGATTCAGAAAATAAAAATACATTTGTTCTAAACAACTTAATGCAGCATTTTATTATTAGTTGTTATTAATGTACTGTTATGTTCAATTTAAAATTAAACTTCATCATAGTAAAAAATAGTACCTGTGCTGTAGTACTTTCCAGTGTCTGGCACGCTTGGGGTCTTGGAATGGACATCTTGGATCTAAAAGAAACTGCTTCATCACGTTTTTGCATTTTTTATGGGTGCAAATCAATATAAGAAACACTTCTTAAGTTTCTAATGCCATTTAACTCATGCTTACCTTTTGAAGCCCAACTCATGAATCACCTTCAATAAATCTTCTGTGACATCCTTGGCTAAGCCTAATTATTCTTTTGTATATAATCATATGGTTTTGTTACTTTTAAAATGTTAAATTAACATTTAACATTAGATGTCTTGTATTTTTAAGGCATTTGCTATAGATTTCTCCATTTCAGTGGGACCAGAATTTCCATATGTTCTTAATAAATGCATAATAAAAAGTAAAATTATCGGTCACATAATAACCACATGATAAGTGTAATAGGCAGAAGGGTAATGTAAAACTGTAAGCACAGAACACTATAGATCAAATCTTTGTTCTTCATTACAGTGTTAAATTTTGATTTTCCACATTCTTATCTTTTCCTGCAGACTGAAGGGCCTCTATCAGCAAGATGTCTGTTGTCAATAGTTCTACCCTCTACCCCCGCTTTCTCCTGACTGGCTTCCAAGGCCTTGAAAGCACATACGGTTTGATTTCTTTCCCCATCTTCTTGGTTTATGTTGCCTCAATGGCAGGGAACATTACCATACTGCTCATCATCAGAACTGAGTCTTCCCTCCACCAGCCGATGTACTATTTCCTGTCTATGCTGGCATTCACGGACCTGGGTCTTTCCACCACTACCTTTCCGACCATGTTCAGTGTATTTTGGTTCCAAGTCCGGGAGATCCCTTTCAATACTTGTCTGGTTCAGATGTACTTCATTCATGTTTTCTCAATAATTGAGTCAGCTGTACTCTTGGCAATGGCCTTTGATCGTTTTGTAGCAATTCGTGAACCTCTACGCTATGCAACCATTCTAACCAATGGTGTAATCATTGGGATTGGTTTGGCAATTGCTGGAAGGGCCTTAGCCTTGGTCTTCCCAGCTTCCTTCCTTCTGAAAAGGCTTCAATATCGTGCTCTCAATATTCTCTCCTACCCCTTCTGCCTGCACCAGGACCTCATAAAGACAACTGTATCCAGCCGCAGGGTCAGCAGCATCTATGGCCTCATGGTGGTCATCTTTTCCATGGGACTTGATTCGTTGCTTCTCCTCCTGTCCTATCTCCTCATCTTGGGCACAGTGTTAAGTATAGCTTCCAAGTCAGAGAGAATGAAAGCCCTTAATACTTGTATTTCCCATATCTGTGCTGTACTCACTTTCTATACCCCAATGATAGGGCTGTCTATGATCCGTCGTTATGGGCAGAATGCATCCCCAATTGTCCATGTGCTCATGGCCAACATATACTTGCTAGTACCACCTCTCATGAACCCCATTGTCTACAGTGTGAAGACCAAGCAGATTCGTGATAGAATCCTAAAGAAATTCAAGAAACATAAAGTATAAGTAAAAGAAATTCAGCCTGTACAACACATAGGGGAGGAGACCTAACATTCTCTGGACACTGCATGTATACACATCTGCCCACGCACACACACACACACACACACACACACACACACACATACACGCACACACATGCACACACACACACACACTACAAATACAAAACACACACATCACATACTGCAAACACATATGCCAAGAATTAGTTTGAGTGCATTTCTGATTTTCTGTTAGGGCTAGAAGAATATTTTATCAAGAAATGTTACAAAGAAAGTGACGGATGAATGAAACCTAACACTTTTGTAAGTATGAAGAGATGCAAATGGAGCAATCAACTGAGCTGATTTGGAAAGTTCTAAAAAATCCAGAAATAATAATGTTTCATAGAAAGCCTAAATGTAGTTTTCTATTCTGAGGACTATGAATGCCATGAGATGTAGAATTTTTTTCAGTTTTCTCTGTCTGTGATATCAGAAGATTTTTCCATTATATAAAATAGTCCCTGACCATTCTATGTCTTAAAATATTTTCTCTAAGACCTATATAGAGAGGGATACAGTTTTACATATGCTCTATTATCCTCTGTATATTGTACTTTTCTGAGTTTTCAATAGCATCATGCACCAATTTGCTCAAGATTATTTTGATGATACTTACTTTTTACCTCTATTTATGGGATTGATGAAGATGCATTGATATTTTCTATGGTATTGTCCTTTGAAAGTTCTTCTATTATTCAGTGTATACTGGCATTATTTTCCTTTGGTTTCTCTATTTTCAACTTAATTGTATTCTTTACTGTTAACTTTTTTGTTAGATATTTAGATATTTGCTTATCTTTTGTAGTACTGAATATGGATGGTTAGGTAATTGATTTGAGATCTTTATTCTTTTATATAATGATTTTCAGTGGTAAATTTCTGTCTAAGAATTGTTCTAGCTTCACATATTTTCTACATTTTGTCATAAGTTTTATTAAGCTAAAATTGAATGTTATATCTTAGATTATTTAAAAGTGAACTTTTATTTGTGACATATTTGTGAATTTCTCTAGTTGACTTTTGCTATTGGTTTACAATCATATCCTACTGTGACCCAAGAGCATAGTTTGTCTTACAGAATGTTCCATGCTTACATGAAAAAAATATATAGTCTATTGTCATTGATTTGCATAATTTATAGTGTTGCTTATATTTTCTACTTATACATTGTTCTTCTCACTGGTTGTTTTATTATTTATAGTAGCAAATTGAGGCATTGGTTACTATTTTTAATTATTTCTTCTTATATTTCTGCCTCAGATATTTTGTTGATCTGTTAATAAATGTATGCATGTTTTCAGTTGTCATATTTTTTCTAATGGACTGCCCTAGAATAAAATCCTATCAATCATATTAGATTAACTTTATTTCTATGTTAATAGTGAGGGGTGAGTGGAGCTATAGAACCAAGGCCTCTAGTGTGGGAATTAATTTTAGAAATAAAAATGAAAGAAAAATATGTATGGAAATGTTTTTCTGCAAATTAAAAATGAGTTATGACTGTTTTAGCAATTAAATTGATTGTTTGGCTGCTACAACAATACAGTATTGGCTTTAAGAGTAATTTTGTTTTAATATTTTGTTGCAACTCCATATTTCATCTTGAGCCCAAGCTAGAATCCCCTCATGGATCCAAGGTATCTTTAGCAGTTTTAAACCTCATATATGTCTATTTTTATACAGAGAAAATAAATCTATCTTTGAATAAATAAATTAAGATTGACTTGGATTAGATGTGATATAAAAGATTGTATGGGATAATATGCTACAAAATTATCAAATCAAAGCATGTATTCCAGGCAGGGCATGGTGTTGCCTGCCTTTAATTCTACCCCGTGGAAGGCAGGGGTAGGAAGCTTGAGTTCAAGTCCACCCTGATAGTGCATAGTGAATTCCAGGTTAGTCTAGGCTAGATTAAAACCCTACCTTGAAAAATGAGCAAACAAACAACAAAAAGTAAGTATTCCATTTAATTTACACAGAGAAACCAAATATTGGAGATAGTGTTAATGCTTACATGAAATGATGCCAAAGATAGTAAAATTCAGGTGAAAGATACTAAATCACATGTTTATATTTAATGTGTCATTTCTCAAGCCTGACGTTGTCTTGGATGATTCCTCAAAATCCCAAATTGTTTATTAGAGAAATCCAAATCTTTAACTCCAAATAATCATATCTAACTGAATATGTAGAACAGTGTGTAGAATGATGACAAAACTGGCCTTAACAAGGGAAGACAACAAAATGATGGTGAGGATCACGATGGTAATAAGGAACCAATGAACAGTAGGATTATATACATAAATTGTATAGATTGCAGAGAAAATACAACATATTTTAAAATTGTGTATCTATGTACATAAAAGATGGCTGAAACTATTAGAAGACATCTCTTTAACTTGAAAGCAGAAGGTAGACTATTTGGGTAGAGGAAGGGCTCAATGAGCTGGGGGTGGGGGAATCGTGTTCTGCCACTTCATCTGTCATGGATGTAAGACAAAGTGACTATACCAAGCACCAAGCACAGTAATATACACGTAATTCAGGTGGCATAAAGGAGCCTATTTTATTATATGATCAATAAAAGTACTTAAAGGGAATATCTTATGCATGAATTTAGTTGCATATTTATGCTAAAATATATACATGGCCAGAATATAAATTTTATGCTACTTCAAAGGAAAGGCTAATTTAAATTATAATAATATATAAGGAAAAATTGAAAGAAACAGATGCTATTTTCTTAGGTGGGTATGCTGCATAATTTTGGACTCTGGGAATTACACAAAGTGGTGGAAACCAACATGGTTGCCATTTTATCCACAGCACCATGTAATTAGGAAAGTAATGCTCAGAAAAATCAGTACAGTCATATATTGAGAGATGAAATCACAGAAAATGTCAAAATTTGTGAAAATAATGAATGCATTAAAATATAATAGAAATATCCAGCTGATATCAAGTGAAAGAGAAAAATGGCATTAACTGATAATGTAAATTTTAAAGAAACTGAGATGTTCAGCTAAGGAATGTGTTCATACTTTGAGAAATGCTATGAACACCAGGTACTTAAATCCTTAAAGATAAAAGCCAATGCAGTCTCCTATTGGAACATAAGTTTTATTCTAAGACTTTTCTTTCCTTAACTTTCGTAGTGAAACATATTGTCATATAATCGTGGATTATTCCTTTTCTTTTCCTTGCATGTGAGATAACATTTTTTTCACATGGTCATAGATCTGCTTGGTTCTGACCCCATATATGACAGGATTGAGCATGGGTGGTACCACCACATAGAGGTTGGCCAGGAGGATGTGGATGTAGCGGGGAACGTTTCGACCAAAGCGATGTGTCATGAAGGAAAAGAGGGCCGGCGTATAGAAGGCAAGGATGACACAAACATGTGACCCATATGTGCTGAGGGACTTGAGTCGGGCCTCCTGAGAAGGGAGACGAAATACAACAAGAAGTATCTGTATGTAGGAAAGAGCAATGACTACGATGTCACACAGCATGTTACATATGGCACATAAGCCATAGATAACATTGATCTTGATACTGGCACAAGACAGGCGAGCAAGACCCATGTGCTCACAGTAGGTATGGGGAATGACATGATGCCCACAGAAGGGCAAACGCAAGACTAGAAATACAAATGGAATGACGAAAATAATTGCTCTCATCAGTATGATGAGCCCAATCACAGAAACCACCTTGTTGGTGAGGATGGCAGTATATCGAAGTGGGTTGCAGATGGCCACGTAGCGGTCATATGCCATTGCTAAGAGGACTGCTGACTCCATAAGCGTAAATTTGTGGATGAAAAACATCTGGATGAGGCAGTCTTCAAAGATGATCTCTCTGAGGTTCATCCAGAAGATCCCAAGCATCTTAGGGATGGTAGCTGTAGAGAGGCCCAAGTCAATGGCAGCCAGCATGGCTAGCAAGTAGAACATGGGCTGGTGCAGGCTGCTCTCAGTCTTGATCACCAACAGAATCGTGACATTTCCTAGGAGTGCAATCACGTACACCATGCAGAAAGGAAAGCCGATCCAGATGTGAAAAGATTCTAGCCCTGGGATCCCCAGCAAGAGAAAGAAGGAGGGATGAAACTGGGTGTCATTTGGAAGGAGCATCCTGTTGGGGAAGGCATGAGTCACTGTCTTCAGCTATGTTTGCTGTTCCAATGGGCAGTGCACCGTGCAGTAGTCTATAGTGAAGACCTGGGGATAATGGAAGAGACTTGTGAATGTGTGTGCCTGCTCTTCTGCAAGTCATGCTCTCAATTTGAAATGCACTGTGAACAGAATCCTCTAGAGATGTGACATGGCAAACCTAAATTCTTGGCCAATGTTATATAGTAAATAGCAACATACCATTCTGCATGCTGATTTTAGGTGTCCTTCTTTTTAAGGCCTTATCATTAACTTAGAGCTAATACCTATAAATCATTTACCTCAATACTTTTCATGAGCTGCTATCTCTTATTATTATCACCACTGCCAATAGAACATCCTTGAATTTTACCATTTTACTTTCTGCTAGTTCCTAAATACAATGCCTGTAACTCCTAGTACCAGAGATTGGTTGCTACTCACATTGAGCTGTTGATTGGAGAGACTGACGAGGTCCCCAAATCAACACAGTTTTCTGTCAAAGCATTTGATTACCTGCCTAAGGCAAAAGCTAAGACCCTATTGCTGAAGATACCATATGCTGCTGACATAGAACATGGAGACACCTGACTGGAATTCAGAAGAAAGCCATTCCCCAGACAGTTAGCTTGTCTAGTGCTGGAAAGCACTGCCCTAGCTACTGGGGAAAGTGGCCAATAATGGTCTGAGCAACTAGAGGTCTAAGCTACTCATAAGCAAACACCCTGACAGGATGTATACACCATTGCAATAGTGGCAAACAGCCTTGGTGGGTAACCAATAGCTTTCTGATTGGCTAAGAAATCCACTCAGTATAAAAGAACCCATGTCTGGAATTGGGAACCAGTTCAGAATCCTATGGAGAAGAAGATTATGTTCTCCAGTGTTAGGCTATCACCAGTCTTTAGCTAAAAGAGAGGTTGCATACATCAAATTGTCCTTAAATTAATGATGCTTATCCAATTTAAATTATGCTAACTCCACTCTCCTTGGAGAACCAGTTCTTTTTCAGAAGGTAGTGAGACTGGAGGAGATAAATTACCCCTCGCAATTCAGCTAAGCCATAGCCGAATCCACAGGGGAACTGGGAAGACCAGCAAGAGTGCTGCTTCCATGGCGAACCTGATATGGCGAATCAGCACCAGGGTGCAGGAGACAGACCCTAAAGATACTCAGTACCTACTACAGCAGAGATCCAGAGGCTCCTAAGAAGTCATTACTGAAGTAGGCTTAAAACTTACCCATCACAGCTTGGAATTTTGCAGAAGATGTAGTGGAAAGATTGTAAGAGCCACAGGTTAAGACCAATGTCCAGAGGCATTTATCCCTCCCCCAAAATGTAACTGACTACTGTTCCCCCAGTGCATAAACCACAACCCTATGGGAATATCTGCAACCTCACTGAGGAGCATCCTCAACAGAATGGGGGCAGGAACAAGGGAAAAGAGGGTGCCAACACAAGATGTATCCATATGAAACATATTGTTAATAAAAATAATAAAAAACATAAAAACAATCTTCTTCATTGAAGATGCAAGAAAAACAAGACAATTGTGGACACCATTTTTTTCCTGAATATATAACCCACTTAATAAGTTGCTAGTAATAGTCAAGAAATCTCATGGAAAGGAATATCTAAAACTCACTTTGACAACACATATACTAAAATTAAATTACATGCAAGCTTGTAAAATGTCTCTATTTTCAAAATGTAGTATTTATGAACAATGGGGTATTTTTCAATCATAATGAAAAAAATGTGGTCTTTCTTTCACAGGACAATGGATAGAAGTGGAAGACACCAATGCTAAGGTAAATAAGAGTGACCAGAAAGACAAGCAGCACATGTTTTCTTTCACATGGTGTCACTAACAATAATGACAAAAATATCTTTTAGCAGAAGAAGGAATATTAGGGGCTGTGAAGAGAGTCAGAGGTATAAGGAGAGAGGTCAGTTGGGAAGATGATAGAGGAAGCGTGTGTGGACATGATGAACACATGATTCATCCATGGGTAGAAGCATCATAGTGAATACAATTAATTTGTGTAATAAATATATGTTAATAACTTTAACAAAAATAAGAATATAAGGCAGTACCATATTTTGCTGACAAGTAAGTGTTATCTACCCAGTTTTATATAAAAATTTTTTATACTTAAAATTTATGATGAACCAAACTACAATTAATTTTTCAGGTAGTGTCTCTCTCAACCAGGCTAACCTGGAAATCATTATGCAGTTTCAGGGTAGCCTCAAATTTATGGTGATTCTCCTGCCTCTGCCTGGAAACTGCTGGGATTAAAGCTATGCACATTTATTTTACATAAAATTGTCACCAAAAATTAATTCATGTCCACTTTGAGGAAGAAACTTGCCTTTTAGTTTCATCACTTAGAAAGTTATATAAATATATAACATTAAAATTATTCAGGATTACATAGTTCCTTTTAAATTATTTTGAAGATCAAATTGTCATTCAAGAAAGGTATGCCATAACTACTGTAAGTCAGTATAAGTTTGGGATAGCTATGATTGTTATTATAATTACATGCTAGTCTAGGATGTATATTTCATACTATGTTATATGCACTACATATGCTGCACTGAAATATATAGTTTTCTTATGTATATAGGCATTAAAGAGACATACATTAAAACGGGGAAGATTGGGGCTGGGGAGACGGCACAGGGGATAAAGTGCTTGCTATTCAGGCATGGGAACCTGAGTGTGGAACCCTGGACTTATGCGAAAGCTGGGTGTAGTGACATGTGTCTGTAACCCCATCACTGGGGAAGGGGAGACAGGAGAATCCTTGGGTGGTCCTGACTAGCTACTTAGCAAAATTATCTGACTCTAAGGTCAAAGGGGGACCCTTTCTCAAAGAAAAATAAGGGCTAGGGTAACTGAGGAAGAAACACAATATCAACCCCCTGCCTCCAAATGCAGTATCACACAAATGTGTACACACACACACACACAGACACACAAACATAGCAAAAAATTGGAAACATGGTAACAAAGTAGTATTTTGCCATGTGATTTGAAAATCAAGTCAAAGTACTAGTACTGATATACATATATATATGTATATGTATATATATACTTATATATTTATATATATTCACAGCTTAATAGAAGCACAAATAACAACCAAAAGATCATATGCATATATGTGAGCACGTATCCTTCTGTCACATTTTGGTTGTTTGTTAGTAATAATTAGATGTCTTGTGATAATTTTACTTTATGCTTTTAGCTTTCATAAATCCAAACCTAGAAGTTAAGAGTTTATGAAATATCATGTTTTAGTAAAATAATTTTTTTCAGATACACTGAAAGTAGGTGTCCCCACTGGTACTTTATAACTGGGTAACTTTGCTTAATGTGAAAGCAGTCATTGAATATCTCAGCTGAGTTAGTAATATCTTTTGTACTTTCTTTCATTATTGTTTATCTTACTTGAAGGATTTTAACATTGCTTCTGACCCTATTCACTATAATAATATAGGCACATTATATATATCCACGTGTAATTCAGTCCTTATTTCTGTAGAGAAGTTTCTTTGTAATGTTAATTTGGACACTAGGGATAAGAATTGAATAGTCAAATATCTACTTTTAAAATTCAAAAATATAAAACTAGTGAAGAAATTTCAAACATATATGATAAAATTGTTCATTTCTAATGCTGTCTTATTGTAGTTTTGCATTTCATGAACAGTTTACTCAACCTTTTCACAGAACCAGAGATCTCAACATTCACCTGTCTTCAGGATCCAGAAAAATTTATCTCATGGCATACATATTTATTTTTGCCATAATAGTATAATCTATATCATATCTTATGAAGGTTCATATTTATATTCTATACGAGATAATCTCTTACTCCATTGCCTTGTACTATAAGATGCCAATGCACAAAATGCTATGTCTATGCAGACAACCTCACCGTTACTCACTGCTCTGGTGGTTATCTTCACACGGCCTGCTGAAGAGGTATGGACAGCACTCACTACAAGGGCTGAACTTCAGGTTCACATAGTCATTTTTTTTCTTGGTTATTTCATCTTTTCCAAAAACATTACATGTTCAATACTTCTAAAATTAAGTTACTCATCCTGTTTCCACAACGTAGCAATTCTAGCAGTATCTATTTTGCTATTGTCTCCCTCTGTGAATGTTATTATCACCCTGTGACTTAGTTATTTAAAACTATGCGTTTTTCTTTTCTTTTCCACTTGTTCAAATACAGATTCTATTGACTTTTCTTTATAAAAGATCATAAGCCTTTGGTGCATCTCAGTAGTAGAGCAACTGTCCAGCTCTGCACACAGGTCTGGGTTCAAACCCCAGCATAATATCATATCATATTATATCATATCATATCAATCTACCTATCTTATTCATCATCATTATCATCTATCATGTGTCTGTCTGCCTATATATGTATATCAGTACACTTAGTCTATATTCTAACAGGATTAAATGAAACCGTCATCATTTCTTAAGACTATCATAGCATGGTGATACATAATCACACTGTGATGAAACAGCTTCATGACTAATTCAATATGGATTTGAAGGCAATAAATAGCAAGTATTGCTTTTAGCTGTGTGATCTTTTACAGATAATTTAACATCTCTATAAACTAGTTTCTTAACTGAGAAAGCAGAGATGAATAAGGTAAACAACCTTTAAACCAGTTGTTAGTTTTAGAACAGACAAGGTTTTTTAAGACACTGTATCATATTCCAAAGATATGATGTCATCTTTGATACCAGGCAGAAAAACTTTTTCTAAAAGGCATACTGACTGGATTCAGGATAAAATCCAAGCACTGCTGTATTATATGATCTTTAATGGGTCAAAGTCTTTGCCAAAGCTCCATCTTTATCTGTTGCCCAAGTATGCCCCTTGCCTCCTGTCCTGTCTTGCCCGCCTCTTTCTCTTTTTACATAAAATGTAAACTGAAAGATCTGAGACTCACCAGCCTGAGCCCTGGGATGGAATTCTATCTGCTGCTTCTTGCCTAGCTTGGTTTTAAGTGGCCTTTGCAATTTGCCAAGAGTGAACATTCATTAACATATTCCCTGGAGCCACTCTTTAACAGAATACAAAGTCTCTGTGGATTTTAGCTCCAGATCTGTCCCCAGCCATGGCAGATTAGAGAATGAATGCAGGGGAAAATGAGGTTTTCTGCATGCATTTGAGAATTCTGGAAACCTACTGTTGGCTGCTCTGCATTACCGCAATGATGTTACATAGAGTCCAGGGTGTCATCCTCCCACACTTTCTCAATGATGAGAGTAGAATTTTGTGGCCAAGAACAAAGGGATCTCATTCCTACTTGCAGCATTGTAAATGTACTGCTAACACACACACACACACACACACACACACACACACACACACAGTCAGATAGAAAGTATATGAGAATGTGTCAGGGTCCTTTCCCACTGAAAATGAATTCTAGACACATGTATTGCATGTATCACTTTGTTCATCTGCCTTTAAGAGGAGGAATTATAAACCAAACTTGGGATGGAAGGCTTTGCAAACAAGCCCCTTTAACCACAGAACCATCTTCCCAGCCTTCACCTGTTCACTCTATTTTTCTTAGTTACTCCTTTACTTTCTACTTTGATTAATTCTTTTTTCATAGTTTAACAAAATATTCACAATGGAATCCGGCTATATTTATCCTGAGTTAAGCAGATGCTAACAATATTTTTTCATTATTCCAAGTAAATCCACTTATTCTATGGTTTATAAAATCTTTAGTGCTTCAGATCTGTCATTATACTGTTTTCTCCATTTTCCTTCCCAAGAAATAATAATAATTATTATTATTATAATTATTACAATAATTATTAATCAATATATCTCAAAATTTAGTCTACAGAGGCTGTTAATGCCAAGGAGTGATTCAGGAGTGTGAGCAGCTCAGTGTCATTTAAGTATGTGTTTAAATTATTTATTTTGTACCCTTTATCCATATATAACTTCTGTGTTCATATGCTTGTGTGTGTGTGTTCATTTATTGTATGGAGTGATGGGTTTAATCACTGTCAATTAGATAATCTATTGTGACCACATTTAACCCCATATGTCCTTCCCTTTCTCTCCTATCTTCCCCTTTGCTTCTTTTACTAGTCTCTTTCTGTCCCCATTGTCCCTTCTGCTTGTGTGTGTGTGTGTGTGTGTGTGTGTGTGTGTGTTTACATTCTAAGTCTATAAATACCTTTCTGAGTCTGGCTAATTTTACTTACTATGGTTTCTCCAGTTGCATTCTTTTATAGTGAATGTCACTATAAACCACTCTTATACTAAGCTGTGAAAACCTCAAAGTTTCACTAACCTCAGCAATGAAAAAAGGGTGCCTACTTTCTCCTTAGTCTTTGAAGTCTTACTTACAGCAATAAGACAAAGGAAAAATTAAAAGAAGGATTCAGGGCTGGAGAGATGGCTTAGCGGTTAAGCGCTTGCCTGTGAAGCCTAAGGACCCCGGTTCGAGGCTCGGTTCCCCAGGTCCCACGTTAGCCAGATGCACAAGGGGGCGCACGCGTCTGGAGTTCGTTTGCAGAGGCTGGAAGCCCTGGCGCGCCCATTCTCTCTCTCTCCCTCTATCTGTCTTTCTCTCTGTGTCTATCGCTCTCAAATAAAATAAATAAATAATTAAAAAAAAAGAAGGATTCATATATTAGAGAAAGGTGTCATATTGTCCATGTTTGTAGTGTAAGACCCCCAGAACGAGGACCCCACGCTCTGCCCGGAAATGGCGACACCCCAAATCACTCACGAGAAACGGTCTTGATGCAAACAGCAAGAGGATTTTTATTCCAAGCATGCTGGGGCCCACAGTCGTACACTGCACAGGGGTAGAGGACTGCAGAGCCCCGAATGCAGGAATGGGACAGTTTTTATAGGGTTTCTAACAAAGCCTGTGCATTAGACCAATCATTTTTTTAACATCAGGAGCCTGCGGGGTGCGAGCCAGTCAGTTTGTGCCACTCCATAGTTTCTAAGCCAATTAGTTTAATTTGTTCAAGCCCCTCGTGGACCAATCAGTTTCCTATGACCTTGGTGGTCAGCATTTGTGCAGGTCCTTGGGTGGGAGTAGCAGAGTGTGGTATCAGTCTCCTATGACCTTGGTTTCTGAGGCAGGCTGCTACGGCTTATGGTGCGGGCTACTAAGGCTTATGGTGCAGGCTATTTACAGAAACCAAATAAGTGGTTCACTTTATTACTCATTTCCCATCCTTGAGGGCTATCTCATGCCCTTTTACCTAGTTTTATATTAGGAGCGGGCTCTGATATAATGAGAAGAGGGATTCTTTACTTGCTTCCAACAGAGAGTAAAGCCTGGAGGTTTGGAATCTAGTAAATAGTTAATAAATACTGATTCTTCTCACACTATTATTCTGAAGGAGGAAGAACCTAGCTTTTTTCTAGTCATTATGGAATTTCTCTGTGTTTCAATTCACATAACCAAACCAATTTTGAGCCCTTTAAAAGGTCATATAGAGAGCTTTAAAATCATGGGGGTCATGACCTGCACTGTCCTTTCACATTTTGAACAATTACAGTTGAGCACATGTCACATGAAGTTTTTTTTTTTAAGGGGGGAGAACTACAAATTTTAATGACATAGTGCACAGATAACTCTTTCACTTTAAATCGATGTATCATACAATGGTTTTAATGTCGGACTTTAATCATTTAAGAAAATGCTGGTGAGGTTTACCCATGATAAACATAGCAGAGATCTGGTTCAACATCCAGTATCTTCCTCAATCACTCTCTGATTAACATATGGTCCATCAACTTGGCTGGAGTTACTAACCAGCAAGCTCTAGGGATCGCTTCCCTGCCTTTGCTAAAGTAGGATTACAGATTAACATCACCATGTCTGGCTCTCACAAGTGTGATGGGGATTCAAATGTAGATCCTCACGGTTATGCAGCAAGCACTTTACCCACTGAGCATTGACCCAACCCTTCAAATGATTACTCTTGAACAGAAAATAAGACTTTTATTTCAGAATATTTCCATTAGTTATATGAAAAAAATACCCAAATGAAAAGATAATCTAGTTACATCATCTTCCATCCAAGTACCTACCAGGCCCAGCCCTGCTTAGCTTCTAAGATCAGATGAGTTTGGTGATATGGCTGTAGACTACAATTACATCTCTTTAAGCATGCAATTATATTTAAATAGATTATTTCCTACCAAAACTATAATTGTATGATCATGAAAAGAGAATCTTAATGAAGAAACACCATGGGTAAGATATTTTATTATTTTATGTAGATGTTAATTGCCAACAAAATAATTTAATTAGATTCTTTTTGTTGTTGTTGTTGTTGTTTGATTTTTTTGAGGTAGGGTCTCACTCTAGCCCAGGCCTACCTGGAATTCACTATGTAGTCTCAGGGTGGCCTCAAACTCATGATGATCCTCCTACCTTTGCCTCCCCAGTGCTGGGATTAAAGGCGTGTGTCACCATGCTCAGCTATCAATTAGATTCTTTAAATCTGAACATTTTTAGGAACCTGTCTCTTATCTTTTAGGTTCTTACACCATAAATAATAGGGTCCAGCATTGGGGGGACAAGAAGGTACAAGTTGGCCACAAGTATGTGTACATGGGGAGCCACTTGGTGCCCAAACCGGTGGGTAAGAAAAGAGAAGAAGGCTGGAATATAGAACACTAAGATGACACAGACATGTGAGCCACAGGTGCCCAAAGTCTTGAGTCTAGCATCCTTGGAAGGCAGGTGGAAGACAGCATTGAGGATGAGGATATAAGAGCAAATGATGAGTATGAAGTCCACCCCAGCAGTCAGGAAGGCCACAGTGAGGCTGTAGGCTCTGCGGATGCTTGTCTCAGCACAGGCAATCTTGATGAGGGCCATGAACTCACAGTAGGTGTGGGAAATGATATTGGTTCTGCAGTAGGGAAGCCAACGTAGCAGGAAAGGGTGAAGACTCAGAAAGGCTGTGCCCCGAAATACAATTGCCAGGCCCATACCCGCAGTTACAGTGTGTGTCAGAATAGCTGAGTGTCTTAAAGGGTTGCAAATGGCTATGTACCGGTCAAAGGCCATACATAACATGAATCCCGACTCCATTGTGGAGCAAGAGTGAATCAGGAAGACTTGAGTGAGGCAGGCTGCAATGTGAATCTCTCCATTGTGGAACCAGAAGAGGCTGAGAAGTTTGGGAACAGCAGTAGTGGACACTACAAGGTCAGCCACAGCCAGCATGCAGAGGAAGAGGTACATTGGTTTGTGAAGGCTGGGGTCTGTCTTGATGATAAACAGAAGTGAGAAATTTCCCAGTAGGGCTAAAACATAGCCTATGGAAAAAGGGATGGAGATCCAGGTGTGTATAGCCTCCAACCCAGGGATTCCAACAAGAATGAAGATTGATGGATGAACAGATGTCTTATTGTAAGCTGACATAATAAAGTCCAGATGTTGAAGCTCATTTGTGTTGGATGTTTCTGCAAAAGCAAATGTCTATAAGACATATATAACTACAGGTCCATTGAGTAATGATAATGGTTACATGTATGTAGATGAAACATATTTCATCATCTCATATAGTTAAGTAAAATTACTCTGTCTTTTAAAAGGCATCACTTAACTAACTGCAGTTTAGTAGATATCAGCAGTAATGGCTGCAAAAATTGTATTCTTCTTGAGGTCCACTGAAACTTTGCATCTACTTACACATGTACTGAGTAAATTCAATACTTTTAACCAATATGTTAACATTGATATTTCTATTACTATATGAATTTGTAAGTTTTGATATGAATGATGTGTAGATACAAATGAAGAAAGATAAATCCCCAATCCCAATTTAAATGCCTGAAAATAGTCTCTATTGCCAAAGAGATGAAGAGATTAGAGATTAGAGATTGTGAATTAAAAAATTAAAGAAAGGGCTGGAGAGATGGCTTAGTGGTTAAGCGCTTGCCTGTGAAGCCTAAGGACCCTGGTTCGAGGCTCGGTTCCCCAGGTCCCACGATAGCCAGATGCACAAGGGGGCGCATGCGTCTGGAGTTCGTTTGCAGAGGCTGGAAGCCCTGGCGTGCCCATTCTCTCTCTCTCCCTCTATCTGTCTTTCTCTCTGTGTCTGTCGCTCTCAAATAAATAAATAATTAATTAAAAATATATATTAAAAAAATTAAAGAAGGAATCATGTATTTGAAGTAGCAAACATTACTGAAAGAAAAGAGTGATATATAAATATGATGGGCGGTGGTGAATATAAAATTATCATTTTTTTAAGATTTTGGTCATATTTTAGCCAAGTAACAGTGTGTCTATCCCTTTAAAGTAGGTAACCCAATATAGGAAAATATGTCAAAACTTATGTAGCAATCAGAAGGAGTATTACTCACATCTTGCTGTGAATCTTTAAAAATAATATCAAGAAAGATCTGAGGACTTTGGGTTAGGAGATGAACACTTCATGGCACTATTCTGAACTTGTCACTGGCTGTGGAATGAAACACACAAAAGCTTCTCTTGATTAACTTTACTATACATTCCATTCAATCTTGTATGATTTTTATTTTGCTTACATGGTTCTAACGTATTTTGTGATATCCGTGCCAGGTACGTATCATAATTTACTGTTTAAATTTTTTGGCTCGTGTATGTGTGTTGTGCATGTAGTGTGGTGTGTATTATGGTTTTTGCCTTTGTATGTGTGCACCTATGCTTACACGGGGAGTCCATAGAAAAACTACAGGTGTCTTCTATCTCTCGTCATTATTTCCGGCTGAAGATGGAGTCTCTGCCTGAACACAGAAATGCAGTTTCTCTGTCAGACCTTGCTTGCCAGTGAGCTCCAGGGATTCCAGTCTTCGTTTCACACAGCAGTGGAGTTCCGGGTGCGCATGGCCATGACCGCTGTATTAGTGAGCCACAGCTCACACAGCCCTCTCAGCCCTGCGTGCTTACATGCCAGCGCTCTCCCTGTATGCCATCTCTCCAGCCCCTGTACATGATCTTTTAAAAATTTATTTTGTTCATTTTTATTTATTTATTTGAGAGTGACAGAGAGAGAGAGAGAAAGAGGCAGATATATAGAGAGAATGGGCATGCCAGGGCCTCCAGCCACTGCAAACGAACTCCAGACGCATGCGCCCCCTCGTGCATCTGGCTAATGTGGATCCTGGGGAGTCGAGCCTTGAACTGGGGTCCTTAGGCTTCACAGGCAAGCACTTAACTGCTAAGCCATCTCTCCAGCCCTGTACGTGATTTTTAAAGAGTTCTAGAACATCACTTTGAAAGTCACAGAAATCCCCTATTATATAGTTACATTTTTCTTTTTTTTTAGACAGGAATTTAATAATAGAGTAATATAGCTTGTCTGAGTCTTGTACGATCTTTGAAGTTTCACACTGCATGGTTGGAATTACTTTCACTATTTGACCTTGAGAGATTCTAGGGATGGATATTCAATTTGAATAAGGAAATTGTTGGCTAGAACATGCCAAGGGAACATTGGGAAATGTATGTGGTGATATTGGTGAATAATATACACTCTAAGATTTAAGGGAAACCAGATTGTTGAATCATTATGTAGCAATATGAAAAAAATTCTAAATGGGTCCGTGACTAATGTGTCATTTATTTTCCTGATAGTGTTTCAGGTAGCTTAAATTTAAATTTATTCTGTACATAGAGGTGTGTACAAACTCAGTCAGTTGCATAATTTTAAACAAATGAAGATGCATGTTTCTTTTCAGGCACTGACTCCAGAAACTTCATGCTAAATTTGGCTCACTGATTATGCTAATCATGTGACAGTCTGCTGAAGTTGCTACAAATAGAAATGATGGGTATCAGTTTTTATATTCTTTTTTTTTTAATTTTTATTTATTTATTTTTTTGAGAGCGACAGACACAGAGAGAAAGACAGATAGAGGGAGAGAGAATGGGCGCGCCAGGGCTTCCAGCCTCTGCAAACGAACTCCAGACGCGTGCACCCCCTTGTGCATCTGGCTAACATGGGACCTGGGGAACCGAGCCTCGAACCGGGGTCCTTAGGCTTCACAGGCAAGCGCTTAACCGCTAAGCCATCTCTCCAGCCCGAGTTTTTATATTCTTTAAACACATATTCAAACACTAATCTATTGATGAATAATGATGAAATCACATTGTGGTATTCCACAAAGATTCATTTCCAACTACACCCACTCAACTAGGAAAACTTACCCAACAGAGTCATTTAGCATAACCAAGCACTCACAATATTTGTTTCTTTATAACTAGGTTTGAGCTAACGTATTCATCATAGTTTCTTCATTTTGGCCCCAGGTGTACCATTCGGTCTTTTCATTTTTATTTGTTGTCCTTTGACATTTTTATTTGCTCTCAATTTAATGCAATTTAAATTTCTTTCTAGTTATCCTTACCTTAATACAATTTAAGGATTTTTTTCAGCAAAAAGCAGGTGGACAGATTTGCTGTGAAAAAAATCACAATGCAATAAATGCAAATGTTGAAGGACTTGTAATGAGCTTTTTCTTTATACAATAGGGAGACAATAGGATGAGTGAAAAAGACAATGCGACAGGGAGAGAAATAGGGCACTTGTGACATGAACATGAAAGTTGAAAGGAGATATGGAGGGAGATTTCAAGCAAGAAAGGGGATGAAGACAGAAGGAAGGGCAATCAACAACAAAAATTGTTTGAAAATGCAATATGAAAGTTAATACTTTGTATAATGATTTAAAAATAAAATAACATGGATGATATTAAAATCATATAAATCACAGGTTACAAAGACTGCTTCCATGTGTTAGTGCTTTTTGGATTAAAGTCCAACTTTTAAGAAAAATTGAGACATTTTAAAGAAAGCTTATATGTTATCCATTATTATTAACATAATACTTTGGAAGAATAGCTTAATGATTGTATTAAACATATACACCTGGAAATTCCAGAGTACTATAGTATTGTAAATATGTGTAAACCACATAACAGTGAATCAAAATTTCATCTATATCATAATGTCTGATTAAAATATTCTACATATTTGTATTACTATCATCTAACTATAGGTGAAATATATTATAAAGGAATAATATAAAGGTTGGTCATATAAAATAAATACCATATTCCATAATTAATGGCTTATAAATACAAAATTTAAATACATGTGCCTGTATATAATGTAAGCATACATAATGGGACTGTTACACAGAACCTAATCTACATGGTTACCCATGTATTTGAGTATTCAAGTGGGAGACAGAAAGAAAGGAATGCACACAGTATAATTTATACTTATTACTGTTCTGATCTAGTAAGCTATAACAAGAGATCTAATGATTTTATAAATTATGAAATTTGCAAGAAATAGATGGATGTGGAAAGGATTAGACTTAGTGAGGTAACCCAGGCCCAGACAACCAAATGTCACATATTCTCTTTCTCGTGTGGATCCTAGCTACAAATGATTGGACTTCTATGTGAGTAGGAATAAAAGTCAGTAACAGAGGCCAGTAATCTAGAAAGGATATATAAATGGCATAGAAAGGGGGGGGGGACTTAATAGGATGGTATTGTATCTATGTAAGCAGAAGAACTGATTAATGGGGGTGAAAAAGGCCTAAGTGGGTTCAGGGAAAGAGAGTGAGTAAAGGAAAGGCATAGGTAGGGCTAATCAAAATCTAAGAGGATATAAGCAAGTCATCTGGAAACTTACATTTTTGGACAATGGAATACCCAGAAGCCATAGATTGTTACTGGAAAATTTTCAGTGCCAGGGATAGGATACCTTCCAAAGAGTTGCTGGAAAGGGAGGTTCCCTGATGCCCCCAAAACATTACAGGCCATTGCTGAGACTCTTGGTTTCCTCCCAGGAGTAGATGGTAAGACCCTATTGCTGAAGATTGCACATACTTGGGCTGCAAGGTCACTGAGAAATCCTGCTGGAGCTGAGCTGAAAACCTCCTCCATGTAGACCAGGTGGCAGAAATTTGGAAAAAGCTACACTCATGTAGTTCAATGGGAGAAAGAGAAATCACCAATGGAGACACTCAATAGTGGACACTGCAAATCTTAAATCTTGTCAGCCTGGCCAAATAAGCCAACAGGTGCAATAGTGACATGTCTTTTATGAAAGAAACCAACTGCTCTCTAATGGGACTGGAGACCTTCTCCTTGGGAGGGAATACATCTCTGATACTGAAAATGTACAATAGGTATAGTCATAAGCCCTAAGGGTATAATATTTCCTGGTGTCTGGCTAAATGTATTTACTATGTTCACCAAACTTCCCATTAAGCACTTCTCTTAATGTTCATACCCATATATTAATGCTACCCTCACTTTGATGAGAGAAGCTTCTCTTTTCAGATGGCAGTGACCTTGGGATGACTCAAAGGCCACCATGGTGCTGACAAGTAGTGACAGAGGAGTGCTCAGCACTGAAGTATGTCTACCACAACTTCCAAGGCTCAGGGTCCATTGTGAAAGAGGTGGCAGAAACAGTGTAAGAACCAAAGTAATGGTTGGAAGGGTAGGACTCCTTACAACGTGTTCCTCCAGACACAAAATGGCCTGGATATCCATGACCTTGAAGTGCCTGACACTGCCTATACAAGACCATCATAATAGGAGGAAAAGATGATGACATCAAAATAAAAGAGACACTAATTTATAGAGGGAAGTGATATGATGGAGAGTGGAGTTTCAAATGGGAAAGTGGGGAGAGGGATGGAATTACCATAGGATATTGTCTACAGTCATGTAAATTGTCAATAAAAATAAATTAAATTAAAAAAAATAAAAAAGATATTTACAGATTTTGTCCTCCAACAACACTGAATTCCAGAAGGTTTTATTTCTTGCCTGATTACCTGGTGGAGATGTGAGGAATGTGAAGAAGCTTGGATATGCTTTTGTTGAAAATTTGAGTAAATAATGTACAATGTGTTGTGATGAACCCTGCCCCAATCCACTTTTTTTTTTTTTTTTTTAAAGTAGGGTCTCAGTCTAGCCCAAGATGATCTGGAATTCAGCCTAGCCTGTAGTCTCAGGCTGACTTCAGACTATTGGTAATCCTCCTACCTCTGCCTAGAAAGTGCTGGGATTAAAAGTCTGTGCCTCTATGCCAGTCTCTGACCCATCTTTATTAAAAATGATATAAACCAGTCTAAAATGAGCATCTTCACTGATGGCATTATCCCATTTGTTCTTAGTGGTTCATATTCATACTTATGAAAGATAATAAAATACACCCAAGCATACTATTTGTTTTCTCAAATTAGTTCTACCATGAAGTGTTATATCATGGATTTGATCCCAAGTAATTGTGAAATTTCAACCATGCACATTTGTTTAGAATTCCACAAATATAAAGGCATAAGCGATACCAGAGTGCTGTGAGCAGAGAAAACACTATAAAACATGTATTTTTTAGGGTTTTCTAAGCACATAGATTGGTACATTTTACTCTTACACTGCATTAGCTTTCCTGTAACTTGCATAATAACACAAAAGAGGCAATGAATGCACTGATTCATTTTTAAAGGACAATTGTAGCCACGTCTCACCCCCTGTCAGAAAATGGGTACCATTGGTTATACAATCAGTGTAGTTGGGAAGTAGCCACAAACCCAAGTGGGATCTGTTAAACACAATGTTACACATGCCTAGTTATGCAACCACATGCTCTGAGTCTCTCCCTGAAATCCTTCAGCTGATACTTGTCCACCTAGCGCAAGACATGTGAACTTCTGCACACCCCTTACCTCATTAGGCATTAGGCATTTTTCAAGGGTCACATTTGAGAGCCTTCCTGGAGCAAGTCCTTTGTTCTCTCATGACTTACAGCTTTCCCACATAAGGTTATTTATAGACCCTTTCTAGGTGCCTCAGATTCTCATGGGCAGGAGTGCTGATAGTTTCCCCAAGGGCCAGGGAAACAAATCACTGGGATTTGAGGATTTGAAGTCAGAAGTCAACTTAAAATATCTTTAAATTCCCATATTAAGAATAAAAGTGGGCTGGAGAGATGGCTTAGTGGCTACAGCATTTGTCTGCAAAGCCAAAGGACCCATTTAGGCCAGATGCACAAGGGGGTACGTGCATCTGGAGATTTTTTGCAGTGGCTGGAGATCCTGGTGTGCACATTTTCTCTTTCTTTCTCTCTGCCTCTTTCTCTCTCTCAAATAAATATATTTTTTTAAAAAAGAATAAAAATATTTGTGGAAGAGATGGCTTACTGGTTAAATGTTCTTGACTGCAAAGTCAAAGGCCCCCAAGTCAAGGCCAGAACAGAGAAGCAGGGATTTATTGGGATTTCATTTGGGCAGGAGTTTCAGAGAACAAGCTTAAGTCAGCCATTTAGAGGCTGAAAGGATAACTCAACAATTAGAGACACTTGTTAGTGACTGTCTGATGTTTTATGATTTGCCTCTGAAACTCTTGTCTAATATTGCTTTAGTAGCTGTGACATTCTTGGACGCTGAATATGTGAGTGTGTAGCTCAAAAAAGATCAGTCATAGGACCTGAAACGGTAGGCTAGAAAACCTATAGATCAGAGTAGTACTTCGGGACTTTGAACTCCCCCTCATTGTTGCTCACGGGTGGGACAAAATGCAGTTTTCCACCTGGATACATTGGTAAGAAGTTACTAATCTGAATACAATTGGGATCTCTTTCCTTGCCTTCCACAAAGAGAAAAGGGCTGTATGGGGCACTGTAGAGAAGCAAAGAAAGGAGAGTTGGGAGGCATTCTGGTAGATCATCTTCTGTTTCAGAGCTGGATAGCCATGCATCTTCCACATAGACTTTTCCAGATCATATCTATGGTATAGTATGGTCTAGAAAGTGGTTGTTGTCCCACCTCTTTTACTTGGCTTTTATGAGATCATGTGTGCTCACCTCAGGCTGGGGGATAATCCTGAAGCACACAGAGACTTGCTTTTATAACTAATCAAAGTGCCATACAGTGCCATTTAGACTTTACCTCAAGGGCAACATGTTAAGAGTTTGAATCTCTGTTTCTTTTGCTTTCTCTACCTCATTGTAATGTAAATTAGGCTAATAAACTGTCACATGCTACAAAATCCATAGTGAGTGAGGTAATTTCTGAGAAATGGCTCCTTTCCACCCAAAACCTGAAACCAAAGCAGGTTTAAGCCATTTGCCCTCTAAACCTTCTCCTGAATCTATGTGTTAGTAGTTAGTTCTTAGTTTAATTCTAAGAAAATGGGCATGGCTATGCAGACTTATAACCCCGGTTTGTGGGGAGCATAGGCTGGAGAATTTATTGAGACTTACTGGTAAGCTAATATAATAGAAATACAGCAGCTTTTTAAGATAATTTATTTATTAATTTGTTTTGTATTCGGTGAATACAGTCAAGTTGGTACCACTGTTAGGCTTGTCCATGTCCTACCCCCTCTCTATGGCCTCTCCTTGTTGAGGTATATCAGTCATGCATTGTGGAGTTAGCCCACAGCTATGGGTAGGAGAAATGTCTCTGCGTATCACGACCCAAAGTGTGGCCCTGACATTCTTTCCGCCCCCTCTTCCGCAAAATTTCCCTGAGCCATGTTGGGTTCATTTTTGGTCTGCTTCAGTGATGAGGTGCTGGGGGCCTCTGGGTCTCTGGATCTCTGATTTGGTAGGAGTTGATTGTTCCCTGTGTTGATTACCTTCAGTGCTGGTAAAACAGCTTTAGATTCAGTCAGAGTCTCTTCAGCAAGAAATGAAGTTGAGCAATAACAGGTGCCTGATGTATTTGGCAGGTCTCTATATGTCCATATAAGCACATACACAATGCAAGAAACATAACACCATGTACAACACATACACAAACATATGCCAAAAATGTCATCATCAAGTAATATGATGTAGAATGGAATGAGTATCACAGAAATAATTTGCACTATGTGAAATCAATGAAAGACTGTTACAAGCTTGGAAGGAGTAAAATGTATAGTCAGTTTAATCAAGAGAAAATTCTGACTGGTTAGGTAAAAGAAAGGAAATTATGGCAGCTAGGATTATAGATTTTTTTTGTTTTGTTTTTGTTTTTTGAGGTAGGGTCTCACTCAAGTGCAGGCTGACCTGGAATTCACTCTGTATTCCCAGGATGGCCTCTAACTCACAGTGATTCTCTTATCTCTGCCTCCCAAGTGCTGGGGTTAAAGGTGTGCACCACCACGCCCAGCTGGGATTATAGATCTTAACCAAATTACTACCATGATTGCCTTCTGAGATAAGGAGTGAGTACTAATTCTGTAGCCAGTGAAGGCTCCGGAAGAGCATCATGCCTTGTGCATCTCTTAACACATAGTCCTGAGCAATTCTTGATATTGCCTTTAAAAAGTCTCAGCAAGCCTGGTGTGGTGTTGCACACCTATAATCCCAGCACTTGGGAGGCATATCACTATGAGCTTGAGGCCACCCTGAGACTACATAGTGAATTCTAGGTCACCCTGAGCTAGAGTGACACCCTAATTCATAAAACAAAACAAAACAAAAATGACAAAAAATCTCAGCAGGATTTGAAAGTTCTCCTTCAAATCTTTTCATAATTATTGTTACATTCTTCTATATTGGGTTCCTTACCTCAAAGGCATGGTTAAACTTGGTATTTCCCTAAAATATGGTTAAAATTGTAAAAGATGTGAATCATCTTTTATATCTATTGTATCTTACATGTCTCTATTTTCTATGACTAAAGTTTGTTCATTCAAATTTATGATGCATATACATTTTTATTTTTAAACTTGTTCATCATTTTAGCTGGAAGATATTTTTCAAAACCTTAATTTGATTTGAGTTCTTAAAATATTTTTCCTTGTTTGTACCTACACCTCAGTAATACATTGTAAATCACAAATTTACATGAAATTTTCACATCAAAGAAGATATCAATGTTAACTTATTGGCTAAAAGTATTAAAGTTGCTCAGTGCATGGTTAGGGGTAAACAGAGTTTTAATAGACATCAGGAAGGAGAAGAAGTTGATTTTGCAGCCATCACAGCTAACATCATCTATAGCCAAATTTATGGGATGCCTTTATCAAGGCAAAGTGGCTGCAATTTTATCTGGCTTTCTGCAATGATAGTATAATTTGTGTCTGGATACATACAAGTATTATAATTACTTAATAGACAGTAGTTTCCTATGTCTTGGCTTTCTTAGTGCAGAGATTCCAAATCTGTACATTACCATGTTTTATTGACAGAAACATCATGACAAGTGAGTTAAAACTTCTAAACTTTATTATGTCAGTGAAGATTAAGACTGATGGCCATCCATCAATCTTTACTATCCTTGGTATTCCTGGATTGGTGCCATCCACATCTAAGTTTCCAACCCCTTTTCTCTCTGGCTACCTTTTTATACTTATGGGAAACTGTTCATTTATCATCAGTTCACAACCCAGCCTCCAAATCCAATGTACCTTTTTCTCTCTGTGCTGGCTGTGTATGACCTCACAGTAAGCACTAATAATTACAAAGTGAGGAGATTTAACATTGATTTACTATTTACCCTTTTCCAAGCTCTTTCCTACATATTTTGTGTGCATAATCACTTATGCCACACAATGTTTTCAGTTACGAAATTACCAATACTCAACTAAGAAATACATCTACATACATATATAACTAATTTGATGATGAGTGCAAAAAATGAGTAATTATATTCAACTTTGAAATTATAATTCTCCTATGATATCACAATATAGAATGAAAGCAAATAAGACATGGCTAGAGAAATTTTGGAAGGTCTTACAGTAAAACAAGGAATGGAATTTCACAAAATAAGAATATGCTGATTACTGAACATTTCCTAAAATATATCATATTCATTTATAATAAAATAAATATAAAATTCTAGAACCTCAAATATAAGTATGTTCTATAAACAATACATAAAAATATTTTTAAGTTAGTGAAAATGGCATCATAAGTTTCATTCACAGAGCTGGATGCTGGAGGACAATAAGCAAAATCATTAATTTAGAGCTGGAGAGATGGCTTAGCTGTTAAGTGCTTGCCTATGAAGCCTAAGGAACCTGGTTTGAGGCTCAATTCCCCAGTACCCACATAAGCCAGATGCACAAGGTGGTGCATGCATCTGGAGTTCGTTTGCAGTGGCTAGAGGCCCTGGTGCACCCATTCTCTCTCTGTCTCTGTCTCTTTCTCTCTCTCTGTCTGTTGCTCTCAAATAAATAAATAAAAATAAACAAAAACGTTAAAAAATCATTAATTTAGAATGCTATGAAGTAGCATGTTTAACATTCCTGACATTTCTATAAAACAGATACAAAGGGGGGAAAATGAGAAATTATGGAAACAATGGTATAATTAAATTTAACAAGGAAAGGCAATTGTGGTCATATGTAGTTATAGGACTGTGAGCCGGATGTTTTCCACACAAAGTCATGAATCCCAGAGCCAGAAGAGAAACATTTGCTCTTTATAGAAACAAATTATTAAAAATATCTAAAAGACAGATGGGCAATAAACATATTTATTTAAAAACTGGGAAATAAGTTTCCAAATGACATTAGGTAAATTATTAAAAAGGAAAAAGTAGTACTTTTGTTTCAATACATCAAGTTAAATTATTTTTAATGTAAGGTTTTATGGGAAAGTTAAAATTTTAATAACCTCCAAGAAAACAAGAGGTGTAGACTCTACAGTTGTCAAGTATCAGTGGAGTAGAGATTTTTTTAAAGATGAAAGATAACTGGAGAGCTATGAAGAGATGAAAATTGTTGGAAACCTTAAAGTTGTTTAAAAAACAGAATCAAAATGACAAAGAAAGCAAATAAGAACTGGCATATTACTTCAAAAAATAAAACAGTAAATTACAATAGCATATGAAGTATATTAAAAGAATATTTAACATAATTTAAAATTAAAATAATAGGATAAGTTTAAGTGGATGAATATTTAAATTAAATTACTGTTATAATACACAATTAATTTTTAATCTATATGACTAACAATAAAAATTTAGCAAAAGCCCCACAAAGCTATACTGAAATAGATATTCCAACTCCAAAAGTTCTTTCTAGAAAGACAGGGTTACAATTCCATCAGGGCAGTGCTAGGGGTAATTATTAATTATAGTTATTTGTTATTATTTTATTTTAGTTATAATCATAGTTAATTTCTAATATTTTCATTGCTCATTGCTTGCTTTCTCTGAAGGGTATACAGCATTAAAGTGAGCTCATTTCTGTTTGCAGCAAAAAATAGCACTTACATCTTCAGTTCCTCTTATGGTATGAAAAATACAATAATTTAAAAGCATAAAAATTTATATTGTCATTTAAAGACACAATTTTCATTACTTATTCTTTGAAAATTTATTAATAAATAACTGGAAAAGCATCTTTCAGCATCTTGATGAGTGAGTTTCTCAGTTCACACTGCAACATTGACACTAAATTTAGTGGGGAAGCAAGAGCTATATCGGGAAAAGAGTACCATAGGACCCATAGCAGCTCAAAAAGGCAAAACTAGATACACTGGTTGGAAATTATTTACATATGTCACATGAATACAGATTCTACATGTAACTAGGTGACACTTTGGCTTAGACTATGGAGCTTAATATACAAGAATAATCAATGACACATCACTGTTAGTATGAGAAGGTGATATCTTTGAAACCATGTGTCCATTTTTGCTATTAGTTAATTCAGTATTATGCGTTCGGCAGCTGATTCCACTTTAACCTACAAATTTGTCAGTGCTTGTTTTGAACCCAGGACTATGCCTTTTCAAGAGCTTAAGAAAAAACTGTGTGTAGAGCCTGGTAGTTTGGTGTCATAGTTTATCATCCTGACTTATATTGATGAAAAATATGTAAGGAAGGAAGGCAAATTAATGAACTGAATGAATTCAGGTGTGATGGATGGATGAAAGCAAAGAAGCAAGGATGACCTTCTTATGACTTACTTTCTCTGGAATGTGACAGCGAGTTCAAGGCAAGAAAAGTTGGCCATTTCACTGACCCTAGATGATGTTAATGTGAATCTCTTGTTTTAAGCTTCATAAAAGTTCCCTGTCTACATTTATTGTAGAGAAATAGTACAAGAAGTATACCCAAGGGAAAGTAGACACGAGTGAACTGTTTATCGTTTTTCATAAATATGAACCTTTGATAATTGCTACTTAGACACATTTCTGGTATTTGCACTTATTTTACATTCTTCCTGTCAATACCTCCTTATCATTCCTAATTGAATAGTGTGCTCACCATGATTTTCTGAAGCAACTTTATTAACTAAGCACTCACAATACAGTGGCTTAAAACAAGAGGTAAGTGTATGTTTGCATAGTGAAAAACTGAGAGTAATCCAGCCCCAGAAAATCCGTCAAGTTCAGACCCCTTCATGCTTCATTCCAGGGTCCTGGTTGAAGATAATTAGCTCCTAGAGTGTATTCTTCACAATCTGGTACAGAAAGAAAATCTTGTAACGCATGATAATGCCTGTACTTTTGTCATGTCTGTTAAGGTTAAATTTGGTGAAGGAAATTAATCTGTAGACCCAATGCAATCCCTATCAAACTCATAATGGAAATTGCTTATAGAACTTGAAAAAATCCTAAAAGTCTAATAGAAGGATACAGACAATAACAACCAAAAATGTTACCTAAATTTCCTACCAGAATGTGGCTATCATCCACAATGAGCTTTTGATCAGAGAGACCTACAAGGTTTCCTAAAAGGCAGACAGATTTCTGTCTGAGTACTTGATGACCCACCAAAGGTTAGGGGTAAGACCCTACTGCTGAAGACACCTTATGTGATTGACAGGCAAAATGGGATGGCATGGCTGGAAGCTGGAAGAGAGTCAGTCCCCAGACAGTCAGTGCATCTAGTGCCAGAAGGTGCTACATGAGCGACTGGGGGAAAATGACTAATCTCTGTCCAAGGAACTCATGGTCTAACCTACTTAGCAGCAAATAACCTGTTGTGATGCCCACACAAGTGCAATAGTGGCACACAGCCATGGTGGGGAACCAACTGCTCTTGATTTGGCTAAGTGATCCCCTCAGTGGTACGGGATCCATAGCTGGAGATGGGAAACAAATCAGAATCATACCCAAACATAAGCCCACTCTCCAATATCAAGCTACCATCAATCATGGACTACAAGAGGGCCTATACCTATTAAACTCTCTATAAAAAAAGTAATTGATATCTCATTTGTTCTGGTGCTAACTTACTCTCCGTTGGAGAATCTGCTTCTCTTTTTCAGATAGGTGTAGATCCTAAGGAGAGAGCCACCCCATCATACCTCAAAAGGGCCCCTGCTGAAACTAAGAAAAATTGGTGAAACAAGCAAGGGCGCTGTTTTCTTTGTGAACTGGGTACCAGCACAAGGGTGAAGGAGATCAGCACAGAGAAAAATCAACTCCTACCAAATCAGAGTTTCTGTGGGATTAGTGTAGCTATGCCTGCCCTTAAAGCCAATGAGATATATGGCATTGCCATTAGGGAGGAGGTAATGGGAAAAAGTTTTAGAAAGTTTACCAGTTTAGGTGAAGAACTAAGTCAATAAACCCTACACAGACATAGTAGAAAAGCTGGCATGCACAATGATGTATAAGTGGGTCACACATTTTATTCTTTTTTTTTTTAAGATTTTTTTTTAAATATTTTATTTATTTTTTATTAATTTATTTATTTGAGAGTGACAGACATAGAGAGAAAGACAGATAAAGGGAGAGAGAGAGAATGGGCACGCCAGGGCTTCCAGCCGCTGCAAACGAACTCCAGACGCGTGCGCCCCCTTGTGCATCTGGCTAACGTGGGACCTGGGGAACCGAGCCTTGAACCAGGGTCCTTAGGCTTCACAGGCAAGCGCTTAACTGCTAAGCCATCTCTCCAGCCCGACACATTTTATTCTTTACTATCCATAGACCTCCATAAGGGGTAGAAAGTTTTGATTGATTGCCTTATAATTATCAAGCTCTAAAAGTACCATGTTAGCTGAAATCGCTGGGATCCTTCACATCTTAGTTTAGATAACTATCCAGCATTAACAAATATCTTACCACTATCATGAAATGTCTTAAGGAATAGAGATATATTAATTAACCTTTTAAACCTTCAAAATACTTTGGATTTAGTTGCTATGCTTCTCAGTTTGTAGCTGACGAAATGAGAATTTCTTGCCCCAGTTCATATGTCTTTAAGTACTAGCTCATATAGTCTGTGACAGGCAGCCTATTAATCTAGCTATTTTACAGTGGCTCACATTTCTTTCCTTAGATATTTTCCCTTTCCCAGTAAACTCAGAAGCTCTGTTTGACTGCCAATTCCTACCACCAATAAAGGGTAAGATTATGCATCCAACAGCCAATTTAAACAAAATATATAATCTCACTTAAATAGGTAGTCATAAAGATATTTCATGAAATAAAGGAAGATAGATTAATTTTTAAATGATTTTATTTGAGATTGAATTTGGTTTAGAGCTAGGGAGGAAGAAAATAAACAAGTAAGGTTTGGAGAATTTGACTAGATAATAGGAAGGTAAATAAACAAGGTGATAACAAAAACAAGAAAAAAGAAAGGAGGCAGATAGGGAGACAGAGTGAAAGAGAAGAAGCAGAAAAGAAGGAAGAGAGGAAATGAGTGTTGAGGATGACCTGCTTAACCATGTGTAACATCACCACAGATTATTTGTTGCCTAGAATTGCTTTTAGGGTGGATGCTTTTCTCAGAGCCTCTCCTGCTTAGAAACATGCCTGCATCACTAATCATCTATATCAAGAATAGAGCCATCTCCCTTTATCGCCAATAATGTTATTTTCCATATTTACAAAGCATCCCACTCAGCACCTTTGAGATTCTCTGCTCTCTAGGGAGCACATATATTTGTACACTCAATTTCAAGGCTAATGCTTCCAAGTATAAAACCACAATTTCATTTAGAGTAGGTGAAATGGAAATAGAATGAGACAGGAGAGCTAGCTCATTTAGAAGGCTTTGCTGGTAAGTTCGAGCTTTTGAATGTGAAGGCAATAATAGAAACAATTTCATTTTGCTGTTTGAAGTTTAGTTTGAGGAGATAACACATGACAGGAAAGGACAGGGAAAGAAAAGCAAAGCTAAATTGTTACAGAAGATACAGTTGAGACAAGAACGTAAGATGATAACAGTGTACACAGACTGAGATGGCTCATTGGGTACAGTGAGGGCTTTGCTCCAACAATGATGTTATTGAATCATATTAATAAATATTTGGATAACTAGTATGAGTTTAGATGCAAATATCCTTATATCATTCTGTGCTGTCTATCTTTGACATTTAAGTAACTTTATGCTTTTACCTACAATAGTATCATTTTACCTCTATGTCTCAATGCATATTTTTAATTTTAATTAATGCTAATGATTGCATGCACTTATGAGCTACAGTGTGGCATTTTGATAAATACAGACAATGCATAATGATCAGAGCATAATAATTGGTGTATGATGATTTTATTATTCATCATTTCTTCTGGTTAGAACAGTCAAAATTCTCTCCATTTGCTATTTTGAACGAAAGAATTATTGTTAACCAAAGTTACTTTTAAATTCTATAGAATATCAAAAGTGGTTCCCTGATCCATCTCTAGCTCAATAGCTCTTTACCATGTTTTCACCAGCCTCTTCGTTCTTTACCCTATGCATTCTCTGTTAACAATTATTTAATCTTAATTTTTTTCAACCCCGTCTCTCTTACAAATTCCTAGCTGCTATTCTCTATCAGTCTTGTAGATCTTTACCTAGCTCTACATGGATGTCTTTTCCAGTCTATTCTTAAGATTAACATTCCATAGCATGCACCTTTACCAGATATGGTTGTATAAAATAATAGGTAAGGAATCTCCTATTTCCTTAAGCAATTGTTAAAATATAAAAATAAAAAACAGTTGCCATTTAAAAAGCCAATTGTGAGCTGGGCATGGTGGCGCATGCCTTTAATCCCAACACTTAGAAGGCAGAGGTAGGAGGATCACTGTGAGTTTGAGGCCATCCTGAGACTACATAGTGAATTCCAGGTCAGCCTGAGCTAGAGTGAAATCCTACCTTGGAAAACCAAAACAAACAAACAAACAAACAAACAAACAAACAAACAAACAAAAAACGCCATTTGTAAACTTTGCTAAATATTACTAACCCCAAATATATTTGACTACTTAAACAATGGTTTTTTTCATAAGTGTAATTTGTAGCAACTAAATTGTTTTATACTGGGAGTTAATTCATGCTACCGCATGAATGCTAAGCCAACAAAAAAGTAAAGAAGGGGATTAAACTGTAGCCATGGCAAATGAAAATCTGTGAGGAAAATTATGTCAGTCTTTTATTGTTGGTGTTATTTGTACTGCTCACAAGATATTTCCTTTCTAACACTGAGCACTAAGGGCAAGGAGGTAAGGATGTATCAAAGCAACCATTTTTGAACAGGCAAATGCAGGATGTGGATGAACAAATCATCAGAGTATCATTAGTATAAGGTACAATCAGTGAAATATTCTTGTTTCTGGGATTCAAAGTAGGGAAAAGACAAATAAGTTAGGAACAGGAGATACTGACTTAAACTTACTAGTTAATGTTTTGTTGTTGATGCACAGTGTGGTTCCAAATTCATATTAATTGTTGAATCTTATTAACGTGAGGAACTTTGTTGAAATTATAGGTTGCTTTTCTAAAACAAATGGTTAAGAATTTCTAGTCAGGACTTAGAATCTTCGTTTCTTTACCTGACATTCTTTGACTAATATTTAAATTCAGGGTCTGAAGCAAGGCGTTGCTACAAAATAACTTTTTCAATGCTTCTTCATAGCTACTATGTGGGGTTTGTTTATTTCATGATTACATTGATTTGGCTGTTGTGATGAGCAGTTCATTTGCTGTGTACATACTACTTAGTAGAGTGTTGGCACGCATGTGGTGCTCAAAAAAGCAGTAATGTGGCCAGCTTTAGTCAATCTTGAATCCCACAGTCTAATCACAGTGATAAGGTAATTGAAAGTTTTGCTAGAGAATATGGAAATAAGCATTATATCATGAATTAGTGAAAGTAACAGGAATTTTTAAATGTTAGCCACAATCAGTCCTAAAAGTATCAAATAGAATGGTGGACATGAAAGAGGTGAAAAATATTTGCAAATTAGTGAAAACTCACCAAAACATCGTATAATATAGAAAATGCAGTTTGGGGTGCTGGGGAGATGGCTCTGGGGGCACAGTGAGGGCCTTACTTCAGATCTCCTGCATCTGCGTAAATGTTGGACATGATGGTGTGCGCCTGGAATCCAAGCTCTGGGGCGGAAGAGAGAGGAGGATCCCTAAGGTTTGATCATAGCTAGCCTGGCTGAAATGTGAGCTGTATGTTCAGCGTGAGACCTTGGGTAAGGAAAAGTAAAAATAAAGAGGAAAAGTCACTGAGAATGGCACTTTATATCGACCTCTGGTCTCCACATTCACACATTGAAACATGCCCACCTATGCACATGTAAGCTCACACTATACAGGCACCCTCCACCCACATACACAAACAAAATGTAGTGTGTATTTTATTTTTCAACCTTAGGTCTTCAGTGACTGAACCACATCCCTTTGTAGTGAAGTTTCCTCCACATTGGTTCTTATTTTTCAAGTTTCCTGCAATATTCACTGTTCTGATAATTTCTATGTGATTTCAAAAAAAAAAAAAATCCCTTGAATAAATGTGTTAAATGTTCAAGAAAGCACATGGAATATTGTAACAGCCACAGACTTTGAATCTGAAAACTTTGTTTGGCTTCTTTCTGAATGTTAGTGAGTGCTTGTTTAAGTGACCCAAGCTTCACTCTCCTCTTCATTATGTTTGAGGGAGTTAACACTTCATGGTATTTTCAGAGATTATATGCAACAAACTTCAAAAGGATATCAGAAACTGTGCTAAGAAGATCTACTCTGTCTTTACCTTCTTTATTTTTATGTTGTAATATACATATCTAATGTGTACTTTTAGCTTTCTGGACAGAGGTAATAAAATTAATGTTTATTTGCATAAAATATTTATACTTAATACATCACAAAATCCTTTACAAAACTAGTAAGTTAGAGGTGAATTACCCAATGTTTGTATAAGTATCACACAGAAAGGCTTTGTGGGTTGAACACATTTGTGAAATCACCAGTTAAACAAAGATACTTTATGCCATTGATCTACATTATGTTTATGTTAAGTGAGAGAAAGCTATACAACAGAAGTCACTCAAAAGTTGTTTTTTTTTATCTTTTTTGTCCACGAGAAAACACATTTTGAAGATAATATGAAAATCAGAGTAACCTAGTAACTTCTCATAGACATAAGGTAATTTTTGATTTTTTTGTTTTATTTTTATTTATTTATTTGAGAGAGACAAACAGAGAAAGAGGGAGAGAGAGAGAATGGGTGCACCAGGGCCTCTAGCCACTGCAAATGAGCTCCACATGCATGTGCCACCTTATGCCTCTAGCTTATGTGGGTGGGTAATGGGGAACTGAACCTCAAACCGGGGTCCTTAGGCTTTGCAGACAAATGCTTAACTACTAAGCCATCTCAAGTAATTTAAGGAGTATATTTTACAACATTCTTCAGGGTTGTCTTGACAATGATTATCAGCAAAATATAGATAATAACTGAAATGGTGCAGGTGTCTAAAACTGACACCAAATGACAAATAAAACAGAGATAACAGAGAAGTGTGATTATTTGGATTCAAAAATATTTTGAATAGCAAAACAACTTATTAATTAACAGTGTGAAAAGGCAATATGTGAAATAGAAGATGATGGAATGATGGGCTTGTTCCTTAGGAAAGATCAAATATTTTTGTATAATTCCATAGGAAATCAATAACATTGGACAAGAGATAGAAACTCTTAATAAATGAGTTATAAATGAATTACCTGATTTATGGCATATTTGCTATAACAGAGCCGCTAGAAGCATGGTCCCTCCAAATAACACACAGTTCCACCCCTACACTTTTCTCCTTTGGGGAATTCCAGGGCTAGAAGATGTGCATATATGGATTGGATTTCCATTTTGCATTGTGTATTTGACTGCTCTTCTTGGAAATATTACAATTATTTTTGTGATTTGGACCGAACAAAGTCTCCATCAGCCCATGTTCTACTTCTTGGCCATGCTGTCATCTATTGACTTGGGTCTATCCACATCCACCATCCCCAAGATGCTTGGCATCTTCTGGCTCAACCTGAGGGCCATCACATTTGAGGGCTGTCTCATCCAGATGTTCTTCATCCACCTGTGCACTGGCATGGAGTCAGCTGTGCTTGTGGCCATGGCATATGACCGTTACGTGGCCATCTGCAACCCTCTTCGCTACACACTGGTGCTGACGAGCAAGGTGGTCTTCATCATTGCTTCGGTCATCCTAATGAGACCATTGGTTTTTGCCATACCTTTTGTCCTACTAATCCTGCGGTTACCATTTTGTGGACACCAAGTCATCCCACACACATACTGTGAGCACATGGGCATTGCCCGCTTGTCTTGTGCCAGCATCACGGTCAACATCATCTATGGTTTGTTTGCCATCTCCACCCTGGTGTTTGATATAATAGCCATTGTCCCCTCCTATGTCCATATTCTTCACGCTGTCTTCCGCCTGCCTTCTAGGGATGCTAGACGGAAAGCTCTCAGCACCTGTGGCTCCCACGTCTGTGTCATGCTGGTCTTCTACACCCCGGCATTCTTCTCTTTCATGACCCACCGATTTGGAAGAAATGTACCTCGATACATCCATATTCTTCTTGCCAACTTTTATGTTGTAATTCCGCCTGCTCTCAACCCTGTTATTTACGGCATCCGAACTAAGCAAATCAGAGAGAGGGTAGTTCAAGCCTTCAGAAATAAATTATAATATTTGGAATTCCGAGATTAAGAGACTTAAGTAGAAAAAAAAGACCCTCATTATGTACTGTTTGAAATACCATTATAATAACTGAGATGTTCAGACTGAGAAACTATTTTCCTTTATATTAATGAGAAAACATAAGGACAAAATTTATAATATACCTTTAGTAGAATTCCAAACACACACTAATGTCAACAATTTTATGATAACTATAATAAAACTGACAAAGTAATATGAAGTTTATATGTTTAATTATTATAATAATAGTGTCAAGTATTTGTAGAATGTATATTATTGGCTGTATGGCTTCTATAATGTTGTGTTAACTTGTTAAATTTCTGGGTGTTCAATGTGAATTAGACACTACTTAATAACCCTTTATATTGCTAAAAAAAAAAACCTGTGATGGTTTGATTCAGGTGTCCCCCATAAACTTAGGTCTTATGAATGCTAGGTTCCCAGCTGATGGAGATTTGGGAATTAATGCCTCCTGGAGTGTATTGTTGGGGGTGGGCTTATGGGCTTTATAGCCAGTTTCCCCATGCCAGTGTTTGGCACACTCTCCTGTTGCTATTGTCCACCTTATGTTGGCCAGGGGGTGATGTCCACCCTCTGCTCATGCTATCGTTTGCCCCTGCTTCCCCTTGAGCCTGTAAGCCAAAATAAATCTCTTTTTCCCAGAAGCTGCTCTTGGTTGGGTGATTTCTACCAGCAATGTGAACCGGACTGCAACAAAAACAAAGGCAGATATATACTGTGAAATACTGGAGAGAGAGAATACACACAGGGAATGAAGAAGTAAAATAGTAAAATACTTGCTGAAATTTTGCAGTCTGAAAATATAAAATGTTTACTCATTTCCAAGAGGATACATAAAGAAGGCATAACCTGTGTTTTTTTTTTATCACAGAATAATATTATATCCAAGCTGAAAGGGTGAGGATTCAGATAATATTAGGAAGACAGGCACTGTTTGTTAGCATTCCATTTCAGGACAACCTCTGGCACATAATGGGTTAACAACAACTGACAGAATTTGAGAAGAGGAATAATCCCATGAAATTATCTTTCATGGCTGGTGAAATAGCTCAGTGGTTATGATCTCTTGCTCCATAGCAGTATTGCCTGAGAAAGCCCAGGCATGGTTCCCCAGACATCATGTCATCAGTTGGCCACCACCATGTATACCTGTAACCCCAGTCATGCAGATGTGGATACAAGAAAATGTCTGCAGCTTGGAGACCTATAAAATGGAAAAACAAAAAAACAGCATCTCTGGCTTGTGTGAAAGATTGTGTCCCAAAGAAACAGAATGATATGCAGAAAGAGGCCATTAAAGTTCTGTGACCCTGCTTGCATGCACACATAAGTGCATACACTCCAAACACATCACCTCTAATTGCACACAAACAACTCACACTACACACATCCAAAATAAAAAAAAAATATTTTCATAGCCGATGAGACACTGAAACAAGTGAAAATGACAATGTTTAGTAAAACAAAAACAAACACAAGGCACATATGCTTAGAATTTTACCAGCAGTATTTTCAATAAAATACCTATAAAAGAGGGAGTTAACAAACACAAATGTATTATGCCCCTCAAATTGGTAGTAATTAATTAATAAATATCAGATAAGATTATATAACATGTAACTATTACATATTAATTATTAAAAATTTATGAAGATAAGTAGTGTTTTAAAATTAGAGTATAGACAGCTCATTTCAGGTGAGTAAATAATAATATATAACTTGAACATATTTAAAAAACTATGGGACAAAATATTTGTATTAATTTTATGCATAAATGGTAGATAAAAGGCACCATTGAGAAAAATGAGTTTTTTACAGGGTAAGGATGTGAACAAGCATCTAATGTTGTCAGCAATTTAGAAAGCATGCATATACTATGAACCAAGAAAAAAGCTTACTCTAAACTATAGACAGTTGCTGGTGAATCCCAGGGCCACATTTAGATTAGCTTCCCATAGTGTCAGGGAGTCCACCAAGGCCATTGATGAAGCATGTGATTAACCACAGAAACGAAATGATAGGTTCCCTTTGCTGAAGAATCCATAGGCTGCCGTTCTAGGACATGGGGAGATCACATGAATACAGATTAAAACCCGCTCCCTGCTGGTTCTTATAGTGCTGGAACGTGCTATGCTTGGTGCCGGGGGATAATGTTCACCAATAGTGTGAACAGCAGTGGATCCAGCAAGCTACAAATTGAACCAAGCAGGAAAGATGTACCCACCAATGTAACAGGGACACACATGTTATAGAGATAACAGCAGCTATGGGGATAAGCTGCTTTCTGATTGGATATGAGACTGGCTCAGTGGGAGAGAACTCAAACTTGGCAGTGAAAACCAAGTCAGAACCCTATGGATTGAAAACTCATAAAGGCCCTCATAGGCCCTTGGCTAAAAAAGAAAAATTGTCACATCAAAATAACTTCTAGGGCTGGAGAGATGGCTTAGCGGTTAAGCGCTTGGCTGTGAAGCCTAAGGACCCCGGTTCGAGGCTCGGTTCCCCAGGTCCCACGTTAGCCAGATGCACAAGGGGGCGCACGCGTCTGGAGTTCGTTTGCAGAGGCTGGAAGCCCTGGCGCGCCCATTCTCTCTCTCTCCCTCTATATGTCTTTCTCTCTGTGTCTGTCGCTCTCAAATAAATAAATAATTAATTAAAAAAAATAACTTCTAAATGTCTGTGTTTATCCCCACTGATCTAGGCTCATCTAAGTCTAGGTTAGAGAATCAGCTTTTTACAGATGGCACAAATCCTGGGGAGACCGAGACCTATCAGTGTGACAATAAAAGTCAACTGCCTAGCATGAGATGAGTCAGTGATATCACATCTGTCAGGGCCCAGGAGGCCTTACAGAGGAAGTGGAAGATTAAATATAAATGTTGCTCTCACAACTAGCCAGGAACCCCTCGCCCCCAGAAAGATGATGGTACACACTGAGGAGACTCAAAACACATGAAAGCATAAAATCAAAAGCTGGACAGAGCTCAAAACTAAAGGAAACTTATAACATGCCTTCCAAGGCTAAGGGAACATGGCAGAATAGTGGCAGAAAGAATATGAATCACAGGGGGGAAGGTATACTCTGAGGCATTGCCCCCCTCCATACAGAGGTTGACTGGTGCATTCATGATCATAAGGTTATTACTGAGGAGAACCCACTGTGAAACGGGGTGAGGGAAGAGGGCTCCCCTAAGCCAATATGATCCAATGGGAATATTATGAAATTGAAATGTGTTCACATATTAAGATTCTCAATAATAATAATAATAATAAAGAATATTGCAGACATTATCAGAAGCACCACCAGAAGCTTTTAATGTACATTTGACATTTTTGGTTCATGCAGGCCTAGGATTACAGATAAGCATGGCCATGCCCAGCTGCTCTTATCATGGGTACTGGGGAATCAAGCTTGGATGATCCTAGCCTCTCAGGTCCTCATGCTTAAGCAGCAAGCATTCCTAACTGTGTAGCTATCTCCCCAACTCTTCAAAGGCTTTTTTATTTATCTTGTAATAAAAAGAAAAACTGCAGTGGAAAGGTTAAAAAAAATGAGAACAAAAATGCTAAATACATAAAACAGGTTACCTTGAAACACTTGAAAGTATCCTGCTGTCAGGAGAAATTCTAGATCTACAAGAAACAGATTTTGTTACTGTGAGCACTGTTTACCATAATTTTAAAGAGTTATTTAAACATAATAAGGGTGAGTAATTGGGGGAAGTGGATGGGGAGAAAAAGGGAGATGAAAATCACTTAAACTGTATTTGTAAATACCAGAATGAATTAAGCCTAATTCTTTGTAAGGAAACTAAAATTCAAAAACAAATTTTTAAAAACGATAAAAGTAGGACCTTAAAATTAAGAAGTAATATAGCTACTAAAATAGCAACTGATGATTATTTTTAAATATTGTATTCATCTATTTGCAAGCAGGGAGAGACAGAGAGAGAACGTTCTTGCGAGGGCCTTTAGCTGCTGTAAATGAACTCCAGATACATGTGCCACTGTGTGCATCCGCCTCTATGTGGACACTGGGGAACCCAGTCAGGGTTGTTAGACTTTGTAGATAAGTGACTTAACTACTTAGTGAACTCTACAGCCTAGTAACTGATATTTCTTAAACTTTTTAGGAACCACCTTAATTTCTTTAGGTAATTCATTGTCATAATGAGTCAAGATTCACAAGTAGGTGACTTACATACTGTGGTAGTTTGAATGGATGTCCCCCAGTCAACTCAGAAGCAGTTTTATTAAAGTTTGTCACTTAGTGTCATCATGGGCAGATCCTAGGCCCAGCACTAAGGTGTGTGTGTGTGTGGGGGGACCTGAAGTTCCAATCTAGGATATGTAAAGTGCCTGAGTTCTGCCTGGGTTCCCTGAAGTTTGGTTGTCAGTTTTTTGCTCTTGCTTTTGGTGGTATGTTCTATCTTTTTCATCATTATGGAACTTCCCTTGGATCTGTAAGCGTCAAATAAATACCATTCCTCCCATAAACTGTGCCTGGTTTGGAGGTTCATCCCAGCAATGTGAGGCTGTTTACTGCACATAGTTACATAGCTACCACGTAGGGCAGAATTTCAAATCAATTAGGTAGTTTCAAGTAAATTATATTATTTATATGATTTAATGTTGACTAGAGTGTAAAATATATAATTAAATGCTGAAAGTTTTAGGAGACATGATATGCACTTCAAAATGAATTTATAGAAAGCAACGAAAATTGCTACAATGTCAAAAAAAAGAATTAAAGTTACAAGGACATAAGGACATTAAAAAATGTATGCTATTTCAAATATAAAAGACTGTGATTAATATAATTATAGAAAGATAATGGATATAAAAGCAGGAATTAGAAAGTGAACCATATAAAGTGTCATGCTTGTTAAACAAAATGCAAAATAGAGTTCAGCTTCCTCAGGTGGACATTTAAACCAGCAAGCTTTAGATGACTTGTCATAAGCTTTCAGAGACTCACAGTCTCTGAGTAGACTTATCCAAGATGACTTCCCTGGGGAACTACCAATTCTTCAGAAAGTATTCATCTTGAGAATTGCATAAATAGCCATCCTGGGCAACAGGCCAGCCCTACACTGCAAGAAGTGGCCAGACTCAGGCTCTCTTTGTGAAGTAATCTGAGCTTGTATTTTATATCTGTGGTGTCTCCAACAAAAAAGCTCAGGCAGGTGACTGGCCAGTATAGAGGAGAGCCTGTGTACAGCTGCTGGAAGTCACTTCAGGTAGTACTGTTTACAGATCTATCACTAGCGAAAATGTCAGCTTCCTTGGTCCCAACTCCCACTGCAGAGAGTCCATAACCAGATGATACACGGTGCAGTGTCACCCAGGTACTGGCTGTAGTGAGCACTCTGTGTCCAGAATCACTGGCTGTACCTGGCACATCAACGTGGAGACATTAGTGATCTCTTGGAAACAGTCAGTGTTCCTCACTAACTGGAGGGATTGCATATGACTTTTGTACTGTGGGCCACAACAACCCACCTGATAGTTTGCACATCATTTCATATCACATCATAGAACTTTGAGTAGCATTAGATATGCTCAGCAATGTTTTCTGATTACGGGGACATTAATTCAGCACAATGATTTTACATGTTTTTGTGTTTTGCATTATAAGTAATAAACTCATTACTAAACAGAACTGCATTCTGCAAACAGTCCAAAATTCATTTATCCATTTACTTAGGGACATTTTTATGTCTTCCACATTGAAATAATTATAAGTAGACCTGGCATGAACATCTTCACACTATCTATGGGTGGATATATATACTTTCTCGGTCTTGCACAAGCAAGTTGATATTCAACTTCTGTGTGAAATGACGGCTATTGTTAATTTTAATATTAACAAGTTTGCTGATTTCAACTGCCAATGTATCTCTTTTCACTTCACACAGTCGTGAGAGTCCACTGTTGAGATCTGGCCGGATGTCAGTGCCATGCTGTTCAGTTTAGACAGTCTAGTGCACGCCCGGGATCAGGTCATTGTGTGCTCCATGTGCAATTCCTGTGCCTGATGATCTTGGAAATTTTAATGTCATTTGTTTATTTGCTTTTTGCCAAGTGCCAATTTAAATGTTTTTCTTCCTTTTTACTTGTGTGCATGGTTATATGCTATAAACACAAATCATTTCCTTTTGTTTTAGAAGTGGTGATTGGGAATATTCCCTCTATATTTGTTCCTTCTAAATATGTATTTTTTATTACCAAATGTTTATATTTGATAGCATGAAACAGGAATTTTATGATTATTGCCTTTCTATGTCCTAAAATATCTTTACTTTGCAATGGATGGTAAAACTATTTTCTTCTGTTGACTCTGAAAATGTTAGTTTCAGCTTTTAGAAAATAAATATCTATTTCAGAAATATAAATGAAGTTTTATATGTATGGTAAAGTTAAATGACTTTTTTCTTCTATCATTATTTCTAAAACTGATTCTCCTATTTTTGGATTACTACATTGGTCCTTTTATAAAAATTAATTTGCTCAAACTAACTGCTTATTTCTGATCCACTTGTTAGAGCATTGTCATTCTTTATGACTAGCGTTCTTGTAAGCTTTAAATCAGTTAATACATGTCACCATATTTTTCTATTTTTTCTTATAATAAGACTCAAATACAGATGTCATTATTTCTAAATAAGTGCAAATTTATTTGTATTACTTGAAACTACTATAGATTTACTGATAATTTGGGAAGAACTGACATGTTAATATTTTTAGTCTCTCAAAGTCTGGCTACATATGCAGCTTCTTAATTTCTCTATCATGATTTACAGTGTTTAGCATTCATTATTGAACATGTCATGTTTTAAATTCCATAAGTAAAAATGTAAATTTTTGTTAAATTTAATGAGTTATTTACTGTATAGTAAATTGTTCACTCTAAGTAGTTGGTGTCAAATTCTTGATTCTAAATTTTCAGCTAAAACTTTCTATTATTATTTTATTACAATAATCTTTTTTTCTGGTTCAGAACTGGGTAATGAACCTAGAGGCTTATGCCTGCTAGGTTGATTTCTATACTCAGCCATCATTTTACTTTTTATTTTGAGATAGCTGTTATCTAGGCTTCAGTAGCTAAGCATTCCTCTGGTATATGAAAATGTTTGATTACCAGCACATGACACACACACACACCACTGACATTACTATAAAATATTGGCTCTACATGTCACATTCATGAACAATAACACCATATACACATACATATATATATACATATACTCATGCACACACATTATATACATACATACATATATATATGTACATCATGTTTTAATAGTTTCTTCCCTTATCAGAGTTTCCTGATGTAAGCAAATTAAAGGGAACCTTTCAGTGAGGGATTGGGATCAGTGTTTAGGTTTGAAAAGGTTGGAGAAATATTTTATATGTGCCTCTCCCCCCAAATTAAGGTGTTTAATAAAACTGTGACTAAAGGGAATATATTAGTTTTGCTAACTAAATTTGGATATCCATGAAAGGAATGTAGGCATCATATTTAAAGATGCTCAAGATCCATGTAGCTAGTTACACTTAGTATAGCAGAAAGTAGTGTAGTGTACAAGAAAAAGAAATATAGGGCAATCATATATGCAAAGAAAGTTATACAATCTTACCCTGAGCTCAGTGTGTCTAGGGGTTCATTGATCACCAGTCTCTGAACATACCTACACACACACACACATACTCATTATCGATATATTGAAGGAGTTTTGCTATTTATTACATGTTGTCTTATTTTAAATTCCCTGTTTTTATATAACTTCTCCTCACTCTATCTACTGGCCTGGGGAAAAACACCCCCTTCATTTCATCTTCACTATTACTCAGTAAATATCCACTAAGGGGTATAGTTCACATCTAAACAGTCAACTTCTCATGGCCTTTTGAAAAAAACCATTCTCTTTCAGTCTCTTCTAAAAACCACCACTGTACCTAAGAACAGTGCATTACTCAACATTTTGATAAATTAAAGTGATTCCAAGATTAAAATTGTTTTTCTCAAATTCCATTAGAGAACAATTTTCAGTTGCTCACTTCAGTAAATCATTTTCTGGGAGCAGACACAGTGTGGCAGATAGTGAACACTCTCATAGGCTCACGCATTAATCTACAGAGGGCAAAGAAATGCAGAACTCAGACTACAGGCTTACAGGGTAATTTGTCAGTGTGATGAGTTAAGGTGGCTTCTAGAAATAGAAGAGGACATGAATGTAAACATTTCAAGGCAAGTTCAAGAGGTCAAGGAAGATGAAGATCAGTGTTCTCACTGCCATGTTTGCATTTACACAAGAGTTAAATCACAAGTTAAGATTTTAAATTTTGACCTCATAAATGAAATAGGGAGGCTACATGGAAGTTTTCATTTGTTTCTGAATCATGATTTACATCACAGAACCTCTAGGTAATCTGACCAAGCTGCCGTACTGAGGATCTCCCTCCCCCAGTATATAATTTTCTTGACTGCTGATGACTAGCGAAGCAGAATGATGGATAAAATATTAAGGTCTGAGACTTTATCACTTTCCACCTACATTCTTTTCTACAGGTATCAGAATCGGTGGTAAGAAGACAGAATGTCAAGCTCTATGAAACCTGTCAATACATCCTACATGAATCCCAGAACTGTAATTTTGATTGGCATTCCTGGACTAGAACACGTGCAATTTTGGATTGGATTTCCATTTCTTGCTGTGTGCCTAGTGGCCCTTTTTGGAAATGTCATTTTGTTGATCATCATCCCTACAGAGCGCAGTTTACACCAGCCCATGTACATATTTCTGGCTGTGCTGGCAGCTACGGACATAGGACTCTGTGCAGCCATTGCCCCAAAGATGTTTGCCATCTTTTGGCTCAGGGCTTACTCCATGACCTTTGGTGCATGTCTAACCCAGCTATTCTTCATTCACACCTTACAGTGCATAGAATCCGGCATCCTGCTGGCCATGGCCTTTGACCGTTACGTTGCCATCTGTGACCCTCTGAGGCACACGTCCATCCTCACACCTCCCATCCTGGGCCATGCCATAGGGGCGGTGGCAATCCGAGCAGTTGTGCTGGTGGGTCTGCTACCCATTCTCATCAAGAGACTGCATGTGTTTCGCTCCATTCGCGTTGCCCACTCTTACTGTGAGCACATGGCCGTGGTCAAGCTTGCTGCGGAAGATGTTAAGGTGAATAAGATCTGTGGTCTTTTTGTGGGCTTTAGCATTCTGGGGTTTGACATGATTTTAATCCTCATCTCTTACGCACTGATTTTCAGGGCTGTGTTTCGTCTACAGCAAAAGGAGGCTCGCCTCAAAGCCTTTAACACGTGCACAGCTCACATCTTTGTGTTTCTTGAGTTTTATATTCTGGCCTTTTTCTCCTTCTTCAGCCACCGTTTTGGTCACGTTCCTCCCTCAACTCACATTCTTCTGTCTACCATTTACCTCCTTCTGCCACCTGCACTCAACCCTGTTGTCTACGGTGTGAAAAACATGGTCATTCGTGAGCGGGTGGCACAGGTTGTTCTTCTGAGCCGTGGAGGTGGGCCATGACCTGGCACACACTGTGGCCATGTTGAGGATGCGCTCATTTTCTGAACATGGGAGAGGTGCAGACTCACAAAGGGCCTCTTGCTGGATATCTTTTCATCTTCATCCTAGGAAATGAAAGAATTGATTTTGCAAATTGTAGCTAGGATGAAAGAAAAAGTATTCAGCTTAAAACTGAGCATCTCTTTGATTAATTGGACTTCTGATTCAATGCTTAATAATTTCTGTTCACTGAATTTGATTTTAAATAATTTAACTTTCTGATTAAAAGAAATTTTGGTTGTTTACTTTCAAGCTGGTTCTTTTGAAATATTCACATTTTCTTATATGGATTTATTTGTTTTTATTTTTTTAATATTTTAATATTTTATTTTTATTTATTTGACAGAGAAAAAGGGAGAGAGGGGAGAGAGAGAGAGAGAGAGAATGGGCACACCAGAGCCACCAGCCACTGCAAACGAACTGCCCCTTTGTGCATCTGGCTAATGTGGGTCCTAGGGAATCAAACCTGGGTCCTTTGGCTTTGCAGGCCTTAACCTCTAAGCTATTCCTCCAGCTCTGGATTTATTTTAATCATTGATTTTGTTGCACCACAGATCTTTTTAAATTGTTATTCACTTAAAATAAAATCAATACTGAGAAGTTTGTGTTACCTCATGAGTTACTGAGACACATATTACTTGATTTTCAAATATTTTATGACCTTTGTTATTGAAGTCTAGCTTAATTCAATTGTTGTGATAGAATAATTTTAGAACATTGAAAATTGAATATATTAATATTTCCTTTTGGCACCATATAATATCTATTTTTGCCTTGAATGTGCATCATTTATTAGTTTGTTCTACTGTTTTTAAATATATGTATACAAGTATAAGTAACTGTATATGCACTTACCTTAATATTATCATTATAACTTAAGAAATAAAAACAAAATTAAAGTACTAGGGAGATGACTCAGTAGTTGAAGACTTCTTGCTTCCAAAGCTTGACAGCCCAGATTTTCTCCCTCAGCACCCACATAAAGCCAGATACACATAGTGCCACAAGCCTCTGGAGTTTACTTGCAGCAGCAAAAGTCTCTGTCTCTATCTCTATCTTTCTCAAATAAATATAATAAAAATATTAAAATTTACAAATAAATGGAAATATGGAAATGATTATCATAGAACAGAGATCAATTAACTATAAAGCAATGGTTTAGAAAAGTAAAGAGATGGGAGCAGAATACGTCACTGACAAAGAAAAGAAGTATATCACTGCAAATATAATCATGTAAATTAAAACAGTCAAATATTTGAATAAATATGTCATAAATCACCCATATAAATAAAATGAGCAGAGTTATTTCAGGACACAAATTTCAAAACTTGAAAAAGAAGAAATATAAAATTGTATAAATGTGCCAGATCTTCATTATCCACTCATCAGTTGAGGGACATCTAGGCTGGTTCCATTTCCCAGCTATTCTAAATTGAGCAGCAATAAACATGGTTGAGCACGTACTTCTAAGGAAATGAGATGATTCCTTCGGATATATGCCTAGGAGTGCTATAGCTGGGTCATATGGTAGATAAATCTTTAGCTGTTTTAGGATTGAAACAGGGAGTGGGATATGATGGAGAGTGGAGTTGTGAAAGGGAAAGTGGGGGAGGAGGGAATTACCATGATTTATTGTCTATAATTATGGAAGTTGTCAATAAAAATAAAATAATAATAAGATAATAATTAAAAAATTGTAATCACTCAATCACTAAAGAACTACAGAGCTGGGCATGGTGGTGCACAGCTTTAATACCAGCACTTGAGAGGCAGAGGTAGGAGGATCACCATGAGTTTGAGGCCACCCTGAGACTGCATAGTGAGTTCCAGGTCAGCCTGGGCTAGAGTTAGACCTTTCCTCAAACAAACAAAATACTACTGAATTTTTTGACAGTTTTTGAGTCCTTTTAAAAATTTTTCCAAGTTCTTTTTTATGTAAACAGCATGTGTTGGTGCCATTCTCACCCTCATCCCTTACCCCCTCCAAAGGCACCTTCCTCATAGAGGATACTGGTTAAAATTCAGCATACTTTCACCTAAAATTGTATCAATAAAGAATGTGGAATAAGCCATCTTCAAATGTACTTTAAGTAGAGATGAAACATTGCTTTCATTTTACAATTATAATTCTGAACTATGATTTTTAAAGGCATGTAGAGTTGAATGTGTTGGCTCATGCCCATAATCTCAGAAGGCTGAGGTGTAGAAAGATCATCAAGAGTTCCAAGTTAGCCTGGGATAAGAAAAATAAAATAAACCATGTAAGAAACACCACTTAATTAGTCTAGTATATTAAAAAACTACCAAATTCAGGGCTGGAGAGATGGCTTAGCAGTTACACGCTTGTCTGTGAAGCCTAAAGACCCCAGTTCGAGGCTCCATTCCCCAGGACCCACTTGGGCCAGATGCACAAGGGGGCGCACATGTCTGGAGTCGCACCCTTTTTCTCTCTCTCTCTCTGCCACTCTCAAATAAATAAAATTTTTTTAAAAAACCTACCAAATTCAAAATAGTTGAGATTAAATTGAAAACCAGTTCCATGAAAAATCTTCTGCAATAGACCTCATTGTTAGTGAAGACTATTAAACATCCCTCTATGTTCAGAAACTATTACAGAAATTCTATTTCCACCATCCACAACACAGAGTGTTTGCAAACTTACTAAGGTAAAATAAATAGGAAGATATGCAAAATTAAAAAGCGATAATAGAACTATGTCTAATTGCAAATAATATTGCTCCAAAGTTACAACAAGAAGGATAAAAGTTTTGTTAATGTAAGTTAAAAAGGGGGGCAGAAGCCAGATGTGGTGGTGCATGCTTTTAATCCCAGCACTCAGAAGGCAGATGTAGGTGGATCGCCATGAGTTTGAAGCCACCCGGAGACTACATAGTGAATTCCAGGTCAGGTCAGCCTGAGCTAGAGTGAAACCCTACCTCGAAAAAATGAAAAAAACAAACAACAAAAAAAATGAGGGGGCAGAAAGATACATTCTCAAATTGAACTAAGTAATGGGGAAGTTAGGAGTATTGTACCCTTAAAGAAATAAAAACAATCCCTTTAACCCACATAAAGCCAAATGCATAAAGTGGCACATGTGTAAACAAACAAACAAAAAAAAAAACAACAAAGAATAAAAGAATAAAATAACAACAATTCATGGGGTTGGGGAGAAGGCACTGTAGTTAAAGGTACTTCCTTGCAAAGCATGCTGGTTCTAGTTTGATTTCCCACTACTCAATATAGCCAGATGCAAAAAAGTGGCACATGTCTCTGGAATTTCTTTGCAACAGCAAGAGGCAGTGGTGCACCCATTCTTTCCCTTTCTCTTAAATAAATAGGTAAGTATATACATAAGTAAAACATTGAAAACCATTTAATGTGCATCATGCATGCTATGTGTTCTGTGTGTATGTAGTGTATATACGTGCGTTGTGCATATGCATGCGCAGTCAGGTGAAGATAGGTGTCTGTCCTCTGTGGCTCTCTCTTCCTCATTGTCTCCTTGTGACAGAGTCTCTCCCTTAATCTGGAGCAGTTGCTTTGAGTCAGACTGACTGACCCCTGGGCACCAATGATTCTTTTGTCTGTACTCCTAACAGGACTGGGGTTACAGGAGTGTGGCAAAACCCAGCCTCTTTATAACAGTACTGGGGGACAGAACTTGGGCCTTTTAATGCCCTTCTGCTTATACATCAAGTACACTTACATAATGAACCACTTCCCCAGGCCCTCATCATTATATAAGTAGAAGGAGTTCTAATATTTTAAGATAATTTTAGTAATAGTGATAGTTGCCATGGTCCATGGTATAGTAGCATTTTATCATTTGCTTCGTTCAACTGTAAAATCAGCCTTAGTTTAAACCAAAACAAAACAAAAAAGAATCTTGTTTTATATTCTGAAGTTTCCATATATCTCAGATTTTGATCTATGGCAGTTAAAATCATTTCCTATCCCCTGTTCTTTTTGCTCAGAAACAAATTACTGTAAGGAATTTGCATGTCGAGTGTGTTTTGGCCATGTACCCTCAAGCAGACAGGATTGCTCCTCTGTGAGCTAGGGAGAATTCTGAGAAATACAACGGCCCTCCAGGGACCAGGTCTGAAGCATTCACCTGGGATGGGCACCAATTCTAAGAAAAGCTAAGAAAAGAAAAGGCACATGATTAAAGACATGTAGCTATTAATTCCTTTCCGCAACCAAAATGCATCTGAAAAGACTTGTTCCAGCTGTCTGTCTCTTTATCTGGTGAGTTTTTCTACATATGCATCAGTTGTTTAAAACTAAGGATTCCTAATGATAGGAATTTTATTTATTTATTTATTTATTTTTGGTTTTTCGAGGTAGAGTCTCACTTTAGCTCAGGCTGACCTGGAATTCACTATGTAGTCTCAGAGTGGTCTCAAACTCATGGTGATCCTCCTGCCTCTGCCTTCCAAGTGCTGGGATTAAAGGCATGCACCAGCTTGCTCAGCTATAGCAAAATTTAAGAAGATTAAAAAAAAAGAGAGCAATACAAGCTATTTTAATCAGACACATCTCATTAAGAAATTTTTCTTTGCCAAAGCCATCCCTTTCTCAGGAGACAAGACTTTTCTTTATCTGAAGTATGTTACATGGGCAGCATTCACATTATTTAGAAATGGAACAGTTGAAATTAATTTTATTGAATATAAAGAAAATGTTATATCCATATTACTGATAATTACAAATAAAAGCAAAATTCAAACAAGGTTTTCAACATTCCTTTCTAATCAATTTTTACCTATGAAGATTTCTAAAAAAATTCAATTTTTGAAAATTTTAAATTAAGAAGAGTTAACCATGGTTTGTAAAGTGTGTGTGTGTGTGTGTGTGTGTGTGTGTGTGTGTGTGTGTGTTGAGAAAAACTACTAGAAAATATGACAGTCGAATAGGAACAACATAACTTTGATAGCTTTGCTCTGGCCACAGTTCGCATCTAATGCCCTCTATATTAATGCATCAAGGCTATTAACATTTTACCTTAGGTTCTTGTTTCCTAAATGTTAGCATAGCCTCATTTAAGAACTTTTCTTATTGCTTCTTCTTTCTAGAACCCTTGAATGAATGTTGTTTGAACTGGTTATCAAAGTTATAAGTTACATAATTCTCCTCTTTTTGCTGTTACAGAGGCAAATTTTAAATGTCTTTTTTTTTTAAATTGGTATACCAATTTATACTTCTCCCATGAACCTAAGGCATCTTTAAAAGAGGATGTGACTCTTTCTCAGAAGAAGCGGGCACACAAGTGTAAATAAGTGGTATTAACTCACTTTCCTGAGCTATGCACTTGCCTTGCATATCTTTGGATGAGTGGTCATTATTTTATTTTAGTGACTATCCACTTTTACAAATCTGGCTAAGAAAAGTCATTTGGCTATAAAAACACATCTACAATTAGAGACTGTTTATTTCTTTATTTAAGAGAGAGAAAGAATTGGCATACCAGGGCCTCCAACCACTCAAAATGAACTTCAGACACTTTGTGCATCGGACTTACATGGGTACTGGGGAGTTGAACCTGGGTCCTTAGGCTTTGAAGGCAAGTGTCTTAACTGCTAAGCTATCACTTTATCTCCCAAATAGAGTTTTCACTGATATTTCTATTTCTTTATAAAATTTCTTAATGCCGGCATTGTATTCTATATTTTCTCAAGAAGCAGATCCTTCTGTGTGTTCAGAGTAGACACTGACCACATACATTTCCCACACTTTGTGCTGAACCTTTCATACACAGCCTCATTGAGTCCTTATAAGCATCCAACAGGTCAAGTTTCATCATTCCCTTATTTATCATGAGGTTAAAACTAGATGCAACATTAAATTATAGTTTATGTGCATAAGTGCATTTTCTGTGACTTGATATACTGGACTGATATGGTTACTGGCTTATTATATATTTTATGAGACTGGAAGTACGATACTTTCTCTTTATCCCCTGATTATCAGATAATTTATAAAAAATGATCTCATGGGTAATTTCCTATAACAGCTAAATCATATGTATACTGTTACTATGAACTATTAAATCCTTTTCCTTTATTTACACTGAGAACTTATCTACTTTTCTTTTAAGGAAAATATTTTAAAAATCCAATTGATAATTATATTCCCTATTTAGTTAGTACATTTAATTGTTTATATTTTATTTTATTTCTTTGAGACTGAGAGAAAGAAGTAGAGAGAAAAAGGGAGAGAGAGAGAATGGGCACATCAGGGCCTCCAGTCACTGCAAATGAACTCCAGATGCATGTACCAGTCATCTGGCTTACATGGGCCTTGGGGAATCGACTTTTGCAAGAAAATGTCTTATCCACAAAGCCATCTTTCCAGCCCTCAGTTACTATGTTTAGCTATGATAGAACCATAAAAACATAGAATGAGACTTCCAGTCAAGATGGCGACCGCCTAGCTGCACTACAAACAACAAGGGGAAAAAAAAGATAGATGCAGATCCTAAGAAGAGAGCTGCCCCAACATACCTCAAAAGGGGCCCAACTGAAACTAAAGACAACTGGCGAAATAAGCAAGGGTGATGTTTTCCTGTGAACTGGATACCAGCACAAAGGGGAAGGAGATCAACGCAGAGAAAAATCAACTCCTACCAAATCAGAGAGCCAAAGCCTCAGAGGTCCCCAACACCTCAGCACTGAAGCAGACCAAAAATGAACCCAACATGGCTCAGGGAAATCTTGCGGAAGAGGGGGCGGAAAGAATGTCAGAGTTACATGTTGGGTCATGATTTGCAGAGACATTTATCATACTAATAACTGGGGGCTATCTCCACAATGCACGACCCATTTTCATTAACAAGGAGGGTCTAATGGGAGGGGGTAGATCACAGATGAGCCTAAATAATGGTACCAAACTGCCTGTATTCACTGAAATGAAAACTAATAAATTAAATTTAAAAAAAAAGCAAAAAAAAAAACATAGAATGAAACTTTTATGTAATTTTAGTCATATAGAATGGTTAATGCAAAAGTTTATAAAATAAGAGAATGAATATAGTTGTTTTAAGGTTGTGCTGGCATTTTTGTCAATGAATTAATTAATAAAAAGTTTAAAGATTACAAGTTTAGAGTAGATGTAATACAAAAAACACAAATGTGTCAGAAATAGTTTTGATTTGATAACAATAAATTGCATAAGATGAGTAAAATATAATAAGTTCGGTTGAACTCCACTATAAATGTAAACATTAGAGCCCTGCTGCTCTTTTGAACTCAGCTTCTCTTTTGCATGTTAGTAAAATAAAATATTTCAGCCTCTGAGATTAGCCACTGTGGCAGCTTTTGTGGTCTGTGTCCTTTGGAAAGGACAGTCTCCCATTACTTTGTTTACCTCTCATCTCTACCTGCAAAACATGGACCCGACTTTATTATAATAGTAGGTTTTACTTATGTAATGTCCAGAGGGTGAACACTGGTTCATCTTCCTTATCCACAAACAGACATTGGCTTTGAAAAACAGATAGTCAAGAGTTCACTTCTGGTACAATTAAATCAATGCCCAAAGATTTAAAGCCACATGGTCACAATATCATCTAGACTAATCAGGTCAGGACAGGAAATGTGAAATCAATCTTTCTCCCTCCTATTCATAAATGTTTCTTGAACAGGTATGAGGATTTCTCATGAGTAGAAGATTTACCAGCCTCACGGGATACACCACCCCATCATATCTGAACCAGAAGATGGTGACCCTGATTGGTCTCCCTGGACTAGAACATGTGCTGTTTTGGCTTGGGTTTCCCTTCCTGGCTGTGTGTCTGGTGGCATTGCTGGACAACATCTTCTTGTTAATTATTATCCTGGTGGAATGAAGTCTACACCAGCCCATGCACATCTTCCTGGTAGTGTCGGCAGCTAGTGACCTTGGATGCTGGGCAGCTATTGCTCCTAAGATGCTGGCCATCTTCTGGCTTGGTTCATAATCCATGGCTTTTGATGCGTGCCTTGCCAAGCTGTTCTTCATCCATCCCTTTCAGGGTATGGAATTGGGCATCCTGCTGGCCATGGCCTTTGACCACTGTGTTTCCCAGCTGTGAGCCTCTGAGGCACATGTCTATCCTCACACCTCCCATCCTGAACCATAAGATAGTGGTGGTGGCAATCTGAGCAATTGTGCTGGTGGGTCTGCTACCCATTCTCATCAAAAGACTGTATGTTTTTTATTCCATTCTCATTGCCCACTCTTACTGAGAGCACATGGCTGTGGTCAAGCTTGCTATGGAAGGTGTTAAGATGAAAAAAGTATGTGATCCTTTTGTGGGCTTTAGCATTCTGGAATTTCACATGATTTTAATCCTCATCTCTTATAAACCAATTTTTATGGCTATATTTCATCTACAGCAAAAGGAGGCTAGCCTCCCAGCCTTTAACACATGCACAGCTCATATTTTTGTGTTTCTTGACTTTTATATTCCGGCCTTTTTCTCCTTCTTCAGCCACTGTTTTGGTCATCTTACCCCAGCCAGCGGGGAGTTGAACAAGGACCCGAGGGGAAGTTAACCTGAATGGGAAGAGGCAAACAGACACAAGAAGAAGACAATGCTAGGTGTTTGTCAAGGCCTCGAGATTTTATTTTTACATGTAGGTTTATATAAGGTTGTAGGGGGGAGGGGATGTAATCAGGCCAAAGATCACAGAGTTACTGGTTAAGCCGCAATGCCTTTGTTTCTTCATCAGCTACCAGCAGCATGGGGGAGTATTCAGCCAAGCATATGATCCCGTTGTTTCTGGTAGTTGAATATTAGGTGAAGAAGTAGAAACTTAACTTGCTATATGGCAGTTTCTGTTAACATCACTGAGGTTTGGTTCATAACTCCCAACATTCTCCTCCCTTCTTTTAAACAAAAAGAGGGGGAGGCCCACTTTGCAGTGGTGGGCATTAACCAACTGGGCGAGTAGGGACCCAACTCCTCCCATGGGACGTCTTTTTCCCACAATCTTTGGCCCTTGGTACCTTTTGGGGAGGGGAGGCAGGGCCTATGTGGCCAGAGAGCAAGGCACAGCCTTAGTGATAACAGTTATGGTACCAACCTCCATGTAAGTCAGGTTTTCCTCTCAGGGAATCCAGAAATGGTCAGAAAGGGACCTTCCCTTGTGGTGCTTTGCCTTGCACCCACATTGGTGCCCATATTGCACTCACTTTATTGTGAGCCGATAGGCATAAGTCTGGATCCTATGCAGCTCCCATAGAAGGGGTAGCTATTTGGCCAAGACAGGTAGACTGCAGCAACAGCAGAGGTGTAGAGGACAGTAGTATAGTAAATAAGTACAGAATGTATGTAGTATAGTAAGTGAGTACAGAATGTAAGATCAAGTGAGAGTGAAAGCTGCAGATAGGTCTTCAGTGGCAACACCTTGATCCGCCAGCTGCAGTCTGTGATAATGGACCTATAAAGGCTGTATCTTAATGGCTTCAATCTGTTGATGTATAAAAGACATGATTTTATTTATAATAATGGGTCCGATTGTGAGTAAGAGGATTAAGATAAGTAGAGGTCCTTCCTGCTTTGTCATGTTAGGGAAAAAAGAGATTCTCGCAGAGAAGTGTTTCTTCCCTGGATATGTGAGATGTAACTGGAGGATCATCAACTTGTTTTACAAGTCTGTCTGGCAGCCATCTCACAGCATTTTCTTAGGCGTCAAACAAGCATGCTGATACTCTGCCCCAAATGAGTACTGGGTCTGGGCCATTCCATTTTAAGGTTAAAGGATCTTTCCACATGGCAAAGGTATTTTTTGTATTTGTGTGCCAAAAGCGATCAGCAGTTGAATTTCCCTGAGTATCAAGGGTTAAAAATTTTAGGACAAACATGGCATGGTGAAGGATATTTCTTGGAGAGCCTTTCATGGGATATAAATCCTTCCTTTTTTAACTTTTGGAGGGTATGTTTAATAGTTTGATGAGCTCGCTCAACAATTCCTTGACCCTGAGGATTGTATGGTATGCCTTTAATATGTTAAATTTGTAGTTGATGACAGAAATTTTGGATTTTTTTCCCAGTATATCCAGGACCATTACCAGTTTTAATAATTTGGGGCTTTCCCATGACACCAAGGCAATTGAGTACATGAGCAATGACATTTTTTGAAGCTTCTCCAGCATGGAGGCTGGCAAAGATGAATCCACTAAAGGTATCCACAGTAACATGGAGGTACTGAAGATTACCAAATGAGCGAACATGTGTCACATCCATTTGCCAGATCTAATTGGGAATTAAACCTCTAGGATTCACACCTAAGTGGGGAATGGGTAGGAGGGTGACACAGTTTGTGCATTGTTTGACTATCTGGTGATCTTGTTCCCTAGTGATTTTAAAAAGAAGATGTAAGGTTTGAGTGTTAAGATGATGTACAGAGTGAGCTGCTTTGGCCTGGGCCACAGGATCAAGCTTAACAAGGAAGGCAAACTGGGTGGCTTTATCAGTCATGGCATTGCCTGTGGCTAGAGGCCCAGGGAGTCCAGAATGAGCACGAATATGGCCTATATAAAAAGGATGTTGCCTAGAATGTATGCATTGCTGGATGGAGAAAAACAGAGGGGTAGTGTTTGTGGTGAGTTTTATGTATGGCACAGTTTCTAACAGGGGGATGGATTGAGCAATATAAGCACTATCAGTATACAGATTAAGGGAGGTATTTGGAAGTTGTTGAAAAACCTGTAAAACAGTGAAAAGTTCCACCAGTTGAGCAGAGTGGAATGGGGATTGTAAGGAAGTGGTTTGATTGTCTACAGTGAAGGCTGCCACTCCATTAGAGGAGCCACCAGTGAAAACTAGGGGGACATGGGGAAGAGGTCGGGGAGAAGTTAATGTAGGAAAAACAAATGGTTGAGTTCCCAGAAAGTGGAGAAGCTTGTTAGCAGGGTAATGGTTATCAAGGAATCCCTGAAAAGAGGTGCAAGATATTGCCTATTCATCATCATTTTGTATTAACCATTGTATTTGGGAAGTGGAGTACAGTAGAATGATTTTATCAGGGTCCTTACAACATATTTTTCTGCTTTGATCACGTCCAATTTTTATTAACTCTGCCACCCATGAGGTGTAAGGAGTAAGGACTCTGGGTGGTGAAGTGGGTAAATGGGCCCAGAAGAGGGACTCCTCCTGCCAGAACATCCCAGTGGTTGTAAAGTCACTGGCACAAATGACCAGGAGAAGAGGTTTCTCATAAGAGATAAAAGTGACCCTTTGCCTCAGAATTGCAGCCTCAACTATCTTCAAAGCCTCTAGGGCGGGGGCTGTTAATGAGAGGCTGGAGGCAGGGTCTGAGTCTCCTTTGAGGATGTCAAACAAGGGTTTAAGCTCTCCAGTAGTTAGCTTAAGATAAGGCCTGAGCCAATTGATATCTCCTATTAGTTTTTGAAAATCATTTAAAGTTTTTAGATGAGTAGTTCTAAGCTGAATCTTTCGTGAAAGAATTTTGTTATGAAAAATTTCAAAGCCTAAGAATAAGTAACGAGGTTTTAATTGAATTTGATCAGGAGCTATCTGAAGACCAGCTCCAGTAAGGGCCCTAGAAAGCTCTTGAGAGCAAGTAAGGAGTTTTGTGGGATCAGGACCAGCCAAGAGGAAGTCATTCATATAATTAATGATATACAAGGAAGGCCATCTATGTCTAAATGGATCTATAATTTGGGCCACAAATTTTTGACACAGCATAGGGCTATTGGCCGTCCCTTGGGGCAAGACTTTCCATTGGAATCTTGGCATAGGGCTCTAAAATTTACCACAGGTAAACTAAATGCAAAATGCTGATAATCCTCAGGGTGTAAGGGAATTGTAAAAAAGCAATCCTTTTGTTCAATAATGATTTTACAATATCCTGCAGGAATTGCTACTGGAATGGGGAGGCCTGGTTGCAGGGCTCCCATAGGTACCATGGCCTTATTAATTCCTCTAAGATCCTGGAGCAATCTCCATTTTCTAGACTTTTTCTTTAAAACAAAGATAGGAGTATTCCAAGGAGAGGTGGTAGGTTCAATATGACCTACAGCAAGTTGTTCCTACACTAACATCTTGGCTACAGCTAATTTTTCAGAAGATAAGGGCCATTGATCAACCCAAACAGGTTCTGTTGTTTTCCAAGATATTTTATCTGCATGGGGTACAGGCATGTCAATAGCCATTAGGATAAATTTTCAGAGCATATTCCAGAATGATTAGTCTTTATAGTAACTGGTATTGGCTGTTTTATTCCCTGAGAATGTTTGCCCAATCCTTGTCTTGAGCAGAATCCTTGATTAAGCATTTGGCGAGCTACCAACTCAGCAGGGCTGCACATAATGAGTTTCATTTGAGAGAGGATGTCTAGGCCCCAGAGATTAATGGGCAAGCCTGTGACCACATAAGGCTGTACGGTGCCTCGGTTGCCTTCTTTGTCCTCCCAATGAATAACTTCAGAACTTTGTAAGGGGTTAGAGGCCTGTCCAATTCCTTTGAGATGGGTCATGGAAATGGTGAGAGGCCAAGATGCAGGCCAATTTTTACTGGAAATAATTGTGGCATCTGCACCAGTGTCTATAAGACCTTCAAAGGTTTTTCCTTTTAACTTTAATTTAAGAAGGGGTCTTGCTTGAGTGGCCTCTTGTGCCCAGTAAATGTCTGATGACCCAAACCTATGGGGGCCTCTCTTTTGTTTCTGGCAGGGTGCTTTATCATTGAGGGGCAATAGTATTAACTGAGCAATCCGTTGACCAGGAAGTATGGTAATAGGCCCCTGAAGGGCGGTGGTCATGAGTTTAATTTCCCCAGTATAATCATTATCAACAACCTCTGGAAAAACAGAGAGGCCCTGAATGGTTGAATTGGCACATCCCAAGATAAAACCAGAAGTGTTTTTTGGCAAGGGACCAAAACCTCCTGTGGCAAGGACCTGGCACTAGTATTGTTCTGGAGGTAGAACAGAGGTCCAGTCTTGCACTTCCAGCGGTTGCCTGGGAGAGGCCAGAGATGTTACATTTTGGGTAGACTGGGGGATGAACCTGATAGCCCCAGGGTTCTGTCTGGGGATCATCCTGGGGCCCTGGGGTAGGCCCTGCGTTAATTTTCCCTGCTTTTGTGGTAAGGGGTTTCCCTGGATGTCCATTATAGAACGGCAATCAGAGGCCCAATGTTTGCCACGCTTACAACATGGACAGAGAGAGGAAGGAGGTGGGCGTGTAGGCTTAAGGGCAGTACATTCTCTAGAAAAATGGCCTGGCATTTTACAATGAAAGCAAGTTTTATTGTGAAGCCCTTCAGGGCGGCCCCTATTGCTAGCCTAATGCTGCGAGAGGCAGGATCCATATCTGCACATAATTGGATAAAGTCAGAGATACTTTTACCATAGTGAGAGGGGAAGATGGCTGCCTGGCAGGCCGAATTGGCATTCTCAAAGGTGATATGTCTTATGAATTCATTATCTGTTCTTCCCTTCCCATAAGCCATTCTGCAGCCTCAGTGAGCTGCCCGATAAAATCGCTGTACATCTCATTAGGCCTCTGTTGTACTTTAAGGAAGTCACAGCCAATTCTTTAGATGGAAGATTTTGCCAAGCCTTAAGCACAACATGTTGGATTTGTGAGAGTAACCCTGGAGAGAATTTTGCCTGGTCCTGATTAGTATCATAAGGAGCACTGCCCAAAAGTTTATCTAGTGTCCAGTACTTAGAAGAGCATCCAGTGGATGCACTGAGACAGGCAGTGTCTCAACAACTCTCAGTATAATCAGCCTGCCACAGAAGGAAGTCCCCTCATGTCAGGATGGCCTTTGCTAGCATTTTCCAATCATTTACTGAAAGCCATTTATCACTAAGGGCCTCTAGTAGGGTCATGGCAAAGGGAGCAGTAGGTCCATAAGAGGAAACAGTACTTTTTAATTCCTTGATATGTTTAAATTTTAAATGGTGACACTGTTGGGGCTTAATAACAATATTTTTGCTACTAGATGGCTCAGCGTCCTCATCCAAACAGGAAGATTGTTCAGAGGGTTCCTCTTTTTCAGATTTTTTTTCCTCTGATTCAGATTTAGCCCCACTTAATTCAGGTGGTAGGCTGGCTAAGCAATTGGTTTTAATTTTACTTTGAGCACGTGTTATAGGAAATGCATGAAGGGTCTTAGGAGATTTGATCTTAGTCTTTATGTTTGAATGGGGGTGGTCAGCAGAGGAACGGATCTCTATGTCTAAATCATGGAGTTGTTTAAGTAAGGTGGCCTTTTATTTTTTAGCTGCAAGGAGAGTTTTTAGTGATTGGGCTTCCTGGGAAAGTTGGCGGGTCATCTGCCAAGTGACTGTTTCTAAATCACAATCCAGGATTACAGGGGCACAGAAGTGATGTGGCTTAGGCTTGTAAAGATAAGGTGGAAGATCTGCTATGAGGGCCGTATGAGGCGGCCAGTCAGGGTTATGATACCTGGAAGCCTCACCCTCTAGCTTTGACTCCTTATCTGGGGAAAGAGGGGCATTAGGGGGAGGGGTAACTGTAGATTTGGGGAGAATATGATAAATAGATTTAGGAGCAGGTGGGTCAAGTGGGTCATCCTCGGGCATAGGAACAATGACAGAGGGGCACAGCGAAGGGGGACCATTTGTCCCACCCAGTGCCTTTGCCTTCGGGGCTGCCACTGGGATGTCTACCTGGAGGGCAGGGCAGTTCGGGGGAGGGAGTGAAGCTACTGCAGCCACTGCCAGGTGGGGATATTGAGGGCGGGAGTTAGTTCATGAATGGAGGGGTCTGGCTAGGTTTAAGATTATTTTTAAGAAAGAATTCTCCAACCCTAACAACTTTTGAAACATCTGGCTGGCACTGGTGAATCTGGAGGATGTTGTTTATTAAATTCCAATAGGAGAAGATCTGAACTGGGACTTTTTCAGGCGCCAAAGTCCTATAGTATTGTTTTAAACAATCTCCCACTCTCCCCTATCTTTTTTCATCAATGGTAACTTCTTGGGGAAACCATGGACATAAATCTAAGAAGAGGAAAAAGTGAGCAAGATCTTTTTTCTTAACTTTTGTCCCATGAGTCTTGAGGGAGTGTTTAAGTCCCTGGATAAAAAAGTTCCTGCTTACTTAGGGTTTGTCCCATGATAGAAAAGTAAAGAGGAGAAACGGAAAGACCAGAGGGAAACGTTCCTGGTCAGAGAACCGGCATGGGGGATTCCCTAATGGGCCTGATGTAAGCCTGTCCTCAAATTTAAGAATCTGGCAGCTGCCCTAAGGGCATTCACTGGCCATTGGGTAACCAGTTTCATTGGTAGGAAGAGAGGCTGGATAGGAGGTCTTTGCCAATCTGAACAGGTTGTCGGGATTCTCACAGGGAGCTAGGGGCCTTCAGCCAATGCCAGAGGGTAGCCCAGGCCACGAGGCTTCAGTTGCCCTGTTGCTATGTTGCAATTCTACATGATAGCGCCAACTGAAAGTAAAAGAATGAAAAGAAGTTTACAAAAAGCAAAAAAGAAATCCCACAATTCTTGTGTCTTGCAAATCTGACTAAATAGTCTTTAAGTGGTTTGCCTAGAATTTGTCACTTGTCTTACCTTAGCGGATCTGTATCATTGGCGGGTTTTTCTGTGTTGATCATGGTGCAGATCTGTATCACAGGCGCAGACTGCCTGCGGTGACCTCGATGCGGACCTTCACTCACCCACCGGTGGTTGTGGTCCAATGGCAGGGACAGCTGTCCACTCAAGCGATGTTCAGGGTTTTCTTCATACCTCGAGCCCCACATTTAGATGCCACTTGCCCCGGCCAGTGGGGAGTTGAACAAGGACCTGAGGGGAAGTTAACCTGGATGGGAGAAGGCAAACAGACACAAGAAGGAGAGCATACTAGGTGTTTGTCAAGGCCTCGAGATTTTATTCTTACATGTAGGTTTGTATAAGGTTGTAGGGGGAAGGTAACATAATCAGGCCAAAGATCACAGAGTTAGTGGTTAAGCCGCAATGCCTTTGTTTCTTCATCAGCTACCAGCAGCATGGGGGAGTCTTCAGCCAAGCATATGATCCCCTTTGTTTCTTGTAGTTGAATATTAGGTGAGGAAGTAGAAACTTAACTTGCTATATGGCAGTCTTTGCTTCTGGTAGTTGAATATTAGGTGAGGAAGTAGAAACTTAACTTGCTATGTGGCGGTTTCTGTTAACATGGCTGAAGTTTGGTTCATAGCTCCCAACAATATTCCTCCTTCAACTCACATTCTTCTGTCTACCATTTGCCACCTTCTGTCACCTGCACTCAACCCTGTTATGTATGGTGTGAAAAATATGATTGTTCGTGAGTGTGTAGCTCGGATTCTTCTATGAGCCGTGGACAGCAGGTGTGATCTCGGGAATACTGTGGCCATGCTCAGACCAGGCTATTCCCTAGAGATGGAAAACATTTGGACTCAGTCTACTTCATGCTGGGATTTCACATTCTCATGTTGGGCTATAAAGAAATTCATTTCTGCTGGGCATGGTGGAGCACGCCTTTAATCCCAGCACTCAGGAGGTAGAGGTAGGAGAATCACCGTGAGTTCAAGGCCAACCTGAGAGTACAGTGTTAATTCCAGGTCAGCCTGGACCAGACTGAGACCCTACCTCAAAACCAAAAAAAAAAAAAAGAAATTCATTTCTAACACTGAAGCCAGAATGAGAGTGTTCAGGTTAACACTGATAATATCTCTGTCTCAAATAAATTGGACTCCTGATTTAACATTAAACAGTGCTTTATATTGCATTCAGTTTGCAGTACTTTCAATATCTTTTGTCTTCTCTTTTTTGCTTGTGGCAGGGTCTCATTCTACCCCAAGACTGATGTGGAACTCCCTCTGCTACCAAGACTGGAGGTCAAGGTGATCTTTTTACTTCAGTCTGTAGATTTCTAGGACTAAATGCATGAACCATTCTTCCTGGCTTCAACGTCTTGATATAACAAAGATTTTATGATTGATTTCAAGCTAATTAGTTTGACAGACCCACATTTTCAAATATGGGCTTTATACTAATTGTTTTTCCATCACACCTATGTTCATATTCAGGATTTTCCTTCTTACTCAAGAAAACAAGATCAATATTCATGATAATTTATTTTTAAATATTTTAAAACCATTTTATTTTAATTCATTTATTTGTAAGCAGAGAGATACAGAGAGAGAATTGGCATGCCAGGGTCTCTAGCCACTGCAAATGTAGTCCAGACACATGTGCCATTGTGTGCATCTGATTTATGTGGGCATTGGAGCATTGATCCCAGGTCATTAGGCTCTGGAGGAAAGCAACTTAACTACTGACTCATCTACCTAGCCCTTCTTTGTAATTTCTATGTCACTTAAAACTTATTGAGATATATACTGTTTGATTTCAAAATACTTCATAATTTTTGTTATTGAATTCTGATTTAATTTTATTATTATTATAGAATACTTTTAGAACTTTATAAAGATAAAATGTGTTAATGTATTTTGGTCTTGTATAATAAAACACTATATGGCATTGAAATGAATGTACATTATATATTAGGCTATTGCACTGGATTTTATATGTATATATATCTATATTATGTGAATGTTCATATATGTATTTATTTTAGTTGTCTGTTTATAACTTAATTAAAGACAAATTTAAAAATGAGTTGAAATATGGAGATGATTATCAGGACAGATATAAATTAATTATAAGACAAATGATACAGAAAACGTGCATAGAAATAGGCAAAATAGGGCTGGAGAAATGACTTAGTGGTTAAGTGCTGGCCTGTGAAGCCTAAGGACCCTGGTTCGAGGCTCAATTCCCCAGGACCCACTTTAGCCAGATGTACAAGGGGGCGCATGTATCTGGAGTTCGTTTGCAGTGTCTGGAAGCCCTGGTGCACCCATTCTCTCTCTCTCTCTCTTTCTCTTTGTCTGTGGCTCTCAAATAAATAAATAAATAAAAACTTTTAAAAAAAGAAATAGGCAAAATAAATCACACATGAAAGAAGAGATATGCTGCAGATTACATGTACATCCTAACAAAAATAATATTATGCACAAATACCTATCAACCAAATAAACAATACAGATAAATGAACACAGTTCTTGAAGGATATAAATTTCAAAAACAGGGATAAAAAAATAAAGGAAAATTTGAATCAATCACTAACAAGCAATTGAATCTTTTATCAAAACTTGATGGGCTGGAGGGATGGCTTAGCAGTTAAGGCATTTGCCTAAAAAGCCGAAGGACCCAGTTTTGATTCCCCAGGATCCATGTTATCCAGATGCACAAGGGGGCACATGCATCTGGAGTTCGTTTGCAGTGGTTTATAATCCTGGCACTCCCATTCTGTCTTTTATCTCTCTCCCTCTTTCTATGTCAAATAAACAAATAAATAAATAAATAACATTGAAAAAAACTTGAAATACATGCAGTATACTTTCACCAAAGAGTTGACTCAAATAATCAGTGGTTGGGGGGTGGCTTGGTGTTAAAGTACTTGCTTGCAAAGCCTGCAGGCCCAGGTTCAATTCCCCAGCCTTCACATAAAGCTGGATGCACAAAATGGTGCATATATGTAAAGCTTATTTGCAGCCCTGACATCTCTTTCCCTCTCTCAAATGAATAAATGACAATCTCAACAAAAGCTATTACAGGAATTACAAGAGGGATCATTGTTCTCAGTTTATTTATGAGGCAGACATAAATCTAATTCAAAGCTGCTAAGTATATTACAAAACCCATATTCACTTTGAAAGTCAACATCAAAAAAGTCAACAAAATGTGAGCAAATGAAATCCAACAGAAAGACAGTATAGCATGGTGCCTCAATCCTCTATTGTCAGTGCACAGGAAGCTGCAGTTCTGGTTTTTCATGAATTCTAGGTCAGCCTGGGATAGAGCTAGTCCTTGCCCCACTCTCTGTCTGTCTTTATATACATGTATGTGTAAATACACACACACACACACACACACACACACACACACACACACACACACACAATCTTTGTGGTGGTGCACACACTTAGTCCCAACACTCAAGAGGCAGAGGTAAGAGGATCTCTCAGAGTTTGAGGACACAGTGACTCATTTCAGACTACATTTCAGGCCAGCCTGGATGAAAACAAGACATTATCTTGAAAAAACCAAACTATAAAATATAAGTATACAAAAATAACAAAAAAATATATAAGAAATACCATCTGGTCATTCTAGTATATTGAAAAGAAATAACAATGAAAGAGCATGAATGAAATTCAAAAACAATTCCAAGGAAAATCATAGGAGACTTCACTGGAAGTGATGACTATTAAATATTTTTTCTCACATTTAGCAACAATTCAAAGAATTCAACTACCACCATCCATAATGGTGTTTGTGAACTTGGAAGAAAGGTAGATAGAAAAATATGCAATGAAGAAGAAATAAAACTATTTCTACCTGCAAATAACATTGTTCCCAAAATAAAATAAGGTGCAAAGTTTAGTCAAAGTAGAAAAACAAAAGATAGATGCTGAGTATGTTGCTAAGTGGCTACAGGCACTTGCTTGCAAAACTTGATGGCCTGGGATTTGATTCCCCAGTACCCACATAAAACCAGATGCACAAAATGGTGAGTGCGTTTGGAGTTCATTTGCAGTGACAGGAGGCCCTGGTCCACCCATTTATTCTCTATTGGTCTACAAATAATAAAAAATATTTTAAACAAAGAAAAATAAAGAACAAAAGCATATATTCTCAAATTGAGCTAAGCAACAGGGGTAGTTTGTCATAGTTTATCACTAAGGAGACCAAAACATAAAAAAAAAGTAGATGCACATAAAATATGTGGGTTGTGATATGTATATGTTTAGTGTATGTCTGAGTGTGGGTGGTTACATTGTGTGCCTGGCACACACCTGGGCAGGGGCTAGAATTGTACATTGGATTTCATCCTCTAATATTCTTCTGCACTGTTTTCTTGAGAGGGTGTCTCTCACTCAACCTGGAGCTATCCTTTTCAGTCAGATTTATGACTAGTGAGGCCCATTGATTCCCGTCCTCGGTCTCCAGAAGAACTTGGGTTACGAGGGTACACGGTTCTATCTGGCTTTCTAACTCAAGTGGTAGAGCTTGTATTCAGGTCCTTTCTGGCCTTCCTGCTTGATGGGCCTGTACTCTTACTGATCATCCAATTCCCCCAAATCTGCTTTTAGAAATCATAATGTACTATGATACTTTCAAAGAATTTTAGTAATAGTAGCATTTGCCATTGTTTCATGACTTTACAGCTCTAGTAATATTTTATTTACAAAGATAAATAGTAGTTTGTTTTAGTCAGTTATAAAACTGGCTTGAGCCAGAATGTGTAGAACAACATGATTCTTTTGATGTTATATACAAAATTTCTCTCTGTATCAGATTTTCCTTCCCAGATTCCAAATCAACTCCGACTTGTTAGTCTCTGAAAGTCTATTTTTGCGTTTTCATTACTTGGAAACAACTTCTGATAACGTAACTGTGTGCTGTCTGGCTGCGCAGCTTCAAGCCATCAGCATCTTTCGTCTACAAACTAGAAATGTAATGGTCCTCCAGAGACCGGTTCTGAAGTGCCAACACGGGATGAGCAGTGATTCCAAGCTGGGAAAAGAAACACCTAACCGGAGATGATGAAAGATACTGAGATATTAATTCTTTTCCACACCCAAGACGTGTTAGATCAGAGCTGTGATCCTCTTGTTGGGTGAGTTTCTTCTAAAGATTTTGAGGGCTCTACATAGCTAAGGGTATTAATTGAAGCAAAATGAAGAAGAAGAGAAGAATATGATTACAAATTCAGGTGATCTTAATTCTGTATGTCTCAGTAGGAAATATTCCTCTAATTTATCTATCTCTTTTCCTGGAGCCAAAATTGTTTATCAACAATATGTGTTATGGACTCAATTCAAACTATTTGCAGATGAAAAGTGTTTGAATTGCATATGAGTAAAACTTTATAGCCCTACTACAGTGAACTAGCAGCAAGAATACGGTACAAGCAAGTTGTAAACATTCTCTTCCAATCAATTATACCTGTGAGGTGGTTGTAACACTATTTGGTTTACAAAAACAAATTTAAAATAAGAAGAGATTCTTTGTGGCATAGAACTCTCAGTCTGTCTCTCTCCCAAGTAAGAGAAAGAGAGAGCTAGAGAGACTGATTTGAGTAAACAGACTGGATATAAGATGTAAGATTGGAGCATCATAATTTAATAGCTTTGATTCCTGGCATGAACTCATGTACTGTTTCATGAAATTCACTCTCTTCTGCATCAGTGAATTAAGGTCATTAACATCTTATTTTAGGTTATTGTTTTGTAAACTTTATCAGATTCTGAAATTCAAGATGTCTTTTTTATTCCATTCTCCTATAGAGAGCCCCAGATATAAATACTGTTTGATCTGATTATCAAAGCAATGTAAGTTACACAAAATGCATGCTCTTGCTGGTACAGAAGAAAACTTTAAATGTTTTTTTTTTTTTTTCAATCTCCCAATTTATGCTTTTTCCGTGAACCTATGCCATCATCCTAAAAGGATGTGATTGCGGCTGGGAAGATGACTCATTTTTTAATCGTGCTTGATTGTAAAAATAATATGATAATTTTCAGTTGAAATGTAACAATAGGTGCAAATAAATGGAGTCAACTCACTTCTCTAGGTATGCTCTTGCCTGGAGCACCTCTGGAAAAGGGGCCATTTATTCTATATTAACGAAAATCCAAACTTACAGACCTGTCTGAGCAAAGAGATTCAGCTCTACAAAACTCATCTTTTAACAGTTTTTATTGATTAGTTTCACTGAATTTCTTTATGTTTGCATTGTGTTCTACATTTTCTCTAAAAAAAATAAAGAATTTGGCCCTCTGTGTTTTTATAGTGCACCAATGCTCTAATAGGTGCCACTTACCAGACATTGAACATTACAGCTTTCATACATTGTACTCATATATGTAACCTCATTTAGTTCTTATCTAATGGGTTAAATAGCCATCCTGTTATTTCTAGTGTGTTAATGGTAGCTCTAATTCTAGATGATGCTTTATGTTCATAAATTTGTGTCCAATGACATAATTTACTACACTCCCCAGATATAAGTTGATGCGATCAATGCCTTATAAACTGTGGTGACACCGGAGCTAAACGTTCTTTTGTTCCTTAATTATAGACAGTTTATTAACGATGATCTCATGTGATTTTTTTATTTTTTATTTTTAGGCTTTGCCTATACCAGCTATGTAACCTTAATAAGACATCCTTATTTCTATCAGTCATGACCCTTCGGGACATTTCCACTTTCTTTACCAATCTCACTTCATGCATGCTTAGCAAGAATTTTGTTATACACATTTCATTAGTGCTTAATATTATCTCTTTATTTCTCATGTATCATGATGTTTTTGGCCACAGAAGCTCACACAAAAAGATTTTCTCCTCTTTTTCAATTGCTAATTTTTATATTTTATGTTTATTATACATATCTGTATGTACACATATATGCATATATTGATTAACTTTTCATCTATAGATGTGCGTGTATGATTATTGACCATTAACCATATTATTCTTTTACTATAATATTGTCCATGAAACCCCTTTAGTTTCCTTTCAAAGAAATATATTAAAAAATCTACATGAAGCCAGGCATGGAGCAGTCTGGGAGACAGAGGTAGGAGAATTGGCATGAATTCAAAGCCATCCTGAGGCTACTTAGGGAATTTCTGGTCAGCCTGAGCTATAGCAAGACTCTGCCTTGTAAAAAAAATTGCAACAGAAAATTATGTTCCTTGTTTAGTAAGTATACTTAGCTATGATATAATCATAAAGAAGATAGAATGAAACTTTTATATGGATTGAGGCATATAGAATGGCTAATGAAAAACTTGAAAAAGAATGAGTATAGTTGTTCAGTTGGCATTTTCCAAAGAAGTGAATAAGCCAATTTTAAAAGACCAGAAGTTTGAAGTAGATGAGATATAGAAAACAATAAAGATCCCAGAAATTATTTCCAAATTGTAACAATAAAATCTGTAAAGTACACTAAATCAGGTTGAGCTCAACTACAGGCATAAGTGTCCCTTTACTATTTTACACCAGGACATGTTTGTATAACAAAAATTATTTAAGGACTGAAAAGATTGCTTAGGGGTTAAGGCACTTGCCTGTGAAGCCTAAGGACCCAGGCTCAATTGTCCATGTCCCACATAAGCCAGATGCATAAGGTGGTACATGCATCTGGAGAGTTTTTTTTTTTTTTTTTTTGTGGTGGCTAGTGGCTCTGGAGCACCTGTTCTCTCTCTCTCTCTTTCATTAAAAAAAAGTCTCAGAGGCTATCCACCATACCAGCATTTTTGGTATGAATCCTGTCAAAACTATCACATTGTTTTGCTTAATTGACTTCACATATGTATCCTCTCAACTTCCACTCTTCTCTAAGACCTGTTGGCACTTTACATCACCTCCAACCCCATGCTTTTCAGTAAGAACCAGAATTAACTTTAAGACAACCATGCTCAGTCACTATTGCTAAAGAAGTTTTTATACATAATTGGCTGGTACACTGTTAATTTCTCCTTCTTAAAGTCCATTCTGAAGTTATTGGGGAAAGTATTTTGCATACTGAATCAGAGAATTTGGGAAGAATATGCAAAGTTTTCACTCTGAAGATTCTGAGTTTTGAGTTAATTGCATAGATTTGGGGAATGAGGGTGTAAAATATAACCCCACCACAGAGAAACTTAGCTTATTCTGGAATATGTGGTCTGGTGATAGATATAGGGTTAAAGTTGCTATCTATAACACCACCTGATAGAACTTCAGAGGCTTACAGAAATAGTGTTCTTAGAATCATAGTTTTCATTCACATAGTGTCCACAAGATGAACACTGGCTAATATTCCTCATCCATGAACAGTTACATTGGCTTTGAACAAGATACTCAAGTGCTCAGTTCTAATGCAATTAAATTGATGCCCAAAGATTTAAAGCCTCATGGTCACAATGTCATTCAGACTAAGCATTTCTTGTGATTAAATAATAGGACGGTTTCTTCCTCCTTCCCATTCATGATTTTTCTGTGACTAGGTATGAGAATCCATCATGAGTAGTGGATTTATCAGCCGAATGGGATATACCAACCTGACATATCTGAACCCAAAGACGGTGATCTTGATCGGTCTCCCTGGACTTGAACATGTGCAGTTTTGGATTGGGTTTCCCTTCCTGGCTGTGTGTTTGGTGGCATTGCTGGGCAACATCTTCTTGCTAATCATTATTCCGACAGAACGAAGTTTGCAGCAGCCCATGTATATCTTCCTGGCAGTGTTGGCAGCTACGGACCTTGGACTTTGTGCAGCCATTGCTCCTAAGATGCTGGCCATCTTCTGGTTTGGTTCATACTCCATGGCTTTTGATGCATGCCTCAGCCAGCTCTTCTTCATTCATGCCTTGCAGGGTATGGAATCGGGCATTCTACTGTCCATGGCCTTTGACCGCTATGTTGCCATCTGTGAGCCTCTGAGACACACGTCCATCTTCACACCTTTCTTTCTACATCAAGTGGTGCTGATGGTGGCAATTCGAGCGACACTTCTTGTTGGGATTTTACCCATCCTGCTCAAGCGACTGCAGAGGTTCCACTCTGTGATTGTTGTCCACTCTTACTGTGAGCACATGGCTGTGGTCAAGTTGGCAGCGGAAGATGTCCATATCAATAGATCATACGGGCTCTTTGTGGCTTTTGCAATTCTGGGTTTTGACATGATATTTGTTTTTATCTCCTACATTCTGATATTCCGGGCTGTTTTTCGTCTTCCTCAGAAGGAGGCACGAATCAAAGCATTTAACACTTGTACAGCCCATATTGTTGTCTTCCTGGAGTTTTATATCCTTGCCTTCTTTTCCTTTTTCAGTCACCGTTTTGGTCATGTATCACCCTATGTACACATTCTGCTGTCTACTGTCTACCTCCTTGTGCCCCCTGCCCTTAACCCCATCGTGTATGGTGTGAAGACCAAAGAGATCCGCAGCCGGGTTGTTCAGATGTTTATTGTAAAGCCAAACAACCAACAGTGATCAGTCAAGTACTGAGTCAGAAAAAGCATGCCTTTGCCTGTTTATGGTAAAAGCGACTTGCACTCTGTGATATTTTTATATCACAATGATCTTCCATGAAGATTTTTATATTCCAAAAAAAATCAATCAAAACATGATAAACACGGGTGAAATTGTATATATGCTGCATGCATTACTATCTCCCTGCCATATACATCATTTCTCCCTTCATCCTTTTCTTTCTTCCTTGCTGATATTTCCTTTTCATTTGCTTCACCTTTTACACATCTGTCCTGCTTCTATGTATTATTACTAGTTTATTTGTTGGATGTCACATAACGACAAAGGTCTATTCTACAATTTCACAGCAGTGAAACAATATATTTAGCAAATTTCATTTAGTCTTAGGCCATGTTACATTAAAAAAATAGATTTCATTTTACATGTGAAAAGCAACTTATCTAGACTTTAAAGAGGATCATAGAAGACTTTGTAGAGGATATCAGGATATACGTGAGACTTTAATAATAATAAATTTTATTTCAGATGATGAAGTACTATGTATCATAATTACAAATCAGTTTTAAAATAAGTTGTTATAACTTGTAGGTGGGCACATATGTGCAGATTTGACATCCTAGAGCCTGCAGATTGTGGAATTCAGCCTAATCTCTGCCTGCGTCAGGGTTCAAAGCACGCCAATCTTCCTGCAGTAGGAAGTTATGGATTAGCATCTGGATCACCTGGCACTTGGTTTGATTTAACTATATTAGTTAGGAAAATAATCCAACTTTTCATATCAGCATTGTTTTGTATGGCTTTGGAAGGAACCCTTTACCTGTTCAATTTATTTTGTAAATAACACAACAAAATTATTTTTTTTGGCCACTAGAAGATCATTTTCTCTTAAACTGATTGAATGTGATGAGGAACACACATCATTGTCTTTTCTACTTCTTATCCCTATGGATCTAAAGGATTTATAAGCTAGTGAAGAAAAGGCAGGACATTGAAATTTAACTATGCCTCCCTAACTCCTTCATGAGACCTTTTCGTCCAGGGCCTCCATGAGTTGAAAGCATATATACCATCGTTATTAATTGCACATGGGGAATTACTATTGTGCTTTCCCACTTTTTAAAAATAATAAATGTATGCAGAGGAAAGAAAGATCAAAATGTACCTAATGATGGCCTCATTGTTCTGTAAACAGCAGGTTGCTGACACTAAGTTGTCCAGTCAAAAGCACATTAATATAGAATTTTAGTGGTAATGGTACATTTACAGTATATTCCAAGAAAAAGAATGTGGAAGTCAGAGCAAGTAAGACAGTGAGACAAAGAAAGCCAATAAAATGTGCCCTACTGTAAAATTACCACTGTGGCTTATCAGAGCTTTCTTTTGCTAGGCACACTTTAATTTTCATTTTTTAAAATTTATTTGTTCTGAGAGAAAAGAAGGGAGAGAGAGAGAGAGAAGAAGAGAGAGAAAGAGAGAGAGGGGGAGAGAATAGGTACTCCAGGGCCCTCAGCTGCTGCAAACGAACTCTAGATACTTGTGACCCCTTGTGTGTATGAGCAACATTATGCACTTGCATCACTGTGTGTCTGGCTTATGTGGGGTATGGTGAGTCAAACATGAGTTCTTAGGCTTTGCTGGCAAGAGCCTTAAGTGCTAAGCCATCTTTCCAGCCCCACGCTTCAAGAGTATAAGAAATGCAATTTCACATAGCCCTAATGGCACCCCTTGTGCATCTGGCTAAACTGGGTCCTAGGGAATTGAGGCTTGAACCAGGGTCCTTAGGCTTCACAGGCAAGTGCTTAATCACTAAGTCATCTCTCCAGCCCTGATGAGAATTTTTTATCAATGGTACTCTTTATGCCAGTGTTAGATAGAGCATGCTCAGACATTGAAATGAATTTAGCTTAATCACTGAATAAAAGCTTCTATTGTACAGCCAAATCACACTCACCTAGTTTCTTTCATTAAGAATGATTCTATGGCATAATGCTATACTAGAGAATGAAGAAGCTTCTGGATTTCTTTTTTGTATAATTCAGAGGAAAACAAGTCTTTAAGACTCAATGTGTCTCTACAACTTAAGGCCCTAATTAGTTCCTCACTAGCTATACCACATCAAAAACTTTTAGTGTCCTCCCATATTCTCGATGCAAAACAATATCCCATTTCATGTTGTTTTGCATCATTTATTCTAGACTTTGAGGCAATAAATATTTGACAATTTCCAAAACTTACTTCTAAATTGTAGCATCTTGTTTATATGTGAAAGTGGTGGACAAAACACCTTTTGAAAGGGTAGAAACTTAAATTTTGGCATGGATAGGGTTACAGCCACTGTGGGTACTGTTCTGTATTTATCTTGGGGCCTCATCCCCCTGAGGAGCACAATAATCTTTATAAATTCAGTGTATTCGTTCTTGGAATTGAACGGTCACTCGTGGTGATAAGAGTTATTCTACTGTACATGAGAGACCTAGGGATAGATGTCAGTGAGGAGAAACAGGACAAACACACTGGAAAAAGCTGAGGAGAGGAGAGCATATTCATCAAAGAGTAAGAAGAATGTCTAAGAGGCTTTTTTTTTAAGGAAAATAACTCAGTTCAGTTAAAGTCATAATTATGATGAAAATATCTTTGATGTTCATATTCATACTTCCAAGTTATAGTTTGGCCTTCCAGAAAATCAATGCTTACCTGAGATGCTCTAGACTCCCATGGTAGGTGATCTCTGTAATTTACATGAGGTAAAAAAGATGCTTTCAGACACAAAGGAAGGGCATTGCAAAGACGTTAAAATGTCAACAGGTGGTCTTTAAGGTCTCTTCCAGTACAAAAGTCTCTGAGTTTTACATATTTTTTCGTAATGACTTAAATTATAGTTCAGATTCCTGCTTAAATTATAAATCCTCTAGATTGCTAAATTTACAAATTCATCTTACAAACCCTAGTCTTTTCTTCTGGGGAATGTTGTAAAATGATATATCTGGGAGAATGTGTTTGAAATGATAGGATGGAGAGCAATAGGAATCAGTTAGATTCAAGCAGTGCCACAGTATAAGGAGATGGAGAATCATAAAGGGACATATGCTATTAGGACACATGCACAATGTGAGGTTGTGCGAAATTAATGTGGCTTTTCAGACTTGTAGCTCCCTGAGGCCCTATGGGTCTCAGGTTTTAGCTAGGTGAAACTTCATATTCTACCCTGATCACTATTTCCTTTGAAAACTGGAACTGAATAGGATGAAAAGCACCCAGCAAAGCTCATCACAAATTAATGATATGATTCATAACTCTGTCTACATTCAATGTTCACTGGGTAAAATTGAGAAGCATCTGACTTCACACCAGGTCACTCTGTGACACGCCCATTAATATTTACTTTATCTATGAGAGGACTGTATATGGCTGCTCTGGGGTTTATTCATGGTAACTTGTCTACGGCAGCAGCAATAGTACCATTTTGTGTTCATTATGTATAAGGGTTTATTTTATGTATTTGGCTGTATTTTTAAGTATAATGTTTTTAACATTTTTGATCAGTAACAATAATGTTTAGAGTGATAGATATGCTAGTTTCCTCAAATTGATATTTACATAGTACCTCCTTGAATTCCGAGAACAGTCCTATCAAAGGGCTATTTTCCTCTGTGGACAAAGGAGGCAACTTTATTGTACATAGACCATCAACTTACTATAATCAAACAGACAGCTTGCACTGGAGTGGGAGAAGAGCCAGAGCTGATGTGCAGAACCAGAGAGACATATGAAGAAGGCGGCGGTAGGCTGTTTCCTTAAAGCATGCTCCACCAACCCCCAGGTCACATCTTCCAATTTTAGTTAAATTTCCTGATTGTACCTTCTTGTAAGAGGGAGACGAAAATTATAAAATAGGGGAAACTGTTTGAACTAAGCAAGCAGTGAAGTGGAAAAGAGGAAGATATCTTACCAATGATCACTAATGGGAAACTAGACAAGGGTCATCAAAAATGAATGAATAGGACATGAGATCTGCCTGTTGACAGAGATAATGAGAGTAGGCGTAGAAAAAGGATGGTGTAGACAAGGGTCCTGTAGGAGGAGCAGGATTGGGCCTGGTTATTTGGCAAAGAGTGAGGGAAACAGCAAGGCTGTGTAATACCACATGTACACGGAACGTAATAATATTATGAGCAGTCAGAAAAATGGAACTTAACTGGTTTATTTCTAGTTTATTGCCTCATGTCCAAGAAAATTGCCAAGGGACTCTCTGTAGCATTCAGGGCTTATTTACATGAAATTTGTGGAGGCTGAAAAGAAATCGATTTCAAAAGATCAAGTAAAGGCTCACAAGTCAGAAAGACTCCAATTTAATTACTTGTGATGGTGTAACATCCAACCCATGCATGGTAAATCCTCCATCAACATTTTAATGAGAACCAGTGCTTTGCAAATAAGCCTAGGAGGTACAGGGGTAGCCAACTTCTCTTACTTTGATTTTCTTGATCATAGATATGGGGGAATTGTTTGTCATTTGTTATTCATAAAAATCATTTAGTGTCTAGCTCAGATGCCAGTGAGCTTGTTCTGGACATTATGGATGTATATTCCATTATTTTATTTTATTTTGTTTTGTTTTACCTTAAAGTATGAATTTCAACTCTATCTTCTCATGCCTCCATACAGAATTTCACATTTTTCTGTGGGGAGGTTAGGGATTGATTAAATCTGTCTCTAAATTAATCATCTGTTCTTAAAATAATATGAGGTTTTAATTATTTTAAAACCGGAGACACAGGGCTGGAAAGATGGCATAGTGGTTAAGTGCTTGGCTTCACAGAGGCTTGATTCCCCAGGACCCACATTAGCCAGATGCACAAGGGGGTGCACACGTCTAGAGTTTGCTTGCAAGGGCTGGAGGCCTTGGCACACCCCATCCATTCTCTGTCTCTCTCTCTCTGTCTCTATCTATCTAGCTTCCTCTTTCTCTTTCTGTCACTCTCAAATAAATAAACATTTTTTAAAAGTTAGAAAAAAATCAGAGGCACAGACAACTTACTTTCTTAATACTACATAGTTCACATTTTACAGTAAGGTTTTCTTTGGAAATTATTTATTATTCTAATTAAATTAGAGCATGGAGTGACAGTCATAAACAAAATAACATTAGTCTGTTGCAAAAAAAAATGATACCAAGTGTTGCAGTCCAGTTCGCATTGCTGGTAGAAATCACCCAACCAAGAGCAGCTTCTGGGAAAAAGAGATTTATTTTGGCTTACAGGCTCGAGGGGAAGCTCCATAATGGCAGGGGAAAACAGTGGCATGAGCAGAGGGTGGACTTCACCCCCTGGCCAATATAAGGTGGACCACAGCAACAGGAGGGTGTGCCAACCACTGGCAAGGGGAAACTGGCTTTAAAGCCCATAAGCCCGCCCCCAACAATACACTCCTTCCAGGAGGCATTAATTCCCAAATATCCATCAGCTGGGGAGCTAGCATTCAGAACACCTAAGTTTATGGGGGACACCTGAATCAAACCACCACACCAAGGTTATGATATTATGTAGTTGGGGGAGGGGGATAAGATTAAGACCTACTTTGGTTAAAACCAGATTTCTATCAAGGTACCTTGTATAATATTCTATTGTTGTGGAAGAAAATACCCAGTTAGGTAGGTAAACTAAATTAAATCTCTTAAAGGGTCACTTTAAGACATGCTGTACCCCTCACCAAGAATATTCCCTTATTTATTTATTTATTTATTTATTTTTTTGGTTTTTCGAGGTTGGGTCTCACTCTAGCCCAGGCTGACCTGGAATTCACTATGGAGTCTCAGGGTGGACTCAAAGATGGCAATCCTCCTACCTCTGCCTCCCAAGTGCTGGGATTAAAGGTGTGCGCCACCATGCCCGGCTTCCCTTAAATATTATAATGTCAAAATCATGGTCTACCAGTTTTTTTGTTTTTTTTGTTTTTTTTTTTGGTCTGGCTATTGTCTCTCATTCAGGTTTGGAGGGGATGTGAAATGAGTTTACAGAAGTGAAGGTTCTGGTGGTTAGAAAGTAGCTTTACTTAACTGATAATAATCAGTAATGAAATATTTAAAAAAAAAACAGAAATGTGGGGATGTATTAAGGAATGATTAGAGGTAAACACTGAAGTCTTCTTTGCTACCCTTTTCAAATACAGACTTTGGCCTTCTTCATGTGTCTCCTGATAAACAGTGACAGCAAGATTGGATTGCAGTTGAGCAGTCATCCCTATGGCAACCTCAAACTCCAGCAGTGCCCTGTCCTCCACCTTCTATCTCACAGGGATCCCTGGCTATGAACAATTTCACCACTGGATTTCCATCCCTTTCTGTCTCCTCTACTTTGTTGGAATAACAGGCAACTGCTCCATCTTGCACATTGTGCGGACAGACCCCAGGCTCCATGAGCCCATGTATTACTTCCTGGCCATGCTATCCCTCACTGACATGGCCATGTCCCTGCCTGCAATGATATCACTTTTCAGGGTGCTGTGGTCCATTTCCAGGGAGATCCAGTTCAATGCCTGTGTGGTCCAAATGTTTTTGATCCACACTTTCTCCTTCACTGAATCCTCTGTGCTCTTGGCCATGGCCCTTGACCGATACGTGGCTATCTGCCACCCTCTGCGATACGCTACCATTCTCACCCCGAAACTTATTGCCAAGATCGGGATTACAGCCTTCCTTCGGAGTGCGATTCCACTAATCCCACTTCTGATCCGCCTGGCTTTCTTCCCCTTCTGCCACTCCCATGTCCTTTCCCATTCCTACTGTCTGCACCAGGACATGATCCGCCTTGCCTGTGCTGACACTAGGTTTAATGTCATATACGGGATGGTTGTGATAACTATGCTATGGGGCGTGGACTCTCTGGGCATTTTAGTAACGTATGTTTTCATCCTTCACTCAGTGTTAAGAATCGCATCCAGCGAGGGGAGGCTTAAGGCACTTAACACATGTGCGTCCCACGTCTGTGCTGTTCTCATTCTCTATGTGCCTATGATAGGGGTATCTATTGTCCACCGTTTTGCTAAGCATTCCTCTCCGTTTGTTCACATCTTCATGGCCCATGTCTACTTAATAATTCCACCAGTGCTTAACCCAATCATCTACAGTGTGAAGACCAAGCAGATCCGCCAAGGGATCCTCCAACTTATTTGTCCTAACAAAACCAGCTCTAGCACAATGTAGATATTTCATCAAGGCCGTGAAGGCATCTGCACTAAGTACATCATGCCATGTTGGATTGTATGTGATAAATATATTGTAGACAAAGTTAAGAGAGTGAGAAGTGCAAGTCAGAAATAGAGGAATCAGGAAGAGGCTCTAAAAAAGCATTTTGAAGTCCACTGAGCCTAAACAGCTTGACATTATGTCCTTCTTAAATCCCTACCAACTATGAATAGGTTGCAGAGAAACATGCTGCAAATTATTTCCCTCTATTATTTCCCATTTCTCATTTGAAGCTTTATTTAAGGTATTATAAGTTTTAATTGAACTTCAAAACCCATGTCCCTGTGTTTTTGATGCTCTATAATATTTTCCATAAAAGCTTATATGAACATTGTAATTATGACACTATTTTTATAGTGCTTGTAAATCTTCTTTTTCTATCATTCTGACAGATACAACATCTTTTCATGGTGCAAAAAATATACTGTAATTCAGGTGGAAGTTATCAGCTGCTATGTCCACAAACACCACTTTTTAAACATCTGTGTAGTTGTTCTTATCTGTAAAATCAGCCATCTTTAGGAATAGAAAAAGCTCACCTCCAGATCACTTTTTTAAAAATTATTTATTTATTTATTTATTTCCAGCCTCTGCAAATGAACTCCAGGCATGTGCGCCCCCTTGTGCATCTGGCTAACGTGGGACCTGGGGAACTGAGCCTCGAACCGGGGTCCTTAGGCTTCACAGGCAAGCGCTTAACCACTAAGCCATCTCTCCAGCCCTCCAGATCACTTTTTAAAGTAATTTTGACTTCATACCAATGTGGGACAGTGATTTTGCAGTGTCCCAGATTTTATCATGTGAAAGCTACAATTATAAACCAGTGATTTAACTTTTGTTTTAGTAATAACTTCTAATAAATGACACATTTAACTATTAAAAAAATGGTCATTGAGGTATAAATATTTAGAACTTTTAGTAGCACTAGGCGTGGTACACATGCCTTTTATCTCAGCACGCAGGAGGCAGAAGTAGGAGGATCACTGTGAGTTTGAGGCTAAACTGGGAGTGCAGAGTGAGTTTCAGGTCAGCTTGGGCTAGAGTTACACTACACCTCACAAAACAAAAGAATTCATGGCAGCAAAATATAAATGCTATTCCAGATCATGTTTTTCCATAATTTTGATTGATATATAAAATGAACTTTTAAAATATCTGAAATTGTCTAGTTGATGTTAATGTATACATTTGCATAAAATGGCTGAAAAATTTAGTTTGATTTTGGTAGTTAACATGCCTAAAACTGACTCAATAAAAATAGTAAAAGGGGGCTGGAGAGATGGCTTAGCAGTTAAGCGCTTGCCAGTGAAGCCTAAGGACCCCGGTTTGAGGCTCAATTCCCCAGGACCCACGTTAGCCAGATGCATAAGGGGGCGCACACGTCTGGAGTTTGTTTGCAGGGGCTGGAGGCCCTGGTGCACCCATTCTCTCTCTCTCTGTATCTGTCTTTCTCTCTGTGTCTGTCGTTCTCAAATAAATAAATATAAAAAATGAACAAAAAAATGGTAAAAGGGCAAAATAAAGGCGGTAAGAATGCTTTATGGATTCTGATATTTCATATGTCTTAATAACAGGTATCACCTTCTAAAATATCTTATTATAAGTGCTAATATGCAAGATGTGCTCCCTGATATTCATGTCAGTGTCTGTTCTCACTAGTGTTTATCCTTTGCTTCCGGCTACCATTTTATCACTTCTAGTTTTTACCACAGTCAGTTTGACTTAAGGAGTATCAACTAAAAGCAATATAAGAAATGTGAATCTCAGAATAAAAATACTTTCTCCTTAGGGCTGGAGATGTGGCTTAGCAGTTAAGGTGCATGCCTGTGAAGCTTAAGAAACCTGGTTCAATTCTCCAGGTCCCATGTAAGCCAGATGCATCTAGAGTTTGTTTGCAGTGGGTAAAGGCCCTAGTGTGCCCATTCTCTCTCTCTGTCTCAAATAAATAAATAAAAATAAAATCTAAAAGAAGAATATTTTCTCCTTAAAAAATCAAAATAACTTTATTTGAAATAGAACACTTTGAGAATATTAATATTACTATAAGTTGTATTTTGTATAATAAACATTTCATTGTGCACAACCCTCTTTATAATTAATGTCACCTTGAAACATACATCTTTTTAAATGCCTTTGCTTCAGAAATTATTTCTATCAATTTCTTTCTAATGACAATATAGTTAAGATATTAGAATCTAGATGTCAAAGCATATGTGCTAGTGAAACAATTTCAATATATAATACATATGTGTGTGCATGTGGGTATCTGTGTGTAATGTGCATGTATATCAAAGCTTTTGGGTTTGCAAATTGTCTTCCACTATGCTATACTATAATGACCCATTGTTCGAATGGCATTATATTCATAAAGTAGATGTCGACAAAACACTTAAAATATTATCTTTAAAATATTTTATTTTTTGACAATTTCACACTTGCACATAATGTATTTTGATCACAGTCACTCCCTCTTTAAGCTCTCTTCCCTATCCGGCTTCTTCCTTTCCTCTTTCCAGCTAGTCCACTCATTCATTTTTTCAACAAAATCAATGCAATGTTTCAAGACATTCAATATTATTGATTCAACTACCATTCCATATATATATATTTATTATATTCATAGCATGCATTTTATTATAAATCAATATGGGAACAAGGAAATATTTGATCACTTTTATTAATCAGAAGGTGAATATTTTTATAGTGTATTAAAAGGAGTATGCTGGAGGAATTATGTCAGAGAAGATTATAGATAATTAGACATGCCCCAGGTTTTACAGAATGCGAACAGCTAGACAGTTGTGTGTGGAAAGTGCTGAACTACAAAATTTGTATATGCTTATATAAAAGTACAAAATGAAAATCAGGTGTAGGAGCAAACACATGGATCCCAACACTCTGAATTCTGAGGTAGAAGGATTGTGAGTTTGAAGGCTATGCATGGAAACTCTCCCATATCTACTCCCCAAAGAAATATTAATATATAATGAAATTAAAGCAAGAAAAAGTGAAGAAGTCAAGCGAACCCAGATAACTTCCCTTTACTGAGAATAGACTTTAGGTCCTTTGATCGTTGTTGACTAGAAAATTGCATTGAGGGACACTATGGATGCAAGATAGCATTGTACACAATGCAAAGCAATTATTTTTATTGTGCCTCAATGACTTCCCTAAGATAGATTAATGTCACCCACTCCAGTGACGCTCGCCTTCAACAAGGGACCTAGAAAAACATGTTATCTTCCCTGAGTCTTACATATTTGTCATATTATTAGATAGCATGATTTAACTCAGGCATTGTCATTAGATAACCTGCTTTTTGATTGACTTAATCCAATCAAGATGAATTTCTTTATCTTACAACAATATGCAATGATACAAGAAATAAGTATTTTCTGGCAGTTAGGGAAGATTTTTTTTAATAGAATAAGAAAATAAGTATTTTATGGATAGTCTTTCAAGTATGTATCAGGGAATTAGAAACATGGCCATTACTACTCATTATTTCATTAACTTGTTTATTTGGTGTTTATCAAATCTTATGTTTCCTGATTGTTTTTTGTTGTTGTTGTCAGTTTTTGTTTTTTGTTTTTTTTTTTAAGTAGGGACTCTCTCTAGCTCAAGCTGACCTGGAATTCACTATGGTGGCCTTGAACTCACAGTGATCCTCCTACCTCTGCCTCCAGAGTGCTGGAATTAAAGGAGTGCACCACCACACCTGGCTTCCCCGATTCGTGATGTAATGGTGAGAGTAGTGTCATTCGTAATCTCCAAACTCATGGAGGCAGCCCGTTATCCTGCCCGTGGAAACTGGAATAGAGTAGCATGTGTCTAGAGGAAGGGCATGTAAATACCTTACACTGTTATGCTGACTTTCAGTGATTGCCTTCACGTGTCGGTGTAGTTATTAAAGGCATCTAAGTTTCTTGTTGGCTTTCTCTGTTTTCTCCCTGTCATGAAAATAACATCTGGAAACAGGAACATTTTATTCAGTGCTTTACTCATTTTTAAAGTAGGTTATATTCATTCTTACTGAATGTTGTCTGGAGCAAGGTCTGAGCATGTTGATTCCAGTGTTTATTTAAGCCTGATCATCTATTCTGAATTCGGGGTTTCTTGAGGCTGTGTTACTCTTGAATCATTTTGTTTGGTGACAAGAGTCCTATTACCTTCATCCTTATCTCTTTGGTCTTTATTCCATAAACAATGGGGTTCATGGTTGGTGGCACCAGTAAATAGAGGTTTGCCAGGAGGATAAGGGTGTGTCTGGGCACATGATGCCCGAAACGATGTGTAAAGAACGAAAAGAAAGCTAGGGTATAGAATATCAGGATGATGCATATATGAGCTCCACATGTCCCAAAGGCCTTGGTCCGGGCCTGCCTTGATGGCAGCCGTAAAACTGTTCTCAAGATGAGCCAGTAGGATACAGAGATGAGGACGAAGTCCAGCCCGGTGGTGAGCAGAGCGGCAGTGAGCCCATAAACGCTATTGAGGGCAATGCTATTACAGGCCAACTTAGCAATGCCCATGTTCTCACAGTATGTGTGGTGGACGACGTTGCCCCGACAGAAGTCCAGCCGGAGAATAAAGAGGACCCCAGGGGTGACAACAACCACACTCCGAGCCACCAGGGCCACGCCCACCTTGGCAATGACAGAGCCCGTGAGCAGAGTTGCATAATGGAGGGGTACGCAAATGGCCGCATACCGATCAAAAGCCATGGCCAGTAAGACAGCAGATTCCGAGAGGAACAGAGCATGAACAAAAAACATCTGGGTGAGGCAGGCAGGAAAGGTGGATGGGGAGGGGCCCTGCCAGAAAATGAGCAGCATTTTGGGTACGGTGACTGTACAAAGGAAGACATCATTGAGTGCCAGCATGGCCAGGAAGAGGTACATGGGTTCATGGAGGCGGCGATCCCAGGCTACAGTTGCCATGACTAGCCCGTTGCCTAGCACGGCCAACAGGTACATGAAGCTGAAGGGGATGGAGATCCAAACCTGGAACTCTTCTAACCCGGGGACACCGGTTAACAGAAAGGAAGTGAGCTGAGTGTGTGTGGAGTTGAGTACTGAAAAATAGATGAGGAAAGGTTATTAAATGAAATCAAAAAATAGCGTAAAAAATAGTAGAAATTCCTTGATAGTAGCTGAGATCTAATTACTTTTGGCATGAGGAAGGTGTGAGGACCAAGATGAACCTAGTTCTTAGTTATTAAACAAATGAATAACTTGTGGCAGTTGCCTTCTCTTTCATAGTATAATTTTACTTTGAAAAGTACGAATCAGAAAACTTGAGAGTTGACCTTTTTTATTTTCTACAATTGATACCTATTGTTCCAATCAAATAAGGCATGCATATGTTATGGAACATTTAATCTATGCGTCTATAATTTTTCTTTTTATAACTAGATAACTACAAAATTATTTTTTTCATCTTTCACTTCACAATATAAGTACTAGAAGACTGGAGAGAATATCTCAGTTCTCCTCCCCCATGGAACAATTGAATGAAATAAAGAAAAACAAGGTTATCTGATACACAACTGGAAACAACAGCAAAATTCCAACTGTTTCCAAGTCTCAAATTGTGGAGTTTGCACTGTTGGCTTAATGATTCTACAAGAAAATGCACATGCCATTCATTTGCCGATCATCTATGTTTTTGAAAACAAAAATTCTATGAAATTGCCTCATATACAGATTTATTCCTTCCTATCTAATAAAGCATTTATTGTTTAAGCAATAAATGAAATAAACAATCTTAAAGAGTCAAAGTATATGGTTATGCACACATTTTGACTATAACTCAGGCTTCCTAAGTGGCAAATAATGAATGCCATCTATGTTGGGATTCACACACCATGTACATTGAAAATTAGTTTTCCTTTAAAGGTATCAGTTGTCCCCTACCTTAACTGAAGATCCTCTTTGTCGGAAATACCAACCTTTAACAAGGAAGTAGGCTGTGCCATCCACATGTGTTGTGTATTTATTCTATCCCCTTCCTCCCCACACTCTTCATCTTTCCCTGGACCCTCTTCTTTCTCTTGGTCACGCTTTTCCAGTCTCTCCCTCCTTCTTTGTGCATCTCTATTTCTTTCCTCACCCCTCTCTCCTTCTATATCTCATATCTCCCTTTGTGTCCAAATAAGGAAGGAAAATAAAATTATCAGGTGCAAGGGCAGGCACAGAGCATAAATGAAGGGCATCTAATTAAAAATTACCAGAGGGCTGGAGAGATGGCTTAGCGGTTAAGCGCTTGCCTGTGAAGCCTAAGGACCCCGGTTCGAGGCTCGGTTCCCCAGGTCCCACGTTAGCCAGATGCACAAGGGGGCGCACGCGTCTGGAGTTCGTTTGCAGAGGCTGGAAGCCCCGGCGCGCCCATTCTCTCTTTCTCCCTGTATCTGTCTTTCTCTCTGTGTCTGTCGCTCTCAAATAAATAAATAAATAATTAAAAAAAGAAATAGTTAAAAAAATTACCAGAGATTTCTATTGTTAAAAATATATAATCATATCTACAATCCCAATAGACACTTGATACGGAAAATTTGTAAGATTTATCTGGCTATCTTCTATCAGAGCCTATCTTTACTGTGTAACAATCACAAAGAAAATATCAGACACTTAAACTGAAGACAGCATGTCAGTCCAGGAGGTGAAATAAGAGAAATACCAAATAATAATAATAATAATAACTTTTATCAATACTTTTAAAGGTTTTTAACCTTACATGTATTATTCAATTTATTTGTCACAAGTGCTATATTTGGTACTTATTACACTCAATTTCACCCAGGCACTGAAAGATTAATTGCCTGTGCATCACTGACAAGAAACAAAGGTTGTTTTAATATCCAAAGATGCTAGTCACAGAACTCACAATTTTAACCACCGAAGCGCTCTAATTTACCTTTTAGATGCATGGCTTTTCTAAATCATTAGGAACATACAAATATTGACCTTAAATTTCCTATTTGCGTTATTCATAGGATTTAGTTCAAACAGCCATGCCTTGCTTGTGGAGACTTTGGGGAGGAGTATATATATACTCATACGCATTGTGCATTTTGATATTTTTAACAGTATTCCAGGGAATTACCTCTGGGTGAGAGGTCCTTTGAGAATCTCCTGTGCTAAGTGAATACTATCACAGCTGAGACCAGATAGTTTGTACCTATATCATCTGACTCAATCGTGCTTTTCCACACTTGTGAAATATTGTTTGATTTTTATTTTTTTTACACAGCATTAAAATTTTTTTCTCATCACAGAGTAGATCTCTGAGGATATGAATTTCTTCAGGTTATTGTAAGCTCAATACTTGGGCTGCATAGAACAATGTGAAAGTAAGACTTCTTATTGTATGAGTCTTGTAAAGGTCACACCTCCTGCAAAAAGCCAAGGTCTTCTGATTATTTTGTTATTTTAAGAAATTACTACAATAAATTATTATCACTTCATGTGATAACTTTTGACTTACTAAGAAAAAATATGTATTAATGCATTTGCAGAACCCTTACTTTTTACTTTGCCTGTTTTTGGTTTTCCTGTACCTCACCCTTGCCTCTCCAAAACTCTCTCTTCTGCCCTGTCCTCTTGACACCCCCCCCCCATGCATACAGCTCTTCTCTCTCCCCAGCCTTTCCCTCTCTCTCAACTTCTTTCCCTCTTCCTGTTTTCCTGTGCCCTGGCATTGAATCCTGGGTCTTTTAGCTTTGCAAGTAAGCCCCTTAACTGCAAAGCCATCTTTCCAGCACAGAACTCTATTTTTTAATATTTATATATTTATTTATTTATTTATTCAAGAGGGAAGAGAGAGAGAAAGAGAGAATAAGTGTGCCATGGTCTCTAGCTGCTTCAAACAAACTCTAGATGCATGCCCCACCTTGTGCAGCTGGCTTATGTAGGTGTTGGAGAATTGAAGTTCTGTTATCATTACTCATTAAGGTTAAAATTTTATTTTGGGGGGGTGGGAGACAGAGAGAGAGAATTGGTGTGCCAGAGCCTCAGCCACTGCAACTGAACTTCAGAATCTTGTGCCACCTAGCGGGCATGTGAGACCTTGCACTTGCCCCGCCTTTGTGCATCTGGCTTAAGTGGGATCTGGAGAGTAGAACATGGGTCCTTAAGCTTCACAGGCAAGTGCCTTAACCACTAAGACATCTCTTCAGCCATACTTCCTTATAATTCTTTTAAAAATTGATTAGTATATATTCACTTTGCAAATCAATGATAGTTTCATTCAATGGAACTACTATGCCACTACCGTGGTGGTTTCATTCAAGTATATCAAACCCTTGGACCACATCCACACTCCTTTACCCTCTCTTGTTCCCACTTCCCCTCCCTCTTGACTTACATGTCATATAAGTGAGTGTGTGTTGGTTATCTGTCTATAGTATATCTATAGTCTATAGTATATCTTCTGTCTCTATCTTTCTATATATCATCTATCATATGTCTATATATCTTTCTCTACCTATTATGTATCATCTACATATGCACGTATGCATGCATGTATGTATGTACATGCATGACTATGCATTTGAGAAAATAAGTGATATGTTTCATTCTGAGTTTGGCTTATTTAGCTAGCTGAATATAATGATCTCTAATTCTGTTTATCTTCTTGGAAATAGCATAATTTTATTATTCTTTGTTTCTGAATAACACTCCACTCTGTGTAACTATTATACTTTCCCAATTCATTCACCCATCAATTTACACCTGGGCTGACTGCCTAATGGCTGCAGTGAAGAAAGTTGCAATGACTATGGATGAGCAGGAATCTATAAACTGTGCTGACTAAGATTTCTCTGTGTATATTTTCAGAATGTGGAAAAACTGAAAGCATGTCCTACAAAATCAAGAAGTAGACAAGGATTTACATCTTAGAGAAATAAGAAATGAAAGCACTACAATATGAAAAATCAAACATCCGTCTTTACAATTGTTATGTTTATATATTTAAAAATCTGAAGCTGTATGAGAAATGTCTTTGACCCAATAAACAGTTTTAGCAAAGTAATAGAATATGAAATATGCTGTTAACTGTAACCATGTGATTTGATGACAGAACATGGGAACTTTTCCTTCTACTAATTTTCATGTGCTCATGACAAACTTCTTCCCACTACCTCTTTCTTCTAACTTTTGTATGCATTGCTGGCCACTATTCTACTCCTCCCTTTGGAGATCAACTTTTCTATCTTCTACATATTAACTGGAGCTTAAGGTATATTACTTTTTGTGTTTGACTAATTTCACTTAGTATCCTCCAGGTTCATTCATTTTTTTCCAAATAACAGGATTTCATGTTTATAGGTGGTTGAAGAGTATTCCATTGAATGTACATACCATACTTTTAAATATACATTCATAAGTTGATATACATTGAGGTTGGTTACATTTACTGGCTATTGTGAATAGTACTGCAGTAACCATGAGGGTGTAGATGTGTCTTGGTCACACTGATTTCATTCCCTTTGAAATATATCCAATAGTCAAATATTGGATAAAGTGATAGTTCTATCTTTAATTTTAAAAGAAAACTTTATGATGTTCATAATGGATGACCTAAAAGAATAGCCTATTTTTAAAATACATATATTCAATACTCAAAGTAAAACAGGGCCAGAGAGATTGCTCAGTGGTTGAGTTTCCTGCCTGCCCAGTACCCACATAAAGCCAGATGTGCAAAGTGGTGCATGCATCTGGAGTTCGCAGCAGCTAGAGGCCCTGATGTGCCCATTCTGTTTGTTTCTCTTCTATCTCTCTCTGCTTGCAAAAAAATAAAGAAAAATATATTTTTAAAATAAAACAAAATAATTGTTACTTCATTAACCTTCTGCAAACTACCAGAAAAGCAACTGCAATGTCCTAATACTTTAGGAGAAGTCCTTATCATATATTTTAGAAGCAGGACAAAAGTATATTAATTTGGATATTCTTAACATAGGAAAATATTTAAACATTTTTAAAAAGTCTGAGGACTGAGGATACAGCTCAGTCAGTTAAGTACTTGAACAAGCACGATGATCTGAATTCAATCAAGAGAACCCACATTTCTTTTTAGAAAGTCAGGCATAGTTGTACATTAGCATTTCCAGCACTGGGGTGGTGGTACAGGAGAGTCACCTGAACAATATGTAGGTGAAATTTAAGAAAATAAAATATAATATCAGAATTAATGATAACAAAAAATCATAGAGCAAGCATATGTACTTAGTCATAAGGTGTAATTCCTAGGTTATACGGAGCTGGGTTATAACTCACGCTGAAATGATAACCATGGTTGGTGTTAAAAGTTTCCAACACATCGGCCGCTTTCTCAGATCAGGGACTGTCTGAGTATGTGTACAATGAGGTACTCAGCACTTGTCAGTGCGATTATCTATTTTACATGAGGGAAATGATTTTTCACAGGGATTTTTTTTTTTCTTTCCTTTGGGAAGGGTGCATGAGGCTATAAAACAATGAGTACAAGTTGGGAAACATGATCTAGTGTTCCAAAGTACAGTAAATTGACTGTAGTTACAATCGTGCATTATATATTTTAAAATGGCTAGAGAAGATTTTGAATGCTCTTACCATGAAAAAAAAGATAAATAAAAATGAATGTGTTTTAGTGATTTAAAATACATATTTGTAATGAAACATTACCTTGTGCCCCTTAAATAGATACAATTATTGTATAAATTAAATTATAAAAAGTTTTCTTCAGCATTAAAAAGCAAGGATGTGATCATAAAAAAACCTTCTTAAGGATGTATTTTAATTGCAAAGTTAGAATTTGGTCTCACATGTATTATTCCAGAAGCCTATAAATGACATTAAATTCCCCCTGACTATTATTTCAGAAGCTTACCCAATATCCTGGTTCTTATCTCCCTGGTTTTAACGCAGTAGACCACAGGGTTGAGAACTGGAGGGACCAGCAGGTACACATAGCCCATTGTAATGTGCACCACAGCTGGAACATGTTTTCCGAACCGATGGATAATAGACACCCCCAACATAGGGACGTAGACCAGCAGCACAGCACAGATGTGGGACACGCAAGTATTGAGCGCCTTGAATTGTTCTACCTGGGAGGCAATGTCTAGTACAGTGGTCAATATCTTCCCATAAGACAACAGGATCAATACAGAGTCCAAGACAAAGGTGAGGACAACAACAATGAGACCATAAATGCTATTGAGGCGGTGGTCAGAACAGGAGAGTTTGATGATATCTGGGTGCAGGCAGTAGGAGTGAGACAGCACATTGGCCTCACAAAACCTCAGTCGTTTAATGAGTGATGTCGCTGGGAAGATAACAACCACAGCCCGAATTAAAAGTCCCATAAGCATCTTGGCAATAGTTTCGTTAGTCAAAATAGTAGTGTACCTGAGTGGGTTGGATATGGCCACATAGCGGTCAAAAGCCATGGAGAGTAGGATGCCTGATTCCATTAGGGAGAACACATGGATGAAGAACATCTGGGCGAGGCAGCCATCAAAGTCTACTTCACGAATATTGAACCAAAAAAGCTTGAACAGGGTGGGTAAAGTGGTGGCACAGATTCCCAGGTCACTGGCAGCCAGCGCAGCGAGAAAAAGGTACATGGGTGTGTGAAGTGATGGTTCCAGCCTAATAACCCCTAAGATGATGCTGTTCCCCAACAGAGCAATGGCATAGAGGAAACAGAACAACATGGAAATCACTGGATATGAGTCCTCCAGGCCAGGGAAGCCAGTCAGCAGGAAGGGTCCATAGGTACTGATGTTGAAATGCACCATGATGTTTGATTTGGAGTTTAGGAGTCTTGCCCCTAGAATAAGAGAGCCTAGGTTTCACCATCATGCTTATTGGTATCTTTTTTATGAAATTATGAGGGGTGATCAATAAATCTTCACATTTTGTTGATTTAATCAAAAAGAAATAGAATGCCAGTATGTTGAGCTTATTCTAGTGTCGTAATACAGATACAATGTCAATTATTTATTTTTTTCCTAAAAGGGCTATTTTTTTATCTATTCATGATTTTTATTAGGAAGGGATTTAAAAAAAAATCTGCTAGGGATTTTTCAGATTCTTTGTTTTTAAATTAGTTTTGCACTCAGTATATATAGTCAAGTTACCACCTGAAACTAAAAGGTTACTTTTATAGAGGTACAAAATACACAGAATACTGCCAATTTGATTTCATATTGTAATGGCATATATGGTTATAGGGCTTGAGAAGTTTCTGAGGTTTGCTGTGCTTTCTGCTAAAGCATGATACCCTGGCAGGACCTGAGGTCACCATGTGAACAATATCCACATGTGTCTGAAGTGGAACAGAGACTATTGTCAGAACTCGGGGATCCGTAAGAGACTGTAGCAGTGGTAGATGTGTGATGAGCTGGACACCAGACTTTCTGCTCTGGCCATAGGCAACTGTGTTGGGTTCTACAAAGGCATGTTGGTTCAATACTCATGTGTGTGAGTGAGCGTGTGTGCGTGCACACACAAACACACACATACATACATACACTAGACCCCTCCCCTTTTACAAATACTACATTATACCCCTAAAAAGAAACAAAAATTTTATCATGAGATAAAATTCAACTGCTTAGAGATATTAGGCTATGGGAAGAGGCAATTTTGACATAATAGATGCTGATCCCCTTAATTGGCTATGGCAACAGAGACAACGGAAGGCATGCATTCTGCTATGGTCAAATAACTCTATATCTCTGGGCCATTTATTTAACCTTTTTATAATTGGTTTTTATGCCTTAAATTTTTATCCAATTCACATTATCAGATCAACATCATAAAAGTACCATGGAGTCGCTGGAGATAAGTCATATCAATAAGTATAAACTATCCTTTAATAAGTAGGAAATTTCCTTTTACACACAATGTTCCCAGCAATATATTTTTAACTACTAATATTGTATTGTGAAAGTGCCACATGTTTCTTTGCTATATTTAGACACCATATTGCCCGCACCAGTAATTGCTGGCTGAAAAAATAATTCAGAGAAAATTTTGGAGGCATAACTCAAAAACAATCTTTAAAAGCAGTACAGTATCCATACAGTTTGTTGTCTCTGCTATTTAACCTTTTCATTGTTCCCTTTTGAAGTATATGATATCAAAGAGAAACATACAGTTTTAGAAAAGAAGAGAGTAATGTACCTCATGGGTGCTGTAGCTCAGAGGGGAAATATGTGGGTTCACCCATGGTTAGAGATAGAGGGTTTCTATGCTTGGTTAGTGAGCTGGGCACAGGCTAGGTCAGAGAACAGGGAAATCTTTCTCAGCAGTATGGCTTCACTAGAAGACGTTGGTGTAAGTAGGGAAACAAATGATCGTTGGAAGAGGGTGAATCATGTCCCTTAGTGAGTTAGTTACTGTTGAGTTCCCCATTCTCCAGCAAGCAATCTCCCATTCAGGATTATATAAGCCAAGCTAATTTAAATCATTGGGTCAGATATAGAGGAGTCATGAAATCAGCCTGGGGAGTGAAGAGAAAGAAGACAGCATTAGGTGACTGGCAGAGGAGACAGAGAAGATAATAAGAGGATTGGAATCAAAAATACCTTGGTGCATATCTGAAAATTCCAAAACAAATTTTAAAAAAGAAAATGGATAAGTGAACAAGACTTCAAAATTCAATATCTTTATACAGACATATGTCTATTTATATAGCCACACTGGAAATGGAAACAAAAATATAAGAAAAATAAGTACTCAATACTCATGTGTGCTACATATGGACAGGAGGTTGTCATTTACCATAAATGATGTGCTGACTCTTATAGAGTTATGGATGGAATTTGCCATCATTATGTCTAATAAAATAAGTCACACTTAGAAAGATAAATCCCAAGTTTGCTCTCATATGTGAAATCTAGTCTATGTGCAAGAGGAAGAGATTAAAAGGAGGGGGAGGAGAGAAGAAAATATGCTAATTAGGAAGAAAGACAAATACTGCGTATTTCCTTATACGTGAAAGATATACACACTTACATACATGACAAGAAAAAGAGGTGCAAGAAGGGAGCATTGTGGGGGGAAGGAGACCAGCCAGAGGAGGGAAAGGGGCATGAAAGAACACAGGAGGGAGAATATGAACATAGTAAGATGATGCGTATGTATGAAAGGGTTACAAGGAAATCCACTGATTCCTGTTTTAACTAGAAATAATAAGGGCATGCTATTAGTAATTTATAAATAGGTAAGAAAAGAAACTGATGTGCAATTGTTTAGCAGGACACATGCACACATGCATGCTTGCACACACATTACTGTGTATTTTTAAAATGCAGAAGAAAGCATTTTGGCCACTTTCATCATACATGAATGATGAATGTTTAAGGAGACTGAGATATTTAAGGTAATTTAAACATCACACAATGATACATGTATAGATTTATCACAAAATCTCCTATAGTATACATAATTTTGTTTAAATATCATTGTAAATAATAATTTAACTTTAAAAAAGTATCATGTAAAATGTCTTGCACTTTACAAGTTAAGAAAATTTAAGAAAAAGATACCTGGATTTCCATCACAGATAGTAGGTTAATACATCTGGAGCATAGGACATAAAGGATATGTCTAGTATTGCCTTGAAATCAGGAGTTTATATGTGTTTTCCTCTGCCCTTATATTAGCTTGTTTTAAATTTCCCTTAAGAATTATGTCTGCTGCTAAGCCAATGTTACCACGAGGGGTCCCCTGAGTGCATGAAACCCTAGTGGAATTTTTTGTACCATAATTAATTACATTAAAGCCTTAATCTCAACACTTGGGAGACAGAGGTAGGAGGATTGCTGTGAGTTCAAGGCCACCCTGAGATTACATAGTGAATTCCAGGTCAGCCTGGGCTAGAGTGAGACCCTATCTCAAAAAAAAAACAAAAAAAAAAAAAACTTAACCCATAGATCTTAAATCTTATGCGAATAGATTATAAATATATCATGTTCTGCCAAGAGTATGCTCTTGTTATTAAACAATGTTAACTAGAATATCTGAGCCAAAATTTTACTTGTTCTTTTAAATGTTTTTAATCTGTTTCTATTTACTTAGCTCTATTTGTCCTTAAGGTAGAAAGAGTGCTTGTCTGTTTCTATCCAAAAAAGTCAGATAAAAATAACATACAAGTTTCTCTCTCCCTCCCTCTCTCTCTCTCAGTCTCTCTCTCTCTCTCTCTTGCCACTCAGACTGTGTTCTGTCCCTCTAACTCTCACAAAGGGAGAGAAGAACGGTCATAAATGGCAATGGGAAGTTGCTTTACACAAATCAATTTTATGTTTTACCCATGACCTGTTAAAAGGGATGAAGTTTAGACAGTCTATACCAACATACTTGTACATAATAGGAGGATAAAAGTCACAATGACTGAAGTGAAATCATTTAAACTTAAATGAGAAACTTAGTGATGACCATTTGGTAGAATTAGCATAAAGAAGATGGGAGTTACCTTTAAAGCTACAATATTCTTTTTTAATAGTGATGGACATACTTACTATGTAAACAGCATATGCTGGAACCATCCTCTCCCTCATCCCTGCCCCTTTTCCAGAGGGACCCGCCTGGTTAAAGATATAGGTCATCCCCATGGTGACTGTGGGTCATGCATTGTGGCCGCAGCCTTCAGTTATGGGGAAGAGGCAATGTCTCTGTGCATAATGTCCCAACATGTGACTGTAACAATTGAAGCTACAATATTCTTAGGTATGCAAGCCTTATCCTAGGAAATCCAACACTAATGAATGAACCTTTACCTTAAAAATCAGTTTCCCCAGTAGTTAAAAAGATAGCAAATGGAGGAACATTGTTAACTTGGCTGAGGACCTCAAAGCCAGTTTTTATAACCATTAATCCACAAACAAATTAACATCAGTGAGGTGAAATTTTTAACCTGGACATCATGTAGACATATTTTAGAGCCTTGTCTAATGTTTAGTTGATTTTACCTTTTTTTTTTTTTTTTGGCAATTTTTAAAGCACTTGTTAGAGCTGAAGCCTTCTCCTTCTCTTCTTACTAGGCTGGAGAAATTTTCCCCCTGTCCACTGCCATGGTTCATGGACCATAAAGCTTCTTGAGACCCACACAGTACTGGATACACCATTAACCAATCAGTGCTTCTCACTGTCACTCAAGCCCACCTATCACACTCAGGACAGGCAGGCCTTCCTGCTCAATAAAAGTCCACTTCTCACAAAAGCTGTGAGTTCTCTGAGCTCTGGAAGGCCCCTCCTCTCTGAGGAGTCTGCTTTGTTTCCCTTTCTTCCTCTCCCAACCTAAACTAAAATGCATTCTTTTAAAATACTTTCCTGCCTAATAATTCTTTAATTGGCAAAGAATATGATCCCTGAACACCCCTACACACTCCCTAGAATATATCACTTGAAGAAAGTATGTTTATGTAATTGTCCACTATTAAGCAAAAGATTACAGAATTAGAATTCTGTCCACTTTACATATGTAATGGTCTTGAATTTTTACTCATGTTATAATTTGCAATCATTCATTTACTTCTTTGCCCCAGTGATGCACATTTCAACCTGCTTTATAATTCCTGAGCAGTTTTATAAACCTGTTACATATACTAAACAATTAAAAGGATATAAGTTGAGCTATAAATAGACCAAAGTAAAATATTTTAAAATATTCATAAATTAGTGTCCAGGTGATATAGTAGTCCTGCAAGTAAAAAGTAAAAAAAAAAAAAAATAGATTTTCAGGATTAAATGTTAAAATAAAAGAAAAGAAAAACACCTCACAGCCTGACAATCAGTGCCAAGGTGAAGGAGACAGACACTGAGGATACCCAACACCTTCCAAAGCAGAAATCCAGAGTCTTTTAAGTGCGCATCACTGAAATGCACTTAAAACTCACCCACAATGGATCCGGAAAATTTGTGGAAGAGGGTGCAGGAGGATTTTAAGAGCCACAGGTTGGGATGATATACTCAGAGACATTGACTCTCCCCAATAACTGATGGCTGACCCCACAATGCATGACCCTCAATCCCCACGGGGATGACCTGCATCCCCAACAAAGTGGGGCCCTTTGGAAAAGACGCAAGGAGGAGGGAGAGGATGGTACCAACATGTGCTGTTTTCATATTAAGTATGCCCACAACTACTAAAAAATAATAAATAAAAGTACAAAGCCAAGGGAAAGGAACTTGATACAACCACAGGATCTCAAAACCCATGTGAGTCTGAAAGAAATGGGAAAAGATATTTAGAGCAGTAGAGAAAGTATAGAGAGCTACTGCTACGGAGTACAGGAGTATGTGGAGAACAGGAGGGTAGAGAGGTGTCAAGGGGGTTCTCCCTTCCTCTCAGGCCAGCTGGGTAGAGAGGAGGAGAGACTTACCAGATCCTGGATGGTCAGGAGTGATGAATAGGCAGAAAAGAGAGAACTTGTCTTCCCCTGGTAAATGTATTTATAAACTTATGGTGATGGGCCCTACTGTCTAGCTCAGGTGAGCCTGAGAGGCAGCTGATTGGTCTGGGCTAGAAGCTGGCTCAGGAGGAGGCCAGCCATGATATAAATTATTGGGGTCTAAGCAGGAATAATCACATTAGGTAGGATTAGATTTGAATTCTAGGCAAGGAGGCCTCACTCCCAGGGTGGGGCTCAGGTGTGGAAAAACAGATCTAGAGAGCTTCTTTAGGCAACAAATAAGGAGAAGCCAGATTTTTCTCTGATCTCTAGCAAAGCACAGACTGTAAGGGCAAGCTCAAAGACATTCCTGCTTTGTACTTTCAGGGTCCTAGTCACCCTATAGTACCTGATAAAGCTACAACTCTCTCTGAAGAGCAATGGCATATAGGAAACAGAACAAAATGGAAATCCCTGAATATGAGCCCTCTAGGCCAGGAAAGCCAGTCAGAAGGAAGTGTCCATGGGTATTAATGTTTAAAAGTGCCATGATGTCTGATTTGGGGGGGGTGTCAATGATATCCCTAGAGTATAAGAATCTAATTTTACTAATTTCATAACTCCTTTTTGTGAGTCTACATTATGAGCTCATGAGAGTTCACCAATAAAAATTCTTTATCACATTTAACAGTATAATCAAATAGAAATAAAGACAATATCATGTATTTTTTAGCATCATAGTATGAATACCACCATATCAATGATTTAGTTTCCCATGAAATGTTATTTTAATCAAAACATGAAGTCTGTATAATTCCTCTAATTTTATTTTACTATTTTAGGCTAAACACATGCCATCTCTCTCATAACAAGGACATTTTGAGGTCCATACATAAGGAAATATGAATAACCATCCATAAAGAATCCTGACCCTTGCATTGATGACAGCCTTGCTGTCCAGTAAAGGGAGAACTTTCTCTAAAGAAATTTTCTTCATGAAGATCCTCATTCCAAGATTATACAATGTACCACCCAAGTATTTGGAATGTATAATTTCTCTTCCTGCCTCTAAATGAGTTATATGGTGTTGTTCTGCTGAGTTAGCCTTTTGCTTGCAGAAATATTAAACAGGTATAAAATAAACTCATCATCGTATCTACCTTCAATACATTATCAATAAAGTGTGTCACCAACTTCTAACTCATTAAGTTCAGAAAAGTTAAAATGCCAATTTTATTTCACAGAGGTTAACCAAAAAGAGCAGAATTGTGGTAATGAGGGGGCTTGGAGACAAGAGAGAGGAAAGGGTAAAGCAATGGGCTCAATGCTGGAGTTAGGAAGAATAGCTCAGATGTTCTACTGCACAACAGGCTGACCATAGAGAACAATTTGGATTGTGTCTTTCAAACTGTTTACGTGAGTATATTTAGAGTTCTCTTACACTACATTCATAATATCTAATTACTGCTTGACAATTGCCCAATACAGACATAACTTGAAACATCACTTTGGACCCCATAAATATATTATGTGTGACTAAAAATAAAAGAATAAATAAAAATCTTAGAGAACGTACATATTATCAACTTAAATGTAGTTATTCTTCAATGGCATAAGTCTGTTGTATGACTTTTACATATAGGAAATTTTAATTTTATTGTATATACTTGCATAATAAATGATGTAAGTCTAGAATGCATTGCTGAAAGAATACTTATGGCTTACTTTTCAATTAGCATTTTGTTTTATCACTGTCAGCTCCAATTATAATACATGCTAACTGTAGTGTATCTAATGATATTTCAGTGAATGAACAAATGGAAAAAGACTCTTTAATCTAGTTTCTTCAAATTCTTTACTTCTGACAGAATCTCAGCATAATGACTTTGTTTTCTTCTCTCTACTGTCATTTGGATGTTTGTATCCCACTCTGTATGCCATCTAAATTACCTTCATAATCTGATATAAATGATGAACCTAAAACATGAACTTTAATGAATTGTATTCAAAGTCATACGTCCTGCATAGTAAAATGGCTGTAATAAATTATATGCAAAGACATATCCTGGATACCATACTAGCCCCAATGATAATATCCATGTACTTTACACTTGCTTTGCACCAGCTGGCTGTGGTCAAGATGATGTTCTTTACAAATAAACTGCCTGTTGAGAACATTTGACTGAAATTGCTTCCATTCTTGTGATTAAGAAGAAAATACTCTGTCCAAATAAATAAACAGCAGTTTAAGAACTGAATAGCCATATCACTTTAGAAATTTCCATTCAATAAGAGAAGGAAAAGTCCAGTAAAAACCTGGACTGCTTTAAAAGTAAAATTAAGACATTTTCATAGGTTTGACTTAGAGTCACGTGAAATAGAACCCATTGTCTAATCAACATTGTACGTCCTTTAGAAGTCTTCAAATTATTAGCCTGTTCATCCATTCACCCAACAAATACTAACCAAATGGAACATATGTGGAGGGTGTTCAATTTAGGAGAGGGAACACTTTATTGAACAAGAGAGAAAAAACTTTTCTCATGAAAATTACATTTGAATAGGGATTTTCAAAGTGCTTCTAATTTCAACGAATTATGAACCCATTATGTTGATGAAAATTCTTTCTTAACCTGTAGGAAATAAATACCATGTTTATTATTTACATTCTAAGTTTCTTAAGTTGTTTGGTGTCTTTTAAAAATAATAACAAATAATTCTATGGGTTTATATTAATATGTAGCTCGGATTTTTAATTTCTTTTGCTACAATATTGCACTTAAGATGCTTGGTGCTTAATTAAACTCTGGCTACAAGTAAAACAAAATGCAGATTAATTTAATGTTTTATGATAAGATTTCATGTGGAAGACACATGATGATAGATGGTTTTACTAACTTTGATAAAAGGTCCCCAAAAGAAATATTTGCTCATGACTCATTAACAAAACACCGTAACTAAAAGTCTTCCCCCTCTTTTACTCTTTGCACCACAGGTTTAACGACCCTGGGTGGCACTGATGCCAGCTCCACCTGCCCGGAAGATGCGGAGCATCCTCAGCCGAATCTGCTTGGTCTTCATCGTGTAAACAACGGGGTTGAGCACGGGAGGTGTCAGAAAGTGCAGATAGGAGAGCAGTACTCGGCTGCATGGCGAAGCCCGTTTGCCAAATCTGTGGATCATGGAGAGGCCGATCATGGGAGTGTAGAAGAGCAGCACGGAACAGATGTGCGAGACACAGGTGTTGAGAGCTTTGAGGCGCTCAGCCTTGGAGGCAATGGACAGCACGGTGTGGAGGATCAGGCCGTAGGAGAGGACGATGAGCACAGAGTCCACACCCAGCGTGGAGAGGACCACAAAGAGCCCATAGGCACTATTGATGCTGGTGTCCGCGCAGGCCAGCTTCATGACATCGGGGTGCAGGCAGTAAGAGTGCGAGAGCTGGCGCCTCGGACAGTAAGGGAGCATCTTCAACATGATGGGGGCCGGGACGTGGAGACCCACGCTGCGCAACACAATGGCCAGGCCCAAGCTGGCAATGCGAGGGGTGGTGAGGATGGTACCGTAGCGCAAGGGGTTGCTGATGGCCACGAAGCGATCAAAGGCCATGGTTAACAGCACAGAGGACTCCATGATGGAGAAGGTGTGGATGAAGAAGAGCTGGGCCAGGCACATGTCTAGCGCTATCTCCCTGAGGCCCAGCGCGTAAATGGTTAGCATGGTGGGCAGTGTGGAAGCTGACAGTCCCAGGTCGGTCACTGCCAACATGGACAGAAAGTAGTACATGGGCTGGTGCAGGGAGGGCTCTGACTTCACCACCCACAGAACCAGGCTGTTCCCGGCCAAGGAGGCGATGTACATGGTGCACAGGGGGATGGAGAGCCAGAGGCGCACAGCCTCCAGGCCTGGGAGACCGGTCAGGAAGAAGGAGGTACTGGTGTGGTTTGAGAAGGACATAGTGACTGTGAGGTGGAAGACCAGGAGCAAGTGAGATTACACAATTTAGAACTGAGTGGCTGCCAGGTTAGTTCGAAAAACTGGGATCTCCTAAAAATTCTTCAAAATGTTGTCTCTTTGAAGAGCATGACATTATCATTTATCCAAGTAGTTGTTGTCGTTGATGAATAAGGAATCCTTTAGAGATTAAGTTCTTTCATTATTAGAAAAAAGTTTTCATATGTAATATGCCTAGTTAAGAAGCCATATAATACGCTTATCCTGAAAATAGAATTTGAAATATGCCACCATCCCCCGGAATGTAACTAAGAACATGTTGTTTCCATCTGAACTAGACACTTGGGATAAATAACTCAAGTTTCAGATCATGAAACAGAATCCAAGTATCTGCCCTTCCTGTTAAGTTCCTCACACTGCCTTTACAGTAGAGACTTCTCTTTTTAAGCTAATGTGAGTATTCTGAAGATACATCTTATGTTTGTAATGAAAACAACAGAAAGAAAAGCACTTTACCAGACTATCCACCTACATGAGCACACCAATGTAAAAGGCAAGCTCTGTCAAAATATTAAACTTTGACTCAAAATATGATTCACGCTGTATGTGGGTACATTCATGTGAATGAACACTTAAATAGAATGATCCTTCACTCCTAGAATGCTGAATTTATAGTAAAGTTTATAAACATTATAACATTAAGAATACAATAAATAGAAAATAGTATTTATTCTCCTAGCAACAAGGGTTTAGATCTATGTATGAGCTAATTTTTAGGTATATGCAATAATCTGGACATAGAGCTTTTGTCTTTGCTGCATCCTCTCCCTTGAACATTTGTCTCTGTTTCATCTCTGGGAGTCTCAGATACCCCCTACATTGAAGTCATTGTTTGATGTTTTGAATACACAGTGAAAAAGAACACACTTTGAAGGCTTCTGTCCTTCCTTTCTAGTCATATATGAATGATGGAGAGTTCTGGAGGTTTGTAGGAAAACATTACAGAGCAGGAAACAAGGACAACTGCTTCCTGAGGGTTCTTATTTAACCACATATCTAGAATTTAGTGGTTTTTTTTTCTCAAATTGCATTGATTTCTTCTTAAAAGTATCTATTTTTTGTTCCTGTTTATACAATATAGTTTTATTACCCTTTTGAAAAGTAAGCCCATGAAATTAATTCTCCCACTTATTTTGCAGATTTTTTTTATACTTTGTTTTTACACTTTGATTTAATTACTTCACAAAATAATTTTGCATGCACTCTAAAGCATTACAGTCCCAAGCTGTTGGCAGTTCAGTTTTCCTAAGTGAAAAATTTAATTAACACACACACACACACACACACACACACACACACACACGCACACAGACGCACACACGCACACACGCACACACGCACACACACACAAACTCAATTTACAATTTTGCCACTTGGATTATAAAAGGAAGAATGGAGAATTAGAAATAATTCTGTCTGACTTCGTGTTTTTTTATCTTGAATACCATGGTCTGTAATTGGAGATAATGCCAAATGTTAATGAGCAGATTCTGCATATTCACACTCATTCTTAAATCAAAGCGACTAAATCCCCAAGTGTCATTTTCCATTTCCTGAGTTATTAGCACTTCTGTTTCTCTCTTTAAATATACCTTTCTGTCTCCAAATTTTATTTCATACTTAAATTTAATAATCAAGCTTATGTAAGTGCTTGCTTAGATGCAAGATCATAGCTATTAAAATCCAACAATGTCCACATAAAAACAAGCACCCGAATAAATATTATCCAATGTGTAGAAAATGTAATAATATGTAAAAAGGAAGAAGTGTCACATTAGACTGAAAGTTTAGGGAGTAGCTAAGTAGGAAGCAGCATTTGGAGTAAGAGAACTCAGTCCACCAGAGTCAACTCACACACTTAAGAAAGCTTCACGACATTTAGCAGAGACTTCTATATGGTAATAAATCTTTTTCTGTTGCCTCTGATAGTGTTGACCCTGGAAAAGTTTTTTTTTAATTTGAACCTGATGCAACCTTTTAGGGCCTTCTTAACCTCTAGTAATAACAGATTTCCTCTGTTGAAGCTTAGTTCAAAGCTCTGACATAGTCCCTGCAAGAATGTTCATGAACAATGCAGATTCTTTGACTAAGGTTCACGAAAAGTTTTTACCACAGATTATCAAGCACAATATATAGTTATACCAAGCAACAAAGCTATGATTTTCCTGAGAGCTTGTTGTGTAAAGTGCCATATTGTTACTAAGATAACCTGTATGGCTACTAAAATTTGTGCCTGTTGGAACTTGGGCAGGTTATTTTACCCTTTCTATATATAGATTTATGAATTTCTAGTCAGTTACTGATTGAAAATATGAAATAAGTGGAAGAAATCATTGGCTGGGATGAGCTTAACATTGAAATATCTACATGCCCTTTATGCTGAATTCTTCATTTTTTTCCCACCCTCTGATTTAACATCAGAGAAGCATATATATTTAATAGACTTAAAGCTCCCACATTTAACCCATACATAGCTCACAGATGTGAAGGCATAAGCACAATAAATGTCTGAGTATGATTATAAACAGAATTCCTGATTCTGTTCACTTAACCTTTGGAGTGGGAAGGGCATAACAGGGAGATGCTCAAACACAGATATAATTGTACATATTAAATACACATTTCCTAGAAGAGTATTATGTATGTGTTTATAAAATCATTTTTCTTGATTAAAATTTATAAACTCACTTATTTAAGGGATTTAGTCATAAGAAATAGAAAAAATATTTGTTCAAAATGGAGGACATATATTTCTGGAGGTTACTTCAGCACAAAAATATCAGGATAAAAAGATGTTGTAAAAACGTCAATATAAATATGAACTCTTTCTCCGCCAATATCAAGTTGGTTTTAATGGCATCTCTATTTTGGGAAAAATGCTTGCTTTTATTGGCTGACATATTTTCAATCAGCCTTGGATCTATGGCACAATTAAGCAGACAGACAGGATGGAATGCTGTATTTCTAAACACTAACGTCTACAGAACTCAGAACAGCAAACCTTCTTCCATAGTGAAAAGATAATAATAAGAAAATGAGTGTGTGTGTGTGTGTGTGTGTGTGTGTGTGTGTGTGTGTATGATACATATATCTATATATCCAACATAAAAATATTGGCAGGGTAAGTCGGTCTTCCCATTTCTACAAATAAGGAAGTTGGTGAATTATACTAATTTTTTGAGCATGTAATTCTTAGGGCTATATGATAGTAAAATAAAATTGTAGAAGGAAGATTTCTTAGCAATATATTAAGTATTTAGATGATGAATAATTGTGGATACTATTATTAATTTTCCTTAGGTACTTACCATAAAAGATGTGAGATGCTTTTCAAAGACAATTATTCAAAAATGCAGGAAGAATTGTGGTTAATCTTGATCATCCCAGACATATTGATTCAGATTACATTCCATTTACCTTTCATCTTATAGGAAGAAAAAGAAATTGAACTGCTTTCTTAGTTTGCAACTCTACATATCATCCTATTCCATAAACTTAACTCTAGTTTATTTCATGAAACTATGTAGAATCAGTTTTCTAGAATTTCATGTACATGCAGATTTGGATACATTTAAGGCAAAAAAAAATTTGTGTTGGTGAGTTATTAGACTATGTACCAATAGCACATAATTGGTATTATTTTTTAGGATAGTAATTTGGCAAATCCTTGTGGAAATTCATCCAACAGCTGTCCTATAGTATCTAAAGATGAAAACACTTTTCTTTCTCCTAAATCATGATGATTTTTTTCATACTCTTAATTTGAAACATTTTAATACTGTCCCTAATCCTGGCAGATGCTTCAGCGCTCTGTTGTTCAAAACCCAGTCACTGGCTCACCCAAAAGATAACAAAGGCTGAAAGCATTTCTCCTCTACCCATCACTTCAGTGCCAGGTAGTCTTCAGTGAATAGTTATTTCACAGGAAATGAGCTAGTGACCAGATCATCTCCTGATGAACACAACAGGGACCATGAGCTTGTTGGTAGCAAATGGCTTTAACTATGTAACAGCTGAACAAGTTTCATAAGTGATAACAAAACTCCACTGTGATTGGGAGTCATTTGCCTCTACACAGGTCTCAACTTTTTTATTGCTAATTTCTCATAGTATGGGAAAAAATGATAGACTTGAGAATACAAGCCTTAATATTATGATGACCTGAATTGAAATTCCCTTCAGTACATGTTATTACTCAAGCTATACAATTCTCTTGAGCACATTTTGTCTGTGAAATATACTATTGCAACTTTTATGAGATAGTGCATATTGCTAGCAATGGCCTTGGCTTAAACTGTGGGCTTGGACTCAGTTGCACATGACCTCTCAGGCATTTACATATGTTATTTACACTGTGATGATTCAGTTTCCTCATCATTTTCACTTTTTCATTGAAATAGTTAATTTGTGTTCATGAATAAATGAGATTTTTCCATTGACAGCCTTTGAATACTTGCCACTAATCAAACAATTATTATTCTAATACCATAGCCATTCCACAATAATATTATATTATCAATGAAAGTAACTTTTCTGCATGTCTTAAAAATCACACATTAGGGCTGGAGAGATGGCTTAGTGGTTAAGCGCTTGCCTGTGAAGCCTAAGGACCCCGGTTCGAGGCTCGGTTCTCCAGGTCCCACGTTAGCCAGATGCACAAGGGGGCGCACGCGTCTGGAGTTCGTTTGCAGAGGCTGGAGGCCCTGGCGCACTCATTCTCTCTCTCTCCCTCTATCTGTCTTTCTCTCTGTGTCTGTTGCTCTCAAATAAATAAGTAAATAAATAATTGAAAAAAATATTAAAAAAATAAAATAAAAGAGCTGCTGCTTTGATGGTGCTTATTTTAAAAAAAAATCACACATTAATAAACTCAGTAGTAGAGGTCCAGAAGCACGAAAAAGGCTAGAAGGGAGGGTGGACAGGAAAGGACTTTAGGGGATGGTACTATATATATGTAAGTAGAAGAAGAGATTACAGGGAGGGAGAAGGCCTAAGCTAAGTCAGGGGAAGAGATTGTATAAAACAAGGGTGGGTAGAGGGTCAATCAAAATTCAAGATTTCTGAATAAAACATATGAAAATGTACTTTCTTTAATAATGGCACATCCAGAAGCCATAGATTGCTACTAAAAATTTTTCTGTGCAAGGGATGGGATACCTTCCAGAGAGTTGTTGGCCAGGGAGGTCCCTGTTGCCTCCAAAACATTATAGGCTATTGCCAAGGCCCTTGGTTTCCAGTGAGAAAGAGATGGTAAGACCCTATTGCTGAAGACTTCACATGCCTGAGCCACAAAGTCACTGAGAAATCAAGCTGGTGCTGAGTAGAAAACCTTCTCCCTGTAGCCCAGCCTCCTGAAAGCTGGAAAAATCTGCACTGTATGCAGCCTTAAGAGAGACAGAAGTCATCAGTGGTGAAAACAGTGGACACTGGAAGCCTCAAGTTTGGCCAGACAGGGAAAATGACTGAACGAGTGCAAAAGTGTCATGTTTGCTCTAGGGGAAACCACCTGCTCTCTAATTAGACTGAAGGCCTGCTGTATGGGAGGAAATACATTCCTGGTATTAAAAACTTAATCAAAAGCCTATGGAAGGGAAGGTCATGAGCCTTAAGGGTATAAAGCCTGCTCTTGTCTGGTTAAATGCATGTATTACTCTTACCAAATTGCCCTGAAAGCACTACATTTAATGTTCATATTCATATATTAGTGCTAATCTTACTTCTGGTTAGAGAAGCTTCTCTTTTTAGATGGTGATGACCACTGGGATGACCCAAAAGGCAACATAGTGTTGAGAAGAAGGGATGGAGGAGTGTCCAGCACTGAAACATGTCACACCCTCCAAGGCTCAGGGTCCATTGTGGAAGCAGTGATGGAAAGAACATAAGAGCCAAAGGAAGGGTATCTCTCCTTATATACAATTGTCAGTACAGAAATTGGCCTTGATATCCAAGACCTCACAGTGCCTAGCAATACCTACACAAGGCCCTCATAATAGGAGAAAAAGATGATGACATCCAATTAAAAGAGAGACTCATGGAGAGAGGGAGGGCATATGATGGAGAACAGAGTTATAAAGGGGAAGTGGGGGAGGGGAGGGAAATACCATGATTTGTTGTCTATAAGTATAGAAGTTGTCAAATATATATATATATATATATATATATATATATATATATATATATATATGGAGAGAGAGAGAGAGAGAGAGAGAGAGAGAGAGATAGATGGATAGATAGATAGATAGATAGATAGATAGATAGATAGATAGATAGATAGATAGATAGATCATTATTAAAGTTCCATAAAAGAAAACATGGTAAACTCTATGGACATAGCTCTATAGTTAAAGAGAGATCACAAAATTACCTATAGCATCAAACACAAAGGAAGATAGCTCATGTTTTACTCTGCTCCAAAACACAAAGTTGTTGCCAAATTCTCTGTTTTACTATAAAAAATATAAAACAGAAATAGGAATTTCAACATTAGTACTTGGAAATATGCACTTACCAAACATTTCAAGAAAATAGAGAATCTCAATGACTTCCAGCTCCAGGTTACTTGTAATAACAGAATTGTAGATATTATTGAACAAAAGCAAACAAAGAAGCAACTCTAATGCTGGGTAAGATATGTGTGGTATGGTAGATATTGAAAAATGTACAGTTCTCAGATGTTTCTTGTGATAAACCCAACACGAGGTCAACTTTATATCCATGTAGGGTTTCTTTCTGGAAGTTCTTTATGAGCTCAGACAGGGAAGAAGATCAATGAAGGCCAACGCCTTTCGAAGGAACAAGTAAAGATCAATTTTTACCCAGTCGCAGATGGGAAAACTACTAGGTAGGAAAAATTTGCAACAGGAGTCCTGAAAACCTGCCTAGGAGTCCATCTCAGACTTCCCCTAAATATTAACCTACAAGTTTACAAGTGACTTAAAATGGCAGAAAAATAGCTCTGTGGAAAGGAGTAGGCTATGAATTTAATGAAGGTTAAAGAGCTCTTTAACACTGGGATACATGAGAACCTTTGTTGGAGTGCAGCCATCTGCTTGCAACCTCCTGGATGGTCAGGCTATGAGTTATAAAGCCTCAAGCTAAAATCTAATATTATGCTCTACCTCAACATCTAACTTTGCAGCATGGTATTTGGGCAGTCTGTTTATACATGAAAACAGGTGTACTTTGAACTTGTGTAGGTCAATTTATTTCTGACAGGCTAGATTAACAATCTTGAAACTATGAGAGAGGAACTTATCCTGGAAGACAGCATATATTAAAATGGGATTAAGTTTTTCACTAGTGGAGAAAATTATGAATCAATAATACCTTTTAAAATGACATGAGAGAAAATAACAACAATACATAGTTCCAATACAATAAGATTTTTCTTCATATTTAAAAAGAAACAAGACAAGAAGATGAGCAAGTTCTGAATATTTTCAAACTGAAACAAATGATACCCAGTGTGATTTGAACCTATGATAAGGAACTCAAAGTATTCTAAAAGGAAAATGTGGTGGCAAATAGGACTTCCTTCGTTAATTGTTGACATCCAAATTATGATTTTTCTAAACTTTAAATTTATTTATTTATTTATTTATTTGAGAGCGACAGACACAGAGAGAAAGACAGATAGAGGGAGAGAGAGAGAATGGGCGCGCCAGGGCTTCCAGCCTCTGCAAACAAACTCCAGACGCGTGCGCCCCCTTGTGCATCTGGCTAACGTGGGACCTGGGGAACCGAGCCTCGAACCGGGGTCCTTAGGCTTCACAGGCAAGCGCTTAACCACTAAGCCATCTCTCCAGCCCAAATTATGATTTTTCCATAAGGTGAATGCAAATACCCAATAGTCAATGGACCACATGAATGGATCTCAGTATAGTCCCCATATATGGATCTCAGTATAGCTCTTCTGATTGAAAGTAGGATTAAGACCGAAGGCAAAACAAAAATAAATACTTCATCAATATTTAATATTTAATATTTAACCTTGTGAAATATATATGGTCTGCATTAGAATATCTACTAAAATAGGTTTTGTGAGAAAGGTGTCAAGAAAAGAGTTAAAAATAACCCCAGGAAATATGAGTTTGATGGATATGTTTATTATTTGATTGTGATAATAATTCCAAGGTTATATACATTTTTTCAAATTCATAAGTTGTACACTATAAACATAAGCAACATCTTTCATTTTATTCAATATGATTTTTAAAAGTAATTAAGTTATTAGTAAGTGGGGCTGAGGAGATGGCTCAGTGACTAAAGTTGCTTGCTTGCAAATCGTGTCTGTTGGGTTCAATTCTACCCTCCCACGAAAAGTCAGAGAGCATTTGTTTGCACCAGGAAGAGACCCTGACATAGTCACACACCCACATACACAAAAACAGGTACAAATAAATACAAAATTTAAAGATATATATTAATAAGGCATGTATGAGACGAGATCATGAAGGAGGCTTCTCTAACAAATTGGCAGGTAAGTAATCAAGTGTTTTCAATGCATTGATACTGAATCTTCATTTGTGTTGGGGATAGAGAAGTAGTGGGTTGTCCAATGAGAAAGAATATTAAGATTTAAAACAGATTTATGCACTAAGCTAAAGGTGAGATCCCAGAGATGGCAACAGGTTCATGGGACACTTTGTTTATTTCTGTGTATCTGGGATGCACAAGCTAAGGCTGGAGCAGTGGAGAGACCCAGATCAAGGGTTACATTTCCCATATGGCAATACTTTGTCTTTTAAATCCCCAGTTGAAACTTTTTCTTTGATTAAGTGACTTAAAATCATACAGTCAAGTGTTCCAACTGAGCTCCATGTTCTCACTCTACAACTTTGCAGTCAGCCACAAAGGACCTAATAATATGACACACTGAAAATTTTATGTTTACAAGGCCATTTTCCCCCAAATTTGAGTTTTCCATATTTGGAAAGTAAGATTCTATTCTATTGCCTTTATACTTCAAACAGGAGTAGGCTTAGAGTGGTAAATAAATACATTTTTAATGAATAACTAGGAAGGAAATAAAATTTTGACATTATCTTTACCTTTTCATCATAACATCTCAAATAACATCGCTGCATAGCTGATATAAAGTATTTACACTTAAATGAAAGACATATTTGACCTACTAGTGGTTAGCCTTCTCAGTGCCAGCAATGAGAAAAGTCCTTTATGCAGGTCTCACATGTTAGAACACACCAGAAAATTCATACCGGAGAAAATCCTGTCAAGTGTAAGGACTGTGGCAAATCCTTTACTTTGTTGTCAAATCTTAGAATACATGGGAGAATTCATACAGGAGAGAAACCCTTCAGGTGTAAAGAATGTGGCAAATCCTTTACTCATTGTTCATACCATAGGATACACGAGAGAACACATGCTGGAGAGAAACCTTTCAAATGTAAGGAATATGAAAAATCCTTCTACCATCAGAAAAGTCATCCTGGAGAGAAATGCAAGGAATGTGATAAATTATTTACCCATTATTCATCATTGAGTAGACATCACATAAATCACACTGAAGAGAAACCCTACAGCTGTAAAAACAGGTTGTCAAATCTTCACACCCATCAGAACATCCATACTGAAGAGAAAAACAACATAGTAAATTCTCTCTGAATTAAGACCACATATAGCTATTTTAAAAAACAAGAATACGGGGGCTGGAGATATGGTGTAGTAGTTAAGGCACTTGCTTGCAGAGCTTAAGGACCCAGGTTCACATGCTCAGTACCACATAAACCAGATGCACAACATGGCAATGTGCCTGGAGTTCATTTGCAGTGGCTAGAGCCCCTGGCATGTCCTTTCTCTCTCTCTCTTTCTCAAATAAATAAATAAATCTTTAAAAAAGCAAGAATGTGAAAAATCTTTAAGAACATGTCACATGTGAATTTGAAAGTGCCTTAGTCATCCACAGAATATGCAGGAAAAAATTACTGTGTATGCCAAAAAGGTGGATAAGCATTTAACCAATTTCAATTCTAACTAACAACAAGAAATTTGTACCAGAATGAAGTAAGATAATAACCATTTCAGATATTTTGTAAAGATGGACTATTATAAAGAACAAAATCAAAACTGGTATTTTAATTATTTGAATATAATATCACTATTAAGGTAGATATAATAATTACTCTAGAAACTTGTTTTATTTTTTGGATTTTTGAGGTAGGGTTTCATTGTAGTCTAGGCTGACCTGGAATTCACTGTATTCCCAAGGTGGCCTTGAACTCCCGGCTATCCTACCTCTGCCTCCCAAGTGCTGGGATTAAAGACATGTGCCACCATGCCCAGCTTCTCTAGAAACATTTAAAATTATCAGCATTGTAGGTTTTAAAGACAAGTGGTACAAGAAATAATTGAGAGAAACATAATCTTTTCACTGCTATTAATTTGCATTTGACTCAGTCAAGCATACTATATCTTAAAATCATCTTAAATGTGTATATTTTAATTTCATTTCAGCCAGTAAAGTTATATATTTCAAAAAATTACAGTAAATTATAACGTTACTTAAGTGTTAGATCAGAGGGAAACAGCACTATTCCTTCTCCAGGTGTCTTTAGGCAGCACACCTTTATCGAGGGTCCTGGAATCACCCAACAGTGTCTCATCCTTGTGACTCAGTGCTTCTTGGGATAGAGCAGTTTTAAAATGCGGACCCGGATCTCCTTAGTTTTGACGCTGTAGACAACTGGGTTGAGCATCGGAGGCATAAGAAAGTGCAGGTAAGAAAGAAGCATGTACGCCTGAGCCGGTAGCTTCTTTTTCCCAAAGCGATGGATCATGGACAAGCTAACCAGTGGTGTGTAAAATAGCAGCACTGCGCAGATGTGGGAAAGGCAGGTGTTAAAGGCCTTAAGCCTCTCCGCGTTGGAAGCGATGCTCAGAACCGTCTTCAAGATCAGCACGTAGGAGAAGAGAATGAGCAGCGCGTCCGTCCCGAGCGTGGACAGCAGGACAAACAGCCCAAAGCCACTGCTGACCCTTGTGCTCCCGCAGGACAGCCTCAGGACGTCAGGATGGACGCAGTAAGAGTGCGACAGAGAGCCGACTGGCTGGAACGTCAGTCTCCCGAGGAGCACGGGCAAGGGCAGATGGAGAAGGACACTTCGGGTCACTATGGCCAGCCCGATGACCCCGATGCGTTTGGTTGTGAGAATGGTGGCATATCGCAAAGGCTCCCGGATGGCCACACAGCGGTCAAAGGCCATGGCCAGCAGGACAGCCGATTCGATGACTGAGAACGTGTGGATGAAAAAGAGCTGCACGAAGCAGGTTGCTGCGCCGACGACCCTCCGGCCCAGGAGAAACACGGCGACCATTGACGGCAGCGTAGAGGCCGAGAGGCCCAGGTCAGCCAGGGACAGCATGGAGAGGAAGAGATACATGGGCGTGTGCAGGCGGGGCGCGCTCCTGACAACGTGCATCACGGTGAGGTTGCCCACCGCCGACACAAGATAGATGAAGCAGATAGGAATAGCCGTCCAGCAATGAGCATCCTCCAGGCCAGGGAGATCCATCAATATGAAGAAGAAGTAACTGGTATTACTGTTCTTAGAAACTGCCATCACTCTAGATAGTGGTTGCCCTGGGGAACCGGAAAGGAAGAAAACTAGAAAACTGCTACTTAAAAAAAAAAAAAAATTCTTTTCTTTCTTTCCTTTACAGAATTAGAACCACAAAACTTTTCAAAAATATTTTATTTTTATTTGTTTATGTGAGTGAGGTAAAGAGGGAGGGAGGGAAGGAAGGAAGGGAGAGAGAGAGAGAGAGAGACAGACAGAGAGAGAGAGAGAGAGAGAGAGAGAGAGAGAGAGAGAGAGAGAGAGAATGGGCATGCCAGGGCTTCCAGCCACTGGAAATGAACTCCAGGCGCATGGGCCATCTTATACATCTGGCTTGCATGCGTCTTGGGGAATGGAACCAAGGTCCTTTGGCTTTGTAGGCAAGTGTCTAAACCACTAAGCCATCTCTCCAAACCCTTAAATAACATTTTCTATCACCTTACCTCTCTTAGCACCATTGTTGTTGCCCAGAGTTTTGCTCTTGTTTTCCTCACAGTTTCACATTCCAGTCTTTCTAACACAGTGCTCACTCTTTTCTTCAGGCTTCACTTAGTTTTAGTAGTACATTTGGACCACTATCATAAAGAAAGTTTTCCTTTGCATCACGAAGATAGTTCAGAATTTGAGAATTAAGAAGGACAAATTTATACTGAGAAAATAGGATCCACATGCACAAGGTAGATCATCTCTAGTACCAGAGTATAGGTAAGTTTCTAAGGGAAAGAAGAAATGGAAAATTGTGTGAACTCCTAACATCACCACATATGACATTTTTTTTTTCTGAAATAAGCCCAACAGATTACAAGCAAATACTATGTAAAAGTGATATTAGGACAGCTTTGATCTTGGCATACTTGCTCATTTGATTTATATTTCTTCTCAGAATTTCTGCATGATATTCACTAAAATGTTGGGATAGCTAGATAATAATTGTACTTGGAACTAAAATATATTGCCAATGGGATGCTACATTCACTGAACTCTTGCCTCTGAACTGAATGTTAGTAATGATGTCTGGTAACATGTAGCTTCTCCCTTTAGAGGCCTAGTAGCTCAGTTATCACAGGATATGCATAAACTCTTTCAGAAGGGCATTTATTGTGTATCAGCAGATAAAACATGCCAATTGTGAATCTGCATTATTTTCTTCAGAACTTACCTTTGAAAAATGATTCTTAGTAGTGCCCAAAGACACTTATAGTTAGGTTGCATACTGGTGTGGTAACTACAGAAACCTATGTGGAGGTTTTTGAAAAGGCTAAAACTATATCATCCAGCTATCCCACTTCTGGGAATATATCCAAAGGTCTACCACAGAGATATGAGTATATCCATGTTCATTACTTACTGTTCTTCACTAGGAAATAGAATCGGCCTAGATGTAAATTAACTGATGAATGGATAAGGAAAATGTGGTACATATACACAAAGGGATATTTTTCAGCTGTAGAGAAAAAGATAAATTGTGACATTTGCAGAAAAAAGAATAAGGTATAAAATTCAACTATATGGTTTAGAGCAAATCTTACTGACATGTAAATATTGTGCATTAAATGGTATTTTCTCCCCTGAATGCCTTGAGAAGTTTTCTGTAATGGTGGACACTTCTAAGCATTTTTAAGAAGGGCAACATAGAGCATGTGTGATTGGTGTAGCAAACGCCTGGTATTCTAATCTCTTCCCACGAGTCAGTCCAATGGTGCTCTGTAATTCAAAAGGAACGTCTACAAACTGTCTCCCACATGTTAACTGTTGACCTCAGGAAAACACAAACAAAAAAAAGGACTTTTAATGAAGATTTAACTATGGTACCAAAATTTGACCTGTTATGTAAACTGGATAATAAATAAATTTTAGTAATAAATATAGAAAATATGCTATATAAAAATAATTATAGTCATGCATATAGAATACCAAAGCAGAGAGAAAGATCTATCCTATTTGAAAAAAGGAGAAGTAATAAAGGTTAAAACTGAGTGTTTGGAGAGAATGAGGGAACTGAGCTACCAGGATTATACATGATGCTAGAAAAAAAATAACCCTCTAAATATTGACTACCAAAGTGGAGATGGGGAACAATATATTGTGTTCATCAGCCTGCCTCTAACATGTGTCTGTATGCAGCTGGCCACAGTGTGCTGTCAACTCCACAATAATCATTCCTCCCGTCAACAACACTTCTATTAATAAATAACATTTTCAAAAGAATAGAAATCAACTTTGTATTTGTTAAAAATGAATAAGTTGAAATTTAGCAATTCTGGGAGAAATTTAATACTCTTCTTGGACTCCCATAGCCAATCCTGTCCTGAAACAAGATTCTAGTGAAAGAGATGGTAATTTTTAGAAGAAAAAGTCCTGTAGACACACCCAGGAATACATGGCAATGAGGCGAATGTTCCACAGGTGGAAAGCCTTGGGTCTACCTGGAGGCTCTGTTTTGATTCCATGTTCTAAAGCGTATTAGAAAAGAGACCTGCTACTCTCAGACCTATGTACTCAGACACAGGGCACAAGGTCAACCCACAGTCATGAGTCTTTCCCAGGCCAGAACTCAAGCTGTAGGAGGACCTAATCACATCATTGATCGAATCTTTCATCTATTCAAAGGGAAGAGGTTCCCCTCAATATGAGCCTGGGTAGGCAGATTCAGGGGCACTATAAATGTAAGGAACTACCCAAGGCAGGAAGACAGAAAAAGAGAAAATGAATGCTCCTGCAACTTAGAAATGGCAACGCATTTCTTTAGCATAATTCATCCAGATACACTGCTCAAGTCTAGTGGGAGATAAGGGTTTCTATGATTCAAAGTTTGATACAGTAAAATTATCAGGATACCAGGATGACTTGTATTAGTTGTGGAAATTAGTTTACCAAGAGGAAAAGGAGGCCTGGCCATGGCACTGGGTATTTAGAGACTTAGAAGCTTCTGCTTGTCAATTATTTGCCTCTATTTTTTCCAGATTCTGTGTGGAAGAAGATGAGGGAACTATTGCTCACACATAAACTTTTAACTAGATGTTTTCAATCACAAAGTACGCAATGCAAATATTATCTACTCTACTTGAATTCTGCCAGTGGGGATGGGGGTTCGGGTGGGAGGAAATGTCATGAAGAATCTAAAGGAGTTTCTGAAGGTCATTAGTCCAAACTTGGATATATTGGCTGACATCCCTTAGAATAAATGTTAAAATACATATTTCCAAAAGCAAATTATTTGATTGTGATAGTTGAGTAACAATGAAAAGTGTGTCTTCCTGGCATTGATTTTGAGCATGTGAGAGAAATCTTCCCAGCCCTCATTTGAAATTTCAGTGCCTAGATCTTAACTATGTTCAGTCTTTCCAACTGGCTTTCTTTTCTGATAAATGGAGCTTTCTAATTATTTCCTTTAATCTCCATCTTAAAGAACTTTTATATATTTAACATGTAGTTATTTAATGCTTATCAACTTATAGCAAAATCCTTTTAACATTTACCTATAGTTGGAGAGAAGCCACACATTATAATGTTCAGTTTTATTCACAATTAAATGATAAAATGACATGTGTTAATGAGGAATAAAAAAAGAAGAGACCATCTTAGGCACAACATGAGTTTGCATGTAAATTTTGAAATGCTACTAATAACCTGATCACAGTTTTATTTCACTCTCATTGTCATAAGTCCTGAGCAGATGTGTTTTTATTGAATAGTTCGTGAAGTTTGAGGTTTTTGTAGCTTATACTAATCCCAAGTAGTTTTATAATACAATCTCTGAGACTTATTAATTTTTCCATGTCTTAGACAGCTGAAGTTTACTTCACTGGGAAGCTCAGAGGAAATACATGTGTAATACTGTTTACAAAATGAATTTTATATTACAAAATAGTCGGTTCCTTAAACTTATTTTGAAGATAAAATCTCTAACACTTCATTTGAAAACTACATTGGCGAGAAAATTAGAAGTCATGTTTTTTGTTTTTCTTCCTTCTACCTTCACTTTCTCCCTTTATTTTATTCATTCCATCAAGTATTTTGTAGTCCTACATGTAGGATATAGAAATATAGCTTAATTTATGTTCACTCTTAAACTCTAAAGGCAACTGCCTAATTATTGCTGGATGAAAAATGGTCATAGTTTTCCCAAACTATATTATATAAGAGGTTTACTAGTACTAAATGCCTCCATGAAGTATCCTTTTTCTTCAGTTATCACCATAGGTTAAATCATTCCCTGGATAACTTATACTTGTCCCTTGACTTCTATCCCAGGTCTATACATAATATGATTTGAAATAACCTAGCTTAAGGTGTTTCCATAACTCACCAGATTCCAGGGCAGAGGCATAAGCTCTATGGATGGTGGTGTAGCTTGGGGCCTCAAGAGGCTCCCTGCCTTGAGTATAATACCAACCAAGCAGGGTTATAAACTCTTGGCTCTGGTTTCCCTGGAGGCCCACTTCTAATCCCCAAGGTATAGGCAACCAGAGTGACATTAAGTGTGTACATGCCAGGCACCATTGGAAATTTCTAATTATTAAGAGTGTTTGCTAGTTTTCTAGACTAGTACACAATATATGCTCAGAATATGTAACTGAATGTCCTTCGGCTTTGCTTGAATTTCTTTTATTCTCAGTCTGAGATAATTTTAGTTCTAAACATGTCACCGCATAGATCCAAATGTGCACTCAAACTGATAATCTTATGTCACACGTAAAACAAATCACTTTGATGCCCCAAACAACGCACTGCTCACAGCTTATTAAGAAGTTTATGATTCCTTTAATTGTAAAGACATTAGCAGTTCAAGTAAAATATCTATACTACATATTTCCAAAAGTTAGTTATCTAGCTGTAATATTTAAGTAACAATGAAAAGTGTGTCTTCCTGGCATTGATTTTGTGCATGTGAGAGAAATCTTCCCAGCCTTCATTTGAAATTTCTGTGCCTAGATTTTCGCTATGTTCAGTCTTTTCAAGTGGCATTCTTTTCTGATAAAGGGAGGCTTCTGATTATTTCCTTTAATCTCCACCTTTAAGAACTTTTATATATTTAACAAGTAGTCAGTTATCATTTAATATTTAGCAACTTGAAGCATGATATTATACTAATAAATGATCTCTAATCTAAACTCATTGAACTGATCTCTTAATGCTTATTGTTTGTTACAAAGCATATAATTTCTTTATTTTAGTCTGAGTCTCATGTAGGTGCCCACTAGGGTTAGGGTTAGAGTTAGGGATGACCTTGAACTTCTGATCCTCCTTTCTCTGCTTCCTGAGTGCTTGCATGACAGGCATGTGCCACCACACCTGGTTTTATGCTGGGATGGGGGTAGAACCCAGGGCTTGCCCATGCCTGGCAGTCACCCTAGCCACTGAGTCACATCTCCATCCCCACAGCTTGATTTTCACTGACATTCTCACTATTCACTTTACTTTCTTTAATATAATGTGCTACAAATTTCTAAAGGATAATTTTAAGGTATCAAAAAGGTTTCAAGAGGATCATATGGGATGAGCATAGAAAATTATTTTGAAGCCGAACAAAGGTAGATAAAAAAATAAATTTTCGGTTGTAGTGAAGATAGAGCTACATAGGAATAGCCTGTCTAGTTGAGAGATGGAGACCAAGTTAGGAATAAGGAGTAATGAACATGCACACTCACTCTGTGGTGCTCTTGAAGGAGTCATGTGACTCAAGGCAAAAGAATACCCTGATTATGAGTAACTATTTCAGAGGACACTAGCAGGATCAGGAGGAAACTGGTATAGGCAAAGGTCAGCCAGGAAATAACACAGTTATTTCCCGTCTGTCAGCAGCCATTCCAATGGATCTCGGACACTGTGAGATATTTCTGTCTAGGGAGTTTGCTTGTGTTTTGGAGCCCTGAGACCCTACAGGAGCTGGTTAAAAAAGGCACATGTCTAGAATATCTATAGGCCTTGAAGACTGCATACTGGGCAACATGTACTCACAATGAATCGCTTGTTACTGACGTGGTTGTATATGTTTACATATGTTACTTCCCTGGTTTCATGAGCTGCTGCCTTGGATGATTAAAATGACTAATTCTAACTATTCTAACATTATACATATTCAGTTCTCAGAGTTTGGTCAAAGATTATGGATATGTCTTCAGAAGTCTGCAAGAGCTGGATAGCAAAGCCCTCTTGAAGTAACTCTTACAAGTATTTCCTGTCATTTTCAACAACAAATCATGTTCTCACTGAATCTGTGTTAGAACTGTTTCCCTTCAGTATGATTAAAATATGACTAACTTTTGGAAGGTTGATTTTCTGATACTGATGGTGGGAAACTTGCTAATTATATACACATATCCAACCATGAATTAAATTAAGTAAAATAAAACAAATAAGGAAAGACTAGAAATCAATAGATTTATGACACTATGCTTGAAGGTTCGGCTGGAAGTTTATAATTCAGTGAGATATAAAAAAAAGCTTGTGTTATAATCTACTCTACTTCAAAACTTGACTTTCATGTATAAAGTATATGCCTATTTAATCATTTAATAATTGTTTGTTGGTTTAAAACTTTTAACATAGAAGCAATAATATGATATGAAGACAAACTAAAAAATCCTAAGTGAGATAAGATTGTAAAATCTCCATGATATTGCAATGGGTGAATGGAAAGATGAAATATTTCATCTTCTTGCATAAAAGAGATGCAAATATCTCTTTGATATTAAAAATATTATAACAGAAATAACTACTGATGTATATGATATTAAGGAGAGGGAGTATTGTCTTGGAGGAATAGTTTCCTGTGTTTGAAATTGTAGCCAGTATCATCAAGAACACCAGGAATACACTGTTAGCATCAAAAAATAAATTGAGTTAAAGATGATTAATTTGCCATGATTTCACTTGCAAAAAAATCTAGTGTTATTCTTAAGTCAAACTCAAAAGTATAAGTATATTATTAGGAAATGTACTTACATTGATGCCAATATTACATTTATAGTAGAAAGTTATTACATACAAATTATGGATGTTGTCATTTTAACATACTATATGTACTCAGAATTGCATATGGAGTATAATGCCACAGAAATGGCTGTCAGTTTATAGAGTTTCAAGCAATGCTTGTTTCAAGGACAGAATATGATGCTACAGATTGACATTATCCTACACATGGGTGGTCAATAGAGGTATTGATATAAAAATATAGGCAAAATTAAGGTTTTTTTGTAGTTATTTTCAATGCCATCTCCCTAACTCTTTATATATCTGAGGATGAAACAAAAAATCATATTTTGTGCCATTTCCCAAACTACATTGTACTAGGACCTTTTATTGCTTTGTTTTAATATCCATATAGACTTAGGTAAAATTGCAGCATTGCAGAAATGAGAGTTACATCAGTGACCATTATATTAGTTTACCATGATTTGGTTTATAAACATGATTTGTGATTTCTCTGGTGCTTTTTGAATAAAGAGTTTCAGAATTTTGTCTCGTATCTGCTTAGTTTTTACCACATAGACAATGGGGTTCATCACAGGAGGAATAAGGAAGTGCATGTTGGCCAGGGTCACATAGATGCATGCGGGAAGCCTTGGGCCAAAGCGGTGCAACATAGACAAACAGATCATGGGCGTGAAGAAGAGGATCACAGCACACAGGTGGGAGATGCAGGTGTTGAGAGCCTTGAGGCGACCACCATGGGAAGCAATGCTCAGCACAGTTTTTAGAATCAACACGTAAGAGAAGAGAATGAGGAGAAAGTCAAGCCCCATGGTAGAGATCACCACAAACAGTCCAAAGATGCTGTTGACCCTGGTATCAGAGCAGGACAGCTTTATGATGTCTGGGTGCAGGCAGTAGGAATGAGAAAGTACGTTGGTGTGACAGAAGCTAAGCCTTCTCAAGAGGATGGGGAGAGGTATTTGTACAGTGACGGTTCTCACAACAATAGCCAAGCCTATCCTGGCAATCACACTGCTGGTGAGAATCAAAGAGTAGTGCAGCGGGTGAGAAATGGCCACATAGCGGTCAAAGGCCATTGCCAGAATGATGGCTGACTCAAAGTCCTGGAAGGTGTGAATAAAGAACATCTGTGTGAAGCAAGCCAAGGTGCTCATCTCTCTAGCATCTAGCCAGAAGATCCTCAGCATGGAGGGAAAGGTGAAGAGGGCCAGGCCCAGGTCAGAGGCCGCTAGCATGGCCAGAAACACATACATGGGAACATGGAGGGTCTCTTCCCTCCACACAACGGTGATAACGGTCATATTACCCACCAAGGTAATGAGGAACATGGCACAAAAGGGTATGGAGATCCAGATGTGCACAGCCTCCAGCCCTGGAATGCCTGTGACCAGGAAGGCAGAGAAGATATAGCCGGTGCTGTTGACAGGAACCATGATGCCCGGGTTGCATGTCTCTCCTACAATGCAAAGTGTTGTTCCAGAAACAGAGGTTAAAGTTGGACTCCAAAATTTCTACACATTGAATGCATATTCCCTATCACCAAGCATGGCTAGATTCATGATTATTCTCTTTTAAACAGATTTTTTTTTAATAATAGAAGAGTAAATTATGTTTCCCATTATACAATCTGGGCCTGAGAGAGGTACCTTCTTTAGTGATAAAATTCTCTAGGTATGCAATGAAAAGAAGAAAAAAAAAGAATCTAGTCCAAGTGTTAAAATCGTAAAATACTATTTTATGAGACTGGTGTCCTACTTACTGTGATTACAAGACACCTAAATGGCATTTTAAAATGAAAAAAAAAAAATTGATATGGAGCATTAACTGAAAGTCTCTTGAAAGCAACATAGAATCACAATTTGCTCTGTAATTACAGTCTTGCACTATTCTATACGATTTCTTTCACTCTTGGTTATAATTGAGAGATGTTAGTTATTCATAGCAACACAGTTATGTGGTACTCTGAATTTGACTCATGGCCAAATGCACGACAATCACATGATTTACTCATTGAGGTACATTCCCAGCTTTTATGGCATTCTCACATTTGCTAGAGTTTTTCCTTTTGTGTTGAGTGCGGAAATTGAAAAGACAATTGTTTAGAAAATTTTACATGCATTTTACATGACAATCCTTTCTTCATTTAATAAAAAAAAAATTGGTTCTCTTGTTGTCTAGATTCCCTTTTAGTAACATTTTACAATGAACTTAGAAAATACTTTGTGGAAAAAATAGGATTTTTTTCCCCTTTAATTAAAACTTTGCTGCATTAAAGGGAAAAAAAAAAGAAAGTATCTACAAGACTAATTCTCGATTTGCTAAGAGTAAATGAAGGCTGGTCTGATGTTTTGCTATGGTTTTTAGAGCTAAGTGATGATAGAATTATCTTCAGTTCTTTGTTTTTTGAGGCTCTTCGCAATTGATACTCCCTGGTCGCAAGGAATGCTTAGGTTCAGTAATAAGGTGAGACTAGGGTCAGCATTGCCATAGACATGGGCAGTGTTCCAAATCTCTAGTTCAAGACTATAAACCTCATCCTGTGTGTGTGTTTGTATCATTGTTGAAATACATCAGATATTTGATGAAAACAGCTTAGGTTGGGTTCACAGAGAGCAACTTTCTCCTGACCCCTGTGATTCTTATTAGGTTAGATTTCCCATACTCATAATTTATCCAAAGTCTTTTTGGTTTCAATTTTGTTTCCAAATTATATTAAAATAAACCAGTTTTCTAGTTTTCTCTTACCTGGTGTCTCAAGGTAACATACTTCCTAATATTCTGCAAGGACAGCTTTCTTCTCCTCATTGATGACTTAGAATGTTTGCAACCTAAATTAAGCTACTTGAATGCTTGTCCAGTTCTCCTCTGAGTACCAAAGTCTTCTGAGACATTCTCTTTTTCTCCCTTGATATGAGAGTTATCATGAACACTGTTTACTTCCTAGAATAACTGCAGGCAAACCAGATGCTCAGGACCACTTTCTATCAGATGGTCAACATAAAGTTCCTCATGGTAGATGTCAATAAGTATTTGTATCAGCTCAATTATCTTCAAAGTCAGTGCATGAGAATTATAAATTACAGGACATTTCTTATTCTCACAGCATATTTGTGGAAGAATGAAAACTTTCAATGAATTCTTTTCATTGACATTTGTACCATCATTTCAATTTATATGAAATTTTTCAGAAGAAACATTCAGTATTCCGAGAACTTACATTAACATTCAGAAATGACTTTTCTTTCATGTCATTGTCCTTAAATACCCTAAATATACATTAGAAACATAAATGTCAATGATCATTTTCATCTTGGAATTTAAAGTCCTGTAAGAGTATTCTATTATTTCTTACCACTGCATTTGAATTACAAAGATCACAAGTTGCAATAGTAATTCATTAAAGTAAGAAACAGTGAGTTTGTCTAAGAAGAGTCTAGGTTGAGTTGAGCTAGGCACTGTAAAGCATACTATTAAACTACATTAAAGCATACTATTATAACTACATTTCATAATAAAGAAGCAAAATATTTGAAATAAACAATTACAAACCAATAATTGGTTGGTATAAACATATTTTGATATATGTGCACATTGTGAGAATACTGAAGGTATTATATAACTATTATATGCATATCGTACAAATTTTGTTGTGAGAATGCTTAATATCTAATCTCTCAGCAACTTTCAGGTACAGCATCATTAGCTATAGTCCCTAACATATATAATCACTTTCATGATCTTTATCTTGTCTAAAATCCTATAACTTTTGATATGTGCCCAATTTTCTTACATCATAATTCCTGGTAACTAAAATTCTACCTTCTGCTTCTGAGTTCAACTTCTTAACAAAATTCCAAATGAAAAATTTTGTTCAGTATTTGTTGTCATTCTTTTCAAATTTACAACTTATATTTCACTTACATGAAAAAATATGATTATTGAGCACTTGGTATGAGGTTTTGAAACAATTACAAACTACAGTACTTTTTTGACGAATTTGGGAGCCCCCATGTTAGGTGCATATATGTTTAGGATTGTAATGTCCTCCTGTTGGAGTGTGCCCTTAATCAGTATAAAGTGACCTTCCTTATCTTTCTTGACTAACGTTGGACTAAAGTCTACCCTGTCCGATATTAGGATAGCAACCCCTGCTTGTTTTCTAGGCCCATTTGCTTGAAACACCTCTTCCAACCTTTCATCCTAAGGTAATGTCTATCCTTTGTAGAAAGGTGAGTTTCTTGGAGACAACAAATTGTAGGATCCTGCTTTTTAACCCAGTCTGCAAATCTATGTCTTTTCGTTGGGGCATTGAGGCCGTTGATATTAAGAGATATTATTGAAAGGTGTGTATTTATGTTTGCCATTTTTTTTGTGTGTGTGGTTCTGGTTCTACCTGTGCTCTCTTCTGTTAACTAGTATTTGAGTATAGCTTGTTTTTTCTAGGTTCCTTATATGTGTGCTTTTCCTTTTGTTCAGCATGGAGGATTCTATCAAGTATTTTCTGTAGAGCTGGTTTTGTCTTCAAATACTCCTTTAACCTGATTTTGCCATGGAATGTCCTTATTTCTCCATCTATTTGAATGGATAGCTTTGCAGGATAAAGTAACCTTGGTTGACAGTTGTTATCTTTCAGAACTTGGAATATATCACCCCAAGCCCTTCTGGCTTTAAAAGTTTGTGTTGAATAATCTGCTGTAATCCTGATGGGCTTACTTTTGTAGGTAACTTGATTTTTCTCTCTAACTGCTTTCAATATTTTTTCTTTGGTTTGTGTGTTTGGAAGTTTGATTATAATATGGCGAGGAGAGGTTCTTTCCAGGTTTTGTCTGGCTGGGGTTCTTAAGGCTTCCTGTATCTGTATTGACACCTCTTTCCCAATTTGGGGGAAATTTTCATCTATGATTTTGTTGAAGACACCTACTATGCCTTTTGAGTGAAATTCTTCTCCTTCTACTATGCCCTGAATTCTAATATTTGATCTTTTCATAGTATCCCGAATATCTTGAAATTCCCACTCATACTTTTCTATAAGTTTGTCTTTCTCTTTGTTGGCCTGTATTAGATCTGCCACCTGGTCTTCTAGCTTAGATATTCTGTCCTCTCCTTCATCCATTCTACTGGTGAGATTTTCTACAGAGTTTTTTATTTCATTAACTGTGTTCTTCATTGCTAGTAATTCTGACTGGTTTTTCTTTATTATTTCTATTTCCTTATTTATGTCTTGTATTGCCTTCTTTATTTCATGAAATTGGTGTCCTGCATCTTCTTTGATTCCTTTGATTTCCTCTTTAAGTTCCTCTTTGACTCCTTTGATTTGTTCTCTGACTTCTTTGAACATATTTACAATCATTCTTTTGAAATCTTTTTCAGGCATTTCCTCTAACTCGTTCTCACTGGAGGTCATTTCTGATGCATTAATACTTTTAGGTGGATTTATCTCGTCTTGCTTTTTAGTGTTTCTTGTGTTATAATGTATATATTTTTGCATCTTGGATTATGTTAATGCTTGGATTTTCTAGCTAGCTGGGTATTCCTAGCTGTATCAATTGATTTGATGTTATATATTTTCAGGGTAGGAGCTTAAGGTGTTAGATGTGGCTCTTAAGACTCTGAGAGTATCTACAAAGATGCTCCTAGGGGTTGAGTTTCCCTGCTATGGGAGTATTCAAGTAGGCTGAGTGGAATAAAACACCGGTAGATTCTAAAAGTTAACTAAACACTGTACCCATTCAGTCAAAAACAGCCCCAAGTATGTATGCCAGAGTAGTTATTATAACAACCAGATCCTCTATCAACACAGAGGTTAAGATTTCTGTTCTGTTGAGGGATCTCAGTCAGCTTTTGACCAAGTGAGACCCTTCCCTGGTGCAAACCCAGTTACCTTGGATGAGTTTGGTCTCAGTCAAGGTGCTGGCTGGGTCGTCGGGCTGCTGTTCTGAATTCTGGAGTTGGGCACTGGCTTTTCCTGCGGGGCAAACCAAGCCTGGCAACTGTGGCCCTGCAGATCAGCACCCCCACTGCTGGAACTGTGCTGCTTCTGGGTCTGCTGTTGTTGCCGCTCCTGGGTCTGCTGCTGCTGGGGCCGCTGGTACCAGTTCCGGAGCTGCCGATGTTGCTGCCAAACTCTGCTCCTGCTTGGGTCCCGCTGTTGGCTCAAGTTGGCATGGCCCGGTCCCGGGCCGCTGCTCTGTTGGCTGGAGCTGGGCTCAGGCGGTGGGGGAGGGGAGGGAGCTGCAGCTGCTCTGGTTGTCTCGCTGCTCCAAGCGTTCTTCTACCTCGCGGTCTGCTCCTCCGCTGCTCGCTGCCGCTCTCCCTTCACGTTTCCTGAGGTGCGGAGAGCGCGGTGTGAGGGAAGCGCCCGCACCTGGCTTTTCGTGTGGCTGGAGCCGAGCCTGGTGGCTTTCTGGTGCGCCGCCACCGCTGCGGTTGGCGGAGCTGCCGGGGCCGCTTTTGCCGGCCTGTGCAGGCTCTGGATGCTTTGGATCTCTCCTACTTCTCCACTGCTGCTTCAGTTTCCTATACACCTCAGTTTTTAGTAAAAGTGTGTATTTTGCTGAGGTTTTTTGGTCTTTTTCCCCCCAGGCTGCTTTGGCATGGTACCAACGCCGCCATCTTAACCGGAAGTCCAAACTACAGTACTTTTTAAAAATTATTTATTTATTTATTTGAGAGCGACAGACACAGAGATAAAGACAGATAGAGGGAGAGAGAGAGACTGGGCACGCCAGGGTTTCCAGCCTCTGCAAACGAACTCCAGACGCGTGTGCCCCCTTGTGCATCTGGCTAACGTGGGACCTGGGGAACCGAGCCTCGAACCGGGGTCCTTAGGCTTCACAGGCAAGCGCTTAACCAGTAAGCCGTCTCTCCAGCCCCAAACTACAGTATTTTAATCTGAGTAAACATACTCAGATAAGTGTTTTCACTACTTCCAAAATGAGTATTATCTATTGTTATTTTATTTTTTTTAATTTTTTTGATGTTTATTTTTATTTATTTATTTGAGAGCAACAGATAGACACAGAGAGAGAAAGAGGCAGAGAGAGAAAATGGGCGCATTGGGTCCTCCAGCCACTGCAAATGAACTCCAGACTCATGCGTCACGTTGTGCATCTGGCTTATGTGGGTCCTAGGAAATTGAGCCTCGAACCAGGGTCCTTAGGCTTCCCAGGCAAGCACTTAACCACTATGCCATCTCTCCAGCCCTATTTATTTTTTGTTAATGCATAAGTGATATGAAAATCTAGCACAGGAAAGATATGAAATATTATAGCAATGTTAGCAAATTAAGCCACATGAAATTTATAAAAATGCATATTAATTAGCTGTGTAATAACAATAATGACTGAATCATTATTTGAGGTAATAAATAATGAGCATGTAACATAGTCTTGCAGAATTTATCAATAAATTACAGGGGCCTTTGAGAATAACCAGAATTATATATAATTTATCAGTGCACCAAAAAACATAAAACATAAATCTAGCCTTACATGAAGAACTTTCTTTATTCTATGGATGAAATAGTCAACTGAAGTGAGAAACCGCAGACTTATTACATCTAAACTGGGAATAAAAAGTTGGTTGTACAGGGCTGGAAAAATGATATAGTGGCTAAGGCACTTGTCTGCAAAGCCAAAGGATCCCAGTTCAACTCCCAGGACCCACATAAGGCAGATGCACAAGGGGCACATGCATCTGGAGTTCATTTGCAGTGGCTGGAGGCTGTGGTGAGCCTATTCGCTCTCTCTCTCTCTCTTTCTTTTTGCCTCTCTTTCTCAAATAAATAAATAAATAAATAAATAAATAAATAAATAAATAATATTTTCTTTAAAGTTAGTTGTGGGCTGGAGAGATGGCTTAGCGGTTAAGCACTTGCCTGTGAAGCCTAAGGACCCCTGTTTGAGGCTCGATTCCCCAGGACTCACGTTAGCCAGATGCACAAGGGGGCACGCGCATCTGGAGTTGGTCTGCAGTGGCTGGAAGCCCTGGCACACCCATTCTCTCTCTTTCTCTATCTGCCTCTTTCTCTGTGTCTGTCACTCTCAAGTAAATAAATAAAAATAATAATAATAATAAAAGTTAGTTGTACCAACTACTTATTTGGCTAAAGAAAGTCTTTCCCAGAGATAAAGACATTCATCACCACCCTTATTTCGTTATGTTCTTGGAAATAAATTTATTCAATCAACATGTTCTTCTGGGAAAATGAAGTTTGAGAAAATCTCGTCTTGATGGCAGAAGGCTTAATTATACAGTTGCTTATTTAATAAGATAACCTATTGTCTCTTACAACATTGTTACCTCTAATTCTAAACTGTGATGTTCTGAACTTAACCCATTTCACTTACATCTTAATTTATAAGACATAACTTAAGACCTAATCTGTGCCCAGATCCCAAACTAATTATTTCAACTTTAACACTTTCTTCTGAAACCTTATTAAGACTTTGTCAAGGTAGTGTTTTCATTCACAGCACATAATAATCTTAGACTAATTATTATTTCCTTTTACATGAACTCTAAAAACTCATTACTATTAAATATTCTGTTTAGGGTTCTCATTAAACCATTAATATTGAGTTATATCTCACATTAGGTTCAAGCTTTGATTTCTATTCATTGAACTCCCATATTTTGTGTTTATTTGGGATTTACTATGGGTGTTGTTTTATTTGTTTGTGGCATGTTTGTATTGTGTATATGGCATGTGCATATGTACCCTGTGTGCAAGCAGGCAGAGTCTAGTGTGTCTCCTCTGTCACTCTTCCAACGTGTTTCCTTGAGGTGGGGTCTATTATGAAACCTGAGAGCTGCGGTTTTTCTAGTCAGTTTGACCAGTATAGCAATTCTCCTGTCTCATGCCCCTTTCAGGACTGGGGTTGCAGGTATGATTTCTGGCTTTTTATGTTGTCATGGTAGGGGGACAAGCACTTTACCCCCGAAGCTACCTTCTCAGCCATTATTTAACATTTCTGAAGTTGAACATCAAGTATATACGCCAAATTCATACACGTTGATCCAGCATATGACTTCAGCAGTTTTCATAGAGGAAAAAGTAACATTCACAAGAATATAAATTAAATGCAGTAATCTAAAAAACACTAGTGTGATAGGTAACTGTACAGGACATTGCTCTTATATGACATAGAACAGTTTAAATTCGGCAGACTATTTTTATATTTCAATGAAAACTATTTTTACAAATTATTGAGAGGAAAAACATGAGGTATGGCATAATAGAGCCTTGTGTTTTGCACAAAATTACCTTGATTCAGGTTTTTTACTCAGAAAATAAATGTATAGATCATTTTGTTATGTGACCTCTGGGGAAGGGGAACTGATATGTCTTCTCCACAATTACATGACAGACCACGTATATTTGGCAGTTGAGGGCAGGTGCTCACACATATGCAATGAAGACTTTTCAATAGTTATTTCATTGGCTAAATATCTCAATACTTCCTACACATTGGACCTTTCCTATGATTTTTGTTCCCATTGTGAGTTTTCATTTTGATTGACTTGTCATGCAATGAAGAAATAAAATCAATCAAACCTTCTCTTTCTAATAAAATGATAGCTTTTTTGTTTCTCCAGTATAATAGGGTACAAAACACATATTCTCTTGGTAAGATTAGCTCTCTCATGTCTCATACCCCTTGAGGCAAAAGTAAATTTAAACACATTTGCTAGGATAATTTGGAAATTCCCAGGGTTTTTAAAATAGTAATAGAGCTTGCCAGGTACCCTGGAGACCCTCTCGATCCTCTGTAGAGCACCATCGACGTGAAGTAAGGTTCTACCACCAGGAATTCTGTGTCACACGGAAGGACATCCTGGGCAGCATCTGAAGGTGGAAAGGCTGTTCATTGTACAGTGAGTGAAGTATTTCACAGGTAATTCTTATCAGCTACTGAACCCTGAGAGCAAGCATTCAAGTAAATTGGTACCATAATCAGCAAATACTGAATTCTTAAAAATTAATATTTAGTATTTAATATGGATAGCTTGCTTCCATTGATAAAGGAACCAGGATAAAAGGGCAGAATTGTTGGGTAAGTTAAGTATATGATGTGAAGGTAGTACTGCAGAGTTTTATGTTTGAGAAATAATAATTGTTTAAAACTTAATTACTAATTTTATTTTCCATGTAATATTTATTGTATTCATTATCATTTTATTCAAATAGCTGGTTAATGCTAGATCTGCATATTGTGTTTTTAAATGCTGGGACTGTTGTAGATATTGTTATTGTTGACTTGTATTCATAACCTTCTCTGAAGTCCTAAAATCAATATCTGGTGAATTTAATCTGTAAACAAACACTGCATTTGAATACATCTATTTTAGAGCTGAGCTATGAAGAATACCATATGTTTGGTGCTTTCCACACAAGGCCCAACTTGGCAAAACATTTTCATAATGTTGAATTTATGCATCCTACTTATGTTTGTCCTTCTCTTTACAATTTCCAGGATAACCTTACAAGAGTTTTTGCTTTGTAATTATGACCATACAAAGACAAATTTACATTGCTTGATTTAAAAGTAAACTCTGATTTGGATACAGAATTATTCTACTGTTTTGAGACTTAAGAAGAAGCAACTTGACTCAAATTAACAAGAGGAAGGAGAGGTTTTTTTTGTTTTGTTTTGTTATTTTTGTTTTTCGAAGTAGGGTCTCTAGTCTAGGCTGACCTGGAATTCACTATGGATTCTCAGAGTGGCCTTGAACTCAAAGTGGTCCTCCTACCTCTGCCTCCTGAGTGCTGGGATTAAAGGCATGTGCCACCACGCCCAGCCGAGGTATTCTTTTTTTAAAAAAGAGGTGATGGAGTTTTTAAAAACATTTTAATTATTTATTTGGGAGAAAGAGGCAGAGAGAGAGAATGGGCCTGACAGGGCTTCCAGCCACTGCAAACGAACTCCAGATGCATGTGCCCCCTTATGCATCTGGCTTATATTGGTCCTGGGGAATTGAACCAAGGTCCTTTGGCTTTGCAGGAAAGCACCTTAACTGCTAAGCCATCTTGCCAGCCTGGGATGGGTTTTTTTTTTAAGCACAAGTTCTCTTTAAATTTACTGAATTTTTTAAAATGTTGTATTGTAAAATTGAAAACATATACTTTTTCCAAGCTAATATTTTTCAAAACTGTCCTTAAATTCTTATTTCTTAATAAACTTTTCTTTTGTAACCTGATGCTAATGATCTAGAAACAGATGTGAGTTTGGTATAGACCATTGAACCACATCTCAATGCAATACCTCTTGTAAGTTTTATTTTTTGTTCTGTCTATAAATTTAACAAGATGATATAACATAATATTGTAAAATATAAAGTTACATAGTGCAACAGAATGTTAACTCAAAGCAGGAGCAATGGAAGTTCCCTTTGAATAGCAAATATAATGATAAAGGGGAAATTTATATAGATCTTCTTATATCCATATGACACATTCAAAAAAACTATGCAATATAAATGATATCCATTTGTATATAGAAATTCAAGTATCAGGATGTAGTTCATATGTGCTGAGCTCATCACTACAACATGGAGATGGAACAGGGACTAAATGATAATATTTCTAAACAATTTTTCTTTCTTACGTTCCTCTTTTGCTTCCATTTGTATTTTTGTTTCAGTGTATTTCACAATTTATTTTTTATACTATTATCTTACAGTACTGTTTCAATGGAATACATAGTGCAATGGAACATATGTAGTTTCAATACAAAATCTTAGAATACACAAATAATGACATTTTATTATTAAATTTTTCTCAATGATTAGTTGTACATTTCAGCAAGAGTAACATGAATTTTCATTTTATAATGTTAAAATTTACATCTCTGTGTATTCATGCTCAACTGAATGCTATGAAGCCTCAGAAACAAATTTTATTTGCTTAACTTTTAGGCAGTATATGATATATTGTGCTCTGTTATCTCATAGAATTGAACCACATAGCACCATTTGAGCATAGTACCATTATTACAGATTTATTTCAAAAAGATACATAGAATGCAATTAGTTACATAGCTCAATCATTTTTAACTAAGTCAATCATGTTTTTATGCAGAAATCATTTATTGTAATGCCTATATTTTTTGTCAGAAAACAAATCTCAGAGGAACTAATAGTTTCTAATCTCAAATTGACTAAATTTATATGAATCAGAAGCAAAGAGACCCAGTAGAGAAAAACAAACAAATGAAAATTATGCTTTTTGTTGAAAGGGTGCTTGAAATGTGAAAGGAAGAAAATAGATTCAAGGATTTGGGAATCTTTGAAATTATTTTAAAAAATTAAAATAACATTTTGATAAAAATAGTTGTGAGGCCATACATCTGTTACTTTCATTTTGATTTATAGGTGAGCATAAGAGCCAATATTGTGAATATAAGACACATGACCTTGGACTCAACCTGGGTGTCACAAGTTTCTGTGATTAGGAGTTATTTCTTAAACTCAACCAGCATTTCCTTAATGATTAAGTTGAAAGAGAGGTATCAGGGAGAATATCCAAATCAAATACAATTTGATGACTTTAGATTCAGTGTTACTAAGAAACCATTCCTCAGACAAACCAATACCTATTTTAGCCAACTTTATTGAGCTAATTATTTATAGAAATTAGAATTTATCAATGTAAAAGAGTAAAATTTGATGACTTTTAAAATACATAAGATCATGGTATCACCATATCATTTCTGGTATGTTTTTTTATGTTTCTGAATGTTCACTCATGTACCTGTGAAACCAGATTCTTACAATATCTGTCCTCCTCCAATTTGTCTGACCAGCCTTCTGTCAGTCTGACTTCTCTCACCTAAGTCAGAAAATGAGACAGCAGTTGTTATTTCTTTTCCTGTATGCAATGTAAGTGATCAATTCTTGCAGTTTCATCTATCAGTAGGTTCTTTTGTGTCAAATTTAAATTTTGAGGATATATTATACTTCATTGATCCACTCAGGGGTACACATAGATTTGGCAACATTCCAATATTTTTAATATCATAAGTAAAGCTGCTATAAATAATTCTACAAATCATTATATAAACATGTATTTTTATTTCTATTCAAGAAATTCATAGGGTTATCCTTGTTTGGAAATATTCAGTGCATAATAAATCCATATCTACCTTAAAAAGAAAGTCTCAGATTGGTTTCCAGAGAGGGTATACAATTTCAAATACCATCAGCAATGTCTGAGAATTTTTTTAAAAAATAATTATTTTCTTATCTATAAGACAAGAACGAGAAATAGGGAAAGATAGAGAGAATGTATGTGCCAGGGCCTCCAGTCACTGCAGACAAACTCCAAATGCATCACTTTGTGCATCTAGCTTTATGTGAGTACTGGGGAATCGAACATCCAGGCAAGCGCTATAACTTCTAAGACATCTCTCCAGCCCTGACAGAATTTTTTGTACCATAGTCTCCTCAGTAAAATTTGGGCCCTAATTTTCTCCATGTCTTGTTTAATAAATTTATAAATTTTATATTTACCACTCCATGTGTAAAAATAGCTTTTTACTTCTTACTTGGTTCTCAAATTCTCTGACATGATTTCTCTGTCATAGGTTTAAAAGAATCTTGGACTGAAGTTCCACCTCCAGCTCACAATGTTGGCTTTGAACAATACTTCTAACTGGCCCACTTTTTCCTTCATTGGCATCCCAGGTTTAGAGGCTGCACATATGTGGATCTCCATCCCCTTCTGTCTTCTGTACGTGGTAGCACTTGGGGGTAATATTATTCTGCTCATGCTAGTTAGAGCTGAGCAGAATCTTCACGAGCCCCAGTTCTATTTTTTGGCCATGCTAGCCCTCACTGACCTAGGCCTTTCATTGTCAACAATGCCTAGTGTCTTGGCCATCTTCTGGTTTGATCTTCATGATGTAAGCCTGGACGCCTGCCTGACCCAAATGTTCTTCATTCATACACTGTCAACAGTAGAATCAGGGGTCCTGGTGGCCATGGCTTTTGACCGCTTGGTGGCTATCTGTGCCCCTCTAAACTACACCAGGATCCTCACCCACCTTACTGTTGCCTGCCTCAGTGGTGCTGCCTTTATAAGAGGAGCCACTCTCTTGGCCCCTCTGCCTTTTTTCCTCAGAACCTTTCCTTTCTGTGGGGACAACACCCTCTCTCACTCCTACTGCTACTATCCGGACATGCTGAACTTGGCCTGTGGGGATGTCACTTTCAGCAGTCTTTATGGATTGGTCTGTGTGCTCTGCACCTTTGCAGTGGACGCTGTCTTCATCCTGGTTTCCTATGTGAAGATCCTGGGCACAGTGATGAAACTGGGAGTTCATGACCACAACTGGAAATCGCTGCAAACCTGTGCCTGTCACCTGTGCACAGTGTTTGTGTTTTACCTGCCCCTCATCAGCCTGGCAGTTCTGCATCGGTACAGCCAGGAGACTTCCCCAGTTCTGTACACCACCATGAGCAACGCCTACCTGCTCGTGACGCCACTGCTGAACCCTCTTGTGTACAGCCTCAAATCCAGGCAGATCCAGGCAGCCCTGCGCAAGCGATTTGGGGTGCAACGTGTTGTTGCTGGAGAATGAGATTTTTGTGTATGTTAGAAAGTGCAACGATTTAAAAATGTTGTTCACCACCTACCGTGGACCAAATAGTATTCCAGGCACTATGAATTCAAACATGAAAACATGTTCGGGTCTTTTCATTAATCAGGGAATTAAGGTGACAAATATAGTAGGAATGCTTTTTTTAAAGGTGATAAAGTGATCACAAATGATGATTGATAAAGATAAGAAATCACACTAATAACTCAAGGTCCAGTGCCATTGATTTATGAGCTGAATGAAAATAGCATTACCACTAATGAGATGGGGGTTGAATCCTGAAGAGTACATGGCTGGTTTACAGATATACCAAGATGTCACATGGTTCTGACTCTCAATGTTGCATGAGACATAAAACTTCAACTTTGATGAAAAATATATGACCATACTTCCTAATAAGTGATATTCTGAGCACTGTGATGACTAGGAATTGACAAGGTGCTGTCTGAAAAGATATGTGAGTCTAACATATGGTTATACTTACTCATTTCCTTATTCACTGAGATTTTATATTTTACCCAGATAGTTTTTTTTTAAATTTTTTGAGCCAAGCCCAACAGACTGCCTTTTTATGCAAGAGTGCAAGAATGAGTCTTAGAGAGAAAGAGAAAGAGAGAGGGAGAGAATTGGTGCTCAAGGGCCTCCAGCCATGACAATTGAACTCCAGATGCATGTGCCCCCTTGTGCACATGTGTGACCTTGTGCACATGTGTCACTGTGCATCTGGCTTATGTGGGACCTGGAAAATCGAACATAAGTCCTTAGGCTTCACAGACAAGTGCCTGAAGGGCAAAGCTATATCGATTTCACATCAAGTGTGAATAATTATATCCTGACATTAAAAACAAATATGTATCTCTTCTCTATCTTCCCAAAGAAGAAATATGAATTATTTTGTATTCAGGGGCCAAATCTTTTCAAATGATAGTCCTATACACATGAATATCTTATAGGTATTTAGACTTAATTTTCTTTGGTAATAAATTTTAGAATCTTATAGAAGAAACAAGAGTTTGAAGCAACTTTGAGAGTTTTAAATTCATAAATTATATCCCAAATAATGTGTCAGAAAGAAGACATACTAGTCACATAGTCTATGTTGTACTAACAAAAGATCAAAAACAAAGTATGTAATAGCATAATTAGTGGGGTTGGGATTTTGTTTTATTTGCTATGTGAATGCAGATAAAAGTATAGCAGGATTGGGATTAAGAATTTCCATTGAGTCTGAAATTCCATGCATAAAAATAATGGAAGCTTAAAGTCTATTCTCATTTCAAAAATCATTCAGCTGGCTTTTCTGTGTTAGACCTTCATAGGATAAAAGAAGTTATCTCAAAATTAATATGGTCTTTGCTCTGCGAACCAAGTCATTTGAAAAACATAGCACTCACATGTTTAGGAAAATGCTGTTCAGAAACACTTTTACCCCTTTAAAATTATCAGTTTGTTAATGTTCTGTGTGATGAGTCTTTCTGGTCAGTCTCTGGGCTCTGTGGACGCTGATTTCCCTGTTTTGAGCATAGAGAACCAGGACCGTAGCTCAGCAGGTCTTCCATTGTTTTGAAGAGAAGCCAATTTTTCTTTGAGGAATTCCACTTCTGTGTGTAAGTGCGGAGGATCCCAATACAACCAATATTGTTATAAACTCGTATTCCACTGTTCCATCTAACAAAAAAAAATGAATGCAGTTTTTTTGCTAGAAATATGTTCATTTCTGTTTGGATTATGACAAAGGAAAAATTCAGAATCTCTTAACAGTCCTTAGTTATTTGGAAGCTCCTCTCATCTAAGCTATAAAGCAATGAGTAGAAAACAAATTAGAAGTACATATGGGAAGTTGATTCACAAAGAAGAAAGCACCTGCTACTAGTGATGATTTCTTAACTGCCTTTGAGTCTACAAAGTTCTATGCTTGAATGTGTCATATATTTTTCTATTTTACTTCTTTTCATTAAATAAAGTTATATAAATATGCCTTAGGCTATTTTATAATTTTAAAAAGCTGGCATTAATTTTCAGAAAGTTGATGTCACTAAAATTATTTCTTGTTAGTAACCACAAGAAAGATACCAGAAGTGATTTCTGTTGAAATCAATACATTAGCTCATTTTGTGTCTAACCGAATAGTCATGCTCAGCATTTAATGGAAATCCCTCTATTTTTCTCAAATATACTCTGTGCCTTTAATATCATTTTTGCCATTCCTTTGTTAACTAAAAACAATTTGAGGGCTGGGGAGATGGCTCAGTGTTTAAGACACTTTCATGCAAAGTCTAACCACAGGGGTTTGACATCCCAGTACTCATGGAAGCTAGATGGACAGAGTGGTACATGCATTTGGAATTCATTTGCAATGGCTGCAGGCCGCAGTGTGCCTATTATTTCTGTTTAGATCTCTTCCCTCTATCTCTCTCTCTGCTTTCAAATAAATAAATAAATATTTTAAAAATAATTTGAAATATGCTATTTTATATTTGTGTTCCTATCCTATTTTGTTCCAAAATTGTAATAAAATTTGTAATAAAATATCACACTGTCAAGATAAGAATCTTGGAATTAGCTTCACTAGAATAAGAAGCCAGCCTGCAAAAAGGTAAGTTATGCTTTTAGCAAATAGTGATAGAGAGTGTGGATGGAATTCAGTGCTAGAGCATTTGGTTGACATGACAGTCCCACACTGAGTTGATGGCTAGAACTGCAAAACCAAAGAAACAAAAATAAAGCTCAGCAAAACACTAGTCAACTAACATAGGTCACGGTGTAAGAAGTGTAGTACACTTGGATATCAGTAGATGGGAAACTGTGAGAGCAGAGAAATGTGACCACAGTTCATGGGTTTTTATCTACCTGCAAAATAAATTCTTTAAAATTAGAATAACAAAATGTTCAACAATAATATCAAATGTTTATTTCATTGAAGTCATTACATTTATTGCATTTATATTACTGAGTTATTTTGTATAATTTCAAAGATATTATTCTATTTCAGGATATTACCTGTCTTCATTTTCTTATTTTTCTTCACATTTTTTTTGTTGTTTGTTTGTTTTGGAGGCAGGATGTCACTCTAGCCCAGGCTGACCTGAAACTTATTTTTTAGCTCTGGTTGGCCTCAAACTCACAGTGATCCTCCTAGATTAGCCTCTGCAGGGAATGCTGGAGTCAGAGGCCTGGACTACCACACTTGGCTTTGTCTTCATTTACTTAATCATGTTTCTTACATACTTTAAAAAATGTTTTCTATGAGGATATCTTCTGGCAGTTTTATAATTTTATATTTAATTGTTACTGTTAAGTCCTGGTGTTAAAGTAACATTCATTTATTTCCATATGAATATCTTGTTTTCCCCATTAAGACTTATCAAGAAAAGATCAGTTTACCCATTGAGTTATCTTAGTACAACTATTCAATCAATCATGTCTCTGAATTTAGATATGGAAAAATGAATCTATTCCATTGATCTATGTGAGCAGTCTTATATTAATAACTATCCATCCCAATTGCCATGGTATTACATTAAAACTGAAAATACTTGTCAATTTTATGTCATCATCTAAAAATTTAACTGATGGCTCATAACAGATATTATTCCAATGAATTTTATATTCAGTATAAAATTTAGAAGATGATAAGTAGTCAGTTAATCACTGATTATTGTTTCACAATGTACACTTATTTATTGTAACTCATCTCAGGAAACAAGGGTTATCTTAACCTTAACTTTTGTTTTCCTCCTACTTACCAAGAAAGGTAAGAACAATTTTTTTGAAATGTTTGTGATAACTGGAATACGTTGGCTACAGTGGTCTTAGAATGTTATTAGTTTCTTGTGATGTGATGATCTGGTTGGTGGACATATCCAAACAACTCCCTTCTCAGCTCATTTACCCAACATATTTGGAAGTGTGGTAGGAGACATGTTTCACTATAGATGCACATGTTTATATGTAAATTTTTTATGAAAGTAAGAAAATAAGGAGGGAAAGATAGAGGAAGAGAGAAAAAAAGAAAGGAAGAGAGAGGAGAGAGAAAAAGAGCAATAGGAGAGAGAGAGAAAGAAAGAGAGAGAGATTTTTCACACAATACCATTGGGACAAAAGCAGAAGCAATAAATACTGTCCTGAAAATTCATTCTGTGGAACTGCAGTGGCAGCTTCACTGGACTGCTCGAGCTATAGATTTTGAGGTAAACTGAAACATTTGAGTGCTTTAATATCTGCCTAGGATATGGATGGATGATAAGTTATTAATAAGAAAATTTTACAGATGTTTTTCCCTGCACACTAACAAAATCTTTGTTGCTAATAAGACATTTTATTGTATTAGTTTACTCTTGGGTAACATTCATTTGCTCATACAAGATACTCCAATAACCGTATTGAGAGGCCATGGGTTCCAGGACATGACTTTATATTGTTGGGGAAAAAAAAAGTTGTTGAGTAAAATCTTGAGTATTTAGTGCTGTACCAGCGACTAACAAGAGAATGATGCTAACACTCTTCCAACAACAGCCTGAGCTCCTCCGCTTTTAGATGTTGTCAAACATATTTTCCCTAGTAGACAGAAACCAGGCAAGAATGTATTTCTTTTCACCCAATTTTTCCTTCTCAAGAAATTTTCTGCTTACCTCACCTCCTCCCTGTTATTTTAGCTTTCCCACTAAGCGTAATGCCCAGGTTTCAATTTCTACGAACAGCAAAGGTCAGTCTCTTGGTCTCGCCCTAGAAATTTCTTCATATAGGTATTTTTGAAGTCTTTATTTTGTCGTTTTCATTCCAAACTCTTGTATCTTTGATTTTTAGTACATTACCTGGCAATGATCATCTATGCCTAATGTCCTCACCTATGTGGTAATGACTAGATCATGTACAAACTCTGCTTAAATTTAACAGTTTCTGGGTGTCGTGGCATACACCTTTAATCCCAGCGCTTGGGAGGCAGAGGTAGGAGGATCGCCATGAGTTCGAGGCCACCCTGAGACTACATAGTGAATTCCAGGTCAGCTTGGGCTAGAGTGAGACTATACCTAGAAAAACAAAAACAAAAAAGAAAACAGTCTGTTCACATATATTTCTATATGTTTTTTTAAATTTTTACTTATTTGAGAGAGAGAAAGAGAAAGAGAGAGAGAGAGAGAGAGAGGAAGAATGAAAGGGCATGCCAGGGAATCTAGCCACTGCAAACAAATTCCGGATGCATATGCCACCTTGTGTGTCTGGCTTACAAGGGTACTGGGGAATCAAACCTGGCTTCTTAGGTTTCACAGACAGGTGCCTTAACTGCTAAGCCATCTCTCCAGGCATGTTCACTTATTTTAAAGCTTTTATGATCAAGATTGAGAAAAGATCATCTAATTCACGTTTTAAAAGTATGAAACTGATGATGTAACTAGATTTCATATGTTATTTTTAGTAATCATGGCTATGTTAATGAAGATAGGATACATTTTTAAACTATTAGGTTGGAATCAAAGAATACTTACCAATGGATGTACAAAGCTAGAGGATTTGATCAATGTTCAGTAAGTGATTAAAATGATAAACAAGTACATTATAAAGGAGAAAGGACCACATGCAGTTTATAGCAATGAGATTATATAAGGTACATTGGGTTGCAGGTTAAAAAGATTGTAAAACCTGCTCCTTTTTTTGGAAATAGTATTTTAGGGGAAGCAGGGAGGACTTAAAAAATAGGTACCTTTTAAATAACTATTGGACTGTACCTATGAATAAATCAGAATGTATCATTCATGTAGTGAACCGAGCTATGAGTATTATCCTGACATAATTAAAACTTAATTATTTCCATTTGTATGAGAATGGACATAACCTTATAGCCTTTAGCAGCCATGAAATACAGGCTTACCTCCATCTACCCTTCTCTGAAAAAATATTCTTATAGTGTTCATATAATTTTCCTTACTTATTTTGATCATATGTGTAGACAGTATGTATAAACCTTTCTTTCTTGTTTATTTTTGTAAAAAAAAAAAAAGCTTGATTTTATACTCCCCCAAGTCCCCATAATGTCTCCTCTCCACATCTTCCTTCTCCTTTCACCTTATTTATCAATTTTTGTTTGGCATTATCTTGACTGGTATTCACATTGCCTGAAAAATACTTTCAGACTGCATATGTTAACTCAAAATTGTAATACAAGCACACCAGAGGCTGAATCAGGAGGACTGCCTTGAATTCAAGGCAAGCTTATGATATAGAATGGGTCTCTGTCTCAAAAATGAGTAATAGTCATTACCATGGTTATGTATTTTGTGTTAGATGTTTACTGTGTTAACTCCTAGAAGTCTTCCTAGCTACAGTTGGATTTTGTATCAGGGGCATGTTCTTCAATGAGGCTCTAAAAAAATTTATCACTAGGCCTGTGAAAGAGAATATTTCTAAAATATGAGTAAAAGCACTCATTTGTCTTGCAGTCCAGAAGTTACTAGCAATCATATCACATTTTAGCTTGTTTTAGATCTGAACGTGGAACTTATGTATACTTTTAAAGATGTCTTATTGAGAGTTTCTTTTTTGTTTACTTTTTTTTGTTTATTTTGTTTTTCAAGGCAGGGTCTCACTTTAGCCCATGCTGACCTGGAATTCACTATGGAGTCAAAGGGTTGCCTTGAACTCATGGCAATCCTCCTACCTCTGCCTCCCAAGTGCTGGGATTGAAGGCATGCGCCACCACGCCTGGCTCTGTTTACTTTTTTGAATCCATAGTGTCAAGCACATGTGATACAATGGGGTGAACCCCTGAGGCTTATGTAAAATTTCAAATTAGATATATTTGTTGTTGAAGAAGAAGCAAACTTCCTTTATGATCACTCTGTGATTTACTCTGCTATCTAGGTGTCTTTCGCTTTCCTTTTTTATTTCTTTTTTTTTAATTTTCTTTCTTAAAAAACTTTTCTTTGAGGTAACTGGAAACATCCAGTTACCTTGTTTTTATTGGGCTTTCTCATTTGTTTTCTCACTTATTCAGACATTCTTTCAGTTTCTGACTCTACCACACTTTTCACTTTTTTCTTACTTTTTTGACAATCACAAATCCCACTTCATGAATCTTTCATTTTTCCTGGTTTACACAACATTTTTTTGGAGAACAATCTTCAAGAATTTCTCAGTGTATTTATTTCAAATCTTTCCATATTTTATGTCTGAAAATATCCTTGTGTTTTCCATCCTGATTAATTGGTAACTAGATATCTATAGATTTCTAGATTTAAAATAAAGGGGGAAAATGATTCTTTCATAGGAGGGAAGCATCATTTCATTGCTTATGTCATTCTTGCATACAAGAGAATAATTATCCCAGAGGTGGGCATTGGGTGCCTTCCTTGATCGCTCTCCACTTTACTTACTGGGGAAAGGTCTTTAACATGAATCTATAGCTTGCCAATTCAGTTACTTTAGCTAGTCATCTTGCCCCAAAGACAGCCAGCCCCCATCTCCCGAATGCCACGGTTATAGACAGGTCACGTCAGCACTCCCACCTCACATTTCCATGTGTGCTGGGCATCTAAAGTTCTCAGGACATGCAGCCCGAACTTTCTCTTCTGGATCAGCCATCAGTTGGTCATTGCAGAAAGTTATGATGACAGCTCTTGAAAACTAAGTGTTCTGTGTTAAAAATTAAATGATTTTTAAAATATTACATTTCTAAACAAACATGGAAAATTAATCCATGTTGTTTCCTTTCTAGGGAATACATCTTCACCTTGGAATTTGTATGGTTATCTCTGATTCTTGTTTTCTTAGTAAATTTGAAATCTATTTCTATTTATATTTGACATAATTACTTTCAATTTTTTTTACTATGTAATTAAAAAATCATTTGTTCCATTTTTTTATTTATTTACATACATGTGCCTATATGTATGGGTGTGCCAGGGTGCCTTGCCATTGTAAACAAATGTCAGATGCCTGTGCCACTCTTTGCTTCTTGCTGATATGAGTGTCTTGGTAATTGAACTCTGCCTTCCAGGCTTTGCTATGTTTTTATAAAGTCTTGTTTTGTATTGATTTTTTTAATCTTGCCCAAGATGACCTGAAACCACTCTGTCTTCCAGTCTGGCCTTGACCTCACTGTGGGGATTATACGTGTGAGCCACCACATCCAGTCTTACTATGACCCTACAGTGAATACCAATGACTGTGCTCAGGGGGCCCCTCAGTGCACTGGGAGGAAAGGGAGAAATGATACAAGAATATAACCTGATGAGAATATGACCATCACCTGATAGGTCACACAGTAAAAAAATTAGAATATGGACTAGTTGGAAAGAATGGGTAGGTGGAGGGAGGGGATTATTGTCATGAACTATTATAGATATGTGTGGAAGTTGTTAATAAAGCTGCTAAAAAAATAACCCTTCAGTGTTCTTATATTTGCTGGCATGAAATTATATCCATGTAAATATTTTGCATATTTAATTGTTTCTTTGTTAAAACTGGGCCTTTTCCATTTGTGGACTCATTATTTTATCTGGAAAAGCATAGAACCTCAAGATTATCAATTGCAGTAGATTCCGGTCAGAATCAATAGATGAGTTTGTACTAACATATTCCATTGACCTCAGCTACTTATTATGAATTCCATAGTTAGAATAATGTGGAGAGATCATTGAATAATTATAGGGACATTTTTGCAAGCTGTCACGTGGAAAGTGACTTAAGTTTTTGAGATGTTAAATTCACTGTGCTTGAGATAATGTGAGAGAATAAGACAGATGATATAAACTTAAAAGCCACCAAAAGGCAAATGAATAAATGTATGTGGGGCATAGAGATTGACTGTGACATTAAAGTACTGATTAATACTTATGAATACTCTCAGAATAGGCATTCTTTAGAATATCAATGACTGGGCCGGGCAGATGGCTCAGTTGAAAAAGTACCACAAGCATGAGTTTGAATCCTTAGGACCCAAGTAAAAGCTGGGCATGAAGGCACATGGCTGTAGCCCCAGTCTTGGGAAGTTGGAGACAGGATTATCCCAGAGGAAGCCTAGTCAGCTAATCTCACTAAATGGGTGAACGTTAAGTCTAGCAACAGAACCTGTAAATAACATGGAGAATGAAACCAGATAGTAGATAGCAACATCCATTGTCTACAGATACAAAGATACATGTGTTCATGCGCCTTCCCCCACACACATATGCCCAGACACATACAAACACACATACACATTCACACTGCACACATGCATGACTCTCATTCTTAAAATCTGTCCTTTATTAGTACCACTTAACCAATTTCATACAATCTCCTTAATTTCACATTTATTTTTTTCCTCCCTCTTTAGGATCTAGGTCAGCAGTGATTCCTACAGTTTTCCATGCCTGAGTACAATTCCACAGGATTCCAACCTACTTTCTTCATTCTCACTGGCCTCCGAGGGCTGGTGGGAGCCCGCTTGTGGCTGGGACCACTCCTGAGCCTGATGTATATCACTACAATGGCTGGGAACTGTACAGTTATATACTTGGTGAGGACAGAAAGGAGTCTACAGGAACCCCAGTACCATTTCTTGTCCATGCTGGCTGGGGCTGACATTGTCTTGTCTGCCTCCACACTTGTGTCCGTGCTAAAGGTCTTTATCTTTGACCTTTATGAAATTGCGTTTGACAGTTGCCTGGCTCAACTCTTCTTCATCCACACATCCTCTTCCATGGGCTCAGGAATCCTGTTGGCCATGGCCTTTGATCGCTTTGTGGCCATCAGTCACCCACTGCAATATACCACTATCCTTACAAACTCACGAGTCACCAAAATGGGGCTAGCAGCCTTTCTAAGGGGTGTGGCCCTCATGATCCCCTTGCCCATCTTGCTGAAGAGGCTACCCTTCTGCAAGGGCCAGACACTCTCCTATTCCTATTGTCTCCACCCAGATGTTATGAAGTTGGCTTGTGGCCAAGTCAAAATCAACATTTTCTACGGGCTGGTTTTGGTTATCTTTTCTTTTGGGGTTGACTTTCTGCTTATAGCCATTTCTTATGCACTGATATTTCAAGCAGTTCTTGGCATTGCTTCTAGAGAAGGCCAGATGAAGGCACTCAACACCTGTCTGTCTCATATCTGCATTGTCTTCATTTACTATGGACCTCTCTTGGCCATAACTGTGATGCATCGGATTAGCCACAGAAGTTCTCCTTTAGCACATGCTGTCCTGGGAAACGTCTACCTCTTTATGCCTCCAATGCTCAATCCAATCGTGTATAGTCTCAAGACAAAGCAGATCCGCTCTGCTCTGAGAAAATCTCTCAAGATGCAGAGGAGTTGAAGATTAGAAAAGTTAATGATGAATTTGGTAATGGGAAATAGAACTCTCAGTTTTATAGCTGTAACAATTTCTGATCTTTGCTATAAATTTTGATCCAGATTGTGCATACAGATGTGAATACAGGAAAAAATGTTTAAATTATGTTTTTATGAATAAAGATATTACATTTATATATTAATAAATGTTATTTGTTCCCACAGTTTGTAACATGTAGTTTGAATTTTTTTTAATTTGATAAGAAATTGTAAGAGAAGTTCTTGATTAGAGGGTTCATATTTATCCCTTGCTATAAATAAGTCTAACTCAGAAATTTAGAAAAGATTTCAGTAACTTCAACAAATCTTACACTTTGTTTCTTAACTTTATTCTTTTATTTTCTTTCATGTAAGTTTTACTATATTTCATATATATTTTAAAAATTCTCCCAACTCTCATATAAAATACCATGAAAACAAAACTCACTTCCATCTTTCACACCATTCTAACATATGATGTTGCAGAATAAATATGTCATAGTCGATACATAAGTTATTGTGAATACTACATTTTTATATTTTCAAGGATTGAGTTATATACAAGAAAAACATTTCAAATACCTATTTATATTTATTCAAATTCCCTATAGATCACAGGGTGTCATAAAAATTGATTTGTTTCATTTTTTTAAGATATACTTCACAGTCATGGTACTACTATGGACTTATTTTAAATTTTTTTTTATTTATTTATTTGAGAGCGGCAGACACAGAGAGAAAGACAGATAGAGGGAGAGAGAGAATGGGTGCGCCAGGGCTTCCGGCCTCTGCAAATGAACTCCAGACGCGTGCTCCCCCTTGTGCATCTGGCTAACGTGGGACCTGGGGAACCGAGCCTCGAACCAGGGTCCTTAGGCTTCACAGGCAAGCGCTTAACCGCTAAGCCATCTCTCCAGCCCATGGACTTATTTTAAAAAGCTTTGTACTTGTTTTTATTGTGCCACTTACTCCTTAAAGTCACTGAAACCCATAGTAAAATTTATAAACTCTTGCTCCAAATGCTTTTAATTTCTCCCCAAATTCCCTCTGTATATGAACAATGATTATCTTTCCATACAGCTTCAGTGAAAATAAATCTTATCTTTGTGTATCTCACATTTTTGACACTCCATCATCATTAATTCTCCTAACTGGATCTTAAATGCATTCACTTTCTATAACTAGTAGTCTCTACCAATTCGGGCTTCCAAGACTTCCTTCTTTATGTAATGTAATAGCTGAAATTTCTCCATCTAATATTATTTCATATTTAAGCTAACATTTATACCAACAAATAATATTTGTAAACAAATATTATATCACATGTTTATTTGAATGTTTGCAATAAAATCCATATTCACTTTGATAAATTTAACCTAATGCATGATCTGACCTTGTGGCATTTCTTTCTTTCTTGGTGTTACTAAACAAGCCCATTCTCTGAACAGCACATGTTAGTTCAAAGCATTTTGTACTTGCTTCTATCTGTGTAATGATACAAATTCCATCTTTCATTGAGAAAATTCTTACTCCTATTTTAAGAATTAGATTAATGGGCTGGAGAGATGGCTTAGCAGATAAGGTGCTTGCCTGCAAAGCCAAAGGACCTAGGTTCAATTCCCCAGGACCCACGTAAGCCAGATGCACAAGAGGGTGCGTGTATCTGGATTTCGTTTGAAGTGGCTGGAGGCGGTCCTGGCATGCCCGTTCTATCTGGGCATCTCTCTCTCACACAAATAAATAAATAAAAGCTGTATTTATATAAAAAAAATCCTTCTTTTAAAAAAACAAAGAATTAGATTAATACAGACATCCTTTTGAGATAGCCAAGATTCCAATTAACATTTTAATTAATACACCCTCATTTTGAGCCACTGACACCAAGGTTAGATCAGTCATGTAAGATTCAGGCCTTAATGTTAAGATACTGTGTCTAGGGAGACACGGTCATTCCTCAGTTGAATTGGAGGGGATTTGAAGAGATGACAGTTGTTGAAGTTGTTTAGACTGCTGTGGCGGTGCTGTGAGGGTGGAGCACATTGGCCATAACAAGCAAAGCCTTTCAATGGTCTGAAAAATATATGAAAGTGGCTAATGAAATAACCATTTAGTAAGATTAATATGTAGATAGATGCTAATTAGCAAGTTGAACACACGATGTGAGAGCTGATGAAGCTCTGGCTCCCCTCCATGTGGTCGCCCTTTGTCACCCGCCTCAGAGTGTCTTCTGTTCTGCTGGCACTTCCTCCCTGCATCACACCCTGTCCTACTCCAATGTCTTAGAATCCACCTTTGACTTTGATTCCTTTGAGAGTTAATTGAAGTCTAAAATAAAAAATATATATATTTTTCCCTTTGTGTTATCTCATCATTTTTTCATTTTTGCTTTCAATCAGATAACTTCTAATCGCCTAGTTCCTACATACTTGCAATGTGAGCACTCCGTGTGTGTTTCTTTAAGAAAGGAAACAAAATGAAAATATACCACACAATAATATCCCCAACTACTCTCCTTTCACAATGCCATTAACACGCTTTCTTTTTCAATGGTGATTAGAGTACCATCATTTTCTTGGAAGACTAGAGTATCTTATTTTTCACAAACCAAACCTTGAAGTAATGCCGTCTTCCTTAGAAAGAAACAGATGACAAAGATGTGAGAATGGAATGTCTTTTTCATCAAGGCCATATGGAATTACTTGGTCAGATTTCCCCTTTCTTTGAAAATCTTCCACACTGCTGATCTTATCTGTTTGGTTTTTATGCTATAAACCAAGGGATTAAGGACAGGAGTCAAAAAGAGGAAGAGATTGGCCATGGTGACATGGAGTAGAGGAGATCTGAACTTGCCAAACCGATGGATTAGGGCCAGCACAATGAGTGGCACATAAAAGATAAAAACAGTAAAGATGTGGGAAACGCAAGTGTTAAGTGCCTTGAGCTGACCATCCCCTGAGGCAATACCCAGCACTGTTTTCAAAATCAAGATGTATGAAATGACAATGAAGATAGAGTCAATTCCAAAAGAACAGAGGACTAGAGACAATCCATAGATAATGTTGACCCTGACGGGGCCACAGGCCAGCTTCATAACATCCGGATGGTAGCAGTAGCAATGGGACAGAATGATACCCTTGCAGAAGGGCAATCGCTTGAGCAGGATAGGCAAAGGTGCCATCAACATCACACCCCTAACAACAGCTGCAAGACCCATACCAATAATCCTAGGAGGAGTTAAAACCACAGTATAGTGAAGTGGGTTGTGAATAGCTACAAACCGGTCAAAGGCCATGGCCAGCAGGATAGCTGACTCCATGGAAGAGAAGGTGTGGATGAAGAACATCTGTGTCAGGCAAGAGTGGAACTCAATCTCTCTGTGGTTCAGGAGGAAGACATTCAATACGGTAGGCAGAGTTGATAAAGACAGACCCACATCTGTAGATGCCAGCATAGACAGGAAGACATATTGAGGCTCATGAAGAATGGAAGTGGTTTTGATAACAAAGAGGATGGTGCAGTTTCCAAGAAGGGCGATTAGGTACATGATGCACAGGGGGAGGGAGAGCCATATTTGCTCAGTCTCTAGTCCAGGGATTCCTGTTAGAAGAAGTATAGGTGGCTGGAACCAGCTACTATTTGTATGTTCCATGATGATGCCTCTTCAAATACAGTCTGTCATGTTCCAAAGATTTCTATTGACAGAATGATTTTTTATAATTATTTATCTTATTCATTTGAGAGAGAGAGAAAGAGGAAGATAGAGACAGAATGGGTGTGCCAGCATCTTCAACCACTGCAAAAAAAACAAACTCCAGAAGCAAGTGTCATCTTGTATATTTGGCATACATGGGTCCTAGGGAATCAAACCTGGGTCCTTTGGTTTTTCAGGGTAGTGCCTTAACTGCTAAGCATACCTCCAGACCAAGAATTTTTTTTAAGAAAGGAGGGATAATTCATTCAACTTTCCTGGGAAGCATTATTTCTAGATATGTTTATGATAAGAAATTAGAAAATTTTCAAACCTATCTGAATAGCTATATGTAGCTTAGGTGATGCATAACTGTTTTTAAAATATAAGAGACAGTAGAATTCCTTTGACTTGGAATACTCAATCATGAATCAAGTGAAAGCGAAAATTTCAGGCAATTATTTTGTATTTCAATGGCGATACATAGATTTTCTCAAAAGAATTTTTGTTTCTCAAAAGAATTTTTGTTTCTTGATGATATTTAATTATGTCTGTATAAGCTTTTCACTTTCACCCTTCTCAAAATTCTGAAAGAAGTTCTTGAACTTTTTCCACATTAAGAGTATACCTGTAACATTCAAACATCTAAAATTATAAACATTTTTTATGGATTTCCTCCCTGAAGAAATAAAACACAAAATCATTTCAATAACACATAAATTGCAAGTCATCTTTATATATTTAATTTGGCCACTCTAATTCTTACAATAAAATACTATGCTGCTTGATATTTTATTTTTCAATGGAGGATATTCAATAAAATATGAGTGATTAAATAATTAAAAATAGCCGTGGTTAATATTCAGCTGGTGCTGAAATGTTATTGGACAACAACAAATATTTTAGAACACTGAAAAATCTGTATTCCCAAATGTAAATATAATACCTTAAATTCAATGAATACCAATATTTTAGTAAATGACAGATTATTATAGATGAAGTGAACAGTATCGTGTTATGACATTATTCTTCAAAAATGTAGGAACAAATTTTATCTTTTATGTGTTGAGTACATTTAGATTTAAGTGTGCATCAATTCTCTACTTTGCATGCAGAAATAGGAAATACTAATACATCTATAATTGGATGTAAGCATAGGACAGGAAATAATTGAGCTAAATCCTCATGTAAAGGCATCTATAATCTAAAAACGATGTCTTGCAAAATAGTGTTGATTCAAATAAGACTAAAATTAAGAATGCACTAGAGGAAATATTAAAGAAAAAAAGTGCTGAAACCATTTTGGGGGGATAAAAAGGCTACAGCATATGGACTGGGACATGAACCTTCTGTTATCTTCTCTCTATGCTAACTTTAGAAATTCTCTACTAGTTTGGAACAATGTAAATATTTTTAAAAAGACACATGAATTATCTTTCTAAATTATAAATATGTCTTTGAAATACAGCTCCAAAGTAAACTACAATTTTAAAAATATTTTACTTTATTTATTTATTAATTAGAAAGAGAGAGAGGGAGGGAGGGAGGGAGAGATAGAGAGAGTGAGAATGCACACACTAGAGCCTCTAGCCACTGCAAACAAACTCCAGACACATGCACCCCCTTGTGCATCAGGCTAACTTGGGACCTGGAGAATAGAACTGGGGTCCTTAGGCTTCGCAGGCAAATGCCTTAACCACTAAGCCATCTCTCCAGACCATAAACTACAATTTTCTTCCTTTTATGTATAGACCTCTGCTGCTAGTCCTCCACCTAGACATTCTGGGTAATGAATGTCTACTGTACCTTACCATATTTGTTTGTGCTATGAGTAGTAATATGATTTACAAAGCTTGACTATTTTGATAGCAATCCTAAGCAGCACATTGAGTACCTGGTATGAAGGCCGTCTTCTTATGAACTTAAACACTGAGGATAAGTTTGGCTTACGGCACCTTTTTAATTGCCACATGTACAATGTCATAATTACTCAAAGAAACTTAAAGGCATTGCACATAGCTGATTGGAACATCCCAACACATCAAGCTCCCCATCCCCTGCTTTCCTGATCTGCTACTCAGCACATTGCTTCTCACAACAGTAAAACAAAGAACTCTCTTATAAAGTCTTGACCTGCCATGACACCACACGTATTTTAAACAAACAAATGTGCATAGCTTCATGTTCCTACATAACCATACAACCAGCCCTTTCTTTGATTTATTTATAAGAATATCTTGGAACTCACTCTCTATATACATACTTTCATATGTATTTAGCCCTAAACCATTCTCTATCACTATCGTAATTAAGATCACCATCCACATGCTGGCAACACTCAATATGAAACTCCAATGTCCATTAGTTCACATAATAGCCTCATTCATTGTTCATTTTGCTTATAGTCATATCCCTGACTCATTCCATAAAACTTTCTTTCATTTTAATTGACTTAGTTTTTAGTCACACTACAATGAATTCCACTGAATATGTTGCATTCATTGTCACATCAGAAACATCTTTACATGTTTTGATCATATTTACATATGTAACCATGCTCCAACTCAATTGACAGTAAGTAAATCAATTGATTAAGGGACAATTTATATTTAACATTATCTAGTAATATTCTTGGTTATTGAATATTAGAGTTCCTCTATATATTAATTTCTTAACAAATGTACTGTTCTGTACCTGTACTTGATATTTACATGTGATATAATGTCTTTTAACTTTTGCTTAAGTAAATTTCTTTTACCCCTATTGACTTGAAATGTCTTTTCTACTAGGATTGCAAATTCTGCATGGCTCAATGGGAAGAGTCAAGCTCTGTTTTGACTTCCAAATTTGCTAGTAAATTTTTCTTAAACAAGTACATTAAAACTATAGATATAACTAGCATAGCATAAGCATCCTTAAATGTGGCAGGCACATAAAATTTGCCAGTAATCCCAAATCCACTTTAACCTCTAGGAGCTGGTATGGTGGTGCACGCCTTTGATCCCAGCACTTGGGAGGCAGAGGTAAGAGGATCACCGTGAGTTAGAGGACAGCCTGAGCTAGAGTGAGATCCTACCTTGAAAAACAAACAAATAAACAAACAAAAAACCCTCTTATGTACATAAATGTTAATACTTTGGGCCCCCTTAAAACTGAAGAGTAATTTAAAATCATCCTTATCTAAAATAGTTTGGAATTTAAATACAATGTCTCCTTTAAAATAATGTTTACTAAAAATATGGTCAAAAGTAAAACAGCATGAGAGGAAACATGAAATGGAAGAAAAGAAAGACTTTCTTGGGAAAAGTATGTTTAGAGGGAACTAACCCTGAAGATAATGGAAGAACTATCACCTGATAGATGTGTTCATTCCAGAATTTGTCAACTTGCACAATTTCTAGTTATTTTTGTCTTGGATTTGCACTCATCTTTATGGTATATTACCCATCCTAGCCAGAATGCTGTTCCTGGCTCTCCATGAAGATTTGCTGTCATGATTAGTATGGCCCACTTCTAAACTTCCTTAAGGGTTTTGTTTTTTGTTTATAATTTCTCCATTCTCCCACACAGGTCTCCAAACAAAAACTTACCCTGTAATTTATTTTCTATGATTCCACAGCAGTTAAAGTCTAATTCCTGTAATCCTCTCAGCTCTTCAAATAAACCTATTTTTTACTTTTGACCTATTTTGATTGCCTACCTTGGTGTGGGTAAAGAAAGAGTGGATTCTTGGGAGATGTGCCTCTGGTAGAGGCAGCTGCTTGGCACCAAAGTTACTTATGACTCCAAATAGAGAATTAAATGTGGAAGGTGCCTGATGGAGTTTATAAAAATATTCCCATGAGAGAGTGGCTTTGACAGGTCACAAATGAAGTGCCACAAAAACAAATTACTGGGAACCAAGGCTACTCCAAATTTGCTTTTTCCAATATTCTAGTCCTCATAATTAATCACATGATCATGGAACCAGCTGTATTACTACTATCCATCATAAACATGCGACATGCTCTATGTTACAGGTGATTGTTTCTGAAAAGTAATGTTTCAGTGTTTAAATGTAGTCTGAATCATTTTTGAAGGGAATAATTCTCAAGTGCAATTTTTTACTTTGCAAGAAGTACAGGCTTATTTTTTTATACATATTCATTTACATTCTATTGTTTCACAGTACTAAAGATTTTTTTTTGAACTCTTATGAAGAACTTTAATAAATGAGCATACTGTAATTTGGTCATGTTCCCATTGCGGTGTTCTCTTTTTGTTCCCTTTTCCCTGTCCCATTCCACTTAAGACCCTCTTCTTTCAAGGTAGTCCTTTCTTTGTGGTTTTTTGTTGTTTTGTTATTTCATTCCTTTTGTCCTCCTCCATCCTTTATGTCAAAATATTTACGGGTTCAAAAGAATGCAGGTCATGTGGAAGAATTGGTAATCACTGTGGGGTCATGAGTGTGGTATACTTTATGACACTCACCAGGGCTCATGGAACATTTCAGAGAAAGTTGTGGATTAAGTATGAGGACTGTTCTCACCCTATGTAGATATGCTTATCTATGAAGATGTCAGTAGACATTAAGAAGATTCAAAACTTGAGAAAATAAGAGGTTCTGTCAAGGTCTCAATACTAAAGGAGATTTCTAGCGCTGTAGATTTTTATAAACATATACCCATTTATACTGTGTTGGTATAGTCATTAGCAGTATATGTTTCCTATATTTTTCCTCCTATACAACTTTGGTTGCAAATTTTCCACAGATTTCAAGGATATATGGGAAAACTATCTATAAAAGAGATATAATAAAGATGGATAGAATACTGATCTGCCTCTGAGGAAGATAACTATTACCAAAAATAAAATCGTGATATTTAAAAAACATGTTTTCTTAGTCTTTGATTTACATCTTAAAAGGTAACTTTTTGCTAATGTATCCCAGGCAACTGGGATATGAACATGAACCATCTATCTGCTAATTTACATCTGTTAGAGAATGAATCTTTCGAGGCAAGCTCAACATACTGTCTTTTTTTTAAATTTATTTTTTATTTCTTATGTGAGTTAAAGAGAGCAAGATAGAGAGAGAATTGGCATGCCAGAGTCTCGAACCAGGGCAAACACCAAATGCATGCGCCCCCTTGTGCACATGTGCAGCATTGCATGCTTGTGTCATTGCATGGCTTACATGGGACCTGGAGAGTTGAACATGGATCCTTAGGCTTCACAGGTAAGCACCCTAACTGCTAATCTATTCCTCAAGCCCAAGAATGCATTTTTTTAATATGGAAGATTAAGACTCTATTAAACTGAGTATGCTTTCAAAATAATAAGCATTAATTTTTAATATTATTAATGTAATACACTTCTAGCCATCAAAATCAGAAGTAAATAGGACTTAGAAATGGCACACTGAAAAATCTAGCAAGCAGTTTCCTAAGATTTTGAAGAAAATACTCTTAAAAGTTGCTTTCTTCCTTCTGTTTCAAAGTGTTGTTCATTCTTCTTTTTTAGTTGAGAACTTTTTTTGTAGAACACATTGCATATGAGTCATACTTAATTATTTTAACTGATATTCGAATGATATCAAGCAAGATGGCTATATGCATACTGTACAAATGTATACACTGGTTTTAGGAATAAAACATGTCTAGTCATTATGTCTTGGTTAACTTTCTTTTGTATTATATTTGGATCTAGAACTTTTAAACCTTTTTTTCCTAATAATTCATTCCATCTTCTAATTGGTGCATTATTTAGAAAGGCTAACAATTTTAAATAAGGGAAAAACCAAGTTCTTGCTACATAACATTACTTGATGGACTAATAGTAATGTCTGTAATCACACATACACACTCATACAAACTAATCCTATCCCTTTCAAATTATAGGGCTCTGCTCTTTAATCTTTGCTTCTAGATTAATTATGTGATGACGAACTATTAGATTTGGGCTGTCTATCATAAGTAAAATCCATGCAGTTCTGTGCTATTCCCTTGGTGTTTCACAAAAGAAAGGTACTATAATTAACACTTACAGGCCTACAATATTTCATGAGATAATATAATCTAACGAATACTTTACAACTTCAAATTATGATTATTTATAAGGAAACATTGGGCTGGAGAGATGGCTTAGAAGTTAAGGTGTTTGCCTGCAAAGCCTAACTAGCTAAGTTTGATTCCCCAGTATCTACGTAAAACCAGATGCACAAACTGGTGTATTCATCTGGAGTTCATTTGCAGTGGCTAGATGCACTGGCATCTGCCCATTTTTTTTCTCTCTCTGCTTTCTTCCCCCACCCTTTATCTCTCTCTTCTATCTGTCTCAGTCTCCCTTCCTTCCTTCGTTCCTTCCTTCTTTCCTTCCTTCCTTCCTTCCTTCCTTTCTTCCTTCCTTCCTTCCTTCCTTTCTTTCTTTTTCTCTATCCCTCTCTCTCTGTTTGCAAATAAATAAAATAGTAAAGTAATAAACATTGCCTGTTTCATCAGTCAACTTAACTCTGCTGATAGCAGTGTTTTCGTGTACGAACAATGTTTAGCCAAGCAGCCCACTTTAATTCAGGTTGAATTATTACTATGTGTGCAGATGCATTCTGTGACTCAAGTTTTTGAGATTTGATGTCATTATCTACCCAATGGGAAAATAATACTGGGAGATTTATGAAAATTGGTTTAAATCTCATGACTTTTATGGCAATGGGAGTTGATAAGTCTGTTTTCATCAAATATGTATATCCTTTCTGTTGTGGTCAGGTTCACAGTGCTGGCATATCTCACCTGACAAAGAGCAGCTTGTGGGGATGGAGAAAGGTTTATTTTGGCTTATAGACTCAAGGGGAAGCTCCATAACAGAAAGGGAAAATAGTGGCATAAGCAGAGGGTGGACATCACCCCCTGGCCAACATAAGGTGGACAATAGCAACAGGAGGGTGTGCCAAACACTGGAAAGGGGACACTGGCTATAACACCCATAATCGCACCCCAACAATACACTGCCTCCAGGAGGCATTAATTCTCAAATCTCCATCAGCTGGGAACCTAGCATTCACTTTATAGAGGACATCTGAATCAAACCACCACACCTTCATATACAAACCTATGAGCAGGGAACATGGTTACATATTATTTTATACAACTGTAGTTTACTCAGAACTAAGACAGAAAATGCCTTTGAAATTATTGATGATGGGTTAGTGGTATAGAAACCTACATCAAGGAGAGGCAGCACGTCTGGCAGAGATAGCACATTCTGTAGTTGATGAAAGATGTGTTGATAGTCTATCCCCAGAGTGTCCACTTTTAGATGAAGCTCACTCCTGATTCCAAAGAAAGGGGCTATGATTGCTTCCATCCATGTCTGTCCATGTTATAGCATTTGTACATGATCATGGCCTGAGTTGACACAAGAAGCATGTGTTATGCTTACAAAATACCTGTGTTACCTGGTCAAACAAGACTCTCAATCAAATTAGGGGGTCAAGGTAGGGGTTTTATATGTCATTTGAAATACATTTCCAAAAGAGAGAATTATCCCAATGGGTTATTTCTAAGCTAGGATTAACAGAGGAAAAGAGTCAAAGTTGGTTGCCCCAAAGGTAGCAAATCACAAATTCGATTTGCTGTGAATGAAAGCACATCCCTTACATTTTTCAGACTCTAACACATGGGTTTCTGTGTGGTTTTATTTACTATTTAAGCTTTCTGATTAAACATCTCTTAAGCACTAAGGGCAGCAACAGGGGTTTGTCTCACTTCATCCCATCAGATGAAACACAGAAAAGGAGACTTGGAGTAGCCGGTGAAGAATTCTGACTCCCAAGACAGCAAAATCTGAACATTCTGGAGGCTCACAGGGTAAATTTCACTTATCCGTTTGCTTTACTTTTATTTTATTTGCTTTTTCTCTGTTTAGAGCTGGGACAGTTTTGATCAAAGTTGAAAGATGAAACATGGGACAAATCAGATAAAAAGAACATGGAGCTTACAGAGTTAGGAGTAGGATGAGAAAAAATAAGTACAATTTCCTTCTTGATTAATGACAAATTCATGAGCAATGCACCATATTTGATTATCCTTCAGAGGCAGATTTGAGGCTTCTAAAATCAGTTCCTCATAATTATTTATGATCCCTCCTGTTTGATTTAAAAATATAGTTTTATCCCAACATTGTAGTGGACTATTGCTTTGAGATAAATATCAGAGAGAAAGGTGAAGTGAAGTAAATTACAATAGCAAGTCTGTGGATTTTCAGTGATTCCCTGGTCAAAATTGTGCAAGTGGAAGTAAAGAATGGAGCTCAATTCTGACTAAGCATGTCAGATGATCTCTTTTCATGTGAACAACAATTAAGATGCTATCTAAGACAGTTTCCATGATTAACCCAACCTTGCTTCCCTTTAAGGTCTATTTTAGCTTATTCATACACATTTTCTCATATATAGCATGCCCAGTATTAGGGAGGGGTTACTAGAGTGAACACAAAAGATCAAAATATGAATAGGGAAACTTAGATGTGAATAAGAGAACAAAGCCATGATAAAAACCAGGAACCAAGACTCTTATTTGGCTAGCATCAAATGAATTGGTCAAAAATGTCCTCTAGTCCAACCAGCTTTTCATCAACTTGTTCTTGAGGATTGCTGCCGCACTGAAGAATCCCATGCCCATGTTCTAACCATAAACTTCAGATGATAAAACTATGCATTCCTGGTCACAGAATCCCATCTCTTTCAGCCTGACTGTTCTTTCTGGAGAATACACATTTCATGCTAAGGAATGAATCTACTCTAAATGACACATATAGACTCCTTTTCTGCCAGGGTGCAATTAAGTCTACCAAAAAAAAAATGCTTCTCATGTTGAGAATGATGAAAAATATCTATAAATCCCAGTAACTAGGAATCTGAGGAAGGATGATTGCAAATTAAATTCTAACATGGTCATTGAAACCAAGACACTATTGGCAATATGAACCCTTATGTCATGACCTCACAATTCCCTCACAACTATGAATAATGGTTTATCTAATAAGCATTGGCTTTTATTATATAAATTTTGATCAAATGTGAGTCTTTCAAAACTACCTTATCTAGATTTTTTTATAAAGATTTTTTATAAGATAAGGTACAAAACATTAACACATTATTCTACCAGGCCTACATATGTTACTGTTAATGTCACATAATATAACCTTATATATAGTTATTATATGATATAATTCTAATCAAGTAATTAATAACCCAGGAAGTAAGCTAGGATTTGCAATTACTTGCTTGGAAGTTTAACTCTATATTTAGGTTTTGTTCACATTGAGGGAGGATAGTTTATGATTCATGTTTTCAGGAACATTAACTGGAAATGGTATTCTGACTACTGATAATATTTAACATCAAGTTCCTGTCAGCAATGAGCAAGGAAAGTACACACATTGTTAAGTAATTCTTAGTACATACTTCTCAGACATTGTTCTATGTACACTGGATTAGGAGTCATTTGTCCAAGGTCTTCAGAGCCTTTCTAACTTTAGGAGTGGCTACATGCTGTGACTGTGTGGTCCCTGGACTGTGGTGGAGAACTGAAGACAAGATACCAGAGATGAGAAGGTGGCCAGTTTTTAGGACCTGCGAAGTAAGATCCAAGGTTACCGGTGAGTCAGCTTGATAATTCAAGAGAATGACCCATTAAAACTCAGAAGAGGAGCTGGAGAGATGACTTCATGTTTAAGGTGCTTACCTGTGAAGCCTAAGGATACATGTTCAAATCTCCAGGTCTCATGTAGCCAAACACAGTGATGCAAATGTGCAATGTTAGGCATGTACAAAAGAGGCACACGCATCTGGAGTTCATTCACAGCAGCTGAAAGACCCTGGAATGGAATACACATTCTCTCTCTCTCTCTCTCTCTCTCTCTCTCTCTCTCTCTCTCTCTCTCTCAAAAATTAACAGAAACAAAAATACCCATTAAAAAAAACTCAGCAGAGGTCACAGAGTGCATAGAATTCCAGGGTGAAGAAGCAAGGAGAGACATTCAGGAAGGATCAGCCAGCCAATGTCACACATAGGCTTCCCTGGTTCTCTCTCCCAATCCTGAAAGACATGTCAGCATAACCTGTGATGCTCCAGATAAGGGAAGGGTGTGAAAGGGGAGGAAGAGACATCTGTGGAGAAAAAGTGTAATTTAGCACAGGTTATCATCTTCCAATGGGCAGAAATATTATTCAATTGGTCCGAGTTATTCCACAGCACATATACATTTAAAGCTTACAAAATAGATGATCTTTGGGCTGGAGAGATGGCTTAGTGGTTAACCGCTTGCCTGTGAAGCCTAAGGACCCCGGTTCGAGGCTTGGTTCCCCAGGTCCCACGTTAGCCAGATGCACAAGGGGGCGCAGGCATCTGGAGTTCGTTTGCAGAGGCTGGAAGCCCTGGCACGCCCATTCTCTCTCTCTCCCTCTATCTGTCTTTCTCTCTGTGTCTGTCGCTCTCAAATAAATAAATAAATAAAAATTTTAAAAAATAGATGATCTTTAAGGGGCAGACTGGAAATTTAGACAAGCTTTCAAACAAATGGGGTAACAGGAGATAGCTAACACTACAAAAGCAAATGACAGATGAAACACTATAATAAACTTCAGTCACAAAGTGAAGATATCAGTACAGATATTCAGAACTATTACTATTATACTGGCTCAGAAAAGAACACTGAGTGTATTTTCAGTTAGTATCTCATGTGAAAAAATACATTTATATGAACATACAATTTAACTCATAAATTGGATAATAATGGCAATAAATAGAGAAATAAGGGAAATTGCATGATTTAAAATGGAACAATAGTAGTGTTAATAAAAATGCCAATTTGAAACCAAATAGTCACAACACTATAATCTAGTAATATAAACCTCATTGTCAGTGTCCTCTTCTAAGAAATTGATTGCTTACCAGTTACCTAAGTAACTCTGAGTGTTGAGTAGAACTGATTATTTATATTTCCAATGTTTCTAGTTTATCAATGTATGCTAATTATCTTTAAGACTATTGCTATTGCTCTGTGTGGTTATTGCACTCTACTACTAGTGGTAAAGTTATAACATTTAATATTAATGCTATCCATTATAGTAATGGTTTTAAGTCACATAGTGGGCACACACACTTCCATGTTCTAATTGTTCTATGTTGTTTTGTAAGACAAAAAAGTTAAAAAAAATAATGAACGGTTTCACATATACTGCAATGGAATAATAATAACAAATGAAAGTTTAAACATTAACTATGAATATAAACAATAAGAATAAACCTCAAAATCATTATTGTATTTGTAATTCATGCAGAAAAAATATATATATATATCAGCTACTATTTAAGTTACATGACTTTATCTTACTGCTAAATTGTATGACATAATTTGCAATAATGGCTCTCATGAACTTGACATAGTGTAAAAAAAGGTTAGAGAAAATATAGGCATCACACACTTAGGAAAAATATGGAAATATTCTTTATTCAAATTTTACTGGTAGCTATAAGACTGTAAAAACTTTTTTTAAAAATTTTGTTTTCTCAAGTTAGGATCTTGCTGTAGCCCAGGTTGATGTGGAATTCACTACATAGTCTTAGGGAGGCCTCAAACTCATAGTGGTCCTCCTGCTTCTGCCTCCCGAGTGCTGGGATTAAAGGCATTGTATATGTACATCTAATAAGGATAAGTTAATGTTTATGATTATCTCTAAATGTTAAATTATTGAGTAAATTTTCTACATATCATTGAATGCCCAATACTTTAAGGAAATTTACATGTCTAAAAGAGACTAAATGTATGTCATCTGTGACTCACTTTGGTAATTTTTTGTAGTTCTATTTACTGTATAAATGTTTTATGCTGGCCACAAATGATTTAAAACTTTGCATTGAAACAAGCACATGGGTCTGGGGAGATTGCTCAGTGGTTAAGGCACTTGCCTACAAAGCCTAACAACCCAGTAACCACAAAAAGCCAGATGCACAATGACTCATGCATCTGATTTCATTTGCAACAGCTGGAGGCACTGTGCAACCATTCTCTCTGTCCCTTTCTCTCTCTCTCAGTCACTCGTACTCTCTCTTTTTAAAAATAATTTATTTTATTTATTTGAGAGGCAGCAAGAAATAGAGAGAGAGAGAATGGGCATGCCAGGGCCTTCAGCCACTGCAAACGAACTCCAGAAACATGTGCCACCTTGTGCATCTGGCTTACATGTATTATATACATGTATACATACATGTATGTAATATATATGTATATATATATATATATATATATATATATATATATATATATATATATAATGTCTACTTCAGAATTTTACAGTAATATTATATCTGTGGGATCAGAAATCATTTTCTGTAGTGGTACAGCCACTAGCATAAATAATTGCTCCTACAGGTCAGTATATGCAATTATAATTAAACTCAGTGGCTCCCAGTCACAAAAAAGAAAGAAGGCATCAAAGAAGAGAGACTAGTTGGAAAGAAGAAGGCATTCAGCATAAGGGGATATAGAAGGATTATCAAGAGAAATTAATGAGAGGATTGTGATACACATTCTATAAACATATAAAATTGTCAATAAGAAATGTATTTACATTACTTTGTCATAGCAAAAGTCTAAGCATCTTATCTTATAGCCACACCTACAGATTTAAATGAGAAAAGATAAATATGGACTTAATGTAAAAAATGTTAAATGATTCAACTATTTATCTGATGGTAGTCATTATTGTTTTGGTCATGAGAATAAATGAGTAAATTGATGAAAGTCTCCATTTCCAGTCTTACAGTAGACTTGTGACTGTTGGATTTGCTGATGATCCAGCACTAACATTATTTATTGTTGCTTATTTCACTGCTCTTCATGATTTCACAAGTCCAGCCAACCTATGGTTCCCACCTTATCATCAGGCTATATGGCTGAAGTGAGCATCATATTGTGCATGAGAAAAATGTCACTTATATAAATAAAAATTGACTAAAATAGTGGCTGATTATGAGTACTAACTTATGAGACAGCTTTAAACCCAAGAATTCCAGTTCACTATAAATGGATGCAGACAAGCACTCACTCATCCAACTGACCTCTGGGGGTATGGATGTATGTAACAGGCAAATATCCATCAAACACTAAGATTATTCTCAGTTCAGTTTTGATGGATGTTATAAAATTATCAATTTCCCAGATTTAACAATAGTTATGAAAAAAGTACTTATAGCATAGAAAGCACTGTGAAATAGAAGTTGGGAAAATATGTAAGTTACTTACTGGTTTTCACCCGTCTTAAACCTACTTACTGGCTTTTAAAATATTCACAGTCTTAAGCTCCTTTCATGGAGAACAATCCCTGTATTCTGACCCGTATCTGCTGTGTCTTGATACTGTATATGATGGGGTTCATCAAGGGTGGGAAAAGGATATAGGTGTTGCCCATGAGAACATGAACCAGTGGTGAGAGGTGTTTCCCAAAGCGGTGCACCATGGTCAGACCAATGATTGGGATGTAGAAAACCAAAACAGCACTGATGTGAGATACACACGTCTGCAAGGACTTGATTCTCTCTTCCTGGGATGCAATGGATAAGACCGTGTGCAGGATCATGACATATGAAACTAATATGAGCACCGCATCCAGCAATAGGTTGCTAATTACCAGGGCCAAACCATAAATGCTATTGAAGCGAATGTCTGAACAGGCCATGCGAATTAAGTCTTGGTGCAGACAGAATGAGTGAGAGAGGACATGAGGACGACAGTAGGTTAAGAACTTCAGGCGAATGATGACTGGAGGAATGAGCATAGAGCTTCTACACAAGACTGCCACCCCGATCTGTCTGATTTTTTCATTGGTGAGGATGGAGGAGTAGCGTAGAGGGTTACAGATGGCAATGTAGCGGTCAAAGGACATAGCGAGGAGGACAGAAGACTCCATGAAGGACAGGCCATGAATAAAGTAAGACTGTGCAATGCAGGAATCCAGGCTGACCTCTTGAACGAAGCCCCACAGGACACCCAGCACTGTGGGCATCGTGGACAGTCCCATGCACAGGTCTGTGAGGGCCAGCATGGCCAGGAAGTAGAACATGGGCTGGTGCAGGCTTGGCTCAGTCCGGATCACATGGAGCACCATGCAGTTTCCCAGGAACACAGTCATGTAGATTATAGAGAAGGGGATGGAGATCCAGGTGTAATAATTTTCTAACCCAGGAAAACCAGTCACAGCAAATCCGGAGCTACTGATGTTCGTGATAGAGAGAGCAAACATTGATAAAAAGATGAAAAATATTTCCTTAGTCACGTAACTTTCCAATACCCTAATTTAAAATCATTTCTATTTCTTTCTTAGATGAAGTTATAATAAATTATTTCCATAAGAGATCTGATCCTCTATCGTTTACCATCACAAGAACTTGCTGTCTTGATATAGGCCTTTCAGTGCTAGTGATTAGAGCTGGCAGAAAATAAGTGGCTTTTATATTGAAGCAGTAATATGCATTGGCACATGGGGTTTAGGTTGCAGACTAGACTGTTAGGACTCTGTTCAGTCCTGAAGGAAAATAGTGCTTGGTCACAGATGTGTGGTGCTGCCATAGTTGGTGTGATCCTCAGGAGAGTTGCATAGATGATGTTCCTCTCTGCTGCTACATATGGGCTTTTCACTTCCTCTGAGTTTCAAGCGATCACCATGGGAATGGGGTGGTTGAAGTAGTTACCTTTGCAGAATAAAAATAAACAAGAGAAACTCAGCAAACTAAGTATAATCTGCACATTTTTGGCTCTTTCCACAGTGCTTAGCTTTTCTCTGAATCATTCTATTTAAACTGTACATTGGGGCTGGAGAGATGGCTTAGCTGTTAACAGGCTTGCCTGCAAATCCAAAGGATGCAAGTCCAATTGCCCGGGACCCACGTAAGCCAAATGCAAGAGGTGGCACATGTGTCTGGAGTTCATTTGCAGTGGCCGGAGGTCATAACATGCTCTCTCTCTCTCTCTCTCACTCTCAAATAAACAAATATAAATATAAATAAACTATACATTGGTTTTCTTCCCTTTTTCATGCAACTCTTTCTGCTGAGTGAAAATTAGGACTTTTCTGAACAGCACAATATTAATCTTCCCTATATTTTTCACATAAAGCAATGACCATAACTGTGAACTGGTTAGTTCTAAACAAATAACTGTCTTATCTATGACCAAGGAAGGTGCTTAAAGACATGGTTAAATTATCCATGTCAGCATATTGCATACTTAGCATAGTACAATACTAATAAAGATAGTCTGTGTGGACTTAGCCTTCTATGGATCTGCATTCCATAGCTAGTACCTTTAGAACTTCCCCGATAACCTGCATGAGCTTCTTTGATTAAGATAGTTTATGAATGATTGCTGCTTGGAAGAACAATTTTAGTAATTCAGTATATTGACGTTCCATGGAAGAATGTCGAACCTTTATCTTGTGGCATTGCCCCGCCTCAGAGACTTGCTGATGTTATATGACTGTAACCCCACTGAGAACGCCCTCAGGAGAATGGGGGTGGGAGAGAGGACTTAAGCGTGCAACCCAATTGGAATATGACCAACATGCTCTCTGTTCATACACTAAAGTTTATAATGAATAAAACAATGAATGGTTGTATAATTGGAAACACTAAGAGATAGTTATTTGACCTTTCAGATGAATATAATATTTAAAATTATAAGGAAAAATTTGAATTTTATGTGTGCCTAGACACTCACAAAAATGTTTTAATTATTTTAGTTATGCATATTTTCCTATATTGAGTGTTATTGATAGAACAGCTAGGTTTTCATATTTTGTTTCTCCTTATTGTTTCCATACTCTACAAGTTTTCTAAGGCAGAAGCTTAAATATACATATATACATATATACATATACATATATATATATATATATATATATATATATATGAAATTTCCTTCTAAAATACATGCATTTAATGATATATACTTAATTATAAATATTGCTTTCACTTAGCAAATATATTTGAGCAAGTTTATATTAATACTTATTTACTTCAAACTATATATTTTTTATTGCCTTGAGACATTTTTAGCCCACATGGTATTTAGTATGGTATGATTTAAACTCCAAATACCTAAGAATTTTCTATCTGAATAACAGTTAAAAATTTGGTATTTAATGCCCCTGAAGTATGAGAATTATTTTGTATTTCTATTGGCTTACATCCTTTTTTTTCTTAGTTTAATCTAGGTAGGGTCTCATGTTGGTCTAGCTCAAGATGACCTGGAATTCAATATGTAGTCTCAGGCTGGCCTCAAACTCACAGCAATTCTCCTACCTCTGCCTCCCAAGTACTGAGATTAAAGGTGTGCTCCTCCATACCTGGCCACCTCTTACATATTTTATATTTTGTTTTAATCCCAGAATGTAAACTGCCTGTGGGAATGTTCACAGGTGAGCTTGAGGGAAATGTTTGTGACTGCTAGATGGAGTGCTCTATAAATGTCGGCCATGAAGTAGATTTAGACAAAGTCTTAATGTCCCAGAACTTTACAAAATCAAGTCTACTTATTCACTTGGAAGTTATGAATTCAAGTCCTAGTTACAATAATAGATTGAGAACTCTAACATGAAACAAGTCGCCTATTTATTGACTGGATTATTTATTCCCTTGGTGATTAATTGTTTGAGTTCATTTTTTAAAATTTTTGTTTGTTCATTTATTTGAGGGTGGCAGACACAGAGAGAAAGAGGCAGAGAGCGAGCAAGAGAGAGAGAGAGGGAGAGTGAGAGAATGGGCACACCAGGATCTCCAGCCACTGCAAATGAACTCCAGACACATGTGCCACCTTGTGCATCTTGTATATGTGGGACCTGGGGAATCGAGCCTTGAACCAGGGTCCTTAGGCTTCACAAGCAAAAGCTTAACTGCTAAGCCATATCTCCAGCCCTTGTTTGAGTTCTTTATATCTCACTTTCTGGGTGAATAACTGACAAAGATTTTCTCCAATTCTGTAGATTATCTCTTCACTGATAAAATTTATGAAATAAAACCTTTCTAATTTATACAATCACTTGTCAATTATTACTACAATTTTTTAAACTATAAATGTCCTACTCAGGAAGTTGGTGGCTATGCCTATATCTTTTAATTTTGTATAGATATGCATGATTTGTATGCATTTATTTATATAATACATTTTTACCATACACACTTCCCATTACTTTATTTTACCTTATCATTCTTTTTCTACTGAACCTCTTTTTCTTCCCAACTAATATTTTCTACTTTGACATCTATATTTGATGTCTTGAAGTATTTTTCTGATAGTTTCCTCTATTACTCTCAAATTTCAGGACTTACACTGTCCTTGATCTATTTCAAATTCATTTTTTACAAGGTGAGAGATATGGATCTAGTTTTTAGTTTTCTGCATATGGATATCCAGTGTTTTCAGTACCTCTTGTTGAAGAAACTATCTTTTTAAGAAGCCTATAGGAAAATTATACATATAGGAAAACATATTGACTTAATTCATAGTAAGAGAGTTGGGTGACCCTTAAGTTTATAAAGTAATGCCTTACATGAGAGATGAAGTTATTACTATAAACAAAGGGAGCATGAATAAAGAGAAGAAAATAAAGAGTAGATTTGTAATTTTGATTTTGCTTTCCTTACAAAGTAAGGATGGAGCTAGACATTATGATGCAAATGATTATTTTCCATTGAAAAAGATGTGAAGCCAATTTCCATTTATATGTCTGATTCTGGAAGAATCAAGCATTACAAAAGCTGATTGAAGATGATGGTAGGGCATAACTGTAAGGAGAAAGTTGTGATTTTAAATAGAGAATTAATCTATGTAGAAATATTTTCATACATCAGCATGGAACATTTGTTTTATGGGTATAAATAACAAAAGAGTTCTTGGCAAATTCCATATACTTAAAATTCTAACCATTTTATCTTTAGTGATGTCTGCAAGATGGCAACAAATTTAATATGTTTCAACAAAAAGTAAGTATACTGACTTCTTCTAAGAGATATAATTTCTAGGACATTAGAAGTATGCTTTAGCAAACAACACAGGAAGTATGGTCTGATATACTGTCAACCCCCTCCTTATATTTACTCTATATTTTTTCTGGGTTTTTTGAATAGAACCCCAAGATACTAACTTGGTGCAGTAAAATCTTTCTAAACACTCGTCTTCAACAAATAAGGAGTGCAATAATCTGCATAGCCTTAATTTTCTTAGGGAAAAATTAGCCATCTCTTCCTAAGCCAAAAACATTTCTTCTGAGAGCTGAGGTTTTGACATTTTGCTTAAGATAATTTTTGTGGGTTTTGTAATTGAAATCACTCCTGAAAATGAATTAACACGGTCTTTTGATGAACAACATGATGTTCAGAAACGTTGGTTCTTTATTCAAATGCCTTCTGTGTCCCCTGTAAATATGCTATGCCATCTACATGCATGAATTTTCCTTTCTCATTGCTTTAATCTTTTTCTTTTTATCTTGAATACTGTCTTAAAGCCTATGATCCAATGCAGGTGATACCAAGAGATAATCAAGGAATGCAAACTCTGTGGAGTCTAGAGCTCTGATTGTTTCATACTATGCTGTTTGAATGCTCAAGAGGCCATTAGATCCAGGAGCCTGGGTCACCTAAGGGCCCCATCAAAGAGAAAAGAGGACTGGGATAGATGAAGCACGCAGCAGTACAATGTTCCTCTACATAGTTTCATTAACTCACCAATGTCCTCACTGCTTATTTTCATATTTCTAATAATGGTATGACAAATTTTACTGAATAAAGATAATACTAAATTCAAACATTATTTGATTTAATTCTTTTTATGTGTGTGATATGTGTGACCTTATAAATGTATGCATGTTCATGCATCCATATGCATCTTATATTCTCAACTGAGATGGAGTGTATCTGCTACAGAGACTAGTGGGTATGTTGGGTGTTCTGGTACAACAGATCTTGATGTTTCTTTACCATCTCTTAATGATGCTGAGGTTGTGGCAATTCTCTGATCTCTTAGCCTCTATAGAACTGAGTTAAAGTCCTGTGTTGAAATGTTCAACTGTTTCTTCGGGACCTGGTAACAGAACTGAAGAGATCACTTGGGTCTCCTAAGGGTCTCATGTTGGCGTAGGAAGTACTCTTCAGCACAAAACCATCTCTTCAGTCCTATTAAATGTCATCCTGTTACTAACATGATAAATTATCTAACGAGTGGCAGATTAATAAAAATGCAAGATGAGAAAATTAGAGAGTTTGGCCTTTACCTTAGGGGTGAAAGAAATAAACGTTCAAAGAATAAAAACTGCAGATTGTGATTGGGTTGAGAATAACAATAGGAACATAACTTTTTTAAATGTCCCATATCTGAAAAGAAGACTTCAGATACATGCATATTCTGTGGCTGTAGATGTGGATGAGGGTGTCTCTGTGTAGCTGTCCAATGTGGTCATCCTTGCACATGACCTAAAAGCAGTGGCACCTTTACAATAGCATACTGAACACGCCTCTTCTTCTCTGTTGTGAAAATCAAAGCGTTATCATGAGGGGAAACTCAGAAATCTGTCAACATCTAGGTTGTCAATGTCTTTTCCATTCATATTTAGCTGATAATATTAGCTACATGTTTGTTTGCTTGCATGTACAGATTTAAGGTGCTATGATCACACACATTTTAATGTCTAAATTATCCTTATTTAAGTAGATGGGTAATCACTGGAGGGTGGGATAAACCTGATTAACAGTGTGTTAGAATTTGTGCACATCCACTGATGGAAATTTCATGGGACCTCTACTTCCCTGACCATGGAATTCTGATGCCTCACATGGTCAGAATCCTAGTGAGGTCTGCACCCTCACTTGTGTAGCTCCTTCACATTTCCAGTCTGTATCATGGTTCCTAAGCCTCATCTTGCTGACCAGAAAGTTGAACCTGGCCTGTCACCTGAGAGCTATGCATGTCTATAGGACATTTAGATGACATTACTTATGAACTACAATAGAGCTTCTTAAATTTTTTCTCATTGACAACCCCTGTTATGCCTAGATATTTTTACACCACCCCAGTTTTACAGGTAAATAATATACATATACAAGTGAAATGTTTACTCATAATAAATCACAAAAACTTTATTTAAACACAATTCTGTGGTACACATATAAATTTAGCATTTGTTAAAAAATCAAGGCAAATTTTCAAAGTAATAACGGAAATTTTTCACACAGAGAACTAAATATTAGCTAAGCAATTGCTACTATATGATGTAGAACAACTTCAACATTTTTGAGAGGTGAAATTTCAGGCCTCAGTTTCCCAGAAGCTGTAAGAAGAAAGATGATCCCAAAGGCCTGTGACTGTGGTAAACAGAGTTGGGGGAATCCCAAACACTCTGGGTATGTAGCCTGGAGTTCCTTTGCAGCAGTAAAGCACCAGTGTTAAAGAAGGTGGAGCCCAGATACCTCAAAATTGTCCTTTGACCTATATACCAACTGATTATGCCTTCTCACATAAATGAGTACTTTAGAAAAATAGATGTGAGCATCAATTTTTTTACCTTATTCTTTTCTGATGGATATTTTCTTTACATTTTAAGTTTTGATATACCTAAGCACGATTATTACAAAGAATAGTGTTTAACACTTTTATAGAACATAACATATTTGAGTCATGTGATCAGATCTATGTAAATTCATATTGATAATGACTCCCCATGTTCTATGGCTCTCCAGATTTGGAGGTATAAATATGCTACCTAACCAGATTTATCAAGTGCAGAAAAGAAGATATTGATTCTAAGGTTTACATATTTTTTCTATAGTAAAGTACCAATTATAATATTCAAATGGTATGTTGGAATTAAAACTAATATCTTTGCATTTATTCTACTCTGAAATTTGCTATTAAATACATAGAAAGTCCACAGCTGAAACTAAGAATAATTGGTGAAACAAGCAAGAGTTCTGTTTTCTTGGTTAACCTGGTACCAGAATAGCAGTGAAGGAGATAGACACAGAACAATTAACTCCCACCAAATTGGATATCCAGAGACACAGAGGCTCCCAGACCTCATCTCTGAAGCAGACCTAAAATGAACCCAACATGGTTCAGGGAAATTTTCGGAAAAGAGGAGCAGGAAGAATGTCAGAGCTGGGCTGGAGAGATGGCTTAGCAGTTAAACGCTTGCCTGTGAAGCCTAAGGAACCTGGTTCAAGGCTCAATTCCCCAGTAACCATGTTAGCCAGATGCACAAGGGTGCACGCATCTGGAGTTTGTTTGCAGTGGCTGGAAGCCCTGGCATACCCATCCCCTCCCCCCCCCCCTCTCTCTCTCTCTCTCTCTCAAGTAAATAAAAATGAACCAAAAAAATTTTAAAAAATGAATGCCAGAGCCAAGTGATAGGTCATAATACACAGAGATATTGCCTCCTACTCATAACTGATGGCTGACCCCACAATGCAAGACCCATATTATACAACAAGGAGGGTCCCTGCAGAGGAGAGTGGTCAGGAAGGAGGCTAACAATGGTACCAACTTGATTGTATTCACTGAGTACAAAACTAATAAAAATAAAATATAAAAATATATGCACATAGAAAGTATAATATATATGTGTATGTGTGTATTTGTGTGTGTGTGTGTATCTAGACACAAAGAAATTGACAGGAAGTTTCATATATTCTAAGCATAACTTTAAATATGTGTTTCAAGAGGGTTGCATATACCACATGATAGAGTTTCCCCAAGTCATTCTATGTTCATGCAATATGACAATTCTCTTTTTCATATATTACCACCTTTCATTTTACTATCTATATATAGATTGCAGCAGTACAAAACCATGTCTTAAAGAAGATGGAAAACAGATAACTTGATGTTTACCCTGATCCTCATGATTTCCACATATACTGCGTGTACCCCAACCACCTAAGCACACATTAAATAAATAAATAAAATTAAAAATATAATAAGAGCATCTCATCTATGTTTACTCTTATTCAGTCCTGGAAATTTTTTTCTTTATATAGACACAAGATTTTGACATGTAACAAACTCCATGTATAAGAAGTGTACTTATATATTATACATATATATTTAAACCAGGATTATGAAATTTGGTGACACTAAATCAGTTAATAATATTGTAAATACATTACAAATGATTTTAAAAATCCAAGAATAATGAAGAAATATGGCATTGCAATATAAATGCCTCACTCAAAAATAAGGTAACTGAAAGCAAAATTTATTATCACAGAATACTAACAAAGATTAATGCAATATCACTTGGCAAGCCAGATTATTCGAACATAAATTGTACCAAAATGTTTTAGAATTCAGATTTCTTGTTTGGGAAGAAGAGACCCAACACACGGTCACGAATCTGCTTGGTTTTGATACCATACACCAAGGGATTGGCTGTGGGGGGCAGGAGAAGGTACACACTTGCCAAAATTATATGGACACTTGAAGATACCTGTTGTCCAAAGCGGTGAGTAAGGAAGCTAAACAGTGCAGGAGTGTAGAAAGCCAGAATTGTGCACACATGTGCAACACAGGTACCCAGCGCTTTAGAGCGAGCATTCTGGGAAGAGAGCCGGAAGACTGCCTGGAGGATTTTCATATAGGACAAGCCGATGAGACATAGGTCCAATACTGACACAGAAAGGGCCACTGAGATCCCGTAAGCTCTGTTAATGAGTGTGTTGGCATCGGCTAACTTCACCACAGCCATGTGCTCACAATAGGCATGATTGATGATGTATTTTGTGTAGTACGGCAGCCTATTAATTAGAAGAGGACATGGTAAAACCATAAGGATGGCTCGGGTCATGCCAGCCATACCTAACTTAATCACCAAGGATGTTTTAAGAATGGTTGAATAATGCAGTGGGATGCATACAGCCACGTAGCGATCAAATGCCATGGCCACCAGGAGGGCTGACTCGACAATACAAAGTGTGTGGATGAAATACATTTGTGTCAGGCAGACATCAAAGTCAATCCAGTGAGCATTAAACCAGAAGATGCCAAGCATCTTGATGGCTGCAGAAGATGTAAGACACATGTCGTTCATTGCCAGCATGCAAAGGAAGAAATACATGGGATGGTGGAGGCTTGGTTCTAGTTTAATGGTAGCAATGATGATGCTGTTTCCCAGCAGAGTCAGCATAAACAGGAGCCAGACAGGGATGCCAATCCAGCAGTGAAAATTTTCTAATTCAGGAACACCAACGAGGAAGAAAGATGTAATGCGGTGGTGGGTCACATTGTCTGCCATGTTAAAACTGTCTCCTAAGGGCACAAATTGCAAAGTCAAGGTCATTGTGGGAGAATCTAGAATTATATTCTGTTGCCTACCCTGATAGGCTGACTGCATTCCAAACCTCCATCAAACATCAGGTAAACCACTTTACCCTTTGTAACACCAGTATCTTCATCTTCAAAGGAGAGGGTTACATTTATCAGTTAATTAAGATTTTTCTCATTTTTCCAGGACATGGTGGAGCATGCCTTTAATCCCAGCACTCAGGAGGCAGAGATAGGAGGGTCACCGTGAGTTCGAGGCCACCCTGAGGCTACATAGTGAATTCCAGGTCAGCCTGAGCTAGAGTGAGACCCTACCTTGAAAAACAAAAACAAAACAAAAAAAGAAAAAGATTTTTCTCATTTTAAATTTATGTAAATCCTACTGCAAATGGCATTTCCTGATTGAGGAGAAGTTATTAAATAAAACTATGTCTTGGGGTCCAGACTATTGATTATTCTCATAAAAAATTGAGATAAAATATAGATAAATATCCCAACAATTAACATGCATTATAATATGCTATCATCTTTTAAATTGTGCTGGTATTTTTGGTAACAAATGTAAGTACTTTAGGCATAACATTAGATCGTCTAAGAATAAGACATATTTAATATAAATAATAATAAAATATAAATTTTATAATGCATCAAACATAGATTTGTTCATGTTTAAAATTGTTAAGGAGGAAATAATACAAATTTAAAATGATATTCATAGGCTTCATCCTTAGATTTAGAGATGGATGACCTTTCATATGAAAAAATAAAATCTTCCATGAACAGATGAACTATTTTTATAAGCAAGGAAAGGCTGAAGATAGATAAACCAGAGAATAAAAAGTAGATTGGTCATTTCAATGTTGCCCTCTTTATTAAGTAAGATCAAACATAGACATGGCTCAAATGAATAATTTCTGTTGGACAGGTTGTAAAGCTGAATTTTATTTTTATATGTGATTCTTTAAGAATCAAAATGGAAGAGGATAACTGGTATAATTGTAAGGAGAAAGGTGTGTTTGTAAGCCATGAATTAGCGTACATAGAAATATTTTCCTATAGTCATTTATGGAATATTTCTTCTCATGAGTACAAATAATTCAAAAAGTTCTTTTTAAAAAAAATATTTTTTGTTCATTTTTATTTATTTATTTGAGAGTGACAGGGAGAGAGAGAGAGAGAGAGAGAGAGAGAATGAGCGTTCCAGGGCCTCCAGCCAGTGCAAATGACCTCCAGATGAGTGTGACCCCTTGTACATCTGGCTAACGTGGGTCCTGAGGAATTGAGCCTCGAACCCGGGTCCTTAGGCTTCACAGGCAAGCACTTAACCACTAAGCCATCTCTCCAGCCCCCAAAAGTTCTTAATTAATATTATATACTTAAAATTCTTACCATTTTGTCTTCAATCATGTTTACATGATGGCAACAAATCTGATAATATTTCAACAGAGAGTTAATGTAGTCACTTCTGCTAAGGGTATATCTTTTTAAGGATAATTAAATAGAAGAAAATGTTTCAACAGAGAGTAAATGTAGTCACTTCTACTTTGGTAATATCATTTGTAGGTTTTTAGGAGTCCACTTTTGCAGACAACACTGGAAGTATGATCTCATGGACACTCAATCACTCCTCTCCTTAGAATGTATTCTCTGCAGTTTTGCAGGCTCACTATGAGTGGGACCCAAAGAAACAGATGTGGTGCAATAAAATATTTCTTAGAACCATCTTCAGGAAATAAGCAGTGGGATGGCCTCCTAATTTAATTTTGGTGAGATTATTTATTTGTCTAAGCCAAAAATGGCCAGATTCTTTCTGAGAACTAGGACTTTGATATTTTTTTCTTCTGAGTCATTGAAACTCCTTGCCTAGAATTATCCACTTACATAAACTCAATAAAAAATCCAGAGACAGACAGAGAGAGAAAGAGAATGTAGAACGGAGACTAGAGAGCAATCAAAATACTTGGGGAAAAGGCAACTCAGTGGAAGATGACGAGAAGGTCAAGATAAGGTAACAGGCAGAATTCAAGTAAAAATGCATTGAATGCATAGATATAAAAGTAGAATTTTATGGTACCATTGCCGTTTGGGTCCGGATTAAAAGTAAACTCCAATAAAAAGACACATTTGGAATACCCAGGCAATTTTTATACAGAAATTTTTGAATCCTATATGTATTTAATGTATTTAATAACACATGTCACATTATCCCCTACTAGATTCAGTAAGTTTTGACATTTTCTTCCATTCTATTACTCTTGTTTCGTGGAAGCACCAGCCACCCATTCATAAAACTTAGATACCTTAAATTAGTTCCTTGGTCTAGGATGAATTAAATTCAGCATTTTATCAGCAGTTGCTTGTGCTATATTTCTGAGAGAGCTCTTACCTTTTCCTTTCTGTCTGTTGTAGTGTCATTAATCGCATTTTGAACGCCAAGAAGAATTTACAGGAATGAAATAAAGTGACACTAATTCTGAAGGAAGATCAGAAAATCTTTGTGCCCCCTTTAGTCTCATAAGAACCTGACGGAGTTTTCACCTTGTACCTAAAGTGTTTAACCTACCACACATGGTCGGTTTATTCATAGTTACTTTTAGACTTCATTTGCTGCAATTAAATTTCTTCAAATATGCTCTTTCAAGAACAATTTTTTTGTGAGTTCTATAAGTGAAATCACCCTCTAAAAGGAACAAACAAGATCTTTTCAAGAGCTACAGGACATTAAGGATTTTTCTTGGTTCCTCACTATCAAATCAAATTATTCCAATGCCTGTTATGTTCAAAGCAAATATTTAATGGTATTCACATGTGTGGATTCTTCTTCCCCATTTGCTTTACCCTTTATCTATAATACTGTCTTATAGTCCATGATACCACACTGGTGATACTAAAATTAATCACGCAACGTGAACTCTGTGGAGTCAAGAGCTTTGGTTGGTTTGTAATATGCTATTTCAATGTTCAGGAGGTCCTTTGGGAAAGGAAGCTGAAAGCTCTCATAGATGACACACAATCATTAAAAAAAAAAAAAGAGAAAGAGAGAGACTGGGGCAGGGAGAAGCACAGAGCAGTACAGTGTCCCTCTGCACAGCTTCTTTAACCATGGAAAGTCCTCACAGCTTATATGTTATTGGTGAAATGTTCTTCATCCCATAAGGCCAGGTTTAGAATTTCGCCATCCATTTATCCCAGGATACTTTAGCTGAGATAGCTCTTGAACTCTATTCAGTTCTATAGGTAAATACAATTTATGTTTACATTTGTATATATGTAAATATTATATATGTGTTGTATGTGTAATGTATGTATGTATATTCTTATATATACTTACCAGTTTCTAAGTTACATTGGATATCTAACATTTTAATATATCATTACTTCACACCTGTGTTTTATTTTATAAATATTTAATGACATTGACTGTCAGTGCTTTTATGTTCTGGTTTACAATTCATAGAGATAAGAAATTTGACTGCACGTGGTGACACACACCTTTAATCCCAGAACTAGGAGGCAGAGATAGGAGGATCATCATGAGTTCCAGGCCACTCTGAAACTAAATAGTGAATTCTAGGTCAGCCCGGACTACATAAAGACCATACCTTGAAAAACCAAAAATAAAATAAAATAAAATAACAAAGAAATAAATTGGAATGATAATCCAAGTGGGAAATGCATCAATAAAATCTACTTATGTTTATGAGTACATGAAAGCTTACATGTGTATAATTCTGCACTGTATGCATTCAGTTAGCAGTTATAAATAGAATATAAGCAAAAGGCATTTGTGTGATTCATGTTCATGTCTTCATTTCTGATACAGAAGGAACTTTTACTGAACAATAAAAATCCAACATAATTTAATTCTAATGCAAGTCTTCTAAGCTATCTGGTCAATGTCAGACTGATGAAAATATAAGCTGAGAAAATTGGAAATTGGGAGCCTTTCTTTAGGGATGAAAGTGACAAATATCAGAAAGAAGACTGAAACCGAAGTTTGGGATTTGGATTAAAGATATCAGGGATTACTCAACGTTTTCCAAACGTGTGCATATCTGGAAATAGAAGTTCATATGCATGGCTGTGGATGAGGGTGGCTCTGTGTACCAGCACTGCCAACGTGCATGGCCTAAGAGAAGTAGATCCTGCACAGTAGCCCGGTGAAGCCACCCAATCTTTCTATGCCTGCGCAACCCTAAGCATTATTACAAGGGACAAGCAGAAATCTGTGAGTCTTTAGCTTGTCAAAGTATATTCCAGTTACATTAAAAATACTTGATTTAGTTATTTATTTATGTGTTTGAGAGAGAATGGGAGAGAGAATGGACATGCCAGGACCTCTATGACTGCAAATGTATTCCATAGATACGTGCCGCCTTGTGCATCTCGCTTATGTGGATACAAGGAATTGAACCTGTGTTGTTAGGTTTCACAAGCAAGTGCCTTAACCACTAAGCTATCTTTCCAGCCCTATTCTAGTTATTTTCAATTTATCATATTGGATATATTTTTTAACTTGAACTGTTATTATCACACACACTTTACCTAAATTACCTTGATTCATTATGCACTGGATATAACTGTGTATGTGTGTTTGTGTGTGTGTGTGTGTCCGTGCATATGTTTGAGAGACTTGGCTATGTATTGGTCTTTCCCTGAAGGGCTGAGTATTTGCTATACTTCTGAAAATCCTCAGGCAAACCACCTCATTTAGCATCTCAATCTGCAAAGAAAATTACAACTATATATTGCTTTTTTTTCTTGATTTTTTTAAAAGTTTCATTTAATCATAATTCAAAATTGTCCTTTTGCATCAGTAGACAAGTGACTATGTATGTTATGTATTATTTGAAATTTTATATAAATAAAATATTAAAAAGCCAATGACTTTTCTCAATAAATATAAAAAATACAGTGGTATATAACCACCAACATACACACAGACAATATTTAACACATAATCTATTTTGATTTTGAAATGATAGATTTGTCCTTAGGTAGCATAACAAAAGGGCAGGATATTCAATTAAGATCTAATAAGAAAAGACAGATGACTCAGCATTTAAAGATGCTTTGCTTGAAAAGTCAGCTGGGCCTGGTTGGAATCCATAGTAGTAAAATAAATCCAGGTGCATAAGGTGGCACCTGTTTATGGAGTTTGCTGTGTCCGTAGACCTAGGCATACTCATTCATTTGTTCATTTTCTCTCTCTTATGAATAAATATATTTAGGGAACTAATAAAGACAAATCACATCCAATTAAAGCCAGAAAATGGAATATGACCAGCCAAAGATCAATTTAGGCATATATCAGATTATCTAGGGACAAAGAAACACATTTAAAGAGCTTCTTTGCTTTTATTTTCCATTCTAAAGATGGTTCTCTTTCATTATATGCAGTAGAATAATCTTTCTATGACCAGATGAGGTGGATTTTACAGAGAGGAAGACTGAAGAAGCAAAAACCAGAACAAAACGCAGATGGTGAATTCATAGGTTCTTTCTTGGAAGGGGAAGGGAGTGAGACACGTTTATGGGAAAATACTGGTTTGTCTATCATCAGGTAACCATGGACTTCCTTTATTTGTGTAAGGACTAAAGTAGAGGGAACCTCTGGGAAACTGTCTAGTTTGGGAGATTTGGACCTTTTCTTGCCCCACACTTTTTGAATGATCAGCTATTTATCTGGCTTTTGCTTCATTTGTTGACTTGGAGGTTTAGCATGAGTGAGTGCATTGTGACTTTTAGTCTCATCTCTTGGTAGTCAAAGAACCAGTTTATTTAAAACATGAGATTATAACAGTTTTTACTTAGCTAGATTAACTCAAAAAGATGATATGGCCAGGATAATGTAGGATGTAAAAAGAAAGCAATATTGGTTGATTTTATTTATACAGTAAAATTCTTAAACATTGTGGTCTATTGTCACATTATTTGGTAAGAAGAGTCTACAGCTCTGTAGACTGAGCCCTGGCTTGGGCCCTGACACCACCCTTTCCAGTGACTATAAAGATTAAAAAAATCAAAAATTCATGGTGATAATCTGAGCAGCAAGACTAACTTCATATGACTCTTCCTCTGACTATATAAATTGGGTTTTATATTTTATTTTTCACTCAAGTTTGATAATTATATATTACCCTTCCTAGAATCTAGTGTCTATCCAGTACCAAAATTGTGGAATATTAACTATACTCTTCATAACAATTTTATTCAGATATTCCTACTGTGAATTGTTACTTATGCAAATATCCAAATCATATTTCTATGAGAAAAAAAACATATTATCTTTATTGTGTTCATTAGCATTTGCTAGTACTATTTTCTGGGTATTCCTAACAAAGAATTAGAAATGAAAAATTATCAGAGATTAGCCAGGTATGGTGGCGCACACCTTTAATCCCAGCACTTGGGAGGCAGAGGTGGGAGGATCATTGAGAGTTCGAGGCCACCCTGAGACTACAGAGTTAATTCCAGGCCAGCCTGGACCAGAGTGAGACCCTACCTCGAAAAACCAAAAATAATTTTAAAAATATCAGAGATCCATTAAATATTGGAAAAGTAATTAATAGATTAATTTTCATCAAGGTAAAGAAACATAGCTTTGTTTAAATTATTATAGGAAGATGAAGGCTATAAACCTAGATTGAGATAAGAAATTAAGACAGGGCTGGGGAGATGGCTCAGCAGTTGAAGGTGCTTATTTGCAAAGCCTGATGGCCTGGGGCTCAATTTCTCAGCCACGCATGTAAATTCAGAGTGGCATTCACTGTCAGGGCCAAGAGACCTTGGTGTTCCCCTCACACAAAACAAAGAATAATTTAAAAATAAAATAATAAAAATATTTATAATAAATATAATTTAAACTTCAGACAAAAATATAAATAGTGAATTTTCAAACTATGGAAACTGTTAATGCATTTATTAAATATTTTATTACTTGAAAACTGTCAAATGACTTTTGCTAAGTGAACTGTTAAGTCAAGTTCCATTCTGTTATTGGATTCTGGCAGATTCCAATGTACAAGTGTCTTGTTTACAAGGATAGGTCGTAAAGTAAAGCAGACAGCTGTGAGAAGCAAACGTGGAGGAATCAAATTATCATACCTAGAAATATTTCCATACAGTTTATCGGGGGCTGGAGAGATTGCTTAGTGGTTAACATGCTTGCTAGCAAAGCCTAAGGACCCAGGTTAGATTCCCCAGTATCCAAGTAGGCCAAATGCATAGGGTGGTACCAAAGCAGAAATACAGAGGCTCCTGAGAACTCATCACTGAAGTAGACTTAAAACACACCCACCAAGGCTCAAGGAATTTTGTGGAAGAGAGGACTGAAAGATTGTAAAAGTCACAGGTTGGGCTTTCATGTCCACAGGCATTGTCTTCCCCAAACAACTGATTACTGCTCCCACAATGGATAACAGACAACTCCATGGGAATACCATGTCCCTTACTGAGGAGGGCCCCCTTTGGACTGGACACAGGGATGAGGGTAAAGATGGTACCCATACATGATATATCCATACATAGTGTGTTCTTAATAATAAAATAAATAAATAAGTTAAACTATAATGGAAAAAAAAAGCTTAACTTATGCCAAAATGTGTGTTTGTTGCAAGGAGATTCAGACAACATTATCACATATCATAAGACAGATCTTCATAACAAGAAAGCACATGTATATGCATATATGACTTATGTTCACACAAATTAATAACTGCTTTAAAGGAAATACAAATCAGTATGCTCTGAGCCAAATATCAGCCGCATAGCCTAGGAACAGAGAATAAGTTGTTTTGAATGATACATCTCACTATGAGAAGGTTACATAAACTTTCGTGATCACAGAAAAAGGAAGTCATAACTCAATGCATCTGATAATTGAATTGGGAAGAAATTCAGGTATTTGCCCAACAACAAATGAGGAAATCTCTCTGTTATTTTATGATGTTACAACATTTAAAGGCCCACTAAATGATATATTCTCAGAAGTTCATGAATCAATCTTAAGATTATGACATCAGATATAAAACCAAGATAAGTGGTGGTTAAAGGTAAAGGGGAGCCCAAAATAATGTTCATTCAGGCTCTACACCATTCCATCTCTCCTCACTAATGCTTCTGTCTGCCAAGCTCAAGCAGCCTGATGGCCTTTAACATGGATAATGCTATAATGTTAGAAAGTAACAGCAAACCCAGAATACTTTTTGAAATGCAATGATATTTTAGCTTTTGAACATACTTCATTTTTCCCTAAAACACAACTGTGCTTCTTACAGAGCATATCAATGATATCTGGGTGTGGTAGTCACACCCTAGCAAGCAAGAGATCAAGGTAGGTGGAGCTCTTGTTTGAGCCAGCATGTGTTATGTGTAGCAAGACCATGTCTCAATCAACAAAATAAAACATGATCAATAAAAGTAACAAAAAAGCATTCTGACTAGAATTAGGGAAAATGGCATTTTGATGCATAGAAAACACCTTTTAAAAACAAAAACACAGTTCAGCCAAACCCATATTAGAATTACATTGGGAGAGATAGAGACATAGAAAAAGACAAGAGGGCTCATATTATTTTCAGTGTCTCGGCTTTAGCTGTTTATTCACTGAAATTAGTAAGTTATTAAAAGATAGAAAACCAATATATTTTAAGTGGAAAATCATAAGCAAAGAGATAGCTGTACCCTATGTCCTGTTTGAGTATCTGAGGAAAATTGCCTTGCATTAGATCTCAGGAAATGGAGGAGAGCATCCTTACAAAGAAATAGATTATCTGGCACATTCAGCCATAGAAAGATTGAAAGCCTGTCTCTGGGTTCCTTGGATCCCACAAGGTGTGAAGTAATCTAGGAGTTTCAGCAAGAAAGCCAGCATGACTCAAAGAGTACTGGAGAACTCACGAGCTGAGCTAATGATTACACCAGTGGGCTGGAGGGAAGCTTCTGCTTCAAAGAAATATCTTCAACATCCTGAGTCTGGGCCATCCCACTTTTATAATCAGCTTTACAGAACTATTTACTTAAGGATATGCATGGAACAGAGGACAATAAGGTCATAAAAAGTGGGGAGGGTGTGAGATGTTTCAGGGCTGGACAATCTTCCTCCATCCCTTCTGCTCAGAACTACCTTTTGGGTCATCCCAGTGGTCATCGCCATCTGAACAGAGAAGCTTCTCTAACCAGTGAGATTAGTATTAATATAGGAATATGAACATTAAATGTAGTGCTTTCAGGGCAATTTGGTGAGAGTAATATATGCATTTATCCAGACTAGAGCAGGCTTTATAACCCTAAGGCTCATGAGCTCCCCTGCCATAGCCTTTTGATTAGGTTTTCAGTACCAGGCATGTATTTCTTCCCATAGAGCAGGCCTTCAGTCCAATTAGAGAGCAGGTGGTTTCTCCTAGAGCAGACAATCCACTATTGTGCTTGTTCAGTCATTTGGCCTGTGTGGCCATACTTGAGGCTTCCAGTGTCCACTGTTTTCATTGCTGATGACTTCTGTCTCCCATAAGACTTCATATAGTACAGCCTTTTCCAGCTTTCAGGTGGTTGGGCTAGAGGGAAAAGGCTTTTCTGCTCAGCACCAGCTTGATTTCTCAGTGACTTTGCCACTCAGGCATGTGAAGTCTTCAGCAGTAGGGTCTTACCATCTCTTTCTCATTGGAAACCAAGGGCCTTGGCTCAGGGTCCATGGAGGAAGAGGTGGCTGAAAGAATGTAAGAGCCAAAGGAAGGGTACCACTCCTTACATACAACTATCCCAGACAGAAATTGGCCTCAATATTCAAGACTTTGCAATGCCTAGTAATACCTACACAAGATCCCCATATAATAGGAGAAAAAGATGATGACATCAAATTAAAAGACAGACTAATGGAGAGAGGGAGGAGATATGATAGAGAACAGAGTTATGAAGGGGAAAGTAGGAGAGGGGTGGGAATTCCATGCTTTGTTTTCTGTGAGTGTAGAAGTTGTCAATAATATATACATTAAAAAAGTGGAGAGGGAGCTGTGCAACCTTAGGTAAATTATTAACTACACAGAATTGCTCTTGTAGGAAGGTAGTAGTTATCTCTAGTATGGAATGATGCAATAGAAGACTGATACAAGTCAGGATATGTCTCCTTGGCTGATTCCCTCATCACTCTCAAAGCTGGCCCTAGCAGCAGAGGAACAGGAAGGAGCAGCCTCAGCTTTCTTACAGTCCTTAGCTCACAGCATCCAGTGGGGAAGAAAAGTGTAAACAGGATCAGAGTCAGGTTTCTAACTTGAAAAGGTCCACCCAATTTTCTAATCTTTTTATTAGTTTTTATCATTATGAGTCCCTAAGTGAATCTAAGAGAAGGTAATCAGATAAAATCCAACGGAAGGTCCAATAATGATAGAAATGTAAATAGTAGGAGGACAAAATAACATTCTCCTTACATAAGGCAGATCACCACATTCTAAATTCAATGCTCAAAGACATCAGTTTCCCATCAAATGGAGTCATAGAAGATGGGTACGGGAGTGAAACAGCGTAGCGACATGGAAGGAAGAGTCAGGCTCATATCCACTGCTTGAAAAAGAACCTTAAACATCATTGCTCCTAACATGTAACATCCATCTGTTAAATACAAGTAATCTTGACTAGAATAATTATGTTTGTGCTGATGCTTCTATTAGCAATAGTAAAGATACAAGCATTGAAATTTGTTATCAGCATCAAAGGATGCAGTACCACAGGAAGAACTATGTCCCACAAACAGACTGATGTCCCAGGTCTGATATCTTCCTCACAACCAGTCTTCACATGTATCTTTCTGGGCTTTTCTTTCATCTTTTCCACACAGTGTAACATTGCTAGAAGCAATGCAATGATAAGCTGGAAGTATTTTTTCCTATACAGTTCTAACCAAGAGGGTAAATAAATTTATTTTCTTATGCCAACTCCTACCCACTGCTTTTTTTTTTTCTTGATAAAGTGGCAAAGAACCTTAGATAAAAATAATATTACAGGGCTGGAGAGATGGCTTAGTGGTTAAGCGCTTACCCGTGAAGCCTAAGGATCCCAGTTCGAGGCTCAATTCTCCAGGACCCACGTTAGCCAGATGCACAAGGGGGCGCACATGTCTGGAGTTCATTTGCAGTGGCTGGAAGCCCTGGCGAGCCCATTCCCTCTCTATCTGTCTCTTTGTCTCCCTCTCTCTCTGTCACTTCCAAATAAAGAAATAAAAATAAACAAAAATATTTAAAAAGATAATAATATTACAACTATAGGAACATGTTTTATCAACATGTGTTTCTATGAGGTCCATTATAAAACAAAACAAGACAGTTAAATGGGATTGAACAATGATATGAATGCATAAACTGATTACTTGGTATGATGCATTGGGACAAATCACAAATGCATTCATAATTTAACTACAGAATAACTAGCAGTAAGCATGAAACTCACACTCATTGTTGTCCAAGGAATAATCCATGCAGAAAAGATTGCATCAGCTAGTGTTTAATTTACATCAGCTTCTCTAATGACAAATCTATATGACAAAAAAAGTAACAAGAAAAAGTTACTGCTTATAATGAGCCTGCAGAAAACCTATATGAAAATATTGGGTAAGTTTATGTATAGCATGTTTAAAATCTATGTCCAGGAAATTTGCAGATATAAGCATAATCTAAATATGTTCATGTTACTTTCATTTATGTGTTCCTATGGAAAGCTTATACATTTTTAATATCATAGAAAGATTTTGTGCTGATCTCCAATTCCTTAGAAACTCCATAGGAAAAGATTTATATGCAGTATACAATAGTCACTAGTGGCTGATATTCCTATTAATGCACTTGTTGTAAAGCCTCTCTTATTGTAACCTGATTTTGACCTGGAGGGTCAAAAATTTCAAACTCATCCCCATGGGCATTACATGTCTTCCACCCATTCCCAGGCAAGGGGTGAGTTTGATTTGTAGGTTTCATTTATAAACATTAAAGTTTAAGTAATTTATAAGGTGTAAACAAAAAAAAAATCCAATCTCACTGTGAAAGTCCTTCTAGATACATCTGAATGTACACTTTTACCACACACAAATAACAAGTTTATGGACAGATTATCACCTAACATGAAAGACTCAATCAAACCTTGTTTGAACATTTCTGGTCTAAGTTGCTCATTTTGAGCCTTAATACAAACAGTAAAGATACTTTAATAAAAACACTATCCTTAATTCTGCCAAGAACCTTTTCTTTCCTGGGTCTCTTTGTTTTTAATTTTCTTTTTAAGTCTACCTTTCCTCTCTTTGGTTTCTCAATTTCCATTGTGTTCTCACTGCTTCCCATTTATATCTTCCCAGATCTCACATACTTTGTAAAAGACCTCCACATGTCATGAGAAACAGCTGATTCTGAAAGTTAGCAGGTTGAAATATTACGATAATTAGAGAAGGCTCAAGAGAAATGCAGGGCAGTGCCTGTAACCCAGTCAGCGCCAACACCTCAGGGTAAGCTCCTTCTGAGGCCTGTTCTGAGGCTCCTCCAGAGGGCAGCAGTGTGTTGCTGTTCTGGAGTAAAGGAAGGAATTAATAGTGATTCTCAATGTCTGGAAAAAGTGAAACAAGCTTGCATCCAGAATGAAAGCAGACAGTGAAAGCTTTAGTTTTTGTGTAACAAATGGGATACACTAGGGTCTTATATTGTGGAAAGTATCCCATAAGAACTAATAGTGACTTAAATTCTAGGTGTTAAGTCATGTATTCAGTGAGAGTCGGCTATGTGAGATGTCTTCCTCAATTGATTCAATAAGCAAAAACCAAGCGTTATCCTTCAAACCTGATTTCCAGGGCCGGTCTTTTCTCACTATTTTATTGACTTAGTTAAAAAATAAATAAATAATGTTTGGTCTGATCATACATAGTACCTTTTATTTCATGAATAAACATGTGTGTTAAGAATGTTAACTTCTACATATCTGTGAGCTGACTGAGCCATTAAGCAGGGTTGGCACATAGACTGCATAAAAATATGTACTTAATCATGGGAGGAAGTTTAAATTGTAAAGCCAACCCAATTAAATACAGGAAGTAGCTTTCAACATACCAAGCTCTTGGATTAAAAAATTAAATGTTACAAAGATGCTAATTCTTTGCAAGTTATTTCATTAAGTGTAATGTGTTTCCTATAAAAAATATCAATGGAATTTTTTGTGGCACTAGACAAACAAACATTGTATTTGGAAGCAAAAAGCAAAGATGAGTAGTAAAAAGAATCTCTGAAAAAGGGCAAAGATTGAGAAATTAGCAAAATTAAGTATTAAATCCATTTAATGTATCAATTTCTCAGTTAAAACAATGTAGTTCATATATATGAATAGACAAACAGATTAATATATAAGAAATTTTACAAATCTAGATGCATCCTGAAGTTGACTTTTAAAGATGGATGATGCAATAAATGGAATAACCTGATAACTATCTGGGAAAAGTGAATCTCTAGCTTAAACCATATTCCAAGGATAAGTCCCAAGAGGTTCAGAGATTTTAATGTTTCAAATAATGGGTCAATAAGATCACTGAAATAAAATTTGGGAAAATCCTTTTAAAGAAAAGTGAGGTGTATACGATTGCTAATTTTCAGGTATAATTGCATTTGATTTAGTCCATAAGCTTTCATTTTTTAATATTTTATTTATTTATTTATTTTTGACAGAGAAAGAGGGAGAGAGAGACAGAATGGGCATGCCAGAGCCTCCAAGCCACTGCAGAAGAACTCCAGACTCATGAGCCCCCCTGTGCATCTGACTAACGTGGGTCCTGGGGAATTAATCTGGGTCCTTACACTTCACAGGCAAGCGCCTTAACTACTAAGCCATCTCTCCAGCCTGGCCTTCATTTTTTAAAACCAATGGCATTAAAAATGTACTAATTCCTAAAAAAATGTCATGGTCCAGCCATAAGCAAATTAAATGGGGAATTAATTATTCCTAATCATGCTAAAACCCTTCCACTTTCCATCTTTCCCTCCTCTTAGGAAAGAAGCAAAAAAAAATTATTTGCATATATAGCCTTCACTGGGGCAGGATTACCTCACAATTATCCTCAAGATTGAATTATTTTTTTTTTACAATCAGTTAAATCACATGGCCATCATCTATATCTGATATGATCAAGGATCCCAAATTTAGAGAACCATCATTAATTCATTCAAATATACACCTTTCATCATATGGTTTATGTATTCCAAAAATACGTAACAGAAAAGAAACTAAACAATTATCAGTGGGTGGTCCTTTCCCAAATGCTCTGGCAACCATGGGTCATAAGCTCCATCTTACATGTCTCACTGGATGCTGAGAATGTGATGGCAAGTGTGCACCTCCACAGGTGTTAGTAATGTTCTTACCAGACGTCTTAGCATGAGAAAACGCTGTTCATTCCTTTTACTCATTGTTATCACTTATTTCATTTAAATATAGTGCGTGTTCATGAAATTTTTTAAGTTTTTAAAAATTAATTGCTTTTTATTTAAACCTAGACCTCATGCTTGGATGGTGAAAATGTGTTCAGGAGTTTACTAGACTCCTTTATTTCTCTGCCAAATGTAACCACACTGAATACTTTTCTTTCTAATATTTTTGTTGGGAATTTAATACATAAACATACTATAATTTGATCATATTACCATCCTATTACCCCTCTTTTATCCTTCCTCCCTACCCACTATTCCATTGAACATCCTCCTCTTTTCAAGCAGTCTTTCTTCTGTTTAGATGCCTCCATCTTTTTATCTTCCTACATCTTCTTTATCCAAATGTTGATGGCCTCGGAATTACGCACTTATTGTGGGTGTAATGACAACCACTATAGGTTATGAATGTACCAGTCAGTTAGTATTTGGATAATAGCATTCCAAAGTAGTCCTTCCCATCCTTTGGCTCTTCCATCCTTTCTTATCATCTTTCACAATGCACCCCCCACCCGAGTTTTGGAAGGTATGACAGAGATGTCTCTTCCAGTGTTGATCTCTCAATATTGCCTGTTATCTCCAGCTTTGTGGAGATATGAGTCCCCTCGGTCTGTCCTGCCATCTCTGTGGAGAAGCTTCTCTAGCTAGCACTGAGAACAGCACTAACGTTCTTAGACTGCTGCTTCTGTGATGTTTCTAAGCTGTAGCAAGTGTGGTAGAGCTGAATCATCCAGTGCTGAGCCCTGGGGTTTCTTTTCATCACACCTTGATGAGTCGTGGGTCTTCCCAGTGTTCACTACCATCTGTAAAAGGAAGCTTCTCTAATCCTAACTGAGAACAGCATTAACTCATGGGCATAAACATAAGTTAGAAGACAATTTGATAGATTCAGTGCATCCATTTAGCCAAAAAACAGTGGTATCTTCCTTCCAGGAACTATGGCCTTCCATCCATAAGCTTTTTCTTAAAAAAAACCTGATTTTCAGTACCACTATTTACTGGGTTTTTAGTAACAGGCATGAATTCTCTCCCTCTAAGCAGGCCTCAAATTCAATCACAGAGAAGTTGCTTACCTCATAACTTATAAACCACTCCTGCACTTATGAGCACACCATGCCTGGCTGATTGATTATCTACCTCCCAGGATCCACTGTTTGCTAACTGTTGTTGACTCCTGCCCCAGACCTCCAGTAGCCTGTAAAGCACTTTGCAGCACTAAGGCACTAACCAGCAGAGAGATGGCTTCCAGCTCTCCTCCAGCTTGATTTCTTAGTTTCCTGAAACTTCAGCACATGATGTCTTCAGCAATAGGGTTTTAAAAATAGTATCTCAAATATACTTTTTCAGCATGGAAAATCATTTTTCACAAACTTATCCTTTTCCTCAAAATTATTCATTATATCTGCTCATTGATTTGTGTGTGTGTGTGTGTGTGAGAGAGAGAGAGAGAGAGAGAGAGAGAGAGAGAGAGAGAGAGAGAGAGGAATAAACTCCCAAGTGTATAGATTTTCTATGTGAGTAGTTTGCATGTTAAAATGGCCTCCAGATTTTCTGCTTTTCAAGTATCACTGACAGCAGGAAAATATGTCATATGCTCATCATTAAATGTGATTTTAAATGACATTCTAGGAAACCTTTGGTGGTTTTCTAAGCATTTCACATGGAGAGTAAGTAGGACACAGCTCTGAAGATGCTTGCATAGGCAATTGTTGAATGAAGCAGAATTTGCTTGTCTCCATGTTTGATTAGTCTTAGTACTCCCAATTTTAGTAAAAACCCAAGTAAAACTCACATTTATATAAAAAGCATTAATACATACTAATTCATTTTAGCAAAATATAGTTTAATTAGGGTAGGAGTGTATCACTTCTCTCTTTCATCTCAACAACTTTAACTTTCTTTATCCTTACACAGGCTTACACAGGTTCCCATCCCTGTTACCAAGGTCATGCTTCAGTGAAGGTCTTTACCAGGCCACTGTCCAAAGCTCGAGGGAGGATTTTGTCTCATGGCTCCTTGCAGCCTGTATTTCTCTCTTGAAAGTAATATTTTCATACCAGAAGATATAAAATTTCTTTACAAAGTATATTTTCTTTTAGTAATTCCAACACTCATTTACTTGAAACCATGTAAGTAAATCACTGAATAGACAAACCCTGTGTGAGGATGTCCTCATAGGTTGGTGGCAGAAAAATATTACAACCAGGCCCTCCCAGCAAGTCTGTTAGATGTGACTGATTTTTTTTTTTCTCGATGACCTCTGAGAAAGGAAAGGATGCCTGTAATCTAACCCAGGCCAGGTCAGCTGAAAGACACTTACTGCTTCCTTTTCTCAAACTTATCAACTCCAACAATAGCTGTCCTTACAGTCTGCTTGCTCAGAAGCACTTTCTCTGAAACAACACATAAAAAATTAAACTAGGGGCTGGAGAGATGGCTTAGCGGTTAAGTGCTTGCCTGTGAAGCCTAAGGACCCCGGTTCGAGGCTCGGTTCCCCAGGCCCCACGTTAGCCAGATGCACAAGGGGGCACACACGTCTGGAGTTCGTTTGCAGAGGCTGGAAGCCCTGGTGCGCCCATTCTCTCTCTCCCTCTATCTGTCTTTCTCTCTGTGTCTGTCGCTCTCAAAAATAAATAAATAAATAAAAATTTTTAAAAAATTAAAAAATAAAAAAAATTAAACTAGGCCTGAATTAAAACTGAATGCAATGTTGCAAAGCATAAATTGGAGGTTGTTCTTCCTGCAACCTTCTGCAGAGGCATTCATTATAGTTCAACTATGCTTTGAAACACGAGAAACCTTTGGTCAAATGCAAATTTGTTCAAATACAAAAGAAAAATATGTCTTTTCTATATTGACATAGCTTTATGCATGGATGCTTGGAATTCAAAAAGTACCATCTAGCGTTTAACAAACCTGCTCTTTGAACATGTTAGATTGATCCCCTTTATTTAACCTATGACATCAGCTGGCATCAGTGCCCTACGGCACAGGGTGGAGTGAGCGATGGGGCATGCTCTGTAGCCGTGACTACCCTGGAACTTGCTGTGAGGCTCAGGCTGAGCTGGAACTTTCAGTGGTCCTCCTGCCTCAGTCTTCAAAGTGTTAGGATTACAGGTATGTGCTACCATGCCTTGATACCCTATACTATTAGTGAAAAAAAGTGACAATTATGTAATGTGGATAGGACATGCTGTAACAATTGTGGAGAATTAAACTAGGGGAAAAAAATCTGTGAGACTCACTGACTTGATGCCAGAGAAAATGGGAAAGGTGAAATGCTCTGAGATTGAGCCTAGCTCGATGGAATGACAAAAGGAAATCGTGAGAATAATTTGTGGACACATGCATATATGTGTTATATGAACGAGGGAAACTGTCATTAACCACTGATAAGCCTGTGCCAAGCTAAAACCTATTGATATGTTGGTATGAATATACCTCAGACCATGAGTATTACCCAAAGCAATGGTTCTGACTCATTATAATTTCCAAGACCTCAAAGTACTAAGGAACAGGGTGGATCTGAATCCAAACTTCCTATGAGAACTAATCCATACTGCTTACTATATGCAGGATCTCTTCCTTTTATCTGACTGTTCCTGATGTTCACCATTTGATGTCTAGTTTGTTCCTTTCAGTAACAGAAAACTTATTTTTTTTCTACATCTGCTGCATTACAAAATGGCTCCAAAAATCAGACAGAAATTCTTTATAGTTAGCCCCAATTGCCTCCTATTTATTTCTAATAAATGTTCTACATCTACATGCCCATAAAAGACAATTACCATGAATATTAGCATGAACTGCATGAAATCTGAAGGCAGTCAAGAGAGTTTAAGTCTGAGATCTTCCACTGGTCATCTCTCATGCTCCCAAGAAAGTTACAAATGTACCTTCCTCAGTTGGACCATGGATAAAACAAGGCTCGTAGCTAGAAACACATTGCAGAAGGTCTGTGACTATTAAGTGAGATAACCCATTTCAAGTATTTTGAAAGACTTTTAAAGCAGATTGTCAGTCATTAAATACCAGGATTACCTGACAGAGGTATATCCTTTCCTCCTGATGAAGCAACCCGAGCACTTCTCTAGCCTAAGATCCATGGTCTCGCTAGATAGACTCCTTTGAAGTCCTCTGATTTTTTTTTTTTTTCAATTCGCTTTACATTTTGTCACCCAGTAGTTTCTTACCTGTCTGAAAAAGATGTCAAAAAGCATGCACTATATGCATTATTTTCAGAGATAATCTTTTTACAGATGAACACAATCAGCTCTCTCTCTTTCTCTCTCCCTCTCTCTCTCTCTCTCTCTCTCTCTCTCTCTCTCTCTCTCTCTCGTGCGTGTGTGTGTTACATCACCCTGCCATCATGTAGGATCCCGTAGGCTTTGTGCTCTGTTTGACACAAATCCTGAGGATTCCTCACTCACAGTACAGAACCGGAAGGCTGCAGGCTTACCAGGAGCTCTGTAGAGATATACACAGAACTCACGGTGCAGAGTCTCGGCGATGCTGCAGGCAGTGGAAGCTGAGTGCTTTATACCATGGGCTGTCCCTGTGGGCTTGAGTTTATCTACACCCTGGTGAATCTCTTAGCTATCTCTTAGTCTGAGGGTGAAGCAGAACATGAGCATGGCTCCGTGTTAGAATGCTTTCCTATCATTTGTGAGGCCCTGAGTTTGAGCCCCAGCAATTAAAAAGATGCAGAAAGGGGCCAGAGAGATGGCTTAGAGGTAAAGGCGCTTGCCTGCGAAGCTTAACAAAGCCTGTTAGAATCCTCCTGTCCCAGGTACAGCCAGAAGCCAAGGCAAGCGTGCAATGTCACACATGCGCACAAGGGGGCGCACGAGTCCGGAGTTTTTCTCAGCAGCTGAAAAGTCCTGGCGTGCCCATTTCTCTCTCTCTCTCTCTCTCTCTCAAAATAAAAATAAAAATAAAAAAGAGATGCAGGAAATGATTGAGAACTTAGACAATCTATTGTGTAAAAATATGACAGATATTAAATTGTTTTCATTCTCACACTCCTATCTTTTTTGGAACTTTGAAATGAAAATGGCCCTCCTTATATGATTAATGAGAACACATGATTCCAAGATAGCCAAACCAACAAAAGGTACTTATTTATAAAATTAATTAATAACGTATAGGTGATGTTCTAACCGGTATCAAAACATGCTGATACGGGCTGGAGAGATGGCTTAGCGATTAAGCGCTTGCCTGTGAAGCCTAAGGACCCTGGTTTGAGGCTCCATTCCCCCGGACCACGTTAGCCAGATGCACAAGGGGGTGCACACGTCTGGAGTTGGTTTGCGGTGGCTGGAAGCCCTGGCGCGTCCATTCTCTCTGTCTGTCTCTCTCTCTGCCTCTTTCTCTCTCAAATAAGAATAAACAAAAAAAAATTTTTAAAACCATGCTGATAGAGAAACAAAATGGATTTTTAAATGTAATTAAAGTAAAAAAAAAAAAGGTGATTTCCTTTTAGGCTCAGGACTTTCAGTCCATTAAATCCTTCTACTTGAACTTCTATAATATTAAACTTTTCTATAACCATGCCAGCTCTCTACATCTTGTTCTTACTGAACTTTTGACCTGTTAATATTATTTCCACAAATTATATGCTAATTTATAATAACTATAAGCTCAGAGTAACATTGTGTCCTATATTTACTTCATCTAAAAAGGGTTTGTGTTTACAAAAACAAAAACAGATTTTTAAAGGCTGAATTCACAAAGAGTAAAATATTTATTAACAGATACAGGGAGGTTGAGGGGAGGGACTGATGAGGTTTAGGTCAAAATGAACACAAAATTTAAGCTTAACAGGCATAATAAGTTCACGGTGACTATAGCTAAGAACAATACACTATATTCAAGAAATGATAAACAGTTGGATTTTAAGCTTGAAACAAAACATAAAGTAACATGTGTGCTAAATATCTTAATTCTATATCATATTTACAAAGACCAAGGTAGGATGTGATAGGTCATATATGTGTTCATGTTTGCAAGTCAATTAGACAAACAGAGATTAAAAGATTTGGTTTCAGGAGGCAGGAGGAAGAACATTTCTAGGCTCTGGGAAATATAGGGAACAAGTTTCATAAACCGGCCTTTCTGCTTGAGAGATAAGAAAATGACATGAAAGCCACAGCGTTTTTGCTTCCTGATAAGGCTTCAATGTCACAGCAAAATGTCCACGGCACAACAGAAGAATTTTTTTTTTTTTTTGGGTTTTGCGAGGTAGGGTCTCACTCTGGTCCAAGCTGACTTGGAATTAACTCTGTCATCTCAGGGTGGCCTTGAACTCATGGCGATCCTCTTACCTCTGCCTCCCGAGTGCTGGGATTAAAGGCGTGCACCACCATGCCCGGCAAGAAGAAATTTTTTATAAAAACATTGAAATTAGAAAAATATGGTATGAAATTAAGACACTTTGAAAATATTTTAATTCAAAACATTTAATCAAAATAGAATTTAAAGCTACATGTCTTCTCCCTTTCTACAATGCATATAATGTATGAAAGTTCATTTTATGAGTTTTAAATCATTTGGTGTCTGTGGTGTGAGTACAATTGCATGTGTGTGTATGTATGTATACATATGTTTATACAGGGATGTAGCAATGTGTGTCCATATATAAACACACACATACATATGCATACATATACAGAGAGAGAGAGAAATCACTAGAGACCTAATTGTGAATTAGTTGTAAATGTTAAAATGTCCACCCTAAATACCTAGAACAATGTTTTGTATTTGAGTATAAATTTTGTTCCTATTTTACATTTTCTTGGAATTGTGTTATGTTTTATTATTATTATTAGTTATGTGCACAGTGTGTAAACAGCCATGTTGGTACCATCCTTCGCCTCCTCCCTGTCCTCCCCCCCCTCTGCAGGGACCCTCCTCGTTGGGGAATATGGGTCTTGCGCTGTGCGGCAGCCATCAGTTATGGGGAAGAGGCAATGCCTCTATGCATAATGTCCCAACATGTGTCTCTAAGAATCTTCCCGCCCCTTCTTCTGCAAATTTCCCTGAGCCATGTTGAGTTCATTTTAAGACTACTGCAGTGGTGAGGTCTTGGGAGCCTCTGTGTCTCTGGGTATACGGTTTGGTGGGCGTTGAGTGTTCTCTGTGTCTATCTCCTTCACCCTTGTGCTGGTACCAATTGTGCTATGTTTTAAAGAAAAAAATGATTGTAAAAGTATGGAAAAGTTTGAACTACTCTATAGCATGTAGAAAAATTCATAGACAATTAGGTCTGATGTGACTATAGTTCTATTCAGTGTAAGTTTCTGTGTAAATGTTCTGGTTAAGCTTCTGTTAGCTGTTTTGTTTTGGAGGGGGCATTACTGGGCATGGAATTCCCCTGTCATTTACTCTAGTAAAGCTTCTTTTAACACCAGGATGTTCCATTGATGACTTGGACCTAAAATCCCGAATATGTGAAGAAAATTAGCTTTTATAGTATTCCCATAGTAGGAAGTACTATAAGAGGCATGTCATCAACAATCTTCTCCAACTGTGAACCCCAAACCCACCTGCCAGGCAAGATCAGGCAAGACGCACCCACTGGCGCAATAGTGACGTGACTGTCATAGAGTAACAAACCACTTTATTGGCAGCGGGGGAGGAGGCACAGCCCTGATTTAGGAAAGACTAACTTCTAGAACTTTCCTATGCAGAAGTGGGCAAAATGCTTCTTAGAGCAGAGCCTGGGAGGTGAGAGAGCTAACTCCTGCTCCCCCTATGTCAGGAGTGGGCTACCTGCCTGGAGCAGCACCTGGAGGAAAGCAGAAGCTGAAGACAGCTTTCGCGTAGCCAGTCGCAAACCAGCTGCCACCAGAGCTCTGATGTGCCTGCGGCTGTGGCTTCCCCTGCGTGAAGGCATTCGCACGCGCTTTGATTGAGTAGCGTAAAACTTGAATAAGGAGCACATGGCATGAGCAAAGGGCAAGCAACTTTCAACTTTGGATCATCCTTAAGCATTTGCTACAGGAAGGGATTGAGGGTATGGCCTGCTGGACTGGGCTGATCAGAACACCCACACACTCTGATCCCAAGAGCAATCCTCACACCAAGTCCACCTGTTGCCCTCAACAGATCTGCGGGGCTATATTTACTGACTTTGTTGTCTTCAATGCTGTGACCAGCACGTCTTACACATGCATGTGTGCTCTGAGTGGAGAGTCCGGGCAGACCTCTGAGGACATGAGCACAGAGCTTATCTAGCATCAGTCAGCATCTCTAAACACTGCTTGTCAACATTGGCCAGCTACGTTGTTCAGGCCAAAGGTTCTCCAAGGCAGAGGAAACCTCGTCACGTTACATTAGGGGAGTGCATTGCCTAGCTATAGGAATAACTTTAAATCAACTTCAAAAATAAGGAATTTAGCCTTTCAGAGCAACCATATCACAAAAGCTCTCTGTAAAACTCCATAAAAATATTTATTCCTAGTTCTTTCCCACAGTTTATTCCCATAGTTTGTTCCCACAATTTGTTCTTATAGCTCCTCACCACAACCAGCCCCTTTCAGATTGGATTTGAGGGCACATGGCTGATAGCAGGAACCTGGCTAAAGCCCATGTCTGGCGAGGACATAGGCCTTAGAGGGGCACTAATGTTGATATGCTAAATGGAAGGTTCTCAAACTGCCTTCGAGTATTTATGTTTATGCATATAGATTACTGCTGCTCTCAGCCTGGATCACTGAGGTTGCTTTTTGCAATGGGCAAACATCAGTGTAGAGATAGACACCTGCAATAGTGCAGAGGACAAGTGATTATTGTGTACTTAGCCCTAAACAGGACATCTATGCCACCCCTCCAATGCACATGAAACCCTGAGGAGGGGGCTGGGAGAACAGGGGCCGCAGGGTGGGGAGAGGCGCCGTGGACCACCGTCTTCTGAACCAGCACGGCTGTTCTGCTCACGCGCTCACGAGCAGCTGTGGTTTCCTGCCCAACCTGAGCCCCGAGCCGGGCAGCATTCAACCATGGATAAGGGAGGAGCTCCTGAAGTCCCGCTCCCACTAAAGTAACTATTGGCACCTCGTTGTTTCTGGGAGAGGGAAATTCATGTTTCTCAATGGTCTAGCTACTAGTAAATTAGCTACATTTCAGTAAGCCACCCCCACCTCTGCTTATGCAAACATACCTAAGTTAACTCATTGGATCACACACAAAAAAACTGTGAAAAAAGGAGTGGAATTAGTTGGGGAGGAGAAAAGGTTTAGTGGGAATGGGAGGTGGGCAAGAGAGATTAATAGGGATGAATGTTATCAAAGTGCAGTATATACATGTATAGAATTGTTAAAAATAAAATTAGGGGCTGGGAGATGGCTCAGCAGTTCAGACTACTTGCTGCACGACCATGAGAGCCTGAGAGGACCTGAACCTGCCAGAATTTGACTCGATAGTACCTCTGTGGCCACACGCATCTGTAACCAGTCTTTAGGGGAGAGAAGAAACCGAAGAATTGCTGAGGATTGCTGCCTGAAAAATAATGGTGCAATGGCAGCTCTGGAAGGAGTGAGAAACTCTTTTAAAGAAATAGATGAACAGAAAGGGAAGGACGCCTGATGCTCTTCTCTGGCCTCCACGCGCAGACACACTCATGCACATGCTACATGCCCACATCCCATCACACAGCACACATATGCCAAACACAGAAAGTAAACACGCAAAATTAAATTTAAAAATAAAAAAATATTAATTTCATTTTTAAAATATATTTTAGCCAAGCATGGTGGTCCATGCCTTTGAGTTCGAGGCCACTGTGAATGAACTCCAGAAGCATGTCACCCCTTGTATATCTGACTAAGGTGGGTCCTGGGTAATCGGACCTGGTTCCTTTGACTTTGCAGGCAAATGCCTTAACCACTAAGCCATCCCTGCAGCCCCTATTTATTTATTTATTTTGTGTGAGTGTGTGTGTGTGTGTGTGTGTGTGTGTGTGTGTATGTTTGTGGGATTTTTTTTTTTGAAGTAGGCTCTCACTCTAGCCCAAGCTGATCTGTAATTCACTATGTAGTCTCAGGGTGGCCTCAAACTCAAGGTGATCCTCCTACCTCTGCCTCCCAAGTGCCAGGATTAAAGGCCAGTTCAAGGATCAACTCCCCAGTACCCACATATGCCAGATGCACAAAGTGGCACATACATCTGGAGTTCATTTGCAGTGGCTGGAGGCCCTGGCATGCCCATTCTCTCTCCCTCTCCTTTTTCTGTCAAATATATAATTTGCAAGCAGAGAGAGAGAGAGACAGAGAGAGAGAGAGAGAGATTGAAAATGAGAATTGTAATACCAGAGCCTCCAGATGCATATGCCAATTTGTGCATCTGGCTTTACTTGGGTCCCGGGGACTCAAATGTGAGCAAGTGGGTTTTGCAAGCAAGATTCTTTAATAGCTGAGCCATCTCTCCAGCCCAGAAAAATTAATTTTAAATATCCCAGGTAATATTGTGAATTAATCTTTGAGAATATTTTTAATATATTAAAAGCAATTCATTTAATGTGCATATCAAATTGCTTATCTTAAGTTGTAAGATGTAAGTGAATCAGAAAATGTATAATCTTAGATGTGGTGTTTCCAGTTAAGAAATCTGTGCTCACATGGGCTGGAGATATGGCTTTGCAGTTAAGGCACATGCCTATGAAGCCTAAGGACCCAGGTTCAATTCTCCAGGTCCCATGTAAGTCAGAGGCACATGGTGGCCATGCATCTGGAGTTCATTTGCAGTGGCTAGAGGCCCTGGCATGCCCATACTCATTCTCTATCTCTTTCTGCCTCTGAACATAAATAAATAAATAAATAAATAAATAAATAAATAAATAAGTAAATAAATAAAAGATGTGCATTATCAGACCTGGCTTCCACATAAGAAAAGGAAAAAGAAATCTGTGCTGACAGACTAAACATAATTTAGCAGATTCATATTAATGTTCCATGTATTTACTATCAGACATGGAAATATCTTACATTTCTGCAGGAATTGAGATTGACTATAAAATTTTTCAGTAACACATGGGAAAACCCATTTGTCTTTTCTCTGAATGTTTACATAACCATAAAATGAGTTGAAATCCATGCTAATGAAATGTCATTAAAGTAAAACTTTTGAAGTCTCGGAGTATGTATATATGATGAAGACATTTGCAGATGTTAACTTTTGAAAGTGTTAGAAGTGTATATTTATTGCTTATTCTTCACAGAAATAGATGCTTAAAGAGAGAGAGTTTTATACAAAAAAAAACAAACCAGTATTTGGTAGTAGTTTTCAAGTTAACAACATGTATTCATAGGGGAGAAAAGCAAAACCACTCGATCTTGTATTTGCTTGGTCTTCACTCCATAAACGATGGGGTTGAGCATAGGAGGCACCATCACATAGAGGTTGGCAACCAGGATGTGGATGTGCCGAGGGATGGTTTTGCCTCCAAAGCGATGGGCGAAAAACGAAAAGAATGCTGGTGTATAGAACATCAGAATAACACAGATGTGGGAACCACATGTGTTCAGGGCCTTATACCTCGCAGCCCAGGAAGGAATCCGAAAAACCGTACGAAGGATCATTGTGTATGAAATAATGATGAATATAATATCTAGCCCTGTAGACAAGAGGGCCACGGTCAGGCCATAGATGATGTTGACCTTGATATTATCGCATGCCAGTCCGGCAATGCCCATGTGCTCACAGTAGGAATGGGGAATTGTGCTTCTCCCACAGTTGGAAAGCCGGTATACTAGGAAGATGAATGGACAGCAGACTAAAAAGCTCCGGACCACAGCTGCTAAACCAATCTTCCCAATGACTGGGGAGGTGAGGATTGTGGTGTATCTCAGCGGGTGACAGATAGCTACATAGCGGTCAAATGCCATGGCCAAGAGAATAGCAGATTCGGCCACAAAGATGAAATGTATGAAGAACATCTGGGCCACACAGCTACCAAAGGATATGTCCTTAGAATGGAACCAGAAGATGGCCAGCATCTTGGGTGCCGTGGCGGTGGAGAGCAGCACGTCTGTGAAGGCCAGCATTGTGAGGAAGAGGTACATTGGCTCATGCAGACTGCGCTCCGACATGATCAGCACGATTAGGAAGATGTTGCCCATGGCAGCCACGATGTACATAGAACAGATGGGGATGGCGATCCAGGTATGCAAATCTTCCAGTCCTGGGATTCCAACCAGAACATACCACACATTCTGAGGACTGGTGTAGTTGTGAAAGGAAAGAGCCATCTGTGCTTCCTGTTGAGCCAACAGCTATTTAATAGAGACCACAAGGTTGAAGTGAACCATCAAGTCTGAATGAGGTCAGGGCCTATTTTCCCAAGTATATTCATCTATGTGAAATAACAGTTAGAAGGATTAGCCTAAACGTGCATGGCTTCTGTCGAATCCAGTCTGGCATCTTGAAAGAAATGCTAATCATAAATAATGGTTTAATATGTTTCACAATACTTGACCTATGTGAATTAACTAAATTATAAAATGACTTATAGAAAAGATCTCTACAATAATCCATAACCTAGACACCAATATTCCTGCAGCCAGAAATGGAAAGAGCCATAGATTTTCTGTTTCTTACTCCAAAACCCACTACCTTCAGACAGAGCAAATATGAAAGCTCTGGTTTTAATCACCATCTTCTATTGCTTATCAAAATAAACTTGGAGGCAAAATTATACCATCAAGCTTTTCACTAAGACAAATAGACTTGAAATTGTGTTTTTCTTCCCAGGCAAGCTGGTATCAAAAAGTAGATTTTAGCTGGGCGTGGTGGCGCACACCTTTAATCCCTGCACTTGGGAAGCAGAGGTAGGAGGATTGCCGTGAGTTCGAGGCCACCCTGAGACTCCATAGTGAATTCCAGGTCAGCCTGGGCTAGAGTGAGAACCTACCTCAAAAAAAAAAACCCAAAAAGTAAAAAATAAAAATTAAAAAGCAGATTTCCAGCCATATGGCATATATCCACTTTTTTCTATGTTGATTGAATGAGGAAATGATGTCAAGATGTGTGCTAACCACTGATGACACAAAAGTGAAATGCATTGATCTCTGCAAAAGTGTATGAGAAACAATGATCTAAACTATTTTTGATACCAAACTTAGCTTAACTTTTATATGTACATATCTAGTAAATGATGAGAAATTATTCCATCCACTCTAGTCTCTGATTGAAACTAGCACTTTGCATTATCAAGTACATAACACTTACAAGTAGTTAAATTTTTACACACTATAAAATATACATTATCCTTGAAAAAAAAAAGGAGAGAGGTTATTACTAAATGAATATGGAGGAAATAAGCAAGGGTAACATTGAGTTCAGGCAAGATGGCAGATTTCAATCTTAGGGTGTTTATGTGTGTGTGTGTGTGTGTGTGTGTGTGTGTTGTGTTCATAGATAAATGCTTGGGTCTTGTTATAGACATAAAGGTTGTGACTGATAGACAGTCCTGTCCTCCCTCAGTCCCATTCTTGAATAAAAAAGTGGCTAAAGCCCTTATTTAGTGAGGTGATGCAATAGTCTCTAAGAAATTAATATTTCTCAGTTTATTAAATGGGAGAAAAATCTTTGCCCACAATACATCCAAAAGGGAAATGATATCTAAAACATATAAACAACCAAAACATGAACTGCCACAAAAGAGTGCCATCCACTCAGTAAGTGGGCTAATGAATTGAGTAGAAAGTGATCAGCGGTAAAATACAGATGACCAATAAATATTTGAAAAAGTGCGCAGCATCCTTAGCTGTCAGAGAATGCAAAATAAAACTGCCTTGAGAGCCCATTGCACCTCAGTCAGAATGTCTTTCATCAAGAAAAAAAAGTCACTACATGCCGATGAGGAAACAAGGACTGTGTAATCATGATTCACTGTTGGTAGAAATGTAAATTGATTGACCTAGCTGCTATCAAACTTATGATGGATTTTCTTCAAAAAGTCAAAACTAAGCTTACAAAGCCAATCATGGAGGTATGTAACTTAATCAGAGCATGTAGGAGGCAGAGGCAGGGCTATGAAGAATCCAAAGCAAAATTTGGATACATAGTGAGTTTGAGACCTGTAACTCCCAGTACCAGCATGGGGCTATTATCCACAATGAGCTTTTGATCAAAGAAACCTACAATGTTTCTTAAAAGAATGACAGATTTCTGTCAGAGTACTTGATGACCCACCAAAGGTTAGTGGTAAGACCCTATTGCTGAAGACACCATATGCAGCTGACACATAAAATGGAACCGGCATGACTGGAAGCCAGGAGAGAGTCAGTCCCCAGTCAGTGTGTCTAGGGCCAGAAGGTGCTACATGGGCAACTGGGAGAAATGACCAATATCTCTCCAAGCAACTCATGGTCAAACCTACTTAGCAGCAAATAACCTGTTGTGATACCCACACAAGTGCAATAGTTGCACACAGCCATGGTGGGGAACCAACTGCTCTTGATTTGGCTAACTGATCCCCTCAGTGGTACGGGACCAATAGCTGGAGCTGGGAAACAAGTCAGAACCATATCCAAACACAAGCCCACTCTCCAATATCAAGCTACCATCAATCATGGGCTACAAGAGGGCATACACCTATTAAAATCTCTATAAAAAAAAGTAAGGGTTATCTCATTTGACCTGGTGCTAACTTACTCTCTATTGGAGAATCTGCTTCTCTTTTTCAGATAGATGCAGATCCTAAGGAGAGAGCCACCCCATCATACCTCAAAAGGGCCCCTGCCTGAAACTAAGGAAAATTGGTGAAACAAGCAAGGGTGCTGTTTTCCTGATGAACCAGATACCAGCACAAGGGGGAAGGAGACCAACACAGAGAAAAATCAACTCCTACCAAATCAGAGAGCCAGAGCCTCAGAGGCCCCCAACACCTCATCACTGAAGCAGACCAAAACTGAACCCAACATGGCTCAGGGAAGTTTTTCAGAAGAGGGGGTGGAAAGAATGTCAGAGCCACATGTTGGGTCATGAAATGCAGAGATATTTATCTTACCCATAACTGTGGGCTAACTCCACAATGCATGACCCATATACCTCAACAAGGAGGGGCCAATGGGGAGGGGGTAGGTCACAGATGAGCCTAATAATGGTACCAAACTGCCTGTATTTGCTGAATAGAAAACTAATTTTAAAAAAATAGATAAAGGAGAGACTGGCTAGAAATAGATTACTTAGTGGAAGGGAGAGGAGAAAAGGAACAGTGACCAGAGAAGCAAATGGAATGGGACTGTGATCAAAACACATTATCTACACAACTGAAGATTATCAATCAGAGGAGGCAGAGGTAGGAATATTGCTGTGAGTTTGAGGCCACCTTGAGACTACATAAAAAATGCCTAGTCAGCCTGGGTGAGAGTGAGACCCTACTTTGAAACCCCCCACCAAAAAAAAAAAAATGTTTAAGAACTGGGCTGGAGAGATGGCTTAATGGTTAAGGTACTTGCCTGAAAATCTTAACAATCCTGATTTGATTCCCCAATACCCATGTAAAGCCAAAGGCTAAAAGTGGCACATACATCTGGAATTTGTTTGTAGTGGCTGGAGGCTCTGGCATGCCCATTCTCTCTGTCTGCAATTAAATAAATGAAAATATTTTTTAAAAACTAACAAAAAAGTTCAAGAGCAATGTTTAACCTTTAGGACTTCAATCTCATGGTCCAGTAAACTAAGATTGAAATTGTCTAGTATACCCTAAAAACCAAGATGCATTTTCTTATACTGGCTGTACTATGTCAGTTTGTAACTTTAGTTGAAACTTGTCACTATTTTTGTAAGTTATTGGAAAGCATAAAGAGGGACATGTTGATTTTCAAATTAATATATGGCACTCAGTAAATTTTGTAGAAAAATGTGTGCATGCATTTATGCATATATACATAGATGATAGATACTATCTTTCCTGAACTTTTAAAAACATTAAGCCTTGTTTGAAATCACTGAATGTCTATTGGATCTAAAGAAAACATCCAGGACTTGTTGGCCAAAAAAACAACAACTCATATCCATTTTATAAATAAAAAGAAAAGATAGAAATATACCACAATTGCAGATTGACTCTAACTAAAGTGCATCAGTCCTGAGTTAGTATTGCAGAAAATGTGGAATAGCTAAATTTTTGAAATAATGAAGAGCTTTTGTAATTTCCTGATTTTTATGTCTCATGTCGTTTTCTATAAGTGCCCACTGAGCATAACTCAGTTTACTTACTTGTATCTGCTAGAAGACTGAAGGTATTTAACAGGCTGGAAAGAGAAGCAACAAAAACTTTGAGATGCCAAAAGCACAGACAGAAAATCTAGAAGTCTATTTATACATATTTTACATATCTCCCAGGCCCCAGATTTCCAGCCCCAGAGAATTGAGGTTTGCTTCTGTCTTGGAAGAGTGTTCTGAGCTTATTTTTCTCCTGAGGGTGATCTCCTGCCCTTTCTTTCTCTACACTGTTTAACTTTCCTTCTGGTTCACATTCTCAGACACCAACTTAACACATACAATTAGTTGAATTGCATATACATGTCAGAAACTGTCCCAACATAGCCACAGCCCCTTGGGGAAGTCTGAAGGAATAAAATTGTAAATACCACATGTTGAAGAAGAATTTTAAGTTTCTTAAAAGTCATCAACTGCAATGAATCCTCTTTAGTTCCCTAGAAATATTAAGGGTCCTTGTGTTCTCTTTTCTGTTGGCCGCATGATAAGACTAGTCATGATTGGAACAGTCTGGATATGCCATCAGCTACTGCTGAAATCACTATTGGCTGTTGAAAGACACTTTAATGATAAAAGAAAAACTACATTTCATTGTACTAGTGAAATTCAAAATAGGCTTCATGCAGATGCAAGATTTATGTAGGAAGGTATTTTCTCATTAAGGTCCCTAAAGTGATATTATTCAAATATCCCCTATTTTCTATTAGCTATAAAGGTCTACCTGAAATATTTTTTCACCTACAGTAGTAGACTTTCTAAATGATTCAGACGTCTGCCTATCTGCTGACCTTGATCAGATGCCTAATGTGCCCAAATCTCCCAGTCATGTGACCACCTGTGCTCTCTGGCTTAGAGTAGCCACTAACCAGTAACTATTCTTCACGTTTCAGATGCTTTCCATCCAGCAGTCTTAAAACCATAACTTGGGCTGGAGAGATGGCTTAGCGGTTAAGTGCTTGCCTGTGAAGCCTAAGGACCCCAGTTCGAGGCTCGGTTCCCCAGGTCCCACGTTAGCCAGATGCACAAGGGGGCACACGCGTCTGGAGTTCGTTTGCGGAGGCTGGAAGCCCTGGCGCGCCCATTCTCTCTCTCTCCCTCTATCTGTCTTTCTCTGTGTCTGTTGCTCTCAAATTTAAAAAAAAAACAAACCATAACTTCTCCCTGATGCTTTGGGTGTGACCATAGGACAGTATTCATCTTCCAATCTATTCTTAGAAAGAAGGCAATTAGAGAAAAAGAGATTGTTGAGGGACAGGGAGATTCTATACGAAAAAAAAAATTATCCTTTTCATCTGCTTGTTGGATGGTGACCCAGCGGTGAGCGCTCTAAGTCATGTTATAACTTACCTGTAACGCTCCCAAATTTTGCTACAAATAGCTTTGGCTGCTCCATTCCTTTGGAGAGTCATAAACTTTGTTTGAATCAAAAAGATTAAGTGTCATCTACATGTACTGCTGCACTATTAAAAATGGCCAAGAAAATGAAATGTACTAGATACCCATCAATAGAAAAAATGGATAATGAAAATATTATGAATGTACCTATTAGATACATGTATGTGATTATATATATGCAGCTTTTTCAATATTTTTATTTATTTTCACGTTTCTGTGTGTATAGGTATGCCAGTACCTCTTGCTTCTGCAAACAAATGTCAGATGCATACACTGCTTTTTTGTATCTAAGTTTACGGGGGTACTGGGGGGAATGGAGCCTGAAATGGCAAACTTTGTAAGCAAACGCCTTTATCCTCTGAGCCTCGTGCCCAGCTCTATACAATTAAATTTTATTCTATTTCAAAGATGAATTGAATCATGACAGTGGCAAGAAAATGGGTGAAATTGAAGGCCATTATGGTAAACAAAATTGGACAGGTTTAGAATTATAAGTATAATGTCTTCTCAAATATGTTAACATCATGTATATATATATAATATATATATAATATATATATACATGTATATATATAATATATATATACATGACATAAAATAAGTATGAGGACTTGTAAAAGAGGAAGAGGGATAAAGGGAGGAAGAATAGAAATAAGAAAGATTAAAGGAAAATGTGTCATATGAAAGCAAGAGACACTAAATGAGGGAAGATGGGCACTACCAAGCAGAGAAGAGAAGAGGGAAAGAAGGGAATATCTGGTGAAATAAGAAAACAGCTTAATCCATATGTGTGAAAATATCACAATGAAGCATGTTTTTTTCTATCCTCACCAAAAAAGTAAATTTGGGGCTAGGGAAATGGCTCAGCAGTAAAGAGTACTTGCCACATAAGCATGTGGGCCTGAGAAGGCTTGAGACCACTTGAGCTCAATTCAGTAGAACCCACCAACATGAACAATTGGCATGACAACTCATCTCATCCTGTGCATCATACATACCTGAGGATCACTGGGGTTGGTGAAAACTACTGCTCTGCATTCAACGAGAGACTGTGTCAAGGAAATATACGGAAGAGTGACAGAGAAGGGCCCCCAGTGTTCTCTCTGATCTACACACGCACATGCAGGGTATTCACATGTGCACACGCATGTGTATATACCTGTAACACACCATACCACACATGCACACAAACATAAGAAATTGAAAATGGTGAAAAAAAGTTCTGATACATATAATGAGGCATATAATAAGAAAAATGTCAAATCTGTTTCTAGTTTAAAACTCTACTCCCAATAAGATCCTATGTGATATGAGAGTCATTCTTCAAGACCTTCCTTATAGAAGCCTACACACAATTCTCTAAGGTCCTTGGACAATATATTCTGAAAAAGTAATTTCCCAGTTTTAGAAAACTCAGATAATATCATTGATATTAAGTAATTATGTCACTGGAGTCTTGGATTGTACCTTTTAATTGTGTATACACACACACACACACACACACACACACACATATGAACATTTAAAGATGTGGAATACAGACTATCAATGACTTTCAATAAGGTCATGTCTCAACTGACCAATATTTAGGTTAGATAACATCACCAAAAGCCTCACTTTTTCAAAATTTTTAGGCCTTCCAATAAAATAGATTAGAAATGATGGCCTTGTTAACTCAAATAGTGGTAAGAATTCCTTAGGCATCTGTTTTTTTGTTGTTTGTTTTTTGTAAATTAATGATACTAACCTGGTCCAGATTTAGTTCTATTACTGCTTCACCGTGTAAGGTTATCTCTGTTGTAGACAGCTGCACCTTGCTGAGATGACCATCCAAACCAGATACAGTTTATAGGAGAAAGAGGTTTATTTCAGCTTACAGATCCAGGGAAGTTCTATCAATGGTGGAAGAAGCTAGATCTCCTCCATAAATCCAAGGAGAAGAGAGAGAAACAGCCAGCAACACCAAAAAGCAACAAGTGCAAAAGGGCAGCAAGCAGAACCTTCCTGGCTCATACTGCTCTCCACACCTCTGCACTGGACCTCAGATCTGCCCGCTAGGGACACTTCCTCCAGACAGGCAGCTGGAGACCCAAATTACCGCCTGAGTCTATGGGGGACATGCCTTCAAACTACCACAATTGGAAATAATCTTTAAAGGATGTTTTATGGGGAAAACAGTCTTAAGTAACTATCTTCACTTCTAAAAGTTAAATATCACATCAAGTCAAAGTCTTCATTCTGCTATAGGAATAAACAGGAAAATCCAAGAGGTGAATACTAGAACTGATAGGTGCCTAAAAACAGAGATGTATTCAGTCATTTCCCTTGATTCATAGACTGTAGAGCTCCCCAGTAGTTAGAAATGTCAACTGTACCAAATGGTACACCTAGGTTATTGAAAATTAATTTATAATTGTTAAATGTTTACAGTTTCTGTCATCTCAAAGTCAGTGTGAATGACATTTCTTATTGAAGTCCCATAAACCAAAACAATGCCTAGCATAAAGTCAACTGATTATCCAAATAGCAATAAAGTTGAGTCTACAGTAGTCTTCAGTATATTTGATAGTACTCACATACGCTAGACTGTTTACCATAGATAACCACCTTCGATACTTCCCCATCTCTGAACATCATTCACCCAAAGATCCCTGTGCACACCAGTAGGGGTCAGAAGTGGTTCATAGATTTCTTTTCTTCTCCTTTCTTCAAGGATACATGAAACAGATGGTTTTTAGCTGGATAAATATAATTGAGGTAAGCCCTCTTGGCTCTTGGCATGACTAAAGAGATAAGAACCTACTATAAGGCTTATCAAAAGAACTAGGGTTACCAAAAACAAACAAACAAACAAACAAACAAACAAAAAACTAGTGTCTTAAAGGCCCTAAATATACTGATATCAGAGAGAACTATTGACAACACAGCAGCTGGGAACAAAGCATTCTAAGCACATGCGCATATGGGAGATATCTGGTTCAACCCACACAGGATACACGGTGATAAATATGATCAGAGTATCTTGCATACATATATAAAGATGGCATAATGAAACCAATTATTTTGTTCAATTAATATAGCCATAAAGATAACAAAGCAGAAAATACATAAATCTAGTCTTTCAAACACTTGAAATAGTCTGTGTATTAATTTTTTGTGTAGGTGTGGTATTATGATGCCATCTGCGTGGGCATGGCAGGGGGAGTATGCCCATACATGCAGTTGTATGAGATCCACTTGCGCACAGGTGGAGGCAGAGGAGAATGTCAGGTTTCCTCCTCTATCGCTCACCCCCATGTTTTCTCGAGATGCTGGGGTTCTCCAGTCTCACAGGTCTGGGGTTATAGGTATATTTAGCCACACCTTGCTCTTTAGGGGGATGTTCAGGAATTGAAATCAAGGCAAACAAGGCCCACTCGGGCCCTCATGTTTCTGTGGCAAGTGCTTTTATCTGCTGAACCTTCTCCCAGCCCTAATACATTAATGTTAACTGTAGTCACAATGCAGTGCAGATGATGACTGAATATACCTCTCTACTCCAACACAAAGTCTGTTCCATGGCATCAACATCTCTCCTTAACGTTTCGTCCATTATCCTGGCCCCAGAGGAAGCTAAATAACATAGGAGGTAGAATATGAACTAGAAGTGGGACTCCATGGTACAGCTTCCATGAGATCACCTCCAGGACAGAGTTATACTTCCCTGTGATGCGGATGCCTTTGAGTCACCCATGCTCCTGTAAGTAACTCCAGTACACTCACTGGTTTGTAAAAACTGGCTTTAGTGCAATAGTGCTTCTTTAGTCAATTGTCTGCCCTGCCTTGCATTGAATGTACCTGTCTTTGTGCCTCCCCAGGGAGAATGTTTTAAGTGACAGGTGCATAAGCTGAGACCTAAATGCTCCCATTACCATACCATGTGCACTGAACAGGCAGATGACAGAAAAGAGAAGGAAAAAGGAACAGAATCAAACATGACATAGATACAGTCTCCTCATTCTTGATCTGCTCAATGGCAGAAGAGCTCCCTATCTGACAAAATCAGCTGCTTTATGCTGTTCAGTCCCTAATCAACAAGGCAAAGCTAGATTTGGGGGTTTGAAGATCTTGACTTCCCCTCAGAATTAGAAATCCTTGCTAACAATTCGGGAGGGCAGTGGGAACCAATGGCAGAATCACCAACGTGAGCAGAAACCTCCTACTCATCATATCCATCCGAGGAGTACAAGACAAAGAGGTCATTGGACACAGTTTTGAAAGAGTCGACATCACTGGCGCATGGACATTCTGTTATGGATGATGGCGGAGGACAGCAGGCTCTCTCCTTCCCTTCCCTCCTTGAGGAACTATAGGCAGTAAATGGTGGCTGGGGGAGGGGAGGGGGCGGGAAACATCTTCTGCAGCAGTGTTGTCACTGGTAACACTCACATGCTCTGGTAAACAATCCTCCACCTGTGCCTAGGCAGGCATCCCCAAGTTTAACAGGACACACACACACACACACACACACACACACACACACACACACACACACAGGAAGAAGAGGCTCAGTGGAAGGCAGGCAGGGAGGATTGCCAAGGGAAGGTAATGGGAGGAGTCTGATTGCTCTGACAAAGCACCTGACTAACAGCAGCCGATGGCAGGAAAGATTTTAGCTTGGTTTTCAGACTTGAGAGGAGGCACCGTGATAGCAGTGAAAATATGGCATGACATGAGCAGGGTCTGGACGTGAGTTTTGCCACAGCAGGTGAAATACAGCAACTGGAGAATGAGCCAAGTTCTGGCCAGGGGCATCTGCTGTAATATCCCTCATCCTGGCCCCAACAACACACAGCTTTCAGCAAGGTGCCACCTCCCAACTTGCTCTCAGGTGGACACCAAGCATTCAGAACACATGAGTTTATAGGGAACATCTGACGACTCAAACCACCACAGTGATAAAAAATACATTACATAACTGGACAAAAATTATCAGCTAAAACAGGCAGAGGCTGGGGGAAGCTTAATTTGTTTTAAAGGCACCTGTTTTTTTTTTAAGGCACCTGTTTTGCAAGCCTGTTGCCCTGAGTTGGATTCCTCAGCACCCACAAAGTGGTGCAGGTGTTTGTAACCACAACACACCTATAGCTATGGGAGGCAGAACCAGAAGGAACCAGAAGCCCTGAGGCCAGCTATCCAGCCCCAAACAAGGGAGACTGTCACAAAAGAAGGATGAAGGAAAAGAACTGACATGTAAGGTTGTCCTCTAACATCCACAGGAGTGTGCACTCACACACACACACACACGCACACGCACACGCACACACACACACACGCACAACGCTGTTTTTTACTCATAACTAGTGATTTTATGTTCAATATAGTAAATATTGAATAAAATTAAACCCCAAAGAAGCAAAGATAAAATACCAGCAATTTATTCCCACAATTTTATATTTTCATACTTATATGAAGTGAACTGATTGTAATTTTCTTTTAAAAGAAAGATGCATAAAAGACAGGTGGAAAGAGGGAAAAGGAAAAACAAAAAAAAGGAAAGAATTGTTACAGGTGGACCTTTTGGTATTTAGTCATGTCTTTTCCCTATGCTCTCACACTGTATAGATGCTTTTGTTTTGTTGATTGTTCTCTTTGCTCTAAAGAAGCAGCTGTAGTTTGACATAAGTTCTCTTAGTTGTTTTTGCTTTCTTGTCTGTGCTTTGAGTGACATATTCAAAAGCTGTTGTCAAGACTGATGCTTTCTGTTTGTTCGTTTGTTTGTTTTGTACTTGTTTTGTGACAGGGTCTTACCATTTATGATCCCAACTCAACTTCCTGAGTGCAGAGATTACAGGTGATCTATACATCAGTACTAATGTGTTTCACCCTATTCTTTCTTCTAGAAGTTTTTTTTTTTAATATACTTTCCCATCTTACTTGAAGCCTTTTTTGACTTTCCCTTTTATAGCTTAAGACAATGGCTCAATTCCTGTCATCTTGATATTTTTACCCTTCCAGTCCACAAAGCCATATGCAAATTATTCTATAACGGTTACTTATTTTATGCACCCTTTTCAGAATCTTGACAGAACTGCACTAGAAGAGGGGAAAGGGACCACTTGAGAATAATATTTTGTTTTGTGAACCTAACATACACTTAAGCAGTGACTGTGTGGGGAAAAATGAAGCTACAGCATACTGCTGATGGTAGCAATAGTAATTACAGAGACAGAATAGCTACCAGAATCAGGAGAAAGAAGAGGACTGATGTCCAACCCCTTGTAGGATACTCAAAGTATGAGAAAGAATGGGACTTCCACTTAATGGTGGTCTATGGTGAGTTGATAATGGATCAGTGGTGATAACCTACAAGAACCACGTTTTCTCCCTGTCCCACGTTTATCCCACTATTGACAACTAACTTCCTCCAGGGAAGACTAAGAAAGTACGAAGGTCTAAGAGGTGTCAGGGAAGGAGGAGCCCCGTGACCAGTGGAGCATAGAGGGAAAGCTCCAGGGGGTAGGGGCATCTTTAGGCACAAGAACTTACTGGACTCAGTAAGGTGAGTGCTTGGCAACCAAGTGGAAAGACAAGGGACACTTATGAGGAAGGTTAGAGAGAGCAAGCCATACTAAACAAACCATGGGAAAATTGTGCCCCAAGTGATGAGTAGGGAATAGAGAGCAGGGCTGTTTCCCACACACATGAATTGCTTGCAGCCTCCCCTCCTATCACGGTGTCCTAAACATTGATTTATTTTCCAAATTATCCAAAGAGAACCCTCAAATCTTTGTATCTTAAATGCCTTGCCTTCCCATGAGCCATTCTGAGAGACACGAAAATAATTTAGATACGCCATTGCAGTGAAAGTGAATGTCAGTTTATTAGACAGAATCCAGTTGCTCAAAGGCCTTCATCGTTTCCCCTGAATTTGATAGTTGTTCTTTGGGGAGAAAGGGGCCTTTGTGCAAAGACAATATTAGGAAAGGGACATTAGTGGTACTTGTGAGCCAGGGCATTAGCCACGCCAGCCACCACCTTCTGGAAGGCAGCCTGCACAGCGGGGGTGAACTCCTTGCCCAGGTGGTGGGCCAGCACAATCACGATCACATTACCCAGGAGCTGTGGGGAAGAGAGAAGTATTAACTTGATGACCAGAGCATGTGTATAGAATGTTCCAACTTCCTTTCAAGCTCTGGTTATAAGTACATCCTCATAATCAGAACGATAGCTGGATCTTATTGGCTAGCACTAATAAGAATTCTTTTAAATTATCCAGAGTTAGTGTGCAAAATATTTTCCCTGTCATCTTAACTGTGCAAAGAAGCACTATGTGTTTTAATGCCTCTTGTCTTCAAAGAAGGACAAAAGAACTAGACTAAAAGAAGAAAGATTATATGAATCATGAAAGAATTGTAAAAGATTAGTGAAAATAAGGGGAAATCCCAGAACACAAGAATGAAATGACAGGAAAGCGACAGTTATGAAGAGAGAATAAAAGAAACGAGATGCTCCTCAGAGTTCCACAGTGACACCATCACCTTCCCCATTCTCGCCTGGTCCCTAGTATCTAATCCAGTTCCTCCCATGGTGAAGTTGACCGCAGAAAAGAAAGAGGAAGGAAACAGTAAGGAGGATGCTGTCAACTCACCCTGAAGTTCTCGGGGTCCACGTGCAGCTTGTCACAGTGCAGCTCACTCAGGCTGGCGAAGGTGCCCTTGAGGTTGTCCAGGTTTTTCAGGCCCTCACTGAAGGAGTGGATCACTTTCTTGCCATGGGCCTTCACCTTGGCATTGCCCATAATGGCAGAGGCAGAGGACAGATCGCCAAAGCTGCCAAAAAACCTCTGGGTCCAGGGGTACACCACCAGCAGCCTGAGAGGGTGAAAACAGAGGACATTAGTACCAGTCAGGACCTGGGAGACTTCCCTATCTCCATGGACCCAGCTTCCCCTTCCCTCCTTCTGAGCTGCATTATAACTTGGATACCAACCTGCCCAGGGCCTCACCACCAACTTCATCGGCGTTCACCTTGCCCCAGAGGGTGGAGATCATGGACTTCTCATCAGCATTCAGGTGCACCATGGTGTCTGTTTCTTGGGTTGCTACTAAACACAAGTGTGTCAGAAGCAAATGTAAGAAACGTCTGGCTCTGCTCTGCCTTTTATGCCTAGCTTTACCCTCTGCCCTCCCTGCCTGTGCAAGCGGATTGGCCAAGGCGAGGGTGTGGCTCTGCAGGGTGAGGCTCAGGGACCCGTTTGTGGCAGCTCTTGCACTGGCATAGAAAGTTGGGCTCTGGGGCTTCTTCCTACTTATCTCCTGGTCCCATTCCTGTAGCACAAACTGCCCCTAAAAACATCCTCTTCGGCAATGCTGTTTTTGTAGTTTTTTTTCATCTGTTTTTTTCAGTTAGCGATTATTTCTCCAACTTTTTTATTATACAAGTGGGAAACGGGGGGCACAGCAGCAAAAGGGAATTTCCTGTGGGTAGAATTCACCCCGTGCCTCCAGAATATGTAAAATAATTATGAGAACAAATTGGATGGTACTTCGATCACAGTCTAAGTGGGTGTTCTTTCATGCAAGGATTAAATATTGTGGTAAGAAAATAAATATTCATTCATTTATTTACAGTTGGTTCTCTCTCTCTCTCTCTCTCTCTCTCTCTCTCTCTCTCTGTGTGTGTGTGTGTGTGTGTGTGTGTGTGTGTGTGCATATGAAGTGTTTCTTTAATATTTTTCACCCAGACAAATAAATCATGTTTGAGAAATAGGCTAAATTTGAATTGAGCATGTGGTATGCCCACAGGTTTGGGGAGGGGGGATCCAGAGATGGAAACATAGAGATCACTCTATTCAGGAAAAAGGAAAAATAAATACAGAGCTATTTAAAACCAAAGTTTTAAAAGACATTAGGGAAACTAGTTGTCCCAAATAGAAGACTAACTACACATTCAGGAAAGAATTTGGGTTTAAGTGATGAGACACAGTAGAGTTTCTCATCACTTAAACCTAGTGTCATTTGAAACTAATAGCAGGAAGATGGAAAGGCATTGTACATATGCCTCACATCGATTGACTAATACATTTAATAATAATAACAATGATAATAAAGTAATAATAGTATTATTATTTGGTATCTGTTGGCCAATCAGTGCTATTTCAGAGGCAGTTGTATTTTATTTATCTAACAAATTCATATATATTAAGTATTTTATTCATATTCTCAGCCACAATCCTCTTTTATCCCCTTTCCACGCCACTGAACCCTGTCCACTGTACAAAATATCCCTCTCCTACATGTCTATGTTTTGGTGACACAATATGTTTTATTAGAGTTGCTTGCATGAGCATGGGTGGGGGAGGTATTGGAGAATAAAGAATTTACTTATGGCTATACCATTGAAGAAAATAATATCCCCTGCCTCCAAGTTTTTATTGACTGCTCATAACTCCTTGTAGGTGGGTTAAGACCTTATGGGCCCTTTTCTCATCCACGAGGGAATATTAAGGGGGCAGATCTTATATAGGCCTTGTGCAGGCAACTAGAGCTGCCATAGGTTCATGAGTGAAACAGCCTTGTATCCAAGGGATCGAATCATTTATTGACTGAAATTCTTGTCCTTGTCATATCTGTATCTATATATTTGGACTTGTTTCTTTTGTTAAAATCTATTCCTTGATCTCTATAGCTTTTATAATACCTTCCTATCCCCCCCTCCTTCCATATAGTAAATTGGTGACTTCTCAGGCTGAGAAGTATGTCTGAAGCTTATTTGGTTTCCTGATGGTAAATAGTTGCATTTTTGGCAATAGCATCTCTGAGCATAATATTGGGTCTCATCACTTCCCTGGGGCCCTGCTTATCATTCTGTCACTCTGTCACCTCTCCCTCCTGAACTTTGTCCTCTGCCTAAATTCACACTTGTTTTCAGAACTTAAAGGGACTTAGTTTTTTTGGTTTTGTTTTTGAGGTAGGGTTTCACTCTAGCTTAATCTAGCCTAGGCTGACCTGGAATTTACTATGTAGTGTCACGATGGCCTTGAACTCATGACAATCCTCCAAACTGTACCTCCAAAGTGCTGGGATTAAAAGTGTGCATTGCCACGCCTGGCTAACATAGTTCTGCAATTACCATGTTTCTCCTACTTTATAATCTGATTCAGATTCTCCTGTGTCTAGACTCATTTTTTCTCTCTCCTTGTTACCAACAACCACAAATAAATATATCATATATATATATATAATATATCAGTAGTGATCTCTCATCATTTTAGTTCTAACACTCAGCAATTTTAATAGTAATATTTTTGAATTATCTGACAAACAAGGAATTTTATATTACTAGATGTTCCCATTAAATTAATTTCCATTGCTTTCTTCTCTCAAGTAATTCCTTCTTCGTTGCTTAATAGAGTTCTTTATTTTTACTTGTCCCAAGCCCCAGCAGGTACATGTGAAAAATAAAATTCACTTTGATTCTTATTGACCATGTAAGAATTTGTGGGCTCTTCTAAAGTTGGTCAAAGCTTAGATAGGAAATACACACTTATATATGATTATACTGGTAAAGAGGTAGAAATTTAGTATGTTTTCTGAGTAGATCACTAAAACTTTGAAGCAATATCTCATCTAGAGCATCGAAAGTCTTTTCCTTCTGTTGCCCATATCCCTGTAGAAGCAAAGCTGCAAGTTATCTGGGAAAACTTCAGACACACCCTGCAAACAGAAATTATACAAAGGGGCAAATATCGATACTCAGAACTTCAAGCTCAAATCTGTACCATTCCTATGTCTAAGGCAGCTCCATGGGCTCTATGCTCTCTTCACAGCTGTGAGCTTACTTTCATGGTGTCCAGGGTCACACTGCATGTCCACTCCAGTTTGATGTCAGCCACACTGATTACCAAACATGTGTACGCACACACACACACACACACACACACACACACACACACACACGCACACAGACAGAGAGAGAGAGAGAGAGAGAGAGAGCTTACTCACACACACACGACAGGTGCACAGCCAAGTCAAGCTTTCTGAACTCCTAATGTTCTACACTAGAATTAGTATAAAGAAAAGAATGAGGGCTGGAGAGATGGCTTAGCGGTTAAGCGCTTGCCTGTGAAGCCTAAGGACCCCGGTTCGAGGCTCGGTTCCCCAGGTCCCACGTTAGCCAGATGCACAAGGGGGCGCACGCTTCTGGAGTTCGTTTGCAGAGGCTGGAAGCCCTGGCGCGCCCATTCTCTCCCTCTCCCTCTATCTGTCTTTCTCTTTGTGTCTGTCACTCTCAAATAAAGAAATAAAAAATTAAAAAAAAAAAAAAAAAAAAAAGAAAAGAATGATGCTTGGTTAAATGGTTGTGTTTTGCCTATCAAAAATGTCCTCTCACTGGGCATGGTGGCACATTTCTTTAATCCCAACCCTCAGGAGGCAAAGGTAGGAGAATCACAGTGAGTTTGAGGCCAGCCTGGGGCTAGAGTGATTTCTAGGTCAGCCTTGGCTAGAGTGAGACCCTGCCTTGAAAATGACCAAAGAAAATGACCTCTAAATATTGAAGTTTATCTCTGTATATTAGTGCTGCCCTTGTGTTTGGTTAGAGAAGATTTTCTTCTCAGATGGATATAACTCCTGGGAAAATGCAAAACTCATCAATAAGCAAGAAGAGGTGACAGTTGAGTGTTCAGCACCAAATTAAGTATCATAGTCTCCAAAGCTGAGGGACCATTGAGGAAGAGGTGGCAGAAAGAAAGCAATTGCCAAAGATTGGAGAGAAGTCCTGTGAATCACTGTCTTCTGACAAAAACTGGTAGATGCATTTAAGATCACACAGCAAAACAAAAAAAAGAGTCAACAACAACAACAAAAAGACCACACAGCAGTTATTGTTACAAGACCTGCGTACTATTGGACCCATCAACATGTTGAATTGGATTAAGGAAGGGGACAAAAAAGTGACCTCAAGACAAAAGGGGGACTAGTACCTAAAGAAAGGGGTTAGTGAAAAGAAGCTGGGTGACACAGGGAAAAAAAGGAAGTAATGGGAGGTGTTTTTAATAAAAATACATTTTATATATGTGAACATTAATATTTTTTGAAAATGGTGAAAATTCACCATCTGTTTCCAAATGCGGAGAACTAGGAAAAAGTGCAATAAACTTCTTGTGTGTTTCCTTTAAATTTTGAAGGAAAGGGAATAAGTCATTTCCCCTTTCAAGATAAGGGAGGCCACAGTCGCTCCTATCTTCGTACACATTCTCCAAAATCTCTTCTGTCAATAATGGATTCTTATGAAGACTTTACTATGCACAGGAGTGTGAAATTGAGCTTCCCACAATGACACTCAAGTAGCTCTACTTTTTTTTTTTTTTTTTTTTTTTTGAGGTGAAGGTCTCACTGTAGCCCAGCCTGACCTGAGACTCACTCTGTAGTGCCAAACTGGATTTGAACTCACATTGATCCTCCTACCTCTCCCTCTCAAGTGCTGGGATAAAAGGCATGTGCCATCACGCCCAGCATAGCTCTACTTTTGAGATATGAGCTTAAGATTCTTTTCAGCTTTTAAGAAATATTCCGAGGTACAGCCCACTGCCCCTCCAAAAAAAAAAAAAAATTAACAGGGACCCACAGTGAACTCCACTGAGGAGGGCCCTCAGGAAAATGGGGACTGGGGGTGAAGGGATACAAGACTATGATATATGTAAAATGTATATATTTATATATGTAAATAGAAGGTTAACATGATAAACAGCAATTCTAAATGTCCACCAGGCCCAATGCCCTGAAAAAGATAACATGAATAGACACAAGAGAGGCTCTGCCCTCAGGCAGGATGAACACAAACCACGAAGCTTGCCACCCTGTCCACATGGTATAACCAGAGGTACTAGTAAAAGTGCTTTTAAACAGGAGAAGCCAGGTTCTGGTTAGCAAGTCATTATAAAAATAGCCAACAGGAACATCATATAGATTTTTTAAAATAAAAAAGGCTGTACAAGTTAGAAAGATCTGAAAATCCTGCTAATTTCAGCATTGGCCAAAAAAAAAAAAAAAAAAAAGCCCTTAAAGGAAGAAATTTTGCTAGCTACTATAGATTGTTTTAGTTTCCTGTGCATTTCCCTTTGGCTATGGAGCTCTATGAGATGGGCTTATTGGCCTCCACACACAGAAGCTTTGAGCAGGGAATAATGACTCATAATTATGCATTGACGATTTCATTGAATACAAATTCACTTACTGCCAGTGGAAAACACTTAGTGAAAAGCACAGCATGTGTGTAAAACACAACACAACATAAACATCTTAATGTAGGAGCAGAAGTTTACAAAGCATTGCATGTGTGTTTGTGTGTCTTAGATAAGAAGAAATCTGAAGAGTTGGTACAATCGTAGGGTGTGGAAAGATTTTCTTAGGTAGTATTGGGAAGTTCTTTGACTCTGGGATCAAAGTAAATCACAAGTGAAATTTGAATATTGAATTCTGCCTGGAATGAAATGGGAGTCATAGGCAGGGATTTTTTTAAATTATTTATTTATTTATTTGAGAGCGACAGACACAGAGAGAAAGACAGATAGAGGGGGAAAGAGAGAGAACGGGTGCGCCAGGTCCTCCAGCCTCTGCAAACGAACTCCAGACGCGTGCGCCCCCTTGTGCGCCTGGCTAACGTGGGACCTGGGGAATCGAGCCTGAACCGGGGACCTTAGGTTTCACAGGCAAGCACTTAACCGCTAAGCCATCTCTCCAGCCCCATAGGCAGGGATTTTATCGATTGGAGATATTTTACGGAAAGTAAAACAAGAAGATAATTCGTCACAGCAGGATCACTTGATGGATATATTCTGGGCTAAAGTCTACAGTTAAGGGAAAGGAAACACAGCATCCATCAGGCCACCATTACATTCAGACTCATATGATTTTCACAATAATTGTTGAGAGTAGATCATAGCAGTAGCTATCTAGCCTTGAGGCTGAGTCATAAGTTTGAAGTTTCTCACCGATCCCTTAGGGTGCTAGGACCTTCTCACCATGTGAAACATTTATGACAATTCCTAAGTTTTAGAGAAAGATCTCTATCCGTCATTTCTATCTGTATATGGCCCACTTTTCAGTGATTTATCTTGACCTTCTTGGATAACACACAAAAGATCTCTACTTGTAAACACGCTGGGAACTTTCATGGGATGGGAGTGTTGCAAAAGAAGTGAAATGAATCACAAAATTAACTTTTTTTATTTAATTAAACAGAATTAAGCTCTTGAAAGTGTGTATAATTTCCTCAAGTTCAGAAGTCAAAACTCTAGGAATTAGTCTTCCAGTGGTCATGAGGAAACAGTCCAGGATCTCAATGCTACTTGTGAACCAAAGCGTTAGCCACATGGGCCACCACCTTCTGAAAGGCAGCCTGCACATGAGGGATAAGTTCCTTGCCAAAGTTAGAGGATAGCACAATTGTAAGATCCTGAGTCCTTGGACCAGCGGTAGTCCCCCAAGGCGTCCCAGGCAACCATGGTGGTGAGAACCTGAGAATCACTCTCAGGAGACAGTTTCTATGGGTTTATAAGCAGTTGAGGGTCCTAAGGGGATTGAATGTACAAGGTTGCTTGCTGATGCCTAATTAGCATACGGGAACCTTCCTTCCAGCATGTAGGCAATGGCAGGGGGAGGGGCTGTGCAAAGGTGCTGATACCATATAAGGAGTTTCCTGGGCAACTGGCCATAGGCCACAGTGTTATGAGCAAAGCCTAAGTCTTATCAGAATGTCCAAGTATCCTGTGCTTGGAGAGGGAGTGGCCCTACTTCCTGCCAATCTTGGGGTCTGAGAATTTGTCCAGGTGTCCAGGCTCACTGTGATGCCTAGGAAAGGGGAGGATCCTGGCTCACTACAATCCCCTAAAATAGGCGAGGAGCTCCCCTGCCCGGCTGGTCCCTGAGATATGACCAGCAGGTCAGGCTGCTGCGACACCTCCGTAGCCTGGGGCCTTTGTGTCAGACAGCTGAGGTTTGCTTTAACCCAGGGCCCTGCCACAATCACTATAGCATGGCCCAGGAGCTGTGGAGAAAAAGAAGACAGACAAGCACGGTTAGCTGAAGGCCAAGCTTGGCTTCTAAAAAACTGCACCATCACCATGGGTTTGCGCTCACATCCTATCCCAAATGGGTCTCCACTCAATTTCTTCCAAAGCAAAATGCAATTATATGTATGGATGTGTGTGTGTGTGTGTGTGTGTGTGCGTGCGCGCACGTGCGCACGCGCGCATGTGTGTACACACATTTATGTGCATGATATGCATATGCTTGCTAATTTCTTTTTGGATTCATGTGATGATGGGCTGTCTCTTAGCAACTACTGCTACTCCAACTCCAGTAAAACGTTCTGGTCTTTCATACTCAGATATTCATTTTCCTTTTCTCATCTTCTTATTTGCTCTTGCATTCATAAAAATCCAATTATTCGTTTTGGAAACCATGGATAGTGTCTAGAGTATGTTGTGTCTCTCTTCCATGAGGAGCTTCTCTAAGCCTCATGGAGGAGGGGATGAAGAATTGTTTTGGTTTTGTTTTCCAAATTTTGAATTCGCAGGTATTACAGCAGATAATGGTATGTATAATTTTAGTAATGGCCACTAGGGGATTTTAGAATAAATGGAAAGAGTGGCAAAAGATAAAAATGATATAAAATTTTAAAAATCATAGCTGTGAGGAAGGAAAATGGAGAACACTGAAAGAAAATTGGCAAAATGAAAAGCATTAAATGATGAAATCTAAGAAAATGTGGGGGAAATCTCACAGGAGGGAACAGAAACAAAATGAAAGAAAGAGGAAGAGTGTTAAAAGGAGCAAGTAGGTGGAGCACCTCCCTACTCACCTGCAGTTCCCAGGATGCACGTGCAGCTCGTCATGGTGAATACGATGCAGGCTGAGGAAGGGGCCCTAAGGTTGTCCTGGTGCTTCAGAGCTTCCCTGAAGGGGGAAGGTACTCTTGTCAGGTGCCTTGGGGTTGCCCGTAATGGCAGAAGTAGAGGAAAGGTATCAAAGTTCCCAACCCCTGGGTCCGCAGGTGAGCCATCAGTAGACCTAGAGCGTAAAGACAGCACAGAGGGCAGAGAAAGACATGGCCTGTCAGCCTCTCTTAGACATTCTGTCTCTGCAGGCCCAGCTTCCTTCTCTGTGTAACTTTGGGTGGTATGATACCAACCTGACCAGGGGTTCATGGCTAATTGCTACCACATTTACCTCTACCTACAGGCTGCTCACAGCAAACTGCAGCATAGTATCTCCTTGAGCAGATGCAAAATGAGCATGACTGTGCCGGAAGCAAGTGGAGACTGAGCTGGATTTGCTCTGCCTGTTGTGTCCAGCCCTGGCTCCTGCCCTCCCTGCCCGACAGCTTTATCACATGATGTGACAGAAGTTCACCGGCCTGTGCTTATAGTATATACCCACCTTCTCCTGTTCACGTCACCTGTCCCCGAGGCTAATTATTCTTGATCCTTTGTGTCCTGACTCAGAAACCTTGCTCTCCCTTTGTTTATCTGCTGACCTCATCTCATTCAACTGTTGCTTCAAGACTTGTACCCGCTTCATTCATACGTATGTTTTAGTCTGATATAGCATGTAAGTTTTCCAATTCAGTCACTTTGTGACGTAAGAGAAAAGGTGAAATGGGTGTACAAAGCAGGAATTTTACCAGATAGACTCTGCTCAGTTCTTTGCTTCTACATACTTTTGTCCTATAATCTCATGAATGTGGGAATGGATACGTATTTTGCAATAGTTTTATCATTTTTCCTTACCCTTGGGCAATCTCTTACCAAGTACATATTTTATATGACTTCATTGAAATAAAAGCCCAATAACATATTTTTAAATATGGATAGTGTTCCTTCCTACTACTAAAATGATTTCAGGAACATGAACAACTGGAAAGATCAATAAGACATAAAGACAAAAGGCAGATTCTGGAGAGATGGCTGCATTAGACAGACTCAGGTTCACTGAGATGAACTTCCAGACCAGGCACAGTGATGGAGGAAGAGATATTTATTGAAGCTTACAGATCCAGGGGAAGTTACATAAAGGCAGAAGAAGCTTGGCCTGCCTTCACAGGCTCAAACAGAGAGAGAGAAGCACAAGCCTAAAGGTCAAAAGCCACAGCACACTTCAGGAACTCCTGCTAGGCACACTTTGCATATCTTTAGATTGAAATCTGAAACCCACCACCACAACTTAAGATCCACCCAGTGACATTGCCTCCAGCCACGTGGCTACAGATGCAAACTACAAGCAAACAATTGAATATATTGGGGGCCACCTATTCTATTCAAACCACCACAATGGCTTAGCACTTAAGGTAGTTGTCTGCAATGATGAAGTACCCAGGTTCAATTCTCCAGGACCCATGTAAGCCAGACGCACAAGGTGGCGCTTGCATCTGGAGTTTGCTTGCAGTGGCTGGAAGCCCTGGCATGACCATTCCCTCCCTCCCTTTTTATCTCTACCTGTCAAGTAAATAAATAAAAATAAAATGTCTTTTACAAAGCTATTACAAATCATGACATGACTAAAGAAAAAAAACAGAGAATGTACAAAATATTTTTATTTTATTCATCTTGATTAAGCCTGGCAGGGCTTGGGGAGTGGGGAATGAGTAATCCAAACTTTCAAAAATTATTCTCAAAAATAATTGGAGTTTACCCACCCTAAAGAAGAATATTCAAAAGATGTTTTGATCTCTTTTTTTGCATCATTTTAAAATAAGAGACAATTTTTTTACCCACCAGCTTTACAGAAAGGGAAGGGAAGGGAAGAGGAGAGAAGGGTAGGGGAGGGAATTAGAGAAAGTGAAGGTATGGGAAAGCAATGGAAGAATAAAGGAGGGAAGTTTATCAAACAAAGGAGGAAAGTAGGGAGGAAGATAAGGAGAGGAGGAAGACAGAGGGACAAAAGAAACAAGGATGAGAGGAAGAAGGGGAAGAAAAAGAAATCAAAGGAAAGGGGAAGAAAGGGAAGGAGACAGAAGGCAAGAAAAACAAAGAAAAGAAGGATAGAAATAAAGAGACGCAGAGAATGTAAGAGCCACAAGAATGTGGGGCACTGTCTTCCCACAAGACCAGCGCAGTTCTGAGGCCATTGGCATTTTGATATGGGAGAAAGGGAGAGAACACAGTGAATGAAGCAATAATAAGAACAGTAACAACAACAACAACAAAAAATACAGAGGAGCCAGCATGGTGATGCACACCTTTAATCCCAGCACCTGGGAGGCAGAAGTAGGAGGATGGCCATGAGTTCAAGGCCACTCTGAGACTACATAGTGAACTCCAGGTCAGCCTGGGCTAGAGTGAAACTCTACCTCAAAAAAACAAAAAACAAAAAACAAAAACAAAAACCACAAAAAAAAAAACAGGAAGAACTACATGGAAAGAATATGGTCTTCAGTCCATGGGATCAGGGAAAAAGGGACAAAAAAATATGATGTGGGCTTGAGAGATTGCACAGTGGTTAAAGGTACTTGCTTACAAAACCAGATAACCTGGGTTTGATTCCCCAAGAGCCACATAAAGGCAAATGCTCAAAGTAACTCTTGTTTCTGGAGCTATTCACAGTGGAAGGAGGCCTGAGAAACCCATTAATTCTTTTTCTTCTTTCTCTTTCTCTCTCTCCTTGCAAATAAATAATCAAGACAAGTTTTTAAGAGTATATGGAACAGGAACACGATCAAATTCTTGTATGTGTGTATATTAAATTTTTCAAAGAAATTTTCTGGGCGTGGTGGTGCATGCCTTTAATCCCAGCATTCAGAGGTAGGAGGATAGCCATGAGTTTGAGGCCACCCTGAGACTACATAGTGAATTCCAGGTCACCTTGAGTTGAGTGAGACCATACCTCAAAAACCAAACAAAAAATTAAAGTAGTTGCTAGGGTTTGGAGAGTCATGTTCTCCGGGGTATAGCCACCAGCAAGTTGCCCATTTTCCATAAAAATAACCTCTCAACCCATGCTCATGCCAACAACCTTTAATTAAATCCAGTATGTCACTAAAAGAAGAAAACTGACCTGAAAGTAGTAGACACACACAAGTTGAGAAGAAGAAAGGATTCGGTGAGAGTTAAAGAAAGATAAGGGTAAATGTGATCAAAGTATATGTCGTACATGTATGAAATTGTCAAAAAAATTTCATTAGTTATGTACACAGTGGATACAGTCATGTTGGTACCATTGTTAGCTTCCTCCCTGTCCTACCCCCCTCCACAGGGGTCCTCCTCATTGGGGAATTTGGTTCATGCATTGTGGGGTTAGTGATCAGTCATGGGGAAGAGGCAATGTCTAGTTGCATAAGGACCTGACGTGTGGCTCTAACATTCCTTCCGCCACCTCTTCCTCAAATTTCCCTGAGCCATGTTGGGTTCCTTTTAGGTCTACTTCAGTGATGAGGTCTTGGGAGCCTCTGTGTCTCTGGATATCTGGTTTTGAAGGAGTTGAATGCTCTCTGTGTCTATCTCCTTTACCCTTGTGCTGGTACCAGGTTCACCAAGAAGGAGCACTCCTGTCAAAAAAATTTTAATTGAAAAAATGGGACCAATGGTTATCAAACTTAGCAATGACTTTAAAGTAATGCCAACTTTGGTAGGGATGAGATTCAAGTTATTTTTTTTTATTTCAGAGTAGATAGGTGGTAAGGTTCTTGATATGGACAGCAAAGTTTTGTCTTATCATACCCTATAACATATACATTTGTTCAACTAAACCACAAACAGAGATTAAAAGGAAAAAAATGAAAGGACTGGTGAAAAAAGGAAAATGTATGCAAGAAAAGTGACCCACATGGAATGATAAACATTCTAGGAATTCAAGGATTTTACAAACAAGTTTAAATTTTTCTTGCAATTTACCTTATATCCACTACAAACTGCCTAATTATTGAAACATTAATAAATAGAAAGTAAATTTAATAACTAACCTCAGTTCATTTATATCTATTATATGACTAGAAGAATTAAGTATAATGATGCTACTTAGTTGATATACAAAGGAGCAAATGAACTTAATTGATAATATCTAAATGATTAATATTGAGATATTATTTTTATACACATAACACAATGTATAGGGGTCTCAATATAAGACTCAGTAGATGATATTACTTTTTAAACTCAATTTCTTCAATGCTAGTATTCTTTGTAAATAATTTAATCTGGGTGCACTTTTCTTAGAATTCTATTTTCTGCACTGGAGAGATGGCTTAGTGATTAAGGCGCTGGCCTGCAAAGGCAAAGGACCCAGATTCAATTCCCCAGGACCCATGTAAGCCAGATGCACAAGGTGGTAGGTGGTGCAGGAATCTGGAGTTCAGTTGGCAGTGGATGGAGGCCCTGGTGTACCCATTGTCTCTCTGTCTCTCTCTGTCTCTTTCTCTCTCTCTTTCTGAAATAAATAAATGAAAATATTTTTTAAAAGAATTCTTTTTTCCATAGTATCTTAGCAAATTACTTGCTAACTATCCTGACTTGAGGATATTTAAACTCTCCATAAATGCAGACAATTATACTTGGAGCTATTGTCACCTCTGCATTTTCTTAACCTCTTTAGAAAATTACTTTCCCAGAGTTTTTGATTTTCTATTGTTCATAGGTAGTTTATTTCTTTGGAAGAACTAAGTTCCTTATGCATATATAGCACGTGCTTTCATTCAACCCCCAACTACCGACATCTTTGTCACCCCCATCTGGGACATTTAGTTCTTTCCATCTATGAAATTACACATTTGTAGAAAGAATGCTATTACACAAGAGAAGTTCATGAAGACATTTCAAAGTCATCTTCCTCTTGAAAAATGAACCCCTGATGTAGGCAGAGAAGAAATGGCCAACAAGTTATACTCTGGCATACTCAGTACAACATACTTACCTGACCAGACTGCCCAGGCTACTCCCTGTAATGGCTGGAAACTTGTATCAACGATTTTATTGGCAAACTTACCTCCCATAATTTCAGGAGATGGCCAGCCCACATATTATGGGGTTATGATTAGTAAGAAGATACAAAGATTGAAATTTAAATATTTAAATCATAATTAATTTTCCAAAGAAATAAACTTAGGCCAGCCTAAGACTAAATAGTGAACTTCAAGTCAGTCTGGGTTAGAGAAAGACTCTGACTCAAAATAATAATAATAATAAGAAGAAGAAGAAGAAGAAGAAGAAGAAGAAGAAGAAGAAGAAGAAGAAGAAGAAAAAGAAGGAGAAGAAGAAGAAGAAGGAGGAGGAGGAGGAGGAGGAGGAGGAGGAGGAGGAGGAGGAGGAGGAGGAGGAGGAGGAGAAGAAGAGGAAGAAGAAGAAGAAGAAGAAGAAGAAGAAGAAGAAGAAGAAGAAGAAGAAGAAGAAGAAGGAGAAGAAGGGGTGCTGCACCTCCCGTGGCACTAGCCATCACTTCCAAATTCTATTCCTTCTCTTCAGATTTGATGTTCTCTAACATAGCTCTACACACACACACACACACAAATACCCAACACACCATTCTAATAAAATTTCCTGAATAGTTGTAAAACTATTTATGGTTTTTATAGACAGTCATTGTCACCAATTCTGGACTGATTTATTTTAAGATCTGTGTTGGCGTGTGCAGTCACAGTATTACTTGTCTCCAAGGGAAGTCCAATGAGCACCCATGAACATCTCCTGAGCTCACCTTGAAGTTCTCTGGGCTACAGTGCAGCTAGCTCAGCTTAGCAGTTGTCTTTAAGGTGGTCCATGTCCTTAATGGCTTCTCCTATGGAAGTCAGCACCTTCTTGCCATGAGCTTTGACTTTGGGGTTTGCCATGATTTCACAGGCAGAGGACAGGCATCCAAGGCTTCCGGACAACCTCTGGGTCCAAGGGTAGACAACTAGGAACCCAGGAGATGGGCCAAGAGCAAGTAGTGAAAATCAGAGTGTACCACAAATCCCAGCAAGAGACCCAGCTTTCGGCCAGGCGGACTGTCCTTCCTCCCTCTCTTGCCCAGTCCAGAGTCCACCTGCCCACGGTTTCTCCTCCAGCCTGGTCCACATGCACCTTCACCCACATGCTGGTGATGGTAGCCTTCTCCTCAGCTGTGACGTGAACAACTGGTCTGGTCGAGGAGCTGAGTGATATTCTCAGAGGTTTCAGAGCAAGTATGCATTAAGTGCAGGAGGGCATGTCCTTTTATTGCTCATGCAGATACCTTCCCCCCTCCCCAATCCTGGGAAGCTATTGGTCAAGAGAAGGATGGACAAGCCAGGGTGGCATTCTGGTGGGGTAGGCTTAGATAGACATTCCTAATGAGAGAGTGTCAAGTAGGCCCCCTCATGGACACCCTGTTGCTACAGCAGTTGATAGCCTTTCGCCTCCTATGTTCTTCCCTTAAGCTTGCTTCCTTTTCATCACAACAGAGGACTTTTCAGGATTGCTTTCCCTGTGTTTCTTACATTATGTTGCTAGCTTTAAAACAGGAGAGGTTAAAGCTAAATCACATATGGGAAATGTTCTGGGATTATTTTATCCATAAGACTCTGGCTTCCTGTGTGAACCATTGTGAATCTTGCTCAGAAGGAATTTTCTTAGGGCACATGTTAGGCTGATCTTTGAACACATTCTCAGTGTCTTTAAGCCATGATTTTCCCAGTTCACAATAGTGTAGGAAAAATAATTCCCCTAAAAGAACAGTTTTGTTATAGGCAAGAAATTAGAGATATGATATATGTCTTAAGTCTTATTGTGTCAATGTGGTTTTGTAGTAACCAGAAGCTGTACATTCTCATTGGATTAAGATGTGTTGATTCACAATGCAGGGTTTGATGTTGCCTTATATAGGGTCATGTAAATAACTGAACGTTCCTTGTTAGGTACAGGGGATGTGAACAACCGGACCTTAAAATAAGTAAGACCCATTTTATTCTCAGTAGTAATTATCAAATTATCTTCTTTACTACAGTGTGTTTGGAAAGCACCTGTAAAATGGTAGGCATCTTTTTTTGTTTTGTTTTGTTTGGTTGAGGTAGGGTCTCACTGTAGCACAGGCTAACCTGGAATTCACTATGTCATGTCAGGGTGACCTCAAACTCTCAGTGATCCTCCTACCTCTGCCTCCCAAGTGCTGGGATTAATGGCATGTGCCACCATGCCCAGCAGTACGCATCATTTTTATTGAGTAATTACTTACTCACACTCTCATAGCTGGGGTATACCTGCGCATTGGAAATGTTAGTAGTAGTTTAGGTCTGCTTCTAAGATAGCACAGTGAACATGACAGGAAGAAGCCACATTTTTATATCATAAATGTCACCTTGCTTGATAGATGCCTAAATCTCTGGAAACCTGGCTTTGATTATGTGACTTGAGGCCAAAATTAACAATTATATTAAAGGACACAAAAAGTAGTTACTGATTCTTAATTTGAAGAAATATCTACCTTCAAATTACTTCATTACCTAACCTGTCAGACTGCTGGAAATTAATATTGTAGAAGACGCCATGTGTGGTGGTATGTACCTGTAATCCAAGGTCTTAGAAAATAGAGAGAAAAGTATCAATAATCTGTGGTGATAATAAGCTTCCTAGTGAGTTCAATGTCATACTAGGACATGTGAGAACAGTATTCAAAACCAAAATGAGTATTACTAATGGTGATGAATTGGTTTCAGTCTGTGTATTTTCTTGTAAATCATAGACAGGGAAAGTTAAATGTCCAAGTAGATGAAACTTGGAGATATCTGTAGCTAGAGGTTGAACAGATAGCTCAGCTGGTAAGCACCCTTGCTGTGCCAGTGCACAGACCTGAGTTTGATCTTCAATAGCCAAATAATAAGCAGGCCTTGACCACTCATTCCAATTCTTATATCTCTAGGGTTGGAGGAGTTAGAGACAAGAGTATCACTGAGGCTCACTGGTCAACCAGTTGAACAACAACCAAAAATAAAAACCCAAAACAAACCAACCAAAAAGAAAAACAGAACAGCCTCTCTTTCAGCTAGAACCTCTGATACAGGGTAACAAAGGCAAAGAAAAAATAAGGAGGACAGCCAACATGACCTTTTCATCTCTAGATGTAAATTAAGGGGATATTGAATCTGCACACACCTATGCACGCACCATACACACATCCCACAATATCATAACCCACCCACATAATCTTTTATAAAGACGTTATCTGCACACACCTATGCATACACCACACACACATCCCACAGGCTCATACAACACATACATGTGAAATCATGTACAGAGATGTCAAGCATTACTTTCTACTTATATCAGCACTAGTCCTTCTCTGAGGAGAAAGTATTTCAGGTGAGACCAAAATGACTAGTAATGACGGTGGAGGGAATCTCTTGTGGAAATTATTTTTTTTTTCAATTTAGAATAACAAATTCAATATTCTGAGGCAAAAAGAAAAAAACTAACATACAATCACATACCTTTTTTTAAAATGGTAAATAGTGAGAAATAGTTATAAGACCTTAATCCTAGTAAGAATGTAACATTCAAAGCCTTTGTGCTCATGGATTATTAATATTGACATTATTATCAATCATAGGTACTGATTTTCACAAGATTAGGCATTCAGACAGCTTATATTATCAACACAACCAAAAGCAAACATCTGCTGGTTAAAAATATAAAATCACACATACCTCTGTGTGGGTCTATATTTAAATTGTGAATTATAGGGCTGAAGAGATGGCTTAGCAGTTAAGGCACTTGCCTGCAAAGCCAAAGGATCCAGGTTCAATTCCCCAGGACCCACATAAGCCAGATGCACAAGGGGCCAGATGCATCTGGTGTTTGTTTGCAGCAGCTGGAGGCCCTGGTGCTCCCAGTATTTCTCCCTCTCTCTGCCTATTTCTCTCTAAATAAATAAATAAAAATAAAATATTTAAATTGTGAATTATATTTCCATTGTGCTAACTTTGAATTTGGACTTGCTGTCTAACTCTTACATGAACTCTTTATGTGTATAGTTTCTATTCAACAGTACATCTTTGCTGTCCTCCACCTGCTGACGACCAAATTCAGAATAACAAAATACATTTATTTAAAAAAAGCACATTGCTGTCATTTACTGACAGACCAGTTACAAAAAAAAAACGAATAGCATTAAAACACTTTTTCCCCCTAGTTCTATATCTGAAAGAGCAAAAGTATGGACCATCTAAGAATTACAAGAATCACTCACTCTTCATATTTCTAGTGTACATAGAAATAAATTAAAACATAATTCACAAGTCAAATTATGGACAATATATGAAGTCAATAAAGTGACGAGTATAGTTATATTTGTCAGTATAAAGCACTCTAGCTTATAATGTTCAAAGATCTCAACTCTTTATGTGTGAGTTTCATGTGGGACTCAAACCTCAATACTCCCTGAGTAATCCTGCATTCTCTCATATGTGATGAACTATATGGAAATTTTAGGTCAATACACAGCCTCTTCAGGTTATATTCCTTAAGATCAGATTATGTTGGACATCTATTACCTCTATTTTTCTTTGCATGCACTCTAGTGAATCAAATGCCATTTTTCTTTTCATTCTACCGTTGGTAATACAGAGTAGCAAAAATTACAGGCATGTGGCACCAGGTCTGGCCTATTCCTCAGAATTTCTAAGAGCAGAGTACTAGCTTGAATTTTTATACTCGAGTCTCTTATCTTTACCAGTATTCTACTTCTGTATAGCTGCTCTCTCATTTCAGAGTTGGTTTCATGTAAATCACCAAATTCTATCTTCCTAGTTGAGGTCTGCAAGTATAGGTAGTTTTGACTTAGTTTCTCATGTGTGAAATCTAAACCATTATCCATATGACCTGCAAAAACTTTCTAACTCTATACAGTTTGGAGACACATTGAATTCTAACAAAAGATGAGGCAGGGTGATTCCTGAACTTAGCTGTAGTTCCTCAGAAGCCCTTTTTAAAACAACGAACTTTATTTAAGTGGAAATTATTATACAGAGTTCCCAGATACCATCCAACTAGTTCCCTTAAAGCAAAGTAAGAGTTGCAGGATGCCGGAGAAGCTAGTTAATCCAAATGAACATGTAATTTAGCTTGTTTACAAAGCCTAAAGACCCAGGTTAGATTCTCTACGTCTTACATAAGCCAGACTGGGGTTTGTTTGCAGTGGCTAGAAGCCCTGGCACACCCATTCTCTCTCTCTCTCTCTTCCTCTTTCTCTATCTGCCTCTCTCTCAAATAAATAAATAGAACATTTTAAATTAAATAGCCAGGCATGGTGGTGCATACCTTTAAAAAAAAAAAAAAAAGCAATCTTAGCCAAGAACTCAAATCTTTATAACACCATCTCTAAATAGAAATTTGGCATGTGTCACAATTGTGCATTCTCAGGTAGTACTGGAAAGTTCCTTTTTTCCTTTCCCCAGTAAGGTTTTGCCACACATGTCTTTCCTCACTTAACTAACCATTTCTCATTCTCAGTGAAACTTCTTCCCCATCATCCTGACCTGCAAACTTTCCCAGGACACCCGCCTTCCTTTAATGAGAACTTTGCAGAGAAGTTCTGGTTCGTCCTTATGTCTACACCTTTCCTCAGCCCATCAACTTTTCTTTGTGAGTAAGAGAAAAAAGAAAAGAAAAGAAACAAACAAACAAAAGGAAAATTTCAAGTTTCGATTGCTGAAGAGAATGGACTTTATTGATCAAAAGCAGTATTCTCAGGGAGCGGTCCAAGACTCATGTCTAGGAGGAGGGTAGGCGACACGCAAGGGAGGTGGAGAACCGGAAAAATGGCTCAGTGGTACTTGTTGCCCAGAGCAACGGCCACACCAGCCACCAGCTTCTGCCAGGCAGCCTGCACGTCAGGGGTGAATTCCTTGCCATAGTGACCAGCCAGAACTATCACCAGCATGTTGCCCAGGAGCTATTAAATGAAAGACAAAATGACAGGTAGGAATATGAAATGGATTTCCAAAAAAGAACATGAAAAAAAAAAAATAAGAATTTGATCCTATACTCCCTGATGACTCCACTTTCAGAATGCCTATCCAATTATCTCTGGTAAACTCAGGGTAAATTTTATTTTGATGAGCCCCTCCTGGCTTTCACCAATCTCCTTCCTCTACCCTCATCTCTCTTCATTCCACCATTTTAATTACCTGTCTTCTCTTCCTCAATTTACAATTGTCTCATTACTGTAAGCACTAGATTTCAATGATATCTGTAGATGTCATAACACCTTATAGGAATCTAATATATTTTAGGAGGCTTGTGAAATTAATAAGAAAAGTCTGAGCCAGGCGTGGTGGCACACACCTTTAATCCCAGCACTCGGGAGGCAGAGGTAGGAGGATCACCATGAGTTCAAGGCCACCCTGAGACCACAGAGTTAATTCCAGGTCAGCCTGGACCAGAGTGAGACCCTACCTCGAAAAACCAAAAAAAAAAAAAAAAAAGAAAAGCCTGCTAATGTTTCCTTCACATCTTTTCCTAATGCTGAACAAATCATTAGGCTTACTTCAATAGCATGGCACCTTCCATGATACTAGCCACCATTTTCAAATTCCAATCCTCCTGTTCACATTGGCTCTAACATAATTCCATAAGATAGCATTTTTTCCTAACATTATTCTGTAAGATAAAGATGTCTAACATTCTATCCTTAAAAATTCCTAAATATTTGTAAAACAAATACTTTTGGAAGACATATATTGTCTCTAATTCTTGACTGACTTTTTCTAAGATCTGTGTTGGCATATCCAGTCATATTCTTTCTTGTCCCCCAGTTGAAATATAAAAAAAGAAAAAAACACATGAGCATCTCCTGAACTCACCCTGAAGTTCTCGGGGTCTACATGTAGCTTGTCACAGTGCAATTCGCTCAGCTTTGCAAAGGCCTCTTTGAGGTGGTCCATGTTCTTAACAGCTTCTCCAAAGGAGGTGAGAACCTTCTTGCCATGAGCTTTGACCCTGGGGTTGCCCATGACAGCACAGGGAGAGGAAAGGTTTCCAAAAGTGTCAAAGAACCTCTGGGTCCAGGGGTAGACGATCAGGAGCCTAGGAAATAACAGTTAAAGTCAGAATGTCTCAGATCCCAGAAAGAGAGCAGGCTTTCTGCCAGGCAGGCTTTCCTTCCTCACTCCACTCTCATAGTCCAGAGCTTACCTTCCCAGGGTTTCGGCTCCAATCTCTTCCACATTCACCTTCTTCCATATGTTTGTGATGGCAGCCTTCTCCTCAGCTGTGAAGTGAACCATGGTGTCTGGTCTAGAGGCTGGGTAGTAACCGCAGATGTTCAGAAGCAAGTATGTGCAACAGCTGTAAGATGTGTCCTTTTATTCCTCAAGCTGGTCACTCTGTCCCCTTCCCCCCCCCCACCATGCTGGGTGGCTATTGGTCAAGGGAGGCTGAGAAGGCCAGGGTGGGGTTCTGGTGAGGCAGGTTTAGATAGCCATTCATGATGAGATAGTGTCAAGTAGGCCCCCTGTTAGAGACCCTGCTGTAGCAGTTTTTGATAGCTTTTTCCCTCTTTCTTTCACGCTCCCCTTCAACTTGATATGTTCTGTTTCCACTAGAGTATTTTGGGGGCATTTCTCACCCAGTTCTTCCTTTGTTTAGCAAGCAGGACAAGAGACTAAAGCTAAGGCAGAGGCAAATATGTATTTTAAAAAAGTTCTGTTATTATGATGTTCTTTTTAGGCATTGGATTCAGGTTTTCTGGATGGGTCAAGTTTGAATCTTACTCAGAAGTAGTTTCTAAGGACACGTGTCAGGATGATCCTTAAACATATTTTCTATAGTTACGGGCCATGATTTTCCTACTTCACAATAGTGAAGTGAAAATAATTCCCTGAATATATCAGTTTTTCAGTATAGGAAATATATCTATGTGGTGTGATTTAATATAGGTCTTAAGCCTTCCCAGAGACATGCTTTGAGATAACAAATGTGTAGTTAGTCCAAATAAAGTATTTGCTTCCACTTCAAAATGCTTTTGTGGGCACTAGACAATGTACTTTTCCATTGGATAAGGGTGAATCACAATGCAGGGTTTGAGTGCAGCCGTACATGTGTTCATGAAAGCCTTGTAAAGTTCCTTGGTCAGTACTAGGGATGTGAACAATTGGACTTTCACCTCATTAAACCAATTTTATTCTAATATGCATTGAGAATGACATTTTTTTGCTGTTTAGTATGTTTGTAAAACAAGTTTAAAGTGGAAGGAGGCATTCCCATTGAATAACAACTCAAACACACCATGATATCTGGGACATAACTGTACATTAGAAATGTGACCTGAAATTCAGGTCTGTTTCCGAGGTGTCACTCAGTGTGGCAGAAAGAGGCCATACCTCCATGTTTTCCTGAATGTGATCTTGCTGGATCATGATGTCTGAAGCTCTAGAAATCAGCTTTGATTAGGAGACCTTATTTCCAGAAATGATAAATTACATTAAGACTCTTGAGTGCTGGATAGATGGCTCAGCAGTTTAAGTACTTGCTTACAAAGTCCCAAAGGGCCCATGATCAATTCCCAGTGCCCATGTCAACCCAGATGCACAGGATGACACAAGTGTCTGTAGTTCATTTTCAGTGGCTAAGGCCTTGACATGTCCATTCTCTCTCTACCTGTGTCGCTAACATTCTCTCTCTGAAATAAAAGTTAAAAGAACATTGTGTTAATTTAAAAAAAGACACGGGAAAATTATCTATGAATTTAGTTATAAATTTAAAATCAAATTCGTTTATGGACTAACTTTTTAAAATATCTAAAATTAATAATGCTAGTTATGCCTGATTTGGTGGCACATACCTTTAATCCCAGCAGTTGGGGGGTGGAGGCAAGATTATTAGGAGCTCAAGTTATCCTCAGCTACATAGTGAATTCAAGGTTAACCTGAGCTACATGAGACCCAGACTCAGGAAACATCATCATCATAATAATAATGTATAAATGATTATATAATTAATAAATAATGTATAGATTATAATAATGTAGTTAAATTATCTGTCTTTAATACATATTATAAAATTTAAAATTTTTCACACTTGGTCATACTTAAACTACCAAGTAAAATGAGATGTTAAGATATTAGCACAGGGCTGGAGAGATTGCTTAGTGGTTAAGGTGTTTGCCTGCAAAGCCAAAAGACCCTGGTTCGATTCCCCAGGACCCACATAAGCCAGATGCACAAAGGGGCACATATACCTGGAGTTTGTTTGCAGTGGCTGGAGGCCCTGGTGTGCCCATTCTTTCTCTCTCTCTCTCTCTCTCTCTCTCTCTCTCTCTCTCTCTCGCTCTCTCTCTCTCGCTCTCTCTCTCTCTTTCTCTCAAGTAAATAAATAAAGATATCAGCATAGATTTTGTACTGAGAGTTATAATAATTTTTGATGTTTCTTGACATAGGGGCTGGTAGATAATGTTTTATTGGTGTGAAGTTTTACAGTATAGAGCCAGTTTAGAGTACAGGAACCTAGAGTAGATTCTAGTTATGGTAGGAAATCTGTGAAATGGCTGCACTCTATAGAGATCTAATAATTTTACTGGGTTCAGTTAACAGGATCTGCCTTGAACAATAACTGAGAGACTGATGTTTGAGCTTCCTACAATAGAAAAAATGCAGTCTATGCAGTCTTACTGACTGTGCCTCAGATTAAGTTTATTTGCAGTGCTACGTGTCTACGTGACAACATCCCCATTTTTCCTGAAACCTACATGGTGAGGTAGATGTCATTTCTAAACATTAATTCCCTCTTATGCTTGTGGTAGTATTTTGCAAATGTTTGGTAGTTACACTATCCCCAGAGTTATTGTACTTCCCATGTCTCAGGCCACTGCTCTGGCACTGCTCACACCCTCATTTATGAAGCAGTGTCTCTGACACAACTATCCCATGTGCTTTCCAAGCATTCATTCAACAACTATTCATTGAATGACTGGCTGTCGGTCACAGAAGTTTATGATAAATGACATACAGAATAAAAAGTTAATTTGAAGGATTATAGATTCAAGGATGGGAGATAGAGGAAATGACGGAGAAAATCAATCAATAAAATGACAAATATTATTTACTAGGAAGAAAATTAGTGTCTGGTCTTGATAAGAATGGGGGATGTTTACATTAGGATCAGCCTCTCTATTAGTTGATTATTAATAAGATCTATTAGATCTTAGTTGGTATTAGAATGACTAGAAGTAAGCTGCCATGAGAAGCTATTGGGGAAAATAACTAAAAGTTAGAATAATAAATTCAACATTCTGAAGCAGGACAAAAACTCCTGGTCCAATAGAAAGATTAATATTGTACCAGTGAGATGGATACATAAATTATAGAAGATAGCAGGACATATTTTTGAGAAAGAATTTTAAGCCTAATAACATAGAATTTATCTTCAGTATAGGATGAGAAGTTCTCACAAAATTTAATCCTAGAAATTACTTAAACTCTAAACCTTTGTACTCTTTAAATACTACTTAAGTATACACTGCTTATCTAAGCACTATATTATTCAGGCAGCTTATAATGACTATTAAAGGAATTTCATCACTTTTTAAAAACATTGAGTCTTCTAGGACTATGTGTGTATAACTTATGAATTAGTTCTCAGTTATATTCTCTTGGACTTTGGGTTTGCAAAGGAAGGCCTAGCTACTTAAAGAGTAGAGGACACTTTCTGCCTACCACTCTATCATCACCATCCTTGATGCCCTTATATACCTAGCCAGGATAACAGTAGAGTTAGAGGAAGAAAAAAATAAATTTATTAAAAATAAAAGTTATGCTGGGTGTGGTGGTGCACGCCTTTAATCCCAGCACTCGGGAGGCAGAGGTAGGAGGATTGCCATGAGTTCAAGGCCACCCTGAGATGACAGAGTTAATTCCATGTCAGCCTGGACCAGAGTGAGACCCTACCTCGAAAAACCAAAAAAAAATAATTAAATAAATAAAAATAAATAAAAGTTATTATCTTGTATTGATATACTTACTAGGTTAACAAATGACTGTCATGAGGAAAGTCTGTTTCCTTCTGCTTAGTTATACTGAAAGGCCAGAAGGCTCAGAAAGACCAGTGTGCTAATAGTCTGAAACTACAAGAATCATTAGACCCTCTCCCCCTTTCCTTCTTGTGGAGACAGACACAAATTAGAATAGAATTCACAATCCTGACCAATATATGGGGAAAAGGAAGTTATTAGTACAAGTATGACTGCCAACAAATGAGCTGTAACTTGGGGTTGGAAAGATAGCTTAGTGGTTAAAGTGTTTGTTTGCCTATGAAGCCCAAAAACCCAGGATCAGTTCCCCAGAACCCACATCAGCCAGATGCACAAGGTGGCACATGTATCTGGAGTTCATTTGCAGTGGCTAGAGTCCCTGGCATGCCCATTGTCTCTATCTCTCTTCTCTTTATCTATCTATGCTTGCAAAGAAATAAATAATATTAATATGGTACTGTAAATTGTAATGTTGAAAGATCTCCAGCTTTGATAGGAAATTTGTCTCAGAACTTGAAGGTCAAAGAAACCTTGAGCAGCCTGGTAGTGTTTCAAGCAGAATTCACCTGCATGGAGGTATCCAGATCATAGCATGGCCTTTGGGTGATTTTCAACCCCCCGTGCCTGCTCTGTCTTCTCCTTCACTCCAGTAATCAGTCAGCATGCCTTCATTGTTCTACCTTGGCTCATCCTTCACTTGAGTGTGTCATCTCATCACTGCAGTTTAAATCGCTATATTATTTTGATGCCCAGTTTCTCAAATTGGAATATATTGGGTATGGATAAGGAAATGAAATTCCTTTTCCCAATAATCATATTTCTACAATCAATTTTCCCTGTTATATTCATTTTTAACTATAAATTTACATTCTTAAAAAAAATTATAACCTGGTGTGGTGGTGCATGCCTTTAATCCCAGCACTCAGGAGGCAGAGGTAGGAGGATCAAGGCCATGAGTTCAAGGCCACCCTGAGGCTCCATAGTGAATTCCAGGTCAGCCTGGGCTAGAGTGAGAGCCTATCTCGAAAAAAAAAAAAAATTGTGGTACTGAGGCTTGAGCCAAAGATATTCTACATAGCAGAGAAGTACTCTATAGTGTGTAACATCCTCAACCCAGGTTTTAGTTTTTGAGATAGCATCTCACTAAGTTATTCAGGCTGGCACGAAACTCATGTAGTAGCCCAGGCAGGTCTTTAACGTTTTTGCTTAGTCTTCTGAGTAGCTGGAATTATAGATGTGTGCTACCAGGCCTGGCACACAGCTTTGGTGGGTAACCAATGACTTTCTGATGGACTAAGAGATCTTCTCAGTGGAAAGGGACCTGTATCGGGAACTGAGAACCTGGTCTGAATCCTATGAAGACAAAGATCATGCTCTCTAGTATCAAGCTCCCACTAGTTTTTGACTAAAAGAAGGGCTACATCCATCAAACTCTCCCTAAATTAGTAATGCTTATCCAGTTTAAACTATGCTGTTTTCACTCTCCACTGGAGAATCTGTCTTTCTTTTGCAAAAGGTGGTGAGGCCTGAGGAGATAAACCACCCTTCACATCTTCGTCAAGGCCCAGGTGAAACCCCAGACGAAGAAGGGAGATGAGCAAGAGTGCTGCTTCCATGGTGAGCCTGACAACCTGCGCCAGGGTGAAGGAGACAGACAGTGAGGATACTCAACACCTACCAAAACAGAAATTCAGAGGCTCCTAAGAGCTCATTGCTGAAGTAGACTTAAAACATACCCACCAAGGCTCAGGGAATTTTGCAGAAGAGGGCTTGGAAAGATTGTAAGAGCTACAGACAGGGATGTCATGCCCAGAGACATTGCCTCCCCCCCCCCAATAACTGACTGCTGCTCCCGAAGTGCATAGCCCACAATCCCATGGGGAATACCAGCAACCCCACTGAGGAGGGCATCCTGAAGAGTGGGAGCAGGGAGGAGGGAAAAGACGGTTCTAACAATTAATCTATCCATAAAAAGTATGTTCTTAATTTAAAAAAATATTTTAGTAGCAAGATAGTGTTACATCTTATCTTTGCAAATATTATGCCTATATTTAAGCTGCCCTATTGTTTGAGAGGCTCATTTTCATGTAAATCACCAAGGCATAAGTCACTAATTTCAAACTATAAGAATTTTCTTTGAAATATTTTTTATTTGAGAGTGACAGAGAGAGAAAGAGGCAGAGAGAGAGACAAAGGGCGCACCAGGGCCTCCAGCCTCTGCAAACGAACTCCAGATGCATGCACCCCCTTATGCATCTGGCTAGCGTGGGTCCTAGGGAATCAAGCCTCGAACTGGGGCCCTTAGGCTTCACAGGCCAGCGCTCAACTGCTAAGCCATCTCTCCAGCTCCAAACTATAAGACTTTTATAATTCATTTATATGCAGTCTTGATCATCCCCATTGCAAAAAACCACTGATATACTAATTCTATTTCCATTCTGTTGCATTACATTCTAAACAAATATATTGCACAGTGATGGTATGGATTTGCTTTGCTTCCTCATTGGAACAAGTAAATATTTTTTAAAAGAATTTTTTTAAGTGCAGCTATCACTAACAGGAACTTTTTTCTGTAATGTTCCCAGATATCACTCAACTCCTCCTTTGATTTTAAAATAACTCACACCACATGCCTGATCATCTAGTTGTCTAAAAGTGTATGCTCAATTAAATTAAAATAATAATTCTAGCCTACATCTTAGATCTCTATGGAGACTTTTCAAATAGACCTTTGATATATATCACAATTATATTTTCAGGTTCTACTTTGACCTCCTTTTTCCCTTCTTAGAATAAGTTTATTTTATTTTATTTTTTTATTAGTTTTCTATTCAGCAAATACAGGCAGTTTGGTGCCATTATTAGACTCATCCGTGACCTACTCCCTCCCCATTGGCCCCTCCTTGTTGAGGTATATGGGTCGTGCATTGTGGAGTTAGCCCACAGTTATTGGTATGATAAATGTCTCTGCATATCATGACCCAACATGTGGCTCTGACTTTCTGAACCCTCTTCCACAAAATTGCCCTGAGCCATGTTGGGTTCATTTTTGGTCTGCTTCAGTGATGAGGTGTTGGGGGCCTCAGAGGCTCTGGTTCTCTGATTTGGTAGGAGTTTATTTTTCTCTGTGTTGGTCTCCTTCCCCCTTTTGCTGGTATCTGGTTCATTAGGAAAACAGCACCCTTGCTTGTTTTGCCAATTTTCCTTAGTTTCAGCTGGGGCCTAGAATAAGTTTTATGGCACACATGCTAGTTTATTTAATTTAATCCCTGTAAGTGAAACTTCTTCCCCATTGTCTCTTCCTCTCTTCTCCTACAGAGTCCTCCCATAATACCTGTCTTCCGATTATGAACACCCAAACATTTTACACAGAATTTCTGGTTTATTCCCATGTCTCTGCTCTCCCCTCAACCCATCAACATTTCTTTGTTAAGGCAAATATGAAAAACAGAAGACAAAGTACCAATTGTTGATTACTGAAGACAATGGACTTTATTAAACAGAAGCTGGGATTTCAGGGCCCATTCTGGGACTCTTGTGCAGAGGGGAATTACAGGGGAAGCCCAGAAGCGCTGGCCGACTGCAAAGAGGGTTCAGTGATATTTGTGGGCCAGAGCCATGGCAACAGCAGACACTAGCTTCTGCCAGGCACCCTGCACTTCAGGAGTGAATTCCTTGCCAAAGTGCATAGCCAGAACTATCACCAGCACATTGCCCAAGAGCTGTGGAATGAAAGAGAAAAAGACGCACAGGCATGTTAAGAAGTGTTGCGCACAGAATATGAATGAGGCAATAAGGCTCTGGACCTTACTGCTGGACAACTGCCCTCACATTGAATGTTTACCAGTTGTCTCTGATGGGCTCAGCTTCAATTTCATGTTATGATCTCCCCTTCCCATCCAACTTTCCTCTGCCTGTATCTTCACACTCTTTACTCATTCCACCATTTTTATTTGCCTATCTTCATTCATATATCACTCACCAATTTCCTAATTTCTATAAACACAAGAGTTCAATACTACAAGCTCAGTGGAGTTTAAAGTCTCCAACCAATATAGGAACAGGCCTCTATTTGTAACAATCCTCAATGGGAAATTAATAGTAGAGAGTTTTTCGCATTATTTAGGAAAAAAACTCTCTTTAAATTTTCTCTCAATTGTTTTCCTAAATGTCAAGATCTCATATATTGTTTTTAATATTCGTTTCCAAATTCCATTTCTTCTGTTATAGATATATTGTTTTTTTTTAGATCAAATACCATAAAAAATCTAAAATTCTATTTTGACAGTCTTTTGAATAGTTAGACATGAGCCAAGCTAGGCTTAGTTTGAACATTAACTGTTACCCATTCTGGACCACTGAATTCTGAGATCTGTGTTGGCATTTCAAATCAAACTCTCAACTTCCGTTATTGTGCCCAACTCTAAGTCAGGAGCATCTCCAGCACTCACCCTGAAGTTCTCGGGGTCCACGTGAAGTTTGTCACAGTGCAGCTCGCTCAGCTTGGCGAAGGCCTCTTTGAGGTGGTCCATGTTCTTAACAGCTTCTCCAAAGGAGGTGAGAACCTTCTTGCCATGGGCTTTGACCCTGGGGTTGCCCATGATGGCACAAGGAGACGACAGGTTTCCAAAACTGTCAAAGAACCTCTGAGTCCAGGGGTAGACGACGAGGAGCCTATGAGTTGGGATTAAAAAAAAAAAAATTCAATGGGAAATCAGAGGTTTCATAAATCTTTAGAAAGATCCCATACTCCTTTCTCCCCTGTGAATAGGGTATCAATACTTACCTTCCCAAGGCTTCGCCTCCGGTCTCTTCAACGTTCACTTTACTCCAAATGTTAGTGATGATGGCCTTCTCCTCCGCAGTAAAGTGCACCATGTTGACAGGTCTGGGAACTTCTTGGTGACCACAGAAGTTTCAGAAGCAGGTGTGAGCTACTGCTACAAGCGGAGGCTTTTTATTCTTCCTGGGTGGGTGGAGATACGGCCCCTTGTTCTCTACAGTACTTGCAAGCCATTGGTCAAGCTGAGCTGTGTCCCTCATGGGTGGAGCCGGGTAAGGAAGGGTCAGCAGAGAAGAATGTACACTGGGTTCATGATACCATACGTAAGATAATGAGATCGCCTTACTTTCCTGCTCCTCCGTCAAACATAACACATTTTTACATATTCTTTCATTCTCTTCTCTCTTTATGTAATCTTCCAAAATACAACCATGTCTTTTACTTCCAAACAAGGCATACAGAGACTTTCTAAGCCTAATAGAAAAAAGAAATATTAGTACAAAAAAAGTTTAACTTTTGGGTAAAGAATAACTAGAGTGATAAGAACAAAGCCAAAGAGAAAAAGAATGAAAACATAAAACTTCATCAAGCTCTCATTTTTTTTATTTACTTCTTTATTTGTAAGCAAAGAAAGAGAGAGCAATGATGAAAGAGAGGGAGAAAATGGGCATTCTGGAACCTCCTGCTACCGCAAGTGAACTCCAAATACGTAGTGCCACGTTAGGCATCTGGCTTTATGTGAGTAGTGAGATTTGAACCTTAGCCATCAGGCTTTGCAAGTATGAGCCTTAATCACTAAGCCACCTACCTAACCCCCAGCTCTCATCATTGTCTAGTGAGAAGTGGATGGATTGTTGTAACTAGACCTCTAAAATCTTTGTTTTCCAGGGAGACAAGGGATACACATGGTTGCTTCTATGAGCTGAATGCAGTAGTCAGGGCTGAACACAGGAACCAAAACCTCAATTGCAAAGGACAGCATCAAGGTCAGAGAAGACAGAACAAGCGTCCTTCTTCTCATCCAACTGAAGAAAAGTGAATTGAAGTGTTAGTCAAACTGGGGATTTAAGGAAAGTTAGGTTCAAATTTCTTCTTGTTTGTTTGTCTGGTTGTTTTAGCTTTTATGGACCTCTTGGGGTGAATTTTTAGCTCTTTCCATGTTGGGACTTAAGGATGTGGAAGCTTACATTCAATTCCATCCTTATGCATAAAGGACAATCTATTTTGTTTTACTGAATTTGCATATAGCCACATAATTTTAATTATCTACATTTATTTAAATAAATGAATAAGGTCACAGAAGTGACATAACTGGCAAGATGACAAAACTGATAATGGAAGGAGAAGGGCAAGCAGCTTGGCACAAATTCCAGACTTGGACTTGCAGAACTTTCCTGGAATTGCTGGATTCTGGTTGCCTCACCCAGTTCCTGCTGCTCAGCCAGTTCTGCGTCCGTTTCAGCGCTCCCTGTCTTCTATCAATCTCTTTGTTCCTGACATACACGAGTGCTTCTCCGCATAGTTCATGTTTTGCTCTGTTTGCATTCTGATGTCTAAGCGGTCACTTGTCAGAGCAGATTTTATTTCTCAAGTCTCTGTATTCCAAGTTTCCCCAGGTGGTTTTAGCCTGACTTGGTTTTCATGGTCATTTCCTGTTGGTATAACACAAACATTGCCAGTGATTTTAGATTATCTTATCTAATTTAATGATTGTTTCCAAACTAGAAATCATCCAAAACAATGAACTCCAACTCTAGTTTTATTTATATTCATTTATTTTGGTTTATTTTTATTTATTTATTTATTTTGCTTTTTCGAGGTAGGGTCTCACTCTAGTACAGGCTGACCTGGAATTCACTATGGAGTCTCAGGGTGGCTTTGAACTCAAGGCAATCCTCCTACCTCTGCCTCCCTAGTGCTGGGATTAAAGGTGTGTGCCACCACATCCTGCTTTTTTTTTTTTTTTTTTTTTTTTTTTTTTTTGAGGTAAGGTTTCACTCTAGGCCAGTAGGCTCACCAGGAATTCACTATGTAGTCTCAGGGTGGCCTCTAACTCACGATGATCCTCCTACCTCTGCCTCCCAAGTGCGCATATTATGAGCAATGGCTGACCTTGACATAACTAGGAAGTCCTAGCTTTATGTTGTTGTGCTATAGATGAGTTGAGCAAACTGCTGACTAATAATGTGTTTTTATTCATAAAATTGCATACACGAAATTCTCAAGCATATCAATTATATTACAATTTCTTTATCAATTGCCGAATTTGGGTATCGTGTTATATGCATTTCTCGATGAATGTATTAGTTCTAGTGGTGGGCCCATCATGACTGGAACACCCAGGGATGCACCTTCATGTTAAAGATGCCTGCAGCAATTCAAGTGAAATATGAAAACTGTGACCACCTGTGGTCCCAGTTTGGCTTCCTGGCCTAGAGTGTACAGAATAGACAGATGGGCTCCCAGGTGGAGAGGGAGGACATTTGACGGTCAGGGAGAAGAGCACACAGGAAGCAGCCATCAACTCGGGTAAATAATGAAGTTAAATCTGTAGTCAAAGGCCCGTTTTCTACAGATGCACACAATAATGGTTGGCGTTCTCATCGGAACTCTGGTGTGGGAATCAAAGACTGCCCAAACCAGTCCACTCAACTCCAAGAACTGAAGAAACTGACTTCCCCCTGAAATAAGCCTTCTGGGAACATTCCATCCTTACTTCCTCCCAGCCCAGCATGAACATTGGTCTTCCCTTAGATTCAGAGTATGAGGTTGGCCCTCCTTCTTCACCAGACCTAATTACCAGTATCTAATCTCTTCTTCTGCTCATGGTCTACACAGCCAGACCTGGCCTGCATCCAAGTGCCTGGTCCATCTGTGCTCTCTTCTCATTGCTAACGGCTATGGGAAGGATTGCAAGAAAAGACATAGCACTGAAAGGCAGCATGACTACTCAGGTAGGCTGAGGTCATTCTCATTACTGCTTATTATTTGTTGACTATCTATCCCAAGTGTTTTTTAAAAAAAAAAATTACTACTTTTTCTTATAAAACTGCATGAGTGATCATTCCCTCCCTATTCTTAATGAAAAGACCAACATTTGTAAAATTAAGCTACTCAAGATATATGAGAAAAATGAAATGGCTACAGCAAAAGAATCAATAAGAGCATGCATGTATGGGTCATGACACACAGAGACATTTCCTCCTACCCCAAACAAAAGACTAACCCCACAATGCATGACCCATATGCCCCAACAAGGAGGATCCCTGTGGAGGGGGGAGGACAGGGAGGAGGCTAACAATGGTGCCAACTTGACTGTATTCACTGACTACAAAAATAAAAATAAAGTAATAAAATTAAAAACTCTATAAGTTTCAAGACATCTAAATAAAAAGACTTAAAATGAGATTCTAGAGGTCAACAAACATTAACTCTACTCCTCAGAGTTATTGTTCCCTTTGTACTTTTTATATCTCTAGGCTGTATTTTTTGCTTGTTTCATTTTTCAACAGGGTTTCACTCTGTGGCCCAAGATGGCCTAAAATTCATGGCAGATCAAGGAATAAGCCACCACACCTACATGGGCTAGGTTTTAAGAAGTACACCGCTTTTAACAGGGAAAGAGCTAATGTTTCTTTAAATATTTTCCCTAATTTATAACATGTATTTAATTGAAGGAATCAAATATTGCCAGCCATGCTAGCACATTCCTGTATTCCACCAGCACTTTGGAAGCAGAAGAGGGAGGCTTATAAGCTTAAGGTCAGCCTATGATAGCCTATTGTGTCTCTCCAAAGACACAAACAGAAAAACAAAAAACAAAAAAATAAAAATAGGGCTGGAGAGATGGCTTAGCGGTTAAGCGCTTGCCTGTGAAGCCTAAGGACCCCGGTTCGAGGCTCGGTTCCCCAGGTCCCACGTTAGCCAGATGCACAAGGGGGCGCACGCGTCTGGAGTTCGTTTGCAGAGGCTGGAAGCCCTGGCGCGCCCATTCTCTCTCTCTCCCTCTATCTGTCTTTCTCTCTATGTCTGTCACTCTCAAATAAATAAATAAAAAATTTAAAAAATAAATAAATAAAAATAAACAATGTTTTGGAGGAAGTTCAGTGGTCCAGTGCTTGCCCAGCATGCCCAAGGCCCTGGGTTTCGGAGGAAGTTCTATGGTCCAATAAACCCTTGGGTATGTGTTTTTTATAGTATCTGAGAAGAAATACTGCCTTTTATGAGTGTTCTTTACTATAACTAATTTTAAAAGAGACCAATTGTGAGCAAAGGTAGTGAAATACTGAACTGGAAGAAAAGCTCCTTACCATTCTTAATTATTCTGCTCTAGTCATCCGTTCACACTTACAGTCTCATAACAGACATAGAAGGGACTGAGCAGTTGCCCTAGCCAGGAATGACGTGGATACTTTTAGTATCAAGAGCTCCTGGTGGCCACTCTCTGAGAAGCCTCTGAACTTCACCCCACATCACTGCCGAGTGGTCAGGATGAGACCCTACTTTGTCTTCAACCCAAGGATGTATCTTAAGCTTCACAAGGCTGTAGAGGAAGGTGAGACAGTCATGTCTCATTCTGATAGTGACATCTCTCCCCTGGCAGCTAAGCACAGACCCTTGTAGGTTGACCCCTGGGGTGATGCTGACCAAAGCATGGCCAGAGGTTTAGGCAGCTGTTAGTTAACCATGGGAAGGTTTTTATTGAGAGGACAGATGAAAAGCCAGAGCTTTTCATAAAACTTGAATCTTGTAACTTAAAAAAAGTGACAAATGTCCTGTTTTCCTCAACATGTGGTTTTGCTTTCTTGGTTTCTTTTACATGTTTTCCACCTGGGTTTTTGAATAAATAAGGATATCTATTTTCATATTCAAACTTATGGAAAATTCTTGACTTTTATGTTAAAGAATATTACTCTATAGAATTTCATAGAATATTAATGTATTCTAGGAATTAAGAACCACATAGAAATAAAAATAATCTGACATATCAGAAAGACTTCCAATATTATTGGAGTATTTTGTGAATTATTTTCAGTTTACTGCTGTATGTAGCATATGCCACATTACTAAATCTCACTATTCTTAGCCAAGACTTCAGTTAAATAATAACCTGAAAATTTTATTCAAATGGAGAATCTCTAAAATATACATTATATAAATATTTGAATATTTTCTGCATATAGCTGATTCACATACTGCTCTTATATGATAAAAAAAGAACTTAGAATTTTATATGAAGATCTTTGAAGGAAAAAACCCTCTAGGGTCAAAGTGTCCTTCTCTACTGCTAGCTAGAAAAGGCAAAAGTTTTTGATTTGGATAATATCTTTAAGAACTATAAATAGGACAAGTCTTTGACTTGGGTGATGTTTGAAATCTAAGGAAAGTTAGGAAAAAAGATCATTTCTCACCTAGTCATGTATCTTCCATATATTGAGTATTCTGTATTGATAATGTCACATAGGATAACTGCAACAGTATAAAGTGGCTTCTCTCTAGGAAAAGATGACATTGAGCCCTGGCCAAGGAAGCAGGGCTTTCATGATAAACCAGTGACAGTGGCTAGTTCCCATTAGAAAGAACATCTGTCAATGGGAATCATGACCCTTTGGTGTGACCAAGGATGGGGTTCCTTAATGATTGCTCTCTGTCTCTTTCTCCAAAATTCATGACCCAGAAGAACTTCCCTAAGAGGAAGTCATCTCAACCTGCTGCTGATTGAGTTGGAGGAGTCTGGGAAGGAAGAAGCATGGCTTTCCCAGGTACCTACCGGGAAGTGCTGAGGGAGACCTTCCCTGCCCTCAGGCCCAGGTCACCAGTCTCTCACTACACCTGCTTTATTCTTCCCCTTCTCCTCTCCCTCCCCCTCCATCACTATATGTGTTGTTCATGGGTTTGGGGGCTTGGAGTTTATTTTGTGTTGTTTTTAATAAACAGAGGTAGGTGGATCTGGTGTTTTCCTCTTCTGGAAACTTCAGCTGATCAAGGCTGGGTGGGGTCAGAGACTGTGAGTGCTGCAGATAAGAGCCAGAGCTGCCCAGAGCTCACAGAGCTGCGTAAAGGCCCATGCCCTGATGACTGGAGGTTCGGCGTGCTCTGACCCCTGGCTTCTGCATCCCCAACGTTGTCCTTCAAAACTAGAAGAGAGAAATAACTACAGGCCAGTGTATGAGGATATGGCATGGTTAATTGCTTGGAATAGCCTAATAACTATGTTCTGTCATATATATTCATGTGTGGTTATAAATATATGGCTATTATCAAAATGTGGAAAAGATATAGTGCTTATATGACTTACAAATCCCAGCAAGCCAGCAAAAAATGGACTGAATTCTTCAGTTCAACTGAAATATAAATTTAACAAAAATAAAAAAAAAAAACAAGAATAACACAAAACACATGAGCCAAAGAAAGATTTATGAAGGAGTTAAAAATGACCTTTGGTCCAGAAATGTTTCACGACAATCATACCGAATTCTGATGGATATGAAACATTCATTAGTAACTAGAGAAATGGTCAATGAGCAACACCAGAGGCTTAAACTCTAGGATTGATTGAATCTCACAAAACATGACGCCAAGGCCCTGGCTACCCCTCCCCTAAAGAAAGATGAATATGCTGCTTATGGGCCATCAGCATGAAGTGGACCTCAGGGACACAAATGCACTACGCCTGCCTTGACATATCCACGTCTTGTTTCTTCGGCCTCACTGATAAAAGGAGCGAACCTACTGTTCACGTATTCATGAGTACGCCTCTATGCACAGTAAATGTAAATACAGATCCTGGTTGATATCTTAATCGTTTGACTCTAATTTTGCCCCAAATAAACTTTTAAGAGCAAAGGGCAGTCTGTAAAACAAGTCGGTCTAGTTGGGGAACACCTACCCGCACCACAGCGCTTTATGCTGGTGCATAAATGCTTACACGATGGGGTTATTATTCAGCCATAAAGAACAAAAATCACGTCATTTGCAGGAAAAGAGCTAATTAAGCCAAACTCAGAAAGAAAGCATCATGATTCCTCACAAATGTTTACTCTTAGAAAGACAGACAATAAGAGAGAGAGAGACTCTTACAGAGGAAGGAGGGGATCAGAAGGAATGGCGGCCAGGGAGTAGATCTGATCAAAGTGTGTCCTACGCATATGTGATAATGTCACAGTGAAGCCCATAATCTACACGATTAGTATACAATGATAATAAAAAGAAATAACCATATTGCCTTGTGCTTTGAAAGATTGTTTTCACTGCTGTGTTTTAAAGAAATTGCTTGGCTTGGCAGAGACCACTTGTGAGACTAGAGCTATAATTTGAGACCAAGTGATAACATTAACATAAGGGTGATGCAAGGTATTGGACTCTGGGTGTGTTTTGAGGTGTTGCTTCAGAGATGGGGCACGGAATTTGGTGCATGAGTATGTTTACTCTTATATCTGTGTATGTATGTGTCAGTGTGAAGAACTGTGAACTGAATAAAGTGTTTAGGTTGAGTTCCTTGCTTAACTTTGCTCATCACAACCTGATCTCATATTGCCAGGGCAGTTCTACTGTAGACAGAGACATCAAAGGTCATCTTTGAAGTTTGTCTACATATCAGACCTTCAGCTAAAAAATAATCAGGGGCTGGAGAGATGGCTTAGCGGTTAAGCGCTTGCCTGTCAGGCATAAGGACCCCAGTTCAAGGCTCAACGCCCCAGGACCCACGTTAGCCAGATGCACAAGGGGCGCACTCATCTGGAGTTCCTTTGCAGCAACTAGAGGCCCTGGCATGCCCATTCTCTATCTATCTATCTCTCTATCTCTCTCTCTCTCTATCTATCTATCTGCCTCTTTCTCTCTCTGTCACTCTCAAATAAATAAATTTAAAAAATAATAATCAGGCAATATCTCCTTGGGTGCTGATCAGTGTCTTAGGATCCACAACCTGCATGCCAAAGAAAGCTCACTTCTTTTAAAGAAAGAAAACTGTGGGTGTCACAATAATCAGAGGAAATATTCCTATGCAATGAAGGATTTTAATGCAGAGAGTGTGGCATCTGCACTAAGAAAGGAGCACCAGGTGAGCCTCTGCTCCCTCCAGATGCCTGTTCATAATCCAGAATGTCGACTGCTTCCCCCCACAGAGGGGGCGGTGCACCACATCCCTGATGAGTAATTCTCTATTTGCAGAATAGTGTAAGAAGGATAAAATCCATTAAATGAGCAGTTACAAGTACTTACTATGTCGTAGGAATTGTGCTGATGATTATTTTAAATAAAAAAGCAGGCAAGTGGTAACCTTTTTCTTGGGATCAAGTACATAGCCTTTGGAACCTAACTGATGTGCACAGAAATCATAACAGAGTTTGTTTTGATTAGGAGAAAAGTGACCCATTGCCAAAGGTACAGCAAATTAACTGGAAAGATGGAAATGTCCCCTTTCTTGACTGAAACTTTGTTTATATACTTATCAAAACTCTTTGTAAGAGCTAAAAATAAAAAATGTGTAGCCCCATTGTGCAAAAAAAAAAAAAAAATTAGTAATGTCATATAATGGTGGCACATGCACTCAGGAACCTGAGGTAGGAGGATAGCTATGAATTTGAGTTAGCCTAACACTACATAATGAATTCCCGGTCAGTCTGGGCTAGAGTGAGACTCTACCTCATAAAAACAAAAACAAAAACAAAAGAATGTCACGTCAGCAACAAGAAAACTGTCACACCAGTTCAAAGGCCTTTAGACTGTATCTACTTCTTATGCTATGAAATAATAATTCTGTCTTTTAGTTATAGAATTTAAGTTCACTCTGATAACACCTATTAACCATTTTTCCTCCCAGACTGGACTACTATTTCTAGATACATCCCCAGATGTTTCCCCTCACTAATTTAAAAATCACTGTATTCCAGGTTTGGCAGCCAGTACATGCATAGATCTCACTCTTATCATTGTCTTTCTAAACATTGCACGTATACTTCCTTCCTTAAATATTTTATTTATTTATTTTCGAGGAGAGAGAGAGAATGGGCTCACCAGGTCCTCTAAGCACTGCAAACGAACTCCAGGCACATGTGTCACTTTGTGCATCTGACTTTAAATGGATATTAGGGAATCAAACCCAGGTCATTAAGCATTATAGGCAAGTGCCTTAACTACTAAGCAATGTATCCATCCTGTTAATGTCTATAATTTATGCTATGTGTGAATATTGTGGCCAGCCTTTATCATGATAATGGACATATACTGGACCCAAGAAGGAAATTTTAGCATCACTAATTCATTCCCCAGTACTCCTATCAAAGCCCCGTAGACTGGAAGGTCATTAATTTGCCAGTGAATGTGGAAAATATGCTAATTATTCACAGGATACTCTGGGCATCCCAAGCCATCACAGTTTATGACCTCATGAAGCTTATGAAATAAAAAGTGATTCACTTGAAAATTGAAAATTAACCGTGAGCTGGCTGAATATTAGTGATCTCTCACTTTATATTTCTCTTGTTGAATAAATCCTCAAGTCACTGAAAAATGTTGAAATACTTTGTGGTAACAATTAGCTCTTCAGAAGCTAATTAATCTCATTCTTCTAGAGGCTTTCTCTGTCCCTTTAACTTATTTGGGTGCATGTATGTGTGTGTGTGTGTGTGTGTGTGTGTGTGTGTGTGTGTTTACTTGCTTTGTTTTGCCTTTTTCTTGCCCTAAGAATTCTCCATACCTGTCATAAGTTTTCAACTCACATAGAACTTGATCCACATATGTGAAGCCTGCCTCCAAAACTTCTTCCTTACTGGGTTTAAGATTACATGCATCTTCTTTAGTGGTAGCCTGAGATGTGTATATTTGTGTTTTGTTGCCATAGTAGCAATGATAATAGTGGCATTGCTATTAGCGTTAGTAGTGCAGCAGTAGTAGTTAAGATAGGGCCTCAGGTAGCTCAGACTGGCCTCAAAGTTACTATGCAGCCAGGGAATAATCTTCAACTTCTATTCCACCCTCCTCCACTACCTAAGTGCTGGTATTACAGACAGGTATTCCTGTGCCGAGTTTATGTACTGCTGAGGATTGAACCTAGGGCTTTGTACCTGCTAGGCAAACACTCTACCAGTGGAGCTTCATGAATCTCCCTTGTACCCTGATTCTAAGGTGTATTCTTAACTAATGACCTCCACTGGTATCCCCAATCAGATCTTACCCAGTCAGTGCCTTCTGAGAGCACAGGCCCTTGGTCACAGAGCTAGCTAGGGGCACACTAAAAGTGAGCAATATTCTCCACTTCCCCTTTTGGTGCCTTTCTCTTCTATCCACTTGCATTAAGCCCTGTTGCCAGGATTCTATGCAAAGTAGACAGAGCCTGTGGATTACAAAGAGGTGAGCTAGGGAGATGCTTTAGCCATCCAGCCCAGCCACATTTTTATGTCGAGGAAGAAGCTAAGGTTCTTCCCTGGAATATAGGGTACATGGGAATTTATCAAAGAACTCACTGACATAACTTCTACTTACTTCTAATTACTTTGATGGAAATTAACAATATTTATGAACTAAAATCTCATGCACACATACTGAAAAAGTATGATTTTTGTTGCTCCTCGGCATGGGAGGAGGAAAGCTGAAGAATGAACATTTGATTCTCAATGACTGATCGTTATATGGTATCTCACAAGAATGATGAGAGATAAGTTTTAATCAGAGAATAATATATTGAAGGATATGTCACTTTCTGTCTCTCGGCCCCATTTTCTTCATAGTGCTGGTAGTGGCAGTTTAAGTCAGTCAGCTTCTCCATTTCTCACCATCTTCCCTGTAAGCTTCTTGCTGGGGGCCCAGATAGCAGTCATCACTCAAGGCTGAAAAACATCTGGCCACACACCCTAAGCCTCGGCGTGACTCAGCATGACTCAGCACTGCTGTGCTCAGGACAGATGGCTGGCCCAGGAGGCCACACACACCCAGAGGTGAGGGCCACACACTGACTCAGCAGAGCCCAGTAAGCCCTGCCCACATCAGGACTACGGGAATCCAACAATTAAGACCTATAGAAATATAGTGGACTAAGATAAAACTGGGATTTGTTTAAATCATAGACGAGAAGGCTGGAGGAAATAGAGGCTCCTGGGTTTGTAGAAAGCACAACAGTCATTCAAGAACTGTTTGTGGAATACCAGCTATGTGCTGAACACTAATCTCAATGCTTGAGGAGTAGGTAAGACTAAGACAGATATCTTGTCTGTCAGGAGTCCTAGCCAAAATTAACAGTGAATAAGAGTACATCGCAATATCTTCCATACTTAGTAGAGACAAATGAGAGTAATAATGCCTTTCTCAGTGTAGGTTTTTTTTTAGAAAATAAGGGTTATATGCTGGACCTTGAGAGATGAGGATGGATTTTCTTTAGAGCATACCTGTGCTCTGTCTCTGTTCAGGTAAGGTATGTGGAACAGGTTGAGACACTTCAGTGGTTTATTACTAGCAGGAGACTGGTAGGGACAGACAAGGCATCTTCTTCACTCAGCACAACAAGCTCTCCCTTTCTCTGCTGGACCACACATTTCACAAGCATACCCAGTTCAAGCAGATCACTTGAGAGAATAGGATGCCAGGTAAAGTCTACAATGGGTATAATCCCATTCCTTATGAATTTAGGTAAATGCTGCCATGACAATTGGTGCAGAGCAAGTGATCCTGAGACTGCCACTTACTTCCCATGCACTCTTGAACAAGATGCTTAGCTTCTGACTGTGCAATATAGAATGATAAAATGTTTAGATGAAACGGTTGTAAGGATTCAATCAATTTCTTGTGCACAGAGCTAGGAACACAGCATATGATTCGTAAATGTCATATATTACAATATTATCCTAAGTTACATATGGCTACTTAGGTCAAATTACTTTAAAATAATAATTAGAAATGTTTTTATTTTAAAGTATTTATTAAAATGTACAAAACTGAAGCTTTTTATTTGAAATGCATATATGCATCATATTGTGCCTCTTTGAAGAGGACACATATTGGCATATATATTGCAAATGTATGTTTAATTACATTATGTTATTAAAACTTCACAGGTTCCATTATGTTATTAAAGCTTCACAGGTCAGGAGAAAGGCTAGGATTTCATTGGCTTCAAAATTAACCTGCAATCCCCAGGTTTGGTTTCAGCATGTTCAAGGCATTGATCCTGAAAGACCACACTTCATTCCTCAAGCCTTCAGGTTCTCTCCTGTAAAGTGGAGAGCGTATGCTATCGTTTGCAAGCAAAATGTGCCCCTCTAGTCCTCTCTTCTATAAAATGTGGAGGTGTGTGTTATAGTGCGAATGTACAATTTCCCTCTTCAGTATTCTCTGCTATACAATGGAGAGTGTGAGTTTTATAGCTTAAATGTAAATTACATGCCCTCCAGGATCAAGTACTTGGGTTGTTGATGTCCAGCTGGTGGCACTATTTGAGGTATTTCTTAACTCTAAAATTTAAGTAGATCCAGTTTATTTTATTTTTTTTTTAATTTTATTGTTGTTGTTTATTTATTTGAGAGTGACAGACAGAGAGAAAGAGGCAGAGAGAGAGAGAGAGAGAGAGAGAGAATGGGCGCACCAGTGCCTCCAGCCACTGCAAACGAACTCCAAACGCATGCGTCCCCTTGTGCATCTGGCTAACGTGGGTCCTGGAGAATAGAGCCTTGAACCTGGGTCCTTAGGCTTCACAGGCAAGTGCGTAACTGCTAAGCCATCTCTCCAGCCCAGATTCAGTTTATTTTAAAATGTTATGTCAGTCTCCTAAAATAATTTCAGAGGAGATATGTAATTATAGACCAACATACTGCATTTGCTGGTCTTCCTTCCTTCTTATTTCTTACTCTTCCATTCACACATTTCCTTTGCTATGTAGCCCTTTCATAGTTCTTGTCTCCCTAATCTTCCCCAGCCAATTAGCATTTCCTAAAGCAGTGTGATGTTTGTAAGCTATGGCATAGAAGAAAAACAGTGAAAGCTGATTTTAGAGAGAACAGCTGAGAACTCCATCCTGACAAAGGATACTGGGGCATCTACAGGTTTCTGAGTTCTTTCCTTCTCAGAAAGACACTATGAAGCACAAAAATGATTTAAATCATGGGCATATGGAGTAAGGATTTATACTGGTAAGTCATGGAACTATTCTACTGCCAGACCCTGCAAAAAGTACAGCCTTTCAGCATTGCTTCCCAAGCTGAGCCATCCTATTCCATCAGTATAGTTTGGTGGCTTGCCTGGATTGGAATTATCTGCCTTGATACTAGGTGGAATGTCACACATATACACACACACACACACACCAAATGGATATATCCATGTGATTTTAGAGACAACGTGTCCTCGATTTACTACCAATGAAAAGCCAGTTGTTAGGACAGAGGATTGACTAAAGAATAAAATACATGCTCACTGTATCCTTAACAAAACTTGCAGCTTAACCAAGAGTTCAAGAAACAATTTAGGCAGACATGGGCCTCCAGTGTTTCTCATGAATATACCTATAATTTATTATGTGAATATATCTGTAATCAAACCAACATGGTCCCTTTCTCTTCTGAATCAATTTTCAAATATTCCTTTAATTCTTCCTTATTTTTTTTTTTCCTGTGACATGCAGCCATGATTAAGGAGGTATGATCTGAATTGTGTGTTGGTTGACCTCCAGTCTTTTACTCCATGAGGTTAAAGTGAAGAGTAGGGATCAGGAAACAGGAGTGCCTTTTTCGACTTCCTTGAGCTCAGAGTAGATGTTTTTTTGGGGTTTTTTGTTTGAGAAAAAAAAGTACTCTTTGGCAGGATCAGAAATAGCCTTTATCCTAGTCTCACTGCTTGTGGTCTCTGGAACTTTTGGCAGATAACATCATCTCTTAGGTCTCATTTCTCCAGATTTAGTAAGACTGAATACAGTGCAGACAGTACAGGAACACAGTCCATCTGCGTTCAAATCACCATTATCTGTACATTATCTATGCTTTCAAGAAATTCACTCAGGTGCCTTGTGTTCCTCAACACCAAGGGAGAGAGCAGCATAATTCCGAGAGTTGGTGTTAGTACAATAAGCATGGGGCGGCGGAGGTGGCTCTTCTCAGGCCATAGCCCTGAGAGACCCCCAAAGTTCAGCTCTAGGACCCACGTAACAGCCAGGCATGGCCCAGGACGTCTGGAATCCCAGCCCCAAAAGAGAACAGAGCCTCGAGAATACCCGAAGCTCATGACAAAACGACGAGCTCCAGCATCAGTAAGGGATCCTGCTGAAAAACAAGAACAACTTGGCTCTGCCTTGGCCACCACAGGCAAGCATACCCTGCGTGAGGTATCGCGTGGGCACATACACCACACACACACACACACACACACACACACATGCACACACACATACACTGCTCACACACACTCACACACACACCTACACACATACACCACTCACACATATACCACATACACACACACACACACACACACTCACACACACATACACACACACACACATACACAAGCATACCCTGTGTGAGGTATCGCATGGGCACATGCACTACATACACACACACACATGTACAGTTGACTTATTTAAATTTTATCATTTATGTATTTGATAGGTGCTATATTATATCAATCACAGTAATTTCACAAAACTGCAATATTAACCTGAGAGTCTTAAAATAGCATAGAATAGCCGGGCATGGTGGCACACACCTTTAATCCCAGCACTCAGGAGGCAGAGGTAGGAGGATCGCCGGGAGTTCGAGGCCACCTGAGGCTACATAGTAAATTCCAGGTCAGCCTGAGCTAAAGTGAGACCCTATCTTGAAAAAAAAAAAAGTACAACAAAAAATAGCAGAGAATAACATTTGGCATCCAGAAAGATTTCAGTTGAGTGCTAATCTCTTTCCTTTCCTCTAGTAGGATTGCTCTCTTTCTCAAACACCCCACGTGTGGCTTCATCCTTCATCATGCTGGGTTCCTCTCCATTTCCACTCAGGCTCCTGAGAATCATGCTTTAGAATCTTACATTTACATATTCCCTGTGCAAGAGCTGTTCTTGGTACAGTTTCCATCAGTGGTCCTCACCTTGTCCTGTAGCTTTGGACTAAACTCCTGGTTTGGTGGTCCTGAAATGGCTAGGTGTAACTCCTGTTTGTATAGCATCGCAATCCATTGATAATGCAAACATTAGGCTTTGAGGCTGTCACTATAACTCAGAGGTGCTGGTGCTACTTTCTAGAACACGCCTGCTATGTTGACACTGCCAGCACCGAGGGAGATTATAATTCAGTGCTGAGTTATTGGCCACTGTTTTAGAGAATTTATGTTTTCCTTGATCCTCATAATAATACCATAGGATATGCACAAATATCATCTCTACTTTTGTAATGATGGGCCTAATGTCATATAAATCAAAGTTTAGTTGTTTATTTGGTTTCTGTTTGCTTGCTTGGTGCCTAGCTTATAGAATGAGAGTCTAGTGTAATACAACAAAAAGTGCCGCAAGGCCTGGCTCCCCCACCCTATCTCATGCTGTGCTGGTGTCTATAGTATATCTTCCCTGCAAGTCGTGGACTCCACCCAGAGCTGAAAACCAGAGCTGGCCACCTATCGGAGCCAGCAGGCCTATAGGCCTGGATTTTGATAGCTAGCAGAAAACCTTAGCCCTGCCTTCTGTGTGACCTCTGATAGACACATTTTCCACATCAGTTTTCAAAGCTCCTTGGGGCCCTCAGGTTTGCTGAGTCAAAGTTCCCTGAAATCCAAAGCTCTCAGAGTCCTGCACCCTGGAAGTTGTATCACAGGCCTCAGCTGCTGCCGCCTTCATGTGCAGCCAGGTTCCCAGCTTCTCAAGCCCATCCACTGAATCTTCCTCATCCACACCTGTACACAAAAGGCTCCCAAGCACCAGGTTTACTATGAGCTGCATCTGACCTTGCCTTTGACATTCTGATCTTGGGCAATTGTCATGACTCTTCTGAGCTGTCTTTTCACACAAAAATAGAAACAGTTATGGCATCTATTTATAGAGGCTAAATTGATTGGGTTCAATAAACAATTGATCTGATCTGTTCATCTTCTTTCTCATTTCTCCCAACTACCTTACTCACCCTCCATCATTTTACAAACTTTCATTCTTACTTACCTATGCTATCACTTGTATTGCTCTTTTCTTATAGCCATTCCAAAAACTAAGGTTGAGTTAGTTGTAAGCCATTTACAAGTGAAGTCTTTAGTGATTAAACCATACTCACCACAAGGAACATCTCACCAAGGTTCAGGAAGATTGGAGAGGATCAAGGTCAAAGGCAGCAGCTAGAGGGGAAACATTGGGAACCTGGACCCAAGGACACCCCGAACTGAAATTAGCAATCAGCACAGACCTGTAGGTGCCCAGAGAAGCTCTGTGTTCACTGCAAAAAAGGCCCAAGACTGTGGATGAACAATTTCTTTATGGAGGGAGTTCAATCCCAATAGGATAGGCTGAGAAGAAGAGGGTCTCTGGAAGTCTGGGGCAGGAAAGAAACCTGTTTGGGGGAGAAGAAATGCTTGCTGTAGGTTCTGAGTCTCTTTCTTCTTCACATTGCATAGGGCCTCTGATTTTAGGTCAGGCTTCAACAAGCCCTGAATTCTTATTTGCTAGAGACCCTGACCAGGGAGAAAGAATGGCAGTTTCCACTTCATTCAGAACAATTTCTGATCCAACTTCTCCATTAGACTCAAATATCGACTTAATCTGGTTCATCTCATCAAAAAGTGTGGGAAGAGCCTGTTCCTGCTCCTAGACCATGTTCCTCAGTGTGGCATGTATTGCTTCCCTCTCCAAGGCCAAGGCCCATATTCCTCATTGTGCATATCAAGACAGAGAAGATGAAGGATATGGCATGAGCCTTCTCCGGCTGTAGAAATGTAGGCAGTCATCAAGACCAGACCCTTGGAGCTTTCATACCACCTTGCATGAAATACCTTCAAACATGGGGACAGGCTCATAAATTTTCCACTGACCCTTTATTTTTGTCAAACAACTTAATATTTATATAATTTCTTACACAAATGGGAATCTTCTAATTCTATGTTACATAGTGTAACTCAGTTCCTTGAATGATTACCTTCATAAATCGAAATAAGCATGCATTAAACACAAAAGTATGCATCAGCATGCATTAGACACAAAAGTATGCATCATAGCAAGTGCTGGAAACCTAACAATGAACCAGAGAGTCACGGTCATTGGATTCACAAAGTTAACTGAATACAGTAGTTCATAACAAGCACAACTTCTCTTCTCTGTGCAGTCTTTCCTGACCACAGGGTGTTAAGCTTAGGTTGGAATAACAAATTGTGGATGAACATGGTGTAATTCTATAATAATTTGAGACAATAGGATGATGAGAGTTTAAAATAGTCCATGAATGCCTTGGTCTAGGAGCACCTTGAAAGCAGGGATTTGGATCTTATATTTAAATTCCAGAATCCTGCACAGAGAATAACATGAAGCCAATTTCAATAAACAGCCACAGAAAAATAAGGCAAGATTTGCTTAGGGTCAAATTCAAATTCCGCCATTTGTTCAGGCAAGTTTGCATGTGTGTAAGTCTATGTGTGTGCCAGGGAAAATCAAAACAATTTCTCCAGACACATCCCAGCTCAGGAGCATTCTGCTTTACTTTCTTTATTAAGATAGGTCTTGCTTAACTTACCCTTAACAAAAAGGTATTTGGGATGGAGAGATGGCTCAGCAGTTAAAGCACTTGCCTGCAAAGCCTAAGGACTCAGGTTCAATTCCCAACAACCCACGTAATCCAGGTGCACAGGTGGTACCTACCTCTAGAGTGTTCATTTGCATGGCTGCAGACTCTGGCATGCCCATTATCATCCTCTCTCTCTCTCTCTCTCTTCCCCCTCTCTCTCAAATAAACAAATTAAAAAATGGTACATGCATCTGGAGTTCATTTGTAACAGCTAGAGACCCTGATGCACCCCTTTTCTCTCTCTTCATCTCTCTTCTCTCTGTCTCTCTCTATTTGCAACTGAATAAATAAACAAACAAGCAATTTTACCAACTGTTATAAAATGGTGATATAAGCTGGGCGTGGTGGCGCACACCTTTAATCCCAGCACTCAGGAGGTAGAGGTAGGAGGATTGCCATGAGTTCAAGGCCACCCTGAGATGCCAGAGTTAATTCTAGGTCAGCCTGGACCACAGTGAGACCCTACCTCGAAAAACCAAAAAAAAAAAAAAAAATGGTGATATAAACAAGACATACTTAAAATAATTCCAAAATTATTCAGTGAGATAATTTATGTAAAACACTTACTATACTGTCCAACAAATAACAAGCCTTCAATAAATGTTAGCTTTACCCTTCATTAGGTTCAAAAACAAGCTAGGGGTTAGGGAGATTGCACAGTGGTTAAAGGTGCTTTGTTGCAAACCTTGTAAGCTCTGATTCAATTTCCCAGCACTAATGTAAAGCAGGGTGCATAAAAGTGGTGCATGCATCTAGCATTTGTTTGTAACAGAAAGAGGCCCTGCCCCTGCACACTATATTTATTTAGCTTTTTATATTTTAAAAGGGGGAGTTAAACAATTAAAAAAAAACTGGGGTAAGGTAAAGAACAAAATAGTTTGTAGCTGGAATGAGAATACTTCCAGGCCAAATGCCAACAGCAAGCATTTCTAGAGCATTGACCTATACCAGGCTCAGCTTTAAATTGGGCGTAATTAACTCCAATGACCTGCAGGAGAGAGTGCTAAAAGCTCTTTTAACAGACCAGAGAACTGAGACTCACAGCTAAGAGGAGATGCTAAGTCTTCCACGACAACTCAAGCAGTCTGACCAGCCCCAGAATCTGTAATCTCGTTTATTGTTTTATACTACATAAAAGTTCTAAGAGGCTGGAAAGATGGTTTACTGGTTAAGCGCTTGCCTGTGAAGCCTATGGACCCCAGTTCGAGGCTCGATTCCCCAGGACCCACATTAACCAGATGAACAAGGGGGTGCACGAGTCTGGAGTTCGTTTGCAGTGACTGAAGACCCTGGTGCATCCATTCTCTCTCTCTCTTTCTCTCTCTGCCTCTGTCTCTCCATGTCACTCTCAAATAAGGATAAACAACAACAACAAATTTTTTTTTTTAAGTTCTAAGAAGCAAAGAATTTAAACCCTTGAAATAACCTATTGGAGAGGGCTATGTGGGAAGGATGCCAAGTTTTTTTCTTTGAAATACATAACAATAGAAATGAGAGGGGGCAGCCTCTTTCTTCTGCCTGAGAGACATCAGCCACACATATGGTGCCCAGTGGGCCTGCTTGAAGAAAAGACGTGTCAAGTTTAGTGACCTCCCTAGTCTAGAAATTAAGGGAGTTCACACATTTGACTGATGGAATACTTGTGTTAAAGGAAGGACCATTGGGAATAATTTACTTCTGCCTGTTATATTTTAACCAGGAAACCAAGGTTCACAGAAGATTGAGGACTTTATTAGTATGACTGGATAGAGCAGGTGAATCCCTGGGCAAGGAGTAAAATCTTATAACCTGCTGGCTTGTGTACTTGTATAGAGCGCCTGCCTCTAACTCTTCTCACTCTGCTAGAAATCACACAGGACTCTCCTTGCACCACCAGGGCTTAGTGGGCTTCTGATTATTGCTTTTCAAAATAAATATTCAATTCAAATGTATAAATAGGGGCCTACTAAAAATCTCACACCTATGACCATACAAGTGACCCTAATGTAATTCAGTGGATCAAAAAAGAAAGAAAGAAAAATAATGAAAATATGATGGGGCCTAATAGGGGCGGGGAGAGGAAGGCTCTGGAGCCACGCCTCCCAGGTTCTGCTCATAGCAGATAAATGTTATCAGAGGCATGCCAGGGCCCCCTCCCATGGCTGTGGCTTGGTGGGAGTTGGCCAAGCAATGTGGCAGGGAAAGCCATCTCATTGTGACCTGGCTGCTGAATAGGAGACAGAGCAAAGGGCTCATGATCCACTAATGAAGGACGTGGCTATTCTAAGAAAAAGAACAACACTGGGCAGTCTGGTACACCATCTCCCCTCGCTCACAAAAGTGATGGCTAGGTCACTTCACTGAATATCCTTGTACCCAAAAACCTCGTCTTCCCAAATATGCCACGTATGAATAATAGCCCTTCTCCTTATACTTGTCTTTACATTGTAACAAAGAAGTTTTTTCAAAGTTTTCTTTCAATCTTGTCCTGTTCTTCTTCCCTCCCTTAAGGGCTCAGTGGAGAAAGTGTATGCTCTTCTTTTTTTTAGTTTTTTTTTTTTAAATTTATTTATTTGAAAGTGACAGAGAAAGAGGCAGAGACAGAGATAAAATGGGCTTGCCAGGGCCTACAGCCACTGCAAACGAACTCCAGACGTTTGCGCCCCCTTGTGCAACTGCCTAAGGTGGGTCCTGGGGAATTGAGCCTTGAACAGGGTTCCTTAGGCTTCACAGGCAAGCACTTAACTGTTTCTATGCTCTTTACCCCTAAAATTAACAACAGACTTGATTTCACAGCAACTTGTATACATGTGTATATGTCCCCAGTACTTAATAATTATTTCCCTGTGAAATCATATTATGGGGAAGAAAATCCAACAACATTACAAATCAAGAGAATAACAGATATAATCTCCAAGCCTCCACTTTCTAGAAAATATTTTTTAAAACAACATAAAATCAATCCAATGGTTGTGAATGAAGTCTGTATATAAAGTACCCAGTCAGCCGGGCATGGTGGCGCATGCCTTTAATCCTAGCACTCTGGAGGCAGAGGTAGGAGGATCACAGTGAGTTCAAGGCCACCCTGAAACTACATAGTGAATTCCAGGTCAGCCTGGGCTACAGTGAGACCCTACCTTGGAAAACCTAAAACAGAAAAAAGGTGCCCAGTCCTCTACATGATACATACTAGAAAAATCAAAGGAGGTTGGGATCTTGTAATCTCATCAGTGAAAAAATGTACACAGGCAAAATCTTGTGCAAGAAACCATATCCACTGGGAGTTCGTGAGTGAAAGGGGCATGTCTTATCCAAAGGACAGCATTCTGTGGCCCCCTATTTCCATGCTGTTAGGTCCTTTCTGTCTCCTCATTGAAGAAGTTATCTAAGCCTCAGGGGGGATAGTTGATGTGTCATGGTTATGACTGAGACAACAATCCGTGCTTGTTCTTGGTAACTTCACCTGTTACACATCTTCCAGATAGCCAGTAATAGCTGATGATTGCTGGGAGAGATGAAGTCATGTTCTTCACTCATTCACCTCTGCTGGGATGCCCATTAATCTTGCACCAGTGACCATACCAGTGACCCTAAATTAACTCAGTGGATCAAAAAAAAAAAAAGAAAAAAAAATAATGAAAATATGATTTGGAGCCTAATTGGGAAGAGGGTTGTTACTAGGAAAGGGAGGTAGATGAAAGAGGAAGTGGAATCAAAATCCATTGTGTACGTGTATGAAATTTTCAAAATAACAATAAAGAAATAGTGCTGAGGCTAGAGGTTAAGGCATTTGCTTGCAAAGCCAAAGGACCCAGGCTCGATTACCCTGGACCCACGTCAGCCAGATGCACAAGGGGGGCACAAGCATCCGGAGTTCATTTGTAGTGGCTGGAGACCCTGGCATGCCTATTGTCTCTGTCTCTCTCTTGCTCTCTCTCTCCCTCTCCCTTTCTCCCTCTTTCTCTGTCAAATAAATAAATAAATATGAAATATTAAAAAATAATTAGCACTGGATAATGGTTCAGTGATTAAAGATGCTTGCTTGCAAAGCCTTCATGCCTATTAAGCCAAATGCACAAAGTGGCACATGCTTCTGGAGTTCATTTGCAGAAGTAGAGGGTCCTGATTTCCTCTCTCTCTCTCTTCAAATAAATACAGTTTTTAAACTAACTAATTAAATGAATGACTACTTTGCAGTATTTCATTGGCTATTTCCTGCACACCTTGAGTGGAATTATACTGTGGATCACACAATATTCATATATCAGAAGTGTGACTAGGAAATGGGTTGAATGGTAGTCCAAATTTAATTTTCACAACCAAAAAGAAAAAAGACACTCTATGTCTTTGCTTTGCTTATCTGATGACCATTCTTGGGTCTTTCCCACTGTGGGACTTGGCAGAGACTACATGGTCAGAGCCCTGTGGATACTGCCCAGCTGTCCCCCACGTGGAAGTCCTGCGCAGCACTAGTGGACTCAACTTGGTGGTAAATTTCATCCCAAGAATCACCGTCTTCTTAGCAGAAAAGCTCTGTACCCAATGCTTTCCTTCAGAACTGAAGACTTGAGAAGTTTTGATCTCCACTGTTGGAGGTTGACACTCTTCTCTCTCATTGGCCAAGTTTAAATACCCTGTTTGCTTTCAAGGTCTGTTATATTGAGAGTAGGATCTAAGGATGGAGAAGCTTGGGTGTCAAATGTGGGGAAAAGAGAAGACATTATTGCCTATGTTCTGCCGTCACACTAATGAAACCTCTTAGACCTGCCATTTACAAAGCATGATGGGTCAGAAATTGTTTTCATGTCTTCTGCCTGCTTTGACATCAGAATCTCACTTAAGGAGTAATAAATTAACTTTTCAAGTATTTCAGATCTTCAACAAGTTTTTTTAAAGAAGGAACAGAGATGATTAAAAAAAACAGGGCTTACTTTTAACATCTGCCTATCTATCTATCTATCTATCTCATCATCATCTATCATTCTTATCATCAGTTTATCCCTTTATTCACAACCATCAATGAAAACCCTACAGTGTAGTGTAGTGAGTGCTCAGGGCTGTGTGTGGGGTAGTTGGAACTAGAGGAAGTACAACTTTGCTGCCCCCCTGTGGTCTCTACTCTATACTGCAAGTCTCTTTTAGGCGTTAAGCATAAGTGAATGTGAGATTCTTGGAAGGAATCCTGTCTTCTTGTTGCCTAAGCATTTTGGTAAAAGCCAGGGAATTAATCACTCAAAAAAGCAGAACATAGTGAGATTTGGAGTGTATTATGTGAAATTCAGTTAACCATACAGTTAAGCCTTTGGAAAAGTATATGACACTCAACAAATTTAGTGAGGTTTAGAAGACTGAAGTTCTCTAGTATGATATTGGGATGATAGCAGTAACTTCTAGTGTTAAAAACCAAACCTAATGAAATAGTGTATGAAAATATTTATCACAGTGACAGCACAGAAAAATATATTTTAAAAATGACCTCAAATACATCCCCACTCTGTGTTACTTTCTGATGAAAGTCTTGGGTGTATAAACTAACTTAATCTTCACTAATTCACAATGGAGCAGGGTACTTTTCCTTTTTTGAGTTAACAAAGAATACCTTAAAATACATAACTAATTACTCAAATATTAGATAGTATCTAGCTGGAAAATATCTCTATATTGTAAAATAGTTTAACAATACAGATGCACAAAATCTGAAAATGGCCACATATCATGCCACCCCATCTCACCAGCTTCATTCTTGGAGAATGCCAGCTTCACTTTTCTCAAGTTGCTCCTTCTAGAATATATTTGTAAGAGGTGAAAAAATGTGAGATAGCTGTAGAGGGCAGAGAGAGGTAATGAATGATGAAGAAGGAGAGAAGATTATAAAGGTCCAAATATTCATTTTATTTCTTTAGAATCCCTTTCTTTCTATTAAAAGTAACATTTCTCTTTAGGTTTTCCAAGAATAAAAAAGACCGCCTAACATACAACACCATTCTGAAGGTCTGTAATATTTTCAACATCTAAGGAGGGATTTTACTATCCTGCACTGCTGAAAGTGGGAAAGAAGTGGCATTTTTCTCGGGATACATTATGGAGAAAAGGGATGTTAGGGTTGCTCAAATATCTTCCCCTCTGAGATGATTGCAACCACCTTTGGTCAAGAGACACCGGTCTGTTTGTTTTGTGATTATCTCCTTTCTTCCAGTGGTCATAACAACTGCATTCTCTTTCTTTACAGTTTTACAAGACATATTTCTGTGAGCATAATGTAATATTTTGAGTGCAGTTTTGTTGTTAATATGATTACAATTGAATTTAACATCCTTCACTGATGACCGTTCAAGCCACCCTGAGAATAGACCAACTAGACCAACAGGCTGTGGAGTGTTGAAATAGTGAAGAAGGTATCCTCATGAGCACTAAATGAATGCTAAAATGAAACTGATACAGCAGAGTGACGTAGAGGTTTTTAGATATATTTCCCAAATAATAAAATGACTGAAGATATTGCCACTTATTACATAGAAAATATTTATTTATATGAATCATATCATGAAAAGCCTTAGTAGAAGTCTATATTGACTATTAATCTATACCTAAGCTCAGATTGAGTGAAACCTTGAGCAGAGGGAGGCAGGAAGAATGGGAGAAGTTATGCAAGCAAGAGAAGTAAAGTCATTTGATCAAGCACAGTGTGGAAACATAAGCAGGTCACACCTGACAGTATAAATGACTTTGTTAATAGAAACATATGTCCGTATGGTAGCTAAGGGCTCAGTATAAGAGCAAAATTTCCATTAGGTATAAGTTAAGGAAGAAGGCTCACTGGACAGAAACTTAGAAGTTAAGCAAGGCATTGACCTACAAGATCCCATCTATGGGAAAGGTGGGGAAGGTGAATTCTAAGGCCATTGAGCTGACATGGAGAAGAACACAGACGTGACGAGGAGGGATTTTGTCCTGGTGCTTTCAAGAACAGTGGTGCTAGACATGAACACGGTGTCAAGGAAACAGGGAGGAAGCAGGGAACCTTCACAGGCATGCAAGTCCATGAGTAGAAAATGCCAAGCTCCTGAGGAAAGACACTGTGAGCATGGCTGGTAAAGGCACCAGAGGCCAACATCTCCAATCTTAAGCCCATTGTGAAAATACTCTACACTTGAGAGCACAGTCATGGACTTAAAAAATGGTCAATGATTCTTTGTAAATAAGAACTGAATAGACTGGAATAACCTGAAGGAATGAGGCTGATGAAGGAAATTGTTAATTCAAGACCTATACTACAGAGCAAGACATATATATATATGGTGTGTGTTTAAATTTTATTAACATAAATATGCATATATTTATATATACATATGATTTTAAATATATATTATATATGTTATACATAAATATGCATATATATATATATATATTTTATTTATTTGTTTATTTTCCAGAGAAAGAGGGGGAGAGAGAGAGAATGGGCATACCAGGACCTCCAGCCACTGCAAATGAACTCCAGACACTTGTGCCCCCTTGTGCATCTGGCTAACGTGGGTCCTGGGGAATAGAACCTGGGTCCTTTGGCTTTGCAGCTATATGCCTTAACTGCTAAGCCATCCCTCCAGCCCCAGGTGCAGTATAATATTTGAAAACCAGTTTACTGGTTTATTGTGTCGTTACACGTAATAAAGTCAGATCAGGGCAACTGGCAATTGACTTATCAATTTCGCCTCAAACATCATCATTACTTGATTTTTGGAACATTTAATATGCAGTGGATTGCTGTAAATCATAGTTTACTAGTACTATATTGTAGAACATTAAAAGTTATTCTTCCTGCACTACTCTACCCCTGTACTTATTAACATCTCCCCTCCATCTGCTACTATAGCCCCTTCCCAGGCTCTGGTAAACACAGCTGTACTCTACGTCCATGAGATCAAGTGTTGTAGATCCACATACAAGTGAGATGTGCTGCTCATCTATCCAAGTCCTCTGTGATTTCACCTGGGCCCTAGCTGATGTGCAAGGGGGGAGCTCATCTCCTGACAGGGAGAAGGCTACCTATTCTTGTCTTGTTGATAGATGATGGTTGTCTTCGGTTCTCACTGCCTTCTATAAAGGGCAAACAGAATCTCCAACAGAGAGTGAGACCAGCATAGGTTAAAGGGGATTAGCATAGTTAATTTAGAAAGATTTTGATGGGTGCATCCTCCCTTTTGGCCAAAGACTAGTGGGAATTTCTCACTGGAGTTCATGATCCTGGTCTCCATAAGATTCTGATTTGGCTCCCATTTCCAGCTATGGATTTCTTTCCACTGAGTAGACCTCTTAGCCAATCAAAGAGCCATTGGTTACCCACCTAGACACAATTACACAGGTGAGTATGCCTTGTCAGGCTGGTTGTTTTTGAGTAGCAGTGTCCCCTGCTTGCTCACAACACTGTTGGCCATTTTCCCCAGCAGCTCATGTATACTTCCTAGCACTGCATGGGCTAACCATTTGGGAACTGGTTTCCATCTAGAGTCCAGCCAGATCTCTCAATGCTTTGTGTTGGCAGCATGAGCTGTCTTCAACAACAGGCTCTTAACTTTTACCAGGTATTTGATGTTTGTGTTTATGTATCTGATTTACTTCACTTTGTGTGTATTTTCCAATTCAATCCAAAGAACAGGAATTTCATTATTTTGTTTTGAGTTTACCCATTGCTAATATTTTAATTATTATTAGTTATGTACACAGTGTATACATGCCCATAGTGATACCATCATTAGCCTCCTCCCTTCCCCGCCCCCCGCTCCTCAAGGACCCACCTCATTGGGGAATATGGGTCATGCATTACAGGATTAGCCATCAGTTATGTGTAAGAGGCAATGTCTCTTTATATAATGTCCCAACATGTTGCTCTAACAATCTTTCCTCCCCTTCTTTTGCAAATTTCCCTGAGCCATGCTGGGTTTGTTTTAGGTCTACTTCAGTGATGAGGTCTTGGGAACCTCTGTTTCTCTGGATATCTGGTGGGAGATGAGTTATTTTAATGAATAATATTCCAATACACACACACTGCTCTCTGTTTCCATTCATCCATTATTAAATAACTGGATATCTGTCTTAATTACTATTGATAGGGCTGCCTTTGGTATCACTACCTGTGTATTGTCCCATTGTATCTTTGAAGGTATGGGGATTTGGAGCAAAAGCATGCAGATAAGAAGTGGCTATAAAGAGTAAGATTATGGAAATACCACCATAGCCAATTTTAAGCTATATTACAGAGTCACAGTAACAAAAATAGCATGGTACTGGCACAAAAACAGACACATAGATCAATAGAAAAGAATAGAGGACCCAGATGTAAATCCAGGCTGCTAAAAAGATAGCCTCTTCAAGAAATGGTGCTGGGAAAACTGGATATATATATGTAGAAGGATGACAATAGATCCTTATCTCTCTCCATGCACAAGAATCAAATCCAAATGGATCAGGGATCTTAATATCAGACCTGAAACTCTGAAACTGCTAGGGGAAAAGTAGGGGAAACCCTTCAACATATTGGCATAGGCAATGACTTTCTGAATATAACCCCAAGTGTTAAGGAAATAAAGCCACCAACCAACCACTGGGGCCTCATAAAGTTACACAGCTTTTGTACAACAAAGGACACTGTGAATAGAGCAAAGAGGCAACCTACATAATAGAAACCAATCTTTGACAGCTATACATATGACAGAGGATTAATATCTAAAATATAAAAAAAAACTCTGAAAACTAAATAATAAGAAATCAAATAATCCAACTTAAAAATGGGCTAAGGTATCTAGTGCTGAAAGGCACTACATGAGCTACTGGGGAAAAGTGGCCAACAGCTGTCTGAGCCACTCAAAGTCTAAGCTACTCAGAAGCAAACAACCTGTCGTGATGTTCATACAAGTGCAATAGTGTCACACAGCCATGGTGGGTAACCAACTGCTCTTTGATTGGCTACTGTTAGCCAGTGGAAAGGAAACCATATATGGAACTGGGAAACAAGTCAGAATCATATCCAGATAATGATTTTGCTTCTCAATGTCAAGTTCCCACTAATCTTTGCATATAAGAGGGTCTACACCCTTTAAATTTTCCAGAAATTGATAATGATTATCACATTTAACTGGTGTTGACTCACTCTTCATTTGAGATTCTGCTTTTCTTTTTCAGATGAGAGCAGGATCTGAGGAGATAATTGACCAGGAACACTTTACTCCAGCCTCAGCTGAAACCACAGGAATTGTGAAAATGAGCAAGAGTGCTGCTTTCTCAGTGAACCTGATATCAGCACAAAGTTGAAGGAGATAGACACTGAGGACACAAAACACCTACCAAACAAGAGATCCAGAGGCTCCTCAGAGCCCATCACTGAAGTAGACTTAAAACCCACCTAACATGGCTCAGGAAATTTTACAGAAGAGGGGGGCAGAAAGATTGTTAGAGTCACAAGTTGGGACATTTTGCATGGAGACATTGCCTCTCCCCCATAAGTGACTACTGCCTCCATAATGCATGACCCACAATCCCCATGAACCCCAAGAGGAAGGCCTCTTCAGAAAAATGGGCAGGGAGGAGGAAAAGGATGGTACCAACATGTATTGTTTACATACTAAATATGTCCATATCTAAAAAAAAAATTAAAATGAACAAAAAAATTTAAAAAAAACTAATAATGGGCTAAGGAGCTAAATAGAGAGTTCTCAAAAGAAGAAATACAGATGACATATAAACATCTAAAAAATGTTCTACTTTCTTAGCCATCTTACAATGTTGGTGGGGATGTAATCTGGTACAGCCATTGTGGAGGTTCCTGAGTTAGCTAAAAATAGATATACCATGTGACCCAACTATACTACTCCTAGGTATTTGTCCTGAAAAAGTAAGATTATTTGTCAAGGATTAAATTTGAATCTGTGAAAAAGGAGAAAGGACAGAGTTCAGAGTCCAGGCAAAAGAGGGATTCTAGAAACTGTTAGTTGATTCTGAAGTGCATGTGGCATAACCCTCCCTTCTTAACATACATACACAAGGAATGATTAGTTTGAAACTATCTAAAAGGCCAGATTTTATTATCTATGGGTGAGTATTCTATGTAAGAATAGATAGACTTGCCAACATTTTCCCTTTCTCTAGCAATCATCTATCCTCATATACACTTGGATATGATATCTTGAGTAATCAACCCATTTCTAATTTTTGAAACATTCAGTTTCAATTAGATCTCTCTATATTGTCCAGATTGGGCTCAAACTCACTATATATCCAGGCCAGTCTAAAACTCAGTCTCCCTGTCTTTCCTTCTGCAGGGCTGGTATCACAGGTGTATGCCAACATGCCCGTGGCCACCAACGTTAGTGTGGAGGCAAGCAGAAGTATACAGCCTGTTTGAAGTGTGACAGATGGACAAAATTCATTGAAATTTCTCCTGACCTGGCCTACATGGGAGACAGGGAGAGAAGCTTGTACCACATACTCTTCTCCTGGATAAATCTACTTCAGTTGCCCACTGTATGTTTTTGGTAGTTATGCATCCTATCTATTCTATATAAATGTATAATAATAATGATGATGAAAAGAAACTTAAGTTCTATTTTTTAAGTCAATTCTAATTATATGAAATCTAACTGTGAAGCTGTTAGAATAATGACTAGCAATACTAAGATCTGAACATCATGTAATTCACATCATTCTATTATTGTATCCTCCATTTACATGAGAATGTATGATCTACATTTCAGTCCACACTGAACAAATACCTGCAAATTCCCTTTGTTGCTGTAGAGTTGGATGTTAAACCAACATGTCAGTTCCCATGTTTAGCCTTACTCCAAATTTTTGTAAGCTTTGTTTCCTGTTCCCCATTTTTTAACAATGCATTTGGACCCAGCTGTTTAACAGAGATAATGTTTGGTGCTGGCGGTGAGGTTGCCAAGGCAGACTATCAGAGGGTTCAAGGCAAGTTCAATACAGCAGCAGAATCAGTCAGAAGCCAGAGAAAATGGGTGGCTTGAGGGAAAGGGGGCCCCACGAGGGAATACTCATGAGGTGAAGAATGAGGACAGAGCAATGACAACTATAACACAGGCTTACCAAGATGTGTGTGGTTTCTATGAAGAAAAAGAAAGAAAGAAAAGAGAGGAGGAAGGAAGGAAGGAAAGAAGGAAGGAAGGAAGGAAGGAAGGAAGGAAGAATGGGAAGGAAAGAAGGGAGGGAGGAAGGAAAGAAAGAAATATGACATGTTAAATGAGCATGTAACAGTTCTTGGTGAGAAAAGTTCTCAGAAATTGTCATAGAAAAGGATGGTCACAACAGGGATCACATTAACTAATTTAAAATAATTTAGAAATAGCAGGTAAACAGTTACATTTATGGTGGAATACTACTTCATTAATGAATAGTGGTGCATTTATTGGTAATGCCAGATTTCTGCTAAATCCCAAAAGTAGTATGTTGAGTGAAAAAAAAAAAAAGGCTGAGTGTAGGAAGATAATCCCAGAGTTACATATTGTATGATTTTCATAGCATTGCATTCTTGACAAACAATAACTTATTGTGGTAGGAAATCGTGGCTTTAGAGGATATTACTGATGTATGTAAGTATGTACAATAGTAAAAGACATTTATTTAAGAATGAACAACTAGTCATTTTCATTTTCATGATATGCCAGTAAAGAGACAGAGACATATAGAATATGAATGACCAGGCTCAATATCAGACCATATGTTTCACGGATAGGAAAAGTGAGAAAAGATGCTGGCAGAATATCACATGTAAAAAGATGTGACATGCCTCCATGCCCATCAACTCCGCACATGTGTACAAGGGAGTGCCCAGGCCAAGACTCATGGAAAGGAGAGGAGGAATGGGACTCCAAGCAAGGAAACTTTTACAGGTTTTTCAGATTTTTCAGAAATGTGAAAGTAAAAATATATTTATCAACTTTCAAGAAGTAAGGGAAAGGAAGGAAGGGGAAAAGGAAGGAAAGAAAAAGTACATCTTTATTATTACATTTAAGTTGTTAAGTATCTCAGTAGTGCAAAATAATTACTAGATTTGGTGAGTTATAGTGAATACTAAAAATATTCTGGGGCTTAGTGAAATAAAACATTGAAAACTAAGAGACTCTTCTTTGAGCTAGGTGTGCCACGTGGGTGCAGAGCATGTGACAACGGACAGATGACTTCACAGCGCTCGTCTTGGAAGTGGTGATGTTGCAAAGTTGCTCTGAAGGTTCTTGTTCATCATCATGTTGGCTGTCTTTCTGTATACCATTTATTTATTTTGTTAAAGTTGGCACGTAGGGTGAATTTAACTTAGGCACACAGATGTCTAGTTACCTTGGCCACTTGATCTGACATGCACAGAATTCTAAAATAAGCTTAATATGGGGAAATCTACATCCCTGTAATCCGCTACAAGTGTTCCAGTAGGAAAATGAAAGATTCAATTACTTAGATCAAGGTTTTCAGGCAAGTAAGAGTTGTTTTTTTTTTTTAATTGCAAATACAAGTTGTTCATTAGAGAGGATTTCAAGGCATTTTTGTCATTGTTATAGCAAGACAGCTTATGCCAATAAATGGCTCATTCAAATGTAGATGTTATGTGCTAAGAATAAAATTCCTATGCTACAGAACTATAAGAAACTGAAATCTATAAATATACGTAAGAAGTGATGTGACTGAGTTGACAGCTCATATTTATTGATTTGAAGCCATACTATGATTTCACTGCTCAATTTAGCTTCATTCCTTATATAATAATTGAAACTTTCTCTCACTCTCAAAGGATTAAAAAAAGACTGTGTAAAGTAGGACTTGATTCTAATCAATTGTCATAAACCATGCAGATTTTAAAATTCTACACTAATGGCTCAAGCCCTACTATGCCAAGATAAGAGGCAAACAATTCTTTGAATCTGCTTGATGAATTCCAGGTCAGCAAGGCTAGAGCAAGACCCTACCTTGAAAAAACAAAAAAAGAAAAAGAAAAAGAAAGAAAGAAATGGGTTCTCCATCCAGGCAAAAAAATAAAAACCTTCTTTGAGAACACTGTTCATACTACACGGTTTCGGAATATTAAGTACCCAGAAAGCGAGCAGTGTGATTGACTCTCCTTAATTTGATTTTAAAGTAAATATTTTTTCTTCTGTCTTTTGTCAGCCATATCACTACATAGAAAAAGCATATTCTTGCTTTAAATCACTAAGTGGAGCCTCACACCTAACCAGGGGGATTAGACTCAATGTCCAGGCTGAAGTGGAAAAGGACATATCTTATGTTTGCATGATATGCAGAGAAAGTTGATTTCTGTAAACTGTAACAGAAGTATGTTTAGTTTCAAATGAAATCATAAAGGTGGAGCCCAGAAAATCTAGTGTGTGTACAATACTTAAGAGATTTATTCGGTGCACTAAAATTTCAATAGTATTACTCTCATTCATTGAATATATTATGAAAGTTAAGGGAAAAAAGTTAATTAGAAATTTATATATAAGATTAAACATCTATTTTACTCTCATATGTATGTCACTTCATAAGCAAAAACAAAATTGCACATACATGCACATGCTAGTATGAAGTCTGTAAAATCTTAAAAATATATTTTAAGATATATTTGTTTTTGAAATTTGAGTAGGATGATTCATTCCATGTGTTAGAAAAAAGAGTTGATTATAAAATTCTTTTCTGTTCCCCAAACTTCTATATCTATCTTAATAAACTTCAACACTATGTCTCATAACTACCCATTACCTTCTCTCTCCACTTTCCTAAATCGAATTGCTAAAGTCTTTTTGTCAAGCTCTTCTCATCTAATGATCTTTCTAGTATTTTCTTATTGCCCTCAAATTTCCTTTATTCACAATACTCAAATGATAATAAAATGTCAGTGAAATTGTGTTGCTCTGTTCAGTAGCTTTCTTTTATTGCTCATCCCCCTGAGATTTCCTCTTAGAAAAGTTTTGCCCTGATTTTTTTAATGTATAATTTTTCTTGACAACTTCTATACTTACAGACAATAAACCATGATAATTCCTTCCCCTCCCCCCTTTCCCTTCACAACTCTACTCTCCATCATATCCCCTCCCTCTTCCTATTACCCTCTCTCTCTCTTTTACTTTGATGTCATTGTCTTGTCCTCCTATTATGAGGGTCTTGTAAATGTATTGCTAGGCACTGCAAGGTCGTGGATATCAAGGCCAATTTCTGTCTGGACAATGGCATTGTAAGCAGTCCTAACCTTCCTTTGGCTCTTACATTCTTTTCACCATCTCTTCCTCAGTGGGTCCTGAGCCCTGGGGGGGGTGGGGGCTAGAGATGTTTCAGTGCCGAGCACTCCTCCTTCACTTCTCAGCACTATGTTGCCTTTTGGGTCATCCCAGTGGTCACCACCATTTGAAAAGAGAACTTTCTCTAACCAAAAGTGAAAGTAGTGTTAGTATATGAATATGCACATTAAGTACAGCGCTTACAGGGCAGTTTGGTGAACATAATATATGCATTTTACCCAATAGTTATTAATGCATTTTCATATATATTCTGAAACAATACTTCCTCAAAAAAAGTCCTTCTTTCCCCTCAAAACGGAATATGCCCAGTTTTGAGTCCCATGGTCCCAAAGGATTTCTTGTTTAAATTTTATGAAAAATAACAAGGTTTATTTTAAATTTATATCTATTTGATTTTTGAAACAAATTACTTGAAATAAATGACTGGGGTGAGGCTTTGCCTTTATTGTATAATTGCTGCATCCCACAGCATCTGTGCCCCAGCAATGCCCAATAATGAATCTCTGTGCTACTTCTATGAAATGGGTATGTGAAGACTGAAATAATCTGTATCCTTTCTCCAAACAAACCTGTGTTATGACAAGGAAAAAATATTAGGCAAAAGTGTCAGAAATGAAAAAATAAACTTGGAATCAGAAAGGACCTCATATGTATGACTCCAGGATCCAAGAAAAAAATTAACAAGATAATTTACAGAGGAACTTTTAAATATATATATAGAAAGACTAAAAGAAAACTGAAAAGTATTTAGAATTTCAATAGAGCAATGGAGACACTAGATAATAAATACCAAAAAATTAAAAAGGATGAAGTAGTAAAAGATTTGATCATAAAAATATCTAAATTGAGATTTGTTTATGAAGGCCAAGAGAGAAGCTGATGACTGGGTGCAAAAGACAAGAGAAATATATGCTACTGTTCTGTAGCCAATATGATACGATACTAAACAATAGCTTATTTCATGTATAAAGTAATTATAAGAGAAATTTTTGAATGATCCCAATACAAGCAAGTGATAAAATTTAAGATGACAAGGGCTGGAGAGATGGCTTAGTGGTTAAACACTTGCCTGTGAAGCCTAAGGACCTCGGTTCAAGGCTTGATTCCTCAGGACTCGTGTTAGCCAGATGCACAAGGGGGCGCACGCTTCTGGAGTTTGTTTGCAGTGGCTGGAGGCCTTGGCACACCCATTCTCTCTCTCCCTCTCTCTCTCTTTCTCTGTCTATCACTCCCAAATAAACAAATAAAAATAAACAAAAAATTTACGATGACAAATATGCTGTTCGTATGCATTCTCTGCATGTGTTATACATACGCCCATCAAAATACTGTACTGCAACACCTAAATTCATACAATAATTACATAACAATAAAAAGTAGACATATAAAACTACATTTTCAGTCTGAATCTCATTTACAGATATGACATAAATATTTCTATTCAAATTTTAGAAAAAAACTTAGACATAAAATAATAAACAGTTCCAAAAGAGGTAAATTAAAATGAATGGGTTTTTTGGTTTTCATTTTTCCTTTTTAGATTTTTAAAAATTTATTTTCAAGCAGGGAGAAAGATTAAGTGATAAAATGAGAATGATAAGGGGCACATCGTAGCCTCTTGCTGTGTAAACGATTCTAGCTGCAGGTACCATTTTGCGCATCAGGCTTTAGGTCCTGGAGAATTGAACCTGGGCTTGTTGGCTTTGCCAGTAATGCCTTATTAGCTGAACCATATGCCCTGCCCCTGTTTTCGATTTTTAATAATTCCAAAAGATTTTTGACTGACTAAGGCAAAACTCATAATATTATCTTTGGTGGTGTTACATCTGCATCTCAGGGAAGAAAGAACATGAAATATTCTCTTTAAAGGTTCTTATGATTCCTGAAGGAAAAATCATACTATTGGGAGATAAGCTGGTAGATTCTAGGGGAGAGCTAGAAATATTAGAAAACTTTTTTAGAAGTCATAAGCCAATAGAGGTGGTAAAATGGAAAGATAACCGTTTGGAAGCATGGACACGAGAAAACCAGGATACTTTGAGGAGCTAGTGGAGAGTGTGGTTCAACGCGGACTGTGGGAGCGTGGTGAGCATGGGATGGTAAGAGAGGAGGGACGGTGGCATTACGGGACTTGGTTATGAAGAACTTTATAAAGTCAATGAGGGGGGATATTTGGGGAAATTTATGTTCTTTTTTTAAAATTTTTATGCTAAGTAATGAGTTTCATTGCAGCATTTTCAAAGAACAAGCACAAAGAAAAAAATTAAGAAGCTCATGAAACTAACTAATTAAAGAACAGCAATTAAAGAACACAGGGAGACTTGACCACACACACACACACACACACACACACACTATTTAAATCATTTCAAAAGAAAAACCCCGTTGTGAAATACAGTCATTTTGAAACACAGTGGAAACTAATGACATTCAATCTACATATTTTAACTGATCTTTATATGACCACCAAATGTATTAGCAAATACATTCTTAATGCAGGCTGGAGTTCACCCACCCAGACAGAATACAACTTGTCTTCTGAAAAGGTCCTTCATTTCTTGCAAACACATGCTCTGAATTGGCATGTCTTCTTTGCTCACTGGCTTATCTGTTTTTCACATCCACAATCAGTGGTATTTCACTTCCCTAGTCTTTCTCTCTCTGCTCTTGATAGATGACAGATGCAAAGGTACACAGTAGATAGATGATGATAGATATGTGATATGTAGATTTTATGTCTATGTAATATCTTACTTTTCAGTTGAATTGATATGTTAAAAATTTCAGATAGCTTATCATTTTATGAAAAATAATGTTCTAATGCTGGAAAAGTGATAATTGCATTCAAAATTGAGGCCTCCAATTACACAAGATGCTAGAAATCTCCAGTATCTCACCATTCTGAAGTAGTGGCTCAAGCCACGCTGTACACAGAAAATAGGCGAATGATGCTTCTCTGGATCTGCTTGGTCTTGATGCTATAGATAATGGGGTTCATCAGTGGAGGGAAGAGAAAGTACACGTAGCTCATAGTAATATGGACCCCATGTGGGGAGTGTTTTCCAAACCTGTGGATGAAGGTCAGGCCTATCACAGTGATGTAAAACACCAAGACACAGCTAATGTGGGAGGCACAAGTGTTGAGGGCCTTCGCTCGCTCCTCGCCAGAGGCAATGCCCATAACCGTCTTGAGAATCAGGACGTAAGAAAAGACAATGATCAGAGCATCTAAGAAGAAAGTTAAGGCAACCAGAACAACTGGGTACAAGCGGTTAAGTGTGATATCAGCACAGGCGAGCTTCATGACATCCTGGTGGAGGCAGAAGGCATGCGAAAGGACATGGGATCGGCAGTATGGGAACCAAAAGAGAGGCACGATTGGGGGAATAAGAGATAAAAAGCCTCTCAGTGCCACGCCAAGACCTATTTTTATCACCCTGGAATTCGTAAGGACAGAGTTGTATCTCAGAGGCGCGCAAATGGCAATAAAACGATCATAGGACATGGCCAGCAAGACCCCCGATTCTACAATGGAAAGGGAATGAATGATGTAGGCCTGTATGAAGCAGGCCCCAGGTCGGATCTCTCTGTGATTCACCCACAAGACCCCCATTACAGTAGGCATTGTGGTCAGCGTGACTGTGAGGTCTGTGCCCGCCAGCATGGCAAGGAAATAGTACATGGGTCCATGGAGGTGGTGGTCATCCTTGATGAGGTAGAGCAGTGTGCCGTTTCCCAGAAGCACAGAGACGTAGATGACAAAGAAGGGGATGGAGACCCAGTGATGAGAGGCCTCCAGCCCCGGGAAGCCAGTCAGCAGGAAGGGAGCAGCACTGCCATTGGGCCACATAGTGTGCCCACAGTGGAGGAGAGACTTTGGGAAACGATGAAACTCAAAACCCACTTACTATGTTGTTGATCATGCATTCCCTCAGCATAGAATTATTTCACAGTGGCCTCGATCACAATACTCACTCTTAGAAAAAAACTATTTCACATGCATTAAAAATACATCATTTTAAAACATCATGCCCTAATGTTGTGTGTATGCTAGAAAAAAAAAAGCTTGAATGGTTAAAAAAAAATAACAAAATTATATACAGCTTGACTGCTATTTAATTTGGCCGCAGTTGTTTTGCTGTATTTAGATCTGAATTTTATTTTACATTTCACAGTCATAAATAAGACATGGTGATTTTAGGAAAGAACACTGAGTTGATTGCTGCAAACGAATCCCTATGTTTTTGAGAATTCAGACCAAAGCCATGAGCTCTCTATGGAGATAAAGAGACAAGATCAGAGACTCAAACATTTAGTCTAAAAGCATTTACATTCTTCATCCACAAGTCCCATATTAGACTGCAAACCTGTCTTGACACACTTGCTAAAATAAAAATTATCTGACTACCCCAAGTGGACTATATCTTTCTATGAAGACTTCTGGAATTTTTTTATTTTTTTAACTACATTTCACTGCAAATAGAAGTCTTCCCTTGTTTCTGTCCCTGGCTCACCAGTTGCATAGGCTTGTTGCAGGATGAGAACACTTTCCTGACCAATCCAGACATTGTTCTTTTCTCCCCGAGACTGTTCAAGAGGCCAGGTGGGAAGGTTATGTATGTAGAAATCACCTCCCCAGAGTCTTATCTTTCCGGACCCTCAGGGGACCCTTGTATCTCCTTGCCTTTCTCCTCCAGGCTACTCAGCCAGTTATCCTCAGACTTCAGACATTTCTCTAGGGTGGGTGAGGAAAACTAAAATCTCCTGTGTCAGCTGGCGTAGGTGATCCCCCAAGATCCTCAGTGTCAGGATTTAGTAATCCCATGCATTTCCTTCCCATCTTCTTTAGCAAAGGCCAGAAGGATGCGAGCTGTGCTTAGGAGCCCTTGCGCCTTTGTTGGTTCAATGGTTTTGGATTCCCTTAGCATTTAGTCTTGCCTGTTTCTTTGATAAGCAGTGGAATGCTACATAAGCATCCCATTGAATTCATTAATAGACCTAAGAATTTAGGACATCTTATATATTTTTAATACCACTATGAGTATGTTCACATATCTGCCCATTTTATGCCAAGTTCAGAGTGATGAACTTGTTTGTTTCAGTGGGTGCTAGACAAAAAAAACATGTACCATAAATTTACACAGTACTGTCATTGCTGTTCATATGTAGTGTGTTCCTCCAAACATGTTAGGCATGTATGAAAATTAAGATACAAAGAGAGGAAACAGCCAGGCATGGTGGCATATGCCTTTAATCCCAGCACTCAGGAGGCAGAGGTAGGAGGATTGTCATGAGTTCAAGGCCACCCTGACACTACATAGTGAATTCCAGCTTAGCCTGAGCTAAAATGAGATCCTAGTTCAAAAGAAGAAGAAGAAGAAGGAATGAAAGAAAGAAAAGAGAGAGGAAACAGAGAATTAAATCACTAGGGTTTCTGATTTTGTAGAAAATACTGTTTTAGGATAATTAAGTGAGAAAACTGGAAGGACTGTGAACACTTCCAAAAATGACATAAAATTCTTTATAGTATCATTAGCATACATTTCATCTTATGGCATACATAGTTGTACAATTAATATACTACTTCTTGATTATTGTTTCTCCTCAACTATGTGACTATGAGCACTGGTAAATAGTCAATTGTCTGCATAGTTAATGATAATATTAGTAAAAGTGAACAAATACGTGTATAGATAAACACTGGTACAGGACACAGTGAAATTATCAGAAAAAAACCTTCACAAGTTGCATGTTGTCCCTTCTCAATTACAGGTGAGATAACCAGGGCCCAATAACTGAAGTTTGTTTAAAATCACCAACACTGGGCTGGAGAGATGGCTTAGCAGTTAAGGTGTTTGCCTGTGAAGACAAAGGACTTAGGTTCAACGCCCCAGGACCCACGTAAGTCAGATGTACAAAGTGGTGCATGCATCTGGAATTTGTTTGCACTGGCTGGAGGCCCTGACATGCTCATTCTCTATCTGCCCCCACTCTCTCTCTCTCTCTCAAATAAATAGATGAAAAAATAAAAAAATATTAAAATCACCAACATTTTAGGTAGAGGCAGGGATACAGCCACAGCTGTTCTGTCAAAGTTAAAATTCTTTGTTCCATACTGTGTGACACTTGGTAAACAACTTCCTTTTATTAGAAATTAGTAAAAGTAAAACATAAGGAATCATAAAGGCTGAAGTTTTAGCCTTTTAATGTAATGTGTTCTTCTGCATGACACAACATCAACATTACTATCTGGGATGGCTTAAGGAAAGGGTATGTCCTCTGGTAGAGTGTTTTTACAATATAGTGGAAAATGATACTATGTATTGACTGAGAACTACAGTTTTATTGATGATAACTTTAATTTCTCGGAAGATTTTTGCTCTGTGTTTTGATAATGTTGCAAGGAAGTGAAGGTCATGCCTATGGTCTATTCTTTACACACTGACACATTTTGCACTATCTTTACTAATTTAACATTTTCCATGGAATTCATTTGCAGGCATTAATATTAGGATCTATGACTCATGTGCCCATGTAATACTCTTACCTTGAACTTGAGCATTTTTTGGCAATTCTTGCATTTGTGTCTTTTTATGAGACTGATATGCTACCTGCTGTGCTAGAATGGGGATGGATATCTGCACCCTTTGAACATACTTGCAGAAAAGTGAATATGTCATAGTTGTCCAGTTAATGAGTTTCCAGGAACAGCACCTTCTTGTGACCAGCACCTGGTTCCTACGGTAGGCTATAGCTCTCCCTCCATGCACCCAGCTCCTCTAGTAGAGTAGAGCTCACCCTCTATGGTCACCTCTTTCGTGTCATCTACTCACCACTGTCCCGGCCAGAGCAACTATCTGCCCGTGTGCATGCAGCACAGATTCATTTGCCTATTTTTCTAGTTCAAATAAGTGGACTCATACAGAAGTTTGTTATCTTGTTCTCTGTTGTTCAAGTTTATAGATCTTATAACTGCAGTTGCATAGGGAATTCATTATCAATGAGAATAATACCCATTATAGATGCATAACACTATTATCTTTTCTTCTGAGGGTAGGCATTTGAGAAGTTTGTATCTGGGGGTCATTACTAATAGTGCTGATCTAAACATATAGTGCATGCCTTTGGTGAATACAACAAGCATTTATTATGTACAAAAATGAGTTGTATGGCATTAATGGATTCAGCATCAGAATATGTTGCTAAGTATCTTTCTAAAGTCCAGTACCCTTGCTCCTTCAGTAGTGAACAGGAGTGCAATAGCTCAATGTTTTCACCAACATTTAACATTATCATGTCTTATTTTCCATTCACCATACCAATGGATGTCTTCTCACTCTGCAATGCGATTTTTAAAATGCATGTTCCTCAGCTTGAGTTGCTGACATACCTAACCCAACTTGAAGGCCAGATAGCAGGGGTGGAAGGGTCAGGGAAGGAGGGAGTTGGAGTTTAGGGGGAAATAAATACAAAACAAAACCCACAAAAGAACTGGTACCATAGAAATCTTTCTCCTTGATAGAAGACTAGAAGGCTTAACCTTCAACAGGACTATGGGGGAATCATCTGGTTTTAAAAGGGGGGGTCTGGGGGGGGCTGGAGAAATGGCTTAGTGGTTAAGCACTTGCCTGTGAAGCCTAAAAACCCTTGTTCAAGGCTTGATTCCCCAGAACCCACATAAGCCAGATGCACAAGGTGGTGCATGCATCTGGAGCTCATTTGCAATGGCCGGAGGCCCTGGCACTCCCATTCTCTCTCCCTCTCCCCCGCCCTCTCTCTCTCCCTGCTTCTTTCTCTGTCTGTCTGTCCCTCTCAAATAAATAAATAAAAATAAACAAAAAAAATTTTTAAAGGGGTCTGGAGAGGGTGGATGAAGCCAAACCTTAAAACATTTGGCTATGGTCTGTAACCTCCAGTACCAGTAATCAGTTGCTACCCACATTGAAATGTTGACTTGAGAGACATACAAGGTCCCCAAAACAAGACAGGCTTCTGTCAAAGCACTTGATTACCTGCCTGGGGTAAAAGGTAACTTTTTAAATTTTGATTACCTTTTTTATCTATTGCTGAAGACACCACATGCTGCTGACACAGAACACCGAGGGACTCGGATGGAACACGGAAGGGAACCGGTCCCCAGATGCTTAGCCTCTTTAGTGCTGGAAAGTCCTACATGTGTTCCTGGGAGAAAGTGTCCAACAGGGTTGTAAATAAGCAGGGGTCACAGCTACTCAAAAGCAACCAGCCTGACAGGGCATATGTACCTGCGCAATGGTGGTACACAGCCTTGGTGGGTAAACTGCAGCTTTCTGATTGCCTCAGAAGTCAGCTCAAAGGAAAGGGACCCATGACTAGAACTGAGAACCAAGTCAGAATCCCATGGAGACCAAGATTATGGTCTCCAACCACAAGCTCCCACTAGTTTTTGACCAAAAGAGGGACTACATCCATCAAAACCTCTCTAAACTAGCAATGCTTATCACATTCGATTATGCTGACTTCATTCTCCTTTGGAGAATTGTTCCTCTTTTTCAGAAGATAGTGAGACTCTAGGAGATAAACCACCCCTCGCACTTCAGCCAAGGCCTAGGTGAAACCACAGAGAATTTGGAGAGATAAACAAAGCTACTGCTTCCACAGTGAGCCTGATGATCTGCACCAGGCTGAAGGAAACAGATGCTGAAGATACTCAACTTATGCCCGAGTTCCCGAGAGCTTAACACTGAAGTAGGCTTAAAACATACCCACCTGGGCTCAGAGAGTTTTGCAGAAAAAGGGGACAGAAAGATGGTAAGATCCACAGGTCAGGAAGGCAAACCCAGAGGCATTCCCCACACCAATGACTGACTTATGTTCTCACAACACATAACCCACAACCCCATGGAGAATACCAGCAACCCCACTGACATGGACCCTCTGTGGACTGGGGGCAGGGAGGAGGGAAATGATGGTACTAACACATGATGTGTCCATACGAAGCATAGTCTTACTATAAATAAATAAATGCAAAAAATTCAGGTTCCTGATACCAAGTACAATCAAATAGCTTTTCATATGTTCATTTACTATGTGGAAACTATTGCTGCGAGGTAACTATTTGAGCCTTTCCTTCATTTATTAATTGGTTAGTTGGAAAGGTGTTCTCTCTCTCTCACCATGTATCTCACATAACATACACTGTATTAGAGATAAGTGGGAGAGAAAGAAAGGGGGCTGCTTATAGTGAGCAGATGTTGCAGAGCATGTTAAAGAAGTGATGGTAAGGGTTTAGAAAGAAAGCCTTTAAAATGACATGAGTTGCTGGGCATGGTGGCACATGCCTTTAATCCCAGCACTCAGGAGGCAGAGGTAGGAGGATTGCTGTGAGTTCAATGCCACCCTGAGACTCCATAGTGAATTCCAGGTCAGCCTGGGCTAGAGTGAGACACTACCTTGAAAAACCAAAAGAAAAAGAAAAAGAAAAAAAGAAAATGATGTAAGTGGAATTACAAAACAGACATTGACTTTAAAATGCTAGAAGAACCAGGGCTGGAGAGATGGCTTAGCAGTTAAGCACTTGCCTGTGAAGCCTAAGGACCCCAGTTCAAGGCTCAATTCCCCAGTACCCTCATAAGCCAGATGCATAAGGTGGCACATGCATCTGGAGTCTGTTTGCAATGACTGAAGGCCCAGGCACACCCATTCTCTCCCTCTCCCTATCTCCCTCTTTCTCTGTCTGTTGTTCTCAAAAAAATAAAATAATAAAATAAATCTTTCTTTAAAAATGCTAGAAGAGGGCCAGGTATGGTGGCACAGGCCTTTAATCCCAGCACTCGGGAGGCAGAGGTAGGAGGATTGCCGAGAGTTCGAGGCCACCCTGAGACTACAGAGTGAATTCCAGGTCAGCCTGGGCTAGAGTGAGACCCTACCAAAAAAAAAAAAAAAAAAATGTTAGAAGAACCAAAATTCTTTGAGAACCACAGTGATAATTTCAATGAGAGACAGATGCAGGAGAAGAGACGCAGCGTGGGCAGGTTCAGCTGAGTCTGTTCAACTTGCACATTGTCAGGATTCAGATCCAAACTAGCTCTGCTCCCCGGATGAGGCAGGGTGCATTCCACTCCACTGAGGCTGAGTACACATATCTTCAAAATCTTTTGAATTCATGGTTTTGTTGTCAATTTCAGGCTTCTTTAACTTCTATCATTTTTCTTATTCCTTCACAGTAATCAACACAATATATGTGATACATACATGTCGAAATTTACATGCTCTGTTTACATGGTGGTCTGGCTCTTTCCGTGCCACTTGAATGTTAGTTAACTTCATTACCTTTGGTAATCACCATCACACAGAGGTGTCGTGAGACAGGAATAAAAGTACTTAGAAGGGCAGGCAGCATTCAATGAGCACTGAAAGACAATTTCTGTTACCTCCATCATAATCAAATTTATTTATATTTATACTGTTGTTCCTCATTGCACAGTGAACTATTTGGGAGAGAAGGACATTTTTCATAAATGTATGATATATCGATAACCAAGTAATAAATTATGGTGTCAATGTTATATTCTCCAATTTTTATTACTAGGGGTAGGTAACTTTACAGTCAATATAATGCTGTTTCCTAATAAAAAGAGAGAAATTTTCATTTCCAGAAGTACATCTTGATGTCTTGTCATTGTGTTTAGGTCAAATCATACACACTTTACTCTGTGATACCATAAGATCCTAGTACTGCAAACTATAAACTCCGTAGGAAAATAGACTCTTTCTGGGTATAAGCCATATCTAAGTTCCAAAAATCCATGTCCTGTGCCTCACTGTACCAGGCATGCCATGCTGCACGTGCTAAGTCTCCAGGACAAGATCCACTGGAGCCACTTCTCATTTGATTACCAGTGTTCGGTTCATACTTGTCATCGATTTGGCTATGGGGTGTCTTGGGTCATGCACCATTTCTTCAGGACATCAAGAATACATGCAGAAAGGAACACTTGTTTCGGAAGCCTCTTCCAAAGGTTCAATTCTTCCCTCTTGATAATCTTATTCCCTTGAACTTGAGGTTTGGAACATAGTTCTTAAGGTCTTTTCCTATATTTTGGTTTGAGGATTGGCCTGGACACAGGAAGATGATTTTTTTCATCTATGTGTAAAATGTGCATGATGTATGTGATGTGATGTTTGTGTATGGTGCATGCACATATCTGGGCACACGGGTGCACATGCCTGCAAAGGCTAGAGGAGAGGTGAATGTCAGTCATTCTCTTCTTTATGTTTATCTGCCTGTTTCCATGAAATGAGTCTCACGAAACCCAGAGCTGCTGTTTTCACCATTTTTCCGTCAACAATCCCCAGAAAGTTTCCATTCTCTGCCCATTACAGACCTGAGGCTACAGACCTGCATTGCCGTGCAGGGTTTATGTGGGCGTCAGGAAATTGAACTCAGCAGGCCTCAAGCTTCCTCAGACTATTATGGCTGCACCACAAACACTCTGAATGGCTAAGCAGTCTCCCCAGGTCCTGGAAGGTAATTAATTTTAAACATCACATTGGAGTAGAAAGGGAAGGTAGGGAGAATAGCTTTTTGTGCCCCAGCTTTTTTAGAGAAATCCCAGAGCCCTGTGGATCTTTACTTTCATTGAAACATATGTGGATATAGGAATTGCAGCAAATGTCACAGCGATTCATTTGAAGATTCCATATCCTATATTTCCAGGACCTACATTTGAAATACCCTACGGGTCATCGGGGACCCAGAGCTCTGCTCCAAAAAGAATAAGAAACTCTGTTTTTTCTTTCTTTTGGACACTTTATTTCATTACTATATTCTATCTTTGCAAAATAAGGAAGGACCAATATGAAGGGGAAATGGGGTGTGTCTATCATATATATGCGTGTGTGTGTGTGTGTGTGTGTGTGTATTTTACAAAATGTTATTGGCCTAATGTTCTTAATATTTGAATGTGTCAGACTGCAGAATCACTATAGGTTCAGAAGTAAAGGAAGCTTTTCTTTGATGTAGACTAGATCTCCTAGCTCATTCCCAAGAGGTTGATCTCAGTAAAAACTACAATGAGGAGTTATGATTTTATATTTTAAACTTATTAAATGATATTGTATTTCTGGATGTTAATACCTAGAAACATAAAACCAACATAAAAGAAATGAGAAAAATAAACTATAGAACCAACAGACACACAGAAAGATTTGCTTTAAATTCCATCCATTAATTTAATTTAATCAAAATTATATATATATGCATATATATAACTTTAAAAAATCCTTTTATGTTATTTTATGTATTTATTTGAGAGAGAAAGAGGGGGGATGGGCACACCAGGGCCTTCAGCTGCTGCAAAAGAACTTCAGTTGCATGTGCCACCTTGTGCATCTTACATGGGTCATGGGGAATCAAACCTGGGTCCCCTGGCTTTTCAGGTAACTGCATTAACCACTAAGCCATCTCTCTAGCCCAAAAATTATATTTTCATTTAAATATTCTACCTGGAAAGTTCTTTAATACAGTATGACTTACATTATCTTAACATTCCTGGAGAAAACACTCTAGCATATATGACAATAAAAACACAAATTTTTTTCAGAAAATCAAACATAAAGCAAAATTGAGTAACAAAACCTAAAACCAAAAACAATCCATTGGGCTGACCAAATAAAATCATTTGCAAGCCTGGAAACTGCTTTAAAGATCTTATTTTATTTTTACTCTCTGCAAGTTATGAATTTCAGAAGTTTTGGAAAAAAATATTACTTTTTAATGAAAACCTGTTAATGGATGGCATAAATTTCTTTGTAGGTCAGTATGATAGAACCTGGAGACAGGGCACATCTATACAAAGGGAAATGACAAGCCAGTAAGTGAGATGAGTAATCCTAGAATTTAAATCCTATGGTCTTGTCATAAGAATATTTTTGATTCAATTTTAAACTTATCATTCAAATAAGCCATGATATTGGCTTTTTAGGGTGTCCCCTTTCCCTTCATTCTTAGACAGGGATTATCATTAACTTTGGAAGATTTGGGGGTCAGAAAAAAAATTTCAGTTACAACCATTGCCTCAATCTTCTATCATCCTTGTTCCACACAAAAGACCAGCTATTCCTAACTTTAAATACATTCATATCTAGTATGAATTACGTTGTACTTCAAAATGGGACCACTTTAATATTCAAAAATATTTCCCTCTATTCATTAGTGCCAGAGACAAAACTCACGAAATCATGGTTATGTAAAGTACAAGTTTATTTCTCTTTTAAAACTATGAAGTTAAGTCTTACTTGTGAGATATCTATCAAAATTCAAACTGAGCATAATTTCCTAGGACCCGTTTTCCTTGGAATAAACACCATGAACTGAGCAAATCAGGCTCATCTCTTCATTTGGGCAATTTTCTAGATATAGAAACTAGCTCCATGTGTTCAAGTAAATTAAATACATTATTCATGACACAAAGTGCTTCATTCTTAGGAATATGGGACCCAGTGCGTGTGAACCACATGGGCAATAACAAGCTTTGACCCAAGTATCCATAACCCAATATGAAAACCGTACGTTCAAGTTCATGTCATTTGTCCTAGACTCACCAAATAGTGTGCGCTTCCCGAGGAAATAGTTTATATCAGAGAGATGGGTTGAGTTGTGTATATATCATAACAAATACACTCAGCAATAAATAATAATAAACTAGCAGCAGTACTATTTGGTTTTCAGGGAATTGTTTTCCTCCACTGTTCCTTCCAGCCATATTGTTAACTTGTCCAGGTTCCAGGAGTTCCTTCCCACAGAGCAAGGAGTCAAAGTCAAGCTCTAGAGCAAGGCAGAGAGAATAAGCGAAGCAAACCATTCTGGATCTGCTTGGTTTTGATGCTATAGATGACAGGGTTCATAAAAGGAGGGAAAAGGAAATACACGTAGCTCATCGTGATGTGGACCACATGAGGAATGTGCTTTCCAAACCTGTGAATAAATGTCAGACCAACTACGGTGACATAGAAGACCAGGATGCAACAGACATGGGAGACACATGTGTTGAGGGCCTTGGCTCGTTCATCACTAGAAGCAATGCCCATGACAGTCTTGAGAATCAAAATGTAGGAGAAAAAGATGGTCAGAAAATCCATCAGAACCACTGCAAACACAAACAGAATAGGATAGAGACGATTGAAAGTGGTGTCAGCGCAGGCTAGCTTGATTATATCCTGGTGCAGACAGAATGCGTGGGAGAGTGCATGGGATCGACAATAAGGAAACCAGGGCAGGCGAATGATGATGGGCATAATTGACAGACCAGCCCTGGTCAACACGCCCACCCCGATCTTCACTACCCTGCTGTCAGTAAGGATGGAGGTATACCTTAATGGGTTGCGGATGGCAATGAAACGGTCATAGGCCATGGCAAGCAAGACACCTGACTCCACAATAGAAAGAGTGTGGATAAAGTATGCCTGGGAGAAGCAGGCCGCGTGGCCTATCTCCCTGTGACTTAACCAGAGAACCCCCAGCACCGTGGGCATTGTGGTCAGTGTCACTCCGAGATCCGTGGCTGCCAGCATGGCTAGGAAATAGTACATAGGCTCATGGAGGTTGTGGTCTTCCTTAATGAGCAAAAGGAGGGTGCCATTGCCAAGCAGTATGGAGATGTAGGCCATCAACAATGGAAAGGAGATCCAGTAATGTGCCTTCTCCAGGCCTGGGAAGCCTGTAAGCAGGAATGGGGAGGTAGAGGTGTTGAGCCACATCACTGCCAACGCAAAGAGGAGATTATCCCCACCAGGATAGGTGATAGAAACCAGTTCTTTAGAAGTTACTGCTTCACAAAGTTACCTCCTATGAAGATGTTCACTGGTCTTGATTTCTGGAAAGAGCAAGAGCAGTGATTTCTTCATTCCTTAGAGATTCCTAGACTTAGAGATTAAGACATATAAAGAAAAACTATTATTTTATCCCAAATATACTATATATAACATTGTTGGATTATATTTTGGAGAGTAATCAATGTGTGAAAAATAGATCTTGCCGAAATCAATATGAATCTTTTAATCCAGACAAAATGGGGAAGAAACCACTGTAATTCCTTAGTGTTGTAATGGTATTTGAACTTACAGAACAGTTTCAAGATACTCCTTGTCCAGTTGCTGGTATTGATGATGGACTTAAGCATTTCATAGAGTAAATGAGACCTAGAAGAGAAAAGAAAATGTTTCTAAGCATTGTTCAAATAGGTATTAATGTCTTATCACAAAATAGCATAAAGAAAATAATTGAGATATAAATTAATAAGTTAGTAAAGCAGACAGTTCAGATTAGACTGGCTTATATGCAATATGTTTGTAAGGGACTTTCAGTTGATAAAAGTATAGAGAGTTGGCCTAGGTGACAAAGATGAAAGACTAACACATATGATGATTCCCCACACCCTATAAACTTCCAAGTTCTTTAGCAGTGTGATATCATAACTTTTGATCATGTTTTTTACACCCCCGCACATATTATGAGCAATAAGGAGACTTTATGACATTACTTTAAAGCAGTATTTGGTAAAACAACTATTGTTTATCACCTTTGTAGGAAAAATAGACAAATAATTACTTTGATATGCAACCTGGCAGCATATTTTAAAAGCTACGGAGTCTGACATAATTTACCAAAATTTAGAAGGCTCTGTGACTGAAAAGTCTAAGGTACTATTAGATACAGGAAGCCATTTTCTGGGTGTATAGTACTGGTGTGCTCAACTAGGTACAAGACAGCCACCTCTTTCATGGTTGGTAGGGGCTATTCATCTTACATGCTATGAATAGACTATCTCAGTACACGTTTGCCTGACCTATTTTTGGCCATGAACAAATGAACAGACTGTCTGCAATATGACTGGACTTTAGTCTTCAGAAGAATTTGATGGAAGTCCCACCCTTGCTGTTTCTAACAGTGAAATTGGAAGTCACTAGAGATTTTGTGCTATCATTTACAAAGGGTACTGATGATTTCTAGTTTACTTTGCTTCTGGAAGAGGGCATAAAGGCAGATTAGAATTGGTAGAGGGGAAACTTTCTTCACCTCTGAGATTCTGTTATTACAAAGAGTATAGAGGACACACATCTGTTTTGTTCATCTGAGATTTGTTAAATGATACAAGTTTCTTAGGGAGCCTGCGGTAAAAATCTAAGACAATAAAGGGAGGCTTTACTTCACATGAATGTATTAAACTAGAGATCATTTGAGCAGGAAGTGATTTGCTGCCAAGAGTGGTGAGTGGGAGATTCTGACATAGCCACAGATAAAATTGAGGCTGAAACATTTTTAGTGGAAGAGGGTGGGACAAACGACTCTTTCCCAGGTGAGAGCAGAGGAGAAGTAACTCCTTCCTTCCTGTCAGAGGAAGGCCAAAAATATCCAACTTATTCAGAACTAAAGAATCAGGAGCAGGGCTGCAGAGATGGCTTAGCTGTTAAGCGCTTGCCTGTGAAGCCTAAGGACCCCCGGTTCGAGGCTCGATTCCCCAGGACCTACACAGGCCAGATGCACAAGGTGGCGCACGCATCTGGAGTTCATTTGCAGTTCAAGAACACCATAGTAAAGTTGGGGGAGCATTGTTAACACAGAACATTCATAACCATGTTACATTAATACTACCTACAATTGAGGAAAGAGTGGCCCAAAGAGATGACAGAGAAGTGTAGGAAAGACCTGAAGAGGTAGGAGCAAACAAAATGAAGGATATACAGCTATGCTATATATTAAAAAAAAAAAAAACAGCTTGTTACATTGTTACATTGTAGGCTACTAAGTAAATAAACACATACATAAATATCAATGGATTGAAGTAAAGCCTTTAGGAAAAACTTCAAATATACTACATAAACACTCAATGATGAATGGAAAAGAAAAAGAAAAAAGCACTAGAGGCAGGTGATAAAGGGAAGATGGTACTAAGAACTGAAGGTGGGAAATTAATAACTTCGTACTTTTACCACGTTCAGTGCGTTCGAGCATTGCATAGATGCAGAATGTTTACAATGCCCGTATCAGCAGCTCAACATATTCATATTAGTTAGCATCAAAGGTGGCTTACTAATCAGATGTCAAAAGTTCTTTTCATCCACTATGGACTGGGATTTCTTTAGGCGGGGTGAGCTGTTGAACACTGCTGTGCTATGCGGCTGCGTTTCTTCTGTTTTCGTCTGAAAAGGCAGAGTCCTTTGACCAGCTGTCCTCAGAGCTGCCTCTGTGGTAACACAGGCTTATCTGTGAGCTCCGGCGTGTAAGGCGTGTAAATTGTGGGCTTGTCCTCACCCCTGCAGCCCCTCGTCCTTTTCCATGACCTCTGGCTTAGAGTGGACTCAACTTGTTAATGACAAGCCATTTCCCAAAGTCTCAGCTGCTAAATAAACAGAGTGCCCCCTGCAGGTGCCAGGGGATGTCACTCACAGACTCTCCTTCCTTCAAACTGTTCTCCTCCTTTATTTTGTCCTGATATTTTCTACTTTATTACAATCACTCCATCCCTCAATTGTTTAATCTCTTAGCTTTTGTCCATTATCCTTCCCCTTTGAACAGTTCAAACCTGTGCTCCACACTTGTGTTTACTTACCTCAATGGCTTTCCCTAGATCCGTTCTAAATACTGGATCATTAGCATAGCGATCAGCACATAATTTATGTCCTTTTTCAGAGTCATGGACGTATATTTTTCCCTACATATGCAACATTGCTTCCTCATCAGTCACCTCCCTGGCTTTAAGCAGTTCCTCAAGCCACTGAACTATGTGGACTGACTGGTATATTCTATCTGGAAGTTCATTTGCTCTGATTGCAGAGCTGCCAATTCTTAGTACCCGCAAAGCTCCTGGGCGTCCTTACATAGGATGTGTAAAGAAAATCTGTGCCCTGTTTTCAGTTCTGGAGACACTGATGCCTATTTACCACTGTGGGATTTTTTTCTACATACTGGAGGCACACAGCTATGCAATCACTGTACCTGATCTACAGATGTCACGGCCCACTCCATCCAAGCTTCACTCTAATGGTTCTCATTTAGCCCAAGGGCTGGTAAAAACCTTTCTTTTTAAGCCAAGGTCTTTTTTTTTTTTTTCCCAGACTGGCCTAAAACTCATTGTTTGGCTGCGGCTGATTCGGAACCCCTGATGCTTCTGCCTCTAGCTCCAAGCACAGAATTACCTGTGCATATCGGATGTCTGGCTTCAGACAGTGCTTCTCTCCACCAAGGACCATCTGTTGATGGTAGAGCTTTGGCTCGTCCTCAAGAATTTGGCAAAAAATATGTACATATCTACCCCTAGGAGTTTACTTGGAATTCTAGAGAGGTGATTCCTTCCATGAAGGAAATCAGAGAGTTAAAATGGAGATCAGGAAAAGTTAAGAGCTGAGATAGAAGGACAGAAAGCAGAGACAGTTTGCCTGCCCCACCTTCCACTTTGTTCTCACGCACTTCTTTGCTCTCTTGTGCTCCAGAATCCACCCTTCATCATGGTTTGCACACTGGGAGAGCCAGCCCCTACAAAGCCAGGCTTTAGAAACTTGGAGCATCTTTAGGACTGACCCATGACGCCTGTCCATCTATTCACAGATAGGGGTATTTCTTTCCTCTTACTGAAAAACCAGCTACCTAATCTTCATCTTGCTCTGTCCTGGTACCTACTGTATGACCTCAGAAGAAAAATATATCGCACATCCCCACTGACCTGAAATTGTACTTATGTCCATTCTTTAGTGGCATTCTCATGAATTTCAGATCTTTGGCCTCATGGAAGATTTGTCCATGATGCCTTTTTTAGAGTCTAACACAAAATCTTGACTGGCAGGAACATTTATTTCAGAAGCATCTCCTGAGGGATCATTTGTAATTTAGGCCACTCATTTTCCTTCCTTCACAATCTTGCCTCCCTTTCTACTGTACGTCCCCTCCCATCTTTTGCTCCCTCGTGAGTACCCTGACCTTGGGGACTTGGGACCTCAGTCGGCCGTCTCTAATACCTCTCTGTGTTCTAGCTCTGACTTGAGCCCTGTCGCTGGGAGAGTGATTCATCTTGTTCAAAATATGAAAGCAAAAACAGACTGGCTGGGGGTCTGGACTGCAGCCAAGTTTTAGGGGAAGTGTGTTTTGTAATTGTCCACAAGAAATAGAAATCCTTCTCCCTAACATGGGGAGTAAGTGAAAATTAAAACGGAGCAGAGAATCAATTTTATTAGCATCAGAGTTCCCTGTATTCCACCTTCTTTCTCCTAATGTTGACGTATGACTGAAGATTCAGTTACAGGAATGAAGAGTCTCCACTTGTAGTTCTTGACGTCTCCTTGCCCCCCGTCTACATTCTCTACTTTCATGGGCTCCATGTGAAGACAGGGTGGGATTAAGTAATTTTTTCATCAAGGTAAGAATTAGGCACCAAATTCAGGAATCGTAATGTAATTGGTCCAGAGGCCAGATGTTTCCCAGAGGTGTTCCTGATTCCTGAGCACTAAGGTGACATAATGCACACTTTACTTAGTGGCAGACAGAGGTATTATTGCTTTAAAATATAAACATTCATAGGAAAATAGATCCTTTCTAGAGCATAAGCCAAGACCCTTCAAACCAGATGAATGAATACTATTTTATCATATTATTAACAGAGAGGACCAACCCTTCATGTACCCTAAGGAAGTAGCCTTCTTCACATTTTGCCATCAGGCCTGTTTTCTCTGTCTGTTGATAAGTCTGTACCTATGTAAACTATGATGTTCTCTGTGTGCGTGCGTGCGTGCATGCGTGCATGCGTGTGTGTGTGTGTGTGTGTGTGTGTGTGTGTGTGTGTGTGTGTCGATGAAGCTGATACAAAGTAGAAAAGAAGCATGAATTCTCAGAGCTGGCTCTTGATGCTAGGGGATGGTAGGGCTGAATGAAAACACATCTGGGAGGTGGAGAGAACTGTGGTGCTTGCCTGAATTTAACCTTATCCTTGGCTAAATCATCCCCCTGCTGGCGATTTTGAAAAACTACAACAAGCGCATTTACCTAATATTTCAGTTCTGAAGGAACCTCCCACTGCGCCAAGCCTGGCTCAATGAATTAGTTAACAACTCTGGATAGAGGGCAGTCTAATTTATACTGGACGTGTGGATATCCCCCACAGGTGATCTCTATTTTCTCTCACTCACTTTTAGTCACACAGACTCTCTCTCTCTCCCTCTCTTTGTCTCTCTCTCTCTGTCTCTCTGTCTCTCTGTCTCTCTCTCTCTCTCTTCCCCCTCCCTCCTGTCTTCTCTGTCTCCCTATCTCCAAACAATATTTTCAAGAGGTAAAACTCACTAGAAGGCTTATAAAGGGATTAATATACTATAGTAATGGAACCTAATATGTTCAGGTTTGAGATTTAAATGACTTGTTCCAGTATACTGGTATTCTAGGACCCAACCAAGCGACTACCATCCACCTTCCTTCGTAGTCACTAAATATGAATGGAGCCATGACATATTCCCCTTCTGCCCTCCTCCCTCTCCTCAACCTTCAGAAAACATCTCTGTCTTCCTAGTGTGAGAGAGTCACACTGTTTCACAAATTCTGTTCAATAACCTATCCCCTTCGCTAGATGTAAATTTAAAGATTAATTTCATCTACAACACCCTGTTCAGAGTTTCTTACAGCAGGCACCTAGTAATGTATTTTAATGAAAATGCATAAAAAATTGATTTAATTTTAGTTAGCATGCAAAATAGGCTATTTTATGATAAAAATGAAATAAATTTAAATATCATTTAGGAGAACAGAGAAGTAAATGTTTTTTTTTTCATTTATTTGATTTGGCAATACTGTTGAATATTATTGGTTGGACTCTAGTGTTTGATTATATAATTCAAGGAATAAAAGGGTAAAGCTGCTATGTAGATTTTATAAATAAATATAAAGGCAATGTTACATAACTCTAGGTGCACAATATTGACCAACCATCCCTTGTTGGTGGCTATAACACCTGACTCATATCAGTCTCGGTGAAACTAGCATATTATCCAATCATGCCAAACCATGTTCTATAACATAGACTGATAAAGAAATGGAACTTGGTTTTTTTTTTTTCTAAAAGATGTTGCTATTTGCTTTCAGAAGAGTAAGTAAAGTAAGACATTTTGAAATGCCTGACTATTGGGAGTCATGTGGAAGAAATATCCCATGCATGAAAAGTTAAGTAGAACCCTTGGGAAAACATGGGAAAATGGCCTGAAAGTATGTTTAGGTAGGATTGTATAGAAAATGATTTAATCTGGCTAACCTCTGGGCTCACAGAGTAACTGGTAGAGGACAAAGAAAAAGTAAAAATAATGCGTGCATGACTGCAAGGGGGTTAGGGCAGTTTTAACCATGGGCTAAATGCAGATGGGAAATTTAGAGGCAAAGTAGCATCACCTGGACAATCCCTTCACAAACCACACCCAGCCTCTCCAGCAACGCCCGGGTCTGCTCTAGCGGACAAAGAGAGGGAGGTAACGAAGACAGAGCTGTCAGCGTTGGGTTCTTCATAAAGCACAAGCGAATAGTGAGGCAGGGCAACTTTTCCCACTGCAGATGTGAACCCAATCCTCTAAAGTCAGGCCTCTTCAGCTTCAGGTGAGCCTGTGCCAGGAGACATGGGTAGAGGTAATGAAAGGTCCTGCCCACAGGGGTCATAGCCCTGGGGACTCTGTGTGTCCTCAAGTTCTCCCAACTGGAGTGTGGCATTTTACATGCACAGAAGAAGAAAGAAGATAAATACTTCCCTGGCAGAACCCAGTCTGATGCCTCTCCCTGACCTGGCAGCCATTCTTTCCTATAATACAGAATGCCCTGGCTTTATGACTCTGACATCAGCAGCTACTGGTGCGTATCCACCACTGGATTATATCAATGTGGTATGATGGGGAGTCATAACAAGAGGAGGGAGGATGTTCAGGAAGTAGAGGATGTATGAATGCTTTTTTAAAAAATCAGTGAGCCTGGAAGGAGTTAGTCTCAGCTCTAATGCTGGCTTCTCCCCTACATGTTAGAGTGACCTCACATGGATGTGTTCCCCACATTTCTCCTCAGTGGAGCTTATTTTGTTCTTGCAAAATAAAATCTGTGAATCTGAGAGTACCACAGAATCTTTAACATGTCTGACCTTCTCAGAGTCCATGTATAGAAGCAGAGGCAGGAACAATACCAGAAAGCAAGACTGCTCTGGCTAGAAGAGATCAACACAGTGTCTGCTGTGAACATCAAGGGAATGAGCTCTGCCACCTCCTAAAGGCTTCAGAAGCAGGCCAGGCTCTTCCTGGGTCATGTCTAATGATCAGCCTTCCACTGGCATCAGGATGGAGCCTGTGGTCTGTGCATGCTCCTCCTTGCCAAGTTCTATGCTACAATATGCCTTTCCCCTTTTTCCTCAAAAAATAGCAATTCATTCACCCAGCATATGTATGATGTACACTTTATGTGAATATGGCACTGAATGCCCTCCCCTCAATCTGCTTGCATTAATTCTCACAACCTAATGTGACTCCCTTGTTATCCAGGGCGTGACCTCCTTGTCCCAAGTCCTCTCCTGCCCTACTCAAAGAACAGCCATTGTGGACGGTGTTCCACTGCGTTCGGGGATGAAGACTCTAAGAGGGTACTAGAACAGGGATGTGATCAAAGTGCACTATGTCCATGTATCAAAATTCTCAATAAAATGTTTTAAAGTAGGGCTGGAGAGATGGCTTAGTGGTTAAGCACTTGCCTGTGAAGGCTAAGGACACCGGTTCGAGGCTCGATTCCCCAGTACCCACGTCAGCTAGATGCACAAGGGGGCACATGTGTCTGGAGTTCGTTTGCAGTGGTTGGAGGCCCTGGCGCACCCGTTCTCTCCCACACACACACCTCTTTCTCTCTCTCTCTCTCTCTCCCTCTTTCTCTGTCTGTCACTTTCAAATAAATAAATAAACATAAAACAAAACAATTTTAAAAACAGTTTTTAAATAAAGACTCTGGTCCAAGCCTTATGTTTTGTTTGCACGCTTAATCACCTGAAAGAGTATTTCCACCCAATAATTCATTCTAAAGACAGCAAATATTAAACTGAATGAAAGAATAATGGCAAAGACAGCGAGCTTTATGCACTCTAAATAACCAAGGAGCCCTATCTCCAGGTATTTCCTCTTCGGCTCCTGCCTGCACCCCCTCTGCTGTGAAAGGGGCAGTTCCGCAGTCATGAGGCATGGCTGTGCTGATGAGTAGATGCCTGTTTCAAGGGAGGAGAAATACCTGCTGTTCACTCATGAAGGACAATTGTCTCTCACTGCCAACAGACACTTGCTGTGACTTCCAACCAAGAGGAATAACCCGATCCCTGTCGTTTTCTCTGCAGACTTCTGGCTTTCACCAGATTCAGCTCCCTGTGCACTGTATTACACTGACATTGGTGAACACAGACCTGAGTCAGAGCTTCTGGCAGGACAAGAGGTGAGCAGATGGTCCCTTCACTTACTCCGATAGCTCACGACCATAGGCACAGTGTAGCGCAGCACACAGCAGGCTCCATCCTGTGTCCCAGGTTCTTAGAGAATCCCAAACTAGTTGCTTAAAAATTTAAAGAATTGTTGAGCCGGGCGTGGTGGCGCACGCCTTTAATCCCAGCACTTGGGAGGCAGAGGTAGGAGGATTGCCGAAAGTTCGAGGCCACCCTGAGACTACATAGTGAATTCCAGGTCAGCCTGGGCCAGAGTGAGACCCTACCTCAAAAAAAAAAAAAAAAAAATTAAAGAATTGTAAGTTTTAAATACATGTACATGAAGAATATAATTGAATATATGTAAATATATTTTCAGCTTTTTGGCTTATAATCAAGAGTAAACTGTATTAAAGAAGAAATATATGTAAAAATATATAATTATTATTTTGCACACTTACATATTTATATATATAATGTGTTTATACTTTTATATTATATTTAAATAGTATCTACAATGTACATAATGACTTCAAATGAATATGCTAGTAGTATATATTAGACAAAGTATGGATAAATAAGTCTATAAGTGTGCACATTATCCTTGTACATATTTTATATATATATTTATACTTTAAATAGATTTTTTTATATAAGTATAAAAAAGTATATGCTAGCCAGGAGTGGTGGCTCATGCCTTAATCCCAGCACTTGGGAGGCAGAGGTAGGAGGATCACTGTGAGTTCGAGGCCACCCTGAGACCACATAGTGAATTTTAGGTCAGCCTGAACTAGAGTGAGACTATATCTCGAAAATACACACACACACACAAAAAGTATATGCTACCAAAGACACATATGTATGCTTACATTTTAAGAGAGCTATACCAAGGTATTGTGTGAGTGCTGACAAGAAGTTAACTAATTGAGCCAGGCATGGTGGTGCACGCCTTTAATCCCAGCACTCAGGAGGCAGAGGTAGGAGGATCACTGTGAGTTTGAGATCACCCTGCGACTACATAGTGAATTCCAAGACAGCCTGAGCTAGAAGAGTGAAACCCTACCTCAAAAAACCATAAAGAAAAAAAAAAACAGAATTTAACTGACTTTATATACACAGGGAAGTCAACAGAATTCTGTAAGAAGGAATATTTGCACTATATTAAATGATCAAGCACTTAAAAATAGCTGGAAAAACTGAAGCTGTTATTTGCTAAGAAAGCAAAAAATATCAAAAAGTACAAACAGGCATTGTACGGGGACATCAAGAAAGAATTGTGTGATGTGATGTCCGGAGTGGGTAGAAGAGGGGCTTTGAAAGGTACAAAAGCAGGAAGCGTCTGGCTAGATGGGGAACAGCGCAGGCTGTTCTGTTACACTTGGTTCCTATCCAACAGTAAGTCACTGTGAGGCCTCAGGGAGGTTTTATACCTTTTCATCAAAAGGGAGCCATTTACTCCTCTTGAAATGAGGACAGAAGGATTCATAGTTAGGAGAAATACAATGGATATTTAAAAGCCTTAGGCAAATCTGAATCACGCACGGCCTCCACGCATGGAAACTGTCACCAGAGCCCTCACTGTGATGAAGAGGCAGTTACTGGGGGCCTGAGAAGAGTGAGGTGGCTCAACGTACAGTGAAAATGAAAAGCCTTTTAAGTGAAAATAGGAGCCGTTTGCATAAGTGGCATGGCCACGGGTAATTTAACAATTAGCTGCTCTTCCAAGTTCGTTTGTCTCTACTAGTCAAGCTGCTGTCCATTCCAGTCACTGTCACTTGCTGCTCCCTCTTCCAGAATGTGCTTCCCCAGGATCCTCATAACAAGTGGCACATGAGTCTGGAGTTCGCTTGCAGTGGCCACAGGCCCTGGTGTGCCCACATGCCCATTCTCTCTCTTTCTCTCTCTCTCTCTCATCTGCCTCTTTCTCTATCTCTGAAATAATAAATAAAAAATTTTAAAAAGAAATATAAGAAAAAATAGTGTTGATGATTGTGTTATCAAAGAAGCAATAAAGTAAGGCACATGGGCAAATTATAATAGGGAGTTGAGGATATAAAGGAAATGGTAATGACAGAGTTGCTTACAGGGATGTGACTCTTAAGGAAACTAAAGAGTTAGTAATCAGGAACACAGAGACCCCACAGAGAACACCAATAACCCCACTGAGGAGGGCCCTCAATGGATTACAGGCAGGCAGGGGAAAGAGGATATAAGAGTATAAGCTAATGGGTATATGACCAACACCCAACAAGGTCATACAGTGAAACTCGTAATCAATTTTAAAAAATAGTTGAGAGACTAGTTAGAGGGAAGAAGAGGACAGAAGGAGTAAGGGAGGTGGAAAAAGACAGAAGGAGGTGAGGCAACTGTGTATATACATAAAAAATGTCAATAATAACAGACAAGGGGCTAGCTGCAAAGAAGGGCACAGAGGAGGAGGCGCATGAGAGAGTTGAAAGAGAAGGTGGTAAGCGGGGACTAGAATCATGGTCTATTGTATACATCTATGAATGGTTGTCAATAAAACATTTAAAAATAATAATAATCAGGAATATCCATTTATTTTCAGCTCCGTCTCTGAGGAGTACCTGTTTAATATCTTTATTGTCCTCAGCTCATGCTCCTGTCCAACATGACTTACTTTAGCCCCATGTTCTACCTCACTGGCTTTCCTGGTTTAGAAGCCATCGAACACTGGATCTTCATCCCCTTTTTCTTCATGTACCTCGTGGCCATCTCAGGAAACTGTCTCATTCTCATAATTATTAAGACCAGCCCCCACCTGCACACACCCATGTACTATCTCCTCTCCCTGCTGGCCCTCACTGACCTGGGGTTGTCGGTGTCCACCTTGCCTACCATGGTAGGGATTTTTTGGTTCAACTCCCACAGCATCTACTTTGGAGCTTGCCAAATCCAGATGTTCTGTATCCACTCATTTTCCTTCATGGAGTCCTCAGTGCTCCTTGTCATGTCTTTCGACCGCTTTGTGGCCATCTGCAACCCCTTGAGGTACTCGGTTATCATCACTGGTCAGCGAGTGATCAGGGTAGGACTGGTGGTCATCCTGAGGGGACCTGTAGCCCTTATCCCGATTGTCCTGCTCCTGAAAGTGTTTCCCTACTGTGGGCCTCTGGTCCTCTCCCACTCGTTTTGTCTACACCAGGAAGTGATACACCTCGCTTGTGTGGACACCACCTTCAACAACCTGTATGGACTGACCCTGGTGGTGTTCACCGTGATGCTGGACCTGGTGCTCATTGCACTGTCCTATGGATTCATCCTGCACGCGGTGGTGGGCCTGGCCTCCAGAGAGGAACAGCTCCGAGCCTTCCAAACATGCACTTCCCATCTCTGTGCTGTGCTCCTGTTCTTTGTGCCCATGGCAGGGCTGTCCCTGGTGCACCGCTTTGGGAAAAATGCTCCCCCTGCCGTTCACCTTCTCATGGCCAACATCTACCTCTTCGTGCCTCCCATGATTAACCCAATCATATACAGTATTAAGACCAAGGAGATCCGCAGGGCCATCATCAAGCTCCTGGGCCTTAGAAAAGTCAATTCTGAGTCCTGGGGCGAAATGTGTCACTGATCATTCATAGTAAGATCATTAATCTAAGGGCCAAAAAATCATGACATTGAATAGTTATGAGAACAACCTGATACAACCAAAGATGACCCCCACCACACACACACACACACACACACACAGGTCTTGATTAAAGTAGAAATAGACTTCTTTCAAATTATGTCTAAGAATACTGATTTTATTTTTCTTGCTCTAATTTTACCTCCTCCTACATCTGAGATTGGGCATTTCTGGTAGTATCAAAAGACAACCCACAGAAGATATAAGGGATTATCATAAATGTCAAATGTACAAATAGTAAAACTAAACTTAACCCAAAATTAAAAAAGAACAAAGATAAAGCAAAGACCAAATAACCTCCATTTGTTGTAATTCACCCCAAGAAATATACCTCTTAGAGTCCCTTCCCATCTTTTCTTCCTGGTCGAGGTCCTTTTCATCTCTTTCTCCTCTTGTCTACTAAGCCATGTCGATTAGGCCCGTGAGTCACAGCAGAATCCCTGCGCTCTTCCTAAAAACCCGTGTAGGCACAATCCGGCCAACTTTTTCTGAAACTGTTTCCTTCTAATCCCCTGCCACTAGCTAGCAGGAGCCTGGGAGGCTCCCCTGGACTTATCTCTGATTTTCCCTTTCTGTGAAGCCCTGGCCTCTACAACTCAGTGCAACATTAACCTGAAATCTGTACTTGTTTTCAGGTGATTAGTTGTGAGATCTTGCATAATGATGTGTAGTGGAACCAAGTTTCAATCCAGGAAACTTCGACAGACATGTTAGACCACAACTCAGGAGCATGTGAATTTAAGATTGACAGAACAGCTGCCCTACATTATTCCCTCATTACAGGTCTGGGGCGATGACTCTGTGGTGAGAAGCGCTTGCTGGCAATGAGTGTGCAATCTCAGCTTTAAAACTGATCTGAAAGGATAGGCCCATTTTGCAATGTAGAGCAGATAAGGAATGCTTTTTGCTTCCACGTACCAGCATTTACCAGTGTAACATTTTCACAAAGGAATAAGTTGTTTAAGTATGCATGTGTGTGTATGTATAAACATCATAGAAAATGAATTAAACTACTCGGAGTTTATTTATCTTTAATTATGGACATACTTAGTGTGGGTACATCATGTGTTAGTACCATCCTTTCCCTCATCCCTGCCCCCATTCCATGGGGTCCCCTCCTGAGTGGGGTTGCAGGTTTTCCTGGTGGGGTTGTGGGTTACATATTGTGGAAGCAGCAGTCAGTTATTGGGGAGAGGAAGTGCCTCTGGGCATGATGTCTAACAATCTTTCTACCCCAGCTTCCACAAAATTCCCTGAACCACGTTGGGTTTGTTTTAAGTCTACGCCAGTGACGGGCTCCTAAGGAGTCTCTGGATCTCTGCTTTGGTAGATGTTGAGTGTTCAAAGCATCTGTCTCCTTTGCCATGGCACTGATTGTCAAGCTTACCAAGAAAACAGTATTCTTGCCCATCTCCCCAGTTCCCCTGTGGTTTCAACAGAGGCTGAAGTGCAAGGGCAAGTTTATCTCCTCGGTCTCGTTAGCTGTCTGGAATCTGGAATGGAGCCAGACACCAGACAGTTAGCCAATCTAGAACTGGAAGGTGCTACATGAGCTACTGGGAGGCAGTGAGTGCACAACTGTCACAGCAACCAGGGGTCTCAGCTACTCAGAAGCAAACATCCTGACTAGATGTACACACACTGCCATACAGACACACAGCCTTGGTGGGTACCAATAGCTTTCTGATTGGCTAAGAGATCCACTCAGTGGAAAGGAACCTGTATCTGGAACTGGGAACCAGGTCAGAATCCTATGGAGATAAAGATTATTTTCTAGGGTCAAGCTCCCACTAGTCTTTGGCTAAAAGAAGGACTACATCTATCAAAGTCTCCCTAAATTAATAGTGCTTATCCAATTTTACCTTTGCTGAGTTCACTCTCCATTGGCGAATCTTCTTTTCTTTTTCAAACTACTTGGAGTTTTTATGCATGCCCCATTCAGCAACAAATCTGTGTAATATAAATGGCTAGCACATGTTATATGACAAATGAAGCAGTTATGCTAAATATTCCTTATCTCCCAGGAAGCCTATTTTTATTGGGAACTTCTCCCTGGCCCCTACCTATTCCACTTAACTGCTGAGCCATCTCCACAGCCCAATTGCACTGTTTTAAAGACATGAAGTGTGTAGAGTGAGTCAGTATGACTTTCTGAGGAGGAAGAGGAGATTCCCAGGGGCACTGAGATGTCTGGGGCCTGGATTCTAAATATTTAAGAGCTGCAGGTGCTGTGAGAAGAGCTGGGTTTGAAATAGGCAGAGTACTTCATCTTCTCATATGTAGTCATGAGGAAGGTGCTGGCTAGTAACAGGAAGGAGGGCAGATGAGGAACTTCTTTTTTTTTTAAGTTTTTATTAGCATTTTCCATGATTATAAGAAAAATCCATGGTAATTCCCTCCCTCCCCACCCCCCACACTTTCCCCTTTGAAATTCCATTCTCCATCATATTACCTCCCCATCTCAATCATTGTACTTACATATATACAATATCAACTTATTAAGTACCCTCCTCCCTTCCTTTCTCTCAGATGAGGAACTTCTTGACAGCTGTCATCAATTTGCTCAGGAAAGTTAATGTCTTCTACAAGCAAAAAGAGATGGGGCAATGCTGGAATCATTTGAGAGAAAAATAATTTGAAAATCTGAATATTTTAATGTAAGAAATTCAGAGTAATCCTATATTCTATCAATAGGTCTTAAGTGGGGAAAAGGTCTGCTAAATTTTAATGTCATCAAGTAACAAAGTACACCTAGGTCAGGATAAGAAAACTTGAGTAAAACAGGAAATGGATTTCGGCTGCTTGTGAAGAAAGCATTTAATTAATTAAAACACTGAGTCCAGTGAGGACCAGACTGAATACCCAGCAGGGGCTTTGCACAGTGGCCTGATAACCTTTGAGCATGTGGTCTCCCTTCCCAGAGTGAACAAAACCACTTGAAAGTTAAAATGCCTGTCTTGCTCATCTTGACAGAGTTTCTTCTTTCAGATGAGGTAACGAGACCCACTTTATCTTCACAGAACAGGTGTTGGAAGCATCGGCACTTACACAATCATGGGATCGGGTATTTGTTCTCGTTTCTGCAGTTTCAGCCCATACACACACTGAGTACGCAATAACCGTGTTCCAATATGTAGGCTGGCAATGGAAATTTTTTTCAAAAAGACAGAATGCTTATCTACAAAAGATGTATTCCAAGGTACAAAATATGTCTTCCTATTGATCTCTAAAGCAAAGGTGTCCTCTATAACTCCCCTCCCCTATGTAAATAGCAGAGATTGTCCAGGTGATTTGTGGTGCTGAAGAACTGAACCCAGTGTAGACATGCCTTGTTAAGATAAAGCCAGACATTGCTGAACATCCTGTGAAAAGCAGTCTTCAATGCTAAGGTCAGTGGCAGAAATGAAAGTTAGAATATTTTCCTCCTAGCCAATTCTATGCTGAGATTGAATATCAATGTATTAACTAAGATACAGTTTTCCAAAAGTAATTCTTTTGTGGGGGGAGTGGTTTTGAGGTAGTGTCTCACTGTAGCCCAGGCTGACCTGGAATTTACTCTGTAGTCTCAGGCCAGCCTCAAACTCCCAGTAATCCTCCTACCTCAGCCTCCTGTGTACTGGGATTAAAGTCATGTGCCACCACGCCTGGCTAAAATAATTCTTTTAGCAAATTTCTATAGTGTACACTTTATAAGTGGCATATTCTATAACTTTCATCCCTTGGTTATTTAACTACACTAGGTAAATATTGCCATTCTCATTTCTATACCACTGTTTATTTCCCTTATGAGTATCTGAATATTAAGAGATGGTGAGATGATCACCTGGATAATTGTTCCTCTGGGTATCTACGCCATCCCTATTATGCTCCTTCCATAGCTTCCACGTCTTAAATGAGGAAAGCTATATTCCAGCCACAGAATGAGAAGACCTGGATGCCATGGTGGCAGGCACTTGCTAAAGTAATATGTGTGGTGAGTGCTCAAGCCCATGGGTCCCTGTGATCGGAAGCAGCTTCCAGGAGGAGTGTCATATCCACCCTAGTGTGAAGCCTTCTGCACATTTCCCTGACCAACAGTCACTTCCCTGGGTCCTTGACTTCATCAGGTAGAATGAGAAGAAGCATTCCTTAAACGTGAGGACAGGTAATGACAGGGGAGCAACACAAAATTAGGGTCTTAGAAATAGTTTTCGTTTGCTACTGTCTTATTTCTGGATACTTCATGCAATGCATATACCGCATTTGATGTTCCTTGTGCTTTTGCTTCCTTGAAAGACACAGTGCATCAGTGAGGCAGTGATGAGGAAAGGATGTTATAAATAGAAAGCTGGGGATAATTGACTGTGACCAATTTCTCAGAGAATGCCTCAGAGGAGATAAAGTGGAAAAGTACTAATACTTACTTGTTGCAAAAGTTCATGCAAAATACTCAGACCCATTATGTGGGGTAAACAGTAACATCGCTGTCTTTAGCAATAGGGAAATAAATATGCCCAAAGCATAAAAATCTATATTGCACATAGGATCACCTCCCATCCTGTCCAGTTCCAGGAGTGCACAGCTCACTGGAGCACACTGTCTTCTTCTCATAGATGGGCTTTCATCTCCCCAGGGTACTGCATCTCTGCTATTATCCTGCCTCACTCTTGTTTTAATCCTAAAAGCTAAATGGTCCCTTTTGTCAGCTCTTAGCCTGGAATGTTCTTGTCAAACAAATCCTGATCTCAAGAGAATGATTGTGTTTAAGATAGCTTTCAAGAACTGACCCTATGTGACTGGAGAGATGTAAGATAGATGCAATAATCTAAGGGCAGAGACAAAACCTCGCCTGAGAATGTGGAACGGCTGAGAAGATAAGGGAAGAGACACCCTGTTTCCAGCATCTTCCAGGTGTGTCTCTTCCACCATCAAGTTATTTGAAGTGCACTCAGACAGGCAAGAAAGGAAGAGTTGCTCAGCTCAGAGGACGACCATTTACAGAACTAGAAGGATAAAATCAAAACAAACAAACAAGAGTTTGTTGGGGAGAGGATAAAGAAATATCATGGAAAGGGACACAACAGATGAAGAAGAGAAATGTCTCCCAAGTCTCCTAGCCGAGGCTGCTCTGGAACCTGTGATCACATTAGTGGGAAAAGGCATGCTGCCTGTGGTCTATGATTGAACATTGCAGAAATTTGGGGGGTAGAACCAGGACTCGATGATGTAGGTATCTTTCTCCATTCAAAGCCCAGACCAGCTCATCTCAAGGTGGGTGCAACTCCACGCCTTCCCAGATTAATTATCCTGGCACCTGCTCCAGGCTCTGTTCATTGCTACGAACTCAGACTTGCCTTGGTCTTTAATTATATATCTATTCATCAGGTATTTTAAAGCTGTTTTATATGCTGTGCTTTGTACCTAAATACTTACCAGTAATATTCATCTAGTCTCAACGTTTGTGTCCATCTTATTTGGGGATTGTTTATTTATGTCTTCCCAATAGCTTTCTGCAGCCAGGTGTCTTCATACCTGCACAAGTCAGCCATTTCCTCTTTAGCTCCTGTAAAGTATACTAGCTACAAATTAGATGCATACTTTTGTTTCAGTCTACAGCTTCATTGTGATGGGGACTATAACATCTTCGCAGTGGGGATAGTGGGAATGTCCAGATACTGGTCACCGATTAGTTGTCAGAGATGACATTTTTCAGTAATGTGAATTCTTTGTGTTTTCTTCTTTATTTCCCCTAGTATTCAGTGATCTTTCTCCACAAAAAAATGTGATAAATTTGCTTCTAATTTTGGAAGTGGCACTGACCCCATGTGGCGAATTTTCAACATGAAGAATTCCAGTATCACTGAGGGGGTTTTACCTACCACATTCATTCTGGTTGGCATCCCAGGGCTGGAGACGGAGCACATCTGGATATCCATCCCCTTCTGCCTGATGTACACCATCATCTTCCTTGGGAATGGCATCATCCTCCATGTCATCAGAACAGATGCTGCCCTGCATCAGCCCATGTATCTCTTCCTGGCCATGTTGGCACTGGCTGAGGTTGGTGTCTCAGCCTGTACCCTGCCTACGGTGTTAGGCATATTCCTTTTTGATATCTCTGAGATTTCTTTTGAAGCATGCCTCCTTCAGATGTTTTTCATCCATTCTTTCTCCATTCTTGAGTCAGCTGTGCTGCTGGCCATGTCTGTGGACCGGTTTGTGGCCATCTACAGCCCGCTACGCTACACAGCCATCCTAACACGGCCCCGCATCATGGGCGCAGGGGTCAGCATCGCACTGAAAAGCACTGCGCTCATGGCCCCACTGCCTGTGCTCCTAGAGAGACTTCCGTTCTGTGGCCATAATGTCCTATCCCATTCCTATTGCCTCCACCCCAACCTTATCCATTTACCTTGTGGGGACGTTTCTGTCAATAATATATATGGGCTTTTCATCGTCATCTCTACTTTTGGACTGGATTCACTGCTCATTGTGGTGTCCTACGGCCTTATTCTTCACACCGTTCTGGGGATTGCCACGGGGGAAGGACGGAAGAAGGCACTAAACACATGCGGCTCACACGTTTGTGCGGTGCTGGCTTATTACGTGCCTATGATTGGCTTGTCGATGGTGCATCGCTTTGGACGCCATGTGTCTCCCCTGCTGCACACCATGATGGCTAACGCTTACCTCTTCTTCCCACCTGTCGTCAACCCCATCGTGTACAGCGTCAAGACCAAGGAGATCCGCCGTGGTATTGTCCGAATGCTGTCAGAGAAGGGACCCAGAGTTTAATGTAAAGTCAAAGCAAAAAGGGTGGTCTTATTTGTTTATTTTCTGTGAGCACGGCTCACCCTAGCTTAAGTGTTATGTAACTGACTGCACAGCAGAAGGTTCTCATGGTCTGATAGTAAACTAGCGTGTAATTACAAATAGACATGATTTGTGTATAATCAAACAGTACATCAGGTTGATAGTATCCTATAGCACGTTGTGTGACATGCATACATGTGTGTATTACCCTGCCAGCCTGGAGCAGGAGTGCAAAACTGTTTTTGAAAATAGTACATTCCTCATAAGGAAAATGCAACGGGTATTTATAAGGTGCCTGAGAATTCTACTGAACCCCCTGTGTTAGGGAGAAAGTGAGGTGTAGTACATTCTCTTACAATATAGGTTCACAGTAGGTGAACTGGCCCTTGAATTTCAGCTAGGTCATAGGAAGTTTTCCACGTAGGGGCTGATGAATAATATAGCCAACTTCATCAATACCCCAAGTAGGATGTCCCTAAAATTATAAATTTTGTTTATTTACAAAACTTCTGAACTTTTCACACCTTGATGCAGAGATTTTCAAAGAAACAAGCATCATTTTATATATGTCAATAATTTTCATCTGGTCATATATTCCTCCCCAGAGATTTGAAATAAGGTTTACAATCTTATTTTCAGGGAAGGAAACAAAGATTTGTTAGGTAAAACATATAGTCAATGTTTCATTATTTTAATTTTTCTTGCAATAACGTTGAGGTAGAATAAATAAAATTATTATTCAGATAAACATGGTACTTAAATTTAGTAAGCATCTTACTCAAATTTGTAGACTGAAAAGGTACTATTGGAATCTAGTTGGACTAAATACAGAGCATGAGTTATTAACCCTACCATGTGTCAAGTGTGCAAGAACTCAAATGCCATGTCCATGTAATAATTCAGTCAAATGTAATTGACATCACAATCCCAGGCCATCAGGATCACACAGTGACAAATGAGATCAGATCCCTTCCTGATGTCAAGGAAGGTTTTTTCCCTATATTCCCCATCTCTGCCACATTTTGTAGTTCCTGGAATAATGTTTAGCATCAATCTTGGGCAGATCTCAGAATACTCCAGGCATATGTAAATATAAACATGCATAGCTTTTGAGTATGATTTTGCAATATTTTGAATGCTTGCCTTTATGTTGCATTGTGATTAGGGTGATAACTGGCAAAGAGTTCTTATAAAAGTTATTCTGCGATTTAGCTGCCAAGCTTTTATTTACTGTGTTTATATAGTTGCTGAAGTGGGAATTTACTGTTGTCTAAAAGCACAACCTAGATTCATTCCCACCAGTGGGAGGCAAAACCCTGCAGAGAAAAATGATTTAAAACTAAGAAGAAAACAAAACACATCCTGGCGTGGTGGTGCATGTCTTTAATCCCAGCATTTGGGAGGCAGAGGTAAGAGGATCACCATGTGTTCAAGGCCACCTTGAGACTACATAGTGAATTCCGGGTCAGCCTGGGCCAGAGTGAGACCCTACCTTGAAAAATCAGAAAAAAGAAAAAAAAAATCAAGCAGGTAAACCCCACAGGAAGGACCTTCCATCCATAGCCAGTGAAATAAGGTATTTCCTGGGCTGTGAAGAGTGTTTATCTTGAGAGAATTTGTCCCAGAAAGATGATCACATCAAATTGTCGAACATATGTAAAATGAGAGCCTTGGCAGCTTACATGAATTTCTAAGATTACATGGTGACTATTCAGACCCCGTAAGAGGATTACTCCCATATCTAAATCTATCTGTTGGAAACATTGAAATTCCATATGTATTACATCCGCATTTGAATATAATATTGACTAGATTATACTTTTTAATATTTTTATTTATTTATTTTCAAACAGATAGAGATAGAAAGAAGAAAGACAGAGAGAGAGAGAGAGAGAGAAAGAAAGAAAGAAAGAAAGAAAGAAAGAGAGAGAGGAAGAATGGGTGTGCCAGGATCTCTAGCCTCTGCAAATGAATTTTAGATGAATGTGCCACTGTGCATCCGGCTTTCTGTGGGTACTGGGGACTTGAACTGGGTTCTTGGACTTTGCAGGCAAGCACATTAAACACTAAGCCATCTCTTCAGCTCCTAGATTACACTTATTAAATTTCAATTATGAATGGATAAGTAAAATACCAAAAAATTTTTACTTTTAATTCTATATTTCAGCCATGTTGGTTTATTTCTCCAAACATCAAAAAGTTCAGTCTATTGTATTTCCTTTGGGAAAACATTTGTCCATACACATACGCTGGGCCTTTAGTGATCAGAACAAAAGAGAATTTCATGTGAATATCTAAGCAGCTACTGAATGCCAGTGGATGGGGAGAAGCACAATCCAAATAGAATCTCATAAGACGCCTCAGTCCTTGGTGACACTCAAACAGCCTCATCAAGCCTGAGCAGAAGCCCACCTTCCTGTGGAAGAAGTGCCCGCCTGCAGAACTGTTCCCTGCAGACCACGGCCACGGCCAGGGGACGTCACACCTATTCTTCTCAGTCTGTTTTCCACTGAAAACTATGTGCTTCCCACTCCTTAATTTTGAATAGCCATGTATATCTTTGATACCACTCATTGCCAATAGATGAAAAATCTTAAGCATTTACTTTTTTACACTATATATTTCATCCAGTGAGGTCTGGTACATTGCATGTTACCACAGTTTGTCTGGCTCTAGTCTGTGGAAATCTGTTTCTATTTTTTTAAATATTTTATTTATTTATTTAAGAGAGAGTGAGAGAGAGAGAATGGGCATGTCAGGGCCTCTATCCACTTCAAATGAACCCCAGATGCATGCACCACCTTGTGCATCTAGTTTTACTTGGGTACTGGGGAATCAAACTCTGATCCTTAGGCTTTTCAAGCAAGCGCCTTAACCACTGAGCCATCTCTTCAGCCCTCTGTTTCTATTTTTTCAGTCTTATAAAAATTGCAGTAAGATATGTTATGCACTAATGTCTACTTGTATGTGTAATAGTACATCTGTAAACTCAATTCTAGAGAAGTAATTCCTGAGTAAAGAATTTGTGGCTGATAATTTTGATAGGTACATTATTGTCACCATCTCCACATTAAACACATTTATTTGTCAATTAATGTATTTCAGTATTTTTGGATTTTGTCAAGACACTCAATAAAAAGCTATATCTCAATTTAATTTGAATAGTTATTATTCTTTCTGCTATAAACTAAGTGGACATATTCTTTCTTTCATGCGTAGAATAGTCAGTCTTGGAAACCATAGTGTGACGTTGAACTGAAGAACAGGGGACACTTGGTGCATTGTTTTTCTTTGTTTTTAAACTCAGGCTTTGATCATATTCATGACATGGCAGTGTTGAAGGGAAACTTATGTCCAACGCTGAACGGTCCTCAGAATCAGAAGAGCCTCCGCAGTAAGCAGAAGCACACTATGAATGCCGATGCAACCTCTGCTACAGCGTGGGTTCTCCCTCTTCCAGATCACCTCACAAGATCTCCCCAGTGCCACAAGCCAGTTAGCTCAATTCCTGGGACAAAATGTGCATTCGGGGAAGGCTATCTACAGCTAGTTTGTTTCTCATGAGCTAGATGTCTGCATATTCACTGTAGCCTCTATTTCCTATTAAAGTCTTAAAATACCTTTCATCTCATCTGAGCTTGCTTTCACAAGGGGGTAGAACATGAGTTTGCATACACAATTTCTAGCACTTGAGATAAAACTTGGATGAGGGCTGGAGAGATGGCTTAGCAGTTAAGGTACTTGCCTGCAAAGCCAAAGGACCCAGGTTCCATTCTCCCGGACCCGTCTAAGCCAGATGCACAAGGTGGTGCATGTGTCTGGAGTTCGTTTTAACAGCTGAAAGCCCTAGCATGTCTCTCTCTCTCTCCCTCTCTCTCTCTCCTTCTCTCAAAAATTAAATATTTTTTTAAAAAACTTGGATGAGGAAGATTTGTTAATAAATTGAAATTAAATGGTAGATCCCAGGCAATAATATTTCTCTTAAGGAATGTATACAATCCTCCCCTGGAAGGCAAAGGCCTTGAAATCTACCTTCTGCCCATGTCCCCTAGGACAAGGCATGCTCATTAGCACTAATTTTCAGAAACCCTGTTTCCTGTACTCTCAAGGTTGTGTATCAGGATGGGTGAAGGATTTCTGCTTCCTTATATAGAGTAGCCTCCTTTACTGAACCACAGACCTTCTGCTTCTCTCCCTTGAGGCCTCACATCTCAGGGCACTGTCCTCCTATTCCGGTGGGACCCCTCAGAGCGCTCCCCAGTGGCCTTCTGCCTTCCGGCCCAGGAGAATCAGAAACATAAAGTCACATCCAACCACGGGACAGAGGACTGAAGCCAAGGAGCATGGGAGGAACAGGGAGCGCTCAGGTGAGGCTGTACCGCTCTGTGCATGGGCGCCATATTCTAGAAATGGGACAACTGGTGGGCGAGAGGGGAGGCGTGGTGTAGGGATGATGAGGAGAATTATACAGGGGACTTCAGAGGCGGTGGAGAAGTGATGGGGTGCAGTAAGAACAAGTGGCAGAAAGGAAACACGAGGCAGTTCGTGCAGGTTCCCACTGAGCGCAAGAGTAGTCCAGGAACCTAATTCCCTACTACGCAACACCCGTGGCCATCACCGCCAGAGTGTTTTCAGGGATGCTATTAAATACCAGTGGAATATTACCCTGGAAATTGGCTTTTCCTGGATGGTAGCTTTGTTGCTCTTACTTTTGTCATCCTCGCTGCCCTACAAAAGTTTCATCAAATGTCTCAGAAGGAGCTGGGGTTTAGGAAAACAGATGAAAAAGATGAATAGAAAACAGCATAAACTGGTCACAGGCCGGTAAGTTACACTCCTGTCAAGTAAGGGCTCATCAGTTAAGGACAATTTCATGGTCAAACAATCATATCCTCAGTATTTTCCAATGGGTCCAGATACTGCCACACAGAATAGAATATAGAAACAACAACAACAAAAAAATTCAGGGCTGGAAAAAGGTAAAGATCTAAACACCCCCTAAGGGGCAGTATTGACAGCTTTAACAGTACAGCATCAAAATTCTTCAGGGTTAGCTGGGAAGATGGCTTAGTGGTTAAGGCGCATGCCTACCAAGCCTAAGGACCCAGGCTCAATTCTCCAGGTCCCACATAAGCCAGATGCTCATGGTGGTGCATAGGTCTGGAGTTCGTCTGCAGTGGCTAGAGGCCCTGACACACCCATTTTCACTCTCTGTCTCTCTCCCTTTGTCTCCGTCTCAAATAAATAAATAAATAAATAAACATAATTTTTTTTTTAAATCTCCAGTGCTTTCCCATTAATTGACCACTGAGACCGCTTTAATTTGGCTTCTCTTCCAGGTTGCTGTACTAAAATGTCTTCCCCTAAGTTTATTGGTGACATTCTAGTCGCTAAACTTAATAAATGCTTTTAGGTAGTCATGTTGCTGAATATCAGAGCAGCACTAAACTGGACTGTCCTCGCCCTTTAATGGTTGGCAATCGATTGTGACATTCTAACTTGCTCCCTTCTCTCTGAAAGTTCCTCCATACTCCACGTTGATTTTTCTTCCTCATATACATAGCTCCTAGTTTTCCATTTTATTACACAATTGCATCAAAGAAAATAAAGCACCTTGGAATAAACCTAACCAAGGAAGTAAAGGATCTCTACAATGAAAACTATAAAACAGTCAAGCGAGAAATTGCAGAAGACATTAGGAAATGGAAAAACATCCCTTGTTCCTGGATCAGAAGAATCAATATTGTGAAAATGGCAATCTTACCAAAAGCAATCTACACATTTAATGCAATCCCCACCAAAATTCCAATAGCATTCTTCATGGAAATAGAAAAAACAATCCAAAAATTCATTTGGAATCACAAAAAAACTTGAATATCTAAAATAATACTTAGCAATTAAAATAAGGCTGGTGGTATCACCATAACTGATTTTAACCTATGCTACAGAGCCATAGTAACAAAAACAGCATGGTACTGCCACAAAAACAGACATGTAGATCAATAGAACAGAATAGAGGACCCAGATGCAAGTCCAAATAGTCCTGATATTTGATAAAAATGCCAAAAATCCTCATTGGAGAAAAGACAGCCTCTTCAGCAAATGATGCTGGGGAAACTGGGTATTTATCTGTAGAAAGATGAAAATAGACTCTTCTCTCTCTCCATGCACAAGAATTAAGTCCAAATGGATTAAAGACCTTAACATCACACCTGAAACTCTGAAACTGCTAGAGGAAAAAGTAGGGAAACCCTTCAACATATTGGTCTTGGCAAAGACTTTTTGAATATAACCCCAATTGCTCAGGCAATAAAACCACAGATTAATCACTGGGACCTCATGAAATTACAAAGATTTTGTACAGCAAAAGACACTATGAAGAAGCAAAGAGGCAACCTACAGAATGAGAAAAAAATCTTTGCAAGCTATACATCTGATAGAGGATTAATATCTAGGATGTACAAAGAAATCAAAAACTTAAATAATAAGAAATCAAATAAGCCAATTAAAAATGGGCTATGGACTTAAATAGAGAGTTCTCAAAAGAAGAAATATGGATGTCATATAAGCAGCTAAAAAATGGTTCTACATCCCTAGTCATCAGGGAAATGCAGATTGAAACTATTTTGAGATTCCATCTCACTCCTATCAGATTGGCTACCATCATGGAAACAAATGCTCATAAATGCTGGCAAGAATGCGGAAAAAGAGGAACCCTTCTTCACTGTTGGTGGGAATGCAATCTGGTCCAGCCATTGTGGAAATCAGTGTGGAGGTTCCTAAGACAGCTAAAAATTGATCTACCATATGACCCAGCCATGGCTCTCCTAGGCATATATCCTAAGGACTCATCTCATTTCCTTAGAAGTGCATGCTCAACTATGTTTATTGCTTGCTGCTCAATTCACAATAGCTGGGAAATGAAACCAGCCTAGATGTCCCTCAACTGTTGAGTGGATAATGAATATTTGGCACATTTATACAATGGAGTTCTACTCAGCAGTAAAGAACAATGTAGTTATGAAATTTGCAGGAAAATGTATGGATCTGAAAAGGATTATATGAAGTGAGGTAACCTAGGCCCAGAAAGCCAAGTGTTGCATGTTCTCCCTCATATGTGGATCCTATCTCCAGATGGCTAGGCTTCTGTGTGAGAAGGAAAAAAACTCAGTAGCAGAGGCCAGTAAGCTAGAAAAGAGATTTAAAGGGAAGAGAAAGGAAGGGGGGGGGGGTACTTAATAGGATGGTATTGTACATATGTAAGTAGAAGAATAAATTAATGGGGGTGAAAAGACCCAAAATGAGGTCAGGGGAAGAGATTGAGTAAAGGAAAAGTGGAGGGAGGGCTAATCAAAATCTAAGAGGATATAAATACATCATATGGAATCCTACATTTTTGGACAATGGAACACTCAGAAGCTGTAGATTGGTGCTAGAAAATTTTCAGTGCCAGGAATGGGATATCTTCCAGTGAGTTGTTGGCCAGGGAGCTCCCTAATACCCCAAAACATTATAGGCTATTGCCAAAGCCCTTGGTTTCCCACCAGGAATAGATGGTAAGACCCTATTGCTGAAGATTCCACATACTTAGGCTGCAAGGCCACTGAGAAATCCTGCTGGAACTAAGCTGATAACCTCCTCCATGTAGACCAGCTGACAGAAAGCTGGAAGAAGCCATTCTGCATGCAGTTCAATGGGAGAGAGAGAAATCACCAGTGAAGATACTCAACAGTGGACACTGCAAGCCTCATATTTGGCCAGCCAGGCCAAATGAGCCAATGGGTGTAATAGTGGCACGTCTGTTATGGGGAAAAGCAACTGCCCTCTAATTGGACTGGAGGCCTGCTCCATGGGAGGGAATCCATCCCTGATACTGAAAACCTAAAACAGAGGTCGTCATGAGCCCTAGAGGTGTCACATCTGCTGCTGTCAGGCTAAATGTATATACTATGCTCACCAAACTGCCCAGTAAGCACTTCTCGTAATGTTCATGCCCTTATGTCTTAGTGCTACTCTTACTTTTTTGTAGAGAATCTTCTCTTTTCAGATGGCAATGATCTTGGGACAACTCAGAAGGTACCACAGTGATGGAAAGAAATGACCGCAGTGCTCAGTACAGCAATATCTCTATCACACCTTCCAAGGCTCAGGGTCTAATGTGAAAGAGGTGGTGGAAAGAATGTAAGAGCCAAAGGAAGGGTAGGACTCTATACAACATGCTCCCTCTAGATACAAAATGGCTTTTAATGGGCTGGAGAGGTAATTTAGTGGTTAAGACACTTGCCTACAAAACCAAAGTACTCAGGTTCAATTCCCCAGGACCCACCTAAGTCAGAAGCACGAGGTGGTCACATGCATCTCGAGTTCATTTACAACAGCTGAAGGCCATGGCATGCCTATTCTCCTTCTTTCTCCCTCTATTTCTCTCTCTCTCTCTCTCTCTTTCTCTCCCTCTTTCTCTCAAATCAACAAACTAAATAAATATGAGAAAAGAAAGTGCATTTAACCATTGAGTAATGTCTCCAGCCCCAATCATTTTATTTGACTACTAAAAAAAATACTAAAAATTAAGACAAGGGCTGGAGAGATGGCTTAGCGGTTAAGCGCTTGCCTGTGAAGCCTAAGGACCCCGGTTCGAGGCTCGGTTCCCCAGGTCCCACGCTAGCCAGATGCACAAGGGGGTGCACGTGTCTGGAATTCGTTTGCAGCAGCTGGAAGCCATGGCGCGCCCATTCTCTCTCTCTCTCTCTCTGCCTATTTCTCTCTCTGTCACTCTCAAATAAATAAATAAAAATGAACAAAAAAAAAAGTTTAAAAATTAAGACAATATCACATTTCCTGTCATATATTGAACATGCACACACAGAAACACACGTGACATGAATGTAAAAGAGGGATTATTTTTTGAAGGAAGGGGACTAGAGGGAGAGGACAGGAGGTACAAGAGAGGGTACAAAGTTCATAACATACTTGAACAAAAAAATGTCATCATAAAACCCATCACTTTGTACAGTGAATTTTAATTCATAAAATATGTTAATTGAAGTTATCTGTGGAGAAGTCATGAGGTTCTTCCAGCCCAAAGTAAATGGAGAAATAAATATGCTCTATAGAGTATAAGGGGAACTTTATACCATGGATTAAAGCAATGACTTCTCAGAAGAGGTCCTGTCCAGAGGACTTCACACAGAAATTTCCATTGACAACATGTTCCTATTCCTCATGTCACTGCAAAAAAAGAAGAAGAAGAAAAAAAAGACTGATTTACTTTGCTCTTTAGTTTCTACATACTCATGTGCTGAACTAACTAAATATTGGGTGTGTCAAGTGAGTTGCAATAGCAAGCACAGGACTAGAAGGAGAGGGAGTCATATCATTACACACTGACTGTGGATTAGCTAGACAGCTCACCAAACTCTCCTTGGAAACCCTGTCTGTGTTCCTTCTTTATATCTAACAGCTGGAAAGCTATGTCTGCATTTCTCTGCACTTTAATGCCACATGCTTAACTGTGATGCACTTAGTTTCTGCCCACTTTGAATTCACTCACTACTGACTTAGGCAATGTCTCAGGACCATAGTCCCCAACCTTCTCAATGAGAAATTTCTGTGTCTAAACAAAATTAAATTATAATTTCCCCAAGAATTCCAGACTAATATTTTAGGTTAACAGTACAAGAGTACACTAGAGAGCTTATTTAAACAAAAACTATGGGGTCCCACTTCTTAGATTTCCTTAGAAATTTACGACATCTTAGAAAAGTCCTCATAATTTGTATGTTTAATAAATTTTGGGGGGTTACTAATGATGCTGGTGTGGGGATCCTACACTGAGAAACATGTTTCTAAACTCGGTTCCTTGTGTTTCTTTTTACTCCTGCAGCACAGCAGACAAACAGCCGTCCAGTACCTGAGAGGGTCAGAAGAGAGGAACAGCAGGCTTTTCAAGCTTTAGTCACCCAGCTTCTTATTTAATGCAATTTCAATTCAGTAGGTTGAAGGTAGAGCCTAAGATCCTATTTCTTTAATAAGCTATGGGATGTATCAATGCTGCTATTTATTGGGCCATACTTGGAGAGTGAAGGTTCTAACCATTTTATTCAGTGGTGTGTCTGCAGGCAGTAAGACATTAACCCTCTCTTCATCCTTTCCTATCAAAGCAACCACTCCAGGTAACCACTCTTACCCTTCATAAGGAACTTCCACGCCACACAATATAGCCTCTGCTTATTTCCACATATATGAAAATACTAAATCCCCATGACATCTTTTTTAAAAATTTTTTGTTTATTTTTATTTATTTGTTTGAGAGCAACAGAGAGATAAAGAGGCAGAGAGAGAGAGAGAGAGAGAATGGGCACACCAGGGCCTCCAGCCACTGCAAACGAACTCTAGACGCGTGCACCCCCTTGTGCATCTGGCTAAAGTGGGTCTTGGGGAATCGAGCCTCGAACCAGGGTCCTTAGGCTGCACAGGCAAGTACTTAACCACTAAGCCATCTCTGAAGCCCCCATAACATCTTTTTTTGCCTTTAAATTTACCATATCTTTCTTGGTGATAGTAGAATTAGCTATGTTCAAGCCTGTTTCTCCAGCAAGCCTTCCATTAATCCCAAACATGACAAATGAATATTTCTCAAGGCCTCTGTTGTTCTTTACTACATTTCCCTTAACATAAATTATGTTCTGTTAATTTGAAAACATACTATAACATTCTTAGCAGCTAGATAAAGGATTTTCGCATAGTGGATGCTCATTATCTATGTACAGCATTTTATTAAATTAGACATTCCTTTATTGATTCTAAATTCACAGCTATAAAAAGTCTAGCCCTCTTCCTCCTTTCCTCCTTGCTTTAACATTCTTTTGGCAGACAGGTCTTATTTTGTCCTCCAAAGGGGCTCCCTCAGGGTCTTAGCCTTTCTCAGGTCTGGGATTTACAGAAGACCTTGAGGATCCCTCTGCGGATCTCCTTGGTCTTTACGCTGTAGATGATGGGGTTGAGCATGGGAGGTACGAACAGGTAGACATTGGACATCATGACATGGACGACAGCTGGGGCACTTTTCCAGAAGCGGTGGATCATGGAGACAGCAATTATGGGCACATAAAATGCTAGCACTGCACAAATGTGTGACATACAGGTGTTGAGTGCCTTGAGCCGCTGTTCCTGGGCTGCAATGGCCAACACCGCTCTCAAGATCAGCGCGTAGGAAAGAAGGATACAAGATGAGTCCACACCGTAGGTGAAGATGACCACAAACAGTCCATAGATGTTGTTAACACGGACGTCTCCACACGCCACTGTCATGAGATCAGGATGGAGGCAGTACGAGTGATGCAGAACGTTCCCCTTGCAGAAGGGCAGTCGCTTCACCAGAAAGGGGAAAGGGAAGAGGGTGGTGAAACTCTTCGTCAGAATACCCAGACCCATAGCCAAGATGCGGCTGTTGGTGAGCACGGTGGCGTAGTGCAGCGGGTCACAAATAGCCACAAAGCGATCAAAGCTCATGGCCAGAAGGATGCCTGATTCCATGAAAGAGAAAGTGTGAATGAAGAACATCTGCACCAGGCAGGCATCAAAGCCAACGTGGCGGTAGCTGAAGCAGAAGGTGGCCAGCACCGTGGGAAGCGTAGACAGGGACACACCCAGGTCATTGAGAGAGAGCATAGAGAGGAAGAAGTACATGGGCTGGTGCAGAGCCGGCTCTCGAACCACCAGGGCAAGGATGCTGGAGTTGCCTATGATGGAGATGAGGTAGAGGATGCAGAAAATCAGAGCAACCCAGGCCTGGCCGGTCTGTATCCCGGGAATGCCCGTCAGCTGGAGTGTGGCAGGCTGGAAGGGCGTGTCATTGAGGCCCAGCATGGCAGGCAGGTAGGAAAATACAGGTGGGGAATGGGCCCAAAAGATTACGTTGGGAAATTTCTTCGCTTTCTTTCAGATATCCTGTCTCCAACACGAAAGAGATTTAAAGTACGTGTCTATATTTCTGCCTCCCTCATTATATTCCAAGTTTTCTTTGAGAAAGGAACTTATTTCTACTCATTTCTGTACCACTATGGCCCAGCATACTCTCTAGTCTATAGTTAAATCTATGGACTAATGACCAAATGGGTGCGTATAACACGGCAGGGCAACAAGGTAGAAAACAGCATAGAAGAACCCCTCTAGTCCCCAGCATGGTGGCAGTAGCCTGCAATTTTCTTATCCGTTCTAGAAGTCACATCCTGGAACTCTGAGAGAGTAGAAATTAGGACAGAACAGGAGTTGGAGTATTGTCTGTGCCTCTGGGAACACCCCAGTTGATGGCATAGGCAGAGTGCCCACAACCCCAAAATCATGGCTTCAATAAGCTTTGCTCAAATTTCATCTCAGGCTTCTCACCCCTGAAGGAGTCATCATCAAAAACTAGTCAACTGGGCTGGAGGGATGGCTTAGTGGTTAAGGCGTTTGCCTGCAAAGCCAAAGAACCCTGGTTTGATTTCCCAGGACCCACGTAAGCCAGATGCACAAGGGGCGCATGTGTCTGGGGTTTGTTTACAGTGGCTGGAGGCCCTGGCGTGCCCATTTTCTCCCTGTCTCTCTTCTATCTCTATCACTCTCTGCTTAAAAAAAAAAAAAAAAACTCTTCAACCACTGAAATTGATCTTGGATTTTACTGCCAGCTCTCATGAACGCTCATGTCTGCGCATTAGATCAGGGGAGTATAGCACCATCATTTTTTTTCTGTTCTGTTTGACTATTAGGGTTTCTTTTATTTATTTATTTATTTGAGAGTGACAGAGAGAAAAAGAGGCAGTTAGAGAGAAAGAGAGAGAATGGGCACACCAGGGTCTCCAGCCACTGCAAACGAACTCCAGACGCGTGCGCCCCCTTGTGCATCTGGCTAACGTGGGTCCTGGGGAACTGAGCCTCGAACCGGCGTCCTTAGGCTCCACAGGCAAGCGCTTAACCGCTAAGCCATCTCTCCAACCCTAGAGTTTCCTTTTTTTACTACTTTCCTGATTTACTCCCCTTCTTTTAGGCTGGCATTTTTTTTTAATTTTTTGTTCATTTTTTATTTATTTATTTGAGAGAGACAGACATAGAGAGAAAGACAGATAGAGGGAGAGAGAGACAATGGGCACACCAGGGCCTCCAGCCACTGCAAACGAACTCCAGACGCGTGCGCCCCCTTGTGCATCTGGCTAACGTGGGACCTGGGGAACTGAGCCTCGAACCGGGGTCCTTAGGCTTCACAGGCAAGCGCTTAACCGCTAAGCCATCTCTCCAGCCCTAGGCTGGCATTTTTATCTCCTCCTTTTCTCTCTTCAATATTCACATAATAAGTCATAAACTTTGATAAATTATATTACCAAACCAGCTGTACAAGAGGACCAGATTCAAATAGGAAAAAAAAAATCCTGTAACCACTGAAATGTTAAAATTAATTACACCTTTATCTATTTTTACTCCCAGTTTCAGGAGAAGGAACTTCTCTCCTTTTACAAAGACAGCCCTCTGCTTTCAAGACTCCCTTGCCAGTTACCCACGAGGAGACCTCTTACCCTAGTCCACAGTACAGCACCTTCAGGCATCTTTCTTTTCTGCCTTTCTCTTCTGGCAGCTAGTGGGTGCGAGAGCATGCCACCATAAAGCCATGATAGCCTTCCTCTCTAGCCTCCACCCCATGACCCTTCCCCTTCCTTAGTCAAATTTCTTGAAAATGCAATCTCTCCTGATGCCAAAGAGAGGGAGCTGCACTTTACTGTGAATGTGTCTGCCTCCCTGATGGGATTCCAGCATCCGTTCAGAGATCCCGCCTTACTGACCGCGCCCCATGCCTTCGGTTGCTGCTCCCCTCATCGTGTGACCGACACCACACTGGCGCCTTCAAAGCGCATTCCAGCGAACTGTTTTCCTCTTTGTGCACTGACACCATTTCCTTCATGCATTCGGACTCCTTGCCAGAGTTAATACCACTGGTAACCCACCTGTTAAAGCCACTTTCTTCATTAAAGGACGCCACTTTATTCTTTTTGTCCCCTATGCTGGCTTCTTCCCGTGTTCCTTCTCTGTTTCTGTCTTTAAGCAGCCACAGTAACTCTGGGAAGAAGAAGGAGCAGTCGGGCTAGTTAAAATTGAGGAGTCATACCATTCAAAGGCTTTGGTAGACTAGCTGGAAGGAAGGGGTTCAGTGGAGGAGGGATGACACGGGGGGACAAGAGAGCAATGGAAGGAGAGTGTGATCAAAGTATATAAATGTATGAAAACTGCAAATAAAATAAAGGTTTTAAGCTTCTTTTTATCAAAATGCTTCTGAAATGATATTTCCATAATACTCACTATCTCAAAACTGAAGCTCTATTCCAGCACTTAAACATAGCTGTTTCCTATGTCATTTACTGTTTCTAGCATTTCCAACCAATCCCTAGCACACTTGATAAACGTAATGAAATTTGTGATGCCAAGAGGCTGGATAGTGCCAAGGTATCCGTGAGTCATAATTCTGAGGTACAGGGGCTCTAAGAAGAAATTCATTTTCTTTGGTTTCTTTCTCCTCCAACTAAGAAATCAAAGTACTTCCTTCAGTAGTAAAATTCATTTTCCTTTCTTCTCTACACATTTTTGCCTTCCCTCCCAGGTTTAAAGTCAATGTCCTTAAGAAGACGTTTTAGATACAGTCTGCACAGATCTGCCCTTCTATCTTTATTCCAAAATGGTCTCCAAGTCTGAAAGAAATGGAAAGATTTTTTGGAAGCACCAAAAAGTACTAAAATTTATTCCATATAGGATTAGCCTTGCTGTCTTTAATTCCTGGCGTGCCAATGAAGTATTCTATGTGAGTATTATTTCATCTGCGCTCCGGATCTTCTGGTCATGAAAGCAGCATGGCATGCTTCTCATGAACAACAGTGTTCCACTGTGGCAAAAATTGTGTTCTTCTTTTTTCATCCACAGATTAATACCTCATGATCCCCAACTTCACTACTCTAGGATAAAAGGTCAAAAGATGGAGACATGACTTGTGTGTGTGTGTGTGTGTGTGTGCGTGTCTGTCTGTCTGTCTGTCTGTTAGCATGCATATACACAAGTCACTCTAATGTGCCAAAAGCTGACGGCGTAGCTCAGTAGCACAGTACTTACCTAGCATGCATAAAACCCTGAGTTCAATCCCTAATACCACAAAAAAAGTATGGCAGGAAATGTACATTTAACACTTCCAAGTACTACATTCATAGATAGTAGCTTTTTATCCATAAATGTAGCATAGATAAACAGAAAAGTACCATAGACTTCTTTCACACCTGACATCATCACACCACAGAACTTGGGAAAATTCATGGCTAGTTACTGGTATTAGCATGTTGGTGAGTGTTCTTCTACGTTTATACCCTCCTGAACACTTACTTAGAAACACACGTGCATACCCTCACACATAACAAGTGCATCAGCATTAACAGACTCACAATAGCACCCCCACTAATTATCTGCACATGACAAGATCAATTCTGAAAGTTAAGTAAAACTGGAGACCGTGTTGTTGAATGAGCAGTTACTCATTTCTGTGCTTTTTCTCCAGTTGCACACCCAAGAACTGGATAGAGGAGATCATAATTCAAATCACTAGCTTTTGAAACAAGAAGTATGAAACACCTTCAAAACAACATATAAATCTTGTGCATAAGCCTCATAGCCTAATGACAGATGGTTTGGGTTGTACTAAGATTTAGTTTCAGACAGAATCCCAGCATCATTTCTCTGTGACCCTGGGCTTCTATTTGGATCATGTGTGGAGGGAATATATGAGGATTAGCCTTTACCTGGAATTTCAGTAAAAATGACAATATTTGAGGTAAGCTCTGGGTAAGCTGTTGCAGGTGGTCAGCCTGAGGTAGGGAGCGCTCACTGAAAGAGCGTTGAATCTTTCCCTTGCTGTATTATTCTGTGGGTCAGCTGGCAGACCAGCCTCGGCTTATCCCTTTGTGAAATCAGTTTATAAATGCTCCCAAATCCCAACACTCTTGTATGCACTGGGATGGGAGAGAATGGAAATAACTGGAGGTGTAGCATCAATGAGTTAGGGAGCTGGCACACAGGAGAATTTATCCCAAGAGAATCTCATGCTTGGCTTTAATATACTTGATGTTATCAGCCACACCTACTAGTATGCTAATCCCTCCTTGATCAGGAATGCAAACATACTGCACACAATGGCCAGAAACATACAATTCTGAGGCTCTCAAGGTTTCACACTCAGGCATTTCCAGCATTTGTTTACTGATATTCACATGTCCGCCTTCAAACTTATACACATGCCAACAGACTAAAATATTTTCTACAACTGCCCAATGCTATAGTCATTAGTCACATATCTTTTTTTTGTTGTTCATTTCTTATTTATTTATTTGAGAGAGACAGGCATAGAGAGAAAGACAGATAGAGGGAGAGAGAGAGAATGGGCACGCCAGGGCTTCCAGCCTCTGCAAACGAACTCCAGACGCGTGCGCCCCCTTGTGCATCTGGCCAACGTGGGACCTGGGGAACCGAGCCTCGAACCGGGGTCCTTAGGCTTCACAAGCAAGCGCTTAACCGCTAAGCCATCTCTCCAGCCCATTAGTCACATATCTTTTAAAAAATATATTTTATTTTTAGCCAGGTGTGGTGGCACATGCCTTTAATCCCAGCATTTGGGATATAGAGGTAGGTGGATCACAGTGAGTTCAAGGCCACCCTGAGACTACACAGTTAGTTCCAGATCAGCCTGGGCCAGAGTGAGGCCCTACCTCAGGGGAAAAAAATTTAAACTTTAACTAGGCATGGTAGAGGATGCCTTTAATCCCATCACTTGGGAGGCAGAGGTAGGATCGCCATGAGTTCAAGGCCAACCTGAGACTACGGAGTGAATTCTAGGTCAGTCTGGAGTAGAGGGAGACTCTACCTAACCAATTTTTTTTTCATTTTATATTTATATATTTGAGAAAGAGAGAGTGAATGTGTGCACCAGGGGCTCCAGCTGCTGCAAATTAACTCCAGGCACATGTGCCACCTGTGCATCTGGTTTATGTAGGTCCCAGGACATCAAACCTTGGTCCTTCTGCTTTGCAGGCAAGCCCCTTAACCATTATACCATCTCTCCAGCCCATAGTCACATATCTTGACACATCAGGCATACACTATAATCTGTGTGTCCTTATATTGAATATAGAGGCTCATATAGATTATAGACATGATTTTAAAAATAGATACCAATCTACATAATTGAAGAAATTACCAGTTATGTTTCAAAAATACTTCTCGCATAACTATAAGTTTTTATTTCAAAGACCTACCCACATTACTATTAACATATCAGCAAAATACCCAATAAATATCTATCCAAAAATTAACATGTGGAATTTAAATACATCATTGGGGAGGGAGTTGAGGTAGGGTCTCACTCTAGCTCAGGCTGACCTGGAATTCTCTATGGAGTCTCAGGGTGGCCTCGAAATCATGGCAATCCTCCTACCTCTGCCTCCCAAGTGCTGGGATTAAAGGTGTGCGCCACCATACTCGGTTTTACATCATGTAATATTTTTATAAATACAAGGACCCATATAGTTTAATTTTTATGTAAACTTTTTTAATTCAAACACCACGTAGATCTGAAAAATTACTAACAATTTACTTCAACTAAAAACCAAACGAGGGCTGGAGAGATGGCTTAGCGGTTAAGTGCTTGCCTGTGAAGCCTAAGGACCCCAGTTCGAGGCTTGGTTCCCCAGGTCCCACGTTAGTCAGATGCACAAGGGGGCGCACGCGTCTGGAGTTCGTTTGCAGAGGCTGGAAGCCCTGGCGCGCCCATTCTCTCTCCCGCTATCTGTCCTTCTCTCTGTGTCTGTTGCTCTCATAAATTAAAAAAATAATAATAAATAAATAAAATAAAAATAAAAAAAAGAAAGCCAAACGAATTGAGAGAAATATTTTGAGAAATTGTTAGACATTATCAACATGAAGCTCATGAAGATCATGAAGCTCGTTCAACATAACACCTGTTCTTGTAATGAATATAGACAGTGAACGAGCTATGGTTGGCTAGATTGCTCAGTGGTTGAAGGCACTAGCTTGCAAAGCCTGCCAGCCTGGTTCAATTCTCCAGCCACCCATGTAAAGCCAGATGGACATATATTTCCAGTGGCAAGAGATCCTGGCCCACATGTAACCATACACACACACACACACACACACACACACACACACACACATTTTCTTCATAATGTTTGAACTTTTCATAGAATAGATGGTAGCTTTGAGCTCCTAATTCTCTAGTCCCTGCTTCCTGAGTCCTGGGCTGTACCATCACACCCAGCTGGAGAAATTCTTAATTAAAGAAACATAATACCCCACCATTTTTATAGTTGCTTAATTTTAGCCTATATGATAAAATCTAGTAAAAGTAAACTTCGGGGTGGAAAGATTATTAGAGTCACAAATTGGGACATTATGCACAGAGACTTTGCCTAGAAAAATTCCATAAGATATTTTACCATAAAACCAATGTATTTTTCTTTTTTTTTCCTGAGGTAGGGTCTCACTCTAGCCCAGGCTGACCTAGAATTCATTATGTAGTCTCAGGGTGAGTTCGAACTCACAGCGATCCTCTGGCCTCTGCCTCTCGCATGCTGGGATAAAAGGCATGTGCCACTACACCCAGCTTAAAACCAATGTATTTTTCAAAAATTATCTGTCATACAAGCAGGACTGTGCAATTTGTGTTTGAAAGAAATCAAAGACCCACACAGAATATTGAACTCCAATACATGATATAAATGCCAAAATCATTATAAATATATTGATGCTACAATTTGCTCAGAAATATCTCTAAAAGGAAAAATGGATGTATACATGGTTATCAGGATGGACACATAACTAGAGACATATAATTAAACAAGTATAATAAAATAATTAAGATATAGGTGCAGGGTATACTTGTGGTGGTTGTAAAATTCTTTTGTGTTTTCTTTGAAAATTTTTATGATAAAACTTGCTGAGGACTTTTTAATGATTATAAAGAAAACAGAGGAGAGATGGCTCAGCAGTTAAGGCACTTGTCAACAAAGCCTAATGACTCTATGCAATTCCCTAGTACCCATATAAAGGCCGATGTACAAAGTGATGTACGCATCTGAAGTTCATTTTCAGTAGCTGGAGGGCCTGGTGCTCCTGTTGTCTCTCTTTTCTCTATTTCTCTTTGCTTGCAAATACATAAGAAATATTTAAGGGCTGGAGAGATGGCTTAGCAGTTAAGTGCTTGCCTGTGAAGCCTAAGGACCCCGGTTCGAGGCTCGCTTCCCCAGGTCCCACGTTAGCCAGATGCACAAGGGGGCGCACACGTCTGGAGTTCGTTTGCAGTGGCTGGAGACCCTGGTGTGCCCATTCTCTCTATCTCTGCCTCTTTCTCTCTGTCTGTCGCTCTAAAATAAATAAAATAACAACAAAAAAAAATTTAAAGAAATATTTAAATATGGTGTGTGTGTGTGTGTGTGTGTGTGTTGAGGCAAGATGTAGAATATTCTTCTTCAAGTACTAAGCCACATTGAATGAAGCAACGGGAACATGGGTCCATGCTGTAAGAGTGCACTGTGGACTCTGAAGTCAGCAATGGGAAACTCAGCCTCGTACATTATCTCAAGTCTCATTTTAGACAAACCTAAGCATCTGTGGCATCAACTGTGTTAGCATGTGTGATGATAAATGTTATGTACTTGGCATGTTGATATTCTTTCATATTAGTAAAGTCAAGAACAAGAGTCCTCAGGTGCAGCTTCTGTTCAACAAAAGAACACTCTGTGCCACATTTACCTCCCACTCTGGGAAAATCCAGCTAGTGTGCCATAAAGCTTACCATTTCTGGCAGAGGCCACAGAACCATGAACACCCACCTACCCTCAGCAGACATAGAGACAGCATTGTGAAGAAACAGGCATCAATCCTACCTGAATGGGCAAGGTCTGGAGATATCACTTGGTTTCAATAGTACATCAAGGGGCTGGAGAGATGTCTTAGGGGTTAAGCGCTTGCCTGTGAAGCCTAAGGACCCCAGTTCGAGGCTCAATTCCCCAGGACCCAAGTTAGCCAGATGCACAAGGTGACATGCATGCATCTGGAACTTATTTGCAGTGCCTGGAGGTCCTGGCATGCCCATTCTCTCTCTGTCTCTCTCTCTCTCTCTCTCTCTCTCTCTCTCTCTCTCATTCACTCACTTTTTCTCTGTGTCACTCTCAAATAAATAAATTAATTGAATTTTTTTAAAAGTACATCAAAAGTAAAATAGTTCCCAAAGTAATCCAGCTCTCTGGCTTTGAGAGACCTTTTAAATATATATATTTTTTAATTTTTTATTTTATTTATTTGAGAGTGACAGACACAGAGAGGAAAACAGATAGAGGGAGGGAGAGAGAATGGGCGCGCCAGGGCTTCCAGCCTCTGCAAATGAACTCCAGACGCATGCGCCCCCTTGTGCATCTGGCTAACGTGGGACCTGGGGAACCGAGCCTCGAACCGGGGTCCTTAGGCTTCACAGGCAAGCGCTTAACCGCTAAGCCATCTCTCCAGCCCAAGACCTTTTTATGCAACAAAATTTCTACTTTCAGAACTTGATGAGTCGAGCTTGTTGTGAACTTTCGGTCTTGTTGCATGCTCTTACCAAGTATTAGGTGGCACTTTGCATGGTGCTGATTGTGAAGATGAAAGTCACAGGAGATCATTTATGGTATAGTGCTAATGATAAGAACAAGATAGGACTACCTATGTAATTTGAAATCCTTTCTTTATCCTTGTGAGTTTCTTTGTATATAACAAACGATGAGTCGTTACTACAGTATTCCAAACTCTCACATCAATTGTTGTCCAGATGGATTTAGCTAGCAGGAAGCATTCACAGGCGTAAAGTCCCTGCCCACCGACTCACATGGGCACAGTCACAGCATGGGTCTCATGCCTTCCATTCTCTGGAAGACACTAGTTCTGCTCGTCTTTGCTGCAGCTCTGGCGACCCCGCCTCTGACTCACATCTTTATGTGATAGTAACGCTGGCTGCTGCAAATCTCTCGGCTGTATTACTATCTGCTGATGGGTTTCTAGGTTCTTTGAAATCAGCCTAAACAATTTTGGGGGGATTAAATTTATTTTAAATTATTTTTCCCTATCAGATACCTTTGTTTTATTGATCTTTTTTTATTAGTCAAGTATACAATGTGTATACAGCCATGATGGTAACATCGTTAGCCTGCTCCCTGTCATCCCCCCTCACCCGCAGACTGAGGGTGTTGTATTGTGGGGGTGGCCTTCAGTTATGGGGGAGAAGCAATGTCTCTGTGCATAATAACCCACTTTATGGCTCTAACAATCTTTCCTCCCCCTCTTCCGCGAATTTCCCTGAGCCATGTTGAGTTCATTTTAGGTCATTTTAAATTATTTTAATGGTAATTATGTAACTTTTCACTCAGTTCCATCTTCTATGCCATTATTTGTGGCACAGAGACTAAGCATTTCAAACCCACGTCTCTTCTGGTAACCGATTCTTGAGGTTTGCAAATATGGGGCACTGAAATGCTGAGGCGTGAGGAGGGACCCATAGTTTCATATTTATTTGATGTTGTTATGTTATCCCAGCAATTCTTCTTCAGCCAGGCACCAGTGATTAGTTCCAGAACCATTAGTTGGTTCCGTTTATCAGCTTCCCACACGTCTCTGGGAGTAATTTACCCAAATGCCTGCCTGAGAAGAGTAAGTCTGTCCTAGTCAGCCTGTACTCTGAACTCATGAGACCCCAGAACCGCCCCTAAAAAGTATGAGCCTCAGGTAATGCTCGTCTCCCAGACTTTCCAGGCTTCACAATTCCATGTCCATCTTTTTGCTCCTCCAGTCCTCGAGTTAAAAGTTAATTCCCAAAGTTGCCACTTCCAATGATACCATCGCATTTTTTATTTGCCTTCCATGCTAACACTTGATTTTCTATTAGTCTATTAGTTGTGTTGGTTCTTGTATTCCCACTGGACCCCAACTGAACCTGGTGCTGTCTCCTGGGTTACACTGTGACTCATGCACATGAACCTGACAGCCACCAAATTTTGTGTACACTGAATACATGTTAAATCTAAATTAATGAAAATTTAAATCGACAAAAGTTGCTTACTTTTAAGCATTCAGTGAGAAACTATTGCTTCATTGATGCAAGGCATTTGTGAGAACAGCAGAAGTCTTTCCATTGCATAGATGGGGCACATTCTAGAAAGAGATGTTGTCTTAGATTCTCTTCAAATCAGCACATCTTCTACAAAAGGGATCTAGATTTTTTTTTTTAATTTTTTTGTTGATTTTTTTAAATATTTTTTGTTCATTTTATTTATTTATTTATTTATTTATTTATTTATTTATTTATTTGAGAGCAACAGACAGAGAGAGAAAGAGGCAGACAGAGAGAGAGAATGGGCACGCCAGGGCTTCTAGCCATTGCAAATGAACTCCAGAGGCATGCGCCCCCTTGTGCATCTGGTTAACATGGGTCCTGGGGAATCTAGCCTCAAACCAAGGTCCTTAGGCTTCACAGGCAAGGCTTAACCGCTAAGCCATTTCTCCAGCCCTGTTGATTTTTATTTATGTATTTGAGAGTGACAGAGGGAGAAAGAGGCAGAGAGAGAGAGAGAATGGGCATGTCAGGGCTCCCAGCCACTGCAAAATGAACTCCAGATGCATGCATTCCCTTGTGCATCTGGCTAACGTGGGTCCTGGGGAACCGAGCCTCAAACCAGGGTCCTTAGGCTTCACAGGCAAGTGTTCAACTTCTAAGCCATCTCTCTAGCCTGGGATCTAGGTTTATGATAGAGTTATAAGAAACCATTGATACACTAATTTCAATTAAACAGTACATTAGTTCTAATTCTAAACAGACAAGAAAACAATGAGGATATGTTTTGGATATTGAATGTTTCATAGATGATTATTGAATAATTGATGGTGGGACCAACTGGAAAAATGGACAGCTGTAAACATTTAATGCACTACTCAATACAAGAGCAGTTCACCTAAGCACTAATACATAATAGAGTTCCCATTTCCCCTTGTGTGCATGTCTGTGTGTAGAAAGGTATATGTGGTGTGTGGCCCATGTACATGAGTGTGCAGATGGGTGAGTCCAATGTGCATGCATTTGGATACCAAAAATCATCAGGCGTCCTTTTCTTATCACTTATCTTAGAATTTCCTAGAGACCAAGTCTCTCCCTCTGCCTCGAGCTGCTGTCTGAATCACTGCCCCCATCCTCAGCAGACTGGAGTAACCAGCCAGCATGGCCATGCTTAGCTTCTCATGTGGGCTCTGAGGAGCCAAACCTGGCAATCTCAGCCTGGTGTCCTCATGCTTCAGCAGTAAGCACTCAACCACTGAACCATCTCCCTGGCGTTCCGCTTCTCTCCTCGGTAGAGAAGCTAGGAGCCATTGGGAACAAGTGAAGTACATGAGAACAGTAAAGCTTATAACTCTGAATGCTAGACAACTTGATAATTGCATGAGACAGGACATTTAATTATTTGACAGAGAATATTTTCCTGTCTGGATATGACCTAAGACAAGTAGGAAACTTGTTCAATCTAGATTTCAGAAATAAAGTCCCACTCAGTACATTTCAAGGAAAAAGAATAGCAAAAATGCTTATTTTCTGATTATTCATTTTATGCATTGTACCTATTACTTGCATAAACCTGTGCTCTCTTTGAAGGTGTTGAGCTCCCTTACATTCCTGCCTATCTATCTCCAAATAGCATGTGCTATTGGGTGGGAATTGGCCTGCCAGGTTGCTGAGTTCATTTTCAGCTAAGAGTGCATGATTTACTCTTTCCAGTCATTTAAGATCTTAGGAGACTTAGACCTCCCTGAAGAATTTTCAGACATAAGTCAGCATCAGTGACCTCACTCCCTGGGGCTTAAAGTGAGATATAAATGTGACAGGCATGAATTCCCCTTAATAACACAGGAAGACGTGTTGTTCTGAGGGTGTGTCTCATCTGGCTTCTGGTGAGTTCTGAAACTTTGTGGGGAGGAGACAACTGATCTTACAACTCCTGATCCATGAGTTGTCCCGAGTCAGAGGCGGGGTGAAGTGCTTGAGACCAGGTAGATGGCCTTTGACTGCAACTTCTTAGTAGGATGAACAGAGCAGGTGGACACATCTGAGATGGAAAGATGAGTTCTTGTTCTCGAATTGTCATTGTAGCAGACAGCTTCAGGTTCACTGAGATGAACTTTCATACCAGGCACAATTATGGAGGAAGAGATATTTATTGAAGCTTATAGATCCAGGGGAAGTTCCATAATGGCAGAAGAAGCTGGCCTGCCTTCACAGGACCAAGAAGAGAGAGAGAGAGAAGCACAAGCCAAAAAGCCACACAGCACACTTCAGGAACTCTTGCTAGGCACACTTTGCATATCTTTAGATTGAAATCTGAAACCCACCATCACACCTTAAGATCCATCCAGTGACCCTGCCTCCAGCCAGGTGACTGTAGATACAAACTACAATCAATAAAGAACTGAATATATTGGGGGCCATCTCTTCAAACTACCACAGTCATGAACTGATTTTGTAATTCATTATACTTTTCCAGATTACTCCCTTCCCATAGTTAATTTCTAATCTTCAAAGATCAAAGTTTCTATGGTTTAATAACAACACAGCAAATTCAGGAATCAAAACAGGACCCAGTACTCAGGAATGCTCACCATCCATTACTCTGTCAGCCTCAACATGCACAGTCTGACTTTGCCCTTGGCCCTTGAATTCTAATAGAGTATAGAATACAATGCACATATCCACAGAAGGTTGAAAGAATAAGCGAAATCATATAGATGATATCTAGTTTCTTGGATTTGTGACATAGAGTGAAACCTATGGTCTTTAGGCAAAAATTTCTATGAGCTATCTCAACCTTATTTCTTTTTAAATATCTTATTTTCCTTTATTTATTTGAGAATGAGAAACAAGTAGGCAGAGGGAGAGAGAGAGGGAAAGAATGGGCACTCCAAGGCCTCCAGCTGCTGAAAACTCAAGATTTGTGTGCCCCCTTGTGCATCTGGTTTACATGGGTCCTGGGGTATTGAACCTGGGTCCTTTGCCTTTGCAGGCAAGTACCTTAACAGCTAAGCCATTTCTTCAGCCCCTCTACCTTATTTCTTGCTCCTACCTTGAAAATCTAGAAAATCTCGATAGCTACTCATGATTAACTATAAATTTAAAAATAAAATAACAACAAATTTAAAAGTAAAAAAAGCCGAGCATGGTGGCGCACGCCTTTAATCCCAGCACTCGGGACGCAGAGGTAGAAGGATTGCTGTGAGTTCGAGGCCACCCTGAGACTCCATAGTGAATTTCAGGTCAGCCTGGGCTAGAGTGAGACCCTACCTTGAAAAACCAAAAACAAAACAACAACAACAACAAACAAAAAAACTAAAAAAAAAAAAAAAAAAAGCACATCAAAACCAGAAAAAGATCTTAGAGTACAACCTTTAAAAAAGATAGTCATAAAAACATACAAAGAAAAAAAGTGGTCATAAATGAGATACAGGTGTAAACATTGAAATGGATTTTCCAGGCCCATACAGCCAGTATGTGACCTTCCAGCCCAGGATTTTGTCCCCTATTCACCTTGGATCCTACATGGCTTCAGTACCACAAAGATGAAAGATTCTGAAAGAGCAAGGTGTCATTGTTCTTGCATCATTTTCTTGAGATATATATGTCTTGAGCCACTCACCCTCCTTGTTCGATAGTGCCTTGTCCACAAATGTATGCCTGTGTATTCCTTCCTTGATTCCTTAATGCCCTAAAGTCCTGAGTGGGAGAGGGGAATGTCCAATAGTTCTCTGAGTAAATCGTGGTTAATGCCGTGCTGTGAGGCACACTATTATCACTGAGCCTCAGCTCTCACATCTGTCATGAATTAAATAAGTGAACACTTGAACTGTGCTCTGCAGACTACCTGGCATAGAGTGTTGCTAGCCCATAAATCTTCATTTTCTCTGTCTATATTCCTTCATTTGTGGCCACCCAGACAACCCACAACCTCAGTGGTTTCAGAATAAGGGGAGGCTATCCTGGGACTGCCATGCATTCTCTTTTTCTGAAAATTCCAAGCTTAGCTCCCCAGACTCAGCTTGGCTTTGGGGTGAGCCCCCACAGGATCCTGCTGTAAACCTTCCTTCTCCCTTCTCTTTCTCTTCTCTCTGCATCAGCTCTGGCCTCTTCTGATTATCTTCTATGTGGTTGTATACAAGTTATCAGGCTATCTGTAATGGTGCTCACCTACAACCTCAGTACTCAAGAGGCTGGTAGGCCGAAACAGAAGGATCATAAGTTCAAGGCCAGCCAGGGATGCTAATGATAGTGATGATGATAATAATAACAACAATAATGAATGATGAAGTCAGATGGAAGAAATGAATTGCTAACTCAGACCCCGCTTCTGAATCTCAAAACTTCACAGTCCTTGAAGGGCGCAGGTATGCACCAGCTGAGATCTAAGTCTAGAAGAGAAGTGATCATGGTAAATACAGAGGTGGCCCCTGGCTTGTGGGAACCACTGTGCGTGTGAGTTCCTCACTGTCCAGGGAAGTTGAGCAGTTCTTCCTAGGGGCACTGCTGCCTTGCATAGTCTTACGTCATCTCTTGTTGATTTGGACATGCCAGCTCCTGGATTCCTTTCCTCCTCCTCTCCCATCAGAGAGAACTTTCAAAGCATGTGCTAATCTGTCTTTGTCAGAGGCCAGAGGGAAAGAACAAGAATTTCTATTTTTATTTTTTATTTTTGTAACTCAATGAATACAGTCAAGTTGGTACCATTGTTAGCCTCCTCCCTGCCCTCCTCCCTCCATAGAGACCCTCCTTGTTGGAATACATGAGTAGTGCATTGTGGGGTTAGCCTTCAGTTTTGGGTAGGAGGAAATTTTTTTAAGTTTTATTTCTATTTATTTATTTATTTGAGAACAAGAAAGACAGAGGGAGAGAGAGAATGGGCATGCCAGGGCCTCCAGCCATTGCAAACAAACTCCAGACACACGCGCCACCCTGTGCATCTGGCTTACACGGGTCCTGGGGAATCAAACTACAGTCCTTTGGTTTTGCAGGCAAGTGTCTTTACAGCAAAGCCGTCTCTCCAGCTCAGAAAAGGAAATCTTTTATGTGTATATTTTAATTTCAATGCTACTGACTCCAAGACCTTCTTCCATAAACCATTTGATTTCCTATGTGGCTTCTAAGCCATAAAGTTTCAGAAGAAAAAAGAACCTGGGTTCAGCCTTCATCTAGATGTTTTGAGTCTTCCCAAAGGAAGGAGACTTATAAGTCTGAAGCAGATCAGCCAGGTGAAAAGCCTCCCAGCATCCTCTGTCCTTATCTACTTATCTGTTTCAAAACTATCTGCATAATGAGTATATAAGCAATATAATCACTCTCACATCATAAAACAAACAGTTGAAGGAATTAAGTAATATGTGAGCAGCAGTACAAAAATAACCTGGGAGAGAAATATAAATTTCGTGGGGGTTGAAATGAAAGAGCCCTGTGTGGGTGAGTGCAATAACACAGTGGGAAACCTAGAGGCATACAGACAGATGTGCCGTGTGAACAAGCCAACACCTGTGCACACATGAGTGTGTCCATATGTAAATGTTGCTTGTATGAGGACACATGTGCACACCCAAGACTGTGGAAGCCGAGAAAGAATGCTGGAATGTTTGCATAAAAGTAACCTTGTGAGACAGTTAGTGTGAGTGGGGGGTTTGTTGGAGACAAATGGGATCCAGGATAAAACTAACATGAAGCTGCATCTATGTGTCTTTCTGAGTTGTGAACAGTCTGAGAATACATATTGACTGGAACGAGGTGGGGAAGTTTATATTGATCAAACCCCTCCTACAGACTGAGTGGTAGTATACCTATAAAACACTTAGAACTCATAATTTTCCCCAAATAAGATCAACCTTTAGTCTTCACGCAAATATATGAAGGTTTTGAATTTTCTTCCATATTTTTAAAATATTTATTTGCAAGGAGAGTGTGAGAAAATGGGCACACAAAAGCATAGTGCCACTGTAAGCAAACGGCAGAAATATGTCACTTTGTGTATCTGGCTTTACATGGGTACTGGGGACTAGAACTCAGGTCATTAGGCTTTGCAGGCAAGCGCTGTAGTCATTGAGCCATCTCCCCAGCCTCCTTTCTTCAGTCATTCGGCCAATGAAAGCTGATGTACTGAGTTAGTCAACTACCTCCATGTCCTTCTATCCCTTCTCCTTACCACCCAAATACTCACTGTGATTCAAGCTAGCTCTGGAAAGTATTTACACAATTAGTGATAGTTCTGAGCTAAGCAATATTTTCAGGGAAATATTTCAAGAGTTATTGATAACTACCACACCTAATTTCTTTCTGTAACAGCTGTCTTTGAATTACAGTTAACACATTTCTCTTGAATGGTGCTTCTAAAATGCGTGAAAGACGTGGATAATGTGGTGAAAACATGTTCCCCATAGTTATCTGATATTTGTGAAGTACTGGACAATGTCTTTGCTCTGCTATGAAACAGAAAGAAATAGCAACCCAGTCTGTAGCCTGATGATCGTAAGGTATGAAGAAGTTCGCCTGTATTATCCCCAAACCAGTGATTCCATGAGTCTATCAGCTCCCAGCTGCACAGACATTCTCCAGTGTGACTCTTCATTGCTGGTTCCTTGTCCAGAAGTAAAACTCCTTAGAATTCTCTAAGTAAGAAGATCTGACGCTGAAAATACCCTGCCATGGGGGTGTTCAATGCCACTCACCCTGCTTCCTTCCTCCTCACTGGCATCCCAGGTCTGGAAAGCCTTCATCCCTGGCTGGCTGGACCCCTCTGTGTAATGTACGCCACGGCCCTTGGGGGAAACGCAGTGATCCTGAGGGCTGTGCAAGTGGAGCCGAGCCTGCACGCACCCATGTACTACTTTCTTTCCCTGTTGTCTTTCAGCGACGTGGCTATGTCTTTGGCCACACTACCCACTGTGCTTGGAACCTTCTGCTTCAACGCCCGCAGCATTGCTTTTGATGCCTGCCTCATCCAAATGTTCCTCATCCATTCCTTCTCCATGATGGAGTCGGGGATTCTGCTGGCCATGAGCTTCGACCGCTACGTGGCTATCTGTGATCCCTTACACTATGCCACTGTGATCACCAGTGAATTCATTGCTGGGATGGGATTAGCTGTGACTGTTCGCAGCTTTATCACCCTCTTCCCTCTGCCCTTCCTCATCAAGAGGTTACCTATCTGCAGATCCAATGTTCTTTCCCACTCCTACTGCCTGCACCCAGACATGATGAAGCTTGCCTGTGCTGATATCACCATCAACAGCCTCTACGGGCTCTTCGTTCTCGTGTCTACCTTCGGCGTGGACCTGTTCTGTATCTCCCTCTCGTACGTGCTCATTCTGCGCTCTGTGTTGGCCATGGCTTCCCATGAGGAACGACTGAAAGCCCTCAACACGTGCGTGTCACACATCCTGGCTGTACTTGCATTTTACGTGCCAATGGTAGGGGTCTCCACAGTGCACCGTTTTGGGAAGCATGTCCCTCGATACGTACATGTCCTCATGTCCAACGTCTACCTCTTTGTGCCTCCCGTGCTCAACCCTCTCATTTACAGCGTCAAAACCAAGGGGATCCGCCGGGCCGTCTTTCGCATGTTTCACCGCATCAAAATGTGACTGGCCTGCGGGACCTCCGCAGTTGTGTCCCCATGGTCATTGCTGCCAAGTAGAAGACAGATACGTGCCCCTCAAAGTCGGTGAAAAGAAAATTCTTTCACTTTTTCTTTAAGTTCCCTTAGACATGCCTCTAATTTTTTTAAGTGAAATATTGAACACAGTTCAGATGGGATTGTTGAAAGGACTGGTTTGGAGCTTATAGAGTATGCTTCTAAGCAGCAAAGGGCATGCTTCTGTCTTGCTTTGTCATGAACACAGCTTTTACCTTTTAGGGAAAGGGTTGAATGGGTTTATGAGGAGTCAAGAAACTAGGAGTGGGAAGTCTGGTAGAATAGGGTTCCTGATCCTTGGGCTTCATAGCACTCAGAAGTGCTTTGATGATTAACATCTAAGACAGAATTAGAAAAAAAATATACCAATTCATATACTGTGGTATTTCCTGGAATTGGTGTGAACTCAAAAAAATAGGATCATGGCCGGGCGTGGTGCCGCACACCTTTAATCCCAGCACTCGAGAGGCATAGATAGGTGGATTGCCGTGAGTTCAAGGCCACCCTGGGACTATATAGTGAATTCCAGGTCAGCCTTGGCTAGAGTGAGACCCTACCTCGAAAAACCAAAAAATAAAAAAATAGGATAATCTTCAGAAATGCTCAGGCCCCCGGGGCTGGCTGAGCGTCAGCCTCATGACCAGCTCTGCTAGGACGCCATGCTTGACCGCTGCAGCTGGAACTCAGCTGTGCTGACGGCAGCACTCCTCCTCCTGTACAGAACACAGAGACGTCACCTTCTTGGTTGAGTTATAGGCAATAAGGGCATTTCCTCGCCGGAAGGCTCAGCGCACCGTTACCAAGTGCGCCGGCGCACTTGGGACTCAGAACCTCTGTTGTTCCATTTCACTCGCAGATACAAAGGGTCTACTTTGTGGGTGCTTGAGCATTTGAGCACAGCTGGCCAGTGCCTTCCAGACAGCTGCATGGAACATTTGCTCCTAACTGCTTTCAAGGTCTCTGGGAAATATGGAGTGTACTAAGTCAGTGGATATGTTGTGATTGATCATCTTCCTAAGCTCTGACTACTAACCAAGAGTCACTGTCAAAGAATTACCCTTTCAGGAGGACAGGACTATCATGTGGGCATGATATGACATGAGTGTCAGAAACCAAGATGTGGTTTTGTGGTTCTGACATAAACAAGGGCAAGTGGGTGGTTTTGTGCATACGCACGTTTATAAAATAAACGATTTTCCCCCTCGTCTTTCATTGCACATGAAAGATTAGTTCATCAAATATATGTGAGAGGAATTAAAATATCCATGGACTGTTTGATGAACTGGTTGGATTTTTGTGGCTACAATTTAGGTATTGAGTGGACAGCACCTAAACACCTGCCACTTCACTGTAAATCACAAAGCACCAGCCACGTCTGAATCTAAGACACAACCCCGAGCTAAGGCTCCCGACGAATCGCTGGAGACGACGTGCACCCCCATGCAAGCAAGCACCGGCGGTCTCTTCAGGAGAAACAGCAAAGGCAGAGCTGGAGAGCGGACAGCCACCGCCTCCCTTCACTCACCGCTAAGCACGCTGGGCACAGATTCTTCCTAAGACGCGCTCCACCTTCCCTCTAGTAGAAATATCATTTATCACCTTTGATTCGACTCCCACTCTAAAACAGTGTAGAGATTTAGATGGAGACTAATTCTGGTGATAAAGTGTATTTCTATCCTCACTCATCTTAAGGAATGTAAGTTATTCACTCAACAGTGTTTATTAAAACCCATAATGTACCAAATACGGTGTTTGGTATCTGTGACTTAGTCATCTTGTGATGCAGTCATTGCGGATTATGAGAAAAAGCCTATCTGAAAGGTCACAAGAGCAATATGGCCTGTCAGCACGTTGTTTGTTTGTTTGTTTTTTCTCATCTATACATTCCTTTTAGATGTGTTAACTGTCCATAGTAATGGGATTCAGTGTGATATTTTAGTACATGCATACAGCATACCCTGATCAAACTGAGTCTCTTTACCCACCTTTCATTTCCCAGCCTTGAGCAACGACTGGTCTACAACCAGATCATGTTCTCAATTTCTGCGCAGAAGAAAGAATGGGCAATGCTGGGCTTTTTTCATTTTGAGTGGCTGCAGTGTGGTGGGAGGGCCCCATTGACGGGTGTGTTGGAAATGTTCACATGACTTGTATGAGGTCAGAACATGGGCTGAGCACCAAAAGCAATATAGCTAAAGAGGATGCAAGCTGGAAGAAATAAGGGTTCTAACCCAGGGCCTCACACATGCCAGGCAACTGATCCACCACTGACCTCTCTCCCCATCTTTCATATTAGTCTTAATAGCCAAGCCTGTTACCTTTGACTGAGACAAATTCTTCTATAAATGTTGAACAGGTTAGAATTTGAAACATGATAACCTTACTTATTCTATATCAGGAACAATATAAAAATGAGATCTGCCTACATTTGAAAACATTTAGAAACGTAAACCAAATAAATCTAAAACTTACATAAATTCCTGCTGAGTAGACCTATTCAAACCGTTATATGAGTAGGTAGGTTATAGGTACCATATCTGAAATGTTTCACAAATTATTTATTCAATAAGGAATGGAGACATATAGAAAGGACAACTCAATTGTTAAAATTCAAATATCTATCAGGATATTTCTACAAATAACATAAAAATAAACATTTCTGGTTATAAAGGTAAAAAAAAGTTCTTGGAAAATCCAACAGGATTAAATTGAGCAAGTTTACTTTTAAACAAGCTTAGATTTATTTTCAAAATAATTTCTTTCTTTCTTTTTCTATTTTTTCTATTTTAAATATATTTATGTATTTGAGAAAGAGACAGAGAGAGAATGAGCACACCAGTGCCTCCAGCCACTGCAAACGAACTCCAGATGCATGTGCCCCCTTGTATATCTGGCTTAGGTAGGTCCTGGGGAATCAAACCAGGATCCTTTGGCTTTACAGACAAATGCCTTAACTGCTAAGCCATCACTCCAGCCCTTTTTTTGTTTTGTTTTGTTTTTCAAGATAGGGTCTCACTCTGGCCCAGACTGGCCTGGAATTCACTATGTAATCTCAGGGTGGTGATCCTCCTACCTCTGCCTTCTGAGTGCTGGGATTAAAGGCTTGTGCAACCATGCCCGGTTCAAAATAATTTCTTGATGAAACCTCTCAGTCCATACAGAAATATATAAACAGTTTCAAAATTATCATTTACATAGAAGTTCATAAACTATGTAAAATGCTTATCCTATTAATTTTAACTAATAAATTTTAATCTCAGGGGAAATAAAAAGCTTTTATTTTTCCACAAGTCTCGGTTATGGAGCTGGTCCAAATTTACTAGGCGGCTGAAAAACTGAATAGAAAATTTATGACAGAATTATCTTTTAATATGACAAGAACATTCACTTCCCATTTCCATGCCGTGTCATGTAACTAAATAGTGTAGCTGAAACTAAGTTTCAGTTTTTAAAAAGCAAAAAAAAAAAAAAAAAAAAACTAGCCAGGAACAATGGCACACGCCTTTAATCCCAGCACTGGCAGAGGTAGGAAGATCGCTGTGAGTTTGAGGCCACCCTGAGAATACATAGTGAATTCCAGGTCAGTCTGGGCCAGAATGAGACCCTGCCTTGAAAAACCAAACCAAAAACAAAACAACAAAAACAAAACCTACTCACCAATATATTCCTAATTCAGATACAGATAACTGATATGTGAGAGAGAGAGAGACGTTCCTTTGACTCTGGGCTGCGGGTTAGTCTTCGTTCTTGGTGGTGGTCTTTTAAATTTGCTTATGAGCTGTCCTTTTCTGCTCTCTGTGTGTGAAGGACGGTATTCCAGGGGGACGGGGAAGATCATGGGGGGCAGAGGAGGGGGAAGGGCTCTTCTGCTGTCTTTGCTTGTGCTTTGCTCTGTCCTGGAGCACGCACAGCCTCCCCTCTGCTCGCTCCAGCACCCTGCAGGCGCCGCTTCCAGGCATCCCCAACTTGAGAAGCGTCTGCCCTTCCAGACCCCAATTTACCTGCTTCTCCCACACTCTCCCTTGGAAACTCCTTTGCCTCTTTGTTTCTTAATGTGCCTTTCCCCTTTGGACTGAGGCTACATTCTTTTGGGAGAGCTCATTTGCTGGACGCTTCTGTGATTTGTAAATGCTTGGGACCATAAGCGCACTCCTTGGCCCTCCTGTATCCGTGGGCCTTGGAAACCATAAGGTTTGTTCCCAGTTCCAGCCCCGAGTCATGAAGCCTTCTACTCTCAGGTTTCAACATGCGATATAGTTGCCACCTACTGGGCATAGTATTCCTAGGATTTCTCTGTTACCTAGTTATGTCAAAGGCATCATCTGTGGGTTTCCATTTTGCTTAATTTTTCTATCCTTATGGCTTAATTTGGCATGCAAGAGATGTTTAGGTGCAATTCATATCTTTTCTTCTCTTGCGATTAGGCCATGATTATGTTACTTGGATGCTAGTGGCTTTATTTTAGGCAAATTAGTCTATGATTTTATGAGGAAAAAGGGTACAGTCATACCACTTTTTAAAATTGGGTGCTGGAGAGATGGCTTAGCAGTTAAGTGCTTGACTGTGAAGCCTAAGGACCCTGGTTCGAGGCTTCATTCCCCAGGACCCTCATAAGCCAGATACACAAGGTGGTGCATGCATCTGGAGTTTGTTTGCAGTGACTGGAGACCCTGAAGCGCTTATTCTCTCCCTCTCTTTCTTTCTCTCTCTCTGTCTTTCTCTGTCTGTTGCTGTCAAATAAATAAAAATTTTTAAAAAATTGCCTAAATGTCCGCTCTCCCAGTTAGCCCGTCCTCAATGTTGAGTTATATCATGGTCTTCCAGTGTCCAGTGAACTCACCACACCCCTGAGCTTAATTCTACCAGTGTCCACCTGCCTGAATGGTCTGGGGTGTTTTGCTTTCCATAGATCTCAGAGGGCTTGTCTCTCTCCACAGCTGTAATTCTGTGATCACCCTGGCATGTTTCAGCTTCTCTCCTCTGAGATTCCAGCAGCTGTGGGCCACACTGCCTCTGCTGCTGAAATGGACTTGCCCCTCATCCTACATTAGTCAACAACAGTAGCTTTCTTTCCAATTTCAGTGTTTACCAGCTTCCCAGGGGAAGTGTAATCCTCCATCCAGTTATGTCTGGGCAATGACAGCACATACAAATTTATTGAAACAGCTATCATGTATAACCGGTATTCCAAACTATTATTCCTTTAGCAGTTCTTGAGTGATACCTATGTCCTCAAGGAACAGGAATCCCAATTTAAACTGCATATACTAGTTTTTTTTGAGATTTACTTGAAAGCATAGATATTATTAGTGTATTGGGACCAAAAGAAAAAATCTATTTCAACCCACTTTCCTTTGTTGGATCTGAGAGAAGAAATTTGTGATAACTGACATAGCTAATCACAGCGCATAGCCAAGATGATCCCATTTGTAGGTTGTAGTTACGCTGTATGATGAGAGTAATGGCAAACACCCAATTGTAAGTTCGTGTCTCAACGATTCAACAGCTCCAACAGCCTAGCCCAGTGCACCCAAACATTAACAACAAACCTCCGAAAGTATGGGGTGTTTCAAAGTTTCTCTCTGGTCAGAGCTTAGGGCCCAGCAGCATCTTGTGCAGCCTTCTGCGAATCTCCTTGGTCTTGATGGAGTAGATGATTGGATTGAGCATCGGAGGCACAAAGAGATAGATGAGAGACATGAACTTGTGCACGTACTCCGGGGCGCGCGTCACAAACCGGTGGACCATTGACACGCTGACCATGGGCACGTAGAAGATGAGCACAGCACAGATGTGGGACACACACGTGTGGAGCGTCTTAAGCCTCTCCTCCCGGGAGGCGATGGCCAGCACGGAGCGCAGGATGAGTACGTAGGACAGGAGAATGAGCACCGAGTCTACGCCAAAGGCAGAGACGACAATGAACAGCCCGTACATGCTGTTGAGGGTGGTGTCCCCACAGGGCAGGCGGATCAGGTCTGGATGCAAGCAGTACGAATGGGTCAGAACATTGGCCTTACAGAAGGGAAGCCTCTTCAGGAGGAAAGGAAGTGGGAAGACCATGCAAAAGCTGCGGAGGATGACGGATATGCCCATATGGGCCACACGGGCCTCCGTGAGCACGGAGGAATACTTCAGTGGGTTACAGATGGCCACATAGCGGTCAAAACTCATGGCCAGCAGGATCCCAGACTCCATCCAGGAGAAAAAGTGGATGAAGAACATCTGGGCCAAGCAAGCCTCAAAAGCAGTCTCCGGGACATGGAAGCACATGGAAGCCAGCACTGTGGGCAGCGTAGAAAAGGACACACCCAGGTCATTGACAGACAGAAATGACAGGAAGTAGTACATTGGCTGGTGCAAGCTCTGCTCTTCCTTTATGATGAAGAGAATCAGGGAGTTGCCTAGGATGGAGATAACATAAAGCAGCAAGAGAAGAGCAGTGAGCCAGGGCTCCAGGCGCTCCAGCTCTGGGAAGCCTGTTAGCATGAAGTTGTTGGTATTTGATGTGTTAGTCAGGAAGCTGCCCATGAGGTGTGATGAATGGCTATGAAAATAGAACAGAACGAAGTGAGGTTGGCGGAGGTAAAGGCGAGGGGCAGGGATATTTACTACCTCCAGGTAGAAATGACAATCGTCCTTAGATCTCAACACCAAAGACCATGGGAAGATTGGAAAAGAACAGATTATACTTCAGACCTTTTATTGGTTAACACCACCCCCAGACCTACAGTCTTTCCCCAGGACTGAGGAATTCACATGTCTTTTGTTCAACTTTAGGAGCTAACAGCAAAAGAAACAATAAGCAATAACAAGCGTACTGTCCTTTTATAATCTTTCGAGTATTCAGCCATTTCTCTGCTATGTTTCACAACTAATATTTTCAAATTATTTTCTGCTCATATCATCCTAATTTCTCCACTGTATGTTAGTGACCCTAAATTTATGCTTCTAGCCAAGCTTTTCTTCTAGCTATTGGCTTATAATTGTCTATAGCTGTAATTGACAAATTGTTACAGCTGATTGGCTTATACAGCATAGGCAAAGTTCAGCTTTTTGTCTCTCACCACACTTGATCTTTTTGGATGCTCACCATCTCACTAACTCTTTGTCCTTTCATCCATATCCTCATGTAAGAAAAATCTAGAAAGCATCCTTAGCCCCTCTCACCCACCCCGATTCACAGATCTAGCTCACCCATTCTTACTTTCCTAATATACACTGAATACTAGCTTCTCTTCTTCAACTCACATGCAGTGGTAATCTATCCCCCAGCATCTGTAACAAGGATACCAGAACCTTCTTTAATGACTACCTATCTTTTTTTTATTTTTTTTTTAAGTTTTTATTAGCATTTTCCATGATTATTAAAAAAAATCCCATGGCAATTCCCTCCCTGCCCACCCCCCACACTTTCCTCTTTGAAATTCCATTCTCCATCATTAATGACTAGCTATCTTAATATGATTCCTTTCTCTAATCCATTCTCCATCAAGCAACCAAAATACTTGTGTATAATGTAAATAAAATGATGCTACACTCCAAAAAAACTGAAGTAGACCTTTTAGGTCTACTGAACCCAACATGGCTCAGGGAAATTTGCGGAAGAGGGGGCAGAATGATTGGTAGAACCACATGTTGGGTCATTATGCACAGAGAAACTGTCTCTTACCCATAACTGATGGCTAACCTCACAATGCACAACCCATATTCTCCAGTGAGGAGGGTCCCTGTGGAGGGGGGAAGACAGGAAGGAGGCTAGTGATGGTATCAACACTGTGTACATAACTAATTTTTAAAAAGTAAAAATAAATAAATGCTTTAATACCTTCACTTACATTTTTATATTTTTTGTTCATTTTTTATTTATTTATTTGAGAGCGACAGACACAGAGAGACAGATAGAGGGAGAGAGAGAGAATGGGCGCGCCAGGACCTCCAGCCTCTGCAAACGAACTCCAGATGTGTGCGCCTCCTTGTGCATCTGGCTAACGTGGGACCTGGGGAACCGAGCTTCGAACCGGGGTCCTTAGGCTTCACAGGCAAGTGCTTAACTGCTAAGCCATCTCTCCAGCCCCACTTACATTTTTAAAGTAAGAATTTAAACCCTTAACATGTCACGTGGCAGTGGAAGCAATACCTAGGACCTTATCTCTTCCAATTATTCTAACCTTTCACTCTCATGCCAATAACTTTGTGTTATATCACCTTATACACGTTCTTTTATTGTTTTTAATACTAATAATTATAAGGATATAGTATATATTTGTTTATTTAGTTCTTTCACACTAAATAAATTATAAACTCTCATAATTATTTGTTCATTCTCATCTTCTCCCAGATGATTAGGCAAGCAAATTTACAGAGAGTTCTAGACTAGCTCAGACAAGCAAAATAACTGTTCAATATCTGAGTCTGAGCTCATCTTTACCACACAGCAGCTTCCAATTTATATAATGAATACACTTATTTTCACATTTACAGAATAGAAAAAGTATTTCAGAGTAAAAATTTCAAATTCGTATTCAAATCCCCATGCAAGACATGCCCCGGACAAATGACAGCCAAGAAAATAGCGATAAAGGAGGTTACTTAGGGGTGAAATTCTCTGATCCTAACTCCAAACTATCCTCTCATTTCCAACCAGTTTCCCAAACAAAGGCTCTCTTCTTTTGTCTCACTATGCTATCTAATGAACATATTGGAGTACGAGTTAGTCATACTGAAGCACTGATCCCAGCACAAAATAGATGTCTCTCCGAGCCAGGGATACTCATACCAAAACCTGCAGAGTAAATCTTTACAATCATCCAGCATGGAGTAGGGGGTGGAGGCTGCAGACCCTAATGGCTGAATGGAATGTGAGTATTTAGGCATAGAAGTGATGTGTAGGGGGAAAAATGTTATCCTTTAAACATAAGTCAGACTTTCCTTGAAGTCTATATAGCCCAGCCCCCTTAGGATTCTGAAGCTAAAATGAGGTGTCTGAGGTGTCTGTGAGGGAAGAGCTGAAGTTCCACTTACCTCCTCATATAGACCCAGTGATGGGAGGAGAGTCAAGTGAGACGCTTACTCAAGGGAGAAACATCAGAGATTCAACATACTCTGCACATAGCTCTGCCTTCTGCGGACTTCTGTCTTTACTCCCTACTCTGAGATCTATAAACCTGCCTGGTAAGAGTCCTCTGGGCCTGGCAAGTCCAGCTCAAAGAGATGGCAAGGGAGACAGAGAGTGAAAACTCTTTGAGAGGGAATCAGAGTTAATGACTCCCCTATGCTCTGTCACCTCTCTCCCCTAGAGAATTCAAAACAATTAAGAATGAGAACTAGGGCTGGAGAGATGGCTTAGCAGTTAAGCGTTTGCCTGTGAAGCCTAAGGACCCCAGTTCAAGGCTCGGTTCCCCAGGTCCCACGTTAGCCAGATGCACAAGGGGGCGCACGCGTCTGGAGTTCGTTTGCAGAGGCTGGAAGCCCTGGCGCGCCCATTCTCTCTCTCTCTCCCTCTATCTGTCTTTCTCTCTGTGTCTGTCGCTCTCAAATAAATAAATAAAAAATTAAAAAAAAAAAAAAAAAGAATGAGAACTAGATTCCCCTGCAGTGATCAATATATGTAGCTCCTCACGTTGTAGAACTGATGCCCATAAACAATTCATTCAGTAAATCAGCCACAGAGCTAGATTGAATCACAGCCCCAAGGATTCTCTCTGACTCTTAGGCTATGACATTTTCCATTAACCATGCCACAACTCATATAGGTTTCGAGAAAGAAAATAATAAAGCCACAAACAGCCTCGTTGTGTAGTCAGAAAGCAGGGTAGCACTTTGGTTTGCCTAAGCCTGCGCTGGTCGTCACTTGGGAAGTCTTGTTCCACAGGAAACCCACCGGCAAACTGACAGTTCCTTCCCTCATGACCGAAATGCAGTTCATAACCCACTCCTTGTCTGAGTGAGCAGCGTTAAGGTCGACAGGTTTGCTCCAATTTCAAGTTGTTTACTTTTAAAATGAAGCGTCACAAAGTTCTGGGAACACTGCAGAGGAAGACAAAGAAAGAGTGCAAGGCTACAGGCTGAGAACTGTTATCCAGACATGAACTGGCAGATACATTCATGACCTCACAGGGTTGCCATTTCCCGACAAGACATGCCCAATTCTGAGCCAATCAACATTTTGACATAGAGTACAGAGGAGAACAAGAAGAAAAGTACTGTTTGAATAAAGAGGGGGATGGGTGGCAGAGGGAAGACAGAGAGGATATTAGGACAAGAATATGATCAACTTACCATACATTGATGTATTAAAGTCCTCAGTAAAATGTTAAAAATGAAAGCTGGGTATGGTGGCGCACGCCTTTAATCCCAGCACTCATGAGGCAGAGGTAGGAAGATCGCTGTGAGTTTAAGGCCACCCTGAAATCACATAGTGAATTTCAGGTCAGCCTGGACTAGAGTGAGACCCTACCTCAAAAAACCAAAAATAAAAAAAAGTTAAAAAAGATATAATTTCGGGCTGGAGAGATGGCTTAGCGGTTAAGCGCTTGCCTGTGAAGCCTAAGGACCCCGGTTCGAGGCTCGGTTCCCCAGGTCCCACGTTAGCCAGATGCACAAGGGGGCACACGCGTCTGGAGTTCGTTTGCAGAGGCTGGAAGCCCTGGCGCGCCCATTCTCTCTCTCTCCCTCTATCTGTCTTTCTCTCTGTGTCTGTCACTCTCAAATAAATAAATAAATAATTTTAAAAAAAAAAGATATAATTTCTATAGATCTGGGCAAAAATGAACAATATCACATAGAAAGTTCTTATAAGACAAAAGCCATTGTAAAGACTTGTTAGGCTTCCATCTATCAAAAAGAAGTTGACTAGGCAGTGAAGACAAGTTGGCTTTAAGGAAAGACTAACTTCCAAGATACTAGTTTAAAGTTTTAAAACTAGAAGATTCCTTGGGCCATCTTATGCCACAGCCAAGCTTTGTAAAGGAGAAAATGAGACTATAAAATCAAAATACAAAAAAAAAAAAAGAAAGAAGAAACTCACACGATTTTAAGCAAGTTTGTTATTTTCTGATGGGCTACATTCTTAGCTGTCCTTGGGCCATGTGTAGCTCAAGGATTGCGAGTTAGGTATACCTACTAGAGGTTTAAAATTGACTGATATTCACATACCTGATTAAAATAGTTTTTGTTTTGTTTTGTTTGTTTTGTTTTTAGAGAAGGCGATGCTCCGATTACTTTGAATCTGTCACCTCCCCAAAAAAGGAGTATCATGGGTTTTAAATGACTGGTCTAGTTAGCTCAGATTAATGAAATCAGATGGGGGTCAGTAGTATACATAAAAAGTTCTGGCTTTTTATTTCAAACTATTATTCTCCTTTGACTACATGGAAAACATTCTAGGTCATGGTTGTCACATGAGGAGAGTATAGTGTATCCCCAATACACACAAAACTCCCAGAGCATGAGGGAAGGAAGCTCTTGGAGTTCCCCTGGGAAGGGGGAACAGCACAGCCCAACCCACATCTTTGTTTCCATTTTGTCATAAAAGTATACCCCCAAATCCAACAGCACCAATAAATTACACAGAACAAATATTTGTCTATATTTCATATTACTGTACACAGCCTTCTTACTCCATTACTTCCTTTATTGTTCAATATTATAAATACACTTGCATACAATTTAAAGTATACATTAAATCTGACCAAAAGTCAATATTACCAAAAAGTCTCATCTTTTATTTTATTTGTTTATTTGAGAGAAATAGGGAGAGAGAGAGAGAGAGAATGGACATGCCAGAGCCTCTAGCCCTTGCAAATGAGTTCCACACACATGTACCACCTTGTGCATCTGGCTTATATGGGTCCTGGGGAGTTGAATATGTGTCCTTGGCTTTGTAGGCAAGTATCTTAACTGCTAAGCCATCTCTCCAGCCCAACAGTCTGATCTTTTAACATAATTTACATGCAACTAAGTTCAACTTTTTTTAAATATTTTATTTATTTATTTGAGAGAGAGAAAGAGAGAGAATGGGCATGCCAGGGCCTTCAGCCACTGCAAATGAACTCCAGGTGCATGCGCCCTCTTGTTATCCTGGCTTAAGAGGTGGGTCCTGGAGAGTCAAACCAGGATCCTTTGGCTTTGCAGACAAACACCTTAACTGCTAAGCCATCTCTCCAGCCCAATCATCTCACTCATTTTAAAGGCAAGCTGGATAGCATGTATATGTAAAATAAACATTGGTGTTCACAGAATGTGTGTGTGCATGACTTTAAAATCATTGAAACCAGGTATGGTGGTGCACCCCTTTAATCCCAGCACTTTGCCATGAGTTTGAGGCCACCCTGAGACTACATACTGAATTCCACGTCAGCATGGGCTAGAGTGAGACCCTACCTCAAAAAGCAAACAAATGAAAAAAATCATTTAAAAATAATCTTTGGGAAACAAATTCCAATCTCTAGTATGACAGTGTTTCCGTGGTATACTTAATTTCTAGGGCAATGTGTTTCTTTAAAGAAGGATAAGGAAAAAATATTGTAACAAAATGATAGGTTAATTATAATAATGTATACTTTTGAATTTTAAAATAAAATTGCGGAAGAGGTAGTAGAAAGAATGTAAGAGCCAAAGGAAGGGCACCACTCCTTACAATGCAGCTGCTTGGGCAGAAATTGGCCTTGATATCCATGACCTCTCTGTGCCTAGCAACACCTTCACAAGGCCCTCATAATAGGAGAAGAAGACAGTGACATCAAAATAACAGAGAGACTAATGGAGAGGGGGAGGGGATATGATGGAGAGCGGAGTTCTGAAGGGGAGAGTTGAGGAGGGGAAGGAATTATCATGGTTTATTTTCTGTTGTCAATTAACTCAAAAGAAGAAGAAAATTGAGCATTTTTTGGTAAATTATGGCTCTTTATACCTTCCCCAACCCCATTGTTTTAAAGAATACCTTCTGTGATGCTGTCCTCAAACATGTGAGAGCAGGAATCCAGCTCCTAAGTACAGCAATGTAAAGGAAATTAAACCCTCCTTGTCAGAACAGGTATGGAAAACCAAAGTTCACGGATTTAGAGGCTCCTCAAGACTGGGTTCCCAGCAGTATTTTGCAGAGCCTCAGGCGGATCTCTTTAGTTTTGACGGAATAGATGACAGGGTTGAGCGCTGGAGGCACAGACAGGTAAACGAGGGGCAGGAGCATGTGCATGCGCTGCGGGGCACGCCTTCCCTAGCTGGCAGCCAGAGACACGCCCACCATGTGTGACACGCACGTGTGCAGGGTCTTCAGCCGCTCCTCCCGGGAGGCAAGAGCAAGAACGGCGCAGAGTATGAGCACGTAAGAGAGAAGAATGACCGCAGAATCCAGGCCAAACGTAGAGATGACGATGAATAAGCCAAAGATATCATTAATGGTGATGTCCCCGCAGGACGGGTGGATCAGATCCGGATGCACCAGGTGATGGCTGATGAACCTACTGAGCCGAGTGCCACTGTCAGCCCCTGTCTCTGTTTCATCCCACCTGTGGCCTTCGCTTACAATGATGACAATTTCCCAGTAAATCTCTTACCACCTCCATAATTCGTATCTAATCAGAAGGGTAATATGTTCGGAGGGAAATATGAAAATTCACTCTTCTCATTAGAAACTCTGGTGCTGCTCATTAAACTAACAAATTCAAACACATTAGCCTAGAATTAAAAGTCTCTATGATCAGTACTTGATATTTCTAGCTTCAGTCCTTAAAATTATTGACCTCATGCCTCCAGGTACCCAGTCTGATTGCTACTATCCAAGTTTTACTTGTAGTTCTCCAGTTCCTAGCACCTTCCCTGACTTCATTCACATCATCTTCCAGAGGAAACCAAACACAGAAAGACATGTATCACATATTTTGCCATATGCAAAAATCTAAGATTTTATAAGCTGAGTACTATCTGAAAGCAGAAGAGGGAATAGGGCAGGGGAATGGGAATGGGAAGAGAGCAAAATAGGAATTGAGAGAGAAAAGAGCCATACATATACAGGCATGGTGGTAAATGCCTTTAATCCCAGGACTTGGGAGGCAGAAGTAGGAGGATCTCTGAGAGCTCAAGACCACTCTGAAACTACATAGTGAATTCCAGGACAGCCTGAACCAGAGTGAGACCCTACCTTGAAACCCAAAATAAATAAATAAATAAAAATTTTACATATATACATACACACACACACACACACACACATATATATACATACATATATACATATATATATGTGTGTGTGTGTGTGTGTGTGTGTGTATATATATATATATATATATACACATACACACAGAAAACCCATTAATCTGAATAATCAACATCAATTAATTAAGTTAAAAATAAAATTAAGGGGCTGGAGGAATGAATTAGTGGTTAAGGCACTTGCCTACAAAGCCAGATTCCAGGTTCAATTTCCCCAATACCCACATAAGCCAGATGCACAAGGGGTGGGGGCATTCATGTGGAGTTTGTTTGCAGTGGCTGGGAGCCCTGGTGTGCTCTCTCTCTCTCTCTCTCTCTCTCTCTCTCTCTCTCTCTCTCTCTCTTTCTCTCTCTCAAATAAATAAATAAATAAAGATTAATAATAAAATAAAATTAAGGAAAACATTCATTTTTCAGGGTTGTGACCCATGAGTGACTATCACAAGGAGTGGGAATTCTCTCTTCCCCTTGTATCACTAGGCCTCCATCTTTTGTGGAAACTTCTCTGCATGGCCTCATCCCAGTACTGTGAATCCTTTCTTCTCTACAGATCTCTGATGAGCTCTAAGAACTCAACCCGGACTTACAGTTTCACTCTCTGCTGTGTAGTTTCATCTTAGGGAAAGGAATTGACCACAAGAGGTACTCAATAAGTTATTAATGTTTTATTCACATGTTGTAAATCAGAAATGCTCTAAATTTATATAATAGGATGGTAAAAAGCCAAAACTGAATAGTTGTGTAAACAGAACCAATTTTTTCTGATTTTGCAACTCTGAGTTGCAATGCCTACTCTCTGCTCTACCTAGGTCTTCTCATCTGCCTTTGCTCCTCCAGCTGCCTTCCTCTGTGCTTTCTTCCCAGGGTGCATCTTAATTGTATATTGTTTAGCACTCCTTTTCCTATTTTACTTCTCCATGTATCTCTACCAGCCATAAACAGAATCCTATGAACTACAATCTCTTTTAAAGTTTAGAGAGACTTTATTAGATTAAGATATGGGAAGAAGAGAGAGTATTAAGAGCTTCTGTGTATGAGAAGGTAAGAAGAGTTAGATCCCTCAATAGTACAGAGAGTCCACGCCCATGAAAGGAGGTTAAGCCCACTAGAGACCCAAATTGGAGTCATTTAACAGTCCTGAATGGGGGCTGAGCTAACCAACCACAATCTTTTAACATTTAGCACACAAACAAGTGGTTTCTGAAACAGTCTATGAATTTTTTTTTTATTTATGCTTGATACTAGATTTTTCTGAGAAAGGTATGGGAGGGAGGGTGCTAATTCATATCAAGGCATTTACATTCAAAATATACCATAATGGAATATTCCTCCTGGGAAAGTTACATATGAAGAAGAAAAAGTGGCACACTTTCTGAGAACAAAATAACAGATAGAAAGTAGAAAAACAGAAATGATGAGGAAGAAAGCATACAGAAAAAATAATATTACATAGGGACAGATTATGAAGGATAGCCCCTGGATTTCTGAGCTCCGCAGAGTGCCTGCAAGCTTGAATGTGGAGCATCAGTAACTAAGCTTACCTGCCTGAGGTTGTAAGATATAGAGAAAAGTAGAGCAGTACTGGGGGACACTCACAAGCCCTGCCCCAGTTACTTCTTTCTACTGTCTGTCTTAACCAATATATGTCTCCATCCAGGAAGTCCCTTAGTTTACCATCAGCTCAGGTGTTCATGGGCTTCTGGGAATACGAAGCATCAGCAGTGCCTGCAGCTCCAGAATTTAGCTCCACAATTCTTGAGGGATTATGCAGAAATAAGAAATACCAAAACTGAAAGAGACCTGTAAGGCCATTGTGGCTAATCACCATTCACAGATGTGAGTTAAGCAAACACCTCCAATTTAGATAGCTTGATAATGGCAGAATAGTCCAAACTAATTTTTCTAATTCAGCTTATTGCCTTTCTACCACATATACATACATACATACTCCACAAAAAATAACTGACTGCTATAAACAGAATTTTATAAACTTAACACAAGTTAATCAGGGTTTATAAATTCTCACCTGACTTATCCATGTACTTGACCTGAACCCTGACAAGGTTTGGCAACACAGCCTTGCTAATAAAATACAGAATGAGAATATATATCATATTTTAAAAATGTTTTCTGGTTAAGAAGAGTTGAATGCATTCCACTGGGATTTTTTTTCCACACATGGTTACTCAATGCCTGCCAGGGAGACATTTTGCTCAAATAAACTTTCCTGCTGCATAATTATGTGTGGCTTTCTTCAGTTCTGTGAGTAAGATGCCCAGAACCTGCAAACACCAAGAGAGGGAAGACTGGTAACAATGAAATATGTCGGCATTTTCTTATAGTATCTCAAGCAGACACATAGACCAAACATAGACTTTCTTACCAGCCCACATAACACAGTGCCTTGCTCAATGACGCCATGTGAAACTTGTAGTTCTCGAAGTGTGAACTATGAAACCAATCATGGCAGTTAAGTCTGAATCTTAGGAAAAGGTTAAAGATTCCAGTACCTCACACCAGGAATATGTGATACCCAGGGCCCTGTGTTGGTGCAAATGTCACTACAATTCTACTTCCCAGCAGTGAAATGGACTGAGATAGATTTCTGGGTGGGCCAATTGCACATCCAGACAGAACCAAGAGCTCTCTATTGAATGGGCTGAATAGAAGCGGACTGTCCAAAGCAAATATCTGAGGATCCCCTTTCAGATGGAGCAGTCCTCTAAGACCAACAGGGCCGTCATAGAATTTTTATTTATTAAATATGCTATGGAAAAAATTAGCGTAAATACTTTTAGAAAGCTTTTCACAAGCACATAAAAGAGCAGAAGCATTGTTTCAGATTTATTTAAATTTAAATATCAAGCAAAAGTATTAACAGGGACTTCATATTTTCTGTTTACAAAAGCAACAAATTTATTATGTCATATTTGTGGCAGATTCAACATCATTTAACAACTGCATCCTTCCAAAAATATTTATTTTGACACTTTTTTGTTGCTGCTGTTTATTTCTATTTTGAGCTGGCAAGAAAATACATCAAATATATATTTATTTTCTTTTTTGTGTGTGTTTATTTTAGTTGAGTTTAGTTTAGCTTAGTTTAAGCCAGAAACAAGGGCTAGAGAGCTGCCTCCAAGGTTAAAGGCGCTTGAGTGCACAGCCTGATGGCCCAGGTTCAATTGCTCAGTACCCAACTAAGCCAGATGCACAAAGTGGCGCAAGCACCTGGAGCTCATTTTGCAGTAGCAGGAGGCCATGATATACCTATACTATATCTTTGTCTCTCTGCTTCTCTCCCTACCATAAATAAAAGTATTTTTTAAATAAGTCAGAAATAATATTTGTCACATTGCTATTATTATAAATCATAATCTATTAGATATAACAACATAAACATAAAAGGCACATTTGTGGTAGGTTTCAATGTAAAAGTTATTTTTATTCATTTAAAATGAATTGATATTTAGGCTATGATCAATAACAAAAGATTCATATAAAATTTTTCTGTCGAAAAAGTATGGCCTGTTTGAGAGTAAAATGTGTTTGATATGATGATTCAATGTAAAGGTATCAATGGAATATAAATATATACAAACATATTCATTTGTTAATTCAATCTTCAATTATCTTTGTGTGTTTCTAATGTATTTCAAGTCCCATGTCAAAAGATGAAGAGGAAATGGATAAATAAAATATGGTCCCTGGCTATAAGCTATTTACAATGATAGAGGAAAGGAGACAAATTAACCAAACTAATTGATGTGATTAACATTTATTCTCAGTCAGAATACAAAATAGGTAGTGACTAGTCTTACCTGGGTTAAGATTCAGAAAATAATCCTAAACAGAATGTTTCTTTATACTATGGTTTATCTATATCATATTTGTAAACAGAGCTTATAATTTTGTGTCTATTCTCATTGAATTAAAATAATATGTATAAAAGCTATAGATGTATGTCATTATAGAAACTTTAGAGGAGTTTATTTCATTTATACTTAAAACAAGCGTATGAGGTAGGTAGATCAGAATTTTGTCTTAAGCAGTCCATGCTCCAGTAAAAAACCCTAATTAAATTCACTGGTTCACCAAAAAAATAAATAAGTAAAAGATGTGCGAACAGAAGGGAATCTATATGAGGACAGGAGAAGTATTAGTGTGAGAAGACAGGGTAATTAGTATGCACATAATCAAAGTTCCTTACATACATGTGGAAAATGTCATAATGAGACATACGCCAATAAAATCCACCAATTATATATGCTGGTTAAAAAACCACTTTAAAAAAGAATATAGTAGGTCGGGTGTGGCGGTGCACGCCTTTAACCTCAGCACTTGGCAGGCAGAGGTAGGAGGACTGCCATGAGTTCCAGGCCACCCTGAGATTACATAGTGAATTCCAGGTCAGCCTGGGCCAGAGTAAGACCCTACCTCAAAAAAACAAAAAAACAAAAAAAAAAAAAAGAAAGAAAGAAAGAAAGAAAAGAAAAAAGAATATACTGTTTCATTCCATGGGTGAAAAAGCTAAAACCTAGAAATGCTCATTCCACCTATACCGGATCTGAACTCACACTTGTACATTTTCCTTTAAGGGGACGGTAGGACTTAGAGCTAATGGAAACATTTTATGATATGAAACTCTGACTTGACAAAAGTCAATATTATTTCCTATGTCCATTTGTTTTTTCAAACATTTATTTTCTTCTATTAGTTATTCATTCATGATTCTTTATTCAAACACTTTTTCGCCTAGCCTTTCATTATTACTCTAGCGTCATCAGATGCTATCTCAAGGGAAGGACTGTCGTAGATCCAATGTGGATGGACAGAGTAAGACAAGATTGATGCCAATAAAGACAAAGAGATATGAGTGACGGAGCCATGCCCGGAGATAAACGCAGTAGGTCGTTGATTTCAGTGGATGGAAACTAAGTCCCTGCACACCTCTGGTGTCCTATACAGGGGGGAAATCCTAAGAATCTTAAAGTCTCATTATGACTACTTAAACATCAGAGCTTCACAAGTGTTCAAACACCTGGCATCAAGTCACCATCTACACTACGCTTCCATGTGTGGATAATGTATCCTTAGCCAACATTGAATCCTATCTGTGCCTCTATTTGTTTCAAAGTCCTTGAGGCCCAACACCAAAAGCCCCGGCATCTGGCCAAGTGTCTTGATGTTGATCCTCGATATTCAAAATGCTCCTGATTGTTCTTCAAAGGAACAAAACTACGTTCTACTTCCGGTGGAAATTCACAAAGTTAATTTCTACAGGTGACCCAAAATAATCCTGACAGGTGTTAGATTCATAATGCACTAGCAATCAATAATCTTAGAACTTGAAGCCTAGCACGGGCCTCTTCTAGTTGATTCCTCCCTTGGCTGATGCCCAGCTGGCTCTGTTCCCCCACACTGGTTCATCCAGCGCTTCTCTTTCTGCCAAAGGCTCACATCTTGGCTCTGAAAAGCATCTTGAGAAGCCTCCTGCGTATCTCCCTTGTCTAAATGGAGTAGATGACGGGGTTTAGCATGGGAGGCATAAAGAGGTAGAGAACAGACATGAGGATACGGACGGCATGAGGCAGGCCAGCCCCGAAGCGATGCACGGTGGACACACCGACCATGGGCGCACAGAAGACGAGCACAGCCCAGATGTGGGACACGCACGTCTTCAGGCGCTCCTCCCGGAGGCGATGGCCAGCCCCCAGCGCAGGATGAGCGCAGAGTCCAAGCCAATGTGAGCAACGCAATAGACAGCCCCTAGTGGCTGCGGAGGGAGACATCCGAGCATGCCAGTTTAATCATACCCACGTGAAGGCAGTAGGCCTGCGAGAGGATGTCCTGCGGATGGCAGAAGGGCAGTCTGTGCAGCAGCAGTGGGAAGACCACGATGAGGGCAAAGCTGCGAAGGAGCCTCGCCAGGCCCATGGCCACAATGCGGGCGCTGGTGGGCACCCAGGCACAGCGAAGGGGGTTGCACATAACCACATAGCGATCAAAGCTCATGGCTAGAAGGATGCCAGACTCTGTCCAGGAGAAGAGGTGGATGAAAAACATTTGGGTCAAGCAGGCGCTGAAGCCGGTCACCCGGGCATGGAAGCAGAGGGCAGCCAGTATAGTCGGCAAAGTGGAGAAGGCCACACCCAGGTCGTTGAGGAAGAGCAGGGACAAGAAATAGCACATGGGCTGGTGCAAGCTCTGCTCCTCCTTAATGACGAGGAGGATCAAGGCGTTGCCCACAATGGAGATGGCATTGAGCAGGAGGAGAGGCAGCGAAAGCCAGGCCTCCAGGGCTTCCATTCCAGGAAAGCCTGTCAGGATAAAGCTGAGAGCCTCGGAGACGTTGACCCCGAAGCCACCCATGAGAGGACGGAGCATCTGTCAACAGCCAGCTGGAGGTTCTGAAGAAACTTCACTATGTGTCTCATAGACTGCCACTGTTTCTGTGAAGGAAAAGTAGATGTGCAGGTTTATAAGTTCTGATGATGTTATTCCTGAAATTCACTGTGGACATGACCAGGAGATTACAAAATATCAGCCATAGGAGGTGATGATTCTTTTTTAGGCCTCTCTCAGAAGAATGGATCAGTAACATTTTCAGGGAAGCCGGCTGTCCCAATCCATCTCCTTATGATCATTCTCTCAGCTATCTTCATATAACTCACACATCATGAGATGAGTTATAATCATTCTGAAAAGCAGGGAAACACATTTCAAAGTAAAGGAAGGAATTTATCCCAAGATTCCTTGTAAGGAAGTTACATGGCTATAACTCAAACTCTGTAATACAACTTCAATCCCAAGTGTTTTCCTAGAAATTTTGGATAGTTTGTTTTTATTTTCTCTTGCATAATGTCAACTTCAGGTATAGAAGATGAGAAATGTGGTCTTACATCAGCCCAAACAAGGTTGTCAGAACATATCATAAAGGCATAATATATCCATTTCAAATCCTTCTTTTCTCTAGTATTGTGATTTATCACTGATCATTTTATTTATTTGAGAGAGAGAAAGAGAGAGAATGGGCATGCCAGGGCCTCCAGCCACTGCAAATGAACTCCAGATGCATGTGTCACCTTGTGCATCTGGTTAACGTGGGTCCTGGGGAGTCAAACAGGTCCTTTGGCTATGCAGGCAAGCACCTTAACCACTAAGCCATCTCTCCAGCCAAGCACTGGTCATTTTGAGAAGGAATACACTTAAGAACATTATGTAACATTTCTCAGGCTGGAGAGATGGCTTAGCAGTTAAGCACTTGCCTGTGAAGCCTAAGGACCCCAGTTCGAGGCTCAATTCCCCAGGACCCATGTTAGCCAGGTGCACAAGGGAGCGCACGCGTCTGGAGTTCGTTTGCAGGGGCTGGAAGCCCTGGCGCGCCCATTCTCTCTCTCTCTTTCTCTGACCCTATCTCTCTCCCTCTCTCTCTCTCTCTCTCTCCCTTTCTGTCACTGTCAAATAAATAAATTAAAATAAACAAAAAAATTTTAAAGAATATTGTGTAACATTTCTGTGGCATGCCAAAAACTTTCCATGCCTATAGAAAACGTCCTCACAGGGGCTGGCGAGAGGGCTCAGAGGCGAAAGGCACTTGTTTGCAAAAGTAGCCTCACCTATCACTTTCATGACATGGATGCCAGGTTGACTTCTGCATCTCATGGGTAATTCCGTGTGACTCTCCATCAATGAATGGCTTATTATACCCCTGTCATGCCATCTGTTTTATAGGACCCTCAGGAAGCAAATTGTTTGTCTCTGGCATAAACTACTATTATATCAATGGATTTCCCTGTTGGGGAGACAGGGATCTGGGAAAGAGTCCCAAGGATCTACTAATAATGAAGGATAAGTTTACTAGACAACAGCATTAGCTTTGGAGGGGTAGAAATGATGAACCAGCTAAGCTCTGGGAAGCCTACACAGTTTAATGAGCCCTTTAAGGCCATACAAAGAAATGGACAATGAAGATTTTACAGGAAGTGTTCTAAGTTACCCGGCTTCTCGAACAACTCACCCACGTCTCATTCCACCATGGAATCCATTCCACTAGGAAAAAAACCTAAAATTGTCTTCACTCAAAACTGCTTCTACAGATAAAGATTACGTTTTGTATCTCTTCCTGATGTAACGGGAAGTGACGGAGAGGCGCTAAGGGGTCCCTGGTGACATTAGTGTGCTTTCTGCCCCTTAGAATTTTCCCTATGTTAACACAATAGAAAAAGTGAAAACACAGAGTGAAGACAATGGAGACAAGGAGTCAGAAAGACAAGAACAGACAGATGGGTAGAAGGAGAGGCAGAAAGACAGAGAAAGAAATAAAACTGTTTTTACAAATGGAGGAAATAATTTGAAGATGGGGAAGGGCATTTGAGGAAAGAGAAATGCAAGATCAGAGAAGAATTTTTGGAGAGACAGAGGTTAGACCATGGAACGTGAAGAAAACAAAACTGTGAACAGCTCTAAGGCCATGCCCCAGCCTGCCACAGTGCTCTGCAGTGCACGGCCTGTGCTCACCCCAGGCCAAGTGAAGGACAGAGAAGACCCCACACTTACCCCATTTTTCACAGGAACCACCTCCCAACCTCTGAGCAACAGAGGGACCATAACAAATCCTGAGATCCCCAGCCAAAGCCTGTTGGGAATGGACTTCTCACTGCAGGACTCTTCACCTTCCATCTGTTCCCATGGGTGCTTCACAGCTCTGCGCAAAGGACAAGGCAAAACCCCTCTCCTCCCAGCTAAGCGGAGCTTCCGTGCATCCATGACACGTTCCTGTGGCCTCCAAGGTCCTATCAGGACGTGTTTGTTCTAAGGGGCTTCTGTCAAATCAGTGTTGGAATACCAAAGAGCCCAATGCTAGAAATAAGCCAAGAATGCACCTCCCTTTACTTCTTCACCTCCACCCCACCGTGTCCTCTCCCTAAGCCAAGTGACCATATCAAGGTCTCTTCCCTGAGAACTTTCAAAAGCTATGATGCAAGTCAACTAATGTCATTGAACGCAGCAATCAAACTGGCATTGGTGATACTGCGTTTTCAGAGTTCCCTGAAGTCCCGTTAGAGCTTAATGGTCGTCAGTTCATTTTAGCCTCAACCAAATCCATCGACAGGGAATCTTCCCATTTCTCAGATGAGAAAATTCTGTACTCAAGAGGTCAAATTGTACTCAAAATTATACTGTTGCTAATTAGGCATATTGTTCATGGACTCACTGGCTGTTTTCAGAACACATAAGAAAGCCAGGCAGAGCCGGGTGAGGTGGCTCATGCCTTTAATCCCAGCACTCAGAACACAGAGGTAGGAGGACCACTGTGAGTTCAAGGCCACCCTGAGACTACATAGTGAATTCCAGGTCAGCTTGGGCTAGAGTGAGACCCTACCTCAAAAAACCAAAGGAAAAAAAAAGAAAAAAAAGCCAGGCATGATAATGATTCCTGTGCTGGCAGCACCCAGGAAACAAAGTAGGAGGATTGCAAAGAAGAAACTTAGCAAGGCTCCCTCACTTCATTACTTATTAGTAATTCAATCAATAAGCCAAAGTGTAATCCAACAGTGACCCTGGAGCACACCTGGAGCAGAGGTGTGTCAGGCAGTTGGACTTCCCTGCCAGCACTGGCCTGTTTGATCACCTCAAGCTCCTTGAGGACGCTGCACAACAGAGACAGTTGCCGCACAAGTCCAGCTCCCAGGTGCCGCCCAGCTGTGACTGTTCCAGTGACCATTTGCTTTCACAGGCCTGGAGCCTCCACGAGCAAGCTGCTCTAACTCTCGGACATACCTGAGGCAGGTTTCCCTGTATCAGAGACCTTTGTGTCTGAGGGTATGAGGATGTGTGGAAGCTCTGAAACGAAATGCAGTAGCAGGCTCTGCTAACTGGAAGCATTAGAGGCAGCTTGGGAAGCTTGGAAGGTTAAAGGATTCACTTTCTGTCGGCTTTCTATCTGTGTCATTGTAACCTGCACAGGTTGTTTACCCTGAGCAACATAAACGGATTCTCTAGCAGTCTGCAAATGATCCTGCAGTCATTTCCAATCAGTGGCTCCACAACATTCTCAGGAAGGAATCCACTTTTCCCAGTCCATCACACACCAACGTAGTGGGGCAGGGACAAGGGAAAAGAGGATATCAACACACAATGTATCCATACAAGATATGTTGTTAATAATAATAATACCATATATATACACACATATATGAAAAATAAAGGGCTGGAGAGATGGCTTAGCACTTAAGGCATTTGCCTGCAAAGCCAAAGGACCTCAGTGTGATTTCCCAGGACCTACATAAGCCAGATGCACAAGGGGACACACGTGCTTGGAGTTTGTTGGCAGTGCCTAGAGGCCCTGGCATGCCCATTCTGTCTTTCCCTCTCTCTCTCAAATATACAAATAAATACTAAAGTTTAAAAAACAAAATAACCCAAATTTACTATAGTAAAAAACAAATGCTGTAACTCAGACTCTGGGTCCTACTAACCTGAAGTCTGCATGAGAGCTGAGACCCTGAGGCACCACCAGAGGCACCAGCTGTCTGGAGGAGAAGGAGGAGACCACAAAACTGCCTCCTTCTCTCCTAAGGTCTGTCACTACCGGGACTGATAACTTTTATAAACATTTGACTGCTTCCTCTCATCTCCACTATTCCAATTATTTCTGACACCTCATCCCATTCGCACAAAGTTTTGTGCCACTTTGATTCCTGTGTGAGGTGAGATCTTTACCATCTGCATGACAGAAGCCACCTCCCCCTACCTGCTCCCTGCACCAAGTCCATCAGAGTTCATCCGTTTCTTCCCTCTATCGTGTGATCATTTTCAAATTCAAATCTTTCTTCTTCGGGTCTCCAAGACATACATAGTACCCATTGTTTCTAACCTGACTAACATCCATGGATGTCTCACTCTTCAGGAATCAGTGTGAATTACCTGTAGACCCACTGAGTTTTATGCTTGGAATACTTGTGCCCCTCTTTCATTTGGGTGCAGTAAATTAATTAGTGTCAGTAACTACAGCAGCAGTTTCTCATGGGAATGTTCAATCGACCATTTATGACTTCTGGCTTGTTTCCCATTCATCCCTACTGAGCCTGCATTTTATGCTCTCACATCACACACTGCCTACACCCTCACCAGCGAACTCAGTTTAAGTATAATGTACTCTCAGTAAGAGCTTGACGCAATCACCTGTTTCTCCTTTCTTGAATGAATGCTGTCATGTCTTCCTGTCATTTCACATCCACCACCTTTCTTCAATGCCCTGTGCAAATGATCGCTTCCTGTTTTGACCCTGAATATAATACTCTCTACAGCAATTTTCCAGGCTGCTTCAGGTTCGCTGTGTATTCTCTCCTAGATTCCCTGACACCCTGCTGACTGACTCTTGCCTTTAGTTCTAATTTCTGCCTTTGCAACTAATTGCTTAATCCCTGTGATGGGATGCTTCATAAGCACTTTAAAATCAGGCTGGAGAGATGGCTAAGCCATCAAGGTGTTTGCCTGTGAACCCAAAGAACCCAGGTTCAATTCTCCAGTACCCATGTAAAACCAGATGCACAAAGTTATGCATGGGATCTGGAGTTCACTTACAATGGCTAGAGGCCCTGACACACCTATTCCTAGTTTCTGTTCATGCAAATAAATAAAACTATATGTGTGTTTGTGCGTGTGTGTGTGTTTATATATATTCAATGAGAATGAAAACTAACATCTTAATGTCAAATAAAACTAGAAAGCTACAAAAGAAAAAAATATTCATATACCTAGCAATGGATAATGGTGACTTAGATATTTCTAGGCTACATATATTCCACTGGAAATATTTGAAATAGTGACACAAGAGTTTAATATTTAAATGCCAATATTCACACATGACTGAAAATTATACACTTTTTCTAATATTTAAACTTTTCTTTTGGTTTTCTGAGGTAGGGTCTCACTCTAGCCCAGGCTGATATATAATTCACTGTGTAGTCTCAGGGTGGCCTCGAACTCACGGTGATCCTCCTACCTCTGCCTCCCAGCTTCTACTAGTTAAACTTTTAATGGTACTTTAAACTTTTAAATACGTATGTAGTGTTCCTTAAATTCATTAGGAAATAATTTAAATTGTTTAAAGAACACTGATATGGGTTAGTTTGAGAAATGAACTCAAAAAAATAAAATAAAATAAAAAGAAAGTAAAAGAAAATTTAAGCCAGGCATGGTGTTGCCGCCTTTAATCCCAGCACTCTAGAGGCAGAGGTAGGCGGGTCACAGTGAGTTCGAGGCCACTCTTAGACTCCATACTGAATGACAGGTCAGCCTGGGTGAAAAAGAAAAAGAGAGAGAGAGAGAAGAAGAAGAAGGTGTGTTACAAAGGCAGAGGGTGCGGTAAAGTAAAAAAGGAAACATTAATTAGGAACGGGACTTCACTGAAAATAAGGACTTGATGACAGCTACTATCCTGAGATTCAGAAGATCTAGTCAGAGAAGTGACGCTATTCCCGAAGAAGCCTGACTTCATGATCTCCAACCTGCCAGCTACAATGGGTCACATTCTGAAAGATCCTGAGCAGTGCTCAATCCTCAGCTATCACTGCCATGACACTTTCAGTGCTCCTATCTGAATTTGTTTTAAAATTTTTTATTGACATCCATAAACATAATGTATTCCAACCTCCTTTGTGTGAGGAAGTCTGACAGCACCTTGGTATGTACCTGTCAAGTGACATCATTTGCTGCTCCACTCACCACAGATCTGTTACTCTGAGCTCAAAATTCTGGACCCCAATAACTACGAATCCAAGAAGACTCAAAAGAATAAAAAAAAAGAAAATGTGGTCAAGAAAAGAGGATAAAAATAAACTGAGGGGGATAAAATGAGTAAACTAGAGAGTCAATTTCCACTTTCCCAAAAAAGTTATTGGAATTTTTTTCCTTACTCGTTTCCTCATTTATCAACTGCAGTTTCTTTGTCAACAGACCAAATCCCTAGAGGAGGGTACCTGACTTTAAGCACCAGAGAGCTACAGACAGAATCAATAAATAGCCTCACTTACCAAGCCCTCCACCATAGGAGACTACACGATGGAGTTGAGCTGACATTCAGTGTCTGCACCAAATATCACGACCCAGTTATTCACCACGCCATCTGAACTTACTTCTGTCTTCTCTGCGAAGGCTTTATATTCAGTATACATCTGCTCCAGCCCTCACCACCTTCTCTCCCCCCAGCTTTGCACTCATACATCACATCTCTCCACAAAGTAGCTGGTACCCATACCGTACATTACAGAGCTCCAAACTCAACCTGCCCCACTGAAAAAAATGGATATCTCTCACACAGGTAAGTTTTTGAAATCTGATTCCCCAACAATTGAATTTAATGAACAACCTAGAACAGGGCATCAGTGAAAATAAAGACCTGGTGATGTCTACTGTCCTGAGATTGGGGGGATCGAGAGCTATTGTGTTGATGTCCAGTGGGACGCAAAACCTAAGGCATCATCTGACTCAAGACATTGAGGCAAGTTTGTGAAGGTGTCCCCATGAGGAAATTATATATTAGTTGTTTAAGGATCTGAAAAGAATTTTCGCATAGAATTCCTTTATGTTTTTAAATGTTTTATTTTACTTTTTTTTTTTTTTTTTTTTTTTTTTTTGAGTTACGGTCTCACTCTAGCCCAGGCTGACCTGGAATTCACAATGGAGTCTCAGGGTGACCTCCAACTCACGGCAATCCTCCTACCTGGGTCTCCCGAGTGCTAGGATTAAAGGCATGTACCACCACACCCAGCTAAATACGTTATTTATTTATGAGAGAGAGGAAAGAAAGAGAGAATGGGTGGACCAGGGCCTTCAAATGCAAGCTCCAAATGCATGGGTGTACATCTGGCTTTTACATGGGTACTAGGAAATCAAACCTTAGGCTCTGTAGGAAAGCATCTCAAATACTGACCCATCTCTCCAGCCCTAAAATGCATTTCTAAGCTTCCTGTTGATTCCTCTTACTACCCAACCATGATATCTAGTAGTCTGCATTCACTACACCTGCCAGGTATTGATGCCACTTCCTGACAGACTGCACAGTATCCTGCATGCCGTGTTTGGATCTTCAGATCACCCCATTACAGAGACGGTCCTTACCTATCCTCAGTCACATCTTTTTCTATGCATTGGAAATCTTCTGTCTTTATTTCCATATTTCCTTTTTTTTTTCTTTCACTACTTTCAGGGCAAATTTCCTTGCCTTCGAAGCTATGTCTGGCTTTAACATGGGTCTGTTGTGCTCAATAGAACCCGGCCCGACAGGCGTTACATTGTTGAGTAGTAAGAGGAAAATCAGAAAGCTTAGAAAGTGATTCTGTGTGAAGATGCTTTTCAAATGCTTAACCAAGTAATAAGTAATTTTCTTAGTTTGCAAAAGAATTATTTGAGAGAGTGAGAGGCCAGCCAATAGACAGAGAATATGGGCATGTCAGGGTCTCCAGCCACTGCAAACAAACTCCAGATGAGATGCATGTGCCACCTTGTGCATCTGCCTTTTCATGGGTACCAGGAAATCATTCCTGGGTCCTTGGGCTTCACAGGCAAGCACCATAAACACTAAGCCATATCTCCAGGGCCAAAAGAATTATTTTTATGTGAATCAACCAAATACCTAATGTTCCAGGACAAGCATGCCATCATCACCTTTTGGACAGAGCTCTTCATGTGCCAAGACAGATGTCAGCCCACAACACCAGTGACAATAGTCTCCCAGTCTCCCTATTCCTGACTGGGATCCCAGGACTGGAGTTTGCCCACCCCTGGATTGCCATCCCTTTCTGTGCCATGTATCTGGTAGCCATCCTTGGTAACGTAGCCGTCATCCTGGTCATTGGGACAGACAGTGCCCTTCATGCGCCAATGTATCTCTTCCTCTGCCTTCTCTCCTTCACTGACCTGGCCCTTAGCTCTACCACTGTGCCCAAAATGCTGGCCATCCTGTGGCTCCATGCCACTGAGATTTCCTTTGCTGGATGCCTGGCACAAATGTTTTGTGTCCATTCTATCTACGCCCTGGAGTCCTCAGTTCTCCTTGCCATGGCCTTTGATCGCTACGTGGCTATCTGCAACCCACTGAGATACACAACCATTCTCAACCACACTGTCATAGGCCGAATTGTTTCTGTGGGGATATTTCGTAGTGTCGCTGTGGTCTCCCCATTCATCTTCCTGTTGAGGCGGCTGCCCTACTGTGGCCACCGCATCATGGCTCACACCTACTGTGAGCATATGGGCATTGCTCGACTGGCCTGTGCCAACATCACCGTCAACATTGTCTATGGGCTGACCGTGGCCTTGCTGGCCATGGGTCTGGATTCCATCCTCATCGCCATCTCCTACAGCTTTATCCTCCGAGCCGTCTTTCGTCTTCCATCCCGCGATGCCCAGCACAAGGCGCTCAGTACCTGCGGCTCCCACCTGGCTGTCATCCTGGCTTTCTACATCCCCGCCTTCTTCTCCTTCCTCACCCACCGCTTTGGTCACAAGCGAGTTCCCAAGCACGTGCACATCTTCCTGGCGAACCTCTACGTACTGGTACCGCCTGTGCTCAATCCCGTCATCTACGGGGCGAGAACCAAGGAGATTCGTAGTCGGCTTCTCAGACTGCTTCACCTGAGGAAAGTCTCCAAATGAACTCAGAGAAGCCACAGAGAAGAAAAAGAAAGAGGACTCAATTTGCCCTGACACTTTGTCTGGAAGAGGATGGCCAGGTGAAATAAAAGCATCTATGATTGCAGTCAACATGCCATTTCTCTCTGAGGCTCCGTAAGGTATTCTCAACAGTCCAGAATAATGATAATATTCTACTTCTTCCCCCTTAATTGTCTACTTACTACTACTATGCAGATCAGTTACTGGTCTTAGAAAAAGGCTTGGTTTAACCAAAGGAATACTGTTTCATGAGCCCAGGTAGAAAAGACAAAAGCATTTAGTGGACGTGAATCTGAATTCTACATTCTCCACTGCAGAGAGCAGTTTAAAGGGCCCACAATAAACCTGAACCAGAACAGTGACTCTCCTACTTTCTAACTTGTAACCTTGAGTATGTTGCTAAGAGTTTCTGTGCTTCAGTTTAGACTGGGACAAGAACAATATGTAACTCTTAATACTGTGATGAGGAACACACAAGTGATTAATGTAGGAACAATTGAGGTAGAGGCTGGAATGTAAAGTGTCCAATAAATAAGTAAAAATAAACAGTTATACGCTTCTTTAAACACTAAATTTATCTGCCTCTCATTTTATATTATCTCACCTTGCAGGCTGTCTGTGATAATTATGTTGCATAACAGTTCTATAATATTTATATTATACTTAAGTTGCAAGTACTGCCTAGTGGAAGTGAATTACTCATCCTTTCTCTTCTGAGTTTCTCCTTATATTAATCATGAAATTAACCTTCAATATATGATATTATATTATATTACATTATATTATACTGTTACTAATTAGGCATATAGTTCATGGTCTCACTGGCTGTTTTCAGAACACATAAGAAAGCCAGGCATGATAAAGATTCCTGTGTTGGCAGCTCCCAGGAGAGTAAGTAGGAGGATTGCAAAGAAAAAACCTAGCAAGTCTCCCTCATTTCATTAGTTATTACTAAATCAATCAATAAGCCAAAGTGTAATCCAACAGTGACCTGGAGCACACCTGGAGCAGAGGTGTGTCAGGCAGTTGGACTTCCCTGCCAGCACTGGCCTGTTTGATCACCTCAAGCTCCTTGAGGACTCTGCACAACAGAGACAGTTGCCGCACAAGTCCAGCTCCCAAAGGTGCCGCCCAGCTGTGACTGTTCCAGTGACCTTTTGCTTTCACAGGCCCGGAGCCTCCACGAGCAAGCTGCTCTAACTCTCGGACATACCTGAGGCAGGTTTCCCTGTATCAGAGACCTTTGTGTCTGAGGGTATGAGGATGTGTGGAAGCTCTGAAACCAAATGCAGTAGCAGGCTCTGCTAACTGGAAGCATTAGAGGCAGCTTGGGAAGCTTGGAAGAAGGTTAAAGGATTCACTTTCTGTCGGCTTTCTATCTGTGTCATCGTCACCTGCACAGATCATTTATCCTGAGCAAGATAAGCAGATTGTCTACCAGTTGCAGATGATCCTGCAGTCATTTCCAATCAGTGGCTCCACAACATTCTCAGGAAGGAATCAAGTTTTCCCAGTCCTTCACAATACAACAGTAGTGGGGGCAGGAACAAGGGAAAAGAGGATATCAACACATGATGTATCCATATAAAATATGTTGCTAATAATAATAACCATATATATATATATATATGCATCATATATATATACATATATATAATATATATGTACATGTATGTGTGTGTATATATATATATATATATATATATATATATATATATATATATATGTCAAAAATAAAGGGCTGGAGAGATGAATTAGTTGTTAAGGCATTTGCCTGCAAAGTCAAAGGACCTAGGTTCGATTCCCCAGAGCCCACATAAGCCAGATGCACAAGGGGGCACACGTGTTTGGAGGTCCTTTGCAGTGCCTAGAGGCCCTGGCATGCCCATTCTTTCTTTCCCTCTCTCTACCTCTTTCCCTCTCTCTCTCAAATATATCAATAAATAATAAAGTTTAAAAAATAAAATAACCCAAATTTACTATAGTAAAAAACAAATGCTGTAACTCAGACTCTGGGTCCTACTAACCTGAAGTCTGCATGAGAGCTGAGACCCTGAGGCACCACCAGAGGCACCAGCTGTCTGGAGGAGAAGGAGGAGACCACAAAACTGCCTCCTTCTCTCCTAAGGTCCGTCACTACCGGGACTGATAACTTTTATGAATATGTGACTGCTTCCTCTCATCTCCACTATTCCAATGATTTGTAATGCCTCATCACATTCCCACAAATTGTTGTGCCACTTTACTTCCTGTGTGAGGTGAGATCTTTACCATCTGCATGACAGAAGCCACCTCCCCCTACCTGCTCCCTGCACCAAGTCCATCAGAGTTCATCCGTTTCTTCCCTCTGCCCGTGTGATCATTCTCAAATTCAAATCTTTCTTCTTCGGGTCCCCAAGACATACATAGTACCCATTGTTTCTAACCTGACTAACATCCATGGATGTCTCACTCTTCAGGAATCAGTGTGAATTACCTGTAGACCCACTGAGTTTTATGCTTGGAATACTTGTGCCCCTCTTTCATTTGGGTGCAGTAAATTAATTAGTGTCAGTAACTACAGCAGCAGTTTCTCATGGGAATGTTCAATTGACCATTTATGACTTCTGGCTTGTTTCTCATTCATCCCTACTGAGCCTGCATTTTATGCTCTCACATCACACACTGCCTACACCCTCACCAGCGAACTCAGTTTAAGTATAATGTACTCTCAGTAAGAGCTTGACGCAATCACCTGTTTCTCCTTTCTTGAATGAGTGCTGTCATGTCTTCCTGTCATTTCACATCCACCACCTTTCTTCAATGCCCTATGCAAATGATCGCTTCCTGCTTTGACCCTGAATATAATACTCTCTACAGCAATTTTCCAGGCTACATCAGATTCACTGTGTATTCTCTCCTAGATTCCCTGACACCCTGCTGACTGACTCTTGCCTTTAGTTCTCATTTCTGCCTTGCAACTAATTGCTTAATCCCTGTGATGGGATGCTTCATAAGCACTTTAAAATCAGGCTGGAGAGATGGCTAAGCCATCAAGGTGTTTGCCAGTGAAGCCTCAGAACCCAGGTTCAATTCCCCAGTACCCATGTAAAGCCAGATGCACAAAGTTGCGTATGGATCTGGAGTTCACTTGGCTTGAGGCCCTGGCATACGCATTCTTATTCTCTGTCCTTTCAAATAAATGAAATTATATAATTATGTGTGTGTGTGTGTGTATTTATTCAATGAGGATGAAAACTAACATCTTAATGTCAAGTAAAACTATAAAGCTACAAAAGAAAAAATATTCACATACCTAGCAATGGATAATGGTGACTTAGATATTTCTAGGCTACATATATTAACCACTAGAAATATTTCAAATAGTGACACAAGAGTTTAATTTTTAAATGCCAATATTCACAACTGACTGAAAATTATATACTTTTTCTATTTAAACAACTTTTTTTTTTTTTTGTTTTTTTGAGGTAGGGTCTCACTCTAGTCCAGGCTGATCTGGAATTCACTATGGAGTCTCAGGGTGGCCTCGAACTTAAGGTGATCCTCCCCTCTATGCCACCAAGCTACTACTATTTAAACTTTTAATGGTGCTTTAAACTTTTAAATAAGTATGTAGTATTCCTTAAATTCTTTAGGAAATAATTTAAATTGGTTAAAGAATAGTGATGTGGGTTAATTTAGGAAAAGAACTCAAAAAAACAAACAAAAAGAAAAAGAAAATTTAAGCCAGGCACGCCTTTAATCACAGCATTCAGGAGGCAGAGGTAGGAGGATTACAGTGAGTTTGAGGCCACTCTGAGACTACATAGTGAATTCCAGGTCAGCCTGGGTGAAAAAAAGAGAGAGAGAGAGAGAAAAGAAGGTGTGTTACAAAGGAGGAGAGTGCTATAAAGTAAAAAAGGAAACATAGTTGGGAACAGGATTTCAATGAGAATAAGGACTTGATGACAGCTACTGTCCTGAGGTTCAGAAGATCTGCTCAGAGAATTGATGTCATTCCCAAAGAACCTGACTTCATGATCCCCAAGCTGCCAGCTACAGTGGGTCACATTCTGAAAGATCCTGGGCAGTGCTCAATCCTCGGCTATCAGCGTCATGAAACTTTCCATGCTCCTATCTGTATTTGTTTTAAAATTTTTATCAGCATCCATAAACACCATGTATGCTGTTCCCACCTTCTTTGTCTGAGGAAGTCTGACAGCACTGTAGTATGTACCTGTCAAATGATATGATTTGCTGCTCCACTCACCACAGATCTGTTACTCTGAGCTCAAAATTCAGGACCCCAATAACTGGGAATCCAAGAAGACTGAAAAGACTAAAAAAAGAAAGTGTGGTCAAGAAAACAGGATAAAAAATATTGAGGGGTCAGGGGAAGAGACTGAGGAAAGAGAAGGCTAATCAAAACCTAAGAGGATACAAACAAATCATATGAGATCCTCTGGTTTAGAACAATGGAACACTTAGGAGCCATAGATCATTCTTAGAAAATTTTCAGTGCCAGGGATGGGATATCTCCAGTGAGTTGTGGGCCAGGGAGGTCCCTGATGCTCCCAATTAATAATAGGCTATTGATGAGGCCCTTGGCTTCCAGCCAGGAATAGATGGTAAGACCCTATTGCTGAAGCCTCCGTATGCTTGGGCTGCAAAGCCACTGAGAAATCGTGCTGGAAATGAGCTGATAACCTCCTCCATGTAGACCAGCTGACAGAAAGATGGAAGAAGCCATTCTACGTGTAAGTCAATAGGAGAAAGAGATACAACCAGTGAAGATACTCAACAGTGGACACTGCAAGCCTCATATTTGGCCAGCCAGGCCAAATGAGCCATCAGGTGCAATAGTGGCACGTCTGTCATGGTGGAAACCAACTGCCTTCCAATTGGACTGGAGGTCCGTGCCATGGGGGCAATATATCCCTAATACTGAAAACTTAAAACAGGGGTAGTCATGAGCCCTAGGGATGTAACATCTGCTGATGTCTGGAAAAATGTATATAGTATGCTTATCAAATTGCCCAGTAAGCACCTCTGTTAATTTTCATACCCTTATATTAATGCTACTCTCACTTGGTAGAGAATCTTCTCTTTTCAGATGGCAGTGACCTTGGGATGACTCAGAAGGTATCATAGTGCTGAAAAGAAGTGACTGGAGTACTGAGTAACATCTCGATCACACCATCCAAGGCTCAGGGTCTAATGCGGAAGAGGTGGCAGAAAGAATGTAAGAGACAAAGGAAAGGGTAGGACACCATACAATGTGCTCCCTCCAGACATAAAATGGCCTGGATATCCATGACCTTATAGTACCTGACACTACCTACACAAGACCATCATAAGAGGAGGAAAAGCTCATGACATCAAAATAAAAGAGACACTGATTGAGATGGGGAGAGGATATAATGGAGAATGGAATTTAAAGGGAAAAGTCGGGGGGGGGTGGCAGAAAGGTATTACCATGGGCTACTTTTTATAAGCATGGAAAATGTTAATAAAAATTGAGAAAAAATAAAAAATAACATAAATAAAAGAAAAAAATACTGAGGGGGAAATAAAATGAGTAAACTAGAGAGTCCATTTCCACTTTCCCTGAAAAGTTATTGGAATTTTTTCCTTACTCATTTCCTCATTTATCAACTGTCTTTGTCAACAGACTAAATCCCTAGAGGAGGGCACCTGAGTTTAAACACCAGAGAGCTACAGACAGAATCAATAAATAGCCTCACTTACCAAGCCCTCCACCATAGGAGAATACACGATGGAGTTGAGCTGACATTCAGTGTCTGCACCAAATATCACGACCCAGTTATTCACCACACCATCTGACCTTACTTCTGTCTTCTCTGCGAAGGCTTTATATTCAGTGTACATCTGCTCCAGCCCTCACCACCTTCTCTCCCCCCAGCTTTGCACTCACACATCACATCTCTCCACAGAGTAGCTGGTACCCATACCGTACATTACAGAGCTCCAAACTCAACCTGCCCCACTGAAAAAAATGGATATCTCTCACACAGGTAAGTTTTTGAAATCTGATTCCCCAACAATTTAATTTAATGAACAACCTAGAACAGGGCTTCAGTGAAAATAAAGACCTGGTGATGTCTACTGTCCTGAGATTGGGGGGATCGAGAGCTATTGTGTTGATGTCCAGTGGGACGAAAAACCTAAGGCATCATCTGACTCAAGACATTGAGGCAAGTTTGTGAAGGTGTCCCCATGAGGAAATTATGTATTTGTTCTTTAAGGATCTGAAAAAAAAAATCGCATAGAATTCCTTTATGTTTTTAAATATTTTATTTTATTTTATTTTACTTTTGTCTTTTGGAGGTAGGGTCTCACTCTAGCCCAGGCTGACCTGGAATTCACAATGGAGTCTCAGGGTGGCCTCAAACTCACAGCAACCCTCCTACATCTGTCTCCCAAGTGCTAGGATTAAAGGCGTGCACCACCACACCCAGCTAAATATTTTATTTATTTATGAGAGAGAGGAAAAAGAAAATATGGTGAGCCAGGGCCTTCAAATGCAAGCTCCAAATGCATGGGTGTGCATCTGGCTTTTACGTGGGTACTAGGAAATCAAACCTTAGGCTCTATAGGAAAGCGTCTCAAATACTGAGCCATCACTTCAGCCCTAAAATGCATTTCTAAGCTTCCTGTTGATACCTCTTACTACCCAACCATGATATCTAGTAGTCTGCATTCACTACACCTGCCAGGTATTGATGCCACTTCCTGACAGACTGCACAGTATCCTGCATGCCGTGTTTGGATCTTCAGATCACCCCACTACAGAGACGGTCCTTACCTATCCTCAGTCACATCTTTTTCTATGCATTGGAAATCTTCTGTCTTTATTTCCATATTTCCTTTTTTTTTTTTTTTCACTACTTTCAGGGCAAATTTCCTTGCCTTCGAAGCTATGTCTGGCTTTAACATGGGTCTGTTGTGCTCAATAGAACCCGGCCCGACAGGCGTTACATTGTTGAGTAGTAAGAGGAAAATCAGAAAGCTTAGAAAGTGATTCTGTGTGAAGATGCTTTTCAAATGCTTAACCAAGTAATAAGTAATTTTCTTAGTTTGCAAAAGAATTATTTGAGAGAGTGAGAGGCCAGCCAATAGACAGAGAATATGGGCATGTCAGGGTCTCCAGCCACTGCAAACAAACTCCAGATGAGATGCATGTGCCACCTTGTGCATCTGCCTTTTCATGGGTACCAGGAAATCATTCCTGGGTCCTTGGGCTTCACAGGCAAGCACCATAAACACTAAGCCATATCTCCAGGGCCAAAAGAATCATTTTTATGTGAATCAACCAAATACCTAATGTTACAGGACAAGCATGCCATCATCACCTTTTGGACAGAGCTCTTCGTGTGCCAAGACAGATGTCAGCCCACAACACCAGTGACAATAGTCTCCCAGTCTCCCTATTCCTGACTGGGATCCCAGGACTGGAGTTTGCCCACCCCTGGATTGCCATCCCTTTCTGTGCCATGTATCCGGTAGCCATCCTTGGTAACGTAGCCGTCATCCTGGTCATTGGGACAGACAGTGCCATTCATGCGCCAATGTATCTCTTCCTCTGCCTTCTCTCCTTCACTGACCTGGCCCTTAGCTCTACCACTGTGCCCAAAATGCTGGCCATCCTGTGGCTCCATGCCACTGAGATTTCCTTTGGCGGATGCCTGGCACAAATGTTTTGTGTCCATTCTATCTACGCCCTGGAGTCCTCAGTTCTCCTTGCCATGGCCTTTGATCGCTACGTGGCTATCTGCAACCCACTGAGATACACAAGCATTCTCAACCACACTGTCATAGGCCGAATTGTTTCTGTGGGGATATTTCGCAGTATCGCTGTCGTCTCCCCCTTCATCTTCCTGTTGAGGCGGCTGCCCTACTGCGGCCACCGCATCATGGCTCACACCTACTGTGAGCATATGGGCATTGCTCGGCTGGCCTGTGCCAACATCACCGTCAACATTGTCTATGGGCTGACCGTGGCCTTGCTGGCCATGGGTCTGGATTCCATCCTCATCGCCATCTCCTACAGCTTTATCCTCCGAGCCGTCTTTCGTCTTCCATCCCGCGATGCCCAGCACAAGGCGCTCAGTACCTGCGGCTCCCACCTGGCTGTCATCCTGGCTTTCTACATCCCCGCCTTCTTCTCCTTCCTCACCCACCGCTTTGGTCACAAGCGAGTTCCCAAGCACGTGCACATCTTCCTGGCGAACCTCTACGTACTGGTACCGCCTGTGCTCAATCCCGTCATCTACGGGGCGAGAACCAAGGAGATTCGTAGTCGGCTTCTCAGACTGCTTCACCTGAGGAAAGTCTCCAAATGAACTCAGAGAAGCCACAGAGAAGAAAAAGAAAGAGGACTCAATTTGCCCTGACACTTTGTCTGGAAGAGGATGGCCAGGTGAAATAAAAGCATCTATGATTGCAGTCAACATGCCATTTCTCTCTGAGGCTCCGTAAGGTATTCTCAACAGTCCAGAATAATGATAATATTCTACTTCTTCCCCCTTAATTGTCTACTTACTACTACTATGCAGATCAGTTACTGGTCTTAGAAAAAGGCTTGGTTTAACCAAAGGAATACTGTTTCATGAGCCCAGGTAGAAAAGACAAAAGCATTTAGTGGACGTGAATCTGAATTCTACATTCTCCACTGCAGAGAGCAGTTTAAAGGGCCCACAATAAACCTGAACCAGAACAGTGACTCTCCTACTTTCTAACTTGTAACCTTGAGTATGTTGCTAAGAGTTTCTGTGCTTCAGTTTAGACTGGGACAAGAACAATATGTAACTCTTAATACTGTGATGAGGAACACACAAGTGATTAATGTAGGAACAATTGAGGTAGAGGCTGGAATGTAAAGTGTCCAATAAATAAGTAAAAATAAACAGTTATACGCTTCTTTAAACACTAAATTTATCTGCCTCTCATTTTATATTATCTCACCTTGCAGGCTGTCTGTGATAATTATGTTGCATAACAGTTCTATAATATTTATATTATACTTAAGTTGCAAGTACTGCCTAGTGGAAGTGAATTTACTCATCCTTTCTCTTCTGAGTTTCTCCTTATATTAATCATGAAATTAACCTTCAATATATGATATTATATTATATTACATTATATTATACTGTTACTAATTAGGCATATAGTTCATGGTCTCACTGGCTGTTTTCAGAACACATAAGAAAGCCAGGCATGATAAAGATTCCTGTGTTGGCAGCTCCCAGGAGAGTAAGTAGGGGGATTGCAAAGAAAAAACCTAGCAAGTCTCCCTCATTTCATTAGTTATTACTAAATCAATCAATAAGCCAAAGTGTAATCCAACAGTGACCCTGGAGCACACCTGGAGCAGAGGTGTGTCAGGCAGTTGGACTTCCCTGCCAGCACTGGCCTGTTTGATCACCTCAAGCTCCTTGAGGACTCTGCACAACAGAGACAGTTGCCGCACAAGTCCAGCTCCCAAAGGTGCCGCCCAGCTGTGACTGTTCCAGTGACCTTTTGCTTTCACAGGCCCGGAGCCACCACGAGCAAGCTGCTCTAACTCTCGGACATACCTGAGGCAGGTTTCCCTGTATCACAGACCTCTGTATCTGAGGGTATGAGGATGTGTGGAAGCTCTGAAACCAAATGCAGTAGCAGGCTCTGCTAACTGGAAGCATTAGAGGCAGCTTGGGAAGCTTGGAAGAAGGTTAAAGGATTCACTTTCTGTCAGCTGTCTATCTGTGTCATTGTCACCTGCACAGGTCATTTATCCTGAGCAAGATAAGCAGATTGTCTACCAGTTGCAGATGATCCTGCAGTCATTTCCAATCAGTGGCTCCACAACATTCTCAGGAAGGAATCAAGTTTTCCCAGTCCTTCACAATACAACAGTAGTGGGGGCAGGAACAAGGGAAAAGAGAATATCAACACATGATGTATCCATATAAAATATGTTGCTAATAATAATAACCATATATATATGTATATGCATCATATATATATATACATATATATAATATATATGTACATGTATGTGTGTGTGTGTATATATATATATATATATATATATATATATATATATATGTCAAAAATAAAGGGCTGGAGAGATGAATTAGTTGTTAAGGCATTTGCCTGCAAAGTCAAAGGACCTAGGTTCGATTCCCCAGAGCCCACATAAGCCAGATGCACAAGGGGGCACACGTGTTTGGAGGTCCTTTGCAGTGCCTAGAGGCCCTGGCATGCCCATTCTTTCTTTCCCTCTCTCTACCTCTTTCCCTCTCTCTCTCTCAAATATATCAATAAATAATAAAGTTTAAAAAATAAAATAACCCAAATTTACTATAGTAAAAAACAAATGCTGTAACTCAGACTCTGGGTCCTACTAACCTGAAGTCTGCATGAGAGCTGAGACCCTGAGGCACCACCAGAGGCACCAGCTGTCTGGAGGAGAAGGAGGAGACCACAAAACTGCCTCCTTCTCTCCTAAGGTCCGTCACTACCGGGACTGATAACTTTTATGAATATGTGACTGCTTCCTCTCATCTCCACTATTCCAATGATTTGTAATGCCTCATCACATTCCCACAAATTGTTGTGCCACTTTACTTCCTGTGTGAGGTGAGATCTTTACCATCTGCATGACAGAAGCCACCTCCGCTGCCTGCTCCCTGCACCAAGTCCATCAGAGTTCATCCGTTTCTTCCCTCTGCCCGTGTGATCATTCTCAAATTCAAATCTTTCTTCTTCGGGTCCCCAAGACATACATAGTACCCATTGTTTCTAACCTGACTAACATCCATGGATGTCTCACTCTTCAGGAATCAGTGTGAATTACCTGTAGACCCACTGAGTTTTATGCTTGGAATACTTGTGCCCCTCTTTCATTTGGGTGCAGTAAATTAATTAGTGTCAGTAACTACAGCAGCAGTTTCTCATGGGAATGTTCAATTGACCATTTATGACTTCTGGCTTGTTTCTCATTCATCCCTACTGAGCCTGCATTTTATGCTCTCACATCACACACTGCCTACACCCTCACCAGCGAACTCAGTTTAAGTATAATGTACTCTCAGTAAGAGCTTGACGCAATCACCTGTTTCTCCTTTCTTGAATGAGTGCTGTCATGTCTTCCTGTCATTTCACATCCACCACCTTTCTTCAATGCCCTATGCAAATGATCGCTTCCTGCTTTGACCCTGAATATAATACTCTCTACAGCAATTTTCCAGGCTACATCAGATTCACTGTGTATTCTCTCCTAGATTCCCTGACACCCTGCTGACTGACTCTTGCCTTTAGTTCTAATTTCTGCCTTGCAACTAATTGCTTAATCCCTGTGATGGGATGCTTCATAAGCACTTTAAAATCAGGCTGGAGAGATGGCTAAGCCATCAAGGTGTTTGCCAGTGAAGCCTCAGAACCCAGGTTCAATTCCCCAGTACCCATGTAAAGCCAGATGCACAAAGTTGCGTATGGATCTGGAGTTCACTTGGCTTGAGGCCCTGGCATACGCATTCTTATTCTCTGTCCTTTCAAATAAATGAAATTATATATTTATGTGTGTGTGTGTGTGTATTTATTCAATGAGGATGAAAACTAACATCTTAATGTCAAGTAAAACTATAAAGCTACAAAAGAAAAAATATTCACATACCTAGCAATGGATAATGGTGACTTAGATATTTCTAGGCTACATATATTAACCACTGGAAATATTTCAAATAGTGACACAAGAGTTTAATTTTTAAATGCCAATATTCACAACTGACTGAAAATTATATACTTTTTCTATTTAAACAACTTTTTTTTTTTTTTGGTTTTTTGAGGTAGGGTCTCACTCTAGTCCAGGCTGATCTGGAATTCACTATGGAGTCTCAGGGTGGCCTCGAACTTAAGGTGATCCTCCCCTCTATGCCACCAAGCTACTACTATTTAAACTTTTAATGGTGCTTTAAACTTTTAAATAAGTATGTAGTATTCCTTAAATTCTTTAGGAAATAATTTAAATTGGTTAAAGAATAGTGATGTGGGTTAATTTAGGAAAAGAACTCAAAAAAACAAACAAAAAGAAAAAGAAAATTTAAGCCAGGCACGCCTTTAATCACAGCATTCAGGAGGCAGAGGTAGGAGGATTACAGTGAGTTTGAGGCCACTCTGAGACTACATAGTGAATTCCAGGTCAGCCTGGGTGAAAAAAAGAGAGAGAGAGAGAGAAAAGAAGGTGTGTTACAAAGGAGGAGAGTGCTATAAAGTAAAAAAGGAAACATAGTTGGGAACAGGACTTCAGTGAGAATAAGGACTTGATGACAGCTACTGTCCTGAGGTTCAGAAGATCTGCTCAGAGAATTGATGTCATTTCCAAAGAACCTGACTTCATGATACCCAACCTGCCAGCTACAGTGGGTCACATTCTGAAAGATCCTGGGCAGTGCTCAATCCTCGGCTATCAGCGTCATGAAACTTTCCATGCTCCTATCTGTATTTGTTTTAAAATTTTTATCAGCATCCATAAACACCATGTATGCTGTTCCCACCTTCTTTGTCTGAGGAAGTCTGACAGCACTGTAGTATGTACCTGTCAAATGATATGATTTGCTGCTCCACTCACCACAGATCTGTTACTCTGAGCTCAAAATTCAGGACCCCAATAACTGGGAATCCAAGAAGACTGAAAAGACTAAAAAAAGAAAGTGTGGTCAAGGAAACAGGATAAAAAATATTGAGGGGTCAGGGGAAGAGACTGAGGAAAGAGAAGGCTAATCAAAACCTAAGAGGATACAAACAAATCATATGAGATCCTCTGGTTTAGAACAATGGAACACTTAGGAGCCATAGATCATTCTTAGAAAATTTTCAGTGCCAGGGATGGGATATCTCCAGTGAGTTGTGGGCCAGGGAGGTCCCTGATGCTCCCAATTAATAATAGGCTATTGATGAGGCCCTTGGCTTCCAGCCAGGAATAGATGGTAAGACCCTATTACTGAAGCCTCTGTATGCTTGGGCTGCAAGGCCACTGAGAAATCGTGCTGGAAATGAGCTGATAACCTCCTCCATGTAGACCAGCTGACAGAAAGATGGAAGAAGCCATTCTACGTGTAAGTCAATGGGAGAAAGAGATACAACCAGTGAAGATACTCAACAGTGGACACTGCAAGCCTCATATTTGGCCAGCCAGGCCAAATGAGCCATCAGGTGCAATAGTGGCACGTCTGTCATGGTGGAAACCAACTGCCTTCCAATTGGACTGGAGGTCCGTGCCATGGGGGCAATATATCCCTAATACTGAAAACTTAAAACAGGGGTAGTCATGAGCCCTAGGGATGTAACATCTGCTGATGTCTGGAAAAATGTATATAGTATGCTTATCAAATTGCCCAGTAAGCACCTCTGTTAATTTTCATACCCTTATATTAATGCTACTCTCACTTGGTAGAGAATCTTCTCTTTTCAGATGGCAGTGACCTTGGGATGACTCAGAAGGTATCATAGTGCTGAAAAGAAGTGACTGGAGTACTGAGTAACATCTCGATCACACCATCCAAGGCTCAGGGTCTAATGCGGAAGAGGTGGCAGAAAGAATGTAAGAGACAAAGGAAAGGGTAGGACACCATACAATGTGCTCCCTCCAGACATAAAATGGCCTGGATATCCATGACCTTATAGTACCTGACACTACCTACACAAGACCATCATAAGAGGAGGAAAAGCTCATGACATCAAAATAGAAGAGACACTGATTGAGATGGGGAGAGGATATAATGGAGAATGGAATTTAAAGGGAAAAGTCGGGGGGGGGTGGCAGAAAGGTATTACCATGGGCTATTTTTTATAAGCATGGAAAATGTTAATAAAAATTGAGAAAAAATAAAAAATAACATAAATAAAAGAAAAAAATACTGAGGGGGAAATAAAATGAGTAAACTAGAGAGTCCATTTCCACTTTCCCTGAAAAGTTATTGGAATTTTTTCCTTACTCATTTCCTCATTTATCAACTGTCTTTGTCAACAGACTAAATCCCTAGAGGAGGGCACCTGAGTTTAAACACCAGAGAGCTACAGATAGAATCAATAAATAGCCTCACTTACCAAGCCCTCCACCATAGGACACTACACGATGGAGTTGAGCTGACATTCAGTGTCTGCACCAAATATCACGACCCAGTTATTCACCACGCCATCTGACCTTACTTCTGTCTTCTCTGCGAAGGCTTTATATTCAGTGTACATCTGCTTCAGCCCTCACCACCTTCTCTCCCCCCAGCTTTGCACTCACACAACACATCTCTCCACAGGGTAGCTGGTACCCATACCGTACATTACAGAGCTCCAAACTCAACCTGCCCCACTGAAAAAAATGGATATCTCTCACACAGGTAAGTTTTTGAAATCTGATTCCCCAACAATTGAATTTAATGAACAACCTAGAACAGGGCTTCAGTGAAAATAAAGACCTGATGATGGCTACTGTCCTGAGATTGGGGGGATCGAGAGCTATTGTGTTGATGTCCAGTGGGACGAAAAACCTAAGGCATCATCTGACTCAAGACATTGAGGCAAGTTTGTGAAGGTGTCCCCATGAGGAAATTATGTATTTGTTCTTTAAGGATCTGAAAAAAAAATCGCATAGAATTCCTTTATGTTTTTAAATATTTTATTTTATTTTATTTTACTTTTGTCTTTTGGAGGTAGGGTCTCACTCTAGCCCAGGCTGACCTGGAATTCACAATGGAGTCTCAGGGTGGCTTCAAACTCACGGCAACCCTCCTACATCTGTCTCCCAAGTGCTAGGATTAAAGGCGTGCACCACCACACCCAGCTAAATATTTTATTTATTTATGAGAGAGAGGAAAAAGAGAATATGGTGAGCCAGGGCCTTCAAATGCAAGCTCCAAATGCATGGGTGTGCATCTGGCTTTTACGTGGGTACTAGGAAATCAAACCTTAGGCTCTATAGGAAAGCGTCTCAAATACTGAGCCATCACTTCAGCCCTAAAATGCATTTCTAAGCTTCCTGTTGATTCCTCTTACTACCCAACCATGATATCTAGTAGTCTGCATTCACTACACCTGCCAGGTATTGATGCTACTTCCTGAAGATACTGTGCACAGTATCCTGCATGCCGTGTTTGGATCTTCAGATCACCCCATTACAAAGACGGTCCTTACCTATCCTCAGTCACATCTTTTTCTATGCATTGGAAGTCTTCTGTCTTTATTTCCATATTTCCTTCTTTTTATTGTTTCAGGGCAAATTTCCCTCCTTTAAAGCTATGTCTGGCTTTACCATGGGTACTGTGGGCAACAGAACCCGTCCCGACAGGCTTCGCATTGTTCAGTAGTAAGAGGAAAACCAGAAAGCTTAGAAAGTGATTCTGTGTGAAGATCCTTTTCAGATGCTTAAATAAGTAATAAGTAATTTTCTTAGTTTGCAAAAGAATTATTTGAGAGAGAGGCCAGCAAATAGATAGAGAATATGGGCATGTCAGGGTCTCCAGCCACTGCAAACAAACTCCAGATGAGATGCATGTGCCACCTTGTGCATCTGCCTTTTCGTGGGTACCAGGAAATCATGCCTGGGTCCTTGGGCTTCACAGGCAAGCACCATAAACACTAAGCCATATCTCCAGGGCCAAAAGAATCATTTTTATGTGAATCAATCAGATACTTAATGTTCCAGGACAAGCATGCCATCATCACCTTTTGGAGAGAGCTCTTCATGTGCCAAGACAGATGTCAGCCCACAACACCAGTGACAATAGTCTCCCAGTCTCCCTATTCCTGACTGGGATCCCAGGACTGGAGTTTGCCCACCCCTGGATTGCCATCCCTTTCTGTGCCATGTATCTGGTAGCCGTCCTTGGTAACGTAGCCGTCATCCTGGTCATTGGGACAGACAGTGCCCTTCATGCGCCCATGTACCTCTTCCTCTGCCTTCTCTCCCTCACTGACCTGGCCCTCAGCTCTACCACTGTGCCCAAAATGCTGGCCATCCTGTGGCTCCATGCCACTGAGATTTCCTTTGGCGGATGCCTGGCACAAATGTTTTGTGTCCATTCTATCTACGCCCTGGAGTCCTCAGTTCTCCTGGCCATGGCCTTTGATCGCTACGTGGCTATCTGCAACCCACTGAGATACACAAGCATTCTCAACCACACTGTCATAGGCCGAATTGTTTCTGTGGGGATATTTCGTAGTGTCGCTGTGGTCTCCCCCTTCATCTTCCTGTTGAGGCGGCTGCCCTACTGTGGACACCGCATCATGGCTCACACCTACTGTGAGCATATGGGCATTGCTCGGCTGGCCTGTGCCAACATCACCGTCAACGTTGTCTACGGGCTGACCGTGGCCTTGCTGGCCGTGGGTCTGGATTCCATCCTCATCGCCATCTCCTACAGCTTTATCCTCCGAGCCGTCTTTCGTCTTCCATCCCGCGATGCCCAGCACAAGGCGCTGAGTACCTGTGGCTCCCACCTGGCTGTCATCCTGGCTTTCTACATCCCCGCCTTCTTCTCCTTCCTCACCCACCGCTTTGGTCACAAGCGAGTTCCCAAGCACGTGCACATCTTCCTGGCGAACCTCTACGTACTGGTACCGCCTGTGCTCAATCCCGTCATCTACGGGGCGAGAACCAAGGAGATTCGTAGTCGGCTTCTCAGACTGCTTCACCTGAGGAAAGTCTCCAAATGAACTCAGAGAAGAAAAAGAAAGAGGACTCAATTTGCACTGAACCTTTGTCTTCCACAGGATGGCCAGATAAAATAAAAGCATCTATGATTGCACTCAACCTGCCATTTCTCTCTGAGGCTCTGTAAGATATTCTCAACAGTCCAGAATAATGATAATATTCTACTTCTGCCCCCTAAAGTGTCTACTTATTAATAGTGTGCAGATCAGTTACTGGTCTTAGAAAAAGGCTTGGGTTTGCCAAAGGAATACTGTTTTATGAGCCCTGGTAGAAAAGACAAAAGCATTTAGTGGACGTGAATCTAAATTCTACACTTCTCCACTGCAGAGAGCAGGTAAAGGGCCCACAATATACCTGAACCAGAACAGTGACTCTCCTACTTTCTAACCTGTAACCTTGAGCATGTTGCTAAGAGTTTCTATGCTTCAGTTTAGAGTGGGACGAGAACAATATGTAACTCTTAATACTGTGATGAGGAACACACAAGTGATTAATGTAGGAACAATTAAGGTAGAGGCTTGAATGTAAAGTGTTCAATAAATAAATAAAAAGAAACAGTTATGGGCTTCTTTAAACGCTACATTTATCTACCTCTTATATTATCTCACCTTGCAGACTGTCTGTGATAATTATGTTACATAACAGTTCTATTGAGTTAAGTTGAGAGTACTGCCTAGTGCATGTGAATTTTCTCTCATCCTTTCTGTTCTGAGTTCCTCCTTATTTTAGTCATGAAATTAGCCTTCATTATGTTCACAGGAGCAAGATCAGGGCCAGCTTTTTCCATAAGTGTCCTTCAGTATTTTTGTAAACTCAGTTCCAAAATGCAAGTCCACCAGTTTTGTTTAAAAATATTATTACTGTTATTTCCATCTTAAATTAAGAGCCTGTCATTCATAGAAACTGGTAGTGTAAGGTTATACCTTTGAATAGGCAAAATCTCATGCATTATCAGGCCTTTCACAGTGGAAACAATATGAAACCTAGATCCCAAGTACCTGGACTTGAGCCTCAGTTTTCGTATCTGCTTGCTGAATGAGTTAGGACACCCCCACTCAGCCAGCTCCAGCATTAGTAAAGCACTTATTACAGTCTCTGAAAGAAGGCACACCCTCAGTACAGACTGGGATGTTGGTAGCATTTAGTTAATAATGCTTAAATTAACAAAGGTGTCGTTTTTTATTATATCAGTGACAAAGTCATCTGTAGTGTTTATTGCCTTCTTGAACTGGTTACTATTCAGCAACTTCATCACAGAAGCCATTTCATCTGTGTCTTGTACATAACAAATAAACACTCAATACCATGCCAAAGATTTCAGGTCATAGTTTGTACCATAATCTTTATTGAATGAATACATGACTATGGCATCTTCCATATGCTATTGTAACAAGTAATGAAAAAATATGTCTAGCATAGATTCTGGGACACAACCAGTACTTAGTAACTTGAATATTATTTGTTAATATTACACTAAGACTGTTCATATAGAAGCACATATATAATTTTTATAGAGTTAAGGAAGATTTTTATTTGCAAAGGTAATTAGAGAGAATATTGTCACAAAGTCCATGAGACAAAAAGAAAAGTGTCAGCTTTAGAACTCCACACTGTACAGGCAAATTCTTGTGCAAGGAGCCATCATGGACCAGGGTTTCATATCTTAACAGAGAAGGTCAGGACTGAAAATTAGAGGGATGGAGAGAGAAGAGGTTAGGAGAGAAAGGAGCAGAACAGCTCAAGGAGACATAAAGATTTACTTTAAAAAAAAAGTTTGAGAAAGCCAGGTGAGATCAGATTTCATGGATTCTTCAAAAGGCCCAAGCTGCTAACAGCCCTCTGGAGTTTTACAAATGCTGAATGAAAAGAGCAATGATCATTCTCAACCAGTCGCAACCTTTGCTGAAGTCTGGAGTAAAGTGAGGTTGATGGTTAATAAAGAAGATGGGATTTCCAAAGGTAATACTTCCCTCAGTACCACAATCCAGTATGCACAATACCGTCCCTCTAAAGGGCTAATATGTTGCAATGTGTACACTCAAAAGAAGTTACCTTTTGAGGACAGATAAGCTCATGAGTACTACAGGGTGTACAAATGATTTGCCTGTTATGGAAGCCAGGCCCTGATGGAGCCTTAAGCAATTCTTCTCCTAGACTCCTTTAAGAAGTTCATACTTTATGTGTGCCTTTGAATCCTCTTTTATTGAACATATTTGTTTCTTTTTGCCCTAACTACAGCTCTTTAGAATTCAACCTTCAGTGATTCAGGTGTGGTAAGGCAAAAAAGTTCTGGAAGTTCTCCCCAATACCATAGCCCATCTTATACCCAGATCTTACCCTGCCACTCCCAAGTCTGCCTCTCTTACAGGACACAGTTAGATCCACAAGCCTTCATCCCATCACCAACACACACATATATACACATGCAATTATGATAAGTGATGAAAAATATGCCTAGTATAATATTTACTAACTTGATTATTATTTATATATATTATACTAAGATGGTTCATTTGGAAGTGCATATACAGAGTTTGGATGGAATTAATATTTTGCCCAAGAAGGCAATTATAGAAAAAAATTATTACAAAGTGAGAAAAGGAACATCAGTTCTGGGCACAAAGAGCCCCACATTGCACTGCAGAGGCAAATGGACACTCTACTATCCACCCTGTACCCAGGAGTGGAAAAGAAAAGTAAGACTTTGTTAGGTAGTTATTAGGTATTAGCAGGCTTGAGAGACATCTGGACCCCTCTCCCAGAATTAGCATCTTGATAACCAGGAACTGAATCTGCAGAATTTTTATCACTGATCAAAAAAGAAATGGGATCTAAGTCTTGTGTCTGGCCCTGGGTGGAGACATGGCATTCTCTGTTTCCCACAAAATCATTAGCAGCTTTCTCTGAGGAACTAAGGCATCATTATGCAAGATATTATTCCTGGATTTGTATATCCCTACCTTCTTCTCCTTCATTTGGTCAGAAGTGAAGTGAATTTGTGACAATATTCTATTCTCATCACCTTTGCAAATAAAAAACATTCTTCTACAACTCTATGCAAATTTTGTATCTATGTACTTCCATATAAACAGTCTCAGTGTAATATGAACAAATAAGAATTGAGTTACTAAATACTGGCAGTGCCCCCAGAATCTATGCTGGACATATTTTCTAATTACTTGTCAAAATAGCATAATCATGATGCCATATTCTTTTGGGGTTTTTTGTTTGTTTGTTTATTTTTTGTTTTTCAAGGTAGGGTCTCACTCCAGCTCAGGCTGACCTAGAATTCACTATGTAGTCTCAGGGTGGTCTCGAATTACAAGGATCCTCTTACCTCTGCCTAAGTGCTGAGATTAAAGGCATGCGCCACCATGCCTGGCTCATTTCTTAATTCAATAAAGATTATGGTACATGCCATGTCATGCCATGACATTTTGGCCACAGTATTGTTTCTTTTATTGATTATGTATAAGGCACACAGATAAAATGGCTGCTGTGATAAAGTTGTTGAAGAAGAAAATAAACAGTACAGATTATCTTGTCACCAATATAATGAAACATAGCGCATCATTTAACCTTGAGTTAATCCAAACGGACCTTTCAACCACCAGGACAGGAAAACATCTCTAAGGAAAGCCCTCTGTTCTAAGGACTTCAAAAGTTATTGTAGGGATTTCCTCAACATGTAGGTGGGCACAGCAGGTTCTCTGGCTGTTGTCCACCCTCACCTCTTCAGCGTGCCCTCCACAGCGGTCCACCCTCACCCTTAAGCGTGCTCCACTTGACCCTGCAATAAACTCCCTTATCTTCTCTGCTAGGCTCTGCGTCTTCTCTGAATTCTTTCCACAGAGATCTCTGGGGTCTGAAGTCAAGGGGAGGCCAGAGAAGACCTCAGTAAAACCACCCTCTTACCCCAAGAATCCATCTCCTGGATTGCTCCTTTTCTGCACCACAGCTGCATGATCCCATTTTGTTTTGATATATGAGTAACAACACTCAAGAATTCAGTTTCTTCTTATTACAAACATGTAAATATGTATTTCTCTACTGTGATGTGGATTTTCCTCTGAGCTGCTCCTCCATAGGCAGATTCCAGACTTCTGAAGACATGTAAGACATGGAAACATCAAATGTCCCTTCCTCTATGCCAGGCAGGATAAAGCACACTTTCTGTTCACTGATGTCAAGGAAAGTGGTTTATTCTATGGAGCAATGTAAAACTAAGAGCACAGATTTGAGACTAAGAGCGTGGGCTCCTGTCACCCACAAACTGTAACCCGCTTCAGTGCCTGTTCTCCACCTTGACAGTTCAGTGCCGTGCATCTTTGTGTCCATGAGAATTAAATGGCTGCTTTGTAGAGAACGTAGAAGAAATTGAGGGACAAGAATGGAATCAAGACATGGTTTAGAATGCTATTTTGTCTCGTGTGTGAGAGAGAACAGGTACACAGATACCAAGGTGCCAAGGCAAGCATATGGAGACGACAGGACAACTTTTGGGACCATTACTCACCTTTCCACATAATTTGAGGCATGGTTTCTAACAATCTCATGTTCCTTTTTTGCTTTGCTGAGCTCAACACAAGCCTCAGGAACTTCTGTCCCGCCTCCCATCTCCCCCTCAGCACTCTGGGATGACAGAAGCCAGCCACAGCTTGCAGCTGCTTCTCACTGGGATTTGGGGAAGAACTAACTTGAGCGCTCAGGCCGGAATGGTGAGCGCTTCACCCACTGAGCAGCCCCCAAACACTACCTTTTAATAATAAAGTGGAAGTTTATCATTAAAATGAAGTGGCATGTGTCAAACCCAAGCAAAACTGAGTAAAGAGGCTTGGGGGCGGGGTGGAAAACTCTTGATACGCAAGCCTGTGATAAGGGCTTGTATTAATGTATTTGTAACCAAACTTTAGCCAACAACTTTCCAAAGTGTAGCTTGTTATGTGAGTCACAAGGACAGGTTTCTGGAAGGGGAACATGTCTAATAGTTTCCACTAATGAACAGAAGTCAATTCTCCCAAAATAAGCCCCTCTAAGCTGGGCATGGTGGCCCACACCTTTAATCCCAGCACTTAGGAGGCAGAAGTAGGAGGATCACTGTGACTTTGAGGCCAACCTGAGATTATAGTTAATTCTGGGTCAGCCTGGGCCAGAGTGAGACCCTACCTTGAGAAAAACCAAAAAAAAAAAAAAAAAAAAAAAAGTCCCTGTAAATCAATGTTTTGTCTCAAATCAACTTATGAAACTGTCCTTGTTTTCTGCCTGTAGAAACCCTTGCCTTCCTTTGCCTCCTTGAATATGCCAATTTACATGGCACAAGCATTCCAGTAAGACTCATAATGTTGGAGAATCACTCTCCATTACGTAAAGTGACATCAGTGATTTGAAGAGCGTGTGGATCTTGTGCCTTGCTCGCGAGCCGCCCCAGCTTTTCTCCCCTCCTCCTCCCACTGACCTCCTTCCTATTCTCCTAATAGTCCCCTTTCTGCATAACTAGGTTCTACACATGAGACAGCAGGCAGTATTTGTCTTTCTTTCCCATCTTTGTCTTTTATGAAGTCCAAGTTGAAAGATTGCCACATAGGGCAGATAGGTGGAGACCTTAGGAAGTTGGATAAATCGTAACGTTTAATTCAGTACATTTTCATGCTCATCTCTACTTCACTTTTGGAAAAATATTTTTATTTACTTAAGAGAGAATGGGAAGGGGGTTGGAGCGAAGGTTTAGCAGTTAAGGCACTTACCTGCAAAGCCAAAGGACCTTGGTTTGATTCCCCAGGACCCACATAAGCCAGATGCACAGGGTGGCACATGCATCGTCTGAAGTTCATTTGCGGTGCTTGGAGGCCCTGGCAAACCCATTCTCTCTCTCTCTCTCTCTCGTAAATAAATAATGTAAAAATATTGTATAGAGAAAGAGATGGGAGCAGAGAAAGAGAGAGTATATGAATGCACCGGGGCCTGTTGACACTGCAAACAAAATCCAAATACATGCACCACTTTGTGCATCTGACTTCACATGAGTACTGGGAAAGTGAACCCAGGCAAGAAGGCTTTGTAAGCAAGCACCTTTAACTACTGAGCCTTGTCCCCAGCCCCTACTCCTTAACTTCCATGACTATTAAATGAGTGTAACCATCACCTACTTTTTATTCTTGTGCTCCCTTAAATAGCTTAGTGGCTCCTGTACCATTCCTCTGGCATGTTAGTCCCGTGTAACTTGCCTTGAAATCTGTGTCTAGTATCTTTTTTTTTTTTTCAAGGTAGGGTCTCACTCTAGCTCAGGCTGACCTGGAAATCACTCTGATCACTCTATAGTCTCAGGGTGGCCTCAAACTCATGGCAATCCCCCTACCTCTGCCTTCCAAGTGCTGAGATTAAAGGCATGCGCCACCATGCCCAGCTGTATCTAGTATCTTGTTTGAAGCAGTTAACCAATATTTTCCATGCACTGACTCCACCTCTATCAAACAGAAATATAAGCCCTTTCTAATTCTAGCCTTCCCAGGCTGACAGTATTTACTCCCAAGGGTCCCTCTGAACCGTGCTCACTCACGATCTGAGTGTACAGAGGTGCACTGATGCATAGAAGACTACTGCAGTCAAGAAGCAGCCTAGGGCTGGAGGGATGGCTTCGTGGCTAAGGCACTTGCCTGCAAAGCCAAAGGACTCAGGTTTGATTTCCCTAGGACCAGCGTAAGCCAGATGCACTAGATGGCACGTGCATCTGGAGTTTGTTTACAGTGGCTGGAGGCCCTCTCTATCTCTTTCTGTCTCAAGTAAGTAAATAAAAACATTAAAAAGAGAAGGAGGAGGAGATGGAAGAGAAGCTTAAAAGCCGTCTGCACACATGTGGCTAGTCCCAGCCTCTCTCAACTTGTTTCTACAGGTATAAAAAGAAAATAACACCCTGTGCCTATACCTTGAAGGCAATTCAAAGAAATAGCTATATGTTTTTTTAAAAAATATATATTTTATTTATTTGAGAGTGAGAGAGAGAAAGAGAGAGAGGGAGGCAGAGGTATGCAGAATGAGTATTCCAGGGCCTCCAGCCGCTGCAAATGAACTCCAGATGCATGCACCATCCTGTGCATGTGGCTTATGTGGGCTCTGGGGAATCAAAACCTGGGTCCTTAGACTTTGTAGGCAAATGCCTTAATTGCTAGGCCATTTTTCCAGCCCCCAAATAGCTACATCTTAAAAGCAAGTGGCTTCTAGTGGTTAAGGAGCAGTTGCTAGCATTGTCATTCCCAGCTTTCTGGCTGTGTCTCAAGTGTGCCATCACATGTTTTCCTGAGAACAGTTAACACTGACAACATATATTTCTAAAGGTGGGATGCTGAGCGAAATAGCAGTGTTTTAGTTGCATTTCCTTTGATATTACTAACATATTGTGTGAATTTCTTTTGTTTTACATTTCTGGGTGTGAATAGATGTCTTCATGCCAACTCTGCCTATGATTGAATCGCTCATGATTTTGTATAGCACACCTGCGGCTGGTATATGGCAGACATTCTATAGATAGGTACTACTGAATAAAGATAATTTATAAAGATAAGTATATTATATATTGATAGAAATGTATGTTTAACATCTATGTATTAAAACTCCTTGTAGGCTAATGTTATATCCTCCATGTAACTTAGTATTTGTTTATTTACAAGCAGAGTGAGAGAAGGAGCACCAGGGCCTCCAGCCACTGCAAATGAACTCCAGATGCACCACCTTGTCCATCTGGCTTTATGTGGGTACCATAGAATTAAACCCAGGTCGTTAGGCTTTGCAGGAAAGTGCCTTAATCACTGAGCCATTTCTCCAGCCCTTTTTCTTTCTTTCTTTCTTTCTTTCTTTCTTTATTTCTTTCTTTCTTTCTTTATTTTTTTTTTAATTTTTTTTTGTTCATTTTTTTATTTATTTGAGAGCGACAGACACAGAGAGAAAGACAGATAGAGGGAGAGAGAGAGAATGGGCGCGCCAGGGCTTCCAGCCTCTGCAAACGAACTCCAGACACGTGCGCCCCCTTCTGCATCTGGCTAACGTGGGACCTGGGGAACCGAGCCTTGAACCGGGGTCCTTAGGCTTCACAGGCAAGCGCTTAACCGCTAAGCCATCTCTCCAGCCCTATTTATTTATTTACAAACAGAGAAAAACAGAGATTCCATGTTATCTAGCCTTACTTTCATGAACAATTGATTCCACTTCATGCCTCAGTGAACATTGTGCATGGTCATATGGGTTGATTCATGGAGATTCGATTGAGTATTGTGGAATTCCACCCAATCATTCTTTGCAGTATCCTTCCTTGTTTCCTAAAATTTTCATCTTACTGCAGCACTGGCAGAACTCTCCCAGTTCTGGCTTCTTCAGTAACTATTCACCCTCCTTTTCCCTGCTAGAAAGGTAACCTTGAGGGACCTGTCTACATCCTCCACTCTGAGCAGGTACCACAGGGAAATAGCTCAGACAATTGCCCTGCATAATTTCCCCTTTGTGACAAACGCTAGAGCTTGCATTCACCACAGGTGAGAGATGGGTTGTTCTTCAGTCTGGCTAGAAAGTCTACTCCGTAAAGTTCTGTGTTTTGTTCCTTTAACCATCCTGCAGGAATAATGCATTATCTCTTTTGGTACAAGGAAAGATTTGTAAACCAGGAGTGATGGCACACACCTTTAATCCTAGCACTACCCAGGAGGCAGAGGTAAGAGGATCATTGTAAATGCAAGGCCAACCTGGGACTACATAGTGAATTCCAGGTCAGCCTGGGCTACCTTAAAAAAAGAAAACAAGAAAAGGAAAAATTTGCGGAAACCAATAGACTGTTATCCATCAAAGCGTAGCAGGGTTCAGCACCCAGAAAGAATACTCACAATAATTCAATGTCTTCTATTCTGCTTACAGGTCTAGCAACTGGAGCCTGTGTAATGCTAGATTAAGGAATCCCAGAATATTTCTCTTCTGATCCTCTACCCCCTTCCTTAGGTACTCTCAGGGGATACTTCCTTAGTACCCCCTGGAGCCAAGCTGAACTAGGAAATTCAGACCAACATGTTGATGCTACAGGAAAACAAAGAGTAAAGTACATGCCCACTTCATTGCTGGAACATGATAAGCCAGAAATATGTGGTAGACACCCCCTGACCTTCACAACATTTGAGTCTCTAGGAACATGGAGCATCACAACACAATTAAGAATTCAGCCAGGGGTTAGAGAGATGGCTTAGTGGTTAATTGCTTTCCCTTGAAGCCTGAGGACCCCAGTTCGAGGCTCGATTCCCCAGGACTCACATTAGCCATATGCACAAGGGGGCACACACATCTGGAGTTCGTTTGCAGTGGCTAGAGGCCCTGGCGCACCCATTCTCTCTCTCTCTCTCTCTCTCTCTCTCTCTCTCTCTCTCTCTCTCCCTCTTTTTTCTGTCACTCTCAAATAAATAAAAATAAAAAATATTAAAAAAAAAAAAGAATTCAGTCAGGGCTGGAGAGATGGCTTAGCAGTTAAGGCACTTGCCTGTGAAGCCTAAGGACCCATGTTCTACTCTCAAGATCCCACATAAGCCAGACACACAAAAGTGAGGCAAGTGCAAGGTCACACATGCCCACTAGGTGATGCAATCATCTGGGGTTCGATTGCAGTGGCTTGGGCCCTAGCAGGCCAATTCTCTCTCTCTAAAATAACATTAAAAAAATAATTAAGTCAGTGTCTACCTCAGAGATGTCAGCCCTCCCCAGCCAACAGCTTGAGACTCAAATGCACATCAGCCAGGTTTCACTGGCTCCTGAGGCTGATAACAAACTTTTTATGTCATTTCTTCTTAAATATTTTTCAAAATATGCTCTCCAGCAGCCCCATTTTCCCACCACCTTGTTTCATGCTACATGGTTGTGTTTGGCCACTGATAATCTGTTAGCATGCTCCATCTTCCTGTTCTATGAGTCATATGACTAACAAATCACAAGGTAACAGGAGAGGTGCTTGGGTGTATTAGAAAACTATTACTTTCACTAAAATAAAGCAAACACAGGGTTTAGAGTAGGAATGGACAGGGGAAAGATGCCAAACTATACTCAGACATTCTAAGACAGAAACGCCCTAGATGCCAGGTGTGGTGGTGCACACCTTTAAGCCTGGCACTCAGGAGGCAGAGGTAAGAGGATTGCAGTGAGTTTGAGGCCAGCCTGAGGCTACATAGTGAATTTCCAGATCAACCTGGGTTAGAGTGAGACCTTACCATGAAAAGAAAAGAAAAAAAAGAAAGCCTCCTCCCAATAAACTGTCTGCTGCTCCCACAATGCATAACTCACAACCCCATGGCGAGCACCGGCAAACCCGCTGAGGGCGGCCCCAGAGAAACAGGGGCAGGGAGAAGGGGAAGTATGGCACCAACACATGGCGTATCCATACAAAGAATATTCTTCATGAACAAAGAAGAAACTCCCCTAAGATAGCCAAAGTGAAGGCCAGTGTACTGGAGAAAGTACAAAAACTCAAATATTAGACTAAGAGATTCAGGAAGCATGAGTGTAAGAACCAGAACTTTGGCTTTGAAAATGGCCAAATTCTCTGAGACGAGATTTTTTTTTTAATTGATGTAATTAATATACCTCAGGAAGCACTATTAGGGAGTAGGTCTTTTTTAGACCAAAGAAAGCATCTTAAAAATAAAATACTGGGAGCTGGGCTACAGAGAGGACTCCATGATTACGAGGACTTCCTGTGCAAGCCTGAGGGCCTGAGGAGGCCTGAGACGGCTGAGTGTGGTCCCCTGGGCCCACAAAGGCAGCTGGGTGCGTCCACGCATAACCCCAGTCCAGTGAGCAGCAGAGATCAGAGAACTTCCAGGGCTCAGGAAGAAAATAAACAAATAACAGCAAGTTCCTGGATCAGTAAGACACTCGGGCTCAAGTAAAAGTGGGCAGAAGTTGGAGAGGGACACCCACATCCCCATCCAGCCACTGCAATGATGCACATCCAACTGTAGACAAATGAACGGACCCCCACCACACACACACACACACACACACACACACACACACACACACACACACTACATTACACACACATCTGTGGGGAAAAAAAAGATACAGTAGAACAAATTCTAAAGATAAAGACGATAGGTTTTAGAAAGTTGTGAGGAAAATTCTGACATCACTGACCTCACTCCCTGATTGCAGAGGGTCATCCAACATCGCCCCTGGAAAGGAGACACAACAAATTCAAAGACAAAAAAGTCAATAGCTGCTAAGGTGGCAGAGCCAACCACTTTGTAAGAGAAAGGGGAGGACCCTGTAGAGGACAGAATGGCTCTCAGAAGCCGGACCCCAAGGGAAGCAGGCGTGAGAGGGAGAGCTCCAGCCCAGAGGATCAGAGCCTGGCCCTGAAAGAGAGAGAAGCAGGAAGGCAAAGCAGTGAGAGGTCTCAAGAGGCCGAAAGGAAGCCGTGACTTCTTGGAGGAGCCACAGTCAGATTCCTTCCCCCAGGCGTAGCATGGAGTAGTCCATGGTGATGACGATGTCGGTGATGTTGGCCAGAGGCTGGGTACCAAACATAAGCAAAGACACCACAAATCTCAGAGGCTCAAAGCACTTGCTGGGCAAGTGATGACCACAGTGTGGACGCACGGAAAGCCAGACGCAGTGGCACACGTGGCTGGGATCCCAACGCGCAAATCCACAGCAGTGGGAAGCAGAGTCAGGAGAAACCCAAAGCTCCCAGGCCGGCTGGTCTGGCCTGGGCAGCAGCGAGTGAGAGAGACTGTCTCACCACCGGCTTCAGGTACAGGACACGCGGAAAAATCCAGCAGGAGCTCAGCTGAAAACCTGCTGCCCGCTGTCATGGTGCCAGAAAGTGCCATGCAGACTGACGGGACGGGAAAGCCATCCACAGTCTCACCCGACAGCGGACCCTGAAACTGACCAAGCAGGAAAGATGTGCTGGTGCCGTGGTAGCAAGACCCGCATGCGGGAAGACAACTGCCCTCTGATTGGATTTAAGGCCTGTTCCACAGGAAGGAACTCATGCCTGGGACTGAAAACCTAGCTGGGAAGGTCACAGGCCCTAGGAGGGAAGCTACTGCTTTTGTTTGGTTAAATGGCCCTCAACTTGCCTTTGCATATGTATATTTATTCCCATATATTAGCGCTACCCTCAGCTTTTGTCAGAAGTCAGAGGCCTGAGGATAAACAGCACAGCCCTAAAACAGCACACATCAACCCTTCTCCAAAGACTGTGCCCCTTGTTCACCCAGCCGCAGAATCTACAACACAATAGATGCAAGCTATCTTCTTTAATGTAGAACAGGCGTGGGTGGCAGCAAGAGAAATGTGCCCATAATCCAAGTAGGAGGAATTCCTAAAATAAGTACCTACCCTTCCCTTCCCCATTTCCTCCCTCTCCACGGGATGGTGCGTCAGTGAGGTCAGCTGGAGAGACCTAGGCTTGTGGAGCCCCTAGAAGCTTCTCTATAGCAGCGGGGATATCTCCATCTGTGGCTATCAGGGCCTGCAGGTTTGCATCCCGATTCGCAAACCCCAAGGCTTTCAGCTGCTCCAGTTCTTGCTGGTAGCGACCTTCAGTGAGGAGGGACAACGGCTGAGTCGACAGGGAACTGGCGTTGGCCAGTGCGTGGAGGAGCTGAAGAACAGCCCAAGTGGGCTGCGCAGGCTCCTCTCTGTGGCCTTGTCTCCTACCCCGAGTTTCTGGAGCTCCTCTGGCCCCACGTGGTCGCGCTGGGTCCCTTAAGAGAGGTCCCAGCTCGGGCACCTCCCTGGTCAGTATCTGTAGACCTTGTTCTATCTGCAGCAGTGCCTGCAGAGCCCGGGGGTTGGTGAGGATGGGGAGAAGAGGCACGTGGTGGAACAAGGAGCTGCCGCTTGTCAGCTGGTATAGCAGAGCTGGATTTTGCTGCAAGATATTCAAGGCTCGGCGTAAGACGGTGGGTGAGAGTCTCAGCTGACCAAGGAGAAGGCTTCTGTCTACTGGTGGGTGACCATCTTGGGAGGGAAGATCGGGGCCCGGACATAAGTCTGCCATACCAGTTCTGCCACCTGGACTGGCCTGACTTGAGGGCATGGCCTTGACCTGGGAAACTCCTCCTGTACTGGCCTCTTGGATCCACGGCTTGGCTGGGACCGAGGTGGTGGGGATGGTGGTGGTGTCAGAATCGCTGTGACCATTGACTTCTCCTCGGCAAGGCTCTGCACCGGAAACCTGACCTTTGGAAGCAACCAACAGAGCCAGAGTGGAAAGCATGCGTTGCTGGATATCAGAGCAGACCGGACGCATGGCATTGTCACCCCCAGGCACGGCCTTCAGAGCCTCCAGTCGCCGCTTGTCGTCCTTCAGGAGCTCCTGTTGCCGGGCGGGCTTCTGGAAAGCTTCTGGAGGCTTAGGAGCTGGGTCTCGTTTCTGTCCTGGCCTGGAGGATTCAGGAATGTGGCTGCCATTGGTTTGTTTGTCATTTGCAAAGCCTTGAGCCAGAGGGTCTTCCAAGAGCTGCACTGCAGACTCTGGCACCGTGGTCAGTATTTGAATAAGCTGGCAAAAGAAATCAGCTAGGTCGGGGGAGCTCCGGGCCAGGCGGCCCAGCCTGGCCAGCGCTCGAGCACCCTCAGAGGCTGATGGCTCAGAACGCTGGGTGCAGTGGCTTGTGGGGCCTGGCAGTGTTCCGGGACACGTTGATCCTTTCAAACGAGTTCTCACCACCACGTGGACCGTGGAGCCGTCGAGGATTCCACGCTGGTTCAGGATGTCTTGATCCTGGAGGATCTTCCCGGTGAAGATGAGCACCAGTCGGTCAGTGTTGCAGCGAAGACGTTTGGAGATCAGCTTCCTGAGGTGGCAGACACTGCTATTTTCTGCCAGTAAGAAATCCTGGCAGCCCTGTGGGGCTTTCACAGACACTCTGATGATACGTGACGATGGCTCCCGACCAGACACCAGCTGGCTGTCCCCTGCTTCTTCCCTGGCCCGTGCCATATTTCCTTGAGAAGAGAATGCTGGGTTACCTGAGGCCACTGCGGAGTGCACACCTGCAGAAGCTTAGATGAGGCACTGAGCACACCTGGGTGCAGGGGCCAGTAGGTGTCCGGTGATGTCCTTTCACCCACGTCCTGCAGATGCCACCTCCCAGTGTAGCTCTACAGCACCTGGCTCCCATAGAGGGACAGCTGCTTCTCTCTTGGACAAGCTTTAGAGGCTCTGGTGTCAGTGACGAGGTCACAGTTGAAAGGGGGACCTGAGTGGGGGAGGGGCAGAGGTCTCTTCCATCTGCCTGAGGTTGGGTGTTCTTCATGATTTCGTTTAAACACCAAAGGGGGCAGGGGGTGTTGTCACTGTCTAGAGACATTTTTCATATAAACCTACTCCACTGTTGAAAATCCTAACTTTTAAATTTATTTTTTAGTGGTATACAAAATTTGGGTTTCTTGATGGTGTTTTCGGACAATATGCCTTCTTTCTCTTCCCCTCTGCCTCTCTTCTCCCTCTGTCCTTGTGGCCTCTTCTCCAACTTGGCCTCATTTCCGTGGTCATACTACGTGTTTCCTGCTGTCATCCTCCCTTCCTTGTTTCCTCTTGTTCCCCTCCTGGGGTCTCTCTCGAATCATAGCTCACCCTTATCCTCACATCCTCTTATTTACATTCAAACAATAAAAAGTCGGGTGTCTGCATATGAGAGAGATCTTTTCTTTCTGGGCTTGGGTTCCCTCACTTCGTATAATTTTTTCCAAATCCATCTCTTTGAAACTTTAATAACTTCATAAAAACCTAACATCTGAGTTTGTTGACTATGCTTGAGTAAGAGAGGCATGGGACTAATTGTTAGAACAGGAATTTAGTGAAAGCGCTAAATTACTGTATACTGTGGATCATGGTCCAGCCAAGGCCTCAAGACCCTGTTTCTACCTGAACAGTGCAAAGCTGTATAATTAGCACAGGTAATGAATCCACACAATCTCGGTGGGAGGGTGGGTTTCTCCCTGTGGGCCCTCCAGGATGAGCAGTCCTTCCCTATGACTCTAAACACCTCATATTCCCAAAGATTTTGTAAGCAAAGTTTCTCTCAGAGACATACACTATTGTCTTTATACAAAGGTTCAGGGAGAAGAGAAATCATAGCAGTGATTTGAATCCAGGTTAATATGATTTGACAACGATTAGGTTTAAAGCAGTCAAAGGAAATAGGAGACATGTCACTGGAAGGGGACATTTCTGCCTTGTTTGGGCCACTCTCGGCAGGTAGGGCCCTAAGGAACATCACTCCCCACAGCAAGTATCTGTGACTGTGAGGATGGATGACCTTGTCTGGTTTGTATCCTAATTGTGATTTCGCACAGCCCTTTCTCCTGGTTCTCTGCCTAGAATGCCACCTCTACATGGAGCCTGCTAGAGGTGAGCAACATGGGCATCTAGAATGATCCCTTTATAGCCGCATTCCTTATTATATATTGTTTATATTCTTAAATTTTGATTTGCTTAAGTCAGGATCTCTAGTAGACAACCAATATCAAGACCTGAGTTGTAATTCCGGTCTGAAAGAGCGTCCCACTCCCAGGAACTTGCATAGGTGTCTGTGGGTGGCTAGTGCCTAGCCAGACTGCTGGACCTCTCCTGATAATGCCCAGATTTCAGAACAACTTCTACCATATGAGTGTTATTGCATAAGCATCTCCAGCAAAGACTCTCTTTGCACTGCCCCCGGCAGGATCAAACACTCAAATTAACGTCCAGCTTTTCCTTAGAGAACACATTAATGTATGTCAGTAGTTAAAGAACATTCTAGGTGGCAATCAAGAGCCCCCTTTGCATATCTCATTTTTCCAGGGATGGCCCCAAACAACAGGCTCTAAGGGAGCCTATCCCTGACTCTTCTTCCCACGGGCTCTAACAAGAACTAGAGAGAAGTAAGTTCTACAAGGGAAATCAAGAATACCAGTAGGCCATATTTAGCTTAAGATCCCTGTTAGATTCAAGTGAGTGACAGCCCTGAACCTGATGCAGGTCACAGCTGGGGCAGTGGCCCTGCTATTCCTCAGTGTGGATGGTGTTATCGAAATCCATAGCACCATGGCCTAGACAGAGTAAAGATAAAAAAAAAAAAAAAAAAAGTAAACAGGTGTGCAGCCCACGGTCAACCCAAATTTATGACTACTTGGTTTCACAGGATTAATTCTTAGAAACAGAATTACTCTTAAACCACAGTAACCAAACTTTTAAGCTTGTTTAGCAATTCAAGGTGCCCCTGAAGAATCTGCATCTCATCTCCCCACCACCATTAAGGCAGCAGAGAAAGGCACTGGGGCCAATTTTTCATAAGAAAAAATGTAAAAGACTACATAGTTCAGAACATCAAGATGGAAGACCTCAGCGCTCGCCTTCCTTCTCAGCGTGCACTCCGTTCTAGAAATTTGCCATATGAATATCACCACTTAGGATTTTCTTAGGGACTTTAGGTTCAAAAGTGTCCCATGACAGAAAAGTAGGCTTAAGAGATGACAAGGACTAAGCGTGGTGGTGCATGCCTTTAATTCCAGAATTCAGGAGGCAGAGGTAAAGGGATTGCTGTGGATGTGAGTTCCAGGTCAGCCTGAGCTAGAGTGAAATCCTACCTTAGGGGAAAAAAAAAACAGAGAAAGAGAGGACAAGGGATGATATTGTGGTTGAAGTAACGGCCTTGAAACAGGAAGTCGCTTCCTCCTCCTTTTCCTCCTATCAGCTAAGTGCAGAAACGAAGTATCAGTTTGACGGGGCTCCACACCTGAAACAGGAGGAGAAAGTGAGGTGTCATGGGAAGAAGTCACCTGACACTTAGGTGGCTGTAAGTCCAAGAGAAAGCAAAGAAAGAAAGCCAGGTGTAGCAGACATAGAACTTACTGATTTAAATGTCTAAAAAGGGGAAGAAAATTAAAGTTAATTATGTATGCATATAGTCTAACAATGTAATACATAATAAATTATCTATGTCTATACATAAAATATAACTAAACTAAAACAAAGGTTTAAGAACACATCAATCAATTATCTAAGAGTGAAATATTTACTGGTTTCTGACTGAATAAGAACAGTAGTTTTAGGGCTGGAGAGATGGCATAGCAGTTAAGGCACTTGGGTGCAAAGCCAAAGTATGCAGGTTTAATTCCCCCGTATGCATGTAAGCCAGATGCACAAGGTAGCACATGAGTCTGGAGTTTGTTTGCAGTGGCTAAAGGCCCTGGTGTGTCCATTCTCTCTCTTGCTCACTCTCTATCTCTCTCTCTCTCTCAAATAAATAAATAAATAAAAATTTTAAAAAGATAGTAGTTTTAGCAACATTGGGTATTGGATGTGTGGGCCCCTGGTGGATAGCTATGAGGTCAAAATAATATACCATAGTAGCCTTAGCAGTAAGTAATAGACTACTCTTTTTCTCTAGAGTTATGAACAGGCATTACTTGGCCATCAAATAGAGAACTCCTATTGGTGCAAGAATACAGCAGTGACCATACATGTTTCTTGCTTTAAGAAATGTACAATGGGGCCGGAGAAATTGCTCAGTGGTTCAAGGTGCTTGCAAAGCCTAATGGCATGGGCTTTATTCCCCAGTACCCATGTAGAGCCAGATGCACAAAGTGGTGTATGTATCTTGAATTTGTTTGCAGTGGCAGAAGGCCCTGGCATTGCCCATTCTCACACATTCTTTCCGTCTGCTTCTTTCTGTTTCTCTCTCAAGTAAATAAAGAAAACATATTTTTATAAAAGAAATGTACAAATGAAGGTTATAAAAGAGTGCCTAACTGATCTAAAGCCTTGCCCCTCCAAGGGCCTGCACCAGCTCAACCTCCGTCACTGACCAAGGGAGGCAAACTACAGCTTTTCCAAAGTGTTCTCTTCCAGGCTGTCAGCCCATAAGAATCAATGAGATTTTCCAGCCAGAAAAATATAAAAACCAAAAATAAATAAATAAATTCCAGGAGATTACCAATGGGAAAAGAAAAGAGGATAGCTTGACTACCACTCAGAGAAAGCAGAACAGTGCCTCATTTAACTCACTTCCAAGGCCTAACACCTCTCTGTATTATCAACTCCTTAGAGCAAGAAACATATGTCACCACTGTATCCTCACAACAAATACTTTCAAGCATAAATATTTATTGAAATAATTAATTGCAAGTGGCTATCTACTATCTTGGAATTTTATGACATATTACTAAATTTTAAAGATTAATTAGGACTGGAGGGATGGTTTGATTCTCCAGGTCCCACGTAAGCCAGATACACGTGGTGGCACATGCATCTGGAGTTCATTTGCAGTGGCTAGAGGTGCGGGCGTGCCCATTCTCTCTTTCTTTCTCTCTTCCTCCCTCTCTTTGTCTCAAATAACTAAATAAATAAATAAATAAACAAACAAACAAACAAACTGGTTAATTAGAAAGCTAGGTATAGCCAGGCCTGGTGGGGCTTGCCCTTAATCCCAGCACCCAGGAGGCAGAGGTAGGTGTATCGCCATGAATTTGAGGCCATCCTGAGACTCCATAGTGAATTCTAGGTCAGCCTGAGCTAGAATGAGACCCTACCTCAAGAAAAAAAAAAAAAGAAACAAACAAACAAACAAACAAAAGTATAAAATGGCCATAAACATAAACATATAAGAAAATGTTCAGCATCCTTATCCATCAGGGAAATGTAAATTATACATTCTCACCTTAGTGAGAACTGCTGTCAACAAGAAAATAAATGACAACAAATGCTGGTGAAGATCTGAAGAAAGAAAAAAAAAAACTGAAATGTAAACTGGGGCACTTACTATGGAAATCAATATAGAGTGGCTTCAACATAGTGCTGAGAAGATGTGACAGAGGACTGCTCAGCACTGAGACATCTCTATCACACCCTCCACGGCTCAGGGTCCACTGCAGAAGGGGTAATGGAAAGAATGCAAAAGCTAGGGGATGGAGAGATGGCTTAGCAGTTAAATGCTTGCCTGTGAAGCCTGAGGACTCTGGTTCAAGACTCGATTCCCCAGTACCCACATAAGCCAGATGCACAAGGTGGCACATGTGTCTAGAGTTCATTTGCAGTGGCTGGAGGCACGTCCATTCTCTCTCTCTATGTGTCTTTAGCTCTCAATTAAATAAATAAAAAAAAAAAAAGAAAGAATGTAAGAGCCAAAGGAAGGGTAGGACTCCTTACAATGCAATTGTCCAGACATAAACTGGCTTTGATATCCATGACCTTCACAAGACCCTCATAACAGGAGGAAAAGATGATGACATCAAAATAAAAGAGAGAGAGAAGGGATATGATAGAGTGTGTATTTGTGAAGGGGAAAATGGAGGAGTGGAGGGAATTATCATAGCTTATTGTCTGTAAGTATGGAAGCTGTCAATAAAAACATGAATGAAAAAATACAGAGGTATCTCAAAAAACTAAAATTGGGACTACCCTATGACCCAGCTGAGCCGCTCCTGTCAGTAGACAACAGAGATAATTACATGATAATTACAGGTCTATAGAAGAAAGGGATACTCTGATCTGAGCTGTGAAGATAGCTCAGTGATTAAAGGCACTTGTTTGCAAAGCCACCCAGGTTCAATGCCCCAGCACCCATGTAAAGCCAGATACACAAAGTGGTTCATTGAGTTTGTTTGCAGTGGTAAGAGATGCTGGCATGGCCATTCTCTTGGTTTGTATCTTTCTCTCTCTTCTTATATAAAATTATTTTTATTCATTTATTTTCAAGCACATAGAGAATGGGCACACCAGAGCCTCCAGCTGCTGCCAACTCCAGATGCATGTGCCACTATTCATCTGGCATTATGTGGGTACTGGGGAATCAAACCCAGGTTTTAGGATTTGCAAGCAAGAGCCTCAGCTGCTGAGCCATCTCTCCAGCCCCCACCTTGTTATAGCACTTGCCACGGATTATAACTGTGTATAAATTGATTTTCGTCAAGTATCTCCTCTGAAGAGCTACTGCAACTGGATCATTTGTTCATGAGGGCTGGGTTATGTCTACTTTACTCACATTGGCTTCCTAATAGCTACCAGATGCTGAGTAACAGGCTGGCTACCCAATTTTTGAGCTAGAAGTTGCAAGGTAACAACTCCGAATCTTGCTAACAGGGACATTTAAACCTGGGTGAGATTCAGGGAATCTTAGAATCAGCCTGAATCCTTGCTGCTCTATCTCTTACCCACTCGGGTATTAGTAGCAAGTCCTGAAGTGACAGCCATCAGTGAATAATAAATATAAGCAACTATGTTCATTCTTCAGTAAGGCAGACAATAAGGAACCTCCCACAGGACATGAAATCTAGAAGATTTTGGGGGGAGATGGTTCAGTAGTTAAAGGCATTTAGTTATAAAACCTAACGGCTTGGATTTGATTCCCCAGTACCTACATAAAGCCAGATACACAAAGTAGAAAGGTCACCCAGGGCTAAGGCAAGGTGCTCTCCGTCTCCATGCCTTTGGCTCCTCTAACTTCAAACCTTTTTTAGTATTTGCTACAGTCAGAGAGAGAGAGAGAGAATGGGCATGCCAGATCTTCCAGCCCCTGCATACAAACTCCAGAAGCATGCGCCACCATGAGCATCTGGCTTATGTGGGACTTGGAGAATCAAATCTGGGTCCTAAGGCTGTGCAGGCATGCACCTTAACCCTTAGGCCATCTCTCCAACCCCCCAAACCTTTTTTTAAAAAAAATATTTTTATTTATTTATCAGAGAAAGAAAGAGAATGGGCGCACCAGGGCTCCAGTCACTACAAACGAACTCTAGGCACGTGTGCCCCCTTGTGCATTTGGCTTACATGGGTCCTGGAGAACTGAACCTGGGTCCTTTGGTTTTGCAGACAGACACCTTAACTGCTAAGCCATCTCTCCTGCCCAAACCTTTGAGCTTCTCTCCACTAAGCCCTTCCCTCCATATCATTTGCTCATTTCCCATACCTTCCCCTTGTCCCCAGCCCACAATAATCAAACGCAGGCAACAGTTGGTACTGGAGATTGGATGTAATTGCATCTCAAGACAGGCAGAGGCAGAGGCACAGTGAAGGGCCCCACGGCAGGAGAGTGGCAGGCATGGTCACACACGGCACCCCCACCCAGTTTCTGGCTCTTAGTCTTCTTCGTGACTCTGGAACATTGTCTCCACAGTAAAGAGCATCGTAGTGAATTTGGTTTATAGTGCAGCTATATTCACGAATAGGAGAAGGAGGGCAACAGGACATGGGGGAAAGGCACAGAGGAAAAGGTATGATGCAAATAACTAGGGCTCCGAAGACTTCCTCAGCTTCTCCACGGCGGCATCGACATCACCCCCCGTGGCGAGGAGGGCTTGAAGATTGGCTTCAGGATTCAGGAAGCCCATGGCCCGCAGTTGCTCTAACTGCGCCCGGAAGTGAGCCTCGGGCTGTCGCTGCTGGGCGTTAGCAGTAGCTAAAGTTTGCAACACCTGGAGGAGGTGCGTGGACTGGAAGCCTACGTCCGCTGAGCTGTGGGGTGGAGACACGTGAGGAGCTGGGGCTGGGCAGGGATCTTCTCTAGACTCTGTACCTCCTGACGCTCCACTCAGCCCTGCCAAGCACGGCATAAGCCAGAGCAGGAGGCGAGGAGCTTCGGTAGCCAGAACCTGCAGACCCTGCTCGATCTGCAACAGGGCCTGCATGGCCCGGGAGTTCGTCATGGCTGCCTGGAGGTGCAGCAGCAGGGGCAGCTGTTGGTGCACCTCACTCTGCATTCGAGGGGCTGGATTCATGCCAGCCGGCCTCAGAGATCTTGGGTAACCTGGTGAGGGCAGCCAGGGAGACTCGGGGACGACTGGAGGAGATGCCACAGGGGAAGGTGGTGTAGAAACCAATGGGGCCCTGTTGGCAGGATCTCCTAGCCCAGAGACAAGGTCAGGCAAGCTCGTGCTCTGGCCAGGAGAGCTCCTCCCGGTGTCTTGTAGGCCTCCACCTTGCCCAGGACTGCTCTCGGAGGGGTGTCTCAAGAAAGCCGGGCAGGAGGACTTTCCTTTGATTGCAACGGACTCCTTGGACAGGGGCTGGCCTGACCCTGGTTTCTGGGATGAGGGTAAAGTTGGGGGGACTCTGTTTCCTGGTAGTGGTGGTTTGTGGCTTGGACTTGGAATGGGCGCGGTAGTACCTTGTAGATAAGATCCCAGGGACTGAGGAATCTCGTGTAATTGCTGGAGGTAATCAAAGAGCCCTATGTTACCCAGAAAGTTTGGAACCCTGTTTCTAGTTTCAGCTGCATTCTGGTTCCCTGGTTGCCTCCCTTGCCTGCTCCCTGACCTTCCATATGTGGAAGTCCAGGGGTTGGGAAGAGGGTCACAGTTCTCTGTCCTTGAAGGTCGGCTGCTGCTGGTGGTGGCATCAGCAGTCGTGGCGGTGGCAAAAGGATTGCCACCAAACTGCTCCTGAACGGCATTGAGCATGGGATCCATGATGTCTGTGTACATGGTGCGAAGCACGTTGTAGCCCCCAGGGATGCTCTCCAGGTTACTGAGTGCGCGGTCCTGGCTACGCATCATCTCCTGCATCATGGAAGGGTTCCGCAGAAACTCCAGCGTCTGCCTCATGATCTCGGGGTTGTTGAGAATGTGCCCGATCTCAGGGTTCTGCTGGATCAGCTGCTGCATATGGGGGTTGTCCAGAACCAGCTGACGCACCAGGCTTGTGTTGGACATCAGACCCTGGATGAAGGGGTCATCGATGAGATGAGCCACAAGCTCAGGCACTGAGACCTGCTGCCACATCAGTGAGCCTGGCTGGTTGGAGAAGCTACCTGAGGTCAGGCTCAGCCCACTGAGGCCTGTGAGGAGGCCTAAGCTGAAGGAAGGAGACCCATCCACAGAGTAAATAGAATTTGGCTGAGGGAGTGGGCCAGGACTTGGGCTTGGGGTAGAGACTGAGGGAGCTGGGCACTCGGTTCCCGTGGCGCGACGCTGCATCTTGATGACCAGGTGGACGGTGAGGCCATCTTGCACTCCACACTGTGCCAATGAGTCAGTGTCCTTGAGGATTTTACCAGCAAAGATTAGGACCAGCTGATTAGGATGGGCCTTAAAACGTTGCGAAATCTCTTCCTTCAGCTGCTGGATGGTGCTTGTGTCTGTGACTGAGAAATCTTCCTTGTCTTTGGGAGTCTTCACTGTCACCCTGATGAGGTGGGGATCCTGGGATGGCACTGGACTGCCCCGTGGCAGAGCCTCTCCACTTTTGGCCATGGTGGGCAGCAGGAGGCCCAGATCTGTGGGGACACAGCTGGAGGATGGGGATGGGAGACCAAGTTCACCCTTTCGAACAGAACAAAGGTGAAAGTCTTGAAAGGAGTGTGGGGAGGGCCTCAAGGTCAGGACAGGGGGAACTTTGGGGTTCACATGGAGGGAACCCTGAGATCCTCCGGGAAGGACGTTTGGGACGGATTATATAATTGAGGGATTATTGGTCAGGGAAGGGAAATTTAGAGCTGGGGGGAAGTAGTCTTCAGTGTTAATGAATGAGGGAGCAAAGAGAGAATGGAGGTGCCAGTGTGGGGAATACATACCAATCTGCTGTGGCCCCGTCCTTCCCCTTAGGCAGGGCTCCAAACTGCCCTCATCTTGCTACACAGCCACCTCATAGGCCTTCTGGGCTGGAACCCGCTCTATCAGGCGACCTCTGTGACCTCAGTGCTGACATCACAGCCTCACATCATGGAATCCAGAGACTCCCTTATGTGACTTCTTTTTTCCTTTATCTCAGCTCTGTTCTTATAATGAGGGCATTGGACCTAGCGCCCTCTTCCACGTAGGTCCATGTGTAGTAAATGAAGACTCAGGCCGGAACTGGAGCAAAGTTCCTTAGACCTGGCTGCCCCATTAAGAACTGAAAAGTTAGCTGGGCGTGGTGGCGCACGCCTTTAATCCCAGCACTCGGGAGGCAGAGGTAGGAGGATCACCGTGAGTTCGAGGCCACCCTGAGACTCCATAGTGAATTCCAGGTCAGCCTGGGCTAGAGTGAGACCTTACCTCAAAAACCAAAAAAAAAAAAAAAAAGAAGAAGAAGAACTGAAAAGTTCCTTAGTCTTGTCTGCCCCCATTAACAACGGAATTTAGCTCCTGTTTGAAGCTTTCCTTCCTGGCACACTTTGTCCCTGTTTTCTGTGTGACTCATCTTCAATCGCCTCTATAATTCTTTGTATATTTTCAAACTATTAATTGGCTGATGGATTAAAGGTGAAGTGTGAGAGAGAGGTTAAGGATGACTTGAAGTATTTTACTTTCCAGGGCCCAGGAAGCAGTGCAGAGGAGATAGGAGTGCCGCTGTCACTGCCGACCAGAGATCTCCCCCAGGGAGACGGCGAGAGACACTGAGGACACTGAAAACTCATCACAGCTCAGTACTGTGAGGAAACCTACAACATACCTTCCAAGCTCAGGAAACGCACACAGGAGGGGAGAAAGGAACGTAAGAGCCACGGGGCAGGAAGGAGTCCTGTGAGGTACCGTCCTCCCATGGGAACTGACTGGGGTGTTCATGACCCCACCATGACTGTGGCACCCTTCACTGAGGAGGGCCCTGAGTGGAATGGGGGAAAGGGAGGGGGTCAAAAGAGAGCAGATCAATAGGAATATGACCAACTTGCAGTATGTTCATATACTGAAGTTCCCAATAAAAATTATTTTAAGGGCTGGAGAGGTGGCTTAGCAGTTAAGGTGTTGGTCTGTGAAGCCAAAGGACCCAGGTTCAATTCCCCAGGACCCATGTAAGCCCGATATACAAGGTGGCACATGCATCTGGAGTTTGGTTACAGCAGCTGAATGCCCTGGCATGCTCATTCTCTTCCTCCTCCCTCTCTTTCTCTCTCTTTCTCAAATAAATAAAATTTTTAAAAATTATTTTAATTTTATTTTAATTTTAATTATTATAAAAATTGAAGAAGCCCCCAGCATCTCCTTTTGGCCTCTACATACATATGTGCACATGTCCCTGCACACACATGCACCCACCCATGAACACATATGCATGCAAAAATAAAATTAGTTAAGTTGACTCCAGGGAATAGATTGTTAAGCAGAAAACTGTCATGTTTTCTGTATATTTGAGGTGTCTGTTTTATATTTAAATGGAGTCTTGGAAAGGTAGTTGAAAACTAAGTTTATCAACATTTAGAGAATACTAGAAATAAGGACTGGTTATAACTAGCTAGTTAATATATAAAACAGCATAGGGATCAAATACTAAACCTTGTGATTATACATAAGATTAGCAGTTAGGGGCTGAAGAGATGGCTTAGTGGTTAAGGTGCTTGCCTGCAAAGTCAAGGGACCAAGGTTTGATTCCCCAGCATGCACGTAAGCCAAATGCACAAGGTGGCACAAGCATCTGGAGTTTGTTTGCAGTAGCTGAAGGCCCTGACTTGCCCATTCTCTCTCTCTCTCTCTTTCTCTCTCTCTCTTTCTCTCTCTCCTCAAATAAATACAAAACATTAAAAGGGGGGAAAGAAACAAGAAATAAATAAGGCAGACGAAGAAAGAGGAGTCAAATGAAGAATTTCAAAGTGGAGAGAAGATACAAGTATGTCAAATGATGCCCATAATTTAAAAGAGCAAGGACTGAAAATTGACTACTAAATCTGATCAAAGAAAGCAGAAGCCCATGGCAAGACCAGCTTTGGAACAGTGGCGGTGTCCAGAAGCCTGACTGGATGGTGTTTGAGAAGAAATAAGTCAGAAAGCAAACAGAGGACACTTGGCTATCTCAGTCAGTAAAGCATCAGACTCTGCAGGGCTGAAGAGATGGCTCAGTGGTTAAAGTCGTTTGCTTACAAAGCCTACCGGGATGGGTTTAAGTCCCCAACACCCACGTGAAGCTGGACAGGCATTCATTTGTAGTGGCAAGAGACCGTGGCACTGCCTTCCCCTCCCCCGAATACACACACATCACATGTAAATAAAAACTGTTTTAAAAGAAAGCAAATGGGGAAAATGAGACCAATTCAAATGGGAGGAGGGAGCTGGTGGCTTAAGTCAAAATCCAGAGTTGAAAAGCTTTTTGCTTTTTTATTTTTTTTTTTCCTTCAAATGAGACTAGCATGTGATGGTTTTATTCTGCTGGGGATTACTAAAAGATCAATGAAGGCTTCTGGTCATTTGTGTCAATAGAACTATTCAGCAGAGTTGTAAGCTTGCTTCTCTCTGCCTACGCAGACATGAGGCAGAAGTGAGTGTAAGTGTGACCGTTACACTAAAATAATCCCGTTAGTGGATCATGGCATCATCCTGAAGCTAGAGAACTTGGGTCAAGAGACATCCAGAAGGTACAAGAACAACACCTACCCACGTCTGAGAAGAAGAGCCGCAGCGCTGTGCAGAGGAAGCAGTGATTTCACGGGGAGTGCATCTCTGTAGCAAACAGGTAAAGGGGCCTTTGAAAGAAGGTTGTATTACAAACAAGGGCTCCTTGGGCTTCGCTAAATTATGTGTTCCAAATCGTAAGCTGGAACGGTTTGGAGAATTGCTGACCATGGGTAGAAAATAGGATCAGGTCACATGTGCTCAGAGCATATTGAGATGAAAAAATAAGAATAATGACATAGCACTAGACATGATGGCATGTGACTATAATGCTACCACTTGGGAGGATGAGTTTCAGGCAAGGCTGGTCCACGCAGCAAGATCCTATTACACACACACACACACACACACATACACACACACACAGAGAGAGAGAGCATGGAGATCTGGGCTGCTTATATAAACTGAGGCAAATGTGAAGTAGCTACCGTTTCTTTACTGAAACACATTATTGGAAGTACTCTTTCTGGAGACACTGGACATTTGGCAGGCCTGTCCCTTGACACTTGCTGACAGTAGGTAACGTCAAGTCTGCAGGGAGGGTTAAGGTCCTGTGGGTCCCTGGCTGTTCCTTCCTTCCACTCTTCCCACCTCAGTCCGCAGACACCGCACCTTCCACCCGCCGTGTTACAAAGACCTAGTGCTTCCCCTCCCTGCGTCTTGCTCTTCCTCTTCCCCTCCCTGCGTCTTGCTCTTCCTCTTCCCCTCCCTGCGTCTTGCTCTTCCTCTTCCTCTCCCTGCGTCTTGCTCTTCCTCTTCCTCTCCCTGCGTCTTGCTCTTCCTCTTCCCCTCCCTGCGTCTTGCTCTTCCTCTTCCCCTCCCTGAGTCTTGCTCTTCCTCCGCCTCAGTCTATTCACCACTCAGCAAACAAAGCGGCAAGTTGAATTGCATCACTCCATTCCTTTGCTCAAAACACACCAATGACCCTTCTTTTGTGAAATACCTTCTTTATAAAATTTAGTATTTTTAATATTTTATGTATGTATTTGAGAGAGTCCTATAATCATGGAAAGGCCGATGAGAAAGAGGCCCCAACTGTAAATTGTCATCAACACCTCGTGGACTGGCAATCTATTCATACTTGGACCCATCGGGGTTTTCTTTTTCTTTTTCTTTCTTTCTCTCTTTCTCTCTCTTTCCCTTTCTTTCTTTCGTTTCAAGATAGGGTCTCACTCTGGTCCAGGCTGACCTGGAATTCACTCTGTAGTCTCAGGGTGGCCTTGAACTCATGGCAGTCCCCCTACCTCTGCCTCCCAAGTGCTGGGATTAAAGGCGTGCGCCACCACGCCCGGCTTGTCATTCATTTTTCGCTTTCAAACTTAATTCGGCTTGGGGTATATGTGACCGAACATGAACTCTTTAGGATCCGTCTTTACAATTAAACACCTGGGCTGGGGTGATGCCTCTCCTCCTGCCATGCTGTTCTACAGTCATCCTCCCTCACCCTCCCTACACGTGGGTCTATTTAGTTATCACTGGGTACTTGTGCGTAGCTGTGTGAACACGCATCTTACATTATATGAATTTGTTCTAAAATGCTTGAGCATTATAAATGCAGAGAGTGATTATTTTTATTTATGCAAGCATGTTGTGTGTGTCTATGGCAGAGCAACCAGAGACATCAAACATATTCAGATGCTTTCCTGTAAAAGAGACAAACCCCAACCTATGCACAGTGCGCACACCTGCAACCACAGCACTTGAGAGGCAGAGGCAGGGGGATTGCCAATGGTTCAATGCTAAGGCTAGCCTGCCTAGCAAGACCCAGTCTCAAAACACAAAAGCAAAACAAAGCCAAACCTCAGATGACGGCAAGTAAGTGGAGCCATTTTATTGACAGATCTTCCAGCCATGACCAGTGGTCTAGTAGAACTCAGGTGAGCAAACATTGGGTAGTTTCCTTGTCCAGGCGTTTTCCTGTTGGAAGCAATAGGAAAGGTGGGAAAAAAAACAATGAGGTGGTCAGATGGGTCAGCAAACATGTAGACAGGGAAGTCATAATCCCTGGAGTCTCTTGAGCTTGCAAATGGCCGCATTGGTGTGGCCTTAGTAGCAATGCGTGCTTGCAGATTAGCATGATGATTCACAAACACCGTGGCCTGGAGACACTCCTTCTCCTGGCTGTAACCAACCGCAGAGGCTGGGAGAGTGTGGGAAGGTGCTATAGATAGGGGCTATAACCTCTGCTGGATGGTTCCAGATTTCTGGCAGCACTCAGGCCGCTTAGGCTCAGCCATATCTGGTATGGTCCAGGTGTCAGGGTAGCTGCAGCTGGGGCCAGAAAGCCAACCGAGGTTCCACAGACAAGGCTCAACCCAAGGCAGAAGGATGGGGGCCTCCGTAGCCAGCAGCTGCAGCCCATGCTCGATCTGTAATATGGCTTGTGATGCTTTCGGATTGGCTAAGGCTAGCAGCAGGTCGGCCAGCTGCGCGGGCGGGCAGGAAGCGGGCAGCTGCTGCCTCCGCTCACTGCTCAGCTGGGGCACGCTCATGAACAGCATCATTTGAGCTGCCATGTGGGGCTGGTTCTTAAGCAACCTCATCAAGCCTCCTGTGGCCTGAGAGTGTGCCTGCTCCTTTGAAAGCTTCACATCTTTCTCTAACCCCTGGTCCGGGCTACCCAGAGAGATAGCGGCATCCTGCTCACGTGCCCAGGGCTCCTGGGTGACTTCTGTGCTAGGCAAATCTGGCATCCCAGAGGGCTGCTGAGCCATACAGAGATGGCTTTGACCTCTGTTGTTGATTGGAGCAAGATTTCCCCTAGAAGTATGATTGGCCCGGCTGGGGGTGGCATTGTTTGAGGTAAGCGAGGAGAAACCACAAGAACTCTTATCGTAAGTGAGTCCAGGCCAGAGGAGCTGGTTGCGTGGCTCCCGGGATGAGGGTGGAGGTGGAGGTGGAGACCGGACTTGTTCTAGCACCTGTCCTGCCAAAAGAGCTGTAAACGGGTTAACTCCCGCATCTTGTCTGCTGTTAAGTATTTGGCCCTTGATCTCAGCGTGGCTGTGGCCCACAGCATTGCTCCCACATGGAATTGTCTCCAAGCCCAGAAATGGCTGTGGATTTAGCGGCGGCTCAAGGTTCTGTGCAGGGTGCTGGAGCTGCATTATCTCCTGAATGATGGCTAGGTACCTGACCAGTTCCAAAGTCTGCCCTAGGATCTCGGAACTGTCGAGGAGATGGGAGAGTTCGGGGTTCTGCTTTACCAGCTGCTGCATGTCCGGGTGTTCCGAGACTAGTTGCTGCATGAACTCCATACTGGATAGCAGTCTCTGGACGCTTGGGTTCTCCAGCATCTGCTCGATGTGCTCTGGACTGCCCACTGCCCTGGGTGCATCAGAGTCCACGGGGAGAGCTGATTCCACTTTGGCTTGGCTCCTGCCAGCAGATTGACACACCCCACTGCCGTTTCCTTTGACGTGTCTGTCCTGGTGCTCACTGGCTGAGAGGTTCCCGGAGGAATGGACCAAGGATCTGGAGTTAAGTTTGGACCTGATGACCAGGTGGATAGTGTGGCCGTCTATGATGCCCCGCTGCCTCAGCGTGTCATGGTCTTTGAGAAGACGACCCATGAAGACCAGCACTAGCTGGTCCTTTTGGCATTTGAAGTAAATAGACAGCTTCTCCTTGAACTGCTTCACTGAGATAGCATCAGGTACTGTAAAGTCTTTCTGGCTGCCTGGTGTCTTCACGATCACTCGAATGGCCCTTGAGGAGATGTACCTGTCTGCAGGCACACTTGAAGGGCGCCTACTCAGGGGCATCCTGGGTATTCGAGAGCTAAAGTGCGGCATAGACCTCAGTGGGTGGGGCAGAGGAGGAGCAGGAAGAAGCAGGGGCAGAGGGGTGAGGGCAGGCAGATGTTCTTGCTGGTCTTCGTTGCAGGTGTGAGTTCTGAGGCCACAGATTAGTTTCCTTGGTGCCCAAAGAGAGATAAGTGGGCCGAGGCCAGTATTCTGTGATGTTACACCCTCACCCCGGTTCTCCAGATGTGGCCCAGCCGAGGCCTGGCCTGGCTACTGAGTCATGCTTGGCATAAGCTGGACTAAGTGGTGATGGCCTCCTCAAAGCTGCTCCACCTCCTGCCCCACCCCCAGGGGCATGATTTATTCAGAAAAGGGATATTGTGATGTCAACCTTAACCTCACAGGATGTCAGGATGAGCTGGGGAAAGTCAAATTTGCTGAGAGGAGTGTCTATCTTCATAATAAAATAAGATAATTTTTAAAAAGAATAAAGGCAGGGGCTGGAGAGATGGCTTAGCGGTTAAGCGCTTGCCTGTGAAGCCTAAGGACCACGGTTCAAGGCTCAATTCCCCAGGACCCACATTAGCCAGATGCACAAGGGAGAGCACGCATCTCGAGTTCGTTTGCAATGGCTGGAGGCCCTGGTGCGCCCATTCTGTCTCTCTCTCTCTCTCTCTCTGTCTGCCTCTTTCTCTCTCTGTCTGTCTGTCACTCTCAAGTAAATAAATAAAAATAAAACAAAAAGGGCTGGAGAGATGGATTAGCGGTTAAGAGCTTGCCTGTAAAGCCTGAGGACCCCGGTTCGAGGCTCAATTCTCCAGGACCCACATTAGCCAGATGCACAGAGGGCGCACGCGTCTGGAGTTCGCTTGCAGTGGCTGGAGGCCCTGGAATGCCCATTCTCTCTCTCTGCCTCTTTCTCTGTCACTCTCAAATAAATAAAAATAAACAAAAAAATATATTTTTTAATTTTTTTAAAAGAATAAAGGCAAAGTTTCCCAGTAAACAACAATAATAAAAATAATAACATAGATGTGGAATGCATGTTTTTTTACAGTATTATGTACAAAAGAGGTCTCTAATAAGGATGTCAGATTTGTTGCATAAAATGTTGAACTGAGAATGGAATTTCAAAGGGGAAAGTGGTGGGGGGAGGGAGGGAATTACCATGGCATATTTTTTTATAATCATGGAAAATGCTAATAATTTTTTTTTAAAAAAGACAAAATAATGTTGAACTGAAAAAGGGACACATTCTTGAAAGTGACACTGAAGTTTATGTCACCAAAGGGAGCTTATTAATTTTGCTAGTGATATGGGAAAGGTAGACATTAGGACAATGGAACAAGAACAAAGGTCTGGCATGAGAGGGGAAGCTATGTTCTTCTCCAGCGTAGACCGTGGGATTCTAGACTTAGATGAGAGAAAAGACTTTCCTTCCCTGGGTAGCGTGCACGGAGCTGCTCAAGAAGACTCCCAGCTTGGCGTGGTGGCGCATGGCTCGGGAAGCAAAGGTAAGAGGATTGCCATGAGCTTGAGGCCTCCCTGAGACTATATAGTGAATTCCAGGTCAGCCTGGGCTACAGTGAGACCCTACCTCAACAACAACAAAAAAAAAAAAAAGACTCCTGGTAGGGACTCTGCAAATTGAACTGCTACTTGCAACACACTTTCCACTCACATAACTTACATGGGGCTTTTTAAAATTGTTATTTGTATCTGTGATACTTTCATATATGTGTATTCTGTATTTGGTCTAGTTCTCTTCTAATTATCCTCTCCTATACCTATCCACCTCCAACTAAAGCTCTTCTTGCCAATTAATCTTCACTTGTGTTTGGGTTGTTTTTTGGGGGCTGGGGTTGACAGATCCAGTTAAATTAGATTTGCAAACATGAGCATGAACGGGGGTTACTTACTGGAGTATGGGTAACTTACCAATGGCTTTGCTACTCAAGAACAAGACCCCCTCTGTCAGCAACAACGAGCTGCCATTAGCTCCTCTGGGAGGTGAGCGGTCCTAGGAGACCTTCTCCCACCCAAGAGGACATATTGACAGGCTCAGTTCTGCAGGAAACCACAGACTTGATCTTTCCTACATGCCCTCATGACAGGTCTTTTTGTTTGTTTTTTGTTTTTTTCTGAGGTAGGGTCTCACTCTAGTTCAGGCTGACCTGGAATTCACTATGTAGCCTCAGGGTGGCCTTGAACTCATGGCGGTCCTCCTACCTCTGCCTCATAACAGATTTTTCAGACTGATTTATTCCAAGGTTTTTACTGTCTTAAGTGCTGACACTTCCATTAGTGCACCAAGTGGAAGAGGTACCTGTAAGTCAAGAGGTGTGAATGAAAGTGGCTCACAGTGCATCTCCCAAGGGAACAGGCCCAGGTACATAAAAAGGCTGATTCTCAGGGCCTTGAATTTTTTGGAGCTAATATTTGATTTTTTTTTTCATAGGCCAGCTGATGAATTCACTATTGGTGGTTATGTTAAAATGTCTATGTGAATATTTAGTTGTAGACAGAATGACTGCAAATAAACACATGTTTTATTGGAAGCAAACTTGGGAATGAACGCATTGTGCGAGTGTATGCATAATCTGTGACTGGGAAAGCTCCAAGGTCTGAATCCTTATCCATTCCACCCAACCGCCTGGAGGGAGAGGAGCTCTGAGCAGACAAAGGCTGTGCGCAGCTCGTGTCCCAGTGTCCTCAGCACACTGAAGAGGGCAAAGACACAACAAAAACTGGACAGAAGACTTCCTGCAATCTTACGGAAAATGCTTTATTGAGAATGTCTTGAACACCAGCCCAATCCATAGCTTCCAATCATCCTTAAAATTAAGATTGGTTGGGACAGTGAAATATCTATCTATAGGATTCTGCCTCCTCTCTCCTCAGGTAACCCTGGGGTTGATGGGAGTATCAGAGGGAACGTCGGTGTCCCATTCAGCTTCGCGGGTCTTATGTGCAGGAATCAGATGCTCTCAGCTTGACCTGGCTCGGTGAAGGTCACATGATCCTAGAACTCTAGGAGCTGGATTGATTAGCTTGAAACCTCTAACAGGAGACGCCAAAACATCAGAGAGTATCACATTTCTCTAGTTAACTTTTTAAGACTATATTTTGGTGCAGGGGATTGAAGCCCTGACTCGGTATATGCGAGGCACATGCTACACCGCCCCCCCAGCCCTTCCTTCCCTAGCTAAAATTGCATTGTGTTTCTCAATCAAACCCTCCAAGACTAGCACTAAAGAGTACCTTAATGTGTTGATTAGGGTATTAATCACATAACTAGATAAAATCTCTATCTCTTAATCACCAGAGCGGATGGCCATTTGGGAGAGTGTCCCTCCCAGAGGTGTCCAAGGTGTTAGGCTTCTCCTAACACCTTGCCCAGCCCTGGGGCCTCAGGTCCTAGAGGGCTTATTGGGCATGATAGGTTCAAGTGGAGCCTGAACCCCAGAGGGCTTTTTAACGGGAGGTCTTGGCAGCATCAGGAAGGTGAGGTCGTAAGTCATCAGGAAACCATCATTGTAGACATAAAGTTTGTGGTCCCAGGGGCAGTAATTGATACCATGCAGCGTTTCCAGCATCTTGTCCAGCAGGATGCTGAGGCGGCGTTCTTGCCCAGTGGAGGTGTCGAAAGCATAGAAGATCTCCTCCTGGCGTGTGCTCAGTGAGCGTAAGGCATAGAGCACCCCACAGGCCATGAAAGCCCCGGACAGGGCTGGCTTATACTGACTGGTAAGCCAGGTTTGCTCGACTTCTAAGGTGCTGTCGTTGAGACGACTCACCACCAGGTTGCCCTTACTCTCCTCAGTGGCATAGAGCACCCACAGCCCCTTCTCATCACCAGCAAAATCCAAGTCGGTCCAGGGCACGCCAGCGTAGGAGAAGCGGTTGTTGTAGGTGGCGCCCGGTAGGGGGCGCCGCAGCACTAGCGTGTTGGAGGAAAGGTCCACCTTGGCCATGTCATTTGTGCCGTAGTAATTAAAGTACATGAAGTTCTGGTACACGGTGTTGCCGCTGCCGTCGCCGTAGCCCATCTTCCACTGCTCATAGTGCTTCAGCAGCACCAGGTCATTGTAGGACTTGTGCAGCTGATAAAGGTCAAAGTACCTAGGCCAACCCCCCCCCCCCCCAACGACAGAGCCATTAGGTAATAGCAATAACCAGGGCAGTGAAGAGCTTTAAAATGGGACAGCATCAGGTGCCAGTTAGGAACAGGGACTTTGGATTCAAATGCAAATTTTAGTCCATCTTCTTTTACTTACTACGAACAATGACAAAACAGTCACTTTAAAAATGACAGTGGGATGGGCTGGAGAGATGGCTTAGTGGTTAAGTGCTTGCCTGTGAAGCCTAAGGACCCCGGTTCAAGGCTTGATTCCCCAGAACCCATGTTACCCAGATGCACAAGGGGGCGCACGCGTCTGGAGTTCGTTTGCAGTGGCTGGAGGCCCTAGCACGCCCATTCTCTCTCTTTCTCTCTCTGTCTGTTGCCCTCAAATAAATAAATAAAAATGAACAAAATGTTTTAAAAAAAAAAAATGACAGTGGGAGCCGGGCGTGGTGGCGCACGCCTTTAATTCCAGCACTCGGGAGGCAGAGGTAGGAGGATCACCGTGAATTCAAGGCCACCCTGAGAATGCAGAGTGAATTCCAGGTCAGCCTGGGCTAGAGTGAGACCCTACCTTGAAAAAACAAAACAAAACAAAACAAAAAAAAAACCTGTAGGGCTGGAGAGATGGCTTAGCAGTTAAGGCACTTGCCCACAAAACCTAAGGACCTCAGTTTGATTCCAAAGTACCCACATAAGAGCCAGCTGCACAAAATGGTGTGTTCACCTGGAATTAATTTGCAGTGACTAGAGACCCTGGTGCACCCATTCCCTCTGTTTCTCTCTATATATATCTTTCTATCTTCTTGCAAAATAGATAAAGGAATTTTTAAAAATAAATAAATAATTATAGTCATCATAATAAAAAACAACAGCTACTGGGCTGGAGAGATGGATTAGTGGTTAAGTGCTTGCCTGTGAAGCCTAAGGGCCCCGGTTCGAGGCTCGATTCCTCAGGACCCACGTTAGCCAGATGCACAAAGGGGCGCATGTGTCTGGAGTTTGTTTGCAGTGGCTGGAAGCCCTAGCATGCCCATTCTCTCTTTATCTGTCTCTCTCCCTCTCTCTCTCTGTCACTCTCAAATAAATAAATAATAATAATAAAAAAACAGCTACAATGCCTGTTAATCACATAGAGGCATTAACCCATTTAATCATACTAAAAGTATTATAAGGTAGATTTTATCCTCAAAGATCTACAGGGTAGCTTCTCATAAATGCCAGGTACTTTATTCAAGGCCACACAGCTTATAAGTTCAGTCTGTCAAAGGAGCAATGGAGGGAGCTGCAGAGATGGCTTAGGGCACTTGCCTGCAAAGCCTAACAACCAGGGTGTGATTGCCCAGCACCCACATAAAGCCAGATGCACAAAGTGGCACTGGATGCATCTGGAGTTCGTTTGCAGTGGCTAGACACCCTGGCATGCCCATTCACACCTCCCCCCTTCTCTGTCTGTCTCTCTGCTTACAAATTAATAAATAAAATATTTTTTAATGAAAGGAGTAACAAAGGAATCTACTTCATTGGCTGTCGGGACTAACCAAGATAATGCAAAAAAAAAAAATAGTATGGTATTCATCTCAAACTGAGCAAGCAACCAGTAGTAGGTATGAGTGGTCTTCTGCATGGACACTACCCTGAGCCCAGATTGCACTGCCTGCCACCTGCCCTTGAGATGCAGGTCTCCTGTCATGGGAATAGTTCCAGAACTACATGCAAAGAGGATTGGATTTAATTATTTCTGAGTTATGAGTGTTCTCATTTCTTACCACTGGGTGGTAAACTCCAGATTGCCATCTACAACTCTGAGAGGATTCAAGAGTAAAAAGCACAGTGATGTGCCTCACGTGCTATGGGGGGGAGCATTGTTGCCACTAATGTTAATCTTTGGAAGATAAGTTTCAAGTGGGACTCCTAACGACTCACTTTACTCATACTTTTCCTTCTCACCCATGGCCTTCGCTGCAACTGCGTCCTCACCACCACGTTGCCACGTATGCGGACTTCAATTACTCTGAGAGCTGTGCTCACCTTCCCAGCCAGGCTGGCGCGCTGAAGGTTCATTCATCTACTCATGGATCCCTTAGGCCCATGAATACTTGCTGCACCTGCTGCATTACCCACACTTTTCTATGAAATCTCATGCATTCAACTATTGTCATGCTGCAAATGGAAAAGAATGGGCCCGTTTATCTGAAGCGTCAGTAGCAGTGATCATTCTCACATCAGCTTCACCCCAGGTCTCAAGGTTGGCTGGGGTCACTCTCTAAACAGAAAGCTACGACTCCAAGGCCAGGCTACACAAGAGTTTGTCCTTCAGTTAGGATCAGACTAGAGTCATCCTTGCCTCATGAGAGATTAAAAGACTCAGAGTAGATTTGTTTCCCTTTCTCACCTTTTTATTTCTTTTTTTTTCCTTTTTCTGTTTTTAAAAAACTTTTTATCAACAGCATGCATACATATAAACAATATACCATGATCATACCTCCCACCACCTTCCAGTTTCCTCCCTCTTGTACGCCCCCTACACTGACTGGGTCCTTCTTTCTAGCTAGTCCCTCTTGTATCTTTATTAACAATATTTATATATGTACAAAGTTTGTTTCTATTTTATTTTATTTTTATTTTATTTTTGAAGTAAGGTCTTACCCTGTAAGCCCAGGATAGCCTAAACCTCACAACAATTCCCTGCCACAGCCTCCCGGGTTCTGGGACGAAAGGTGCGCGCCACCACGCTTGTTTCCTCCATTCATGCACCCCATCCTCCCCTAAACCTTCCCACCTCCAGTAACCCACCTGTCAACTTTCATATCCCACGTGTTCTACTTTCTCCTTCCCTTAAGTCCTCTCTCTTTCCCCACCTCTCGCGGCCTGTTTCTAGCTCCTTAACCTCCATTGACTCAGAGAGTGTATTTTTCAGGTAGCTCAGAGCAGTCTGAGCCGTATGCATCCCGCAAGAAGTGTCAGGAGGCAATGTGCCAGGCCTCGGCAAGGTCGGCCCTGGAGCATGCACTGAAACTACAAGGAAACCTGTGGGGGTCAGGCAGGGGAGCACATGGAGTGAATCTGGGTGCAGGGAGCACCCGGGACTTACCTGCCATCTGCACGCAGAGGGGCCACCCAGTAAAGGGAAGAGGGCGGGTTGGGCGCTGAGTCTCGGCCCCAAGCGCCAGCCTTGTGTGAGAAGCCTCTCCAGTTGAGCTTCAGCACGAGGGGTCTGCTGACTTTCTGCAGTCCTCCATGGGCACAAGAACCTACATAGGAGCGCGTGTAAGATATGAGCAAGGGCCGGGCGTGGTGGCGCACGCCTTTAATCCCAGCACTTGGGAAGCAGAGATAGGAGGATCGCTGTGAGTGCGAATCTACTCTGAGACAACATAATCAATTCCAGGTCAGCCTGGAATTTGAGGTAGTGAGACCCTACCTCAAAAAACCAAAACCCAGGCTGAAGAGATGGTTTAGTGGTTAAGTGCTTGCCTGGGAAGCCTAAGGACCCCAGTTCAAGGCTCCATTCCCCAGGACCCACGTTAGCCATATGCACAAGAGGGTGCACACATCTGGAGTTCGTTTGCAGTGGCTGGAGGTCCTGGCCCGTCCATTCTCCCTCTCTCTCTATCTGCCTCTTTCTGTCTGTCACTCTCAAATAAATAAATTAATTTTAAAAAAAACAACAACACCAAAACCGGACTAGAGAGATAGCTTAACCATTAAGGCACTTGCCAGCAAAGCCAAAGGACCTCAGGTTCTACTCCCCAGGACCCATGTAAGCCAGATGCACAAAGGGACACATGCATCTAGAGTTCCTTTGCAGTGGCTGGAGACCCTGGTGGGCCCATTCTCTCTCTACCTGCCTATTTCTGTATATATTTCTCTCTCAAATAAATAAATAAAAATAGTAAAAAAAAAAAAAAAAAAAGATATGAGCAAGGTGCCCAGCCCACAACCCACAGAAAGCAGAGTGTGTGCCGTAACACGCATGTGTGCACTCAAGACACTGTCCTATGTACACCAGGACAGAAGGGCACACACAAGTGCCTAAGCAGGCTGGTTTTGCACAGGTGGAGATGAGTATGTATGCCGGCTATGCGTTCTCATGTCTCTGTGTACAGGTATGACTAAGTGTGAAAATAGACCAGTCTTGATTTGCACCCCCTCGGGGGCGCGCAAAACAAAGAAAATGAAGATTCCTTCCCTATAAAAGGTCTTCGCTGGCCTCCCCTCAGCACACCCATCCTGCAGTCAGGCCAGACGTTGAGGAAAGAAGGAGGTGGGGAATGCGGTCTGTGAACTCACCAGGGGCAAGGGGCGGGCGAGGGTATCTGGAGGCCTGTTCCCGCTCCTTCTCCAACTCACACTCGCTCAGGCGGCCGTCCAGGACCTCCACCTCCTGCTGGAGAGCACGGGAGCTGCGGAGGTCAGACTCAGCCAGAAGCTTCAGGGCGAGGCTGGCGTTCGTCACCTAGGGAACGTGGGGTCGCAGGTCTTGAGAACTAGCTCACACTCTCTTATATCTCATCTCAGGGTCTTCTCCAGAAAGTTGTTTTGGAAATCACCAAACATGTGTGGTCAAATAGGACAGGAGGTTGTAAAAGGAGGGAAGGCTCCTTATCTGGCCACATACCTGGCCCTGGAGTTGGTGGAGGAGGTCTGCGGTCCCACTAAGGCCTCCCTTGGTCTTAAGCTGGGCTGCCAGCTCCTGCACTGCTTCCAGCTCCAGGTACAGCAGGTTGAAGGCTGGGTTCTCATAAAGAGATGCAGTGGTCCTGGGGTTCCTGGACTCCAGCCTTTGGTTCACTTCCAAGGCCTGGTTTTCTTGATCTTCAATGCTGAGTGCATAGTCCCTGGCCTGGGCATGGGAAGATAGACAGGTCAAGAACCCTATCCCTCAAAAATCAACTGCAAATGAATCATGACCTTTAATGTTGGACTTGAAACTCTTAAGCATTTAGAGGAGAATATAGACATAAGAAAATCAAGACATAGGCATTGGAAAGGACTTTCTGAATAGGTCCCTAGTTGCCCAGGAAATGAAACAACCAATCAACAAGTGGAAGTTCATGAAACTAAAAAGCTATTGTAGGGCTGGAGGGATGGCTTAGTGGTTAAGGCGTTTGCCTGCAAAGCCAAAGGACCCAGATTTGATTCCCCAGGACCCTCAATAGCCAGATGCACAAGGGGGCACACACACATGTGGAGTTTGTCTGCAGTGACTGGAGGCCCTGGCGAGCCCATTCTCTCCCCCTCCCCTTTCTCTGTCAAATAAATAAATAAATAAAAATAGGATTTTTAAAAGCTATTGTACAGCTAAGGAAACTATCAACCTACAGTGTGGGAAAACTTCTTTACCAGCTATGTGTCTAACAAGATGATTAATGTTTAGAATAGACAGAGTTCAAATAAAACTAAGCAATGAAAACGCAAACAACCCAATGAAAAGATGGGCTATGGAACTGACCAGAGTTCTAAAAAAAAAAAAAAAATATATATATATATATATATATATATACACACAAATGACCAATAAATATTTCTTTTTAATTTTCAACATCTTTAACCGTCAGGGAAATGTAAAGTTAGGCTACTTTGAGATTCCATCTAATTCAAGTCAGGATGGCTATTATTAAAATAACAAATGACAGCAAATGCTGGCGTGGGTGTGGGTAGAAAGGAGCCCTTATTTACCATGGATGGGAGTATAAACCAATGCAGCCAATATGGAAATCAGTGTAGAGGTTCCTTAAAAATCCTAAAATAGGGGGGGCTGGAGAGATGGCTTAGCGGTTAAGCGCTTGCCTATGAAGCCTAAGGACCCCAGTTCGAGGCTCGGTTCCCCAGGTCCCACGTTAGCCAGATGCACAAGGGGGCGCACGCGTCTGGAGTTTGTTTGCAGAGGCTGGAAGCCCTGGCGCGCCCATTCTCTCTCTCCCTCTATCTGTCTTTCTCTCTGTGTCTGTTGCTCTCAAATAAATAAATAAATAAATAAATAAAAATTTAAAAAAAAAATCCTAAAATAGGGCTGGAGAGATGGCTTAGTGGTTAAGCACTTGCCTGTGAAAACTAAGGACCCCGGTTCAAGGCTCGATTCCCCAGGACCCACGTTAGCCAGATGCACAAGGGGGCACATGCATCTGGAGTTCGTTTGCAGTGGCTGGAAGCCCTGGCGTGCCCATTCTCTCTCTCTCTCTATCTGCCTCTTTCTCTCTCAAATAAATAAATAAAAATCTTTTTAAAAAAATCCTAACATAGATATGACCTATTACCTAGCTATACCATTTTTGGGCATATACCCAAAAGATGCCACACTTTACTACAGACACTTGCTCAGGCTTGTTTGTTGCTCTGAATTCAAAATAGCTAGTGGAGAGAATCAGCCCAGATGCCCATCAGCTGATGAATGGATAATGAAGCTGTGGTACACATACATAATAAATATTATTCAGCTGTAAAGGGAAAAAATGAGATAATGAAGCCGGGTGTGGTGGCACACGCCTTTAATCCCAGCACTCGGGAGGCAGAGGTAGGAGGATCACCGTGAGTTCAAGGCTGCCCTGAAACTACATAATGAATTCCAGGTCAGCCTGGACTAGCGTCAAACCCTACCTCAAAAAAAAAAAAAAGAAAAAGAAAGAAAGAAAAGAAAGAGAGAGAGAAAATTTTCAGGAAAATGGATGTAACTGAAAAATAATTATTCTGAGGTAACATGTAACAAGGGCTGAGAAAGACAAATGGGTCATATTTACATATTTTCTTTCATAAGCAGATTGATCAAATGTTTAGACCTGTATGAAGATTGGAGCAGGAGTCGGCAGAGGTCAGGAAGCTGGAAAGGAGCCATGGGGGTGTGAGAGGGTTCTGCTCAAGAGGGGGGGCTGGGAGATCTGTAAGCTGAGGGACAGACTAGTGGGGGTAGCAAAGCTAAAATGCAGCTGGGGAGGGAAATGGAAGGGAAGGGTTGATCAAAACAAGATACTATAGCCGGGCGTGGTGGCGCACGCCTTAAATCCCAGCACTGAAGAGGCAGAGGTAGGAGGATTGCCATGAGTTCAAGGCCACCCTGAGACTCCATAGTGAATTCCAGGTCAGCCTGCACTAGAGTGAGACCCTACCTCGAAAAAAAAAAAAAAAAGATGCTATGAAAAAGCCAGAGGGGACCTACTTCTTTGTTAATTAATTTAAAATATAATTAAGGAAAAGAGAGCCCTAGTTAAGGAAAAAAAGTCCTATGAGGGTAAATAATGCTACTTGAAGAAGACAAGAGTTTTTGAAGGACAATCTCAGAGCCGCTGACGAGAAGCCTTCCTCTGAGTTGTGGGTAATGGGGGCCCCCGCGACCCCCAAAACAATGCAGGCTTTTACTAAACCTCTGGGATGCCCACTGAAACTAGATAGTACGACACTATTTCTAAAGACAAAATATGCATCCGTGTCAGGACACTGGAAAATCAAGCTAGAATTAAGTTGGAAGCCTCCTTCCCCGGCACCATCCCCTGCTAGCTGGCGTAGTGTTGAAAAGTCTACTCGGGCTTATCCAACTGCTGAATAGCCCTGTGATCTACGTAAGTGACTAGCCAGGCAAGATGTGCCCACTGGTACAGTAGTAGAATGACTGGTGTAAGGGTAACCACCTGCTCTCTGATCAGATCTAAGCCCTTCTCCGCGGGAGAAAATGCATACACCAAATCTGCACCAAAATCTATGATTGCCAAGGTCGTAGAACCGCAAACCGTTGACTGACTAAATGGATATGCTGTGCCCATCAATTTTCCCTCTAAATATTTTTATTGCGTTTATCCCCATAGGTTGGTGCCAGTTGCACCTTTGGTCAGAAAAAAACATCTTTTTTGCAGGTGGCAGTGACTACTGGGAAGACTCAAAGTGCTGAGAATAAGTAAAGCTTGAGTGCTCAGAGGTAACAGAGACATCTAGAACATTCCTTCCAACACTGAGGATATTGTAGAAGAGTGGGCTATAAGAATACAAGAGCCAAAAGACAGGGGTCTTCCTGACACAAAGTGACCATTGCGTTACAACCTCATAGCAGCTGTCGCCACTTCCACAAGACCTTACCAAAAAAAGCATTTTTCAACATTTCAAAGTGAATGCTAAAAAAAAAAAAAAAACGAACAAAAAAAATGTTGTCAAATTAGGAAAGGGCCTTGTTAGAAATGAGTTTGGTTAAAGGAATGTGGGTGAGGTAGGAGCAAATGAATGTAGTGAGAAGGTAGGATGATCAGATTACATTATCCTCATGGATAGAAATTGCCAATAAAAAAAAACAATTCTGTGCCTCTTTCCATCCATTCACCTCCTCCCAGAGCCACACAGCTCACAAAACAACACAGGTATTTTGTCTGTCATCTCATTCGCGATGAGCAGTAAACAGTGTCACCCGTGTTACCACTGAGGACATTCGGGTCTTTTATCTGAAGGAAACTATGTCTCGTGTGTGCACGATTTATGTAAAACTTCTTCTCCTCTTTCTGGTTACAGCCACCGCCAGGACTGGTTAGGACAGAATCCGGGCTCTCACTCTGGCCACATCCCACCAAGCTTTGCTGGGAGCTCAGCAAGTGATGGCTTCACACTGAGGATGCGGTACTTCTAGTCATTTGTCCTATGGGGTCAGCGCAGGCTTCCCAGCCCAGCCCACGCGCCCTTTCATGCGATGCCTCGAGATCACCTCTTTAGTGTAAACCTTGCCCTGCCTCCCTTGTGTGGACCATCCTACGTTGCAAGCAAGTGTTTTTAGCCACTGGGCCATTTCCCCATCCCTGGTCATCCGACATTGAAGCCTTTGATTAGTCTCTGAGTGTGCCTAAATTCCCCGCTTCTTGTCTCTCAGTGCACCCATGTCCATTAATTTGCTTGTTAATGTAGAAAACAGCCCTAAATGTTCAGAAGCCCGCCTTGATTGTCACTACTAGCGGGGATCCCAATAACTACCAATTTCCCTTCATCCTTGCGGTTAATCTCGAAGACAGGTACCAACCCTGTGGCCTCGTTCCCATGTTGAATCTCATAGACACTTGCCAAGATACACCTATCAGCCCCAAGCCCAGGGGCCCGCGGCCGGGCACTCACCCTGGACACCGCCTGCTCGTACTTGCCAGCGAGCTCCTGCACGGCCCTTTGCAGCCGCTCCAGATGCTGCGCGAGGGTGGAGTTGCTGGGCAGGTCGACCACGCAGCGGAGTGTGCCACTCTCGGCCGCCCGGGGTGCTGTACTCCCCACCAGCTGCAAAAGCGTGGCCAGAGACGGGTGATGAAGCATGTTTTATTTTATTTTATTTTATTTTATTATTTATTTACATTGGTTTTCTAAGGTAGGGTCTCACTCTAGCTCAGGCTGACCTGGAATTCACTATGTATTCTCAGGATGGCTTCAAACTCTCAGCGATCCTCCTACCTCTGCCTCCCCAGTGCTGGGATTAAAGGCGTGCGCCACCACGCCCGGCTCGGTTCAGTTACTTTTAACTCAGTCCACTTCTAGCCTCCATAATGTGGGCCACCCTCACCCTGCCTCATGTGCTGACTGGATATAGCTCCATGAGTGTCATTTCTCGACAGTGATCCCACTCTTGGACAATGACAGATTCTCACAACTTCACTCTATCCTGAAGAAAGCAGATAAGAGTTCCTAATCAGCAAGGGAATCGGCACCAATGCCACCTTGAGGCACTGGGGTCTAGATGAGCAAGTAACATTCATAAGAACATAGACGAGGTAAGTGGTGACCTGTGTTTTATACTTGGAAACAAGAGGATCTACACAGTCACATGATTAGTAAATGTCAAGGCTGCAAGCTTCCCGTATGTTTCCCTTTACCCTACACCCTACACAGTTCTAAGCTATTGGTGAGTATTCATCACAGGCCCAGCAGGTCAGGGTTGGAGGAAGCTCGCTGGCCTCAGTGAAGAACAGGGGAGGCTCTGGGGCTAAGGGAGGCACAATGTAGAATCGTGTTCCCCTTCCCTAGTATATGACTTTCATGTTCACAGATCAAAGCCTATTAATTATTAATTAATTATATTAATTATAGAGCCAAATTTTTGTTTGTTTGTGTGTTTTGTTTTTCAAGGTAGGGTCTCCTCCATCCCAGGCTGACCTGGAATTCACTATGTAGTTTCAGGGCAGCCTCAAACTCATGGCAATCCTCTTTCCTCTTCCTCCCGAGTGCTGGGATTAAAGGTGTGAACCACCACGCCCAGCAAATTTCTTACTCTCTGTGTGCCACGGGGCCTTCAGGAGCATGTGGGTGGAAATTATGGCATTTACCTTATTGCTTTATTTTAAGATAAATAAATGATAGATAACAAATAGACTACTTATAATGTAATTAAAATGGTGCTTATCTGCCTGTCTGCTTATAGCAGAGTCCCTTGTATTAGTTATTATAATTCTTTAAGTCTCTTTCTTTATGCTAATTTTGAAACTACATGAACTAGCACTTGATTGAAAATTCCTATTCACTTTTTTTTTAATTAGACCTGTGGTACCAGCTGTGACTTTTTCTTTTTACATATAGAATCTTTAAGAGTTAGGTCTAGAGAAATACCCCGATGTTTAAGGCACTTACTTGCAAAGCCTGCTGGCCCAGGTTCAATTCCCAAGCACCCAAGTAAAGCCAGACCCAAAAGTCACCCATGTGTCTGAAGTTCACTTGTAGCGAGCAGCAAGAGACCTTGGCATCCATACATACATGCAAGCACACACACACACACACACACACACACACACACACACACACACAATTTTTTTTAAAGATATGTGGCCCCTGTAACCTCCCTAAGAAGCTCTCATCTACCCTGCAGCTCCTTTGGGTCATGACATCCATAGCTTACTCTGGTTATGACTTCAGCCTGAAACTCACTCCTAGTGGTTTAGGTTTGAGCAGAAAAATGAAGCAATGTGGGCTGGAGAGATGGCTTCGCGGTGAAGCGCTTGCCTGTGAAGCCTAAGGACCCTGGTTCGAGGCTCGACTCCCCAGGACCCATGTTAGCCAGATGCACAAGGGGGCGCACGCATCTGGAGTTCGTTTGCAGTGGCTGGAGGCCCTGGCGCGCCCATTCTTTCTCTCTATCTGCCTCTTTCTCTGTCTGTTGCTGTCAAATAAATAAATTTTTTAAAAAAATGAAGCAATGTCCTGGGCTGACCACCCTTACCTCCAGACAGGAAGAACGTGCATAATTTGTGCAGAAAATATGGGCTCATGACAATAGGGTATGTAACCCAGAGTTCTGTCACCTATTGTATTTCTCTAGTTTTTCTCTCTCTCTCTCTCCACACCACCCAAGGGGAAGTCAAAACAAAACTCTTGCCTCCTTCTCCAGTTCTCTCTGCCTTCACTCTCACCAAGTATCAGGGAATTCTTTTTTTATTAATATTTTATTTTTATTTATGCGTTTATTTGGCAGGGAAAGAGAGAGAGAGAATGGGCATACCAGGTCCTGCAGCAACTGCAAACGAACTCCAGACACATGCACCCCCTTGTACATCTGGCTAACATGGACCTGGGGAATCAAACCTGGGTCATTTGGCTTTGCAGGCAAATGCCTCAGCCGCCAAGCCATCCCCCCAGCCCAGGGATCGGGGCATTCCTGAACAGGAGCAGACTGGACAGGGGAATCATCCCTCCACCCATACCTGAGACTTTCCTGGGATCAGCAGGGGTAGCAGCAGGAAAGAGGTCAGGAGAGCTGGGGCAGGCTGCATGTTGGTCCAGCTGCATGGATGGAGTAAATCCCAGGGGCCCCCTTGGCTTTTTATCTCCAGTCCACGTGCAAAGTCCCGGTAGGAGGGGATGTAGATTTTGGCATCTAAAATGACTGGGAATCTGAGATGTGGGGAGGATCTGGGTGGGTGAGGCAGAGGATTGTGACACACTGGTATCTCCAAACACAAGGCAGAAATTTGTCTTTACTATGAAAACAGGGTTGCTCTCATCCATCCTCAAGCTAAGATTTGTCCCCACCTGGCCAGGCCCTCCTGTCCAAATAGATTAAGGCAAATATGAGACATCCTAGGGGAGGGGAGAGGAGGGCTTGGGATGGGTTCCTTTCAAAAGAGATTATGGTTTTTCCTTCAACTTTCAGGGAAGGAAGATTCTAGAAGGAAATGCAACCTAACCTGTCCAATCTTTAGGACAGAAGCTTTTTACTTATCCGTGTGTCCTTGGATAAGAGCCAGTGTGTGTGTGTGTGTGTGTGTGGACTCTGACTGCCATTTCATTGTAATTATTTTTCTCAAGAGTGACCCAACCACCCCTCCCAATTACCACATTCCTAGAATGATCCAGACCACTTACTCTCACTATCTCTTTCCTGGAATGGGCCAGACCACCTGTCCAATTATCATTTTCTTGTAGTGGCCCAAGCCCTGAAGCAAGATGGACTGCTCTGGAACCAAGGACCTCCAGTGACCCCCACTGCCCCTAAGTATCCCCTAGTCTGTAAGGGAAGTGGCTTCTGACCTGTCTGGTTAGAATCCTTCTCAGGGATTTCTCCCTGAATAAAACCTGTCTGTGCTATTGTTCTGATTTTCCCTCTCATTTCATTTCCCACTTTTCCTAACAACATGCCCCGTCTCACCCCTAGCAGTTTACCTCCTCCGACTAGCCTGGAAACTCTAAACTTTTCTATCCCACTCCATTTCCAAATGCTCTCGTAATTCTCCTAGGCTGGATTCCCATGGCCCCCACTCCCTTCTCTAATTCATCACAGGCGGCTCTGAAGCCTCCACTTCGCCAACTCCCCATAAAGGTTGCTTTAAAGAAGGTAGGATTGGGTCTTGAGGCCTCAACACAGATTCTCAGTTCAGAGTTCTCATTGCAGGCCACCCTAATTCTCTCTCCTCTGTCATCTCATCAGGCAGTGTAATTGTCTGCAATTGTCATAGGTCCCGTGAAAGTGTATCATTTCCTATGAAGACTGTATCATTCTTTTTTTTTTTTTCCCCCGAGGTAGAGTCTCATTCCAGCCCAGGCTGACCTGGAAATCACTATGTAGTCTCAAGGTGGCCTCAAACTCATGGTGATCCTCCTAGCTCTGCCTCCCGAGTGCTGGGATTAAAGGTGTGCGCCACCAACCCTGGCCTGTTGTATCATTCCATTTTTATTGAGGAGTTTGGTACCTGTAACTTTACTGTCAATACCTATTGCTGCTCCCCTATGTCTCATAGTGTCCCCAACTTTAGATACTGGGGTCACTTAGCACATCGCTCATCTTTTGGGATGCTTTCTGTGTCCTACACCCTGGCAAAGAAAGGCATGTGATGCCTCTGCTTCCTCCTCTGGAAAGGATTCCAGGACATAGGTGGATGTAATTCTCTACTAGAGCCCAGGGCTCTACTGGAGAATGCCGGATGTGAGATCACGTCTTTATCTTGCTTTGCAGTTTGTCATCTTCTGGTTCCTTGCTCAAAACCAGGGGTCCTCTTTCCATCAAATCCTATAACGTGGCCTTGCTGTTCCCATGTGTGTCTCCATGTGCCGTGGAGTCCAGAGAAACTGAGAGATCAGGCTTCCAGGTGATTCCCCCAAGTCCCAAGAGATGGGTGTGAATGGAAAGAAAGTACATGGTGTACAAAAACGTCCGGGATCACGTTCCAGAGGGTGTCATTAGATCTATATGGAGGAAAAGGTGGAGGGAAGGCAGACGGGAGGATGACAGCGGATGACGCGTGACAAAGGCACTGGCATTATCTTCCCGTGTTATGCCAACTACACTAGCCGGAGGTACCAGTGAAAAGGCGGAGCTCCTCTGACACCTGATCGTGACGGGGGAAACGGCACGGAGGGACAGAGGGACAGCCACAGCACTTCTCACCAGGCTCCCAGAGCCCTGGGTATTAATCACCCAGGTCAGAAACCAACTTTCTTTCCAGAGCTGTGTATTTTATTCATTTTGCACCCTCCTCTCACCACTGCCCCCAAGCCCCATCCCATACCCTACCCTTAACCCTGCCTTCACCCCTTCAGGAAACATTGAGGTCCTGCTCAGTACCAGACACTGTGCAGAGGCCCCACCCTTAGATTTCTATCTTTGACCAATTTTTTTTATCTTTTTTTTTTTTTTTTTAAATCTTTGACTGGCTCTGTCTGGAGAAGGATGTATGCTGGACCTCCTTGTCTGTCACAGTAGGAATCAACCTCTTCTATTATTGGTGTGATTCATGGGGGGGCGGGGGGGGGGGGTCGGTACCGTGTTTTAAGGAGCCAGAGTTTAAGTAGGCAGGGAGATCAGCAGCTGCCTGGCTACAGGACTAACTGAGAGCAGGGTAACAATCGCGCCCCCTGGTGGCCGAACATGGAACTCTGACTCTCCATAAAGAGAAGGAAGAGTTTGCTTCTTAAGGCCTCGACACAGAGTCTCAGTTCAGAGTTCTCAGTGCAGGCCACCCTAAATCTCTCTCTCCTCTGTCATCCTGTGTGAGTACTTCTCAGGCAGCGTGGTGTCAAATTACTGCAACTGTCATATGACCCTTGAAAGTGCATCTTTTCCTGTGAAGACTGTACCATTCCATTTTTTCTTAATTTTATTTATTTATTTGAGAGAGAGAAACAGGAGAAGAGAAAGAGAGAGAGAGAGAGAATGGGCACAACAGGGCCTCCAGCCACTGTAAATGAACTCGATGCTTGCACCCCCTGTGCATTTGGCTTATGTGGGTCCTGGAGAATCAAACGGGGATCCTTTGGCTTTGCTGGCAAATGCTTTAACTGCTAAGCCATCTCTGCAGCACCTATATTTCCATTTTTATTGAGGAGTTTGGTACCTGTAGCTTTACTGTCAATACCCATTGTTGCGCCCCTATTTCGCATAGTGTCCCCAACTTTGGATATTGGGGGTCACAGAGGTCCTCACTCATCCTTCCATGTTTTGAGTCAGAGCTCCTAAGAAAATGGAAAACGCACTCATTCCTGCTCCCAGGCCCTTTCAGGAGCCACCTTCCTTGCTGCTCCTCTCCAAAGAGCTGAAGCAAGCGCCGCAGCCTCTGAGCAGTCGGCTGGGTGTGAACTCCATAGACCACAGGATTGAGGGCCGGCAGGACCACCACGTGGAGGATAGTCATAAGAGGTGGATCGGGCTGGGCACTGCACGATGGCCAAAACGGTGAGCCAGGAAGAAGAGAGCGGGTGTGTAGAGAACAATGACTCCAGCGTGGGCCCCACAGGTACCCAGGGTCTTGTGCGGGGCACCGAGGGAGGGCAGGCGGCAGATATGGGAAACACTTAGGAGCCCTAAATCTAGGGCTGGGGACAGCAGTGTGGTGGCCAGTCTGTACCAGATGTTGGAACGTGTGTCTCCACATGCCAGGCAAGCCACTCCCATGTGCCCACAGTTGGTGTGGGGCAGTTCCCTCTGCCCACAATAAGACAGTCTCTGGAGAAGGACCACAGGGGGTGCCATGACACAGGCACCATGAGTCACAGCCGCTACAGCCACCACGCCTACCACGCGCTGGGTCAGCAAAGCCCTGTAGCGCAGAGGCTGGCAAATGGCCAAGTAGAGGTCCATGGCTGCCCCAGCCAGCCGGGAGTTGAATAAGGACCTGAGGAGAAGCTAACCTGAGTGAAAAAAGGCAAACAGACACAAGAAGGAGACCATGCTAGGTGTTTGACAAGGCCTCAAGAGTTTATTCTTACATGTAGGTTTATATAAGGTTGTAGGGGAAAGGGGACGTGGTCAGGGCAAGGAGTTGTAGGGGGAAGGGGACGTAGTTAGGGCAAAGATCACAGAGATACTGGTTAAACCGCAATGCCTTTGTTTCTTCATCAGCTACCGGCAGGATGGGGGCGTGTTCAGCCAGGCGTACGATCCCATTGTTTCTGGTAGTTGAATATTAGGTGAGGAAGTAGAAACTTAACTTGCTATATGGTGGTTTCTGTTAACATGGCCGAGGTCTGGTTCATAGCTCCCAACACATGGCCATGGCCAGCAGCACTGAGGATTCAGTGATGAAGGCCACATGGGCAACAAAGAGCTGAGCTAGAAAAGTCCCAGAGGAGAGCCCCTCAGACAAGCCCCAGAGATCCCCTCAGACAAGTCCCAGAGGAGATCCCCTCAGACAAGCCCCAGAAGAGATCCACTCAGACAAGCCCCAGAGGAGATCCCCTCAGACAAGCCCCAGAGATCCCCTCAGACAAGCCCCAGAGATCCCCTCAGACAAGTCCCAGAGGAGATTCCCTCAGACAAGCCCCAGAGATCCCTTCAGACAAGTCCCAGAGGAGATCCCCTCAGACAAGTCCCAGAGGAGATCCCCTCAGACAAGTCCCAGAGGAGATTCCCTCAGACAAGCCCCAGAGATCCCTTCAGACAAGTCCCAGAGGAGATCCCCTCAGACAAGCCCCAGAGATCCCTTCAGACAAGTCCCAGAGGAGATCCCCTCAGACAAGTCCCAGAGGAGATCCCCTCAGACAAGTCCCAGAGGAGATTCCCTCAGACAAGCCCCAGAGATCCCTTCAGACAAGTCCCAGAGGAGATCCCCTCAGACAAGCCCCAGAGATCCCTTCAGACAAGTCCCAGAGGAGATTCCCTCAGACAAGCCCCAGAGATCCCTTCAGACAAGTCCCAGAGGAGATCCCCTCAGACAACCCCCCAGAGGAGATTCCCTCAGACAAGTCCCAAAGGAGATCTTCTCAGACAAGTCCCAGAGGAGATCTACTCAGACAAGCCCCCAGAGGAGATCCCCTCAGACAAGCCCCCAGAGGAGATCCCCTCAGACAAGCCCCCAGAGGAGATCCCCTCAGACAAGCCCCAGAGCACAGCCGGGGCCTTGGGCACTGCAGAGGTGGCCAGAATCAAGTCAGGCACTGCCAAGAGCCCCAGCAGCTGGTCCAAGGGAGCCCCAAGTGCTTTGTCAACGGCCACCAGCCCCAGTAGGAGGGCATTCCCTGCCAAGGCTGCCATGTACGGCAGGCACACAGGCACGGAGAGCCAGGCATGCAAAGCCTTCAGTCCCCGCGCTCCCAGCAGCACAGAGGGCCCAGGCCCAGGGAGGGCAGCAGGCAGTCCAAGATCCGCCTCCATCTTCGGACCCCACAGGGAAGGAATGCAGTCTACAGAGTGAGGTAGGGGCGAGGATCATGGGTGAGGCTGTTGTAGGATTTTTCTGAGCACTAAATCAGCCACTGTTGTGGAGATCTATCAGGTACCAAATGATAACAGTCCACATGATGGGTCAAAGAATTTGGCATCTAAGCAGTTAATAGCCACACCACCCCTCACGTTGCTGGTAAATCGAGTTAGGATTCAAGTCAAAAGGCATCCCGCTTGACACCATGCTCCCTGACGGCCCTCCTCTCTGGATGGAATGGGCCCCCATCACCGCGGGTAGTTATCTGAACACATCCGCTTCCGTGCGTTCCCTGCACCCTGTGATGTAAGCCAAAAGAAGGAGGTTAGGAATGTCTAGTTTCCAGTCAGTTCCTGTTCCGTGATGCGTTCCCCACGGTGCTTTTCCTACGTTCAGACCAGCTCCACGAAGCGCTGCGCGGTGCAGGGGTCAGCCTCCTGCGGTGTCACTTCCTCTCGTGCTGCCCTGATGGGGGGAGCGCAAGTCTTTCCGTGACCAGTACTGACGTCTGTCCTCACACCCTGCTTCGTGGCTACCCTTTCCTCTGTCCTTTGTGGATAGGAAGTCATGATGGGTTTTATGGAATCACTCTGGGAAAACCAAGCACACAGGTGATTAAGCCTTGGCTGTGGGGGAAGGGACAGGATGGAGTGCGGAGCTTACACTGCAGCCGGTGGCCAGGTCGAAATGGTGGTGCTGAGAGAGGATGACAGACTTTACTTAGCTGAGTTTAAGTGTAATCCCAGCACTTGGGAAACTGAGGCTGAACCATAAGCCCTACGTCAAAAAATAAATAAAACACACACACACGCACACAATTTCCTGGGAGGTGGGATGTGGTGTGCTGATCCTTGTCCTACAGTGTGAGGAGCCTGGAGCGGGAGAGCAGAGAACAGGGCCTCCTACGCTATTCAAGATTCTGGGTCTTCACTCACATACCCTCACCCGGACTCCACAGAGCAGAGACACATTAAAACTCAAACTAACTGCCGGGTGTGGTGGCGCACGCCTTTAATCCCAGCACTCTGGAGGCAGAGGTAGGAGGATCGCCGTGAGTTCAAGGCCACCCTGAGACTACAGAGTGAATTCCAGGTCAGCCTGGACTAGAAAGAAACCCTACCTCGAACAAAAAAAGAAGAAAGAAAATTCAAACTAGTGAGTTGGAGAGATGGCTTAGCGGTGAAGGCACATGCCTGTGAAGCCTACGGACCCTGGTTCAGTTCTCCAGGTCCCACGCTACCCAGACGCATAAGGGGGCGCATGCGTCTGGAGTTCGTTTGCAGTGGCTAGAGGCTCTGACGCACCCATTCTCACTCTCTCTCTCTCTCTTCCTCCCTCTCTCTGTCTTAATAAATCAATAAATAAAAATAAGATCTTTAAAATTCAGATTAGAGTTTCCCACATGGTAGTCTTACTGGCTTAGGAATTAGAGCTTCTTTCTGATGGGTGAGGCTTTGCCATGTCATGAGGCCCAGCCTTGACCCCTCACCACAGGGCCCCACAGGCTCCTCTGGACCTTGAGAACATTTTGCTGACGGGGTGGGGGTCACTTACCACAGGGCAGGTTACCAGGAACAGAAGATATGAATTCCCTCAGTAACTGGGCACATCTGTTCCCAAACCACAAGGCAAGCACAGCCTGTACCCTGGCAAGGGCCTCAACATTAAGCCCTGTACTCAAAGTGCGGGCTCTACTAACATACTTCCCCTTGGAAGCATTCCAGGGACAGCTCACCTAGTTCCTTCATAGCCACAGCACATGCTGCTCCTTCCATCTGTCCCTATAAGCTAAGTGAGGAGGAGGGGAAAGCGGGGGACTCACGTCGCCCCTTCAGCCTCAGAGCCGACCTGGCTCTCTGTAGGCCCGACGAAGCCCCCATCTTCTGCCTGCCCACTCTGCTGGCTCTCTTACCACACTCCGCGCAGGCCTCACCATGGCAGCTTCCTTTGAAAACCCAGTTTCTCCAAGGGGCATGCAGAGGAAGGAAGGAAGGAAGGAAGGAAGGAAGGAAGGAAGGAAGGAAGGAAGGAAGGAAGGAAGGAAGGAAGGAAGGAAGTAAGTAGGGTCTCTTCTCCCTGAACTCCCAAGACAGGACTGGCTGTGGATCATGATGCTTTTGCAGGCATGCTGTGCTTTTTCATGCTCCTTCCAAGGATCAGGAAACCCAGACGCCGAGAGGACGAGCTCCCTCAGAGCCGGGGCCGCATACAAGACCCACACTTGGTCCTGCAGCAGGACCGTTCCTTCTTCAGGCTCCTAGCCTCCTTCACAGGACAACAGTGTTCTTCTCAGCAGAAACCGCCTGTGCCACTCACCTAGATTCTAACCCTCTATCTGACTTTGCCTCTCCTCTTCTAACCTAAGGCTCTTACACAGCACTCACATGTGAACTCTTTACCAATACCCGTCCCCGGGACACCGCTCATCCAGGAGCCAGCTGGGGACTAACATTGACCCCTACCCTCTGCTGTCTCCTCCTCCACATGATTCCAGACCAAAGCTGACAAAGAAGACACCATCTCCCTGACCTCTTTCCTGTTGATCCTCCTCAGGTCAGCCCTCAGCTCCTCTGAGCCACTCCAAGTCAGAGCGACTCACATGTCCAGTCCTGCGTAAGAGACTGGAGGGACAGGGTCTTCCCTCCAGGTCAGAGCAGAGAACAGAAGCACTTACTAAGGGCAGGGTAGAAGAAGACATAGAGGAGCTGCGCAGATAGCTTAGTGAATAAGAGTACTTGCTGAGCAAGCATGAGGACCTGAATTTGATCCCTAGCACCCACATAAAAAGCTAGGTGGGAGCTGGAGGGATGGCTTAGCAGTTAAGGCATTTGCCTACAAAGCCAAAGGATCTGGGTTTGATTCCCCAGGTCCCACATTAGCCAGATGCACAAGGAGACACACATGTCACATGTCTGGAGTTCATTTGCAGTGGCTGGAGGCCCTAAGCGCACCCATTCTCCCCCCTCTCCCCCTCCCTCCCTCCCTCCCTCCCTCTTTCTCTGTCAAATGAATAAAAAGCTAGGTGGGGTTGTGTATTCCAGAATCCCCAGAAGTGAAGGAAAGTAGAGCCAGGAGGCTCTTTGGGGCATGCTGCTCAGCCAGTCCCAGTGCAAACCAGCACAAGCTCTGGGTTCAGCGAGAGACTCCGCCTCGAGGAAGTAAGGTAGAAGAGTGACAGAGAAGGTCCCAAGGTCCTCCAGCCCCTGCATGTGCGCACACAAAGCATACACATTTGCACACACGTGTGCGTGCACCACATAAGCTCATACACATTACCCATACCCCAAAGAAGAAAAGGAAGAGGGGAGGAAACAAAAGAAGGATAGTGAAAAAGTTGAAGAAGTAAGCATGAAATGGTCCCTTTTTTCCCTCTACAATTTGAGGAGACTCTGCAGCGTGGAGCCCTAGTTTAACAGAAGAGCAGCCCTCCCCTGATTTTGGAAATGGAAGAGGTAGGATGGTACAAAGGTATGTGTTTCTTGTTCCTATTTATTCTCATTTCAGGACGTTGTTACGATCCAGAGCAGGCTCTCTCTGGATGCCAGGCTGTCTAGGTGTCCTGGTTCTGCATGAACTTGGACATGATCTTGACCCTTTCTTTGGGCCTTAATTTTCTCATGTCTAAATTGAAGATAACCAAAGATACATCTACTTTACACAGGACATTGTAAGGGACAAATCGGAGACGTGTAATGTAATGTAGTGAATCTAACTACATGCGGCTGCACAGCGCTTTCAACGTAGTAACCAATTGGCACACGTTGTTATTATTGCGGTCATCCCTTTCGTTGCCCTTCACTGAATCCTTTTATGAACTTTTCTGCTGTATTCTTAGTTCTCAGTCTCATAATGAAGAGTCTTTTAATAATCTTAATTTTAAAAAAGTGTCACGGGTTGGGGAACTAAAGTAAAGATTTTTCAACAACAGAATTGGCCTCAGTTTTTTTTGTTTTGTTTTGTTTTTAACTGACTCGAAGACAGAATGAAAGATTTTGGTTACATCGGGATAGGTAAAAGAGAGGACTTCTTTTGCCAATAGAGACAGTCGAAATGGGCTGGTTATAAGACTAAATAAAGTGAGAAACACTGTGGTGCTGTCCTAAAACTCTCTCTTTCCTCACCATTGTGACCCAAGACACTGAGACAGAGAAAGGATGGCAAGGGCTCACAGCCCAGCCTCGAGTATGAAAGCACACCGCCCTTCACCCCACCCCGCCGAGGAAGAGAGAGCTGAGCTCAGCGGGGGAAGGAGCGTTCGCTGCAGCCCAGCAGAGCACAGCAGTAGGACCCTACTCCACCTGCTCTCTTTTTGTTGTTCTGTTAAATATATATATCTCATTTCATAGTTTTGACCTTTGGTGTTGGGGTCAGTCGGTCCAGGCAGAGATGAAGGGGGGCATGACTTCTCACCTCTCTGCTGTAGAGGCTGCATTAAAGATGAGAAGGTAGCCCATCCCTAGGCGTCCAGTGCTACCTCCGCCCTTGTTTCTCCAGCTCATCCACTCAGCTGACGGTGCATGTTCCTGTGGTGCACCTGAGAGAAATCAGACACAGGCAAAAAGGATTTATGAGCATCTCCTGTGAGCACCCCGGGGGCCCTAAACTCTAGGCCCCTGTAGGCCTGAGGTCTCAGCTGTGTGGTGTTAGTGAGGAATTAAACCAAGATCCAAGGCTATCTCTATGGACTATTGTTTGTATTCCCGCAGAGTACCCGGATGGAAAAAACAGCCTGGGCTTTTGAATGAAGCTTTGCTACTGTGCATCCTGATCACTTGCCTTAACTCATCTGAGCTTAAATATTTCTCTGTATAATAAGGATTACATACCTTCCTCGCCCCCCCACCAAAAAAAAAGTGGCTGTGAAATTAATAACATACACAATGCACCAACAAATGCCTTGGGCTCATGAGTTAGGAGAGCACTAAAAAGGCTGTTTGACTTGGCAACAGTATCTAGAAGACCAACTCTACCTGAGATGCCAGCTAGACCCACAGAGAAGAGCTTGTGTCCCAATAATAGGTACTGTTGTCACATAGCACTTCCCCTACCTCAAAAAACATACAACCTTCTATTTAGAGGCACTTAATAGCTTTCTAAAAATGTCACCACAGAGATCTAAGTTCATACTTGCTTTTAGTCCCTGGCTGATATGAAGTTTTAACTGGGTATATACTCAGAGGACAAACTCATAACTTAACAAATATAACCTTTGTAAAAACAAAAAATAAAGAAATAAATAGGGCTGGGGATATGGCTTAGCAGTTAAGGCATTTGCCTCAGAAGCCTAAGGATCCAGGTTCAATTCCGCAGGACCCACGTCAGCCAGATGCCTCATGTGTCTGGAGTTTATTTGCAGTGGCTGGAGGCCCAGGCATGTCCATTATTGCTTTCTCTCTATCTACCTCTTTCTCTCTCTCTCTCTCTCAAATAAATGAATAAATAAAATATTTTGAAAAAAGAAATAAATAGCTGGGTGTGGTGGCACACGCCTTTAATCCCAGCACTCGGGAAGCAGAGGTAGGAGGATTGCCATGAGTTCGAGGCCACCCTGAGGCTCCATAGTGAATTCCAGGTTAGCCTGGGCTAGAGTGAGACCCTACCTCAAAAACCAAAAAAATAAATAAAAATAACAACAGCAAAAAATATTATACAAGTGGCTGGGACATGGCTCAGTAGGTAAGAGTGCTGACAAGCAAGCATGAGATTCTGAGGGTCTGATTCACCCTGAGCTCAATTCTCAGCACCCTTATAAACAGCTGGGCATGGCCACACATGCCTGCAACCACAGTCATGTGGGGAACAGAGACTAGAGAGCAACCGGGGCTTGTTGGTCAGCCAATCTTAAGTAAAAGGGCAGCTCTGAATTTAGTGAGAGACTCTATCTCTAGGAAAAATGCAGATGAGAAACAGAAGAGGACGTCTAACATTCTTCTCTGGCCTCCACATATGCATGGGACTCACACCTCTGTATGCACACATCACACCACACCATACATACCACACACACGCACATCCATGCATACACATGTGCAAAAGTAAAATAAGCATGAAAAATTATACAATTATACATTTGTTATTGTAAAATGCTCTGATAACTTCTCATATTGAGCTTCTTCCTTATGGAGTGGTTTGTGTGTGTGCGTGTGTGTGTGTGTGCATGTGTGCTTCTATGCTTATTATAACCTAGAGCATATGGAAGTATTATTATGATAGAGTCCAGAGGGCATAAAGGGCAATCCCAGTGTGCAAATGTGAGGACTTGGTCCTGGGACCCTCAGTGAAGAGCCTAGCTTGTACTATTTCTTGTAATACATGAAGAAAAGTACAATTTAGTTATTAACTAGAGAAATGATCCCTGAAAGAAAGTGGTGCATATACATAATGGATTTTTTAATTTTTTATTGACAACTTCTATACTTACAGACAATAAACTATGATCATTCCCTTCCCCTCCCCCCACTTTCCCTCTCTCCATTAGTCTGTCTTTAATTTTGATGTCATCGACATATGGATTTTTTTTCAGCCAGAAATAGAATGAAGTCGTATCATTCACAGAAAAATAGATGCAACTGGGAAAGATCACATTAGATCAATTAAACCAGTCTCAGAGAGACAAATATCATCTGTTTCTTCTCGTTTGTGGTTCCTAGATTGTATATAGGTATATAAAATTGTGTGTGCGTATATGACATGAAGTACAAGTGAAATTGCCTAGTGGAACAAAGGGGATTAACAGGAAAGAGAAGGGCATGGAAAGGAAGAGTGGGGGGTTTCAGGGGTGTGCTCAATGTAAAGTATACACTTGTATAAAATAGTTCAGCCACAAATTATAGCCTTGAAGACTTGTAGCTATCAGTCCATATGAGTTAGATAAATTAAGAGGCAAGAGGCAAGCTCATTTGACAGGTATTGATAGACACAGTATTATGGGCGTACAGGTAGTGTTTGTTCTAGGTATAAATTCAGTTGTCTAGGTTGAGGTGGGAGCAAATGAGATTAGGAAATGAGTATGAATAAAATCCAAGAAACAACAGAAATATAATATACAATACAACTGAAGAATAGGACTGGAGAGATCGCTCAGCAAATAAAAGGGCTTGCTGTGTAAGCTTGAGGACCTAAATTCAATCCCCTGCACCCATGTAGAAAGCCTAATGCTGCCGGACAGGGTGGTGCATGCCTTTAATCCCAGCACTTGGGAGGCAGTAGGAGGAGGATTACTGTGAGTTCGAGGCCACCCTGAGACTACGTAGTGAATTTCAGGTCAGCCTGGGCAAGAGCAGGACCCTACCTTGAAAAACAAAAACAGGGCTGGAGAGATGGTTTAGCGGTTAAGTGCTTGCCTGTGAAGCCTAAGGACCCCAGTTCAAGGCTCTATTCCCCAGGACCCACATTAGCCAGATGCACAAGGGGGCACACGCGTCTGGAGTTCGTTCTCTCTCTCTGCCTCTTTCTCTGTCTGTCGCTCTCAAATAAATAAATAAAAATAAAACCAAAAAAAATTAAAAAAAAAAAAGCCCAGTGCCAAATACGGTGGAGACAAGAGAACTTCTGACCTCACTGGTGAGCGAGTCTGACAATAAATAAATAAACGGCGGCTCTAGGGTTAATGGGAGACTCTGTCTCAAGGAAGCAACATGGAGAAGCTACAGAGGGGCTGGAGAGATGGCTTAGTGGCTAAGGTGCTTGCTTGCAAAACCTAAGGACCCAGGTTCCACTCCTCACATCCCACATAGGCCAGATGCACAAGGCAATGTGAGCATAGAAGGTGGTGCATGCATCTAGACTTCAATTGCAACGGCTGGGGCCCTAGCACACCAATTCTCTCACTCTCTCTCTCTCTCTCTTTCCTCTCTCTCTTGTTCTCTCTCATTAAAACGTGTGCCACCACACCCAGCAAAAAAAAAAAAAATCTATAGAGGGGGACATATACATCTGCACAGACATTATACCACACACACACACACACAAAAAAAATCACTAAAACATAGTTACCCATGGAAAGTCTGAAAGAGAAAATGTTAGAAGCAATTAATTATCTCTACTATTTGTAGAAAACTACTAAATTCTGAAGATGGAAAGGCAAAACAAATCATAATGTATTGGTAGAGTCTTATGGCTTAAATGTGAATGCCCCCACAGGCCATGTGGTTCCCAGATGGTGGCTCTGTTTGGGGGGCCAGGCTGTGGGAGATGAGTCACCGTCCACCTTGCTTCTGGTCCCACCCTCTGCTGCCTGGCCCACCAAGACTTGAATGAGTCATGCTGACAGCTCCCACAGCCATGATCCAAGCTGCTCCATCCACCATAACTTTTTCTGCCACCATGACAAACTCTATACTCTTTGAGGTAAAATAAATAAATAAATAAATAAATAAATAAATAAATAAATAAATAAAATAACCCTCTCCTCACTTAAGTTGTATTTGTTGAAATTTCCACCCCCAAAGAGGAGTAAAGCGACCCATGCAGGTCTGTAATATATGGTGAGGAATTTGTATAAGAAGAGAAATTTTCACAAAGTGTATATGTGTGTGTGTGTTCGTGTGTCTGTGTATAATTAAACAAATTTATGCATGAGTTACCGACTGATTTTTGCACCATCATCATTTTGTCAGTTTCAGATCGTAACACTGTCATCCCATTCATGATCAGATAATGGAACAGAAAATTTACCAACTGCCACACCAGCAAAAGCCATGTACAGTTATGGCTATAAATCTAATCTTTGGGAAAGAGAAACTCCACCTAACCTTTTTTCTTCTCTCATGAACACTAAAGAATGGGTGGAGGGGGCTGGAGGGATGGCTTAGCGGTTACGACGTTTGCCTGCAAAGCCAAAGGACCCAGGTTCGACTCCCCAGGACCCACATTAGCCAGACGCACAAGGGGGTGCACGTGTCTGGAGTTCATTTGCAGTGGCTGGAGGCTCTGACATGCCCATTCTCTCTCTCTCTCTCTCTCTCTCCCTCTTTCTCTGTCAAATAAATAAATATAAATTAAAAAAAAAAAAGAACGGGTAGAGGAGGCATTTAAAATGAAAACAATGAATACTTAGTTTGAACGCTATGGACAGTGACTCACCTATTTTCTCCTTTTAGCTCTGATCTTCAGAGGTAAGAAAGTAAACATTAAAAAATCAGAAAGGTCACATGTGAAAACTGAGATGCATATAGGGTTGTCAACAAAGAGGCCATATAGATGCAGAAAGAAATATGTATTCTCTAGGGGAGGAGGTGGGAACCATAATAACAGATATTTGGGCCAGAGACAGCGAGTGGGAGGAGGAAGACAAGAGTGCAGACAATGGTCCCTTCTTTTTAAATCCCGTCTTCTTTCATGAAAGCCATTCATGCATGCTATGAATAATCTTGAGGCCGAGCACCTACAAAATGAACAAGGGTATGTGCTTTCAAGTTGCCTCAGTTCACCATCTATCCTCACATCCTCAGGAAGCTTTTAGAAACATCTACTCTGGACTAATCCACGTTCTCAGCATGGTGGAAATTACCAGAAAGGAGTAAAAATACCAGAAAATCTTCTGGAATCTATGAACACATTTAGCCATCTGGCCCAAAAAACATAATTCTCATAAAGTATGATGAGGCTTAAATTAATATAACTAGGTTTCTGTGTGTCTGGCTTTCCATGGGTACTGAGGAATTAAACCCAGACACATAGGCTTTGCAAGCAAGCCATTCAACCACTTAGCCATCTCCCCAGCCATAAGATAATCAGTTTTCTGATAGAAGTGTCTTCCTTACCTAGTCACTATATTCATCATTATCCTTTTATTTGTAAAGCTGCTGCTTTTATTTATTTACTCTTTTAATTATATTTTCTGGGTGTCACTATTCCAAGGCTGACCTGGAATTCACTCTGTGGATCCAAACTAGACTTGAACTCATGATGATCCTCCTATCTTAGCCTTCTAAATTCTGGAATTAAAGGCATGCACCCCACTAGGCTGTTATTTGAAAGTACTGAATTTACTACTTTGTGTGATTGCTTAGTTGTCATAAGCTCCACAGCAGCAAGGCAGGGCCTCCTCTGCAGTCAGCCTTCTCAATTCTCAGCGCTTAAAACAATATCAAGAATTCAGCAAATTCTCAACGATTTTCTAAATAAAATGATAAATTTCAAAAGAAGCCAAATTACCTAGGAACTTGAAATTCAAGCTAGATAATTGTGGGTCTGCAGTGATCTACAGAAAGAACACAAGGGGGCTAGTGACGTGGCTCAGTTGGCTTACCTAGAATGCACTCCAACACAAGGAAACCAGGTGTGGTCCACCCAACCGTAATCCCAGCACCTGCAAGATACAGCAGGGTGACCAGGAGTTCGAAGTTATTCTTGACTACATAGTGAATTTGATGCTGAGGGAAAGAGAGAGAGAGAAGGAGAGAGAAAGAACTTCTCTTCACACACCTTGAGAAGTATTGTAGAAACTCCTCAGAACCCAGCTCCTCATAACAGGCTTGAAAACCACTGGGCTCCATCTATTCCACATGTTAGTGGTCTGTAACTACGCTTCTCTGATCCTCCTTTGGAAAACACGTTGTATTTTCTAAATCCTTGCATGAGGGCTTTGCAGTGGCTTACTGAGATGAGGAAGTGTCACTTTATTGTGATCTTCCCTCCTCATGCCTCCTCTTCACTACTGAAATGTCCCTGTGGTCTCTTACAATCAAAGAGCTGCAAGTCTGCAGAAGAGAGCTTCACAGGTCTTCTGACCTGTGTGGTTGAATCTTGCGCTTTAGTGTCTGGGGAAGCTGGCTTGAGGTCTAAGTACTGTGGGAAGTCTAACCCTTTATCCGGATTTCTTTTCTGTGGTTATATTTTCATGGCACAACCTCTGTGGTTCACATTCTCGATGTATGTTGGAACCCCGAAGCTCTTCTCCCAACCCAGCACCGTAGCCAGCACCCCCAGCACAGATACACATAATAACTCTCCCATTCCTGTTGCAACATGCTGACTGAGTTGATTATGGTAGACGTGGACCAAAGGGTTTGGGGAAGGAATGGAGAACATATTTAATGGTAATTATACAAAAGCATAAAATGTACAATTAAATAGGATGAAATATCACCATACGTGTTCTAAATATCAGCATCCAGTGGAAAAGTGTTAGGGGAGGAGGGAGGGAATTACCATGAGATTTTTTTTTATAATCATGGAAAATGTTAATAAAAATTAAAAATAAATAAATAAATATCAGCATCCATCTGCTAATCTCTTTTTTGTATTTTATTATTTATTTGTTTGTTTGAGAGACAGAGAGAGAGAGAGAGAGAATAAATGCACCAGGGAGACCAGCCACTGCAAACAAACTCCAGATGCATGCACCACCTAGTGCATCTGGCTTATGTGGATTCTGGGGAGTCTAACCTGGGTCCTGAGGATTCACAAAGGTAGGTGTGTCAGCAAGAACCCATCTGGGAGGACGATTCAGAAACATTGGAAGGAGATGCTCACCGTGATCCTGATGATAGTCTTGGGAGTCAAGATGGAGGTGTATCTCAATGGGGAGCAGATGGTCATGTAGCGACCAAACGCCATGGGCATCAGGATAGCTGAAGCCAGGACAAAACTGTGGTGGAGGACGAACACTTGTGTCAGGCATCCTGGGAATGTGACTTCTCAAGCCCCCAGCCAAAAGGTACCGAGTGTTTCAGACACCCCAGCCGTGGACATCATGAGATCATTCATGACCAGCGTGGAAGAACGCAGGTTCGGGAAGGCTCCATGGCACGGAGGTAGAGGAGGATGCATGCCCTACAGCAGCTGGGACACAGATGGCACCGAACGGAATCCCAATCAAGCCATGGAATTGCTCCAGGCCTGGGGACTCCACCAAAGTGAAGGGCCCTGGGTCGTAACTGCTCAAGTTGAAGGTGACCATGACAGACCAAGATGGCACCAAGCCTCAGGTCCTAAGAACAGAGAATGATAAAGGACATTTGGGGTCACTTGAGTCACTCTCACCTTCAACCAAATCATCAACATCAACTCCTAAACTCAGAGTAACAAAATAATATAGAATAAATATGTGGTGGTTTGAGTCAGGTGTCCCCCATAAACTTAAGTGTTCTGAATGCTAGGTTCCCAGCTGATGGAGATTTGGGAATTAATGTCTCCTGGAGGGCGGACCTATGGGTATTAAAGCCAGTTTCCCCTTGCCAGTGTTTGGCACATCCTCCTGTTGCTGTGGTCCACCTTATGTTGGTCAGGAGGTGATGTCCACCCTCTGCTCATGCCATCGTTTTCCCCTGCCATCGTGGAGCTTCCCCTCGAGCCTGTAAGCCAAAATAAATCTTTTTCCCAGAAACTACTCTTGGTTGGGTGATTTCTACCAGCAAGGCGAACCTGACTGCAACAAAATATATCATGCACAGGAAAGTCAAAAGAAATCAGCATTAATAACGTACTGCCTGAAACTTTTTCCCTGGGGAGACACAGACACACGTCACCCAGATGGGGCACAGATGACAGAGTGAAGCACAATTACAATAAAACTGATTTTGGTGAGCTCACCCTCACATAGGTTGTGACTCACAGAAGTTGCATCTCTCAAACTCACTGTGTGCCCTGCAGGTAGCCAGAGAGGGTTGAAGAGTCTCCCTCCAAGCAGACACTACATAGAACCTTAGGGTGGAGCTCAGGACCTTTATGTTTTAGCTTTCTCAGGCTTGTGAACCGACTGGGTCTCCTGAGTATTCCCTCCCCAGGAGGGAATATTTCAATTCCAAAGAAACTACTTTGCAACATAATGGTAGCGGCAGCTTGCATAAACAAGGTAGTCCTAGACACATCAATGTAGATCATTTCTATATAAAGAAAATCTTTTTTTTTCCAGCCAAGTTTTCCAGAGAGCTTTCTACTTTGTTTATGCTCTAGATTACATACTGTCTTCTGATAAAAGTTTCATTACAGGATGCACTTTGCCATGGGTAAGTAGCTTACGGTTTTCAGAACTTATGGATATCATTACTTAAGAGCTGCTTGCCTGACACAATAGAACACCCATCAGTGAAAATACTTGCTGATGGGCTAGAGAGATGGCCTCACAGTTAGGGTGTTTGCCTGCAAAGCCCAAGGGCCCAGGTTCGATTCCCCAAGACCCATGTAAGCCAGATGCACAAGGGGCATATACATCTGGAGTTCATCTGCAGTGGCGTGCCCATTCTATCAGAGAAGACTCTGTCCAAAAGGCAGTGTTTCTTTGTAAACACAAGTTCTGTTAGACACAAGCCTTGTGCTTTCTCAGTGCACATGAACGTGTGGCACACTTACTTTCTCTCATACATTTCACCATCATATGCCCACACATAATGGGCATGGTTATAAATTCTATACACACACACACTCACGCTCACACACACAAAAATATCAACATAGGGGCTGGAGAGATGGCTTAAAGGTTAGTGCATTTGCCTGCAAAGCCAAAGGATCCCAATTCTATTCTCCAGGATCCACATAAACCAGATGCAATGGGGGCGCATGCATCTGGAGTTCATTTACAGCGACTAGATGCCCTGGTCTGCCCAGTCTCTCTCTCTCACACACATACACACACAAATAAATAAATAACATATATTTTAAAAAAAAATATCTCTACATAGTGTTTGTGACTAGATTTTGTCACTGCCATATGCTTTTCTTGGACTCAGCTCAAAGAGTCTTCCATTCACCAGACTATAACTTAGTTAACTACTCTTCCACCTTAGTTCTTTCGCTCTCTTCTCTCTCTTTTCTTCTCTTCTGGCTTTCCAATACTTCCTCACCTATGTATAAAAGGTTCTTTCTGGGAGCCACCCAAGCCTCTCCTGCAGTAGTTCCTCGTTTGGGTTCTAGGTTCTGAGAACAGTCCAGACTTCAGTTGGCCACAGCCCATTGCCCCTGCTGTGTGTTCCTGTCCTGTGGGTTAGTCACCTCCACCTTGAGTCTCTGATTCCATGCGCCTAGAACTCTCCTGGCATTTACATTAGAAACCTGGGCAGGCTCTACACCCTTTCTGCTGAAAAGCTGTCTCCTAGGCCACACCTGTACTCAAACACACACACGGTGCTAACATCCTGACCATAGACTTGAACCCAAAGTTGACCATCTGGTCTGACACATTAAGAGGAAATGCACATTTTATATTCTTCCATGCTCTCCAATGTAAGAAAGGTTCACACATCTGTTTCCAAAGCATTCACAAAAACATGTATGTGCAGAAACACAGTTAACCCTTGCTCGCCTTTGTCCAATCATACACCACAAAGTGAGCAAATCCACATGACAGTTTTTTGGGGTTTATCTTCAACAAGTCAGTGCTACTAAAAGGGCAGAGGAGTGAAATGAAGAAAAATAATTTCTAGCTTAAATAAATGTAAGATATATAACAAACAAATTCAATATTCTTGATTGAATTCTGTTTAAATTATCTAGATTAGTAAATTGGAAAATTTATTTTATTTTTGGTTTTTCAAGGTAGGTTCTCACTCTAGCCTAGGCTGACCTGGAATTCGCGATGTAGTCTTAGGGTGGCCTCAAACTCTTGGCGATCCTCCTACCTCTGCCTCCCAAGTGCTGGGATTAAAGGCGTGCACCACCACACCCAGTGGAAATTTTATTTTTAATTGAAAAATAATGATTATCTATTTTATGGGAAAAAATATGATGCTTTGATTTATGTTTACAATGTGGGGAAGCTAATTAAATCTACTACCAAGCTGGGCGTGGTGACACACGCCTTTAATCCCAGCACTCAGGAGGCAGAGATAGGAAGAGCGCCATGAGTTTAAGGCTACCCTGAGACTACATCGTGAATTCCAGGTCAGCCTGAGTTAGAGTAAGACCCTACCTCAAAAAACCAAAAAAATAAATAAAGAAAGAAAAATAAAAAACAATTCTACTACCTTACAGTGCTTATCATCTGTGTGGTAAAAACATTGTCAGAGCCACACGTTGGGACATTATGCACAGAGACATTGCCTCTTACCAATAACTGATGGCGAACCCCACAGTTCACGACCCACATTCCCCAACGAGGAGGGTCCCCATGGAGGGGAGAGGATAGGAAGAGGCTAACAATGGTACCAACCCAGCTGTGTACACACTGTGTACATAACTAATAAAAAAGTTTAATTTAGAAATTTAAGAATTTTGAAATATATATTGTGTTATTATTTATTATAGCTATTAATATATAATATCTGTCATTAAAATTTATTCATTTTGCCACACTGGGAAGTGAACTTTAAACATGCAGTACAAGCATTCTACCATGTAGCTATATCTCCAGTCCCAAAGTTTATTCCTACGAAAATCTGTACTATTTGATCAACATGTTACCTCTCTCTCTAACTACTCAGTTCTCCTAGCATATGTAAAGCTATATTTCTTTAACAAATGCAATACTTTAATATTTTTGGTCTTATAATAAAAGACAAGGATCCCTTTTTTTCAAAATTAATCTTTTGGGCTGGAGAGATTGCTCAGTGGTTAAGGCATTTAACCTAATGCAAAGCCTAATGACCCAAGTTCAATTCCCCAGTACTCATGTAAAGAAGAGGTACAAAGTGGCACATGCATCTGAAGTGGCTAGAGGCCCTGGTCTACTCATTCTCTCTCTCTGCCAGGAGTGGTGGCATACACCTTCAATTCCAGCACTCAGGAGACTAAAGGAGAAGAATCGATGTGAGTTCAAGGCTAGCCTTTGGACTACATAGTGAATTCCAGGTTACCCTGGGCTAGAGAGAGACCTTACCTCAAACTACCTAAAAAAAAAAAAAAGAAGAAAAGCAGGGCTGGAGAGAGGGCTTAGAGGTTAAGGTGTTTGCCTGCGAAGTTCTAAGGACCCAAGTTTGATTCCCCAGTATCTAGGTAAGCCAGATGCACATGGTGGTACATGTATCTGGAGTCCCTTTGCAGTGGCTAGAGGCCCTGGTGTGCCCATTTTCTCTCTCTGTCTCTCTCTCTCTTTCTTTCACATAAATAAATAAAAATAAATTTTAAAATTATCTAGAACCTTACAGATAACCCCTTTTCTACTGTGTCTCATAAACTATTTTATGATATATTTGAAAACAAAATGAGCACGAGATACCAATCATTTTATTGTCCTAATTAATTTTTTTACATTATTTTAGAGAAGCCATGGGCTTCAGAAGCAAAATAAATATTTATTATCTTCTACACTCCTAGTTTATTTTCCTATAACCAGACAGACTGAGTATACTAAAATACTAAAACAACAATGGAAAGCAAAAACACAATTTTTATTAATAAGGAAATTTCCATCAGTCCTTTCTTTGAGGCCACTGGCTGTCAGTCAGTGGACCAGCCTGTCCTACCTGTCATTGGAACCCCTTGGGAAAGAGCAAAAGAATGGCTTTGTCCCGGATCTGTTGGGTCTTCACTCCATAGACAATAGGGTTGAGTGCCGGTGGGACCATCACATACAGGTTGGCAAACAGAATATGAAAGGTGCGAGGGACGCTGTGCCCAAAGCGATGGGCAAGAATGGAGAAGAATGCTGGTATGTAGAACATGAGGATGACGCAGACATGAGACCCACAGGTGCCAAGGGCCTTGTGGCGTGCATCTCGGGAAGGGAGGCGAAAGACAGCCCAGAGGATGAAGGCATAGGAGACAGCGATGAGGATCACGTCTGTCATCACCGTCATGATGGGCACACAGAAGCCGTACCAGATGTTGAGGGAGATATCCGCGCAGGCAAGCCGGGCAACACCGATGTGCTCACAGTAGGTGTGGGCAATGGTACGGGTCCCGCAGAAGGGTAGGCGATTCACGAGGAAAACACAAGGGACAAAGACACAGAAACTTCGGAAAGAGATCCCCACAGCCAGTTTGACAACGGCACTGGGTGTGAGAATAGTGGCGTACCTCAAGGGGAAGCAGATGGCCACGTAGCGGTCAAACGCCATGGCCAGCAGGATGGCCGAGTCCAGGACAAAGCTGTAGTGCAGGAAGAATAACTGCGTCAGACAGCCGGGGAAACTGATCTTCTGGGGACCAAACCAAAAGATGCTAAGGGTTTTGGGGACACATGTGGTCGACAAGATAAGGTCAGTCATGGCCAGCATGGAGAGGAAGAAGAACATGGGTGTATGCAGGCTGGGTTCCACCGCAATGAGGTAAAGAAGGGTGCTGTTCCCCACGATGGCCACCAAGTAAATAAAGAAGAAGGGGAGGCTGATCCAGCTGTGGTACTGTTCCAGCCCAGGGATGCCTGAGAGGATGAAGGGGCCTGTGTGATAGCCACTCAGGTTGTACATGGCCACTCAGATATGACCAACAGCATCTGTGGCCTAAAGACAAACGTGTGTGGGGAGCACGAGAAAATGATGCGGTGATTCTTCCTCCAGGCTTCCTCAGGACCAGCCCTCCTCTTTCCTATAACGCAAGAAAGAAACTCCCATTATTACTAAGAGCAATGCTCATCTGTGTGAGAAAGAGTCACCACATTCCTGGCCCTAGTTCCTCTAGAATTATCTTCAGAAACGGAATCAGACAGAAATAACTTTATATAAGATGATAATCCTATTTAAATGACTAGGGTTTTTTCCCCTTAAGGCACTGTAATTCACTGCTATATAGATATGTGAATAACAAAAGGTATCTTCATACAGAGAAAGGAACTATGAGAAATGCTATAGCTGGGTAAATGAGATCATAATTATACACTCTATGCACCAAGATCTTGTACATGTTATCTCATTTAGAACCATCTTGTGAGATGTGAATTTTCAGTTCCTTCACTTCTTTTTTTTTTTAGAAAAACTGAGTAGTAATGTCTAACCAAGGAAGATTTCATCTTTTGTAATAGGCAAAACCAAAATCATTAGATTTTACAACCAGAACTCTTTTTTTTTAAATTTTATTTCTTTATTTGAGAGTGACAGACACAGAGAGAAGGACAGATAGAGGGAGAGAGAGAGAATGGGCGCGCCAGGGCTTCCAGCCTCTGCAAACGAACTCCAGACGCATGCGCCCCCTTGTGCATCTGGCTAACGTGGGAGCCTCGAACCGGGGTCCTTAGGCTTCACAGGCAAGCGTTTAACCGCTAAGCCATCTCTCCAGCCCATACAACCACAACTCTTTCATACTACTGCCCCATAACCAGGTGGTGCCTTCCCATGCTCTGAGATGCCAAGGGTTTACAGAAGGTATGAAGGTGCAGAGCAGAATGTGAATAAACAGATCACCGACACAAAGATTTGTCCAAATACCAGCCCTACCCCAATTTCATACCCTATCCTATGTAGACCAGCACATTAGCTGGGATTGTGTGCCTGTTGCCTTGTCATGGAGAATGACATGGAAAGGATGTGACCCTTGGTTTCCATTCTGCACTTGCTGATGAATTAGAAAATCTCCTGTAAGAAATAGAAATAGAGTCAGGTGTGGTGGTGCATGCCTTTAATCCCAACACTTGGGAGGCAGAGGTAGGAGGACTACCGTGAATTTGAGGCCATCCTGAGACTACCTAGTGAATTCCAGTGAAACCCTTCCTCAAAAAAAAAAGAAAGTAATAGAGATATTTGATTCAAATGTACTTAAAAAAAATTATACTGAGCCGGGCATGGTGGTGCACACCTTTAATCCCAGCAATTGGGAGGCAGAGGTAGGAGGATTGCATGAGTTTGAGGCCACCCTGAGACTACATGGTGAATTCCAGGTCAGCCTGGGCTACAGTGAGACCCTACCTTGAAAAGCATATATATGTGTGTGTGTGTGTGTGTGTGTGTGTGTATATACACACACACACATATGGATATATGGGGCTTAGTGGTTAAGCACTTCCCTGTGAAGTCTAAGAACCCCAGTTCAAGGTTTGATTCCCCAGGAAACCCACGTAAGCCAGACGCACAAGGTGCCGCATGCATCTGGAGTTCATTTTCAGTGTCTGGAGGCCCTGGCGCGCTCATTCTCTCTCTTTCTCTGCCTCTCTCTCTGTCACTCTCAAATAAATAAATAAAAATTAAATTAAATTTTAAAATTATACTGAAAAAACTTTTTAAAAATTATACTGAGAGGACCTCTAGTGGATGAACAGAATATATTTATTCTAAATCCTGGGTCAAAGGAAAAGCAAAGCAACGGGCTGATGTTTTCTGAAAAGAAAAAATTAGGAACTTTACTGTATGAACATATCCCATGTCATCTGAGAATTTTTGGATTCTGACAGAAATTAAAAGAATATAGTGAGGAAAAGATGATGACACCAAAATAAAAGAGAGACTGATTGAGAGGGGGAGGGGAATATGATGGAGAATGCAGTTTCAAAAGGGAAAGTGGGGGGAGGGAGGGCATTACTATGGGATATTGTTTAAAATCATGGAAGTTGTTAATAAAAAATAAATTAATTTTAAAAAAGAACATGGCATGAAATCAATTGGTTTTACTATTCTTAAAAATCTTATCAGATATATTATATATATATGTATATATGAATACATATATACATACATATATATAATTTGGTTCTTTGAGGAAGGGTCTCACTCTAGTTCAGGCTGACCTGGAATTCACTATGTAGTCTCAGGGTGACCTTGAACTTGTGGCGATCCTCCTACCTCTGCTTCCCTAGAGCTGGGATTCAAGGCATGTGTCACCACACACAGCTCATACGTTCCGTATTTTGCAGATACCAAAAATGAATCAGAGAGAAACGTACCTTATCAAAAGCCTCATAACAAAGAAATGATAAATCTGGGGATCAAACTCGAATAGATTTTTCCTAAATGCCTATGTATATAATCAAAACTTTCTGAGGAGTCAGTCGACTACATGGAAAATAACATATATATGATATGAATGTAGCAAAAAACCACAAATTAAGTCACAGACAAAAACAGCAAACTCAAAAATAACCATAAAACAAGTTAGCATTAAACTTTTGCATAGATTCTTTAACCTTCCCTATGAAAACTCAGTAATTAGCCGAGCATGGCAGTGCACGCCTTTAATCCTAGCACTCAGGAAGCAGAGTAGGAGATCACCATGAGTTGAAGGCCACCCTGAGACTACATGATGAATTCCAGGTCAGCCTGAGCTAGAGTGAAACCCTACCTTGAAAAAAAAAAAAAAACTCAAAAGTTATTAATCAAAGTTTAAAACAAAATAAAATCCTGGCTGGGGAGATGGTCCCGTGGATACAGTCCTTGCCATGCAACCATGAGTACCCGTGTTCCAGTCCATCAAAGCCAGACGCTAGAGTTGGTGTCTGTAATCACAATGTGTCTGCAGCAAGAAGGGAGGCAGAGGCAGAAAAATTTCCCAGATGTTTGCAGGCCAGCTAGCTACTGTAGATGGAGACCCTGCCTCAGACAAGGGGGAAAGCGCAGACCCACCCATGAGGTTATCCTCAGACCTCCACACCATCACTGTGGCACCTGCATTCACACACACACACACACACACACACACACACACACACATGCACGCTGAACTAAAATTCCAATTCTGTGTTGTTCACATGAGAAAGACCAACACAAGATTGCCCAGAAAGAATAAAATGAAACGATGAATTAGTATATTTCAGACAAATTTAAATGTAGAGGAAGAAAGCCTAGCTAATTAGAAATCATAGATAAAATGTCTCACCATTAGGCTGGAGAGATGGCTTAGTGGTTAAGTGCTTGCCTGTGAAGCCTAAGGACCCCAGTTCGAGGCTCGATTCCCCAGGTCCCACGTTAGCCAGATGCACAAGGGGGCGCACGCATCTGGAGTTCGTTTGCAGTGGCTGGAAGCCCTGGCACGCCCATTCTCAATCTCTCTCTCTCTTTCTCTCTCTCTCTCTCTCTCTCTCTCTCTATCTCTCTCGCTCTCTCTCGCTCTCTGCCACTCTCAAATAAATAAATAAATAAATAAATAAACAAAAAAAATTTTAAAAAAAGTCTCACCATTACATGCAGCAAACTTAACATTCTTGTGACTCCTCCCCACAAAACGTTTGCCTCAAAGTATGGGCTTCATATTGTGACTGAAATAGAACCACTCAATTCCAGGGCCAGGGTTTGAATTGAAAATTGATCAGCTCCATAATTGCAAATCTGAATCTATCCCATTATGTGATACAGTCTATCACCCATGGGCTCATGAACCTTGAGCCCTCTAGGACTTTGGTTTTCTTTTTAGCAATCATCTGGAGCAAGGTGTCTTTGCAGTCTTCTCTTTCTAGACTAAATTCTATGATTCATCCTTTCAATCACTCTCTTCCTAATATTCTTCTTGCCCTTGTTCCCCTGGCCTTCCATGCAAAACCTCCTAGAGTGGTTAACCTAATCTAGTAAATTCTCAAGGTAATGATACTGTCTCAATGTGGTAGAATTGTGTTCCCATAATCTGATGACCGTTAGTGTTCAACTAAACACTGCCCAACAGCAGCATAACCCTGTTCAGCTCCATCTCCCCCCGCAACTTCCATCCCTGACTCCTGTCCTCAACTCACACTCTCCATCTCACTACAGCTCCTTCTTTCTCAACAGAAACCTTCTATTGGGCAGGAAATCATGGAGCCCAGTATGGTAGTACACACCTATAATCTAGCACTTGGGAGGTAAAGGTGAGAGAATCAGGAGTTCAAGGCCAGCCTGGACTACATGAGACCCTGTCAAAAAAAAAATCAAATTGGGCTACAGAGGTTGTTCACTGGCTAATAGCCTGTCAGCCTGAGTTCCATTATACAGTACCCACATAGAGCCAGATGCACAAAGTGGCACACACATCTAGAGTTCACTAGTAGCAGTAAGAGGCCCTGGAGTGCCCACACATACTCTTTCTCTCTCTTACTTTCTCCCTCTCTCTCACTCACACATTAAGTCTAAAAAAGTTCAATCAATGCACCAATTAATCAATCAACTCATATAAGATGGAGACAGCACTACTGATACTATCTATTTCTTACAGTGGTTGGTGAAAATGCCCCTGTATCTGAGACCAAAGTGACCTGTACATCTCTATCTCAAGCCTTCCCACCTCACAGGACACCAGTGGAGTTCATTTCTTCTCTTTCTGCCATTTGTCTTTAACACGGCCTTTTGAAATTCTGTTCATTTAGCATTGAAAAATTGGAATACACTCAGTATCACATTCCAGTCTAAATAATGAAAACCCAATGGCATTTACTTACTCATAACTAAGTAGGTAGTTTGTCCATTACCTCTGCTTCCTCATCATCGTGAATCCTGGAGCCCGTTCTATTCTTTTTATTAATATTTTATTTGTTTGCAAGCAGTGAGACAGAGAGAGGGGGGCGGGGCGCACCAGGGCCTCCAGCCCACTGCAAACTAACTCCAGAGGCAATGCACCACTTTTGCATCTGGCTTTACATGGGTACTGGGAAATTGAAACCCAGTCATTAGGCTTTGCAGGCGAGCGCCTTAACTGCTGGGTCACGTCTCCAGCCCCCACGCTAAGCGTGTCCCTCTTTTCACTCCATTTCCCCAGCATTTGACACTACTGACCACCGCTTTCAAAGGAGACACGCGCTCTTACTTCAGCGCCATATTAAAGCGCCATGACTTTTCCTTCAACTTCACTAGCTTCTTGTCCTCTCTTGCTTCTTCTTCCTATTCTGCCTTCTGTAGCCTGGTGTTCCTCAAGGCTTTGCCCCTTTTCTTCCCTCTATGCTCTTCCTGATCTACATCAATTCCTACGTTCTTGATCAATAACTATATAGTGACAAATCCCAGCTGTTCTCATTTAGATCTTGCAAGACACACATACCCAACCACATTGTGAATGCATACCTTCTTTGAAATACCTCACTGATACCTCAGAATCGTTTCTTTCAAATTAAAATCAGTACTCACATGGCCTCAGAGCCTACTTCCTCTCAGTCAGTTCATTTCAGAACATATCACCATCATTCACTATATGGCCCAAAGCAGAAATGTGAAATTCACCACTCATATTTACCTCCACTTAATGAATTTCGATGCCAAGACAGGTCTGTAATCTTAGCCTGAGACAGGAGGACCACAAGTTAAAGGCCTTGCTGGGCTACAGAATGAGTTCAAGGTCAGTCCGAGCAGCTTAGTGAAACCATATGTCAAAGTGTAAAAAGAAGCTGGGCATGGTGCATGCCTTTAATCCCAGCACTCGGGAGGCAGAGGTAGGAGGATCGCTGTAAGTTCAAGGCCATGCTGAGAATACACAGTGAACTCCTGGTCAGCCTGGGCTAGAGTGAGAGCCTGCCTCAAAAAAAAAAAAAAAGAGTAAAAGGAAGGCTGAGGGCATAGTTCAGTGATTGAGTGTTGGCCTAACATAAGACCATAAATTCAGTTCCCAGAAGCAAAGCACCACAAATCCATGTACCATAAGTTATATTGGGTGTAATCTTATTTTGAATCAAAATTTTTAAATCTCTAACAAGACCTCCACAACCTGCTTTTGCTTTCTCTATAGGTTATTTTTATTTGTTTCTTTTTTTTTTTTTTTTTTTTTTTTTTTTTGGTTTTTCGAGGTAGGGTCTCACTCTGGCTCAGGCTGACCTGGAATTCACTATGTAGACTCAGGGTGGCCTCGAACTCTTGGAATTTGTTTCATTTTTTGAGTCAGGTTCTCATGTAGCCCAGGATGTCCTGGAACTTACTGTGTGGCTGAGGTTGGTCTTGAATCCTGGCTCTCCTGCATCCACTTCCCAAGCACCAGGATTATACGCTTGTGCCACCATATATTATTCTCTCTATATGCTTTTAGACATAACCCAAGAATGAGGACAAAAGTGAACCCTTTTACACAGCTGCTAGCAATGCAAACTAATCCAACCTCAATGGAAATCAGCATGGAGGCTTCTTTAAAGAAATAGAACCCTGCCTCGCATGAGGTGGAAGTCAAGGACCAATAAATAAACAAATGCTTTAAAAAGAAAAAAAAGAAAGAAAGAAAGAAATAGAGATAGGACTGGAGAGATGGCTTAGTGGTTAAGGTGTCTGCCTACACAGCCAAAGAACCCAGGTTCAATTCCTCAGGACCTATGTACAAGTAACAGCTAAACACAACTTTCAGCTGAATGCAGCGGTTCATACCTACAGCCCTAGCTCTTGGGCGACTGAGACAGCAATGTCACCATGAGTTTGAAACCAGTCTGAGCTGCATGAGCCCCAGTCCAGCCTAAGATGCACGATTAATACTGTATCTTTTAAAACCATAATAAAGGCTGGGTATGGTGGCATATGCCTTTAAGCCCATTACTCAGGAAACTAAAATAGGAGGATTGGCATGAGTTCAAAGCACCCTGGGCTACACAGTGAGTTTCAGGTCAGCCTGAGCTAGAGTGTGACCCTACCTCAAAATATAATATAAAATAAAAATAAATAAATAAATTCAATTAAATAAATGGCATTTTTTTAAAAATTTTAAAAAAAAAAACAAGTTTTAAAGCCCAGCGTGGTGCTCACACCTTTCATTCCAGCACTCGGGAGGCAGAGGTAGGAGGATTGCCGTGAGTTCGAGGCCACCCTGAGATTACATAGTGAATTCCAGGTCAGCCTCGGCTACAGTGAGACCCTACTTCAAAACAAACAAACAACAACAACAAAAAACCAAGTTCTAGAGGTAAATTAGATTTTCATTTAATCTGTATCTCCTATTGGTATTAAGCACATTACCTCACAGATGTATATAGATTTTAATTTCTTTTTTTTCGGGGGGGGGGGGTTTCGAGGTAGGGTCTCACTCTAGCTCAGGCTGACCTGGATTTCACCATGGAGTCTCAGGGTGGCCTCAAACTCTCAGCGATCCTCCTACCTCTGTCTCCTGAGTGCTGGGATTAAAGGTATGTGCCACCACACCCAACTGAGATTATAATTTCTTAAATAGCAAAACTATTATATATTATTACCACAGACCTACACAAATATTCACAGATGATAGAAATCCTCAAAATGACAGAAGTATCAAATCACATGGCAGCCAGAGTCAAAATTCATCTGAACCCAAACTCTCAGATCTTCTGCTTTGGTTCTCAAAATGCACCCTCCCTACAAGTGCATTGTTCCTTTCCCCCAGTCATCCACAGTCACTTCCTTTTCTGAATCTTTACAATTGGACCTTCAAGGCTGCAGGCCTTACCTCATACATACACACAAAAAAGTGAATTAAGCCTATTCCTGTGTCTCTTGGCCCCTCCCGGACCTCTTTCCAAAACTTCACTCCATCCTTAACTTCTCAACCCTGGATGCCTTGCCCAAACCCAACACTTACCAAACCCCAGGCCCTTGATAGGGACAGAGGAATGAAGAGAAATAGTACTCTTGATAGGACGTCTTCTTATTTATTCCCTGAACCTTCAGAGAGGCTGCTCAGAGCTTGGAGACCTCTGAGGAACCATACACGTGAATCCTAGCAATGAATTGTGGGTAGCACACTGAGACCCTTCCAAAGGGTGTAGCCCCCAGGGACTGAGATCAAAGGCTGAGGTGCACCGAGTCCCTGCTGCAATCTCAGATCTTCCTGAGAGAGAACTAGGTCCTGGGAGACTGTCAAAATAGTGAGCACACTTGAACTTCTGCTAGAACAATCTGCAGGGAAGTGTGTGTGTGTGTGTGTGTGTGTGTGTGTGCTGTCTGCATGCATTTGAAAGAATTCGTGTTTCCCTGTGTCTACCTTTTCCCACACTGTATGACTATGGTTTTCATGGAATTACAGGAAAAGAGAGTGAAGAAAAAGGTTGATGTTGAGTTTCTGAATCTTAAAAACATCTGCAAATTTATGATGACACCAAAAGTTCATATCAAAACAGAAAAGTTTGATAAAAATTTATCCTAGTTTAAGGCCCCTTCTTTAGTATAATATTTTCAAAGCCTATTTTCATGTCAAATCTTTGATCCCTACCCACATTAGAAAACTCTGTGTATCCTACCAGCAGCATGATTAGTAGAGAAGAGGAGAAAGAATGGGCAAATCTTACTAATGCCTCAGCTATGTTTTAGTTTGGGAGGTGCTTGTCCATATTTCCTATACACGATTTACTTAATCTCAAAAGGTATTTTGAAAAACAATTGTTACTGTGAGAACATAGGTTCTTCCCAGGGGTCTAACCCCCCAAGACATTTAGGCACTGATACTCTATATGATGTGTGCACTTTAATTCTTGTGAGGGACCTATGGCATTTTAATATAGAGACCTTATAAGGGCCCCTTGCTATAGAAAATCCCTCAGGTGACATGATAAAAACATCAGAAAAAGGTTGTTATTAGGAATGTAAATATCTGTGGTTGCTTGAAAATGTGTTCACAGTACCTTCCATAGTTTTTCCCTAAAGATTTGAGGCCTAGTATTTCTTTTTGCATGTGGGCTCTGTGTAGTAGCTTAACACATGGAATATTTTGGGCGTAACAGTGTGTTTCTTCTGAGGCTAAGCTATCAAAAGGCAGGGAAGAGACCTCGCCTCCCCCACAAGGTTTGGGGCTCTATTGTGATGCTGTGCTGCCAACATTTTGCACGTTGTTCAGTAACCATCTAATTTAATGTTACTCTACTGACTAAGTAAAGGGATCCATGGATACAGACATGGCTGAGACACTTCTTGATACTCCTTAAGGTGAATGCAAGTCAGTGAGGTCGGGGGTGGATGCCAGGACAGCAGGCAATTCACGCGCTGCGTGAGTACAGGGAAGCCTGAGGTAACAGGGATCAGCCAGCGTCATCATGAGTTCTTTTTTTTTTAATTTTTTGTTGTTGTTCATTTTTTATTTATTTATTTGACAGCGACAGACACAGAGAGAAAGACAGATAGAGGGAGAGAGAGAGAATGGGCGCGCCAGGGCTTCCAGCCACTGCAAACGAACTCCAGACGCGTGCGCCCCCTTGTGCATCTGGCTAACGTGGGACCTGGGGAACCGAGCCTCGAACCGGGGTCCTTAGGCTTCACAAGCAAGCGCTTAACCGCTAAGCCATCTCTCCAGCCCCATCATGAGTTCTTACGGTGAGATTTTCATTTGAAAGAAGTCCAGCCACGCTTCCCCTTGCTAGAGAGTAGCTCACGCTCCTGCTGCCGTTCTCCTCTTGTCGTGGAGAGATGCTGTCCAGCCTCTGCCCAGGCAAGGCTCTCCTCTGTGACCATAAAGCTTCCATTCAAGACTATCAGCCAAGACAGAGACTTTCCCCAAACCAGGTGCTTTGGGTTGGATGCTCTGTCCCAGCAGTGAGAAGGTAACAACAATGACCTCAACTGAGTAGCAGAGATATGTGATGCAGTGACCAAACGTGCATGTTCCTACACACATCTCTCTTCTTTGATAACGGTGGCTTTCTTCCTATTCTTTGCAATTCCAGTTTGTAGTAGTGAGTGGTATTTCGGGTGATGCGAATTAGTACCAGACTCCTTGACTGATTTTTTTTTTTAATTTTTTTTTTCATTTTTTATTTATTTATTTGAGAGCGACAGACACAGAGAGAAAGACAGATAGAGGGAGAGAGAGAGAATGGGTGCGCCAGGGCTTCCAGCCTCTGCAAACGAACTCCAGACGCATGCACCCCCTTGTGCATCTGGCTAACGTGGGACCTGGGGAACCGAGCCTTGAACCGGGGTGCTTAGGCTTCACAGGCAAGCGCTTAACCGCTAAGCCATCTCTCCAGCCCTTTTTTTTTTTTTTTTTTTTTGCTTTTTCGAGGTAGGGTCTCACTCTAGCCCAGGCTGACCTGGAATTCACTATGGTGTCTCAGGGTGGCCTCGAACTCACGGCGATCCTCCTACCTCTGCCTCCCGAGTGCTGGGATTAAAGGCGTGCACCACCACGCCCGGCTCTTTTAACTTTTTAAAAATCAGTCAAGGTTGCCGGGCATGGTGGTGCACGCCTTTAATCCCAGCACTCGGGAGGCAGAGGTAGGAGGATCGCCGAGAGTTCAAAGTCACCCTGAGAATACATAGTGAATTCCAGGTCAGCCTGAGCTAGAGTGAGACCCTACCTTAGAAAACCAAAAAAAAAAAAAAAAAAAGAGTTAAAAGACAACTCCAGGTGCTTCGTGGGCTTGGAGCTGGTCAAGTAAAAAAACTAGATTACTGGGGCTAAGGATGTTGTTCAGGTGGGCTTCAGAGTGTTTGTCTAGAATGTATGAAGTCCCAGGTTCCATCCCCAGCGCCACATAACGTAAAAGTGGGTGGCGCACACCTGCAGTCCCTACCATTGAGAGGTAGAAGTAGGATGATCGGAAGTTCAAAGTCATCCTCAACTACACAAGGAGTGTGAACTCAAGGCCAGCGTTAAGATACATGAGACCTCTAAATACACTTGTAAATTAACAAACAAATAAATAAAATTACTATTTTTATGGGGATATAGGGCAACTTCTCTAAGGATTGATAAAACTAAATAAAATTTTTGAGACAGGGTCTTACTCTATAGCCCAAGCTGGCCTAGAACTTTCTATGTAGCCCAGGATGGCCTCAAATTCAACAGTAGTCTCCCTCCCCAGCCTTCCTAGTAGTAGGATTATGTGAGTAAGCCTCCAGGCTAGGCCAATAATTATTGGTATGTGTATGTGTCCAAGTTTTCAAGGCAGGGTCTCAATCTAGTCCAGTCTGATCTGGAACCCACTTTGTAGCCCAAGCTGGCCTCAAACTCATAGTGATCCTCCTACTTCAGCCTTCTGAGTGCTGGGATTACAGGAGCTTGCTAAGGCTTCAGGCTTTTTAATGTGTGTTTTGGGGACAAACTCAAGTACTCCAGCTTAAATTAAAGTGCTTTATTCACTAAGCTCTCTCTCTCTCTCTCCATATATATATATATATATATATATATATATATATATATATATATATATATATATGCACATACACATACATACATATGTATATATACACACACACACAAATGTATATGTGTGTATTTTACAAAATACTTGGCAATCATGTAAATACTACCTGTATTATTGTTTCAATTATTATTAATCAGTGGGCCATCCTGTGCCTCACAATTAAGTAGCTGTCCTGAGACTGAAGCAGATTATGTGTCTTATAGGCCAATTTTATTTCTATAATGAGAATGAAGAAGAAAACAAGAATAAAAGATAAAATATTACTGTTTACAATAATCAAATTCAACCAAATATTACTTAACAATTAAAATTTTTTATTTATTTATTTGAAAGAGAGAAAGACACAGGGAGAGAGAGGGAAGGAGAATGGGCACACCAGAGTCTTCAGCCACTGCAAATGAACTCCAGACATATGTACCACCTTGTGCATCTGGCTTACCTGGGTCCTAGGAAATCGAGCCAAGGTCCTTTGGCTTTGCAGCAAACACCTTAATTGCTAGGCCATCTCTCCAGCCCCAAAATATTTACTTTAATATATCAAAATTTAGTATATTTGAAAGGGAATTACAGATACTGCTTTAACTACATCTGTGCTGTTCAAGGCAGCAGAAACTCTTTTTTCTTCAGGGATTCATACTTTTTTTTCTTTTATTTTAATTAGTTTTGTATTCAGCAAATACAGTCAGTTTGGTACCATTATTAGGCTCATCCGTGGCCTACCCCCTCCCCACTGGCCCCTCCTTGTTGAGGTATATGGGTCATGCATTGTGGAGTTAGTCCACAGTTATTGGTACGATAAATGTCTCTGCATATCATGACCCAACATGTGGCTCTGACATTCTTTCCACCCCTTCTTCCACAAAATTTCCCTGAGCCATGTTGGGTTCATTTTTGGTCTGCTTCAGTGATGAGGTGTTGGGGGCCGCTGAGGCTCTGGCTCTCTGATTTGGTAGGAGTTGATTTTTCTCTGTGTTGGTCTCCTTCCCCCTTGTGCTGGTATCAGGTTCATCAGGAAAACAGCACCCTTGCTTGTTTCACCAATTTTTCTTAGTTTCAGCCCGGGCCCTTTTGAGGTATGATGGGGTGGCTCTCTCCTTAAGATCTACATCTCTCTGAAAAAGAGAAGCAGATTCTCCAACGGAGAGTAAGTTAGCACCAGGACAAATGAGATAAGCCTTACTTTTTTAATACAGAATTTAACAGGTGTGGGCCCTCTTATAGCCCATGATTGATGGTAGCTTGATATTGGAGAGTGGGCTTATGTTTGCATAGGGATTCATATTTTTTTTTAAAGATATATTTTTAAAATTTTTTATTTATTTATTTGAGAAGACAGAGACAGAGAGAAAGACAGATAGAGGGAGAGAGCGAGAATGGGCGCGCCAGGGCTTCCAGCCTCTGCAAACGAACTCCAGACGCGTGCGCCCCCTTGTGCATCTGGCTAACGTTGGACCTGGGGAACCGAGCCTCGAACCGGGGTCCTTAGGCTTCACAGGCAAGCGCTTAACCGCTAAGCCATCTCTCCAGCCCGGGAGTCATATTTTTTGACTTGTGGTCTGAAGCAACCTCTCCTTACATCTCCACAGCAGTCACTCTCACCTTCATTCCAGTTCCTGTTTATATGAACACAGAAACACTATGGTCTTTCTCAGTAATTCTTCTGCCTCAGCCTCTGGAATGCTGGGATTGTACATGTGTGCCAACATGCCCAGTTTCTCTGTGCCTCTTCATTTCCATCATTAAGATGTATTGTGCTTGACCAGGGCTTAGTGGTTTTTGCCTGCACTCCTAAACCAAATCCAGAAGCTGAGGCAGGGTGATTACCCTGAGTTCCAGGCCAGCCTGAGCTACAGAATAAGACTCAATCGCAGAAAAAGCATTGTACTCCATGAACAGGAAGTTATTGATAATTCCAACCTGCATGATGTTACTAAATTTATGTGTTGAGAAAAATATTTCACAAACTTAACACTTAAGTTTACACTCGATAGTAGTTAATATTCTTCATATCAAAACAGTGCCTTGACGCTTCTTCCTGGGCTTGGTCATTTTGTGTCACCTCCCGGTCTCTTCATCCCTCTAATCACCGCCAGGTTGGTGTGCACACTAGGCATGCAGATGGACCAGGAGAATGTCAGGACATAAACTGGCTTTCAGTTCCAGCATCACCATGGCAATGAAGGTGTAGCTGTCCCTAATGGTGGGCAGTGGTCTGGAATACATTTTAGACAGTGTTTCCCCTCAAATTCATTAGGATACTGACACTAAGTAAAATGCAAGAACTTTTTGTGAGATTCCTTTGGTCTTCTATGAGCTTGAGGTCCAGTCCAGAGAATCTCTCAACACTTAAGCCAGTTCTCCCCTGGCGTCACACCTTCTACCCAGAACACCCAGGTCCTTCAGTCTCTGTGCTACCCCACCTCCTAAGACCGCTGGATACTCATCTCGTCATTCGCCTTGGTCAGGAAGTTTGGTGCTTTTTCCCTTTTCAGAATTTGCTGTGCCATTTAAAAAATACCGCGCCAGTTCCTAAATGCTGGAAGCTTTGCATCGTCACATGTATAAGGACTTTCAAAACTAAGACACACCACCTTCTCAGTTATAGGTTAAAATTACCGACACACTCATGTGTATACATATGTACATACACGTATGCAACTTAAAATTGATAAATCCCTCGTTTTGTTTGGAGGCAGGGTCTCACTCTAGCCCAGGCTGATCCGGAACTTCCTCAGTGAACCCAGACCAACCTAAAACTCACAGGCGTCCTCCCACCTCAACTCCTGAGTGCTGGGGATAAAGGTGTGCATCACGCCAGACTAAAATTGAAAAATCTTAATGATCTGGGGGGAAAAGTGGTCATTTTACTAGTATAACTTTGGGCATTTTATTTTTATTCAATTAGACTTTTTTTTTTTTTTTTTTTTGGTTTCTCAAGGTAGGTAGGATCTCACTCCTGTCCAGGCTGACCTGGAACTCACTATGTAGTCTCAGGGTGGCCTCGAGCTCCCAACGATCCTCCTACCTGTGCCTCCCGAGTGCTGGGATTAAAGGAGTGCGCCACCACACCCGGCTTCATTTGGACATTTTTATGTGCTAAAAGGGACTGCCCGTGTAATATATATATACACACTATATATATACACACACACACACACACATACATACACACACATATATATAGAAATTATATATATATATAATTTCTCTCTATATATATATAAATTCTGGTATGAAAAGCTCGAGTACCAAATGATGATTTACATACAATTGTCCTCAAAACTTGCTGTTGACTGGGGGGAAAAAAAAAAAAAGTTATCTTTACATTTCTGCCTTCGTTCTCGGTCTCCTTCCTGCCTCGATGGCGCTGGCGGCCTCCGGCCTACCTGCAGCCCCAGGGTCAGCACCGCCTCCCCCGGCGGGCGCCGCCCCGCCCCTTCCCCCCAGTCCCGACTCGGCCCGGGCCGGCCGTCCCGCCAGTCCGCGGCTCCGATCCAGGCTCCGGTTCCAGGTGGGTGAGCCGGTCCGCGCCGCCCCGCAGGCCGCGGGCGCAGGGCGCGCGGGGAGGCCGCCGCGGCGGTGGGCTGGCCGCGCGCCGGGCAGGGGGGCCCGGGAGAGACCGGTTCGCGGGCGGGCGGGCTGAGCCTCGCTCCCGGGAGCCGGAGGGCGAGGGCGGGCGCGTCGCTGCGCGTTCCTCCACCCCGGGTCCCGCGTGCACGCCGGGCTCGGCGCCCCCTCCCCCGGCTCAGGGAGCGAGCGGCGCCGGGCCTCCGCCCGCCTCTGCCCGGGGGAGGTGGGAGGGGAGCCTGCGGTCGGGTCCTCGGAGGTAGGGTGAGGCTGCTGCGGGTCTAGAGGACCAGATCCTGCAGATGCGGTTCACGTGCCAGCCTGCTCCGGGGATGCCCACTGTGGATGCAACTGTCACTTCTGGCAGAGGCGACCGAGCGACAGTGGGATGATGTGTTTTCTGTGTCTTAGGCGGGATGTTTAAGTGAAGTTGGGGCATGCATTTATGTGTTATTTTGCATTGTATTGTCTGTTTATATGTAGAGACGGCCTCCTTCTGTAGCCTCGCCTGCCCTGGACTGCACCTGCCTCCCAATTCAATATTCAATCCCTGTTGCTGGGATTTCAAGCTTAGGCTACCACACTCAGCTCAGGGATACTGGACATTTTATTTAATCATACCATCGAGAGACAAACAGCCAAGCTGTATGCATTGGAATCCTGGCTCGGATACTTTTAATCCCTGAGCATGAGTACCTTCATCTGTACCATGGACGGGTAGGGTGTTGGTGAGAATTAACCGAGGCACAGGTTTAAAAACATGGAAAACTGACCAGTATGTCAAATATTCCAATGAAGTTATTATTTAGCAAACTCCATGTCTGATGTTAATAAATGCACAGTCAAAACAAATTTTAAAGTAATATGTTAGGGAACAAAACGTTTTAAATACATTATGGTAAGGATATGCTCTCTGCTTACCATATCCAACCAAGTTAAAGTATGACAGTTTTTTAAATTAGGAATTGCAGTGAGACACCACAAACGAAAAAAAATTGTAAAAATTATATATTCTAGCCTTTTAAAAATTTAGTTAAGCCAGGCATATTGGGACACACCTTGAATCCCAGCACGCAGGAGGCCAAGGCTAGAATGAGACCCTATTTTAAAAAAACAAACAAAAAAAACACCTTAGTTAATGTGTTAACACTAGCTAGAGGAGGAGGAGAAAAATTCCATGCCGGCCAATATTTTAAGAATTTGCAGTTAAATACATGAAGACTACATTTTGGAAGGTAAACTCAAAAATATTTTTATTATTTTATTTTTATTTATTCATTTTGTTTGGTTTTTCGAGGTAGAGTTTCACTCTAGTCCAGGCTGACCTGGAATTCACTCTGTATTCTGTTTGTTTGTTTTGTTTTTATTTATTTCACCCAAGGCCTTAAATAGCTGAACTAGACTCACAGGAATACTAAGTTTATTTTATGTGTGCAAAATACAGGTCGAGACAGCCAGGAGTCAAACCTAGAATCTTCTGATCCGAAGTCAGACGCGTTATCCATTGCGCCACTGGCTCCCTGCTTCACTCTGTATTCTGGGTGGCCTTGAACTTACTGTGATCCTACCTCTACCTCGGGAGTGCTGGGATTGAAGGCATGTACCATCATGCTCGGCTTCTAAAATATATTAAATTAATTGTTCCAACTCAAATATTGAGTGCTGTAAAATCATTCCAGATATTAGGCTAAAATGGAGCATAACTCTACATAAAGATCAAAGATGTTATTTCCAAAACACAAGAGTGCTGACTCACTTATAAAATGTAGTTGCTTTTCCCCCTTGCACTGGGGCTCCCAGCTGAGGGTGTCCTGGAGTTCCCCTTCCTGTCCCTTAGCCTTGACCCCAGTTTACCAGCTTAGTCACTGACTTTTGTTTTGAGAAATCCAAGCTCGCTTCCACTATAAAAGAAGCTTGTTTCTAAAACCCTTGCAAGTGAGCCTAAGGCCTGTGCTTCTGAAGCCTTAAGGCACATGCTAATCAGGTTGTAGGTCTTTGTGAGGGATTCTGAATGGGCCTGGGTGGGACCCATTAGAGTCCCATGGATCCCAGTGTTACTGTTTGCTGACACCCTCCCCCATCCCACCCTGATTGTCTAGGATCTGCTACTGATTTACATGATCTCACTTGGTCATGAGTTTTTTTTTCTTTTTCACCTGCTAATTTGAGCCACTGAGAATTCTGGTTTGTACTCTTTATACAATCCATACAGAGACATTAACTTTTCCCATCTCTTCCATTTATTTATTTATTTGTTTTGATTTTTCGAGATGGGGTCTCACTCTAGCCCAGGCTGACCTGGAATTCACTCTGTATTCTCTAGGTGGCCTCGAACTGCGGCGATCCTCCTACCTCTGCCTCCCAAGTACTAGGATTAAAAGCGTGCACCACCACACCCGGCTCATCTCTTCCATGTAAAAACTTTTGTTTTGAATATCTATAGTGTCTTAATAGATGGGGAAAAATAGAGTTGTCTGTTAAAATAACATGAGGTCACTGTACAATTTAAACTTTTCTGTTAGCCCCATTAAAAGATAGAAGCAGGCTGGGTATGGTGGCACACGCCTTTAATCCCAGCAGAGGTAGGAGGATTGCCGTGAGTTCGAGGCCAGCCTGGGCTAGAGCGAGACCCTACCTCCAAAAACAAAGAAAAAAAAAGAAAGAAAGAAAAGAAAAAAAAAAGATAGAAGCTGGGTGTGGGGTAACTCACACCTTTAATCCCAGTAGGAAGATCCACGTGAGTTAATTCCTGATCTGTCTGGGCTAGAGTGAAAAAAAAAAAAAGCAGGGTATGGAGGCTTATTTACATAATCCTAGCATGTGAGAAGTAAAGACTGGGGGAATTGGTAAAATGACCTTGAACCACAGCAAATTCAAGGCCAGCATAAACTACTTGAGACCTAGCCTAAAAGAAAACAAAAGAAAGAAAAGAAAAGAGGAAGTGACCTAAAGGAAGGAAGGCAGTGAATGGGGCATGTGGTGAAAACCTATAACCAAGAAATGTGGGGGAGGCAGACGCAGGAGAATCAAGGCAAGTTGGAGGCCAGCCTAGTCGGCGTGGGTAGTTTAGGCCAGCTAGGGCTACATAGTAACACCCTGTCTCAAAACAAAAAAGCAATAAATTTGTTTTAAATATATAATTTTTTTAATTAATTTATTTATTTATTTGAGAGCAACAGACACAGATAGAAAGACAGAGGGAGAGAGAGAATGGGCACGCCAGGGCTTCCAGCCTCTGCAAACGAACTCCAGAAGCATGCGTCCCCTTGTGCATCTGGCTAACGTGGGTCCTGGGGAACCGAGCCTCGAACCGGGATCCTTAGGCTTCACAGGCAAGCGCTTAACCGCTAAGCCATCTCTCCAGCCCTTAAATATATAATTTTTTAACAAAGTTATTTATTTACTGATTTATTTGCAAGCAGACAGAGAAGAGAGACAGAGAAAATGGACACACCAGGGCCTCCAGCCGCTGCAAAGGATGCCAAATGCAATGCCTCACTTTGTGCACCTGGCTTTTGTGGGTGCTGGGGAATCAAATGAGGGCTGTTAGCCTCCAAAGACAAGCTCCTTAGCCATCCTTCAGCCCTGTTTTACATAATTTTATTGAACCCAGCACATAAAATTTTGGCATGTGATCAATAAAAATTATTAATGAGCTACTTTAGATAATTTTTCGTACTAAACTTTCAAAGTCAAATGTCATACTTGAATACTCATTTCTGGGCAGCTGCAATTCAAGTCTTAGTAGCAGCACAACACAGTTCTAATACATGCTCAGGAGATCAGACACCAAACCTTTTTCCTGTATTTCTTCTCTCTGTCTCTTCTCTGTTTATCAGCACTGTAGAGTTACTGTTTATATCTGGTAGATTAGAAAGTACAAGCATAAGCTAGAATTGTTTGTGCACACCTTTACTCCCAGCACTTGGTAGGCTGAGATAGGAGAATCACTTTGAATTCAAGGCCAGCCTGGGTTGCTGAGTGAATTCTAGGTCATCCGGGTCTAGAGTAAAACCCTGCATTCACCATAAAAAAATAAAATAAAATAGAAAAGAAAATAAAGAGATAGCAAGCATACAGTACTTTTTATTTGTTTGTATATTCTGTTTTTATGAGACAGGGTCTTGCCCAGGAATTCACTATGTAGCCAGCTCTGACCTCCAACTCACGATAATCCTCCCATCTCACACTCCCAAGTGCCAGGATTAAGGCACAAGCCACCACACCCAGCACAACCCTGTTTTGACACACATAGTTGTGGTGTGCAAGGGGAATGGCCTTCATCCTCCCAACTTCCTTGTGCCCCCGTGTAGTTTGCCCCTCTCACACACGTGCCCCCCCCCCCCACTTTCCACTGATGGTTTTCAAATGCTGTGTCTTTAAAGGCCTTTTCTAGGTTCCTGTCAGTGAACTCATTCAGCAATTTATCCTTAGTGTCTAGAGTCTTTCAGTTTTCATAATGATTTGAGATTTATGTTATTGCATTTATCTGTAGTTTCATTTAATTGGCTCTGTTTAGTTAGTGTGGCCTAAAGCTGCCTTCCTGCGTTTTAAGTTTGGCCTAAAGGTTTCATATAACCTGGTGAATTGCAACCCAGCTTGATGTGTTCACCTACAGTAACTGCATAGACTACATTGTGAAAAAGAAAAAAATGCCAGAAGGAATGAGGCTGCCTCCACCTCACTTCAGTTTTCAATGTGTCACTTCCTTTTTTTAAAAAAAAAAAAAAATTTTAGTTTTTCAAGCTAGGGTTTCACTCTACTCTTGGCTGACGTGGATTTCACTATGTAGTCTCAAAGAGGCCTGGAACTCATGGTGATCCTCCTACCTCTGCCTCAGGAGTGGTGCTCCACCAAACCCGGCTTTATCTTTTCCTTTTCTCTGGCTATACAGATAGCCAATCTGGTAGGACTGTGTATTGTGAACCATTTTGGGTCTAGTTTTCTGCTCAATCGCAAATAAACTCCATTCTGATTTGCAAAGACAGGCCTGCGGGCGTGGCTCAGTGGTCTAGTATATGGTACTCTGCATAAAACCCTGAACTCTGTCCCCAGCATGGGAGGGGGCAGGATTTGTAAAACTAATTTTATTGTAATTTTGCCTTTTTTAAAAAAAATTTTTTTTGTTTATTTTTATTTATTTATTTGAGAGTGACAGAGAGAGAAAGAGAATGGGCGCACCAGGGCCTCCAGCCACTGTAAACTCCAGACGCGTGCGCCCCCTTGTGCATCTGGCTAACGTGGGTCCTGGGGAATCGAGCCTCGAACCAGGGTCCTTAGGCTTCACAGGCAAGTGCTTAACCGCTAAGCCATCTCTCCAGCCCAAATTTCGCATTTTAATAGCAGTACAGCGCCGTATGGCTATACCACAGCTAACCCACTTACTAGTTAGTGTTGTCATGGATTCTCTCCACTTTGGGGATATTTTTGCCTTGCATTTATAAAGCAAGGAAATTATAAATTGCAAGTACAGTTTTGCCTGGGTTCAAAGTGTTCATATGTATGTGTTGGCAGAGATGGATGGAACCTTTAGGTCAAATAATAGGGATAATCCCACCACAATTATTTTTATTTATTTGTTATTTTCGTTTTTTTTTTTTTTAATTTTTTTATTTATTTATTTGAGAGCGACAGACACAGAGAGAAAGACAGATAGAGGGAGAGACAGAGAATGGGCGCGCCAGGGCTTCCAGCCACTGCAAACAAACTCCAGACACGTGCGCCCCCTTGTGCATCTGGCTAACGTGGGACCTGGGGAACCGAGCCTCGAACCAGGGTCCTTAGGCTTCACAGGCAAGCGCTCAACCACTAAGCCATCTCTCCAGCCCATTTTCGGTTTTTTGAGGTAGGGTCTCACACTAGACCAGACTGACCTGGAATTCACTCTGGAGTCCCAGGGTGGCCTTGAACTGACAGTGATCCTTCTACCTCTGCCTACCAAGTGCTAGGGTTAAGGACATGAACAACTTCATAAGTCAGCATATTTATTTCCATACTCCAGTGCCACCATCACCTTGTCTACCTATAAATTCAGCAGTTGATTATAATTTGAAATTCAAATACTGTGATTACTCATTTCTTGAGTAAGGTTAGTACTCTGCTCTGAGGTATGTAGGAAAGACAGGAGAGGCTGGGCCCTGTCTTCACAGTCCTCACTGCGCAGACAGCAAATCCTTACTCACGAGTTCAGTGGGCGCCTGTGAATGTGACCAGATATTTTTTAAAAATCAATTTATTTTTAATTTTAGAGAGCAAGAGGGAGAGACAGAAAGAGGCAGATAGAATGGATGTCCCAGGGCCTTCAGCTGCTGCAAATAACTCCAGAAGCATGGGCCCCCTTGTCCATCTGGCTTAGGTGGGTCCTGGGGCATCAAACCTGGGACCTTTGGCTTTGCAGGCAAACGCCTCACCCGCTGAGCCATCCCTCCAGCCCAACGTAATGGATTTTAACAAGCCAACCAAATGCTCACTTTCCCTTACGAGCAAGGAATTTGGTTTGGCAGTGTCTGGGATGATGGGTTAGTCCATCAGTAGCAGCGGCTAGCAGTGGCTCATTTGCACAGCTCTGCTCTTCGGGAAAGAAGACGCAGCGGGAGCCCAGCGCTCACTGAGTCCACCTGTTTAGTTTATCGCCCTGCTGTCACGCATGCCAGCTGCTTAAGCTTGGTTTCTACAACTGCAAAACGGGCTGAGTTGTAGCAGGCAAATTAAGTAATCTGTACCCAGTAACCAATGGGTAACTGTTGTTACTACAGCAAGGACATCACGAGTGGTCTTGGCCAAGACTTACAAGACACACTCCAGATTTCAGCTAACTGAAGCCAGTAGCCTCGCCTCACAGTCCACCTGCTCGGCCAGGCTTATGTCCTCTTCCCTCTTCTGGGAGGCTTGCTTGGGCCATTTCTCTGAAAGTATTGGTTCTGGCAGGGAATTAGATTTACTTTTTTTTTTTTTTTTAAACTTTTAGGCCCTCAAGAAGGAGCAGAATTGGCGCAATACACAGGGCCTGTGGTCTTGGGCTCTCACTGACCACGTAGCATCAGTGCACATCTTACTGAGGGCCAGCCAAAGCAAATGATAGAATTTCGCCTGCTCCCAGTCCTTCTGTGACCCATCCAGTACACTAGGATCATACCCGACTGGTGCAAGCCAGTGTCCTTTCTGCCTGTCAGGGAGCTAGCTAGCTTGTTTTTTTGTTTGTTTGTTTGTTTTGTTTTTGTTTTTTTGAGGTAGGGTCTCACTGTGGTCCAGGCTGACCTGGAATTAACTCTGTCATCTCAGGGTGGCCTTGAACTCATGGCAATCCTCCTACCTCTGCCTCCCGAGTGCTGGGATTAAAGGCGTGCGCCACCACGTTTTGGTGGTACAAACCCAATTCAGTAGCATAGCAACTGACTTGCAGTGAGACTGATTTGGGGCTGCAAACTTTTTTTTTTTTTAAGTCAAAAGGATATTTTCAGTGTAATTTCAAACAGTAGTAATGTCGAGGCTGGGAAGATGGCTCAGCAGTTAAAGTCGTGTGTTTAGAAAGCCTGCTAACCTGACTTTAATTCTCAAGCCACCCATGTAAGCCAGATGCAAAAAGTGACACAAATGTCTGGCATTTGTTTGCAGTGGCAAGAGGCCCTTATGCACCCCATAAACACTTACCAACACACACACACACATACATACACACACACAACACAGGCAAGTAAATAAATTTTAAGAATAGTAGCACTGAATGAGTTCAGTCTTCAAAGAAAAAAACGGAGAATAAAGATAGTATTTTCAAGGAAGATATTAGTCCTCACCTGCCCTATCCACCTCCTTTCTCCTCTTCAGATCCTATAAAAGCTGATGGTAGCCCTGGTTACATCCCATCATCCAATGGGCTCCCTCCCATTTCCAGACTCTGAAAACACAGGGTCTGTGCCTATCTTGTATTCCTGTGGCAATAGTGATTCTGGGTGAAATTTATAAGCCTAGGAGACAGAGATTTGAAGTAGGACCCTGAAAAGACTTAATATGCATCATTTTAAGAAGTCGTTTACCATGTCTGTTTCCTTATGGAAGGGCCAAGGATAGACTTGTTTATCCAGAGCTGTCCTGTTAGGGATCAAGACACTGGGAAGTCACAACTGGTCACAAAAGTATTCATTGTAAAATGTCTTCCCTTTCTCTTCAGGTCACTCCTGTCTGCTTGCCTTTCCTGGGAAGAGGTGAGCGGGAAGGATCCAGTCATCCCCTGAGGGGGGAGGAGGAGGAAGGTTTTCGTTCATCCAATGATGGAGGCCTGTGCATCCTACACTACCCTAGTCTTTGAGGGCACAACCATGAACAGAAAGCAAAACCTCTGGTCTCATGGTGCTTAACGTTCCTGTGGGAGGAATTAGACCATTAAAGACACCGGGTGGTGGTAGGAAGACAAGCAAAGGCGGTAGACACGCTTACGCTGAGGGTGGTTGTGTGGTAGCCACCCTGGGACAGGCCGGGCAGAGATCCCCTTCTGCTAAGGCAACAGGTATGAAGTGCGGGAGTCATGCAAATGTCACAGTCAAGAGTCACCCTTACAGCAGCAACAGCACGCACAACCGTCTTGAGGCAGCAATGTGTTTTGACATATTTTTATTTATTTATTTATTTGACAGACAAAGAGGGGGAGAGAGAGAGAGAGTGAGAGAGAGAGAATGGGCATGCCAGGGCCTCGAGACGCGTGTGCCCCCTTGTGCATCTGGCTAATGTGGGTCCTGGGGAATCGAACCTGGATCCTTTGACTTAACTGCTAAGCCATCCCTCCGGCCCATGTTTTGACCTATGTTGAGCCCTGAAATGTGTTCTGGTGGGCTAGAAAAGACAGGCATATGACAGCTCACAAAAGTCTTTTCAGAGTCTCAGTTAATCTTTCCACCTAACAGGAGGAAAAGAAGGTCATAGTCATTGCTCTGGTAAGAGTGGAAATCAGTGTCACAGATGAGTTGAGGTAAAAGAAGTATTAGAAATCGGGGTTAGACGCATGATGGTGCACGCCTTGAATCCCAGCACTCGGGCGGCAGAGGTAGGAGGATCAATGTGAGTTTCAGGCCACCCTGAGACTGCATAATGAGTTCCAGGTCAGCCTAGGCTAAAGTGAGACCCTACCTCAAAAAAAAAAAAGGAAAGGAAAGGAAAGAGAAAGAAACAGGGGTTAGAAGCCTTTGTTACCCCGTGTCTGACTTCTCTGCTCAGCTAGTGTAGTATCCATCCATTTTGGTTTTCTCCCCTTCTTTCTTACCCCGTGCCTTTTCTGTTTGCTTGCTTGCTTGTTCTTCTACCTGGGATTCTACAAGCAGGAGCCATCTGCACGTCAGGGCTGAGCAGGCAGCAAGGGCTAGGAGAGCAGCTACGATGACGTCGGCACTCCTGGTGGACATCCGAGATGAAGTGACATGTCCCATCTGCCTGGAGCTCCTGACAGAACCCCTGAGCATAGACTGTGGCCACAGCTTCTGCCAGGCCTGCATCATGGCCAATGATGACAATTCACTGGTCAGCCAAGAAGGGAAGAGCAGCTGTCCTGTGTGCCACGCCAGCTACCAGACTGTGAACCTCCGGCCGAATCGACACCTCGCCAGCATCGTGAAGAGGCTCAGAGATGTAGCCCTGGGCCCAGGGCAGCGGCTCGAGGCTATGCTTTGTGCGCTTCATGGGGAGAAGCTCCAGCTCTTCTGCAAGGAGGACGGGAAGCTCATTTGCTGGCTTTGTGAGCGTGCTCAGGAGCACCACGGTCACCGAACATTCCTCATGGAAGAGGTGGCCCAGGAGTACCAGGTAGGAGCCCAGATGGAGGGACGGCAAGTGGCAGCAGTGTCCTGGACAGTGGATTTCACATTTGCTTCAGACTCTGATCCAATTTCTTCATAGCTTTTTATTTTATTTTATTGTTTGAGACAGGGTCTCATGTAGTTCAGGTTGCCTTAGAACTCATTATGTTGAGGATGATCTTGAACTGATGATCATCCTGCCTTTAGCTCTTGAGTGCTGGGATTACAGGCATGCACCCCCCCCCCCAGTGTTTTTGTTTGTTTGTTTGTTGTTGTTGTTTTGTTTTGTTTTGTTTTGTTTTGTTTTGTTTTGTTTTGTTTTGTTTTGTTTTTCGAGGTACGGTCTCACTCTAGCCCAGGCTGACCTGGAATTCACTATGGGATCTCAGGGTGGCCTCAAACTCAACGGTAATCTTCCTACCTCTGCCTCCCAAGTGCTGGGATTAAAGGTGTGTGCCACCACACCCGCCACCCACATCCAGTTTTATGCACTGCTGACAATTGGATCCAAGGCTTCATGCATGCTAAGCAGCACTTTGTAGTCCTTTTGTTTACCTAGAAGTTAAACCTCAAAAATGCCCCCCTGAACAAGAATGGAGACCTTCTCTCGCATTTGCCGCACAGAGTTGAGTAGCAGTTGCTGTTAGGGATGGGGGGGAGGGTGGGTTGTGTGGGCGACATCCTGGCAGTGAGAGCAGAGGGACGATGTGCTGTGTGGTTGGGTTCTTTGCCCAAAAGAAAGTGTTGACCTGTTCCTGTTGGTTTCCACACGCTGTGTAGAGAAGTTACGGTGTCCTGAGTTTCTCATTCACACCAGGTGGGCTTCTTCTGGGGTGGGCACCATCCCTGCCTGCCTGTTTTGCTCCATGGCCAGGCACTGGGACGATCTGAAGCTTGCCCCGGTGCATTTCTTCCAGGAGATGTTCCAGGAGTCTCTGAAGAAGCTAAAGAAAGAGCAGCAGGAAGCTGAGCGGCTAAAAACTGTCATCAGAGAGAAGAGGTCGTCCTGGAAGGCAAGTAGGCTTCTGTGGGACACATACCAGAACCAGAGGAGCTCATGACAAGGGTCACCCACCCTGCCTTCTTCCCTCTGGCTAGAAGCACTTCCCTTGACCCAGTTTTTCACCTCATTCTTTTCCAAACAAGGGTATTCGTGCAGGGGAGCTCCTAGAGTCAGATAACCAAAAGCCTGTGTCAAAGTGAATCCAAGTTCTTAAGACAGTCATGTACCCGAGGAACCATGGCCCAAGGTGGCCCATTATTCACAGTCCTTGGTCTTATTTTACAGTTTCAATCTCTGGTCTCTTGAGAATGACAGGTTAGTAGTTGGCCAGTAATTGCTATCTGGTGCTCAAAATTGATCGAGGAGCCTTTGCAGAGGCTTCCTGGAATCGCCCAGGAATCACAGTATGTGTCTGGAAAGCTTAGATAAGATAGCCTGGAGCTGATGGCCTGCCTGGACGGGGGAAGGACCGGTTCCACAGACCTGCTCTGCAGGCGTGAGCTTTCAGCCCAGCCACCCAGGAAAGCGGCCTGCAGCCTGTCTCCTACTCCTCTCCCCCGCATGGAGAGCTCTCAAGACTTACAGACAGCTTCTTCCATCCCTGATCCCGAAGAATCAGCTGGAGCCCGAGAGACGCAGGATCCAGACAGAGTTCAGTCGATTGAGAAGCATCCTGGACAGAGAGGAGCAGCGGGCACTGAAGAAGCTGGAAGAAGAACAGAGGAAGGGGCTGAGCATCATAGAGAAGGCCGAGGGAGACCTGATCCACCAGAGCCAGTCCCTGACAGAGCTCATCTCTGACCTGGAGCACCGCTGCCAGGGGTCCACGGTGGATCTGCTGCAGGTGAGGAGGCCCAAGCGAGGCAAGGCAAAGAGGAACCAGCTTTCCTTCCTCTCTGGGACACAGGACTAACCTCCTGATGGGGGAAGGGGAAAACAGCCACTGTGACCCTACAGTGCCTCTTCCATGCTGAGCTGGGCAGAGGCCATGGGACAATCACAAGATGACTGAAATGCAAATGCTAAGGTAAAGCCCCAATATTGGTCAGGATATTGCAGTAGGAGGATCACTGTGAGTTCAAGGACAGCCTGGACTATGGAGTGAGTTCCAGGTCAGTCTGGCTAGAGTGAGACCCTGTATCAAAAAGAAAAAAGGACTAGGGAGGTGGCTCAGCAGTTAGAGGTGCCTGCTTATAAAGTCTTTCAGCTTGGGTTCAGTTCCCCAGCACCCACATCAACTAGATGGCATCTGTTGTTCACTTATAGCAGCAGAGAGGCCTTAACGCACCCGTCTACTGAGTACACGCCTAAGCAATAAGCAAGCTTGGGTCTCATCTGCTGGGCATCTATTATTAATCTTGGCAATGAGAGAAACTTCATTAGAGGAACAGATTTGTGAATCACCAGCATTTGTGTCAACATCGGAGATGTTGAATTCAGCAAAGGTAGGCAGAAGGTTAGAAGAGGTGAGATTAAAAAGGCAATCGTATTTATAGCCTGTGTGTGTGTGTGTGTGTGTGTGTGTGTGTGTGTGTGTTTGTTTAGCAGGCAGGACAGAATGTAAGCTTCTAAAGGACAAATATTATGACTTCATCATTCTCTAGGGCCAGGGGCTAAGTATAGCAAACAATAGATGATATTTATATATATGTGGCAAACACAACACAGGACTGAGACTATACCTCAGTAGCTGGGCAGATGTCTAGTATGCACAAGGCCCTGGGTTCAATCTCCAATATTGTAAAAGTAAATAAATAAATAACAAAATACTTACGTATGCATAGCTATAAAAATAAAGTAACTAAGCAGAGTCATTTCCTGATGGCTTCATGTAGATACTTAGAGATTCCACCCAGTGAGATTTGTTTTTTTGTGCTGTTTTGTTTAGGTTTTAAAAAATATTTTGTTTTTATTTATTTATTAGAGAGAGAGAGAAAGAAAAAGGCAGGCGGCGGGGGGTGGGGCATGGTGGTGTTGGTAAGGAACTCCAGAAGCGTGCACCACCATGTGCATCTGGCTTACGTGGGTCCTGGAAAATTGAACCTGGGTCCTTTGGCTTTTCAGGCAAGTGCCTTAGCCACTAAGCAGTCTCTCCAGTCCCCCCGCCCTTTTTAAAAAAATTTTCATTGTTATTGAGGGCTTCCATAATTACAGGCAATAAATCATGGTAATTCCCTCCCACCTCAGTTTCCCTTTGCATCTCCATTCTCCATCGTATTCCCTCCCCCTCTCAGTAAGTCTTTATTTTGAGGTCATCATCTTTTCCTCCTATTATGAGGATTCCATGTAGGTAGTTCCAGGCATTGTGAGGTCATGGATATCCAGGCCATTTTGGGCCTGGAAGAGTATGTTGTAAACAGACCTACCCTTCCTTTGGTTCTTAGATTTTTTTCCACCACCTCTTCTACCTTTGACCCTGGTCCTTGGGAGGTGTGATAGAAATATTTCAGTGCTGAACACTCCTCTGTCACTTCTCAGCACTGTGGTGCTTTTTGAGTCATGCCAAGGTCACTGCCATCTTAAAACAGAAGTTTCTCTAACAAAAAGTGACAGTAGCATTCATACATGGTTATGAACATTAAGAGAAGTGCTTACTAGGCAATTTGGTGAGCATAGGATATATATTTAGTCAGACACAAGCAGATGTTACACCCGTAGGGCTCATGACTTTCCCTGTCCTGGGTTTTCAGTATCAGTGATGTATTCCTCCCATGGAGCAGGCCTCCAGTCAAATTGGAGAGTGGTTGGTTTCCACCATAACAGATGTGCTGCTGTTGCACCCATGGGCTCATTTGGCCTGGTTGGCCAAATTTAAGGCTTGCAGTGTTCACTGTTGTTTATCTCCACTGGTGATTTCTCTCTCTCCCATGGCACTGCATGCAGCATAGCTTTTCCCAGCTGTCAGCTGGTCTACACAGAGGAGGTTTTTGGCTCAACTCCAGTAGGATTTCCCAATGACCTAGCAGCACAAGTATGTGGAGTCCTCAGCAATAAAGTCTTACTTACCATCTATTCCTGGTTGGAAACCAAGAGTCTCAGCAATGGCCTGTAATGTTTTGGGGGCATCGGGGACCTCCTTGGTCGACAACTCACTAGCAGGTATCCCATCCCTGGCACTGAAATTTTTCTATTATCTATGGCTTCTGGGTGTGCCATTGTCCAAAACAGTAGGTTTCCATATGACTTATTCATACCCTCTTAGATTTTGACTGATTGTGTTTTGAGACTGAGGCTCCCTGGAGCGCCCAGGTAAGCCCGGAGTTCCTTACGTAGCACCATGCTCCTGCCTTGGCCTCCTGAGTTCTAGGATCACAGGTAAGTGCTGTAGCTGGCTTGCTCTGAGTTCTGTCTCTACTCAACATTTGGACTTTCTTGTGTTCATATCGTGGGGTGGTGAAATGGTAAGAAGATAGAACCTACGACTCCTTCACTCAGTGTCTTTTTTTTTTTTCTCTAGGATGTGAGTGATGTCACAAAAAGGTATGCGTAAGAGATCTATGGAGTGTCCCTGGGGGTCTCGAAAGGTTCCTGTACCTCAGAATTATTCTGTGGTCAGGGGAAAGGGGAAAAAAATCACAGAGAGTGAAGTTTCAAGACGGCTGTCCTGACTTAACTTAGTCCGTGTCACTTTGAGGGTCTCAAAATAAAAGGACTTGGCTGGCTTTATACACCAGCATTGTAGTGTCACTGGGAATCAAGGGCAAGCCATCACATCATAAATCTCCTTTTTCACGACCGCTGGGCCTGCTTCTATGATGAATACCTCATGATTCACAGGGTTGCTCTTTGGCTCTGTACTTTGGAAATTCCCATCTGTGTCATTTCCCAAGGGTTGAGTGTTTGCTCTTCAAATGGCTGCCTCAAATTTCCTTTTCTGAGCCGGGCGTGGTGGCGCACGCCTTTAATCCCAGCACTCGGGAGGCAGAGGTAGGAGGATCGCCAAGAGTTCAAGGCCATCCTGAGACTACATAGTGAATTCCAGGTCAGCCTGAGCCAGAGTGAGACTCTACCTCAAAAAAAAAAAAAAAAAAAAAAAAAAAAATTCCCTTTTCTGCACTGGTTTTGTAGAGGAAAAAAAAAAAAAAAAGCCCAGGTCTGCTGCCGAGTTCTGGGATTTCCATTTTGTAAGTTCCAGTAAAAACACAGCTCAGAGACCTGCGGGGAGTAGCCTTGACCCCGGAACAGACCACGGTCTGTCCACTAGCGCACCCAGCGGGTCAGCCACCAAGGTGGTATCTGCAGTTACCTAAAGACATGTGAAGTGCAGAGCCTCTTGTCACGCTCACTGTCAGCTTGGGGATAAGGACGGCTTCCTTCTTCATCTAATGGAAGACCCCCACGGACTGTTAACCCTAAGGGGCTGTTCTGAAGGCCTTCCTCCTGGGCTCTGGCAGGCGGGGCCCAAGCCCACATCGCCTCTAGAGGAAGCCCTATGACCTCCAGCAGCAGGTTCGCGTCCTGCAGGTCAGTGTAAACGCCTCCAGCGCCTCCTGGTGGACTGCCTGGTACGGCACTGACATCTTCAGAAGTAGCAAGTTCCCAGCTGAGTTCTCTGCTATCTCTAGGACATAGAAAAAAATAAAACTTAAAATTTATTTTTATTTTTCAAGGTAGCGTCTTGCTCTAGACCTGGCTGACCTGGAATTCACTATGTAGTCTCAGGCTGGCCGCCAGCTCTCAGCAATCCTCCTACCTTTGCCTCCCGAGCGCTGGGATTGAAGGTGTGCGACACCACACCCGTCATGTTATGTTTTGTAAAAGTAACAATAGAAAAGCAACAAAATGAGGCTTCCTGATGAAAATGAGATGCTTAATGAAATTTATGTAGATAGTAAGAAGTCGGTGTTGTAATTACTCTTGTTTCTGTGACCAAACATTTGACAAGAAGCAACTTAGAAAAGGGCTTTGGTTTTTATAGTTCAAAGGGATACAGTCTATCATGGTAGTGGGTAAGGCATGACCCCAGGATCAAGAGGCAACTGGCCAAGTTGCATCAGTCAGGAAGCAAGGAATAGATAGGAAGTGGGGTTAGGCTAAAAAAATTTCAAGAGCCACCCCAGTGACCCACTTTCTTCAGTGAGACCCCACCTTTTAAAGTGTCCTTAACCAACCCAAACAGCGCCCCCAGCTGGCGACCAAAACACCTGACTGCAGGGGGAAATTTTCACATTCAAATCTTAACATCCTGCCCAGTGGGGCCCTTTGCAGATTACAAATAACTTGCTCCAGGAAAGTGTGAGAGTTTCTCATAGGGCCTGAGAGGTGAGGGAGACAGGTGTGTTGGTGAGTTCAGTGTTAGAGTGTCTTCAGGATGGGGCTCATAAGATCTACTCTCTCCAGGAGTGAGTTCTGGACCCTGAGGAAACCCCAACCTCTCCCCACCAAGCTGAGAAGCATGTTTCGAGCTCCAGATCTGAAAAGGATGCTGCGAGTCTTTAGAGGTGAGATTGAAGGGAGTTTGGCTGTGGAATTCCTATTGTGGTAAGAAATAAAAGATGGTGGGCTGGAGAGATGGCTTAGCGGTTAAGCGCTTGCCTGTGAAGCCTAAGGACTCCGGTTCGAGGCTCGATTCCCCAGTACCCACGTTAGCCAGATGCACAAGGGGGCGCACACGTCTGGAGTTCGTTTGCAGTGGCTAGAGGCCCTGATACGCCCATTCTCTCTATCTGCCTCTTTCTCTCTCTGTCTGTCGCTCTCAAATAAATAAATAAAAATTAAAAAAAAATAATAATAATAAAGGTGGAGGCTGGTCGTGGTGGCGCATGCCTTTAATCCCAGCACTCGGGAGGCAGAGGTAGGAGGATCGCTGTGAGTTCAAGGCCACCCTGAGACTACATAGGGTCAGCCTCAGCTAGAGTGAGACGCTACCTCGAAAAACAAAACACAAAACAACAACAACAAAGAAAAGGTGGTGTTGGAGAACAGTGGTGATGAAGGAGGTCACTCTGTAGTTCCTGCTTAAAGGGAGGTGGAGCGACTCCTTCATGTCCCCACAGAATTCCCCATCATTGTCCTCAGGTTGGTTAGGGGAGGGATATCACACCGAAGCCACCGATTGCATTCTACTCTTCTCTTTACAGAGCTGACAGACGTCCAAAGGTATTGGGGTGAGTAGAAAACACGGCCTCTTTCAGCTGGCCCATCTGATCCCCTTTCACATGGTCCTCCTCAAACAAACCCAGACATTCTCTCAGTGCTGGGGGGACTGTACCTTCCCCAGCATCTAGTTCTAATCCCTCACCACCACCACCACCACTGCCTGCGTCCCCTCCTCTCAGAGTCACGGGAGCTTTGTGACCATCCTCACCTGCTGCTCTCCTCCCTTTCCCGACAGTGGACGTGACTCTGAATCCACACACAGCAAATTTAAATCTCGTCCTGTCTAAAAACCGGAGACAGGTGAGATTCGTGGGTGCCAAGCTGTGTGAGCCTTCCCGTGCGGAGGAGCATCATGACTGCAGCATCCTGGGCTCTCAGCTCTTCTCTTCGGGGAAGTACTACTGGGAGGTGGATGTGACGAAGAAGACCGCCTGGATCCTGGGGGTGTGCAGTAACCCGGTGGCCCCGACGCCCTCTTTCAGCCAGTACGCTAAGGCTGACGTGCAGGCTGCTCCCTCCAGGTACCAGCCACAGAGTGGGTACTGGGTGATCGGGCTACAGTACAGGCATGAGTACAGGGCTTATGAGGACTCCGCCACCTCCCTGCTCCTCTCCATGTCGGTGCCCCCTCGCCGGGTCGGGGTTTTCTTAGACTACGAGGCCGGCACTGTCTCCTTTTATAATGTTACAAACCATGGCTTGCCCATCTACACCTTCTCAAAGTATTACTTTCCCACTGCCCTGTGCCCGTATTTCAGTCCTTGTAACTGTGTGGTCCCGATGACCCTGCGTCGCCCAAGCCCTTGAGCGCCCTCCTGCCCCAGGGTGGCTCTCTCCTCCACCAGCAGCTCGCCTGCACCTGTCCCCTGCCTGAGCTCCTGCTGCTGCGTTTCTCTTTCCTGCGCTGTAGGAGTCGCCCAGGGGTGAGCTGAACGTTCCCCACAGGTATTATGGTGGACTGGAAGAGCGTTCCATGGGTCACTGTCTTTTCCACATGTCACCACCCGTCACAGCTTTTGTTTTGTTTTGAAACTCTGTAGCTCAGCGTGGCCTTAAACTCATTGTATAAAGGAAGATGACTCTGAATTTATGATCCTCCTGGATGCCACCACAACGGTTTTATGTTTTTGTTTTTTTTTTGTTTGGAGATAAGGCCCAGGGTGGTCTTGAACTGCCAATCTTCCTGCTTCAGTCCCCCAGGTACTGGAATTACAGGCTTTTGTCGCCACACCTGGCTAGTATTTTATGGCAGTTTCTTTTTATGTGTTTGTGTGGTCAGATGTATGAAGTGATCTCCTATGAATCAGCTACACATTTTTTGTACAAAAAATTGAATTTAATATGAACTTAAAATTTAAATTTAAAATGAATTTAATTGGATTTCTGAATTTAATAGGTATTCTTTCTGTAATTATTGAATAATCATGTGCCCTCCGTGGAGTTATGTGAGGAACTAAATCTACGATAGATTCCAGAAATAAACCGTTATCGGTTGTTACATGCAGAACTGGGTGTACCATTGCTAACACTTAGGTTTGTTTCCACCTTTGTTTAGAAATGATAATGGGCAAGTAAATTAGCATTCTTGTAATATCTGTAAGGTTTTATAAAATGTAATAATGGATACAGAAGTTACTATATAAGTACATAGAAGATTAAGTGCTAAAAACAGACCTTTGTAACTTCGATGGCTTTAAATTCAAATTGAAGAAGACATTGCAATTTGACCTCACTGTAACCTCTACCACAACCTTCAACCTTTATCTTAAAAATTTAAGAGTAGTAATCAAAAAATATGACAATGAAAATATGCCTTTAAGTGAGCTGAAAAGAAGGAAGGAGGGGAAGAAAAAGGTCAGTCCAACCCAGACGTTTTTGTTTTCAATGTAAAGAAAATGTAGAGAAAAATATGATTAATCTAACATACTTTCATGAAGTGGATTTACCCTAGTTTCTCTGTACTTCCTTTCCTTCTCCCGTTTCTTCCCCCTCCTCTTCATTCCTTTGTGAGTTTTTTGTTTTATTTTGTTTTGTGTAATACTAGAGACTGCATTCAGGGCCTTTCGTATGCTAGGCAAGTGTCCAAGCAAGAATGGACAACCCACATCTCTTGTTTCTTTTTGTTTTGACACAAGGTCTCACCAAGTTGCCTGGCTGGCCTCGAACGTGCTTTAAAGTTCATGCATCCAATTTGAGATGCTCTTGCCTCAGGGTCTGGAGTAGTTAGGCTTATAGGCTTGGCACCCAGCTACAACTATTTTTATTTATACCCAAACACAAATGCCTGGTGAATGAGCGGCTATGACTCGGGTGAAGAGGTGCTGTATGCTTCCTTAGTGGACTGTGAAAAAAAACGAGACGAAGACAGAGCTGCCTGTCATACTGAGGCCAAGGGCCACGAGTGGCTACTGAGCACATCACATGTGACTGGGTGTAACTGAAATGTGCACACTGTACAAATATACACTGGATTTCAAGCAATGTCAAATACCTCACTAACAATTGTTACCACTAAATAATATGTTGGGTATATTGGGTTAAATAAAAGTTATTATTCATTACACCTGTTTCAGTGATTATTTTTCCTTATCTTTTTCTTCCTATCCCCCTTCCCAAGTACCTTCTTTCTTTACTTCCCTTCGTCCCTCCTCCCCTTCCTTCCTTCCACAGATTCTCAGCCCAGAATAGCCTCAGATTGACTGTGTGGCCCAGACTAGCCTTGAACTCCGAGAGACTGCAGAGCTATGCAGTATCTCAAGTGTCTCCCGCCGCCTCATCGCTGTCTTTACCCTTCATCTAAACAGACAGCTGCTTCTGAAAGACCCCCAGGGGGAGACCTTCACTCAAGTCTCGAGCTAGCACGCACCCAAAGACACACAGGAGACCCGACTTGCTGCAAAAGCATGAGGCTTTATTCGGGAAGCCAGAGCTCTGGGGTCGACACGTATCTCATGCAGGAGACAGAGGAGTCGACTCTGAGCCCTATTGGGTGTTTCTTTTTATAGGGTTTTTAGCAAGGAAGGGAAAGGGGAGGGGGTTTCACAAGGGTATTTGCAAAGCTTGTACAGTTATGTCTACATATCTTATTTGTGCATAACCAGAGTTTAAGTCCTTGGTCAGGCTGTCTTGGGAAACTATTTTATTATATTGGTTTTTCTCAAAACTGTATTTTTGTTTATCCTCTTCCCGGGACATAAAGTTTAGGTTGACCCGACCAACCCATATCTTGGGCCACCCGCAGCCTATCTTTTAGCCTATTTTTGATTTACTTACTCCTTCCTGAATATACAGTTCAGGCTGTTGGAGGGTAGTGGGTGGGGGAGTGAACATGATCAGGGTATATTTCATACATATATGATATATACATATTCAAGTATGCATATATGTATATGTGTACATTGTATAATACATACAACGTGTATATACATTATATACATGCATTGCCAAATAATCATTTTTTTAGAAAACTTAGACCAAAGAAAGGGGCCAGGGATATACCTATGGCACAGTATTTACCTAGTAATGTACAAGGTCCAGGATTTAATCCCTAGCACTGCCAAAAAAGAAAAAAAAGTTGAGAAAAGGAGGGGATCAAAATTTAGAATAAATAATGGATGGGTCCCAAGTGTGTGGGACTCTTACCACCCAGGACTCAGTTGCAGACTTTTCTCTCCCATCATCTCAGGGATGCTATGAGGCATTCATGCCATCTTGTGTGTCCAGGGTATTAGAACTATGCTGGACTATAAATAGGGGTACAATATCCACAGGGGAAAGTTTGGGTGGGTTCAGGAGACTCTTAAGTCATGAGCATATTTATTTTTTATTTTTATTTTTTTTTACTGACAAGTTCCATAACTATAGACAATAAACCATGGCAATCCCCCACTTACTTTCTCCTTCACAACTCCACTCCCCATCATGTCCCCTCCCCCTCCCAATCAGTCTCTCTTTTATTTTGATGTCATCATCTTTTCCTCCTATTATGATGGTCTTGTGTAGGTAGTGTCAGGCACTGTGGGGTCATGGATATCCAGGCCATTTTGTGTCTGGAGGAGCACATTGTAAGGAGTCCTACCCTTCCTTTGGCTCTTACATTCTTTCTGCCACCTCTGAGCCTTGGAAGGTGTGATAGAGATACTGCAGTGCTGAGCACTCCTCTGTCACTTCTTCACAGTACATGGTGCCTTCTGAGTCATCCCAAGGCCACTTCTACCTGAAAAGAGAAGCTTCTCTAACCAAAAGTGAGAGTAGCATTAATATGTGGGTGTGAACATTCAAAGAAGTAAGTGCTCACTGGGCAGTGTAGTGAGCTTAATGGATACATTTAGCCAGACACCAGCAAACGTTACACCCCTAGGGCTGTCATGAGCATATTTAACCTGTAGGGCTTCTGTGGATAATTTCTAGTAGTAAGGTTTGGGTTAGGGTTAAAGGTCAGGGTTAGGATTAGGGTTAGAAGTATCTATAGAGAGTGACCAGACATTTCTCAACCCAAGAATCTAAAGTCCTTGTTGGTATACATACATCATGGGCACTCACTTGGATGAGATCCCTGGATCTCCTCATCTGAAGACCATGTCCGATGACCACTTGATTCTGATTTCAACTCCGTATCTCGTTGTTTTGTTTGGCTTGTTTGGGTTTAAATCTCAGCCCACTAGCGCCCCCTCTTCTCCACAAGGCTTTTCTGAGGGAAGCCTCTTCTCTCGTCAAGGGATTCCTTTACCTTCTTTGCCTTGGGAAGAATGGGAATTTTGTTTTTCGCTCTAGATTTATTTTCACCCTCAGACCACACAACACTCATTATGCTAGGAATTTTTTTTTCAAAAAAAATTTTTAACCACTTCCATGATTATAAAAAATATCCTATGGTAATACCCTCCCTCCCCCCACTTTCCCCTTTGAAACTCCATTCTCCCCATCTCAATCAGTCTCTTTTATTTTGATGTTGTGATCTTTCCCTCCTCTTATGATGGTCTTGTGTAGGCAGTGTCAAGCACTGAGAGGTCATGGATATCCAGGCCATTTTGTGTCTGGAGGAAGCACATTGTAAGGAGTCCTACCCTTCCTTTGGCTCTTACATTCTTTCCGCCACCTCTTCCGCATTAGGCCCTGAGCCTTGGAAGGTGTGATAGCGATATTACAGTACTGAGCATTCTGGTCATTTCTTAGGAAAAAAAAAATTTTAATTACTCTTGAGAATACCAGAAACAAAATAACAAAGCTAATTCCATAATCAGTATTTGGGGTGGGGGAAATACTGCATAGTAGATATATAAACTTTATCTTTTTGATGTACAAGCCATTTCACCAAGTGGTTCATCTTTTAAAAACTCATACCTTTTTGGAATAGCAGTATTTAGAATGGGATATGAGTGTGCTTATGTTGTTTGCTGTGTTGGAGGAAAGCTAAGTTAACAAGCCACACCTTGCAGGTTGACATCTATCGCCCTTTTGTTCTCAGAGAACCCTGATTTTCCTTCGCATTTTGAAAGAGCTATGAGGCCTCTGTGCTAGGTTATTTCAGCCAGCCTCCCCTGTGGGCAGTTCACTCAGCTATTACCCGCTGAGGCGGGAACAGCTGCCTGGGTTCAGGCTTGAGGAAGTTATCCCAGCTGCTTCTGTCTACAGATCATTGTGACCCGTCATACAGAAGAGCCTTGCTTTTTTAAAAAGAATATAATGGTGAATCAAATATCCCATGATCCACCAGACATGGTGGCTCATGCCTGTAATCCCTACTTAGAAAGCTGAAGCAAGAGGGTTGTTGTGAGTTCAAGGCCAGCCTAAACTGAAGTATGACACCAGTCTCAAAAAAAAAAAAAAAGCACTTGCCTGTGAAGCCTAAGGACCTCGGTTCGAGTCTTGATTCCCCAGGACCCATGTTAGCCAGATGCACAAGGGGGCACATGCATCTGGAGTTCGTTTGCAGTGACTAGAGGCCCTGGCGCACCCATTCTTTCTATCTGCCTCTCTCTCTCTCTCTCTCTCTCTCTCTCTCTCTCTCTCTCTGTCACTCTTAAGAAAATAAATAAAAATGAACAAAAAAAAAAACACCTCACAAACTTCTCAAACATATAGGGAAGTAAGTGTACATTTTACACATATGCAAAAATAAGGCAAGCCAATAGAATTGAAAATGAGAAGTGGTTCAGTACAGAGAATTAAACTATCACCCTGTAAAACACAATTAAAATATTTAAAAATATTACACAGTTATTTGTTTCAGAACTTTTATAAAATGATTATATGAAAATAGAGGCACAGGCCTGGCTGTGTGGAGCCCTGCACAGTCCTGGGAAGCTAAGGCAAACAGAACCCCAGCTACAAAATCAGTTCTTAGCGAGCCTGAACCTCATTAACCCTGTCTCGGCTGCATTAGACCCGGCCTTGACATACAGAAACAAAACAGAAAGATAAAAAGGAAAAAGGAATGAAGGCTGAGAGGTAGCCCAGTGGTGGAGAACTTAGAGCTAACATATCTAAGACCCTGTATTCAGTCCCTAAGATGAACATTGCATGCACACACATCCACTCTCACGCACAAATGTCTAATGTTCTTGCAAAATTTTATAGTAGAATAGAAATTAGACACACAGATTTATATCACACACATCTGGGGCCAGCCTTTTTAATCAGTTCTGCAAGTGAAGGCTGGCACATGGAAAACCCTGCTTGTCCTGATCTGAGAGGGCTTTGGGACTGATGGGAAAATGAATCAAGTGAAGCTAGAGGAACCAGGCAAAGCCGGGGCTCAACTCCTGACCTGGTGGCAGAGATTACTTCTTTCCTATTTTCCTCTGCCTATATAAGTGAGCCTTGGAATTACTCTTTCTTTCTGCCTCTTAGCCTCTCATGTTTGCTTACTTAGAGCCCAGAAATAGCTGGCAGATCTTTTGATTTTCTTTCTTTCTTTCGCTTTCTCTCTCTCTCTCTCTCTTTTTTTTCTTTTTTTTTTTTTCGAGGTAGGGTTTCACTCTAGTACACGCTGACCTGGAATGCACTATGGAGTCTCAGGGTGGCCTCGAACTCAGGGTGATCCTCCTACCCCTGCCTCCCGAGTGCTGGAATTAAAGACATGTACCACCATGCCTGGCTATTGATTTTCTTTCTTTTCTTTCCTTTTCTTCTTCTTTTTTTTTATATAGTATCTGGTGGACCTAAACTGGTTTTGAACTTGCATTATGTATTATGGATAGCCTTTAATTCTTTATCCTCCTGTCTCCACCACCCAAGTGCTAAGATTACAGGTATGCACCATCACTCTGGTTTAGCAAACACAACTTGACTAATAGTTTAACAAACATGTCTAATGATTTACTATCTCACTGGCATGAGTTACTAGTATTGAACTCAGGAGAAGAAACTGAGCTGGGACAGTAATAATTAACTCCCTTACATATGACCAGACCAAAGCAATATGCTCAAATATATTGAGTACAGATATTTTTTTATAGTTATGCTTTCAAAAAAATTTTAACTTGGTGCCTAACACTTGACTTTGAATCCCCAAGCATGACCAAGTAATGGGAAAAGCAGAAGGGACAATTGTACCTAGCCTATCAGTTTCCAAAGTTGGCACTTTTTTTTGTTTGTTTGCTTTTCAAGGTAGGAACTTACTCTAGTTCAGGCTGACCTGGAATTCATTATGTAGTCTCAGAGTAATCTTGAACTCACTGCAATCCTCCTACCTCTGCCTCCCGAGTGCTGGGATTAAAGGTGTGCACTACCGTGCCCGGCTAGGTTGGTATTTTTTGTTGTTGTTGTTTTGTTTTGTTTTTTGGGTTTTTTTGTTTGTTTGTTTTTTCGAAGTAGGGTCTCACTCTAGCCCAAGCTGATCTGGAATTCACTATGGAGTCTCAGGGTGGCCTCGAACTCACGGCAATCCCCCTACCTCTGCCTCCCAAGTGCTGGGATTAAAGGCGTGCGCCACCATGCCCGGCTAGGTTGGCATTTTTTGTTATGCGACAAGCTTTATAAGAAAAAGAAAGGAGGAAGGTAGAATTTCCTTTTTTTTCTGCTGCTTTTTTTTTCTTTATTTATTTGAGAGAGAGAGAGAAAGGGGGATGTGTGTGCCAGGGCCTCCAGCCACTGCAAATGAACTCCACATGTGTGCGCCCCCTTGTGCATCTGGCTTATGTGGGTCCTGGGGAATTGAATGTGGGTCCTTTGGCTTTGCAGGCAAGCAACTTAACCACTAAGCCACTTCTCCAGCCCTTTCTGCTGCTTTTTTGAGTCAGAGTCTTATCATGTAGCCCTGACTAGTCTCAAATTTGTGATCGTTCTGCCTCTGCCACCCCAAAGCTGGAATTATAGGCACTGCTGTCTGCTAGGATTTTCTTGAATGTACAGAAAATGACTGCATGGACTTAGCGACAACAGCATGCACGTCATAGAGGCACAGAAGCACCCTGTGCTTATTCTCTTGCTCCTGATATCGATCAGCTTCAAGATTGTCTCAGTTTTTGAAAATATTTATTTGTCTTATTTATTTGAGAGAGAGAGGTAGATTATATATATATATATGGAAACAGAGACAGAGAGAGAATGGGTGTACCAGGGCCTTCAGCCACTGTAAAACAATTCCAGAGGTATGTGCCACCTTGTGCATCTGGCTTATGTGAGTCCTGGGGAATGGAACCTGGGTCCTTTGGCTTCACAGGCCAATGCCTTAGCTGCTAAGCCATCTCTCTCCAGCCCCAGATTGTCTCAGTTTTAAAGCATCCTTCACTGCTCAGAGCCCCAAAGACCCAATTTAGCCCTTAAATCAGGGCTCATAGCTTGAGTCACGTAGGAATCATCTAGTCAACATAATATTCTTTTTTAATCAATGCATTGAGGTAGATGTTTGTGGTGGTTTGATTCAGGTGTCCCCCATAAACTTGGGTGTTCTGAATGCTAGGTTCCCAGCTGATGGAGATTTAGGAATTAAATCTTGCGGGAGGGAGTGTATTGTTGGGGGCGGGCTTATGGGTATTATAGCCAGTTTCCCCATGTCAGTGTTTGACACACTCTCCTATTGCTATTGTCCACTTTATGTGGGCCAGGGGGTGATGTCTACCCTCTGCTCATGCCATCATTTTCCCCTGCCATCACGGAGCTTCCCCTCGAGCCTGTAAGCCAAAATAAACCTCTTATCCCACAGGCTGCTCTTGGTTGGGTGATTTCTACTAGCAATGTCAACCTGACTGCAACAATGTTACTTGCCTTGACACGCACCCACTTAGAGCGTGCAGCTTGATGAAGTTAGAACAAGTTTTACACTTGTGTAACTACCACACGTTGAAGATTTAGAATGCTCCCAGTACTACAAAGAAATTCCCAGGCCTTGCCCAAGCAGACCCTGTCCACCCTCTCCACCGTACCTCTCATCCCTTAGATGGGGGTCTGTCACTTTCAGTGAGTAAATTAAATGTTAGATCAGAAGGGATGATTCAAATTGGTAGCATTTTTAGGGGGATCTGTCTGTGTAAGTCCCTGAATGTGGCAGAAGGAAGGAGGAAAGGGTTAAAACAGGTTGTCTCCAACTTAGCATTTGTCCTGTGGTTTGGCAGTTTTCCTGGCTTCTGTCCACTAGATGTCAGCAGCAGCCCGTAGTTATAACAACCCAAATGGCTCTTTGGACCTCACAAAATTCTACAAAAGTAACCAGTTTTGTCTCCTCTGGAAATACTGGACCAATGGCTTGCTCTGCGTGCGGTGGCTTAGAGGTCTGAGGCCCTTCAGCCCAGAAGTTTCTTCCCCTTTCCTCTTCCTGTTAGCCACAGAATTTCACTTTCATTTTTCAGCCAGCTGGGGAGGAAGAGACTGCGTGCAGCCTGAGCCCCTGCGGTGAAGGAATCCATTCTGCCCTGTGACTATTCTCCATTTCAACCCAAAGCCAAGATTTCACTTTCTTGGCCCAAAGGTGTGTCGGGGGAGGTTTGTATGCGGCAGAGGGAGAGGACTCTGCCCGAGAGGAGAAGGCCAGCTGACACTCTGGGGAGTTGAATTTGTGCAGAGAGCGGCCTGCTTGTAAAGGGAGGCACGAACAAATGTGGCTTTGTTGACTGGGGAAGAATGGCCTTGAAAAGTGAGAACTGCAATCCATTTCTCCAGAGCAAGTCTGTTCCTGTTCTATAGGTTTTACTGTTATTATTATTATTATTATTATTATTATTATTATTATTACGAGGAGAGAGAAAATGAGAATGGGTTGGTCAGGGTCTCTTGTAACTGTAAGCAAACTCCAAATACATGTGACATTTTGTATGTGTGTGCTAGGGAATCAAATCCAGGCAAACAGGCTTTGCAAGCAAGTGCCCTTATCCTCTGAACCATGTCCCCAGCCCCTGTTCTGTAGTTCTCTCTCTCTCTCTCTCTCTCTCTCTCTCTCTCTCTCTCTCGCTTGCTCGCTCTCGCGCTCACTCTCGCTTTGTGTGTGTGTGTGTGTGTGTGTGTGGTTTTTAAGAGATGGGTCTCACTCTAGCCCAGGCTGACCTGGAATTTGCCATGTAGCCTCAGGGTGGCCTCGAACTCATGGTGATCCTCCTACCTCTGCCTCCCAGTGCTGGGATTAAAGACCTGCTCCACCACGCCCAGTTTGTTCTATAGATTAATATATATAATTGATTTGAGAGACAGAAAGAGGCAGAGAGAGAATGGGCACACCAAGGCATCCAGCCACAGCAAACAAACTCCAGATGCATGCACGCCCCCTTGTCCATCTGGCTTACGTGGGTCCTGGAGAATAGAACGAGGATCCTTTGGCTTTGCAGGCAGACGCCTTAACTGCTAAGCCCTGTTCTATGCTTTTGATTCTCTACCTTGCAAGCAAAAGTGGAACGTGAAGATCTCTGCCCCTATCTCTTTCTCTCTGGAAGTTCTCTTCTTTGTAGCTCTGTGCCCCCTCAGAGGAGAAGATGGTGCCAGGGGTGGTCCGTACCTGAAAACCAAATTCTTCAGAGAGGGCCTCAAATACAGTAGTCTCAGGGGCTTGGTGAAGGGAGCCTTTTACTCCCCTTCCAGAAACCACAGAGGGGCTGTTTGGTGACCTTCCTGACCTATATCCTCATCCCTTGGATAACCTAAAGACAGTTGGTTGGGTGATCTGATTGCTGCTCTATGCTATCATATGGTCATATGTTGCCTTCCGTCCTGTCCTAGTTTCAGGGACTCCACTTGCTTTCCCCAGAATTCTGGTTTACTTTTTTTTTTTTTTTTTTTGGTCTTAATGGTAGGGATTGACTCCTGGGCCTTGTACATGTTAGTTGTGTTTTACCCCTAAACTACAGCACAGCTCTTTTGCTTTGTGAGATTGGTCTGTGTTGCTGAGATTGACCTTGACCTCGGAGACTGAAGTGACCCTCAGGCCTCAGCCTCATGAGTGCTGGAACTATGGACAAGCGTGCAAGGACCCGGCTGGCCCACTCCCGCGCATTGGCTTGCGGGAGCCTGCCCATCCTCCCGCCCAGCACAGCTTTGCGTGGCTGTTTACCTCGGCTCCTTGCTGTTTTATTGGCTGAGCGCTAATTAGCATAAAAAAGAGCTAATTAGTTTGCTGCTCAGGAAGAGCCTGAGGCTTTGGTGGTCTTGCTTAGTAAAGTTTTCTGTCTGCTTACTGTGTGCTTTTCCCATCTTAGGCTCACTTGTGGGCACCTGATAGAGGGTTTTACGCCTGGCATTACGTCCTACACCCGCACCTTCCAGAGTCCGCCATATCTGCCTGGCTCTGCATCTTACTCCTGGAGGTGCTCCTTGTCTCCCCAGTGTCTAGTCAAGGCTATGCACATAAGATAACCTTTATTTATTCATTTAAAAATATTTAGAGAGAGCCGGGCGTGGTGGTGCACACCTTTAATTCCAGAGTTTGGGAGGCTGAGGTAGGAGGATTCCAAGAGTTCAAGGCCATCTGAGACTACATAGTGAATGCCAGGTCAGCCTGAGCTAGAGTGAGACCCTACCTTAAAAAAAATCAAAGAAACTAAGTCTGATATGAAAAATTGTATTAAACACCCATTCAACATTTAATAAATATTAAAGACAAGAGTTACATTCTAGCAGGGGAATGCTAATAAAAAGCAATAAGTAGGGCTGGAGAGATGGCTTAGCTTGCCTGTGAAGCCTAAGGACCCTGGTTTGAGGCTTGATTCCCCAGGACCCACGTTAGCCAGATGTACAAGGAGGCGCACGCGTCTGGAATTCATCTGCAGTGGCTGGAAGCCCTGGCGCGCCCGTTCGCAATCTCTCTCTCTCTCTCTGCCTCTTTCTCTGTCTGTAGCTCTCAAATAAATAAATAAAAATAAACCAAAAAAAAATTTTTTTAAGCAATAAGTAATCAATAGAATATATAAGATGATTGCTACTGTGGAGTCACATTTTTCTTAAAATTTTCTTTCTTTATTTATTTATTTAAGAGAGAGAGGTATATATACCTAGCTCATTAGGCCTCACAGTCAAGTACCTTAGCCACTAAGCCATCTCTCCAGCCCTGGAGTCACCTTTTCAATGTTTTCATAGTGAGGAAACCTTTGAATAGAATCTTAAGATAGTGAGGAATTTGAAGGCTTTAACATGGGATTTTTTTTTTTTTTTTTTCCCCAGATAGGGTCTCACTCTAGTTCTGGCTGTCCTGAAAGTCACTATGTACTTTTAAGGTGACCTTGAACTCAGTGATCCTCCTACCTCCGCCTCCTGAGTGCTGGGATTACAGGCATGCACCCCTATGTCCAGTTATAATACAGGATTTTAAATTTAGGACGTGTGATGGTTTGATTCAGGTGTCCCCCATAAACTTAGGTATTCTGAATGCTAGTCTCCCCAGCTGATGGCAACTGGACATCAACACCTCCTGGAGGTGCTGTATTGTTTGGGGCTGGCTTATGGGTGTTATAGTCAGCTCCCCTTTGCCAGTGTTTGACACACTCTCCTGTTACTGTTGTCCACCTTATGTGGGCCAGGGCATGATGTCCACCCTCGGCTCATGCTGTTACGCCCAGTTCTCGGCGCCCCCAGTGACCACCAAGGAGAACCAAACACGTATGCAAAGGCAAGGAGCTTTAATTCAGGCTTAAGCTCCCTCTCTTGACTTCAACACAGTGGGTCTGTACAAGAGCCCCGAGTAGTGGGAGGGCAGGGTTTTTACAGGGATCTGAACATAGAAGAAGGGGATGGTACATGATTGGTTGATTTAAACAGTGTACTCTTCTGGTTGGCTTAGGATTTTGGCAGGCAAAGTTAGTGGGCTGGAGCTAGGGGAATTGAACTTATTTTATGTCATGATCAGTTTCCAGTAACTGTTAAACCCACCCTTAGATCTTGCCAGGAATAGAAACTTAGGCCTACTGAGGACTCTGAAGGCTGTCATGGCGTCCATCTGGTTCCTGAGTCCTTCAATGCCATTGTTTCCCCTACCATCATGGAGCTTCCCCTCGAGCCTGTGAGCTAACATAAACCTCTTTTAACCACAAGCTGCTCTTGGTTGGGTGATTTCTACCAGCAATGCGAACCTGACTGCAACAGGACATAATTTGATTTCTTTGCTCATTGCTATCTGGTTTATAACTCAAATTCTGTATTAAGTAAGAGTGGTGATTGGATACACTTGTCTGTTCCAACTTTTAGAAGAAATACTTCCAATTTTTCTCCTCTTGTTATAATGTTGGATATAGCTCTGTCAAATATAGCCTTATTATTTTGAGCTAAGATATTGCCCCGGCCAGCGGGGCTTCAACGGGAGCACGGACCCTAGAAAACCTGGAATGAATGGGACAAGAGACATGAAGGAACCGACAGCAAGACAGGAGTCTGATCAAGCTGCAATTTTTATTTTTCTCAGGGCGCCTTTTATATAGTAGAACAGGGGAACTGGTCAGTAGTTTAGGTATTGCTACAATTCTGTTTTAGACAGGATAAGGTCATAGGCCCAAGGCCACAAGATGATCAGCAGGATAGGGCCCCAGCTTTAACGCCACAAGATTCACGACTTTAACAGCTGCAGGTTATGACTTTCCAGAACAGACAACGTATCACAAAATGGAGTCATTATTCAAGGTGGAGGCACTTTTGGTTGTTTAGCGCCCAGCAGCCTTACCAGAAACTGGCCTTTGGCAAATAAGATTCTGTAAGCAGTCTGATGACCACATTCCAGGAGTACCTAAGAGAAAGCTAGATGGGCCAGTTTTCTAAATAATGGGTCAACGTACAAGCAGGCCCAGGCAAAATGGAGAGGCTTTTGCTCTATGGCTCCCGACAAGATATTCCTATCATTAATTTCACCACGGTGGGTTTTTTGTTTTTTTTTTTTTGTCATGAATGGTTGTTGATTTTGTCAGACTATTTTCTTGATTGAAATCATCATGTGATTTTGTCCTTAATTATATTTATGTGCTGTTTTCTGCTTATTAATTTATATATATTGAATCTTTTGTGGGGGAGTTCAAAGCAGGGTCTCCCTCTAGCCTAAGTTGACCTGGAATTCACTATGTAGTCTCAGGCTGGCTTCGAACTCACAGTGATCCTCCTGTCTTGGCTCCTTAGTGCTGGGATTAAAGGTGGGTGCCTGAAAGTTCTTTATATCTCTGGACTGACAACAAATTGCAATTTGATTAAGCTGGGTGTGGAAGCACACCCTATCTTGAAAAACCAAAATAAATAAATAAATTTTAAATATAAAATAATTGCAATTTGATCATGATATATGTGTTTTTTTCAATGTGTTGTACATTTTTTTTTTTTCTTTATTTGCTTTTGTTTGTCAAGGTAGGGTCTCATTCTAGCTCAGGCTGACCTGGAATTCACTATGTTGTCTCAGGGTGGCCTCGAACTCACAGTGATCCTCCTAACCTCTGCCTCCCGAGTGCTGGGATTAAAGGTATAAGCCACCACGCCTCGCTAATGTGTTATACAATTTTGATCAAAAGTTTTTTTGTTTTTTTTTTTCAAGGTAGGGTCTCACTCTAATTCAGGCTGGCCTGGAATTCACTATGTAGTCTCAGAGTTGCCTCAAACTCTTGGAATCCTCCTACCTCTGCCTCCTGAGTGCTGGGATTTAAGGTGTGTGCCACCAAGCCCAGTTTATTTAGGATTTTTAAAAAATTTATGTTCATCAAGGAAACTGATCTATAATATGTGTGGTGGAGTGAGTCCTTATCTGGGTTTTGTATCAGGGTAATCTTGTCCTTATTAGAATGAGTTTGGGGGTGGGAGAGATGGCTTAGCAGTTAAGGAGCTTGCCTACGAAGCTTAAGAACCCATGTTGGACTCTCCAGATCCTATGTAAGCCAGATGCACAAGGTCACACATTCCCACTATGTGGCACAAGCATCTGGAATCTGATTGTAGTGGCTGAGGCCCTGGCATGTCAATTCTCTCTCTCTCTTTTTCTCTCTTCCTCTCTAGAATAAAAATAAATAAATAAAATAGAATGAGTTTGGGATTAGTTCTTTCCCTTTTAGTGTACTGAGGAGCATTTGTATTAGTCTTTATTCAAAGGTCTGGTGGTATTCAACATTGAATCCATCTAGTCTTGGTCTCTTCCATTTAAACACGTTTTATTTGTTTGTGGGGTGTGTGTGTGTGTGTGTGTACATGTGCCATAGCAGTGGACGTCAGAGGACAGCCTCGAGGTCTGGAGGTGTCTGTGCTCTCTTCCACTTTCTCTGATACAGGGTCTCTTGCCGATACAGCGGAGTACCAGACTAGCTAGCCTGCAAGCCTCAGGTGATCCTGGCTCCACTTCCCGCTGCATAGGTGTACTGGAATCACCACTGTGTACCTGGTTTTATGTGGGCGCAGAAGAATTGAACTCAGGTCAGTAGGCTTTACAAACAAATGCCTTTAACCACAGAGCCATCTCCCGTAGGCTTCTCATTTTTAGGAGATCTTTTATGACTGCTTCGAGCTCGTTGCTTTGTATTTCTCTAAGGTTTTTTTTTTGTTAAATTTTATTTTTAACATATCTCCTTGTTTTAAATTTGTTAGGTCACAGTGTCTAGATCCTTATCCATTTCTTCCAGATTTTTCAATTTCTTAGAAGAAACTTTTTCAAATACCCTAATGGTCCTATGGATTTCAGTGGTACCATTTAGTATCCTCCTTTTCATGTTGATATTTTATTACTCTGTGTTTTCATTTTTGTTTAATTGGGCTTAGTGATTGCCAATCTTATTTATCCTTTCAAAGAACTATTTGTTTCATTGATCCTTTTGTTCTTTTAGTTTTCATTAATTTCAGCTGTTTTTTTTATTAGTATCATTTTAAGTTTAGAAATTGTTTGCACTTTTTTTTATAAGACCCTAAGGTGCACCATTATGATATTTATTTAGTTTATCTGTATTTCATTTTTTAATGGAAACAGGAAAATATGACGCCCTTAGACTCTAAATCCTACAAGCTCAGACAGGCCCCACTCAAGGTGACTGTACCGCTGTCTTCCATAGTCACAGGCTAGGCAGGACAGAGCGCGTTCCCTCTGTCACTCGACTATAGTTCTGCATAGTGCTAAGACCTGAATTTCTCGCTCCTTTTCTTTGTCCTCAGCCCCCATCCTCCCCCAGGCCACCACCGCGTCCTTCAGCCGGAGTATTCCTTACTGCTTTTCCCTCTTGTCTTAGATTTGGTCTGCTTGTTGTTGGACCTCCAGCGCTTTCCCCTGTCACCCACGTGGATGAGTTCTCTCCAGCCATTGTGATTCATTCTGTGCTCCGCAGAAGCTCTTGTCTGGTGGATTTGCCTCTGTGGACGGCTATACCATCCTTTTACGGTCTACCTAATCATCTAGCCGTCTGTAAGTAAGAGTGAGGACAGGAAGAACCCAGAGAACAGTTACCATGGCTGCAGCAGTCCTCATGGAGGAGGCCACATGTCCTATCTGCCTGGAGCTTTTGACAGAGCCCGTGAGTCTGGACTGTGGCCACAGCTCGTGTCGAGCCTGCCTGTCCACGCAGAGCATCGGCCCCGCCAGGAAAACCAGCTGCGCTGTGTGTGGTACCCGGTGCTCAGCTGAGAACCTGGGGGTGAATCGGCCCCTGGCAGGCATAGTAGAGAGACTCAGGGAGGTCAGGATGAGGACTGACACTGAAAAGAAGGAAGACTTGTGTGTACGCCATGGGGAGAAGCTGCTTCTCTTCTGTGAGGAAGACAGGAAGGTCATCTGCTGGCTCTGTGAGCGTTCTCGGGAGCATCATGGCCACCATACCTACCTCCTGGAGGAGGTAGCCACAGAGTGTCAGGTAGGGCTCTGGATAGAGGGATGTAGGGAAGAAGACAGTTTGAGTAAGAAATCTTACCTTCCCATCTTGCTTTCTTTCTTTCTTTTTTTTTGGTTTTTCAAGGTAGGGTCTCACTCTAGCCCAGGCTGACCTGGAATTCACTATGTAGTCTCAGGGTGGCCTCGAACTCATGACAATCCTCCTACCTCTGCCTCCCGAGTGCTGGGATTAAAGGCATGTGCCATCATGCCCGACTTTCTTTATTCACTATGACAATGAGCCCTGGAATCTCTTCTTTTGTCTCTTATCCTACATTCAGCTTCTCATGCCTGGAAACACATTTCTATGTTTTCCTTACATTTAAATAAAGGGTTGTCCAAGACTACACAGTCTCTTTACCAAGAGCAGGTAGTTTGGAGGGAATACTCACTCCCCTGCATTGCATGGGTGGAAAAATCATTTCCACAGTTAGCTTTTTTTTTTTGTTTGTTTTGTTTTTGTTTTTTGAGGTAGGGTCTCACTCTAGCCTAGGCTGACCTGGAATTAACTATGTAGTCTCAGGGTGGCCTCGAACTCACAGTGATCCTCCTACCTCTGCCTCCCAAGTGCTGGGATTAAGGTCGTGCACCACCACGCCAGGCTCACACTTAGCTTTCATTGTTCCTGTCAGCAGGGTGACTGCTCGGGAACATTGTGGACTGCATATGGGGATTTCGTTTTCCTGGGAAGGAAGACTGCATTCACCTTCCTGGGTTTTCTTCCATGTCATAGACTCCTGACATCAACCTCGCAGTTTCTATTAACTGGTCTCTTCTGAGATCAACCTAATTCCTTTGCTAGTCCTGTGCTCAAGTGGTGGAAACACTCCGTGCGTGATGCTGGTATGACCCTTTCTCACAGGAGAAGCTTCGGAGTGCTCTCGAGAGACTGAGGAGGCAGCAGCGGGAAGCTGAGCAACTGGGAGCTGACATCAGAGAAGAGAGGATTTCTTGGCAGGCAGGAGATTTTCCTAAGGGGTTCTGAAACAGCAATCTTAGCAGGACCTCCTTTTTGTCCTAATCCAAGGAGGTTCTCTTTATTCCCCTGACATTCAATAAACCCAGAAACAAGTTTATTAATTTCTTGCTAGGAGTGAGGGCTGAGAAGTAGAATTGTCATGAGTGCACATATCTGTTGATACTGAGCACAGACAGGCAGTCTAGTAGAGAAGACTGGAAAATTCTATTCCATTTCTCCTTTCTGTGGGGTCTCTGCCATGCTGTTGGAAGACATTGGGCAAAAGACCAAAGTTTCCCCAAGGTTCAAAACTGGGAATGGTAATGCAGGAAGTCATGAGCGCCCAGGCAGAATAGTAGATAAAATTGAAGTCCCTGAAAAGTACCCTAATGCGGCCAACAGTCTGGCGGACTCATTCTCTCTCTGTTTCTCTCTCTCCATCCCTCCCTGCTGCAGGTTCAAATACAGACTGAGAGACAAAGGATACAAACAGGATTTAACCGGCTTCGAAGCATCCTAGACAGCGAGGAGCAGAGAGAGCTGCGGAGACTGGAGGCGGAGGAGCGGAAGATCCTGCACAGCCTGGCAGAGGCCGAGGCCGAGCTGGCTCAGCAGAGCCGGGTGGTGACCGAGCTCATTGAGGATCTGGAGCGCAGAGGCCGGTGGTCGCCGAGGGAGCTGCTCCAGGTGGGAGTGCCCCCCTCGCCTGAGACTGAGAGACACAGGCAGCTCCTTTCCTTTCTGACACGAGTGACGCTGCACATGGCCAAGAAGTCACAAAAGCAAACGTGCTTGACTCGTTCCTGGTCTTAGGGGAATGCATCTGCTTTTCACCACTAGGGAGGGATCCGACTGAAGAAGCTCCCTCGTCTGTTCTGGCTTTGTTTTCGCTTTTTTTGTTTTCATAGTAAAGCATGTGGAATTGTGTCACCTGCTCCCCCCCCCCTTTTTTTTGACATCTGTTGAGATCATTTTGTGATTTCTATTCTTTTAAAAAATTTTTTAGATTTATTTTTGTTTATTTGAGACAGAGAAAGAGAAAGGGAGAGAGACACAGAGAGCGAGTGAGAATGGGCATGCCAGGGCCTCTAGCCACTGCAAATGAACTCCAGACACATGTGCCACCGTGTGCTTCTGGTTTATGTGGAACATGGAGAATTATGTGGAACCTGGGTCCTTAGTCTTCATAGGCATGTGCCTTAAATGCTAAGCCATCTTTTCATCCCCTGATTTCTATTCTTTATTCTAGTAGTAGGGTCTGTTAGATGGACTGCTATGCCTTTGGTGAATCAAAGTCATATTTATGGAATAAATACCATTTGATCATGATTGTAATGGCCCCAAGTGGTTTTTTGGCTTTTTTAAAATTTTTTTAATTAATTTATTTATTTGAGAGCGACAGACACAGAGAGAAAGACAGATAGAGGGAGGGAGAGAGAATGGGCGTGCCAGGGCTTCCAGCCTCTGCAAACGAACTCCGGACACGTGTGCCCCCTTGTGCATCTGGCTAACATGGGACCTGGGGAACTGAGTCTTGAATCGGGGTCCTTAGGCTTCACAGGCAAGCGCTTAACCACTAAGCCATCTCTCCAGCCCTTTTTGGGGTTTTTTGTTTGTTTGTTTGTTTGTTTTTGTTGTTGTTGTTGTCTTTTCGAGTTTTTGAGGTAGGGTCTCACTCTAGCCCAGGCTGACCGGAAATTCACCATGGAGTTTCAAGGTGGCCTTGAACTCATGGCAATCCTCCTACCTCTGCCTCCCAAGTGCTGAGATTAAAGGCGTGTGTCACCATGCCCAGCTGGCCACAAGTTTTGTTTGGTAGTGCTTCTTTTATTTTCATTTATATTCTATAATACTTGATGTGGAGGGGCATAGGAGTCTAGGAATTGAATCTAGGGCCTCACAGAGGCTAAGCAATCACTCTAGCACTGTGCTACATTCCATCCCTTTGTAGTTCTTTTGTTTTTTTAAAATTTTTATTTATTTATTTGAGAGCGACAGACACAGAGAGAAAGACAGATAGAGGGAGAGAGAGAGAATGGGCGCGCCAGGGCTTCCAGCCTCTGCAAATGAACTCCAGACACGTGCGCCCCTTGTGCATCTGGCTAACGTGGGACCTGGGGAACCGAGCCTCGAACCGGGGTTCTTAGGCTTCACAGGCAAGCGCTTAACCGCTAAGCCATCTCTCCAGCCCATAGTTCTTTTTAATTTCTTTAAGATCAGTAGTAATGTCCTGTCTTTTATTCCTGATTTGAAAATTTCATCTCCTCTCTCTTTTTTGTTTTCCTGGTTTGTATAGCTGAAAGTTTGTCAGTGTTGTTGCTATATTAAAATAACTTTTGATGTCTGATTTTCTTTTATGCTTTTCTTTTCTTTCTCTAATACTGTTCTAATTCTCACATTTTATATCTTAATTTTTTTTATTTATTGGAGAGAGATGGAAAGAGGTAGATAGAGAATGGGCACGCACTGCGAACGAACACCAGAAGTAGGCAGCACTTGTGCACCTGCCATGCATGAGTCCTGCGGAATCGAACCTGGGTCCTTAGGCTTCGCAGAGAAGTGCCTTAACTGCCAAGCCATCTCTCCAGCCCATAGTCCTCATTTTTAACCCGTGCTTTCTCTTTTCTTCCTAGGATATGAGTGGGATCATGAAATGGTATGTACAGGTGACCAGAAGTGGTGCTTTTACATAATAAGGATTTGTGGCCTGTCTCCTGTGACTTCACTGATATGTTTTGTCCTCACTTCTGTCTCCAGTTCTGGTTCCAGTGTTTCATAGGTTCTTCTTACAATAAGGCCTTGTCAGGTCTTATAATAGGCCATGGGGGCAGTTCTGTGTTTACTTTGCTCAAGTGAGAACAGGAGATGTTAGCGATATCATTGTATACATTTTCACTGGATTTCTAAAAATAGAACCCAGCCTTGGTTGGCTTGGTATCCAAAAATCAATCTTTTTATTGACACACTTAAAAAAACTAATGCAGCAAAGTATAGTTCTTGTGTCTATAGTTGCCAACCCATCCTGTAGAATAAAATTCCTGTAAGAGTATCATGTAGCCTAGGATGCCTTTCAACTTGTTATGTAGATGAAGCTGACCTGGAACTCCTGGTCATCTGCCTCTACCTCTTGAGTGCTGATATTACAGACATACGCCAACACATCTGGTTAACCATTTTTTAACATTAAAAAAATTATTTATTTATTTGAGAAAGAGAAGAAGAGAGAGAGAGAGACAGACAGACACAGAGAGAAACAGAGACAGACAGAGAGAGAGAGACAGAGAATGGGCATGCCAGGGCCTCCAGCCACTATAACCAAACTCCAGATGCATGTGCCACCTTGTGCATCTGGCTTATATGGGTCCTGGGAAATTGAACGTAGGTCCTTTGGCTTTGCAGGCAAGCGCCTCATCCTCTAAGCTATCTCCCCAGCCCTAACCATGGTTATTTTAATGGTTATAACTTCTGCTTTGTGAAATATATTTAACTTTTCCCATAAGCATCTGAGTTATCTCATGTGAGCCACCCCTGGGGTCCAGGCTTTGGACTAGTCACACAAGCTGTCCAGACAAAGCCCCACATCACAGCCGAGATCTGCAGCCTTGTTGATTTCCTTGGGAACTCACACCTCTGACACTCCCTGGAAAGCCCATTGAGATGTATGAGTTCTCTATAGCACATAAGTGTTTTGGAGGGACCAGATTTTTCCTACATGTTTCACCCAACTTTGTATTATTTCCATGAAAGTATCAGGGACATGTTATTATTATTTTTATTTTAGAAAAGGGAACTGTCCTTTGAAGAGGAGAAGACCTTCCTAAGATCACACAAATGATAATTCACATAATCATATTTTCTGACCTAGGGCTAGGGTTTTCCTTCATGTATAAAACTTATTAATGATATAGAAAGAGATAAAGGCACTTGTGCTAGGGAGACACAAGATGAGAATGTAGGGGTCAAAATATTTTGTCATCCTTAGGAGTGAGGTCTGGACACTGAAGAAACCAAAGGCTCTTCCCAAGAAACTGAAGACTGTATTCTGTACCCCCGACCTGAGCGGCATGCTGCAAATGTTTCGAGGTAGGGAGAGCAGGGTGTGCATATGGCTCCTTCTGGGACCGGGGTATGAGTTAAAAGTGAGGATGGGAAAGGCGAGGGAGGTCAGCGCAGAGGCTTCTGGGATGGGAAGGATGCAGTTACATCCAAGGGGGCACAGCGAGGGAACGGGCTGTTCTCTGCAGCTATTCAGAGCTTCATTGTGCTTCCCTCTCTTACCTCTGCTGTAGGCAAGATCTAGGTATCAGTGCTCTCACCATATTTGCTTCTAATTAGAGTCATTGAATCTTTTATCATTTCAGAGCTAACAGATGCCCGGAGCTACTGGGGTAAGATGTCACAGTACTCAGACCACAGAGCCCTGATCACCTTTCAGAAGGGTGTGATTTCAGTGTGGTCTTACCAGCTTCATCTCATGTGATGTTACATATGCATAACACAATCACACACATAACACATTTCTCTAAAGCTTCATGTGTTGGTATGCCTATCATCCCAGCACTTGTTGAGTTGGTAGAGCTGATGCAGGAGAATTGCAAGTTTGAGGCCAGCCTGGGCTACTTAGAAAGACCCTGTCTCAAAATAACAATGACAGCACATTTCTCTATTGATTTACCAGCACTTCTCCTATACTCCCACATTTTTGCCCATCCTGTCGCATTTTTCCTCATCACAGTGTTACAGATAAACCAGTTCTGTATTCGTCACCTGATCTCTTTGTTACTTTCTTCCCTGCAGTGGACATCACATTGAGTCAGGACAACCTAAATCTGGATCTCATACTTTCTGAAGACCAGAGACAAGTGACATGCGTGCCAATATGGCCATATAACTGTTGTAATTATGGTATCTTAGGGTCCCAGTACTTCTCCTCAGGGAAACATTACTGGGAAATAGACGTGTCTAAGAAGACTGCCTGGATCATCGGAGTATACTGTAGGAAACGCTCTGCAAAGTCTTGTGTTAGACAAGGCAAAAGACTCCCAAATGTTTACTCCAGAGGCAGACCCCAAGATGACTACTGGGTTCTGTGGCTACAGAATGAAACCAAGTTCGGTGCCTTCGCGAACTCTGTTACTTTCAATCCTATAGTTGTAACCCTCTATATGGCGATCCCTCCCCAACGGGTGGGGGTTTTCCTCAACTATGAAGCAGGCACTGTCTCCTTTTTCAATATCACAAACCATGGGTCCCTTATCTACAAGTTCTCTAATTGTGGCTTTCCTCAGCCTGTGTATCCGTATTTCAGTCCCTGGAACTGCCCGGCCCCCATGACCCTGTGTCCACCGAGCTCTTGAAATTTCTTTATCATAATTTCTTGAAAAGTCACTTGTGCTTGAGATGCCCAGCACATCTGGCTTGAATTAGGAAGAGATGCTTATTTTCATATGGACTCTTTTTAATCTTCTCAATGAAAGATAGCTAATTCAGCAGACTAAAGATGGCGTGATGTTGGTAGAACAACCGTGCCCTGCTATTTCTCCACATTGCCCTTTCCCACCAAAGACATACAGTCACCCTTCCCCTTCCCCGTTATGTAAGACAGTAAGAATCACCTCCCTGACCATCAATAATTTAATGAGTCTTTGAAAATATGCCACTTTCCCCAGGATACCCAGGTTCATCAGGGAGCGAAGAACAGGAAAATGCAAGTAACAGACATACCTAGAGAAAAGAGTAACCTCTGGAGTGTTTTGAGTTCAAATCCTGTTACTTCTTTTATAAGCTATGTAATGGTAACATTTTTAAAATGCAAATTGGGATTTAAAACTACACCTTATCAATAAATCTAAAATGCCCACTTAAGTGTCTTGTACATAACAATAAGTACATCTACTCGTGAGTATTTAAAATTGTAAATTAGGGTAATATTCTATGCAGAAGTATTGAGATATTCAGTGTAATAATAATTGTTTCTACTGGTTTCATTTTCAAATTCTCAAGATGATTCCAATTCTAGTTTTATAAAGTTTGTCATACTAATGCTGGTATTTAAAAAAAATACTTTTAGTTAATTAATTTATTAGAGAGACAGGGAGAGAATGGGTGTGCCAGGGCCTCCAGCTGCTGCAAGGAACTCCAGATGCATGCGCCCCCTTGTGCATCTGGCTTATATGGGTCCTGGAGAGTCAAACCGGGATCCTTTGGCTTTGCAGGCAAACACCTTAGCCACTAAGCCATCCCTCCAGCCCCTGGTACTTTTTTTAAAGTCCCTGATTAGGACTGTGTTAGAAAACTGCACATGTATATGAAATCTGTCCACTACAGGGATCCAGATCTAGGGACAATTGCTGTAAGGGACAGTTGTCTGGTATTTAGGACTTTACCTTGTGTGGTGGACTGAGGTGTTTTTTCTTCTCTCAAACCCCAGATGCATGCTCTACCTGTACACATGTACAACCTCGTGTGCTTGTATCACCTTGCACATCTGGCTTACGTAGGACCAGGAGAGTGGAACATGGGTCCTTAGGCTTCACAGGCAAGCGCCTTCACCACTAAGCCATCTCTCGAGCCCATGAGGTAGTTAACTTTTATTATTTATTTATTTATTTACTTGAGAAAGTGAGGAAGGGAGTGAACAAGGCAGGGAGACTGAATTGGCATGTCAGGGCCTCCAGCCACTGCAAACGAACTCCAGATGCATGTGCTCCCTTGTGCATCTGGCTTATGTGGGTCCTGGGGAATCAAACATGAATCCTTTGGCTTTGTAGGCAAGCACCTTAACTGCTAAGCCATCTCTCCAACCCAAGACTGTTTCTTCAAATGAGCCCATATCATGTTCTGGAAAGGCAGCAAAGTAACACGGAGGAAGAAAATAATGCCCCCTTTCCTCTCAAGAATAACAAATGAGTGCCACTGGAACTGGGAGACATTTGAGTAAGAGCAAGGCAGAGGGCGGTAGAAACTTAAGCGCTAAGAGTAAAGAACAGACCCAGCATTTGACAACATGGGTGGAGAGTTATACAGCACCCTGCTGAGGGAAGTGATGGTCACTGAATTACTCATCAATGAACAGAGCTCCTGTATCCTGCAAAGAGGATCTCAGTTCCCCAGACGGGTTAACTTCTGATCACTTGGTGATCGCCACTGTACTGCTACCTGCAACGTCCACGGGTAGTCCTACAAGGTGAAGGCTTTTTAAAAAATTTTTTATTTATTACTTATTTATTTGAGAGCGACAGACACAGAAAGACAGATAGAGGGAGAGAGAGAGAATGGGCGCGCCAGGGCTTCCAGCCTCCGCAAACAAACTCCAGACGCGTGTGCCCCCTTGTGCATCTGGCTAACGTGGGACCTGGGGAACCGAGCCTCGAACCGGGGTCCTTAGGCTTCACAGGCATGCTCTTAACCGCTAAGCCATCTCTCCAGCCCAAGGTGAAGGCTTTTTATGTCCTGACCCCTTTTAAACCTCCCATTATATTCATACATCTACCTAATTATTGGCCCTGAAACAAAAATACAAGATGGCTTGATTAGTACTCAGTGTTTCAGAGGTGACCCCAGAGGGGTAAGGCCAGAGCAAACACATATAGGCAGGTAGCAGTTCATTCCACAGCAGATGGCCACTGATCTTTCTGAGTCCAAGGGACCTGTCAGCATCGATGGGCAGCCTATTTTTCTACAGAGGTCTTCACATCCATAGCCATGAGATTTACTTCCTTCTAAGTACGTACTTCATCCTGAACTGGAGGACCAAGAAAGTTCCCGAAGTCACTTGTCAGTACAAGAGATAGTAGTGTTTTTTCGAGGTAGGGTCTCACTCTAGCCCAGGCTGACCTGGAATTCACTATGGAGTCTCAGGGTGGCCTCGAACTCACCTCTGCCTCCCACGTGCTGGGATTAAAGGCGTACGCCACCACGCCCGGCTAGTAGAGTATTCTTAGGGAGAACTGCAGTAAACAGAATGATAGAAAACAGGAAGCAAGGTCTAAAGCAGGGAACATGTCTACTTCCATGGATAACTGCTTGAGATAGGAGCATAGGTAAACACACACACCATTGCAGTTACCCACTTTGGAATCCTGCCTTTTCCCCTACACTCAACAATGGAGAACTTAAGAAATCCTATAGTTGAGAAGTGGTATTAATTTGATAAAATAGCCCATTTCTTCCCCTTAGCCCAGAATTTTGGGGAAAAGTTGGAAATCAAGATGTAAGATTACACAGTAATCCCATCAGACCCTGCAGGAGGAGTCCCTGAAGACCGTTTCCTTCCTTTCTCGCTTTTTCGAGGTAGGGTTTCACTCTAGCCCAGTCTGACCTGGAATTCACTATGTAGTCTGAGGCTGGCATCTAATGGCGATTCTCCTACCTCTGCCTCCCAAGTGCTGGGACTAAAGGTGTGCGCCACAACATCCAGCACAATTCCTCTTCTGTCTTCAAGAATAGACTTTCCCTACCCTCTGCACTCAATAAAAAGACTAAAGGTTAACACAGCAAACAGATCACTTCCATACTGTTAAGAAATGTATCATATATACATTTGGTTCTGACTCTATTACTGTGTATACACACACCTAAAATTTATTTTAAAAGAGAATTATTGAAACAAAAGTGGACAACTATGAAATTAAGAACATCTTTTAAAATACTTTTGTTTATTTTTATTTATTTGAAAGCGACAGAGAGAGAAAGGGCATACCAGGGCCTCCGGCCACTGCAAACGAACTCCAGATGCGTGTGCCCCCTTGTGCATCTGGCTAACGTGGGACCTGGGGAACCAAGCCTTGAACCGGGGTCCTTAGGCTTCACAGGCAAGCGCTTAACTGCTAAGCCATCTCTCCAGCCCAAGAACATTTTAATAAGCATTTATTTACACATTGTTAAAAGTAAAAAAGAGGGGGCTGGAAAGATTTCTCAGTGGCTAAAGACACTTGCTTACAAAGCCTGACTGCCTGGCTTTGATTCCCCAGTCATGTAAAACCAGATAGATGCGCAAAGTGACACATGCATCTGTAGTTTGTTTGCAGTGGCAGGAGGTGTTAGAGTGCCCATATTCACTCTCTTTTTCTTGCTCTTACTTTCTCTCAATTAAATTTAAAAAACTTAATACTTTATTTTTATTTACTTAGCAGAGAACGAGGGAAAGAGAATAGGCATACCAGGGCCTCCAGTTACTGCAAACAAACTCCAGACACATACACCCCTTGTGTATCTGGCTAACGTGGGCCCTGGGTAATCAAACTTGGTCCTTTGGCTTTGTAAGCAAACACCTTAACTGCTAAGCCATCCCTCCAGTCCAAATATTTCTTTTAAGTAAAATTTTGTAATTCGTTATAACTTCTTTTAAAACAGAGTGGGGTTAAGTTTTGAAAATAAACTGATACACATTCTTTTTTAAATATTTTATTTGTCTTTATTTACTTGATAAAGACAGAGAATGGGCATGCCAGGGCCTCCAGCCACTGCAAATTAACTCCAGATGCCTGCAGCCCCTTTTGTATCTGGCTTATGTGGGTCCTGGGGAACTGAACCTGGGTCCTTTGGCTTTGCAGGCAAGTGCCTTAACCACTAAGCCATTTTCCAGGCCCCCTTTCTTTGTTTCTTTGAGACCAGGTCTTGCCCTATAGCTGATGCTGATCTCACACTCACAGGAATCCTCTTGCCTGAGCATGCCAAGGGCTAGAGTTATAAGCATGATCCACCAACCATATACAACTTTTTTTTCTTTTTCTTTTTTTTTTTTTGCAAGGTAGGGTCTCACTCTAGCTCAGGATGAACTGAAACTCTATAGTCCCAGGATATTCCTACCTGTCTCCTGAGTGCCAGGATCAATCATTTCCTTAACAATATTTATTTACCATCATAATCACTTATTTGTCAGTGAGGATACAAAAGTTAACAGATACCATACTGAATTACCATTTATATGTCAGAAACAATACAAGTTCCTAAAAATATTCTGTTAAATTTTACACCACAAGAGAAGCTTATCTTATCAATTGTACAGTGAATATTACAGACTTTAGTTTCTTAATAAGGACCAGTAGTGGGAATACACAAACTATACCCAAAAATATGAAAAAATGCATACATACATATATTTATGTACATGTAGATCTCTATATATGTACATGTCGATATATAATGGCAAAACTGGAGTAGTCTTGACAGCAGCTATCTGGAAACTAAACATAAGACTTCCGTAAAGTCAACCTTAGCTCTCTCGTTTTCTCAGTCAATCGTGGCATACCATTACAGCTAAGATTTCTCAGTAACTAACAGAAAATATGTTGAGACACTTCATTGGTTGCTTTATTTTTATTGTTGTTCATTTTTATTTATTTATTTGAGAGCAACAGACAGAAAGAGGCAGAGAGAGAGGAGAGTGGGCGTGCCAGGGCTTCCAGCCACTGCAAACTCCAGACAGGTGCGCCCCTTTGTGCATCTGGCTAATGGTCCTGGGAAATCGAGCCTTGAACCAGGATCCTTAGGCTTCACAGGCAAGCACTTAACCACTAAGACATCTCTCCAGCCCGCATTGGTTGCTTTATACTTAATGTCTTAACTTTCTTATGCTGACTTAAAGTATTAAGTGCAGTGCATATGCCAAAATTTTATCATTTGAGATCACAGGGATTATATGGAGAGACATGACTGGAACCTAGACACTCTGGATGCAGAAGCCTCTACTCATGTACTATTTGTGATCCCCACCCCTTAAATTCTTGACGAGAAAGAAACAAGCATTATCATTAAGGGTTTATTCCTAATTCAGTGAATCTTCCCCTCCACCTGAGGTAGGGTCTCACTCTGGCTCAGGCTGACCTGGAATTCACTATGTAGTCTCAGGGTGGCCTCGAACTCACGGGCGATCTTCTTACCTCTGCCTCCCAAGTGCTAGGATTAAAGGCATGACCCACCATACCTGGCTCTAATTTAGTAACTCTTATATAGTTTTTATTATTTTTTATTTTATTTTTCAACATAGGGTCTCTCCCCAGCCCAGGCTGACTTGGAATTCACTAGATATCCTCAGGGTGGCCTCAAACTCTCAGCAATCCTCCTACCTCTGCCTCCCGAGTGCTGGGACTCAAGGTGTGTGCCACTACGCCCGGCTCATTCATACATATAGTTTTACAAAAAGAATATAAAGCTTGTTGAAAAACAATTGTTTTCAGGGGTAAAGAGAATGAGGTTGTACAGATGTAGCAGAGGTGAGGTGATAAGTAGTAAAGCACTTCCTTAGTATGCCCTGTGATTGTTCCTACCACCGCAAAGAAAAAGAAAAAGAAAAAAAAAAAAAGAATTGTGCAGAAGTACTACTTTACTTAATGAAGAATCAGTCATGAATCATTTTACATTGGGTGTTTAGGAAATGACGGATCACTATTCTCTCCTAAATAAATAAGAGATGGGAAAGGATAAGATAGAAGGAAATGCACACGTCTTACCAGTGAAGAACCCTCAAAAGGAAAGACTAGAGAGAGCCGAAAGTTTACACTGATGCCAATGAACTCCAACGAGGCGCTGCACAGAAATGGAGGCGTTCAAGGGTTCTGTCAGTCAGCACACCGTCATTGGCTGTGAGCAATTCATAGGATTAAAATACGGAAAAACCTCAGGGGGAAAGCGGCAATCACGGAATCTACACATAAGTGCTCCATTGTTTGTAATGTTGTAAAAGGAGACCATGGAAGCACCATAGTCCAGGAACACTCCAATTCGATGGGGAGAGACAGACACAAAGAAGGTCATGGAGAAATTACCGGAGAAAGGGGAGAACCCCTGAAAAGCATTGTATGTGTGGCCACTCTTCATCCCTATGACCCAGTACTCAGGTGAGTCCCAATAGTCTGGATGATTTACAGAAGCACGAAATAGGCTCGGTGCGGACTTATATACAGGCGCCTTAAAATCCATACTGATTGCAGTTGTGCGTTGTGTATGTTGAGAAAACGTCGGTTGGGAGCATCTTCTACCACTCACTCCCAGGAGCCAGTCACTTTTCATAGACACATCTATCTCCCAGTAATGCTTCCCTGATGTGATAGCTGGTGAGCCCAGAACACCCCTGGAAAGAAGTGTATCATTTTGTCTCTGTGGGTTGTATTTTATTCTTCTTTGGTCATCAATAATGATGGTATGTGGATTCGTACTTGGATCCAGTGTCACCTTAACTGCAGGAGAAAAAAAAAGTTAGATGGCGAGCGAGCAGTAGGGTACTGTGAAGGACAGGATACAGCCTGTGAGGATCTGAATGTAAAACAACCCTACAGCCTCATCATGTGCTTGAGATGAAGTTGGGGTCTTTGGGAGAGGGGTCCTGGCTGGAGGAGGTTGTTGCTGGAGCCAGGCCTTGGAGCTGTTGTAATCCAGCCAGCACGCCACTCACTGTTTCCTTATTGCTGCTGTGGAGGTGAGATGTCAGGCTGTCTGTCCCTGCCAGGCTTTCCTGACCATGAGAAAACTTCCCTCGAAAATGGGAGCTGAGAATAACCCTTCATGTTCCATAGGCTGCTTCTGGTCAGGTGATTTGTTTTCTTCCCAAGCAATGGTAAGAATGATGATAGTCTAAGCAGAATATTAAGAGAATGAGAAGGAACAGGGAGGAATTTTGTTCAGAAGTCATTAAGGACAGGTGGAATGCAAACATACCACATACCTGCATTTTACAATGTGACAAATTTTGTTGCTGTTGTTTTAAGAGTCAGGCCTCACTCTAGCCCAGGCTGACTTGGAAGATACTCTGCCATCCAGGCTGACCTTAAACTCATGGTAATCCTCCTACCTCAGCCATATCAGTGCTGGGATCAAAGGTGTGTATCAACATGTTGACTAACATCTTAAAACATGGCAATCTTGAAACATGTGGCCAACTAGAAATATATTCCAAAAGATGCTGAGAGAGGGAGGCTTATGACGCCATGATTTCTACTTACCCCTGTAGCATCGAGCCTCTGTTAGCTCTGAAATAACAAAAATTTGCATTATTAAATGGAAGCAAAGAATCGGTACACCAAAACCTATTTTTTGGCCAGATTAGGGGAAGGCGAGGGAACTAACTCTGATATGGCAGTAAACTTGTGAATGGGATGAATACGTACGTCTCCTTCAATATGATCGCATGTCTGCATGTATCTTTTCCCCTCTGTTCACACCCCCACTCCATTTAGCCCCTGTCACCACGGGAACCCCGCTACACCTAGTCGTCCTCACCTCGAAATGCTTTCAGCGCTACTTGCAGATCAAAACCTTGGAATTCTCGTCTTTGTCCTTTCGGGAAAGTTTTTGGTGTCGTCGGAGTCAAGGTCTCACTCCTAGTGATGAAAAGTAAGTGTACCCCTATTCCTCAGTCTTTGTGACCTTTAACACCTTTCAATCCAAACTATAGCTGCACTCAGATTCTGCCCAAGGAGTCTGACAAGGGAGAGAGCAGACTGCTAACTCTGGGGACATGAGAAACACGCCCATGAGCCCCCCCATCCACTTCCCACGTACACTGTGATGTTGGGAAGGTCTTCCAACTCCCAGAAGCAGAGTATTTCCCTTCTAAAACACACTAACTTTTACTGCTTCCCAGAACTCATAAAAAATAATGAAATAACTTTTTAAAGAAAACTTTTGGCTGGGTGTGGTGGCTCACGCCTTTAATCCCAGCACTTGGGAGGTAGTGGTAGGAGGATTACCGTGAGTTTGAGGCTACCCTGACACTCCATAATGAATTCCAGGTCAGCCTGGGCTAGAGTAAGACCCTACCTCAAAAAAAAAAAAAGAAAACTTTTGGAGGCAGGATACCATTCTACTCCATGCCAACCTGAAACTCCTGAAACTCACTCTGTAGCCCAGGCTGGCTTTAAACTCAAAATGATCCTCATATCTCTATCTCTCAAGTGCTGGGATTATAGAATTGAGTGAACACCTTCAAGTCTCAAAACCTGCTTTTTCAGAAGAAATTCAAGATACCACTACATGTAAATTTATGACCTGCGACAAAGTCAAGTTGAATACAAATAATTTTAACCACATAGAAGGGCCATCCCAGGTGTTCCCAACGTACCTTTCTATGATGTCATTCACATCCTAGGGACAAGGGAAAAACATGAGTTAGTAACATTCTTTGCTCACTTACAAAACTGTAATCACCAGCTCCTGATATGCTGACAACAGAGGTGATACCAGTTTGAAAGACAAGAGTCGAGTCGAAAGCAGGGTATGCGTCACTCTCCATAAGGTGACTTAAATATAATGCATGCTTCTTTTGGCAGGTATGTAAATAAACTGAGTATTATCTGCCAGGTATTACAAAGCTCTGAAGAACTGGGAATAAGTAATAGTCCTCAATGAGTTCATACTATTTTTGTTGAGCACACAAGTGCTTCTGTTTAGCTAATATAGATAGTATCCACTCCTTTATACTCAACTCACATGTATGTGAAGTTGATTTCCAAATTTACTTTAACCATTTAAATACATTTTAATACATTTAATAAGAAAGAAGCCACAAGGACCAGAATCTTAGGTTGTCTGACATTTAATACCAACCAACCAGAAGATTACTTGCTTGTACCCTAAACTCTCTTGCAGGGACTTACTGTCAGCCTGGTCTTGACCTTATGATCTTCCTGTTTAATTTTTATTTTATTTTATTTATTTATTTGAGAGCTACAGACAGAGAAAGAGGCAGAGAGAGAGAGAGAGAGAGAGAGAAAATGAATGGGCGCGCCAGGGCTTCCAGCCACTGCAAATGAACTACAGACGCGTGCGTCCCCTTGTGCATCTGGCTAACATGGGTCCTGGGGAATCGAGCCTCGAACCGGGGTCCTTAGGCTTCACAGGCAAGTGCTTAACTGCTAGGCCATCTCTCCAGCCCCGATCTTCCTGTTTAAAACTCCTAAATGCTGGTGTTATAGAAGTACACCAGCATGTCCAGTTGTCTTCTTATATGCCCAGTATTATGTTACCAGTATCACCTAGCCATTGTCTTCAAACTGTTAATATTTACTTTGAACTTGTCTGTATCAGGCCAGTTTAATCTATATCCTTTTTGTTTGTTTGTCTGTTTTCTGTTTTTGTTTTTTGAGGTGGGGTTTCACTCTAGCCCAGGCTGACCTGGAACTCGCTAAATTGTCTCAGGGTGGCCTCGAACTCATGAGAGGCAGAGGTAGGAGGATCACCATGAGTTCGAGGACACCCTGAGACTCCATAGTGAATCCCAGGTCAGTCTGGGCTACAGTGAGACCCTACCTCGAAAAACCAAAAAAAAAAAAAAAAAAACTAGGCCAGAAGCTGGTGCTATATAAACACAGGCAGAGGAAGTCCATGTTTATTTGTTTGTTTGTGTGTGTATGTATGTATGTGTATGTGTGTGTGTAAATTTCCCCCCAGGTAGGGTGTCTAGCCTAGGCTGACCTGGAATTCACTATGGAGTCTCAGGGTGGCCTTGAACTCATGGTGATCCTCCTACCTCTGCCTCCTATGTACTGGGATTAAAGGCGTGCGCCAGCCACCATGTCGGCTTTGTTTAATATTGAGACAGGCTCTTACTATGTAACAGTGGCTGGCCTAGAACTCACTTAGAAAGACCAGGCTAGCCATGAGCTTTTGGTGATCCTCCTGCTTCTGTCTCCCAAGGGCTCAGGTTATGGGTATGTGCTACCATGCTTGGATATATTGTTTATAGCATGGACCAACAAACTAGATTAAATGGTAAAAAGAATTCAAGGAGATGAACTTTCAATCACAACTGAATTCTGAAGCTCAACTTTGTAGTCTTTTGGGGCTGGAGATAGGGCTTAGCTGCTTATATAGCCAAAGGCCTTTGGTTCGATTCCCCAGCACCCACGTAATACAGATGCACAAGGTGAAGCAAACATTTGGAGTATGTTTGCAGTAGCTAGAAGCCCTGAAGCACCCACTTTCTCTCCCCCACTTTCTCTCTCTCAAATAATAATAATAAAAAAAATTGTAGTTTTTTTATGTTCATGTCTTTTGAAGCTTATCCAGTCAACCTATGGAGCCAACCTAAGCCCTCACCAATATGAATTACCAATAATGAATGCGTAAGGCTGACACAGCAGATGGACATCTACATATTGGAACCCGAGACAGCCTTTAAGAAGGAAATATTGTTGTTTGTGGTACCGAACCATAAATGATGTGTGCCATCACTTCAATCTGTGAACTATACATAAGCTAATCAATTGCCCAGAAAGAGAGACAATATATAAATGGTAGTAATCAGGGGGTAGGGAAGAGAGAACATTGGGCAGATATATTGGTCAAAAGATATAAAATTGCAGTATTGCGTACTAACTTCAATGTTAAGCACCAAATACATTTCAGTAATGCACAAGAGTTAAGAGCATTATTTTTCATTATTAATATTGCAAAGAAAATAAAGTTTAAGTGTTCTCGGCACACAAACACCCCCACACACTCCGTAAGGTAATATAATATAATGTAATATATTATATAATATATATATAATATATTAATAATTATATATTATTATATAATTATAATTATATAATAATATAATATAGCTCAATTTAGCCACTTTATAATATATAAATATTTCAAAATAATGTAATAGGTATATACATTTTTTCAATTAAAATTAACACAAAACATAGGCATTGAAAGGACTCTGAAGAACTCCTAGAACTAGGCCTACAAATTTGACATTTTCTTTTTTTTTTTTAATATTTTTTTGTTCATTTATTTATTTATTTATCTGAGAGTGACAGACACAGAGAGAAAGACAGGTAGAGGGAAAGAGAGAGAATGGGCGCGCCAGGGCTTCCAGCCTCTGCAAACGAACTCCAGATGCGTGCGCCCCCTTGTGCATCTGGCTAACATGGGACCTGGGGAACCGAGCCTCGAACCGGGGTCCTTAGGCTTCACAGGCAAGCGCTTAACCACTAAGCCATCTCTCCAGCCCAAATTTGACATTTTCCATGAAAGAAACAATTCCCACAGAGACATATAGCACCAGGAAATGGCTCAATAAGTATAAATTACCTAAATAAATGTGATACAAAGATAAAGTGTATCCCTCTCTAAAAAACAAAAATCAACAACAGCAACAAGAACCACCAGACCAAGTTGACTTCAGTGGTAAATTTCACTGAGTATTTGAAGAGAAAAAATAATAGTAGTTTTTTGTTTGTTTGTTTGTTTTTGTTTTTTTCGAGGAAGGGTCTCACTCTAGCCCAGGCTGACCTGGAATTCACTATGTAATCTCAGGTTGGCCTCGAACTCACCGCAACCCTCCTACCTCTACCTCCAGAGTACTGGGATTAAAGGCGTGTGCTACTACGCCTGGTAATACCAGTTGTTTTTAAAGAAAAATGTAGTGCTAGTTATTAAAATTTTTTTTTTTCAAGAAATAAAGGAAGAGGGGGAAAGTCTCAACTGATCATCTGGGAGAAAACAAACATTCCTTGTAACCTGAAGTGAGTTGCTTGTTACCAGGTACCAGTTACCAACCCCAGTGAGGAAAAGGACCTTGAACATGCTCAGCGCCTACAGAGAACAGGGGCCACGAAATGCCAGTGAACCCAACAGATCTTCTCTCCAAGCTTCAAACTTGGTCACTTAATAAAAATAGATTTTCGGGCTGGAGAGATGGCTTAGCGGTTAAGCGCTTGCCTGTGAAGCCTAAGGACCCCGGTTCAAGGCTCGGTTCCCCAGGTCCCACGTTAGCCAGATGCACAAGGGGGCGCACGCGTCTGGAGTTCGTTTGCAGAGGCTGGAAGCCCTGGCGCGCCCATTCTCTCTCTCTCCCTCTATCTGTCTTTCTCTCTGTGTCTGTCGCTCTCAAATAAATAAATTTAAAAAAAATTAATAAAAAAATAGATTTTCCTCTGGATCTGCATAATCCCTTCAGTTGATTCACCAATGACGTACTATGGGACCCAAAGAACTTTACTACCCGCACCAGAAACAGCAGAGCATACAGAAGGCAGGGAAAGAGCTTCCATCTTCCCAGCCTCTCAGATGCTGGGACATCCTTCAAAGTCCCACCTGTAGCATGTCCATGGAGGACCCCTGCAACCGCTTCTCCAGCTCTGAGACGAGGTCTCTCACCAACTGCTTCTGCTTGGCCAGTTCATTTTCAGACTCTTGCAGACTATCCAAAATATACTTTTCCTCTTGCTGCAACTTCTGTAGCTCATTCTTCTCCTCAGAGTTCAAGCCTTGTGCCAGTTGTGTAAATACCGCCTTAACATTTTGTTGTTCTCCCTTTATTTGATTCTTCGGAGATAAGAAAAGAGATACTTAGTCCAGCCCTGATCAGATGGGGTTAGGAAACAGAAAAAACAGCTTGAGGAATTCTCCCAGGAAAGGGAGACAGAACACAGGAAGCAATGCTGAGGGCAGTTTCCTTTTGTCTTTGGTTAACAAAAGGATGACCTTGAGATAGCAGTCCTGAGGCCCTCCTGGGCTAAGGCGGAGAGCTCCGTGCAACTCAGCCCTCACCAGCTGACCAGGAACCTTTGTCCTGCCTGCACCATCTCTCCCTCCACTCTTAAGCCTCCCCCAGAAGTGGAGCCCTGAGGACACAGCTATGACCCACTTCCAATTTTCTTCCCCACAGTAGTCCTGGTTTCATAAAACCCCACAGAAGCAGACCCAAGACTCATTAGCTGTTCAAACCAGAGGCTCTAGGTGAACAGCTCCTTACTGAGATGGGGTCCCCAACTCCACTCCAGAGGGGAGAGAGGAAGTATACTGATAAATAATCTTGTCCTTGTCAATTACCAGGGAATCAACCTGAGGGAGTGCCTCTACATCTCGCCCAAAGGTCTGGCTATTTCCCTGAGTTATGTGTTTCCCCTTGCCTTCCAGTAGGTTCTCTCTTTTTGAATGACATCTTTCCGGTTCTCAAATTCTTTCTCCTCTGCCCTCAGTTTCTGCAGAATTTCCTGGAGCTTCTCCTACAAAAAAGGAACGGGGTCAGTTAGTCATGTTATAGTTTTCCTAGGACTATTTCTAAACCAAAGGTAAAAACATCCTTTTGAGACACAAACACACACTTCTGAAAGACAGAAAGCCTAGGTATGTTACTTAAAAAAAGAAAAAAGATGGTAGGATTTACATACATCAAGTACATAAATGTTAAGTACATAGCTCAACTAATTCTATTCATATACCTACAGCCCCATTGATAATTTTTAGCTAACAGTCCCACCAAATAGAACACTGTGACTTTGATTCCAGCAAGAGGAGTGTAAGTACTGTTAGTTTTTCTAAACTCATATATAAATATACTTCATACCAAATCCTTTGGGTCTGAATTCTTAGGTTGTATGTCACATCTGTGAAACGAATCCACAACGCTGTCTGGTATATGTGCACATTCTTCTTCAATTGTATGTACCGTTTATTTAATGCCACTATTGATGGTCACTTGGGTGGTTTTTAGTTTCAGGTGTTATGAATAAAACAGACATAAGTATTTTAAAAGTAACAATATGGGGCTGGGGAAATGGCTTATCAGTTAAGGCGTTTGCCTGCGAAGCCTAAAGACCCCAATTTGATTCCCCAGGACCCACGTTAGCCAGATGCACAAGGGGCACATGTGTCTGGAGCTCGATTGCAGTGGCTGGAGGCCCTGGTGCACCCATTCTCTCTCTCTCTCTTAATTAAGTAAGTAAAATATTTTAAAAACATAACAATATGGAAATCAAACTCACCTCAAAAGAAAACACGGTTTATAGAAACTGAGAATGGCAATTTGAATCTATGAGTCAGAAGAAATCCTGGGGTAGTAAATACCTTTCTTTTCTCAAGTCACAGTCACCATTTCCTCACAGACACCTCCTCCTCCTCCTTCTTATAACTGTTATTTTGGACAAGGTCTTAAATTTATATATCCCAGGATGCCCTAGAATTCTCATCCTATGCCTCACAATGCTGGAATTATAAGCACATGCCACTGTACCCACTTAAATAAACTCTATTTCTTGCACTAACAGGGGAATCTAATCCTTCATCAAGGAAAGAACTTACTTCTTACTGAAATCTATCTCATTTCTTTTTATACCAATGTGTAACAAGAGCTTTTCTTGGACCCCCAAATCTCAAGCCACATAGGGAAAGATACAAAAATATTTGCTCCGAACCAAGGGTTTGTGTTGCATGCATGTTCTCGTACAATGAAGTGGAGTGCACAAACACCAACATGTTCTTGTAGGTCTCTGAAGACAGCCAAGGATGTTCGATGATGGCAAGCTCATTAAACAAAAAGGGTAGATTTCCTATCAAGTACTATAATTTGCTCTTTTTTTTTTTTTTCTCTCAAATTTGGTATTTTACCTTGTACTCCTGGGCCACTTCCTCCAGGAGCAATGTCTTGTGACCACGGTGTTCCTGAGAGCGCTCGCAAAGCCAGCAGATGACCAGCCTGTCTGTCGTACAGAAGAGCTGCAGCTTCTCTCCATGGTGCGCGCAGCGATACTCCTTCTGCTTCTCCTGCTTTGGGTTCAGCTGAACCCCCTTGAGCCTCTCCACTATGTTGGTTAGGTGCCGATTAGGCTGCAGATTCTCTAACTGGTAACTGGCCTGACACACGGGGCACGTGCCCTGACCAGCTTTGTTTTTCTTGGACTCATACATCAAAGTGATGCAGGCTTTGCAGAAGCTGTGACCACAGCCTATGCTCAGGGGTTCTATGAAGAGATCCAGGCAAATGGGACAGGTCACCTCCTCTTTTACACAGGCCAGGATTTCTGAAGTCATGGTCGCCCTTCCTCTGCTTCTGCTTGTCCTATTTCTGATTTTCCACCTGCACAGACTCCTGCAAGACTGCAAAGATGAGATAGGAAAGGATAAATACTAACTATTAAGAAATCAAGGATGGGCCAAGACCAAAATACTCAAAACCAAAAGAGGCAGATAAACATAGACGTTTGGTGACATGGTAAAAACGGTTTCTCATACTAACTTCAAGTACATTACTGCTAGTCCACATTCTATGAGGAATTTCAGATACATAATGGTTCTTTCCCTTACATTTACTGAACTGATAGAGAAACAAGCGTCTTTCTGAGCAAGCTCCTACTGTAATCTGCCACTTACCCTTGCCTTTGCTTTCCCAGGCCAAAACATGCATCTTCAGTCTTAAAAGCTCTAGACGATTTATGCCCCAGGGCATTTGAGCATGCTCTCCCAGCTTATTAGCATACTTATTTACATGTATTATGTCAGAAAGAGCTAGAGTATAAACAACACCACTTTTTGCTGCATATTTGCAATGATTTCTTTCATCAGTGCATAACAAATTAAAATGCATATGTGCATGAACATGATATGTTAATTCTTCCCGTTACAGGGTGTTATGTGGCTAACAGTGGTTATGTGAGATAAATTTAAACCACTTTTCTTGTTTCAGGTTTTGCACTCTTCCACAGAATAATCAAAGCCAAGTAGAGGCTGCTGAAGAGACAAAGTAAATAGCCAAGACAATGGGGATATAGAAGTGTGTCTAACCACTAGTTCTGAGCATTCTTGCGTTTGCCAGTGGGATTCTATCATGACCTACAATTTTATCAGCACCATTCACAGGAGTGTGAAGATCTGCACCAGTGCACTCTGAGGAGAGAGATGACACAGATGTAGCCATGGATTATGTGTGCTGTAACCCTGAGAAACAAAGTCCTTGAAGTCTTAACTGTCTCTAAATTTTAGCTGTTGCCATTTAAAAATTACTCCTGATACTGGATTGTGTACCAGCAAGTCAAATGAGTATAAACATTCAACTAGAAAGTCATTGTCAATTACATAATCAGAAAGAGGGCTGGGGAAATAAATCGGAATAGACCACACAGGACCATGTACAAGGCCCCAGGTTTGATACCCAGAACAGCAAAAAACAAACATAGACAGCAAACTACCAGAAAAAAACTGCTATGAAGTTGGAGATTGTGCTACAGAATTCTCATTAAATTACTCCCTAATATGACTAAACACCTGTCAGGCGTTAGCTCAAGAAAAGAATGTGTTTATCCTGGTTTTGGGGGGTTTTTTTTGTTTTCTTTTTTTTGTGGGGGGAGGGGTTCAAGGTAGGGTTTCACTCAGGTCCAGGCTGACCTGGAATTCACTCTGTAGTCACAGGGTGGCCTCAAATTCACAGTGATCCTCCTACCTCTGCCTCCCAAGTGCTGGGATGAAAGGTGTGCTCCACCATGCCTGGTCTTATTCTGGATTATAGTTTCCACAGGTTACGTAGAAACCATCATGGTGAAGGCACGGCAGCGGCGGCATGAAGTAGAGTTGGTCATATTGTGCACGCAATCAGGAAGTCTAGGATGAACAGGAAGTGAGGCCTAACTACAAAACTTCAAGGTCTGCCCCCAAGTGACCCACCTCCTCCAGCAAGGCTTCACTCCTTAATGGTCCACTGCCTTTCTAAACGGCACCACCAGCCGTGAACCAAAGTGCTCAAATTACAACAGCTTTCCAACAATTTCAACTTGAAACCATAAGGATTCAACTGAATCTTAAATAATACAAAGGAATTACTGGATGAAAAAGAAGACAGATCTCTTAAGTATAAGAAAATGCAAACTACCACATTCATAGTCAGTGTTTTATTAGTTTGTAGTTTGCATCTGCAGTCACCTGGCTAGAGGAGGTGTCATTGGGTGGGCCAGCCCTAAGGTGTGGTGGGGAATTTGAAATTCCAATCTAAAGATATACAAGGTGGGGCTGGAGAGATGGCTTAGCAGTTAAGTGCTTGCCTGTGACGTCTAAGGACCCTGGTTCGAGGCTCCCCAGGATCCACATTAGCCAGACACACAAGGGGGTGCATGCATCTGAAGTTCGTCTGCAGTGGCTGGAGGCCCTGACCCACCCATTCTTTCTCTCTGTGCCTTTCTCTCTCTCTCTGCCACTCTCAAATAAATAAATAAAAATGAACAAAAATATTCTTTAAAAGATATGCAAAGTGAGTTCCTGAAATGTGTGTAGTATGGATCTCTCTGCTTGGACCTGTGAAGGCAGGCCAGCTTCTTCTGCTGTTATGGAACTTTGCCTGGATTTGTAAGCTTCAATAAATCTTTCTTCCATAAAAAGAAAAAGAAAATGCATGTAAGAATAGCCCATTTGTGAAAGATATAGCATCATAAATAATTCTGAAATGGCAGAAAGCTGTCAATGAAAAAGAGGAAGAAACTTGATAGGGAGACAGGAAAGGGCTCTTGAGAGTTAGAAATCTTGGAGCTCTAGTGGCGCAATGGTTAGCACGTGGCACTTAAAATATTTTATTTGGGCTGGAGAGATGGCTTAGCGGTTAAGCGCTTGCCTGTGAAGCCTAAGGAGCCCGGTTTGAGGCTCGGTTCCCCAGGTCCCACGTTAGCCAGATGCACAAGGGGGCGCACGCGTCTGGAGTTCGTTTGCAGAGGCTGGAAGCCCTGGCGCACCCATTCTCTCTCTCTCCCTCTATCTGTCTTTCTCTCTGTGTCTGTCACTCTCAAATAAATAAAAAATTAAAAAAATATATTTTATTTATTTGACAGAGAAAGAGGGGAGAGAGGAGGGAGAATGGGCACGCCCGGGCCTGCAGCCACTGCAAATGAACTCCAGACACATGAGGCCCCTTGTGCGTCTGGCTAAACATGGGTCCTGGGGAATCAAACCAGGGTCCTTTGGCTTTGCCGTCAAACACCTTAACCAGTAAGCCACCTCTCCATCCAAGCATGTAGTACTTAAAAGAGAAATCTCTCCTGGGCATCTGGCCATAATTTAGCCACTTCTTGAGAGTAGTTCTTCCAGGTGGCCTCGCTTAGGAATGTAGAAATTCAAGTGAATGTAAGACTGGAAACAGTACGGCTGGAGACACTGAGAGGGTTTGCAACATGCTGTGAGATTACCAAGAGAGCACATAGGAGGAGAGGCTGTGGGAGAAACAACAAAGCCAATCTTGGCAGGTTTCAGCTATTCCCAAACCTTCTGTTTGTCCTGGATTCTGTTTTGCTACTTCTTTGTCTTTTCTTTTTTTTAAAAAAATATGTTATTTATTTGAGAGAGAAAAGGGGTGGGGGAGAGAGAGAGAGAGAATAGGCACACCAGGGCCCCCAGCCTCTGCATACGAACTCCAGACGCATGCATGCACCCCCTTGTGCATCTGGCTTATGTGGCTCCTGGAGAACCAAACCGGGGTCCTTAGGCTTCACAGGCAAGCGCTTAACCGCTAAGCCATCTCTCCAGCCCACCCTTGCTATTTCTTTGAAAAGCTTACAGGTGGGTGCTGATCCCTCCTATGCCCCACCCAGTGACCAAGTATGACCAGTTGTTCCCTGATTAGAAAGAAGACATGTGGACATCGCATGAACTCTTACACTCCCTCCTCTCTACACTGCTGAATTGGGAGTTAACTTACCAACATATGAATTTAGGGGATACATTCGAAACATGACATGTACCATTCCCTGGGTTCACAGTGACCCCATGCCCTGTTCCCCAAGGCTTCAGCTTCTGAATCACCAGCTCATGCCTGGATCTATGATGGTTCCCTGCCCTCACATACAAAAAGAAATGATCCTCAGCTTTCTTCAGCTGTCTGCTTCTCAATTCTGGTAAGGTGTGATATGAACTTCCCGCTCCTGCCTTCCTGCCATAATGAAGCTTCCTCTCCACACTAAATGGTTTCTGGTCAGGTATTTTTCACAGCAACTAGAAAGTAACTGAAACACCTCTTACAGCTATCTGAGGTGAAGGCTCTTCCCCAGGGTCTGGAAGACATGGCAGCCCTGTCAAAAAATGAGAAACTCAACATTGCAATAACAACCATTAAAAAAAAAAAAGTACATAGAAATCCCAGAGCTGGAGAGATGGCTTAGTGGTTAAGCGCTTGCCTGTGAAGCTTCCCCAGTACCCATGTAAGCCAGATGCACAAGGTGGCGCATGCATCTGGAGTTCATGAGCAGTGGCTGGAGGCCCAGATGCGCCCATTCTCTCTCTCTCCCTCTGCCTCTTCCTCTCTCTGTCTCTCTCAAATAATAAACAAAAAAATTTAAAAAAAAAAAAAGAGATCCTAGAGGTAAATAATTTAATACATGGAATTGACACTGTATTAGAGAGGTTCTGAAAGGCCCAAGAATTCAGAAGCTCAGAAATGCTATCACGCTCCAAGGGGAGCTTAAGTGGGCCCCCTGCATACCTCAAACTCCAGGCTTTACTCTCTGTTGGAAGCAAGTAAAGAATCCCTCTTCTCATTATATCAGAGCCTGCTCCTAATATAAAACCAGGTAAAAAGGGCATGAGATAGCCCTCAAGGATGGGAAATGAATAATGAAGTGAACCACTTATTTGGTTTCTGTAAATAGCCTTACACTATAAGCCTTAATAGCCCACAATGTAAGCCTTAGTAGCTCGCACCATAAGCTGTAGCAGCCTGCCTCAGACCACCAAGGTCATAGGAGGCTGATACCACACTCTGCTACCCCCACCTAAGGAATTGTGCAAAGGCTGACCTCCAAGGTCATAGGAGACTGATACCACACTCTGCTACCCCCACCCAAGGACCTGCGCAAATGCTGACCACCAAGGTCATAAACTAATTGGCTTAGAAACTATGGGGTGGCACAAACTGACTGGCTAACACCCTGCAGGGGCTCCTGATATTAAATAATGATTGGTCTAATGCACAGGCTTTGTTAGAAACCCTATAAAAACTGTCCTGTTCCTGCATTCGGGGCTCTGCAGTCCTCTACCCCGTGCAGCGTACGACTGTGGGCCCCAGCGCGCTTGGAATAAAATCCTCTTGCAGTTTGCATCAAGACCGCTTCTCGTGAGTGATTTGGGGTATCGCCATATCCGGGCAGAGTGTGGGGTCCCCCTCCCGGGATTCCTTCAGTTCAACAGCAGAGCCAAGCAAATGGAGAAAAGCAGCTTATGGGAGGAAAGGGCTGATTTAGGACTTGGCTTACAGTTTTAAAGGGAAGCTTCATTATGGTAGGGAAGCCAAGGCATGCAGCAGCCAGCTGGGACGTCACATCTTATCATACAGCCAGAAGGAAATCAGCTGAGTTAGCTCTGAATACAGCTAAACTAATAAACTTCAAGGCCTGTCCCTAAGGACACATGTCCTCCCGTAGACTCCACCTCCTAATGGCACCTGAGGCTAGATGGGTTCGATAAACATTTACACATCTGTTAGGCCACAGCACAAAAGAAGCTGTAATAAATTTAAAAAAACTGAAATGCAGTCTTTTTACAAACCACAGTGGTATGAATTACCTGTGAAGACACTGGGCTTCTTGACAATGTGTGTCTGTGAGCACCTTATCCTCCCTCTCCCCTCTCCTCCCATATTTTTTTTTAAATAAATGATTTTATTTTGAAGTCCTACCTAACAGACGATTAGGATCGTGAAATGGAACAGAACTCATGCCAAACACCTGGCCAGGTAGGCGCTCACACTTTTTTTTTTAAATTATTTATTTATTTATTTGAGAGCGACAGACACAGAGAGAAAGACAGATAGAGGGAGAGGGAGAGAATGGGCGCGCCAGGGCTTCCAGCCACTGCAAACGAACTCCAGACGCGTGCGCCCCCTTGTGCATCTGGCTAACGTGGGACCTGGGGAACCGAGCCTCGAACCAGGGTCCTTAGGCTTCACAGGCAAGCGCTTAACCGCTAAGCCATCTCTCCAGCCCTCCTCCCATATTTTTTTAAAAAAAGAAAAGACAAAGAAATAGCAAAACAGAATCCAGGGCGTGGATCTCCGGTTCATGACTGTGGCAGCCATGATTTTTTTTTTGTTTGTTTGTTTCCTTTGTTTTGTTTTTGCTTTTCAGGGTAGGGTCTCACTCCAGCTCAGACTGATCTGGAATTCACTCTGTAGTCTCAGGGCAGCATCAAACTCACGGCGATCCTCCTACCTCCGCCTCCCATCTGCTGGGATTAAAAGTGTGTGACACCATGCCCAGCTACGATATGGTTTTTTTACACCACCAAGTGCTCACAAATATCACAACTCACATAAAACTCTCCAACACTGGAACATCAGATCTTTCCACGTCAAAGAACGTGAAAATCTTGAAGATAAGCTTCTCTCTGCTGGCATGTACAGCCAATAAGTAGAGCTACCTTAATTTTGAGGCTAATTGGTAAAGGTTTTTACCAGAGGTCAGTGAGAAATCTGTGCTGAAGCTGAGCTGAAAACTTCCTCCACGTACATCAGCTGTCAGAGGGCTGAACGAGGCTACACTGCCTGGCACAGAGGTTAATGGGTTTTGCTTGCCAAACGTCAGCTTGGGCTGTCCCAGGCTCAATTCCTCAGTACCGACTAAAACCAGACATACAAAGTAGTGCGTAAGTCTAGTTTATCTGCAATGGCAAGAGGCTCCGGTGCACCTGTTCATTTTCTCTCTTTCCGCTCGCAAATGAAAAGAAAGAAGAAACTAATCAGATTCCACAAACACAAGTAAAGGTAGCCTATACTGATGTGTTAGAATATTGATAAAATGCTCCTAAGCCCCCAAACAATAGAAGATTCAATGCAGATTGTACTGAAATTCCAATAGTACTGTTCATAGAAAAGGAAAAATAAGACAGAAGTTCATCTGAAATGACAAAATACTTCTAATGCCCAAAGCAAATTTGAAAACAGAAAATGAGAGGCACCACAGGAGCAAGGGAAAGGAAAGTCTATTACAAAGCAGCATTAATGACAACAGGGCAGTGCCGAGACAGACAGACCACAGATGAGTGGAACGGAAATAAATACAAAGACACGGTCAACTAATTTTTGGTAAGTGCACCAAGAACACACAACGGGCAACGATGGTCAAAGCAAGATCACCACAGAGAAACAGAAGGTAAACAGCCCTTTCGCTGTACGAGAGAAAGTCATTGGGCTGTGGACTTTCGTTTGTTTTTGAGGCAGGGTCTCACTCTAGCTCAGTGTGACCTGGAATTCACTATGGAGTCTCAGGGTGGCCTCGAACTCCCGGAGATCCTCCTCCCTCTGCCTCCCCAGTGCTGGAATTAGAGGCGTGAGCCACAGTACTCGAGTTGGGCTGAGGACTTTTAGATTCGCAGAAGGCCTAGAGTGGATGGCAAAGCAGCTGCGGCCACTTTAAGCATGGAAGGCAATATGTAGAGATGGCAGGGGGGAGTGAGTCCCCACGGTAACGAGGGAGGCAGAGGACTCCGAGGTCAGTGGGCTGTTTCAGGTGTCACGTGACTGCACCCTTCATGTGCGTCTTGCATCTGAGGTCATGAGACCGCAAGCTCGCAGGAGGGTGGCAGCTAAGGAGAAGCAACAGACATTAAAATTTAACCGTGGGAGCTGGAGAAGATGGTTTAGCGGTTAAGGCACTTGCCTGCAAAGCCAAAGGACCCAGGTTCGATTCCCCAGTACCCATGTAAGCCAAATGGACAAGGAGGTGTCTGCGTCTGGAATTCATTTGCAGTGGCTGGAGACCCTAGCGTGCCCATTCTCTCCCCCTCTCTTCTCCCTCCCTCCCCCCCATAAACAAATAAAAAATTTTTAAAAATAACTGTTGGGGAGGAGAGCTGGAGAAATGGCTTAGCAGTTACGGCGCTTGCCTGCAAAGCCAAAGGACCCTGGTTCAATTCCCTAGTACCCATGTAAGCCAGATGCACAAGGAGGCGCATGAGTCTGGAGTTCGTTTGCTGTGGCTGGAGGCCCTGGTACGCCCATTCTCTCTCCCTCTCCCTGCCTATTTTTGTATCTCTCTCAAATAAATTAATTAATTAAAAATTTTAAATATTAAAAAAAATTAACTGGGGCTGGGGAGATGGCTAGGTTGGTAAAATGTTTGCCACACAAGCATGAGGAACCCAGTGTAATTTTCAGTACCCATGGAAACATGCTGGGCATGGCAATGTGCATCTCTGATCCCAGTGCCAGGGAGATGCAGATAGGATTGATTGCTGCAGGTACATAGCCAGCCAGCCCAACCGAACTGGTGAGCTTGAGACCCACCAGAAACCCTCCTGTGCGTGACACTCAAGGTTGTCCTCTGGTCTCCATACACACGAACACACATTAAAATAGTAATAAAAAAACTGTTTTTCTAAGGGTGATGAAGTGCAAAGTATTGATGTTATATATGAGAAAGGACTGTTCTTTCCCTGACCTGGGTATGTAATGGCACCAAGTTTCATTTGCTAAGCAATGTCACCTACTACTGTTCAGTGTCTACTGCCTAGGCACTAGCAAAGTAAACGGGAACAGAAGTGAATCAATTCTCAAATCCTGTAATACACGTCGGGGGCACAGGTGTGATGCAAAGATCAGAAGACAAGTGCCTCATGAGAAGACTTGTGACTAGGAGAGAGAGGACAGGGATGTTGAGGCTAAACTCCCCCGGGTCAACCTTGACATGGTAACTACTGGCTAATGTTTTGCTGCTGCCAAAATCAGCTTGGGTGAAGCTGTGATCTCCCTGAACAAAGGGGAGTGGCTAAACCCTACTCTTAAGTCCTTTCTCGCACAGGTCTCGAGATCTTGCTATCATGCCGCCTTAGACATCTTGTCATATCGTTAAAATCAATCCATGTGTATATGAAGTTAGAAGAGAGCTGGGTTCAGTGAGATGCACTGGTAGTCCCTGCCACTCAGGAGGATTGGCCAGGAGAATCACCTGACTTCAGGAGTTCAAGACCAGCCTGGGAAACATAAGGATAACATGATACTTAAAAAGAACAAAAGATCCCAGCATGGTGGCACATGCCTTTAATCCCAGAACTTTGGAGGCAAAGGTAGGAGGACACCGTGAGTTCAAGGCCACCCTGAGACTACATAGTGAATTCCAGGTCAGCCTGAGCTAGAGTGAGACCCTACTTAAACAAAAAAGAAAGAAAGAAAGAGAGAGAGAGAGAGAGAGAGAGAGAGAGAGAGAGAGAGAGAAAGAGAGAAAGAGAGAAAGAGAGAAAGAGAGAAAGAGAGAAAGAAAGAAAGAAAGAAAGAAAGAAAGAAAGAAAGAAAGAAAGAAAGAAAAAGAGAGAGAGAGAGAAAGAGAGAGAGGGAGAGAAAGAAAGAAAGAAAAGGAAAGGAAAAAAGAAACAAAGAGAAAAAGGGCAGGAAAGCCCCATGACGGGCAAGGGAAGAAGGGAAGGGAAGGGGCAGGTGAGAAAGGGAGGCAAGTGAGCAAGGGGCTGAGGCATAGCCAGAAGATTAAATGTGTTCTGCTTGTCAAGCCTGTCTCTATGGTTCAATTCCCCAAGCAGCCACTTAAAGCCTGAAGGGCACTAAAGTGCAATACTGAGACACTTGGCACTCTCTTTCACACCCACGCTTCAGATAAATAAAAAATTTGAAAAGCGGAAGCAAAGCTGCAACTCCCGGAAAATTCCTCTACCTCCTCCCCCAACTTGGCCTATGTTTAAAAAGCACCCTACCCCAAAACTACACCCCCATTCACCTTTTTTTCGTTTTTTTCTTGCATGTATTAAAAAAATATATATTTATTTGAGAGCTTGAGCGAAGCTGATTCTGAGAGAGAAAGGGCGGGTCAGAGCCTCCAGCCATTGCAAATGAATTCCAGACGCATGGGCCACCTTGTGCAGCTATATGGCTTACGTGGGTGCTGGGGAGTTGAACCTGGGTCCTTGGGCTTTGCAGGCAAGTGCCTTAACCGCTGAACCATCTCTCCAGCCCTCTTGCATGTCTTATTTTGTACCGGGTCTCAAGCGGCCCAGGCGGCCCTGAAGCTTGGATCTTCTTGCCTCCGTGGCTGGACTTCAACCTCAGCTCCATTTGGCACATAGGCCCTAGGGGAAATGAAACCGAGCAGACATCCTGCCTGGGACTCTGGGGCTCTCAAGTAGGGCGTGTAAAGGACGAGGGGCTTGGGGGCGTGGGGTTTCGAACCCCAGCGACGGGCACTAATGCGGGGGGGCCCTACGGACGCAACGCAGAGACAAGCCAGGTCCTGAAAAGTCCCTTTGCGGAGAGCTCTCTGGCTTTGCGCAGCTGTGGGTTAGAAGGTGGATTGGGAAGGAGCGCGGGGGACACACGGGCGGGGGCGAGGGGGTCACGGCGGCTCGGGAGGAAAGCCCGCTGCACCTTACAACTCACCCGGGCGGATCCGGTCCTCTTTTTTTTTTCTTCTTCGGTGTTCCAAACTCTGGCCCTTCTGCAAAGTGCGACCTGGAGCGCCGACGCGGGCGGAGCTGCGGAGAAACGAAAGTGCCCCGGGGCGGCTGGGCGGGGAGGCGGCCGCGGCGCCCCGGGCGGGCGGGAGGAGCCTTCCGGACCCGCGCCCGCTCGCGCTGGCTTTGCGCTGGGGGGCAGGGGAATGGCTCGGGGCTTCATCCCTCTGCTTTTGCTGGCAAGATCATTTTTATGACCACGTGATTAACTTTTATTTGGGGTTCTTTAAAGTCCTAGGACAAGCCCGCCTTCAGAAGCTGTGTGTTTTTCTTAGTTGGGAGTGGTGTTATTTATTGATCCAGTTCCATGGCTTGTTAATGACCTAAGCTGTTTACCTAATTCTAGTTCAATTTATCTAGGAAATACTTGGCTAGGACTGTATCCAGACAGCTGGCTGGGAAGATACCTCTGTGTTTTAAAGGTGCTTGCTTCTGAAACCTCTTGGGTTCAAGTCCTCAGACACACACACACACACACACACACACACACACACGTGCAAGTAAACTTTTAAAAAGTTAGTTTATCCAACTGTGTTAAATTTTCTGATTTAGTCATGTTGTAACTTGATTTATTTATTCTTTTTAAAGTTTTATTTATTTATTCATTTGAGAGAGAGAATTGGTTAGCCTCCAGCCTCTGGGGGGAAAAAAAAACCTCCAAACATGTGCACCATCTTGTGCATCTGTCTTAAGTAGGTCCTGGAGAATCGGACCTGGGTCCTTTGGCTTTACATAAAGTGTCTTAACTGCTAAGCCATCCCTCAGCTCTATTGTGTTTTTTCTGGATTAACACATGTACTTAGTTTTGGCTAGCCCTGTCTGTCCACCCTCAGGTGTCCAGTGTTGTGTCCTACCTTGCTTTTGCCCTCCCTCCTCCATGTCGCCTCAGGGGCCCTTGGAGGGTGAATGAGCCAAAATAAAGCTGCAAATCAGCAGCCGTCACGTGATCAAGATTCCCCAACCCAGAATGTCCTGATACTAAGAATTTATCTTGGGATCCATGCAGAATCCTGTTGTTACATTTATGGCAGTTAAACTAATAAACTACTCAACAAATATTCCCTGTTGTCTTTTCCAAATATGTACTCCTTTCTGAATAAGGGCCAGCCCTATTTTTCTCTGCTAGCTAGTGTCACTCTGGTCCAGATTCCCATCCGTAGCCTTCCTTCTAGGACTTCCCTAACTTACATCGCTCTAGATATTGACCAGTCGTTATCCCTCCCCTGCCTAACAAATCTCCAGGTCTAGAGTTACTGCCCCCTTATCTCTCACTTTTGTCACTTCTGGTCTCACCCTATGGCTAATATAAAGAACCAGAGATTTACTGCCTCAACAAAGAAATTCCTTCCCTTCTTCACCTTTCCCCAACTAAAGTGCCTACAAAGCCCGCTGCCAGTAACCCCAAAATGACTGCTTCACTCTTTTTTTTTTTCACAACTTTTATTAACATTTTCCATAATTATAAAAAATATCCCATGGTAATACCTCCCCCTCAAGCACTTTCCCCTTTGAAATTCCATTCTCCATCATATTACCTCCCCATCACAATCATTGTACTTACATATATACAATATCAACCTATTAAGTACCCTCCTCCCTTCCTTTCTCTTCCCTTTATGTCTCCTTTTTAACTTACTGGCCTCTGCTACTAAGTATTTTCCTTCTCACGCAGAAGAAGCCCACTCATCTGTAGACTGCTCCATTCTTGAGAGTCAGTGCTGGCAGCTTGTGTTTTCACCCCCAATTGCAAACTTCCATCTCTGCCTCAGAGTGGTCTTTGTGCTCTTGGTCACTCCTGAACCTTGCATGCGGCACCCTGACTCGGATGGGAAGGCTTCTGATTGGCTAGACCTCCTTTTCCCCGACCAGGCCACCGAGCTGCCATTCCATCCTCTGAAGGCCTCGGACCAGCTCTGGCTGGCACAGGCTGGCACAGCCACCATGATTCGGCCTGACTGTTCTTCCCATCTCCTCCCTCCTTTTTGGTAAGTGTCGCTACAGCCCTCGGCCCTAGGCCCCAACCCCAGGTCTCCAGAAAGACACGCTGGACACCTCAGGTCTCTCGCTGTCTGGTCTATGGTACCCTAAGGCGCGTCTTTTGGTTCGCGTGCACCATCTCCCTCCCTCCTGCCCGTCCTGAGCGCCCATCTTCCATTGCCAGCTGCTTTAATCTTCCTCAGGCAGCACTTGCCCCGTAACAGGCTAGGCACTGGCGACCCACGTGGGAGGTGCAGGCCCCCTTCACCCTAAGGGGCCAGGGGGTCATATTGGTGTTCTGTGTAAACCCAGCTTAAGCTCTGGTTTATTTTTCTCTCACCCTTGTTTTGCTCTTTCCCTGTCTCCTTAAGAACTTAGGAACTGAACTCTATGACTCTTGGACGACATCTTGTCTTTCTCAGCAACTCTGCTTGGCCACATCCATGATCTGGACAATGGGTCCAAATGACCTGAGAATGATACTTTTGATTTCAAAATTTCTCACGGAATTAAAACGAACTTCCGGGGCTGGAGGGTTGGCTTAGGGGTTAAGGCACTGGCCTGCAAAGCCAAAGGACCCCAGGTTCGGTTCCCCAGGACCCATGTAAAACCAGATGCACGAGGTGGGGCATGCATCTGGAGATTGTTTGCAGTGGCTAGAGGTCCTGGTGTGCCTATTCTCTCTGTCTCTCTATGCGTGTCTGTCTCTCAAATAAATAAATAAAAATTAAAACAACAACAAACTTCTGCCAATGTACAGGCAGATGGTCCAGAGTACCCATTATTCGCTCTGTACGCCAGGCCCTCTCTCTGCTCTCCCTGCCCTTCTCACCAGGGCCTAGCCAAGGTCTCAGACGTGCGCTCTCACTCAGCCCCTCCCCCATACTAGTCCTCACCCTCTGCTTTTGGGCCCGACATAATAGAGGACCTCGCCCCAACAGCTCCTCTGGCTCCCTCAGCCTCTCCCGGACACCCTGCCGGGTAACAAGGTTTGCTTTTAGTCTCCGGAGTTGTAAATAGAATAGAAATTTAAAATAGGAATGCATAGCTTCTGAATAAATGAATGAATGTGTGAAGGGGAAATGGTTGTCTAGAGTCTATATGAAAAGTGTGCTTGAAATGAATGTGTACATATATATGTATGTGGCTCGCAGCCCTAAGGTTGCAGAATGAATTTTCGTTCTCAGCAGTGGCATTTCATTGTGGGGATGTTTTCCGCCAAGCCCACCGTTCTGTACAACATAGCCAATTTTTACTGTTAAGTGTCCCCCAGAAGGAACACTAAAAGTAATTAAGATCATAGAAAAAAAAAATACAAGGTTCTCCTACTCTTAAAGAGTTGTTAAATGGCAGTGTGGTGGTTTGATTCAGGTGTCCCCCATAAACTTAAGTGTTCTGAATGCTAGCTCCCCAGCTGATGGATATTTGGGCATTAATGCCTCCTGGAGGGAGTGTATTGTTGGGTGCGGGCTTATGGGCTTTATAGCCAGTTTCCCCATGCCAGTGTTTGGCACACCCTCCTGTTGCTGTGGTCCACCTTACGTTGGCCAGGGGGTGATGTCCACCCTCTGCTCATGCCATCGTTTTCCCTGCCATCGTGGAGCTTCCCCTCGAGCCTGTAAGCCAAAATAAATCTCTTTTTCCCAGAAGCTGCTCTTGGTTGGGTGATTTCTACCAGCAATGCGAACCGGACTGCAACAGGCAGGATCAAAAAGCAGCCTGTAGCCCTGAGGGAACTCTCCTTGGAATTTTGGGGGAAAGGCTCTTTCTTAGCTTCCCTGCCTTGCAGAGCCAGGGAACTGCAAGCACAAGGAACCTCAGGATCCTGGCCCCAGCACGATGAGGAATGAATGCCAAGTCACTATGGGGACTTCTTATAAGAAATTTGTAACTGTTTCACGTTTATTTTATCTTTCTATGCTTATATGGAACTAACAGACAATAGCCTCAAGATTTATGTTTAAACTTAAAAGCACCCAATACTAAATTTGTAAAACAAAATTCTAATAGTGTTTAAATCTGCTTTCATATTTTTTTAAATGTATTTCAGGAAAGTTATAAAAAACAAAGTTCCAGAATTTATGTTTATTCTGTGTAAATAGCATAAGTCAAATCTGTTTTTTTTTTTTTTTTTTTTTGGTTTTGTTGAGGTAGGGTCTCACTCTGGTCCAGGCTGACCTGGAATTAACTGTGTACTCTCAGGGTGGCCTTCAAATCTGTTCTTTTTTTCTTTCTTTCCTTTTTTTTTTTTTTTTTTTGGCTTTTTGAGGTAGGGTCTCACTCTAGCTCAGCTGACCTGAAATCACGATGTAGTCTCAGGCTGGTCTCCAACTCACAGTCTTCCTCCTACCTCTGCCTCCCGAGTGTTGGGATTAAAGGCGTGCACCACCACACCCGGCTGTAAATCTTAAGATTAAAATTGACACATGAATATTTAATTCTCTCTTATTATATCTAAAACCCTACCTCCAAAAAAAAAAAAAAATCTCACAGAGGAACTATTTGCTCTTTTTTCCTACTTTTTAAAAAACATTAAACAGTATTTATCTGCCACACACTTAAAAACTATTTCATGATGAATAGTAACAACAGAAATTCTAAACAAGGTTATGTTGTGATTTTAAGATGTAATTCCTCCAACAATCAGTATTAATATAAAGTTGGTTAAGATTTAAATAGTTAAAGATTGTGTCATAAAATTTTGTGTATATTTGGAATTCAATAAAGTTCTATAAAATTGATTTGAAGAGATTAGAAATATTTCATTTTGACTCATCAGTTAAAGGTGCTTATTGGCAAAGCCAGATGCACAAAGTGGAACATACATTTGAAAATTGTTTTGGAAATCATTTGCAGTGGCAAGTGGCCCTGGCATGCTTATTCCCTCTCTTTTTCATGAGAGTTGTCTCATTTTTATTAGATCATGGCAGTTTAATCCAGTTCCTCTATTCTTTGGGTATGTTAAATATAACTAAAGTAATTTCAAAAACTGTATTGTAGATTGGATAGACATTCTAGTTAGCTTTTAAAAGTGCTAAATCTCATTAAAAAAAATTCATGGCAATCCTCCTACCTCTGCCTCCCGAGTGCTGGGATTGAAGGCATGTGCCACCACACCCAGCTCTATCTTCTTGATCAGAGAGGATGTGGAGACCCAGAAATGAATTGCAAGTCAGTGTATCTGCAACAGGAGAGTCACATCGGAGGAAAATCAGTCCTCCAGGCTTCCCCAAAGAGGAAGGGCCACTTGGTCAGTATGGCCTTGACTTAACCTAACAGATAAGAGTCATAGAACTCCTCCTAGGTCCCTGAAAGTCTCTCCTACAGAGCCATTATTGACTTCCAAAGTATACAGCTAATTCTGACAGCCTACATGGTCTTAATCACCCAATGAGAAAAATATAACTAAATATAGACAATGAGTCAGACTGACAGACCCCCTCTGTCAGATGCTGATTTACGATACTAAACTCTAACATTAACTCATGCCTCTGACTGTCCCTGATTAACTTCACCTACTGCGGTGGATTGAATAGAATAGGTGGCCCCCAATATATTCAGTTGTTTATTTGTTTGTAGCTTGCATCTGTAGCCACCTGGCTGGAGGCAATGTCACTGGGTGGATCTTAAGGTGTGGTGGTGGGTTTCAGATTTCAATCTAAAGATATGCAAAGTGTGCCTAGCAGGAGTTCTTGAAGTGTGCTGTGCTGTGTGGCTTTTGGCTTGCGCTTTTCTCTTTTTCTCTGCTTGGTCCTGTGAAGGCAGGCCAGCTTCTTCTGCCATTATGGAACTTCCCCTGGATCTGCAGGCTTCAATAAATATCCCTTCCTCCGTAACTGTGCCTGCTCTGGAAGTTCATCTCAGCGAACCTGAAGCTGTCTGCTACACCTACCCTGACCCCAGCTCCTCCCACTTGCCTTAGCCGGAATCAGAGCTATGCCTTGGGCCCCCTCCTTCCTTAGCCCTTACCCTGTCTGATCCAGGGTCAGAACACTGCCACCCCAACAGACACTGTCAAAGTTAAACTCTCTGGTGTTCCTACTCTTCCTCTGACTCCCAAATGCCACTCTGCCATCCCTCTCTTGCCCCAAGCCCTCTATCTCTCATCTTTGACTACGCATCCTCCCTTTACATCTGGCATTTTGACAAGAGTAACAAGCTCACTTATTCTCCCTTCTGTCTTCTCACAGAGCCTATCACCCTCCCCTTCTCTGTAACAGGTATCTGCCAATGACTGCCCTGAAGCAGGCTCAACAAAGGGATGGCATCTCACCACTCTGCCACCATGGTCTTCTGTCACCTGCCCTGAAGAGAGACCCATCAACTGCCTCTCCCATGACAACTCATTGCTCTTACGGTCAGCATGAACCTTCTATCTCTTATCATTAACAAAAGGCTGGAATGTTGGGTCAGGACAACATGGAGTCACCCAGGGCAGCAGGAGGGCAGACAGCAGGAGGGTGACAGAGGAGTCACCCACATTCCTCAAGAAATTGCTTAACAAGCCTCCAGGTCTAGATTTACTTCCCCCCTATCTCTCACTGGGTCACTTCTGGTCTCACCCTATGGCTGATGTAAAGAACAGAGATTTACTGCCCCAACAAAGAAATTCCTTCCCTTCCTCACCTTCCCCCAACTAAAGAACCTGTAAAGACCACTACCTATAACCCCAAAACAACTGCTCTCCTCTTGAGAGTCAGTCCTGGCAGCTTGTGCTTTTCCCCTGAATACAAACTTCCATCTTTGCCTGTGCGTGGTCTTCATGCTCTTGGTCACTCCTGAACCTTTCAGTGCCAAAGATCCATCCAGACCATACCTTTATGTGCATTGTTTTGCCTGCTATGTCTGTTGTGAAAAACATGCTCACCTCACCTTTGGCAATTCAGCACTGCCATTTGGCCCCTGTTACCCTAAGATCCAGTTAGACCCATTGCATATAAGTCACCTAATGCGACAACTGTGGCTCCCACTGTGATGTCTTCTTTACATATGATGGGGCACTTTAAGTATGCTGGTGCTCCCCTCACAAATCTGTTTCTTACAGTCTTAATGAAGGGAACATCTTCTGGACACTCCCATTGTGGAGGCAAGGATGAGTTTACATTGCAAATCCACCCCAGCACTCCAAGTTCTTTGAGCCTTTTAATCCCTTCATCAACATTAAGCCACGGGATGTCAGGCAGTAGGATTTCACTCACAGTAGGCCACCTTTCATTCCATACTTCAGCCAACCAATCAAAGAAACTCCTGGCACCCCTTCCAACTGCACGAGCTGCAATGTTAAATCTAAAATCTCTGCTCAATGGGCCCATTTCAGTAAATTCAGTCTGATCTAATATTATGTTCCTTCCTCCATCATTTTACACCCTTAAAATCCATTCCCACACATATTCCCCATGCCTGTACAAGTTAGAAAACTCCTGAAGTTCTTTAGGGGTGTACCTCACCTCGTCTGTGTCACTCGATCTCACCTTTAGGAGCCTGCCTAGCCTTATGTCTGGTTATAGGCCTAGAAGCAGAAGTGGGTGGGCACTGAGGAGCACCAGCCCCTCTGGCTGATTCCTCAGACAAAGGAGGATTAACTCCTCCAGGCAAGGGGGGGGAGGGTAGTACTCCAGGGGGCAGCAGTGACAATGGACATGCAACTGCTGTCGCTAAGGGAGGGGAGGCCACGTTCTCAAGGAAAACCATTTCTTCAGAATCTAAGAGTTCAGTGTCCCCAGATTCTTCAGGGTCTTCCCACACATCACCATCCCAAGTCACAGGGTCCCGCTCTTCTCCAATCAGTGCCCTCACTTTAACTTCTGATAGCCAATAAAGCTGGGATTTGGGTTAATGTTGCAAGTTATCCAATCTTACACTGAGAGCTTGGGTTTGGTTTTCTGCAATCTGAGCCCTGTTCTGGCTAGAGAGGAGACTCTCCTCCAGGGCTGCCTTAGAAACCTTCAGACCATGTTTGTGGGTCTTAAGCTTGGAAATTTCCTTTCTGAGCTTCTGCTATTCCCTCAATAGTTTATCCAGAGATGCTAAAAGCAACCAACCAGCATCATCATATTCAAATGTTTTAAATACAGTCACTAAATTCCTAGCTCTTCACAAGACATGACTCAGAATCACCAAATACATCTATCTCATGGAGCTCTTTAGGTCATTCACACCATGGATTATTAGTGCCCTCCTTATTACCAGTAAAAGTGCCCTCCTTATCACCAGTAGGGCCTTTAGTAGCACTTAAGTTGGACAGCTAGCCCCAGAGAGAACCAAGCTCACAAGAGAAAGTCATCCTTACAATTCTGTTTCTCTAGAACTACTTCTCATACCAAAATCTGTATTAGTCAGGGATCTCTAGAGGAACAGAACCACTAGAATGAATTATATTAAAAAAGGAATTTATTGGATTAGCTTACAGTAGTCCAATAGCAGTTGCAGGCCCGAGAATCAAGGAACCCCGTAGCTGCTCAGTCCACCTGGATAGATGTTTCAGCAGTCCCAATCCAGCACTAAAGACCTGGAGGCTTCCTGAGATCCACTGGCCTTCAATCCACAGGGGTCTTTAGTTGACACTGGTCTTTAGTCCACACTGGAAGACAGCAAGCAGTTCAGGCAGCCAAGTGGAAGGAAGGGGCTCTTTTCACCCAGAGCTTCCTTATATAAAGTTCCCATCTGAGAGGGGTCCCCCACTCTGGGGGAAGGGCTCACTTTGGAGGAAGGACAAAAGTGAGAGTAGCATTAATATATGGGTATGAACATTAAATAAAGTGTTTACAGGACAGTTTGGTGGACATAATATACGCATTTAGCCAGACAAGAGCTCATGACCATAGATTTTTGATTAGACTTTCAGTAGCAGGCATGTATTCCCTTTTGAGAGCAGTTGGTTTCCCCTAAAACAGACATTACACTCATTGTCTCATTTGGCCTGGCTGGCCAAATTTTTTTATTTATTTATTATTTTTTAAATTTTATTATTATTTATTTATTTATTTTAAACTTTTTATTATTTATTTATTTATTTATGATTTTTATTATTTATTTTTTTAAAAAAAATTATTATTTTTTAATTTTTTATTATTTATTATTTATTTTTTATTTTTTTAATTATTTATTTTTTTTATTATTTATTTATTTTCTGGCTGGCCAAATTTAAGGCTTGCAGTGTCCACTGTTGTTTATCTCCACTGGTGATTTCTCTGTCTCCCATGGAACTGCTTGCAGTATAGCTTTTTCCAGCTTTTTGTCAGCTGGTCTACAGGGAGGAGGTTTTCAGCTCAGCTCCAGTAGGATTTCTCAGTGACCTTGCAGCCCAACTATGAGGAGCTAGACCTGTTAAACATTAAAAATACATTTCCCTTTTTGATTTTTGTGATTCCCAGTAAGGGTATACTATTCCTTTAATATATTCTCCAAAATCATGGAGCATCTGTTCTGTGGGCCGGCCTGCAGCACAAACATCAAAACGGGCCTCGAAGGAGGGAGTGGGAATGAGACAAGAACACAAGGAATGGAGCCAAGACAAGTTCTGATCAAGGCTCAGGTTTATTCAGGCAGACACAAGCTTATATACAGAGGATAAAACTTTCACAATAATCCTACATGCCTAAAGTCAGCTTCACCAGGGTTGTATGTTAATGCCTTTGTATCCTACGCCCACTCCACCTAGGCTGTATACTAAACAATGCCTTAGTATTGGGCACCTTATTGATAAGGCCTTTGTATTAAGAGATTAGAGGTCACCCTCAGCTCCCAAGGTCAAAGAGCAGCTGCAGCTCCCGACAGTTCTGTATATCATTTGTTTCATTTTTTTTTTGTCATTCCCAGATTTATTGAAACTATTACAGAATAGTAGAAAACATTCAAACAGCTCCTCGCGATGTTTTGAAGTTCATCCCCACTGTATGCTGAGTGACCTGCAAGTTGTTGAGACTGCCAAAGTCCAAAAGCTTCAGCACTTCCTTGGTGTCAGGATCCACCTCAATGATCTCCTGCTCCAAGGCTGAGACCTCAGGAACATAATTTTCTCTCCCCTCTCTCTCTTCTTCCTGTACCTTGATGTAGATTCCTCTCACAGGACCTCTCTGAATCCGCTTCAGTAGATGCATGACACAGCCTGCTATCTTGTTGCGGAGCTTCTTGCTGGGACTGATGGCGATCTCCTCACACACACACACACACACACACACACACACACACACACGCTTGTTGGTGTGGAAGTCATTGCCCAGGTGCGTGTAGTATTTTTCCATGATGCCCCGGGCCGCTTTCTTCATGGTCTTCATGCACACGCGGCCCATGATGGTGGGTCCTAGGACCATTTGTTTCATTTTTATTTATTTATTTTTTTTAAATTTTTTTTTCTGTTTTACTTATTTATTTGAGAGGGACAGACAGAGAAAGAATGAGGTCAATAGAGGGAGAGACAGAGAATGGGCGTGCCAGGGCTTCCAGCCACTGCAAACGAACTCCAGACGCGTGTGCCCCCTTGTGCATCTGGCTAACGTGGGTCCTGGGGAATTGAGCCTCAAACCGGGGTCCTTAGCTTTCACAAGCAAGCACTTAACCGCTAAGCCATCTCTCCAGCCCTCATTTTTATTTATTTTTGTTTTATACTTTTTGGTTTGTTGAGATAAGATCTTGTTCTAGCCCAGGCTATGTAGTTCATTCAGACTGACTTTGAGCTCATGGTGATCTTCCTACCTCTGCTTCACAAGTGCTTGGATTATAGGCATGCACTACTATGCCCAGTCTCATTTGTCTCTCTCTCTCCCTTTTTTTTTTTTTTTTTTTTTTTTTTGAGGTAGGGTCTCACTCTAGCCTAGGCTGATCTGGAATTCACTATGTAGTCTCAAGGTGGCCTTGAAGTCATGGCAATCCTACCAGCTCTGCCTCCCAAGTGCTGGGATTAAAGGCGTGCATGCCATGTTCGGCGGCTTCATTTCTCTCATTTTTAAAGCATGTTATATGGTTTGAATAATTTTTAAAAGCATTTTATTTGTTTATTTGAGAGGGAGAGAGGAAGAGGCAGATAGAGAGAACTGGTGCACCTGTGCCTCTAGCCACAGCAAACAAACTCCAGATGCATTGCTACCTTGTGCGTCTGGCTTACATAGGTACTGGGGAATCGAACCTGGGTCCTTAGACTTTACAGGCAAGTGCCTTAACTGTTAAGCCATCTCTCCCACCTGTCAGAGATACTTCTCCAGGGGTCTGGAAGACTCTAACCCTGAAATGAGACATGGACAGTTGTTTGATGCAATAGACAACTTTAGTCTGCAGCCACACAGTTTTTTTATAGAGAGTTCAGAGCTATACGCTTATTACTAAGTAAGCTGTTTAAAAGGAAAACATGTTTATGTTCTAAGTAATCTTTAAGTACAAGGCAACCATGAGGGTAGCTTCAGTAAGAAAAACATGTCTGGGAACATGAACATAAAGATTAAACAGCGAGGTACAGAGTAAGAGGTCAGCTAAAACCAGGATGGAGATTCTGCTTCTTCTGAACAGCTGCCCAGGATTCCTGGCCTTTGCCATCATCCTTGGAGGACCTTCTCCTCCTTCAGGCTGGTGTTCTCCAGTTACCTTCACACCCACCCAAGTTTGAATAACTTTTCTTGGATCCATCCTTACATTCACTTATTTCTTTTTCTATCATTTATAATCTTTCATTAAAACTCCTTAGTATTTTTAAATTTTTCTTTTATTAATTTTATTATTTACTGATTATATATATTTTTTCAAACCTGGGTCTCATGCCAGCTCAGGCTGAACTGGAACTCACTCTATAATTCGAGGCTGGCCTTGAACTCATGGCAATCCTCTTACCTTAGCCTCCTGAGTGTTGGGATTAAAGGCAGGCACCACAAAACCTGTCCTCAATTTTAATTCATGGTACTCTATAGCTAATTTAGAATTTTCATTCTTTTAAAGTAAAGATGTTTTTATTTATTAATAACAACTCTAATTTTCCTATTTCCTTTACTGTAATTATAAAAATCATTTAAAAATCTGTGTTGGGTTGAGGAGGTGGCTTAGTGGTTAAGGCATTTGCCTGTGAAGCCTAAGGACCCAGATTCAATTCCTCAGTACCAATATAAGCGAGATGCACAGGGTAGGATATGTGTCTGTTATTCATTTGTGGTGGCTAGAGGCCTTGGTACACCCATTCTCTATCTCCCTCTCATAAGTAAATAAATTTTGTTTGTTGTTTGTTTTTTTTTCAAAACAGGGTCTCACTCCAGCCCAGAACTCACTCTGTAGTTCCAGGCTAGCCTTGAATTTATGGTGATTCTCTACCTCCTGAGTGCTAGGATTAAAGGCAGGGACCACCATGCCCTGTGTCATAGACAGCTTCATTCCACCCCTGGCCACCAATAAATTCATAACCATCTCATATTGTACATTGTGGTCATTCCAAATTCAAAGGTTCCCACACTCTTTTTTTTCATTGACAACTTCCATAATTGTAAACAATATCCCCTAGTAATTCCCTCCTTCCCCCCACGCTCCCCATTGAAACTCCACTTTCTATCATATCCCCTCCCCCTCTCAATCAGTCTCTCTTTTATTCTGATGTCATGATGTTTTCCTCCTGTTATGATGATCTTGTGTCAGGAGGTTCCCACATTCTTTACCAACTTAAGATAGTTCTAAAGTCCCAAGTCTCATTTCAGATTTAAGATAGTCTCTCCCATAGGACTACACGCAGCATAGCTTTTTCCAGCTTTCTGTCAGCTGGTCTACATGGAGGAGGTTTTCAGCAGGAATTTTCAGTGGTCTTACAGCCCAAGCATGTGGAGTTTTCAGCAATAGGATTTTACCATCTATTGCTGGTGGGAAACCAAGGGCCTTGGCAATGGCCTGTAATGTTTTAGGGGCATCAGGGACCTCCCTGGCCAATAACTTATTGGAAGGTATCCCATCACTGGCACTGAAATTTTTCTACTAACAATCTATGGCTTCTGGGTGCACCATTGTCCAAAAAAAGTAGGTTTCCATATGGCTTATTCATACCACCTTAAATTTGGATTAACCCTGCCTTCACTCCTCCTTTACTCATTCTCTTCCCCAGACCTCACTTAGGCCATTTTATCCCCTAGTACCATGTTCATCTATTTTCATATATACAATATCATTCTCTTAAGGCCTCTACTCTACTTCTTTCTCCCTTAAAGCCCCTTTCTATCTTACTGGATTTACTAGAGTTTTTTTTTTTTAATTAAAAAAATAAATTTTTTTAATTTATTTATTTGAGAGCAACAGACACAGAGAGAAAGACAGATAGAGAGAGAGAGAGAGAATGGGCATGCCAGGGCTTCCAGCCTCTGCAAACGAACTCCAGACGCGTGTGCCCCCTTGTGCATCTGGCTAACGTGGGACCTGGGGAACCGAGCCTCGAACCGGGGTCCTTAGGCTTCACAGGCAAGCGCTTAACCACTAAGTCTTCTCTCCAGCCCCTTTTTTTTTTTTTAAATTCCAACTGACATACAAGTTTAAGTATTTGTAGCTAGGATCCACGTATGAGCGAGAACATGTGGCATTTGGCTTTCCGGGCCTGAGTTACCTCACTTAGTATAATCCTTTCTAGATCCATCTATTTCCCTGAAAATTTTTAGCATTTCATTTTTTTGTTCTACATATTTTATTTATTTTTTAGAGAGCGAATGCCAAGGCCTCTTTCCACTACAAACACTCCTTTCCCCTTCCCCCAAGCCCAACCCTTCCTATTGTCCAAGCCTTTATGGAGGCATGTTTTATGGCCTTTATGCTCAGTTTTGGAGAAGGCTCCATGGGCTGCTGAGAAGAATGTGTATTCTGTTGAGGAGGGGTGGAAAGTTCTGTAGATGTCCATTAGGTCTATTTGATCTATGATGCTGTTGAGCTCTGCTATTTCCCTGTTGATTTTCTGCTTGGATGATCTGTCTATTGATAATAGTAGAGTATTGAAGTCTCCGACTATGATGGTACTGGTGTTTTTTTCTGTTTTGTTGTCAAGTAGATTTTGTTTTATAAACTATGGTGCAACTGTGTTTGGCACATATATATTTATGATTATGATGTGCTCATGTTGGATCATTCCCTTGATGAGTAAGAAGTGGCCTTCTTTGTGCCTTTTTAAAAAATTATTTATTTATTTATTTGAGAGCGACAGACACAGAAAGACAGGTAGAGGGAGAGAGAGAATGGGTGCACCAGGGCTTCCAGCCTCTGCAAACGAACTCCAGACACGTGCGCCCCCTTGTGCATCTGGCTAACGTGGGACCTGGGGAACCGAGCCTCGAACCGGGGTCCTTAGGCTTCACAGGCAAGCGCTTAACCACAAAGCCATCTCTTCAGCCCTTCTTTGTGCTTTTTGATTACTTTTGGTTTGAAGTATATTTTATCATATATTAACATAGCAACACCCACTTGTTTTTTATTTCCATTTGCTTGGAATAACATTTTCATCCTTTCATCCTGAGGAGGTATCTATTTTTAGTGGTGAGGTGGGTTGAAGACAGCAGATAGGAGGGTCCAGTTTTTTCCATAATATCTTAAAATTTTTTAAATTTATTTATTTATTTTTATTAACAACTTCCATGATTGTAAACAATATCTCATGGTAATACCCAAGGGTCCAGTTTTTATTTATTTATTTATTTATTTGAGAGCAACAGACACACAGAGAAAGACAGATAGAGGGAGAGAGAGAGAATGGGCGCGCCAGGGCTTCCAGCCTCTGCAAACGAACTCCAGACGCGTGCGCCCCCTTGTGCATCTGACTAACGTGGGACCTGGGGAACCGAGCCTCGAACCGGGGCCATTAGGCTTCACAGGCAAGCGCTTAACCGCTAAGCCATCTCTCCAGCCCAGGGTCCAGTTTTTTGATCCACTCTGATATCTTGTATCTTTTGATGGGTGAGTTAAGACCATTAACATTTAAGGTTACTACTATGAGGTTTGAATTAATCCCTGCTATGATGAGGTGTTTTATGAGGTTTGGTACTTTCTTGTGTTTTGTACTATGTAGAGCCTGGTCTATTTTGGTTATTGTGACCTTTTCTTGTTCATTCTTGAGATTGGTTGTTTGACTGTTCTGTGTGTGGAGTATTCCGTTGAGTATTCTCTGTAGGTTTGGCTTTGTGTTCATATAATCATAGAGTTGACTTTTTTCTTGGGAAGTTTTCCTTTCACCATCTATTATGAGGAATACTTTTGCTAGGTAGAGTAGCTTGGGTTGTAAGCCATAGTTTTTTAGACTTTGAAAGTTCTGTTCCAGGCCCTTCTGGCTTTCAGGGTTTCCATTGAGAAATCTGACATAATTTTGATAGAATTGCCTTTGTATGTTGTGAGTTGTTTCTATCTTGCTGCTTTTAACACACTCTCTCTTTGTTTTTATTGTTAAAAGTTTAATTATGATGTGCCTTGGAGAGTCTGTTTGGTGTTCTGTGGGCTTCATATATCTGAATGGACCTCTCTTTTGAGAGATTCAGAAAATTTTCTTCAACAATTTTTGTGGAATATGTTCTCTATGCCTGTGGCCTGGGTTTCTTCCCATTCTGGTATATCCATGATCTGGATGTTTGGTTGTTTTAGGGTATCCCATAGTTCCCTCCTATCCTGTTTACTTGATTTTTTGAACTTAATGAAATCAATTTCTTCTGTCTTCCATATGAGTAACTCTGTTAGTGAGGAGTTCTAGAGAGGGTTTTTTTAAAAAAATAAATTCTATTTGATTTTTGTTTTCTGTTGTGTTATTTTGCATCATGTATATCTCTGTTTTGAGGTATGATTTCAAGTGGAGTTCTGACTTTCTTTATGCTTCTTGGAATTCATTCTTACAGTTGATCAAGTATTCATTAAGTTTAATCAATCAGTTGTAGAGATCTCCCATTTCTTGACTCACCTTTAATTCATTCATATCTCTTTTGAGGGTTCTAATGTTTTCTTTTTTAAAAAATTTTATTCATATTTATTTATTTATTTAAGAGAGGGAGAGAGAGAGAATGGGCACGCCAGGGCGTCTAGTCACTGCAAACGAACTCCAGACATGTGCACCCCCTTGTGAATCTGGCTAATGTGGGTCCTGGGAGTCAAGCCTTGAACAAGGTTCCTGAGGCTTCACAGGCAAGCACTTAACCACTAAGCCATCTCTCCAGCCCAGTTCTAATGTTTTCTTCTATCAAGGTAAGCTTACTGTCAAAAGCTGAATACTCTGAGACAATTCTGTTCAATTTAATTGATATGATTGTTAGTTCTTTTATGGTTTGCTTGCAGTTCAGTGATTTTTTTTTTTTTTTTTTTTTTGATCAGAATCTCATTGGTTGCTGTGTTTTCATTTTGGGATTGAATTTCTGTTTTCTGTATGGCTTCATTGGAGGCTTCCATTGTAGGACTAGGTGTCCTTGGAGGAGATCTCTGTTTTCTGACTTTTGTTGGCTTTTTTTTTGCATTGTGGTCTACCCATTTTTTTAGAGTTACTCTTTGTTTCATTGAGGAGGAAGCAAGTTTTTGTCCTTTGGCTTGTGCACCATTTGACTCAGGTGAACAGGGATGTTGGTACCCAGTGGCCAGTCACCATACCAGAGTAAATGGCCTGATTCCGCAGCCCACACAGGGACCAGGCTCCCAGGGAACTTGGAGGAGCCGGGAAGCAGGGACCTGGCCTACTACCACCCTGCTGCTGCCTAATTTTTTTTTGAGGCAGAACTTTACAAGATAGCCCAGGCTGCCTTAAACTTGGAATTCTATCTCAGTCTCTCCAGTGCTTGGATTAAGGGTATATGTTACCCTGTTTGGCCTGACCACTTTTTTTTTTAAAGAGACAGAATCTCATATAGTCCATATTGACCTCAACCTCCCTAGGAAGCTAAGGATGAGCTTATTCTAAACATTTCTCAAAGGAAGAAATATCAATAGGCAACAGATACTTTAAAAAGTGTTTAACATTCTTAGCCATCAGGGAAATATAAACTAAACTGCTTTTGATGTAGGGCTTGAGGGAAACTCATGGCGATCCTCCTACCTCTGCCTCCCCAGTGCTGGGATTAAAGGCGTGCGCCACCACGCCCAGCCTTGGAAGAGTTTTTTTTTTTTTTTTCTTTTAATAGGTCATACATATAAGTTCTTTGATGAATGTTTTCTCCCTATCTTTAAATTTTTTTTTTTTTTTTTTTTTTTTTTTTTTTCGAGATAGGGTCTCACTCTAGCCCAGGCCAACCTGGAATTCACTATGTAGTCTCAGGGTGGCCTCAAACTCACAATAATCCTCCTACCCCTGCCTCCCGAGTGCTGGGATTAAAGGTGTGTGCCACCATGCCCGCCTTTCCCTATCTTTAACTTAACTATTCACTTTTTTTTAAAACTTTTATTTTTAAATTTTTATTTATTTATTTGAGAGTGACAGACACAGAGAGAAAGACAGAAGGAGAGAGAGAGAGAGAATGGGCGCGCCAGGGCTTCCAGCCTCTGCAAACGAACTCCAGACGCGTGCGCCCCCTTGTGCATCTGGCTAACGTGGGACCTGGGGAACCGAGCCTCGAACCGGAGTCCTTAGGCTTCACAGGCAAGCGCTTAACCACTAAGCCATCTCTCCAGCCCTTAATTATTCACTTTTAATGCTATAAACTTTAGATTTTAGTTTATATTATGATGGTTTATGCTCAAATAAATCTCAGGCATTAGAAGTGGGAAAAAAAGAATGCGAGAATCACAGGAAAATGTAATTATGGTGTAGAGCAGGGGAAGCCGTACTCAGAAGACCCACTCCCTCAAGTGCTGAGCAGCCAGGGAGATTGACGAAGAGCTCCCCTGCTGCTGGGCACTGCAGGCTTGTCTACGGAAGGCATGGTTCAGGGTAACACAGACAGGCTGGGCTCATCAGGACCAGCGGTCATCAACATAAATAAATTTGAATTACAGGCATTACCCCCAGAAGCTTCCTCTTTGAGCTAAAAATCGTACTGTTTTACTTCTGTAGACCACTTAGCTAAGTACACAGCTGCGTCCCCTCCCCGTTTCTGCAAGCTTGCTTGCTGTCAAAGGAAGTTGCCTGTCCTTGGCCAGTCACACAGCCTAGAAGTTAACCCACCAATAATGTACAGAACTCAAGGTGACATCAAACAGCCCATAAAAAGACATAAACTTATCATAATCAGTGCAGAAGATATTTGGGAGCACGGAGCGCACCTCTGCCCACTGGTGAAAAGAAATGAATTCTTCACCTGTCCAAGTGGCGTTTGGATTTTTTGCTGACTTGAACCCAGAATTTTCTGAAACAATGGAAGAAAGGTAAAAATAACTCCTGGATTTGAAGACAAGAAGGGGCATTCTAGCATATGGAAGAAAATGAGAAAATAGAACTTCTCAACATCCCCGGCCTTTTCAACATTGTGCTTTTTGCACTGTAAATCTCAGTCTAGAATTATGAGCAGCAGAACTATAAGTTAATACATTTCTGTTGTTTTATACCATGGGATTTTGATGCAATTATTGTTTTTCAAATATATTATTTGTTGATTTGAGAGAGAGAGAGAGAAAGAGGCAGATAGAGAGAGGAAGAATGGGCACACCAGAGCCTCTAGCCACTGCAAATGAATTCCAGATACATGCCCCACCTTGTGCATCTGGCTGTATGTGGGCACTGGGGAATGGAACCTGGGTTCTTTGGCTTTGCTGGCCAGCACCCTTAACTACTAAGCCATCTTTCCAGCCTGGAAATTATTTTTTATAGTGGCTACAAGATACTGATCTAGTATAAACCCAAAAAGGTACATTTTTATTTTTAAGTACTTATGGATATTATCATCCATTTTAGGAAAGTTAAAAGAAACCCCATTCATTTGTATATATACATTTGTGCTATTTATAATACAAATATTCTATGTATTAGACATATCAAGTATTTCCATGCTGGTGTATAGAATTCAATGCAATCAAACACCACAATCATAACCACCTGTGTTTGTGTTTGAAAACTCCAGACACATGCACCACTCTGTACATCTGGCTTTGTGTGTACTGGAGAATCAAACCTGGGCCAGCAGGCTTTCCAAGCAAGCAACTTTAACTTCTGAGCCACCTCTCCAGCCCTCAAAATAATTTTCATTTAAATGGATGTCACTTCCCTTATTTGTACTTTCTGCATTATAATTTTATTGAATTTCATGCCACCAGTAATGCAATAGTGATATCCTTATGACTTCTATATTTGTCTAACTCCATCTTTGGGAACATTTCTGTTTGAAATTGCTGAGGCAGTGGGAAGTTCATTTCCTATTGTCACACATAGAGCTAAATTAATCTCCAGGAATACCTGACAGTAAACCTTTCACAAACAGCTACAACAACACCTGACATATTCAGATACTTGATGGAACTGGCCATTATGAGTTTTTTTAAATTGCTAATTTCCAAAATAATATATCTCATCCATGGATTACATTAATTTTAATGACAAGATATTGAGAATTCTATATGCCTATTTTGCATTACTTAATCATTCATATTCATTGTTTTTTGGCTGTAGTAGCTTTTCCTTGCTCACCTGAAAAATATGGTAAGTATTAGTAGAATAGATATCTTTACTTGTAATGATACTTTATTACTTTAGTCATGACTCTATCTCCCATTGGATTACTTTTTCTTTGAAACAGCTTTTTCTTCCAATTTCATTTGACTTTTTTCTTTTTGTTTTTTTTTTTAATTTAATTTTTATTAGCATTTTCCATAATTATAAAAAAAAATCCCATGGTAATTCCCTTCCTCCCCCCCACACTCTTTTTGATTTTTAAAAATCATTTTGAGACAAGTTCTTTCTATGTAGTTGGACTATCCTCAAATTATGAATCTTTTGTTTCAGCCTTCCACAAGCTGGGATGTCAGGTGTACCATGATGCCAAGCCCTTTCTAATTTTTTTAAAATTTTTATTAGCATTTTCCATGATTATAAAAAAAATCCCATGGTAATTCCCTCCCCCCCCGACCGCCACTTTCCCCTTTGAAATTCCATTCTCCATCATATTACCTCCCCATCACAATCATTGTACTTACATATATACAATATCAACCTATTAAGTACCCTCCTCCCTTCCTTTCTCTTCCCTTTATGTCTCCTTTTTAACTTACTGGCCTCTGCTACTAAGTATTTTCATTCTCACGCAGAAGCCCAATCATCTGTAGCTAGTATCCACTTTTTTTTTTTTTTTTTGAGGTAGGGTCTCAGCAGCTCAGGTTGACCTGGAATTCACTATGTAGTCTCAGGGTGGCCTTGGACTCACGGCAATCATCCTACCCCTGCCTCCTGAGTGCTGGGATCAAAGGCGTGAGCCACCATGCCCAGCTCTTTCTAATTTTGATTTTTTCTTTCTCACTTTCAATATCACTAATGTGCATACTTGGTGATATTTGTGGCAGGTGGGGAAAGTAGCTTACAACACAACTTTGTAAGTCTGAGTAGGAGCCCGTGGCTTCTGTGTCTGGGCTCTCGTGAAGCTGCTGTTTGGATTGGCCTCTCCCGTGGCTGAGTCTGTTGCAAATGAACTGGATGTTACCTCCAGTGGAGTAGAAGTGAATGGCACTGCTGATTGCCAGCCATGCTATTTCTCCCTGTCTGGAAGCAGTGGACTTCCCAATGTCGGCCTCGACTCCTCTTCCTCCTCCTTGTTCTTCTATATTTGGAATATTCCTTAGATCACATTTCCTTTTCTGTAGAAAATCATGTATTTCCAGGGTTGGCCTTGAAGACATACAAGCTGTCAGGTGTAAATTAGAAGATACTGTTAAAAATATTGTTTCAGGGTTGGAGAGATGCCTTAGCAGTTAAGATGCTTGCTTGCAGATCAAAAAGACCCAGGTTCGATTCTCCAGGTCCCACGTAAGCCAGATACACATGATGGCACATGCGTCTGGAGTTTGTTTGCAGTAGCTAGAGGCCCTGATGTGCCCATTCTCTCTTTCTCTGTCTCTGTCTCAAATAAATAAATAAATAAATAAATAAATATTTTTTTAAATTTTTATTTATTTATTTATTTATTTATTTATTTATTTATTTATTTATTTATTTATTTGAGAGTGACAGACACAGAGAGAAAGACAGATAGAGGGAGAGAGAGAGAATGGGCGCACCAGGGCTTCCAGCCTCTGCAAACAAACTCCAGACGCGTGCGCCCCCTTGTGCATCTGGCTAACGTGGGACCTGGGGAACCGAGCCTCGAACCAGGGTCCTTAGGCTTCACAGGCAAGCGTTTAACCGCTAAGCCATCTCTCCAGCCCATAAATAAATATTTTTAAAAACTATCTTCACTGAGAGCAGGAGGAGGGTTTTACCTTCTTTCCCAGAGAGAAATCTGACATATCAACTCATCAGAATCTGTCTTTACTGAAGATGAATCCAGCCTAGACAAATCTTGATGGCAGAACAATCCACTGATATCTTAAATTTTAGAGAGGCGTGCTCTTTGTCCCCATCTTATATCTGTGATATTTTCTTTAGCACCAAGGAGAACTAGGGCAGATGCAGATGGGGAAGTGAGGGAGGGTCGGTGTGGAGAAGGAGAAAAGGAAGGATATTGTATTGTCTGCCTGGGTTTCTGATACGGAATCTGCCTTCGTTAAACTCTAAACAGTACTTGAATAAGTAAGTGGATTTCTGTCTAATAAGCATCATTCTTCTTTTTCTCCCTCCTTTACTCTCTGTGGTGGTCTGATTCAGGTGTCCTCCATAAGCTTAGGTGTTCTGAATGCTAGGTTTCTAGCTGGTGGAGATTTGGGAATTAATGCCTCATGGAGGTGGTGCATTGTTGGGGGTGGGCTATGGGTATTATAGCCAGTTTCCTCTTGCCAGAGTTTGGCACACTCTCCTGTTGCTATTATCCACCTTATATTGGCCATGGGGTGATGTCCACCCTCTGCTCATGCCATCGTTTTCCCCTGCCATCATGGACCTTCCCCTCGAGCCTGTAAGCCAAAATAAACCTCTTTTTCCTAGAAGCTGCTCTTGGTTCGGTGATTTCTACCAGCAATGTGAACCTGACTTTAACACTCCTCCCTCCCTCTCTTACTCCCTCCCATCCTTCCTTCTCCTCCCTCCCTCCCTCCCTCCCTCCCTCCCTCCCTCCCATCCTTCCTTCTCCTCCCTCCCTCCCTCCCTCCCTCCCTCCCTCCCTCCCTCCCTCCCTCCCTCCCTCCCTCCCTCCCTCTCTCCCTCCCTCCCTCCTTCACTTCCTTCCTTCCTTCCCTCCCTCCTTCCTTCCTTCCTTCCTTCCTTCCTTGTTTTGTTTTTTTGAGGTAGGGTCTCACTGTAGCCCAGGTTGACTTGGAATTCACTATCTAGTCTCAGACTGGCCTCAGACTCATGGCGATCCTCCTACTTTGGCTTCCGAGTTCCCAGATTTATGGTGTGTGTCACCAGGGCATTCTTTTTTTTTTTTTTTTTTTAAATCTTTTGAGGAACTAGAGAATGAACATGGATGCTAGGCAAAAATACCACTCAGCAATACAACTCAACCTTTGTCCAATATTATTATTATTATTACTTTTAAAATATTTTTGTTTATTTTATTTACTTGAGAGCGACAGAGAGAGAGGGAGAGAGAAAGAGGCAAATAGATAGAGAATGGGCTCACCAGTCCAGATGCATGTGCTACCTTGTGCATCTGGCCTACATGGTTCCTGTGGAATCAAGCCTCGAACCAGGGTCCTTAGGCTTCACAGGCAAGCGCTTATCCACTAAGCAATCTCTCCAGCCCTTGTCCATTATTATTATTATTATTATTATTTGTTGTTGTTGTTGTTGTTTTGATTTTTAGAGGTAAGGTCTCACTCTGGCTCAGGCTGACCTGGAATTCACTATGTAGTTTCAGAGTGGCCTCGAACTCTCAGCAATCTTCCTACCTCTGCCTCCCAAGTGCTGGGATTAAAGGTATGCACCACCACGCCTGGCTCCTTGTCCAATATTATTATATACATACATTTTCTTAGAAAACTTTTTGTGTTTTTTATACATAGGTAGAGGTGGATATAGATACATAGCTACATATCTGGCAAACATTTCAGTACCACATTTTAACTATCTAAAATTTTGGCAAATGTTTATTTATTTTAAAATATTTTTATTTACTTGAGAGACAGAGAATATAACCAAGAGAAAGTATAGGCAAGCCAAGGCTCTTTCCCTTGAAAAGAACTCCAGACACATGCAACACTTTGTGTGTCTGGCTTGGTGGATACTGGTGAATTGAACCCAGGCCATCAGGCTTTGCAAGAAAGTGCCTTTAATCAATGAGAAATATCCCAGTCCCAAACATTTATTAATAAAGAGAAGAAGAGAATAATGCATAAACTGATCATTTCTTGGGATCAAAAGTTATGAAATGCTGGGGGAATCTGTCATTGTAACAATCAGTCATGCATGCATTATGCCTGTTTTATTTATCTAAAATATTTAATTAATTAATTTATTTACAAACAGAGGCAGAGAGAGAGAGAATGATTGTGCATGCCAGGGCCTCTAGCCACTGCAAAAAAAAAAAAAAAAATCCAAAAAACAAACAAACAAACAAAAAAACTACAGATGCATGTACCACTTTGTGGATCTGGCTTTATGTGTGTACTGGGGAATTGAATCTGGGTTGTTAGGCTTTGCAGGCAAGTGCCTTAACCACTGAGCAATCTTTCCTGCCCTATTTATTTATTCTTTTGCAAGTATAGAGATAGAAGAGAAAGAGACAAAAAAAATGGGTGCATCGGGGCATCTAGCCTTTGTAAACAAACTCCAGAAACATGTGTCACTTTGTGCATCTGGCTATATGTGGGTACTGGAGAATCAGGCACAGGTCATTAGGAATTGCAGGCAAGTGCCTTACCTGTTGATCCTTGTCTCCAGTCCATTTGTGCCATTTTCATTTTCAGCTCACAGGACTCACTCAACCCAGGACAGCAGCTTCACTCCAGGCTTTTTCGTCCTCCTGGGAATCCCAGGACCGGAGAAGGTCCCCATCTGGATTGGGGTTCCCCTATTCATTATCTGCCTTGTGCCTTCCAAGGCAATGTTCTCCTCATCTACCTCATCATTGTGGAGTGTAGTCTCCATGAACCCATGTTCTTTTTCCTCTCCATGCTGGCTTCCACGGATCTCACCCTGTGTAACACAAGCGCTCCCAAAACCTTCATCATCTTCCGGCTGGGTCCTTGGCAAGTCACATTTTCTGGATGTTTTGCTCAGATGTTTTTCCTCCACTCTAGCTTTGCCATGGACTTTGCCATCCTGCTGGCCATGGCATTTGATGGCTACACTGCTGTTTGCTTCCCACCAAGACATAGCACTGTTGTCACCCATCAGACGGTAACTCAGATTGTGGTGGCTGTTATCAGTAGGGGTGTTTGCGTCATCTTCCCACGTGTGTTCCTGTTAAAGCGACTTCCCTTCTGTAGAACAATCATCGTTCACCACACCTACTGTGAACACATAGGCATTGCCCGGCTCGCGGGTGTTGACATCTCCATCAACATCTGGTATGGCTTTGCAGTGCCTGTGATGACAGTCACATCAGATCTGATACTCATTGGTCTGTCCTGCGTGCTTATCCCTCATGCTGTCTTTAAGCTTCCATCCCGGGATGCTCGCCAGAAAGCCCTTAGCACTTGCGGCTTCCGTGTCTGTGTCATTCTCACATTCTACACACCAGCCATGTTCTCTGTTCTTGCTCATCGTTTTGGCCACAATGTTCCTCTCTCCTTCCATATACTGTTTGCCAACCTTTTTGTGGCCGACCCTCCTGTAGTCAACCCAATTACCTATGGAGTGAAGAGCAAGCCGGTTCGGGACAGAACCAACCTTCTCTTCTTCCCCAATGGAAAGTAGCAATGTGACACCCAGGGTTTGGGAAAGAAAGCATGTAACGATAACTGATCATAGAGTATTTCTCTTTTTGTTTTAGGCTGGAATACCCACCATACTGACTTAAGTTTATAGAAAATTAGAACTGTGCTAAGGGCTACAAGAAGTGGAAAGGAGAATCAGGTATCAAAGGAAGCAAAATAAAAGTTGGAGAAGCCATCCTTTCATGAAAAGAAAGAGACGAGGAAAACTTGATCTCATTTTCAAATAGGATTTCTGATAGCTTCTTGACCTTGTGGTTAAGATAAAGTGCAGTATCAAATAAGACCCTCAAGTTATACAGGGGCATGTTACTTACACAGAATAGACAAGTTATTTTCATACACAGGTTAAAACAGATGAGCAAATGCCTCACAATTTGGGATATGTTTACAGGACACTTTCCACATCAGCGTTAGACTACACATTGTTAAGAGGACTCTGACAAAATCAACCCTTTACAATAGTGGTTTTCTGAGTTATCATGAGTATCAGAATCACCAGATGGGCTTGGTCACATGCAAATTTCATGCTCTATTCTGCCTGAATGCACCTCTGATTCCTGGAAGGATTCTCTAGGCAATTCTGATTTTAAAGATTCTTGGTTTCTTTCAGATCACAATGTCCCGGTCCCTTCTTGGTTAGAGAATCATATTTCATCTACATGCCCTGTATAACTACTTTTGATTAATATTACTCATTTATCTCAATACTTTTCATCTTTACATTGCTTATCAAATATATATTATTTGTACTTATTGTAGCATTCTGCTTGGCCTTTCTTCTTTGAAGATTTTTTGGCTTTTCATGTAATATTATTTTCTATAAAACAAAAACTAGAAAAATAAACTCTAGTTAAGAATCATTGTGATTTTGGTACTTATGTAGATGAGCCTTTAATACCTTCATATAGCTGATTATATTTTCCAAAGGTGGTTAAAACATCTTCCACTCTCCATATTTTTCTGCACCAGGAACTTCTTGCTATTTGCATCAGTTATTAAATTTAAATCACCTTTTCTTGTATCTAAGCTTGACTTAGGGATTCCTTGGCAAATATTATTCAGTAGACATGACATTTAGGAAATTCTAAGGGTATAGCACAAAAAAGAAGTTGCAGATCCCATCTCATTGTCTTAAAATTCTTTGTCTTAGTAGACTGCCTTTTAGCCCAGTGACTATGCTATTTTCGTTTCTAGTAATGCAGAGAAGCCATTTCTACATATGCTACTGAGATCCTGATAGAGAGCCCGGAGTAGCTGCCAGCTGTTTACTAAGTTGTCCTGGACCTCCAGGACAGCTATGAAATTAACAGACAATATGCCCAATGCACTTATGCATTTGGGAAAGGAATGCTGGAGTACTGAAAATATCAATAATACTATTTTATCACATGTAACGAGTCAAAATATAAACAGATGAGATAAAATGTTTTGCTATTCAAACAATTTAGAGTAACAACAAAGGAGATATGATTGGATAGATTCAAACAGATATGGGCTCCCTATACCCCCAACATATATCTCCAAATTATGAAAATCTCTAAACATAAAAACATGTCCTCATGGTATTATATCATCTTTAGTTAGACACTGTAAGACTAGTCTTTCTAAGGCACAGAGAAATATTTAAAAATGCCTCTTATAAACCTGTGAACTTGACAAAGATACTTGCAAGAATATTTACTTTCCTATAATACCATATCTCTAAGCCAAAATTAGAAAATGACCAATCTGGGAGACATTTGTGCATGTGGCTTTTGTCTAAAGGCTAATGTTAACTTAATGGATTAGTAGAGAATTCAGAGTTTTTAAGAGAAAGATTTTTTTTTTTTTAATTTATTTGAGAGAGAAAGAATGGGCATGCCAGGGCCTCCAGCTGCTGCAAACTAACTCCAGATCATGCACCACCTTGCACATCTGGCTGACATGGATCCTGGGGAATTGAACCTGGGTCCTTTGGCTTTGCAGGCAAGTGCCTTAACTGCTAAGCCATCTCTCCAGCCCTAAGATTTAAATGAAAGTGTGATCAGCTTTTACTGAAAGGAGTATAGTCACTGCAAAATGACATTTTTTATTTTATTTTATTTATTTATTTATTTATTTATTTATTTATTTATTTATTTATTTATTTATTGGCAGAGAAAGAGGGAGAGAGAGAAAAAGAGGTAGAGAATGGGTGCTCCAGGGCCTCCAGCTACTGCAAATGAACTCCAGACGTGTGCGCCCCCTTGTGCATCTAGCTAACATGAATCCTGGGGAATCAAACCTGGGTCCTTTGGCTTTGCAGGCCGCTAAGCCATCCCTCCAGGCCCCCCTCTTTTTTTTTTTTCTATTTTTTTAATAACAACTTCCATGATTGTAAACAATATCCCATGGTAATGCCCTCCCTCCCCCCACTTTCCCCTATGAAACTCCATTCTCCATCATGTCCCCTCCCCCTCCCAATCAATCTCTTTTATTTTGATGTCATGATCTTTTTCTCCTATTATGCTCTTTTTCTTTTTTTTTTTTAATTGTGGCTATAGAGGTGGCTTAGCGATCAAAGTGTTTGTCTGCAAAAGCCAAAGGACTCAGGTTCCATTCCCCAGGACCAGTGTAAGCCAGATGCACGGTGGTGCATGTGTCTGGAGTTCGTTTGCATTGGCTGAGGATCCTGATGCACCCATTCTCTCTTTTTCTGCTTTTTCTCTGTGTCTCAAATAAATAAAATATTAGTATTTATTGGCTGGGTGTGGTAGTGCACACCTTTTTGTTTTTATTTTGTTTTGTTTTTTTCGAGGTAGGGTCTCCCTGTAGCCCAGGCTGATCTGGAACTCACTGTGTAGTCTCAGGCTGGCTTCAAACTCATGGTGATCCTCCTACCTCTGCCTCCCAAGTGCTGGGCTCTGTTCTTGAATTCTTGATCATCCAGCTTCCGCCTTCCCCAAGTGCTGGAAGGGCAAAGCAAGTTCCACCCCACCAGCAGCTGATCATTTGAAACACCTTCTGCTCAAGGTAACAAAATCATATTCAATAATAACCATGAAGCTGAATAATAATGACCAAAAAAAAAAAAAAAAAAGAAAAGAAAAGAAAGATGAACAATGGAATCTGTCCTCGAAAGCTCCACACCGCTGAGATGAACCTCCAAACCAGACACAGTTTACGGGAGGAAGGGATGTGGAAGCTTCCAGATCCAGGGACGTTCCATGGTGGCGGAAGGACCTGGGCTCGTTTTCACAGGTCCAGGCAGACAGAGAAGAAACCGGTGCCAGCACCGCCAAGAGCAAGTGCCAAATCAGCAGCAGGGACCCCAGCAGAGCTCAAGCACTCTGCTTACCTTTAGGCTGGAAACAGACCTTTAGGCTGGAAATAGATCTGCCACACCTCAGGGCTGGACTGCAGGATCCGTCCACAGTGACTCTGCTTTCAGGCAGGTAGCTGGAAATATGCTACAAGCTTTAATAGAACATTGGAGTCTACTGCGGGACATACATGCAAGCTAGCACAGAATCCTCACTGAATTCAAATGTATATACACATATATGGCTTCATAGTCATGACATTGAAATAAACAGAGCAAGACATGAATCCAGGCCAGCGATGGTGGCAGTTATCACTGCCTAACAGAGAGAGAAGCGGGGACAGCCACAGCACCCTCCGTCCAGCTGAACATTATTAGGTGGAGAATGAAATGTGGGCAGGACTCCATGATGTAGCCCTGGTGAGGTCATCACCCACGTGGGACTTTCTGGTAATGCAGAATGTTTTGGGGCCACCACTCTGCTGTAAGTAACACCCAATAATTGGTTCACCAAGTTGGACTCGGATAGCATTGTTATTTTTGGTCTGTCATTGATGTCCTGTCTGGGATGAACAGACATTTGTTCATGTCTCCCCAGGAAAAGTCACAGAACACGACTTAATTCATTGTTATGACCAAAGAACTCATGTCTCTCAAGTTTGGAAATTTTCATCCACTATCACTTCAAATATTTTGTCTCCTCCCCCCCCCCCCCGCCATGTTTTCTTTTGCTGTAATTCCTTCTAGAGATATAATTTTTTTATACAAGATATGAATGCCAGAAGGGCTTCAAACTTGCTATGCAGCCAAGTGTGATCTTAAATTTCTGACCTTCCTCCCCAGTGCTGGGATTATAGACATGCCAACACTCCCCACCAGTCTGAATGGTAGAAACTGTTATTTCAATCTCCACATTTCTCCATTTTTGCCTTTTCTCTCTCATCTGTGGATTGTGTGCTTTCTACATATAATATCAGTGCATCAACTTCTAAGATTTCTATCTGCCCCAGGGGCTTATTGCTTCACAACAAATTCTCACAAAATTCCACACCTTCAAACGACGCTTACACTTTGCTCCTGATGTTCCTGGCCAGGCTCTCGCCGCCCGCTCCATTCTGGGTCTCTTGCAGTTGCATTCTCACAGTGGGCACCATTAGAGCACCAGTCATGGCTCCTCTCCAGACTCCTGGGTGCCTGACACCCCACAGTCCAGGAGACCCTTCTCAGGCAGGCTCCACCTTCAGCCCAAGTGGTCTCATAAGCAGAGCAAGAAGTGCCCCACATCTCTGATCTGATATGAATAGGAATGCAGTGTCATTGCTATCACATTCTATTAATTCTATGTGAATCATATTCACATCCCTCACAGGAGGACACATAAAGCCAGACCTCTCAGCGGAAGGACACACTGTAAGAAAAGCACGTGAGATGGACTTTACATCGCTATGACAAAATACCTGGCGTACACAACTGAAGAGAAGAAAGACTCCATTTATTTACTTATTTACACACAGGGGGGAAGAGGTGGAGAGAATGGGTACCCCAGGGCCTCTTGCCACTGCAAATGAATTCCAGAATGCATGTGCCACTTTGTGCATTTGTGCTTTACATGGGCGTTAGGGAATCAAACCTGGGCCGTTAGGCTTTCCAGGCAAGTGTCTTAACCTCTGAGCCATCTCTCCATCGCAAGAAGGACTTAGTTAAGCTCATAGTTTCAGAGGTTTCAAAGTCCAAAGCCCTCAAAATGACATTTTTGAGCCTACGACTTCCTCAGGCAGAGGGGAGAATGAAAAATTCAAATGTATGTACTGGTTATTTCTCAATGAAACACTAAGATTCCACAGGAGACAATTATCCAGAAGTTACAGCCAAGTTGTAGTCATTCCCAGAGAGCAGAATAGGGTCTGTAACAAGATATCAGAAATATATTCCAGGTGAATTTTAGAATTACAATAAACAACAAATTTTCAGAGTTCAGTGTGGTCATTTTTACATAATGAAACTCATTAGACAAAATACCACAATTTTTCTTTCTTATCAATTTACATGAGTTTCCATTGAAGTTGTCTTATTTCAACATCACCATTATTGGTTAGTTGGAAGGTACAAACAAATTCAAAAAGAAGAAACAAATTAAAAAGGTGGTGTTCAAGGATTTTAACTTGAAGAGTTCTTTACTTACTTGTTTTAATTTTGATTGATTTATCATGATTGCACATATTTGTCAGGGAGAACCAGGTGATTTGATTCATTAGCGTTAACTATGTTCACTATAATGTGCTAAGGAGCATAGAGTCTATCCCTCCTACCCAATCATTCGTGTTGTTTCTACTTCCAACCTCTCATGCTGCTTTCCCCTTACTCTACCCTGACTCTGATAACTATTTAACTCTAAAACTTTGTAAGGTATGGGCTGTGAACCAATCCTCAAATGGGAGCAAGAGCTTGGGACTTTAAGAAGAGGAAAGGTATTTTGGATGTAGGATGAGACATGTATTATGTCTTGGGGATAACTTTTTGCAGGTTTTATTTTCCAAGAATGTACAAAGCAGTAAAACAGTACACTTATTCACAATATTATTTTTCACTCTTATAAGAAATGTGGTCTAATTCCTTTGCCCTGGGCAGGCCTTGTTGATTCCTTTGAAAAAATGGTAGTGGCATTTTAAGATATTTGAGGCAATATAATAAGAAAGCTGATAACTTTCTGTTTGATATATTTGAACATTTTTTTTTTTCCCTTGGATTTTCAAGGTGGTGTCTCACTCTAGCTCAGGCTGACCTGGGATTCACTCTGTAGTGTCAGGGTGGCCTCAAAATCATGGACAATCCTCCTACCTCTGCCTCCTGAGTGCTGGGATTAAAGGTGTGCGCCACCACGCCCGCGTCCCCCCTCCCCCGGCAACATTTACTATTTTGTTGTTGTTTAGGTGTTTGCTGTTTTTTAAAAACAGAGTGAAATCCCAAGGAATTTCCTTCCTGGTAAAATATACAGCCAAGTATTTTCTAATTAGGTATGCAAATTGATACGTGTGTTGATCTAAGTAAAATACCTCAAAGTACACTGCACTATCAAAGGACAAACCAGAGTGTGAAAATGCATGACGAAGTCTTCGCTTTTAAATGATGCCCGTAGTACACGAAGCAACATGTAACAAGCTCTTGTGTCCCATTATCTAGCTGTTTTGAGTAAGGTAGATTAGCAGGAGACCAAACAAGTATATTACTACTTACTGCTTTAACCGTGGGCTGGCTGCTGTTCCATACACGTCACAATTGACTATTTACTACTTTTTCATAGATAAAGCCCCTGGCCTTTGAATTTAATCCCTTTCTTTCTTCACAGAATTGATTTTTTTTTCCTACTAGACTAAGAAAGAAAAAGTCAACAGTGATATATGTTGCCTAAGCAAAAACACACAGGGAGGGCTGGAGAGATGGCTTAGTGGTTAAGCGCTTGCCTATGAAGCCTAAGGACCCCGGTTCGAGGCTCGGTTCCCCAGGTCCCACGTTAGCCAGATGCACAAGGGGGCGCACGCGTCTGGAGTTTGTTTGCAGAGGCTGGAAGCCCTGGTGCGCCCATTCTCTCTCTCTCTCCCTCTATCTGTCTTTCTCTCTGTGTCTGTCGCTCTCAAATAAGTAAATAAAAAAAAAATTAAAAAAAACACACAGGGAAACATATACACACTAAATTTCTAAGACACACAAGGTGACAAGATGAATTCTTTGGATAAGTACTAAGTCTGTACAAAGACTAGATTTGCTACTCTACAAAAAGTGGAGGGATGCACGACAGCCTTTCACAAGAACCCAGCTCTGCCAGGCTGTCGCCCCATGAGGACATCTTCAGTGCCAGCCTGGGGAAGAGGCGCTTCCTCTTCTATCCATTCATGAGGTAGTTTTCATGCATTTCTGGCCAGATGTCACACACGAAGGCCAAGAGGTTCTCCAGGACCTCATCCCCGCTCTGCTGGACGTAGGTCTGGAGGATGGTCATCTTCTCCTGGGTCTCCTTCCCCACCCCAGGGCCGCAGTTTCCTTAGCCTTGAACTCTTTTTCCCTCTGCAGTGGGTCCTGTTCAGTCTCAGCCTGGACTTCTTCCACCGGCTTCAGCCTCCCTCTCTTTCTTTCTTTCTTTCCTTCCTCCCTTCCTTCCTTCCTTCCTTCCTTCCTTTCTTTCTTTCTTTCTTTCTTTCTTTCTTTCTTTCTTTTTTTTGTTTATTTATTTGAGAGCGACCGACAGAGAGAAAGAGGGAGGGAGAAAGAGAGAAAGAGAGAGAGAGAATGGGCGCGCCAGGGCCTCCAGCCACTGTAAACGAACTCCAGACGCGTGCGCCCCTTGTGCATCTGGCTAACGTGGGTCCTGGGGAATCAAACCTTGAACCCGGGTCCTTAGGCTTCACAGGCAAGCGCTTAACCGCTAAGCCATCTCTCCCGCCCATTCTTTCACTTGCGGTCCTCAGACACCTCCTCGGCCTGCAGCAGCTGCTGGATGCCCTGTGACTGATGCGCTATGGCTGCGGGGACTCCAACATTTACTTTTAAAAAAAATTTTTTTGTTTTATTTTTATTTATTTATTTGAGAGTGACAGACAGAGAAAGAGACAGAGAGAGAGAATGGGCGCGCTAACATGGGTCCTGGGGAATTGAGCCTCGAACCGGGGTCCTTAGGCTTCACAGGCAAGCCATCTCTCCAGCCCAACATTTACTTGTTGAACCCTTTCTATTAACCTCCATGCTGCGAGAATCCCCATCACAAGGAGAGGAGAGTCCTGGTAGAGCTTGTAGCCGACAACCAGCGTGCCCTGCAGTAATTCTGGTCAGGTTTGGCCCTGGTTAATAAGTCCTTCAAGCTCTGACTATTAACACGGAGAAAGCACACATCAAAAGAGCCTAATTTGGGCTGGAGGAATGGGTTAGTGGATAAGACATTTGCCTGCAAAGCCGAAGTACCTAGGTTCGATTCCCCAGGGCCCATGTTAGCCAGATGCACAGGGGGCACAGGTGTCTGGAGTTTGTTGGCAGTGGTTGGAGTTTTTACCCAATTAAATGTTTCTCTGCCAATAAAAATATTTGATCATATTCACTCATCTTTAAATTCTTTCTTGACCCCAGGTCCCTTTTAGCTGTTTCCCTAATGCTGTACTTTCCTTTGAAGAGCACCTCTTCTTTAAAAAAACAAAAATTGTTTGGCTGTTTATTTTTTAAATTAAGAACATGCTTTGTATGGATACATCATGTGTTGGTACCATCATTTCCCTTCTCCCTGTCCCCATTCCATTCCACTTGGGGCCCTCCTTAGTGAGGTTGCTGGTATTCCCCAATGGGTAATGGGTTAGGAAACATGGGAACAGCAGTCAGTTATTGGGGGGCAGGCAATGCCTCTGGGTATGACATTCCAATTTGTGGCTCTTACAATATTTCTGCCCCCCTTCCACAAAATTCCCTGAGCCTTTGTTGGTGTGTTTTAAGTCTGCCTTAGTGACGAGCTTTGGTAGGTGTTGAGAATCCTCAGCGTCGGTCTCCTTCACCCTGGCGCTGATGGTCAGGCTCACCATGAAAGCAGCACTCTTGTCCATCTCCCCAGTTCCTCCGTGGTTTCAGTAGGGGCTTGGCTGAAGTGCGAGGGGTGGTTCATCTCCTCATTAGCTTCTGTTCTTTTAAAATATTTTTTATTTACAAGCAGGGAGAGGGGAAGAGAAAGAGAGAGAGAGAGACAGAGTCAGACAGAAGATAGACAGACTATATTGGTGCATCAGGGCCTCTAGCCAGTGCCAATGAACTCCAGATGCATGCCCCACATTGTTCATCTGGCTTACCTGGGTATTGGGGATGTGAACCCTGGTTGTAGGCTTTGAAGGCATGCACCTTGACTATTAAGCCATTTCTCTAGCTCCATAAACTCATCTTCCTTTGCACCTGAGTAGGACTCCATCTGCGTTTCTCTCACATTCTTATTATCTAGCCATGAATTGGGCACCTAGGGTAATTACACTTCCCGGCCTGGAATAGAGTGCGTAGAGCCGCAGTGGGCACGGTGGTGGGGGTGGCTCGGTGGCAGCATGCCAGTGGAGGTGTACGCCTGACGTAGGAAGGCTGCATCATCTCGGAGTTCCACACTGTTTTTCATAGTAGCTCGACCAGCTTACACTCTCACCAGCAGTGAATCAGAGTTCCCCTCTCCGCACAGCGTCACCAGCGCCTGTATTCATTTGTTTGCTAGATGATAGCCATTCTGATACTGGTAAGCTAAAACCTCAGATGGCTTTAATTAGCATGTTTCCTGATGGCTGAGGCTGTAAAACATTAACACAAAACCAAACCAAACCAAACAATCTACGTCTTTGCTTTTCTTCCTTTGAGAACTGTTGGTTCATTTCATTAGCCACTTTATTTATTGGCAGTTTTGTTTCAGAATTTAATCGCTGTACTTTACATATTCTCGTTATCAAGCCCCTATCAGAGGAATAGTTGGAAAAGATCCTCTCGCACTCTGTAGTTTTCTCTACCGGTAGTTTCCTTCGCTATGAAGAAACTGTAAACTTAATGTAGTCCCATCTTTGATTTTTGGTACTATTTTCTGTGTCCCTGAAGTCCTATTCAGGAAACTCTTACCTATACATATAAATTCCTATGGGTTTCCTTTCTCTCTGGAATTCTCAGCATTTCTGGCTTTAAATTAAGGTCTCTGAATCATTTATGTTTTATTTATTTTTAAAAATATTTAATTTTTATTTGTTGATTTATTAGAGAGAGAGAGAGAGAGAATATGATAATGGGCATGCCAGGACCTCCAGCCACTGCAAATGAACTCCAGACTCATGTGCCACCATGGGCATCTGGCTTATGTGGGTCCTGGGGAATCAAACCTGGGTCCTTAGGCTTCATAGGTAAGTGCTTTAACTGCTAAGTCATCTCTCCAGCCCCTATGGTCCATTTTGAATTGATCTCCACAGTTCTGTTCTAGTCAAGGGCAATAGCCAAAGACCTTCCACAATGATCTTAGCCCTTTTCCTCCTTGATCTAGGTGTAATATTTCATACAGTTCTATGTGACTTTAGGTATATATCCTCCTTTTAAAGTCTTTTATTTTTATTTACTTATTTGATAGAGAAAGAGAGCGAGAGAGAGAGAGAGAGGGAGAGAGAATAAATGGACATGCCAGGGCCTCCAGCCACTGCAAAGGAACTCCAGACATGTGCCCCTTGTGCATCTGGCTAATGTGGGTCCTGGGGAATCGAACCTGGGTCCTTTGGCTTTGCAGGCAAACGCCTTAATGGCTAAGTTATCCCTCCAGCCCACATCCTCCTTTTAATAAATTTTTTTTTAATTTTATTTATTTATTTATTGGAGAGCAACAGACAGAGAGAAAGACAGGTAGAGGGAGAGAGAGAGAATGGGCACACCAGGGCTTCCAGCCTCTGCAAACGAACTCCAGACGCGTGCGCCCCCTTGTGCATCTGGCTAACGTGGGACCTGGGGAACCGAGCCTCGAACTGGGGTCCTTAGGCTTCACAGGCAAGCGCTTAACCACTAAGCCATCTCTCCAGCCCCACATCCTCCTTTTAAATGATTCTTTTCACTTGGCTTCGTTGGTTCTCCCCTACCTGGAAGCTGCTCTTTCTGAGTGTTCTTCACTAGTTTTTTCTGATCATGTCAATATTAGGGTTCAATATTTGGTGCTCTTTATATACATTCACTTACTTTTGATCTAATTTATTTCATAACCTTAAATTACTTTCATTATAATAATACAAATGTCACCTCAACTTTCTTTGAACTCTTGACTTATATGTCAACAATGACAATACATAATTTCTCCAGTGCATTTTGGGAAAGTATACATCTTCACATTGGCCCATAACAGTGTACTGCTGGGATAAGTAGATAAAGAACACCTGACAAAGAATTACGCCAACAGACACACCAACATGGGAAATAAGGAATCAAGCTCGAGTTCAACCTGCAGGAACTGAGATTAGGCAGCGTGACGTCCTCCTGAAAACAGCGGACATGTGTGGTTAGACTAGGTAACAGAAGGGAACTACGAATCCAGCTCATGATGTATAACTTCCTTTCTTCTGTGCTTCCTCTCTTCCTCCTGAATTGCTGGCAGAAATTTGTTACATTTTTTTTCATCCCAGTTCTGAGAAGCTATTCATCTTTCAGCATAGGGCCATAATGATGACTCCTCTTACATTGAAAAAATTTCCAGACATTGAAAGAAGATCCTAATATGATTGGAGTGTCTCCCCTGAGATCATATCATCTGCAAATTGACCTCTATTTTTAGCATCTGGGACCATTGGTGCTCTGAGCCAACCATAGCCTCTCTGGGCCAAAACATCTTCAGGAGGTGAGGATAAATGGGGCCAGACCTCTCTCATCCTCATCTCTGCTGCCTGTGTTAGGTCAGTCATTCTTCAGTGATGCTGGCTACTGAGACCTGAATAAGTGTTCAGTGAATAAGGTAAACTTAAAATAAGACTGAAGAGTGCTCTGGGAAATTTGTGGAAGAGGGTTGGAAAGATTGTTAGAGCCACGTGTTGGGACATTATGCATAGAGACATTGCCTCTTCTCCATACCTGATGGCGAGCCCCACAGTGCACAGCCCACAGTCCCAAGGAGGAGGGTCCCTGCTGAGGAGGGTGGGGAGGACAGGGAGGAGGCTGACGATGGTACCAACATGACTGTATACACACTGTGTACGTAACTAATAAAAAATAAGACTGAACATAGTTCTGGAACAATATGAAGAGAGGAAGAGAAATGGAGGGAGAGCTGAGTGCCTCACAGAGACACTGATGACAGAGTCAGTATTCTGGAGATAATTTCTGCCTGCCCCTGACTCCATTATACAACCTAGGTTCACTTGCATCCATCAGTTCTTAATACATATTAACATTTATCATATGTCCTCTTTATTTGGTACCTGAACCCATTGTGTTGTAGTGTGATGTTTCAGTTTCTGAGTGTTTCCATGTTAGCACAAGATAAGGCAGGTATATCATCAGAAGCAGTCTTTCTTAAGGCAAGGAGGTCAGGATTTCTTTTTTTTTATATAATTTTTAATTTTTATTAACATTTTCCATGATTATAAAGGATTTCTTTTTGATTTTTAAAAATAAAATGTATTGTGTCTATTTAATGTATACAACATGGTGCTATGAAATACTTATATAGATGAAAATATTATTGTGTAGTGAAGAGCAGTGTTCCCATCTGGCTGGTCAGCTTAGCATGAGCAACACATTTTATATTTACTACTGAATAACATTGTTTCTGAAGGCCTAGCCTGCCTAGTGTCTAAATACAGTTGCTACTTCTCAGGCCCATTTTACTTTGTGTACCTAGACCTGGAAATTCATGTGCATGAGCTTTATAGAATCATCAAGCTACAGCTCCCTGCCCCAACATTTTCCTGATCAAAATTGGTGACTGATTAAATACCCTAATAGAAATTCTTCTTTTACTGGATAGCACAACCATCCCTTCATCCTTCTCGACTCTTAGCTGCAGCATGGAGCACACTTCTTTTGTCCTGAAAGATCCCTAATACCATGGTAGCTCCTTGTCTAAAGGGGAGTTCCATAACCTTGGCAATTGGATAAGATCAGGATTGTTGGGGAGCTATCTCATATCATATATCTTGTGAGCATTTACCTAACCAAGCTCATTAAGGACCACTCCTGGCAATGTTTAAAAGTGAGTCTCTGATTTTGAAAGGGTAAAATTATAGTGCTCTCACACTTGAAATCCAGACATAAGAAAGTTAAATATGCTGGGCTGGAGAGATGACTTAGTGGTTAAGGCACTTGTCTACAAAGCTTAAGGACTCGGGTTTATTTTCCCCAGTACCCATGTAAGCCTGATGCACAAGGTGGCACTTGCATCTGGAGTTCATTTGCATTGGCTAGAGGCCCTGGCACATCCATTCTCTCTATTTATCTGCCCCCCCTCTCAAATAAATAAAAATATAAAAAAAAGTTCAATGTTTTTCAACTTGAGGTTTTCAAATGAATTTTCTCTTTTTAGAGTTGAGTACAAAGGTCATTAGAAGCATATAAAATAGCTGGCGAGCCATATAATTAATATACATTGAGTTACAGAGGCTACATTATAGGTTTTACTGCCTTTCTAAATAAGTCACAAGATCCTACAAAGGATCATTATCACTATTTGACATTAGGAGTCTGGAGGCAGAGGGGAACACAAAAACGTATTAAAGGTAGTATAGTAAGCAAGTGAGATATATTTTGAACCCAGGCAATCTACACCTAGGTCCTTATTATGCATACTTCAGACTGGACTCCAGAAGGAGAGCTGTGGTAATAAGACAGGAGTTAGGGTGTACAGAGGATGACTGAAGTATTTGAAGAAGAATCAGATTTGGAGACTAAATATCATTTCCTGCAGGAAGACTTCTGTGAGTAGAAACTGACTTATGTAAATTTTTTTCATAGCATACATAAGTACAGAATTTTATTCTTATATTGGAGATTATTTGATTTATTGCATCTTCTTACTATAAGCTTAATATATCATAAAGCATGGAGGTTCTAACTCTTTCCTGTATATGAAACATCTAGAAGGAAATTTGGCAAACAACAAACTGTTAATAAAAATATCTCAACTGAGAAATGAAATTAAAGTGCAGCATGAGAAAGAAAGTATATCTATAAAATTAGAATCTTAAGGCATTAAAGAGAAATAGTGTTTATTGTATTACAGATATTGAGACTCAGATACTCTTATGTTGAGGGTTCTGCCTTAAGAAGTCATAAATTCCCAATCTCTAACATTGTATAAGCAATGGCCAGGTGATTCCTTTTCATATCTCATTTGGGGTCAAATATCATATAATCATTGAACCACAAGTACTTTGTAACTTATTTCCAAACTCCGTGTCAAGATTATTTATATTGATCAATCTATTGTTTTAGAATCTCAGGTATCATCATGAAAGGAGACAAAACATGTACTTGCCCCAGTCGGCAGGGAGTTGAACAAGGACCCGAGGGGAAGTTAACCTGAATGAGAGAAGGCAGACACAAGAAGGAGACCATGCTAGGTGTTTGTCAACGCCTCGAGATTTATTCAGGCAGACATAGCTTATATATAGAAGACAGAACTTTTTTGATAATGCTTATGTGCCTAAGGTCAGTTTCACCAGGGTCGTATGTTAATCCCTCTATCAGGCACCCACTCCACCAAGGCTGTATACTGAACAATGCTTTAGGATCAAGAGATACGGAGATTAGGGATCACCCTAGCTCCCAAGGTCAAAGAGCAGCTGCAGATCACGAGATCTCCTTTGTATTAAGAGATAAGAGAACACCCTTAGTTCCCAAGGTCAAAGAGCAGCTGTGGCTCCCGACATGTATTTGCTTCCAAAATGGATTCTGACACATTTCAATAATTTAATTTTGAAGTTGTACATTTTTGAGTTTTTGCAGTAGATACAATTACAACAAAATTTAAAGTAAACTCTATTTTCATGATTTTAAAATACAAGTCAAATAATTTCATTATTACTTAAAACTTGTACTAACATTACTACTCATACATTTTACCATAACACAATATAAATAAGCTTACAAAGGCCAAATGTATGTTGTAATTACCCAAACAAACAAAATCCATCATGGTGCAGTTCCAGGTGGGTGGAGGATGAAAGGAAGGGTGTTATTTACAATTATTTTAGAGCTATTTGGTTCTATGCTTCCTCTCCTCCACATTCTAAAATTCCTTTTAGAGGAGAATGACTGAATGAACTTAATGTTGATGTCCATTTAAGGAGCCAGAATTGCTGAATTCCTGACTCTCAAGAGTGAACTGTGAGAAGGTAGGAATGAATGGTAATTCTTACTTTATTTGCAGGGTCTTCCAAGGCAAGATGACTCCATATTTTCCCATTTTCTTAATCTCATACCACAGTGCAGGCACAATGAGAAACCTGTTCACTTCATCTGTAAGCATATATCCTCTGCCTTTCTTCTTCCATTCCTATAATAACCATCATCTTGGAGACGTCTTGTAGCATTTATCTGTGTGGCTTTTGGACTGAATGGCTCTAAAATGCCATATTTGAAAACCACAAAGAATGAGGCCAAGATATTCTTTAAGCAAACCCATGCATAAGCTATATAAAGAAAAGCAGAAAGAAATGCACCACACAGATACAACTAGATTGAGCTATATATCATTAATCCATGAATATTGTTCATATTATAGTTTATTAAATAAGAAGTGATAAAGAGCCCTTCTTGGAATATAAGCAGTGACAAGAACATGCTAGGGATCACAAATATAAAAAAGGTATATATAAGGAAGTTTCCTAAGAAGAAACTTTCAGTTTACAACAATAGCCAAGTCTGTTAAAAATTAAACTTCTGGGCTGGAGAGATGGCTTAGCGGTTAAGCGCTTGCCTGTGAAGCCTAAGGACCCCGGTTCGAGGCTCGGTTCCCCAGGTCCCACGTTAGCCAGATGCACAAGGGGGCGCACGTGTCTGGAGTTCGTTTGCAGAGGCTGGAAGCCCTGGCGTGCCCATTCTCTCTCTCTCCCTCTATCTGTCTTTCTCTCTGTGTCTGTCGTTCTCAAATAAATAAAAATTAAAAAAAAATTAAACTTCTGAGTTCAATATTATACTCATCAAATATTATTTATTAGCCTAATATATAAAAGGCACAAAAATTGGCTATGAAGAAAACCAGACCAGGAAATTTTATAGTATAAAGAGAAAAGAGATAAAAACATAACTATTAAACATCGTTATATTTCTCAAGGGAGACATGTTGAAAATATATCATTTTCTCTCCAAAGGAAAAAGGTATTATGGGAGGATCTCATGGAGGAGAATGTGTTTGGCTCATCTTTGAATGACAGCAGCTTGTCAGGTGAGAAAATAGAAGTTGTTCTATGCAGAAAGGATGGCATTTGAAAAGCCATGCTGCAGGGCTGGAAAGATGGCTCAGCATTTGAAGGCTGAAGAGGTGAAGATGGCTCAGCAGTTAAAGGCTGCTCCATGTGCTCATGAATTCTAATGGTCTGGGTTCAAGTCCCAAGCAGGTTGCAAAAGTGGAACAAGCATCTGGTGTTTGTTTGCAGGGGCAAGAAGACCTGGAGCACCCATATATACACACACACACACACACAAATAAGTGTTTTTGAAAAAAATCATGCTGGTTTGAGGAAGTATGCCTGCCATTTCATAACATGAGATATTGTCGGAACACGAAGCACAAAGCACATAGAAATATGTTGTGTAAATATATGAGCAGGCAGGCAACAGTGAGCTTCAGAAGAGCTTTGCTTGCCTTGTGTTAGGATCCCGGAAAGATGAGAGACGTGACCTGTCCATTAGGGGATGTAATTCTGAAAGCATTTACAGGGTGTAAAGAAATTGTAAATGCTTGTGAAATTCCAGAGCAAGTGACAGCAAGTATTAATTATTACAATCCTTGGTTGACGGGAGCAAGAGGAATTTACACTTACCGGGAGTAAACCAAAGCCTAAAAGGCATTTAGCTAGGGATGAAGGTATCTTTCCACAACTCTGCTCCAGAGACCAGGCAGAATGGACACCTTTACCTCAGGCCTCCTCCTCTCCAAGGGAAGGTGGGTGCTTCCTGCTGCTAAGACCAACTCCCAAGGAGTAAGAGAGTGTCCGCATAGCTCATCCAGGTCCATGTCTCTGGGACCAGAACACGATACAAAATAGTAGAAGGCAAACCCGAGGTACAAATGCAGAATATTCTGCACAGCACACACTTAGAAAAATGAGGTTTGTCTTATAGTTGACTATATGGTGTTAGAATATTTGGGCCGCAGCATAGAGGCTTCCCTGGAAGACAAAATCCTAAAAGTGGGTTAAACACTATTAGTTCCAAACTGCTTTCATAACCTACACAGGAAGTGGGCGAGGCATGAATTTGAACAGAACTGGTAGGAATGCAAGAGGAAAAACTGAGTGGCTATCTAGTAGGCACAACCCACATTCAGATGACGTGGTTTTATCTTCCACCCACTTTAGGAAGGTAAAGATCTGCTCTCTGCACCATGACGCTGTGGGCATCCGTCCCCAATGTGACTGCTGCCTTCCACCCTTCCGCATTTATCTTACTTGGAATCCCTGGAATGCAAGACCAGCACTTTTGGATCGCCATCCCCTTCTGTTCCATGTACATCCTCGCTCTGGTGGGCAACGGCACCATCCTCTACGTCATCGTGGCAGACAGAGCCCTTCACGAGCCCATGTACCTCTTCCTGTGTCTGCTTTCCATCACTGACCTGGTGCTCTGCTCAACGACGCTGCCTAAAATGCTCACCATCTTCTGGCTCGGCTCCCACATCATTTCCTACCAGGGCTGCCTGACCCAGATGTTCTTCGTTCATGCAGTCTTTGCCACCGAGTCTGCCATCCTGCTGGCCATGGCCTTTGACCGCTACGTGGCCATCTGCCGGCCGCTTCATTACACCTCCATCCTCAATGCCACGGTGATCGGGAAAATTGGTCTGGCCTGCGTGCTCCGGGGCCTGCTCTTCGTCTTCCCCTTCGTCATCCTCATTGAGCGCTTGCCCTTCTGTGGACGTCGAGTCATCCCGCACACCTACTGTGAGCATATGGGCATAGCCAAACTGGCCTGTGCCAGCATTAAACCCAATACCATTTACGGTCTTACTGTGGCACTGTCAGTCACCGGCATGGACGTGGTGCTCATTGGCACCTCCTACACCCTGATCCTGCGGGCAGTGCTGAGATTACCCTCCAGGGACGCCCAGCTCCGCGCCTTCAGCACGTGCGGAGCTCACGTCTGCGTCATCCTCGTCTTCTATATCCCAGCCTTCTTTTCCTTTTTCACCCATCGCTTTGGCCGCCACGTACCTCCTCAAGTGCACATTGTTCTTGCAAATCTCTATCTCCTGGTACCCCCTGTCCTCAACCCCCTGGTCTACGGCATTAACACCAAACAGATACGCCTGAGAATACTTGACACTTTTGTGAAAAGGAGGCATCTGTAATCTCCGAGTGCACAATGATGTCTGTGCGAGATGTTTCTGCTTCTGCTAATCCCAGTCAGTATCATGGAACACCCGAGATGTACACGGGCTCTCAGATCAAGGCATCTATACCTGCTAAGTACACACAATGCTAGTCTTTTTTGTTTGTTTTGTTTTGCCTTGTTTTTCAAGGTAGGGTCTCACTCTAGTTCAGGCTGACCTGGAATTCACTATGTAGTCTCAGGGTGGCCTCGAACTCACGGCGATCCTCCTACCTCAGCCTCCCGAGTGTGGGATTAAAGGCATGCACCACCATGCCTGGCTCCTCGATGCTTGTCTTCTTTAAAGTTAGGATGTGGGCTGTCGAGGGGCCTGAATGTCTTCAAGGGAAAAGGAAAAGGCCAGGAGGAAATGTGACACTTGAAAATCAGGCCAGGGTGTATGTTCAAAGCAGAGGAGAAGAGTTATCAAATGATCTACTTCTTATCCCTTCAAGGGACAGATTACACGCACATTTACTCGCAAACAGATGACAGCTATCAGGGTGCAATCAATGACAGGGTCATCCTTGGCCAGAAATGGACATGAGAACTCAAGGCTCTGAGGGGAAACAGATCAGGACGACTGTGCCATGGTTCATTGTGAGAGGAACAGAAGCCATAACTGTCATTCTGGAAGCATGTCATTGTAAGGGGAAGACTGAGCACACAGTTATTAAGGCATTGTTCCAAAAGATGCCACTTGGTCTGTTCTTACTCCCATGACATTTGCTTTCTTCCTGGTTTTCTAAGGTGATGGGATTAACATCAAATTTTTTTTTAGGTCTACTGTGGCCTTGGACTAATTTATTTGCTAATCTCAACTAACTAGTAGCCCCTTGAGTATCCCAGGAGTTGCAGGACAGTTTTCTGCTAGCGCCCTCAAGGCTGATCACCAGGGTGACATGAATCCTCAAGTAGTTAACCTTTATTCTTTGTAAAGACTTGTCCTCTGTGAGTTGTGGTGTGTCCTCCCGTGCCCCAACTTGGAAGAGACAAGTGCACATAGCCAATCCACACTACATAATACAATTAAAGTTTCTGTATTTGCTTTTTCGTCTTATATTACTTATTGCAATGCATTCTTGATTTTCAGGGCTGTAATTCCTCTTTTCAACTTTAGCATCTGTATCATTTTCTTTTGTAAAGGTTCCGGCCTACTCACAGTTAACTTAATTCACTGTGCAGTATTTGATAAATGAGAGGTGTATAAACAGACATCATATGCTTCTGCGGCATGTTCTTCTGTAGCCCAGGCTGGTCTGAAACTTCTTCTATAGCCAAGGATGATCTTGAACTTCCAGTCCTCCTGCTCCCACATGGGAATGCTGGGATTAGAGGTATGCACATGGCTTATGCAGTGTTATGGAGCAAACCCAAGGCTTTGTACATGTTAGACAAACACAACTGAGCTACATCCCCATCCCAAGAGACCATCAATTTTGTTGTGCTATTGTAAAATATATATAAATATAAACTTTGCCATATACCAATTTTAAGTGCACATTTTAGTGATAGTAATTACATTTGCAATGTGTAAAACCATCACTACTTTCTATTTGTAAAACTTTTCATAGCACAAGTAGCAACTTTGTAACTTTGTAACTATCTATCTTTCAATCTATCTAGTTGTGGAAATTTTTAGTATTTTATGAAAAAAAAACTATTGCTAGAACTTTAAAAGCATGTTTTAAAAATTGAACTTCTATTCAAAAATATTTATTAAGGATAGCTCACAGGTGTACAAGGTGCAGTGCCAGACTTTAGAAAACTCACTATTGAGAAAGAGGGAGAGAGAGACAGAGAAAGAGAGGGAGAGAATATAATGTAATTATAAAAAAATTAGTCACGTGTGGTGGCTCACGCCTTTAATCCCAGCACTCAGGAGGCAGAGGTAGGAGGATCATCATGAGTTTGAGGCCACCTTTAGACTACATAGTGAATTCCAGGTCAGCCTAGGCTAGAGTGAGACCCTACCTCAAAAAACGAAACAAAAAAAATATATGTATATGTATATAGCATTTCATATAATAACCCAGTGACTCAGTATGAATGACATGGAAGCAAAAGGGACAATGTACATGTCATAATAATTCTGTTTTTTATACTAACAGTGATATGGTGACTATACCTCAGGTCTCCCACTGATCGGGTCAGAACCCAGCCTTTGAAATACTGAAGGCTGAGGGTAATGTTAAAAAGCAAAAAAATAAAATAACATCACCCAGGAGCAGTAACAGAAAATATTTGTTGCCTGAGGTATAAAGGAAGTAGATAAACATATTACATGGATTGTATTGGTAATGACAAAACCAGAAATCCATAGGTTCAGATGAGCAACCTTGATAACATGCACACCTGTGTGAGTGCACACACACACACACACACACACACACACTTCACTTCACATTAGATAGCAGAGAAACACTTCATGAAATTAGGCTATGATTATAGTAAAATGTGTGTTAGCGAATTGATCAATCCTTAGGTGATCCCTAAGATATAGAAATGAAGTAACAGGCTAATACTAGCAATGAAGCAACCAAAAGGCAATTTGAAGATGGAGCCTTGCCTTGTCCAGAGGCTGCATACTTCATGTCATGTGCTGAGCCCAGTGGCTTTCCATGGCCCAGCAAGGAAGACCTGCTACTACTGGAGGCTGCCTAAGAATTCTCAGCTTGCATTTTCACTGGCAGCAAATTTACTAATAATTTTCACTGGAAAAGGGACAGTGGCAGTGTTAGTTGAGAACATACGTGCAAAATAAATCCCTAAGAGCGTACCTAGTTGTGACCAGCACCTGAGCCATCTTCTCCAGTGAAGAACAAGAACAACATATTTTTTGGTCATGATTTATTTCCTTCCTTCCTTCCTTCCTTCCTTCCTTCCTTCCTTCCTTCCTTCCTTCCTTTCTTTCTTTCTTTCTTTCTTTCTTTCTTTCTTTCTTTCTTTCTTTCTTTTTATTGACAGCTTCCATACTCACAGACAAGGTAGATATTGAGGGTCCTCAGTGTCTGTCTCCTTCACCCTTGTGCTGATTATCAGATTCACTAAGAAAGCAGCACTCTTGCTCATTTCCCCATTTCCTCTGTGATTTGGGGGCGGGGGGAGTTACCAGAAGTCATTTATCTCCTCAGGTCCTATGCCTGTCTGAAAAAAGAGAAGCAGATTCTCCAATAGAGAGTGAAGTCAGCACAAATTAAAAGAGATAAGCATTATTAATTTGGAGAGAATTTAATGGGCGTGGAGCTTGGTTTTGAAGAGGAAAATCATTGTCTGAATATGATTCTGACTTGCTTCCCAGTTCCAGATATGGGTTCCTTTCCACTGAGCAGATCTGCTAGCCACTCTGAGAGTAGCTGGTTACCCACCATGGCTGTGTGCCACTACTGCACTCCTCTGAGCATCAAGGGAGGGTGCTTGCTCCTGAGTAGCTTAGACCTCAGGTTGCTCAGACAGCTGTTGGCCACTTTTCCTGGTAGCTCATGTAGTACCTTCCAGCACTTGATGGGCTGTGTGGGGTCTGGCTCTCTTGCAGGTTCCAGCCAAGTGTCTCCATGTTTAGTGCAGACAGGTGTGGTGTCTTCAGCAGTAGGGTCTTACCATTAACCTCTAGTGGGTAATCAAGTGTTCTGCTAGAAGTCTGTCTTGTTTTGGGGGACCTGTAGGTCTCTCGGATCAACAGCTCACTGTGGGTGTTAACTGCATGGTAGGCCTGGGAGTTACAGGCCAAGGGGGGGGGGGTGGGGGAAGGAAACAAGGGAAATTTAAGATTAGGTTCCATCCCACCCTCTTCAGGACCCTTCTTCACAGGTGCTCCTGACAAGCTCCTGTTCAGAGTTCAACCTTTTAGTCTACCTTCCAGGATAACACAAAACTGAACTCAAATTGAACTGGTACCATCAAAACTTATTTAGGTTTATTTTTTGAGGTAGGGTCTCCCTCTAGGCCAGGCTGACTGGGAATTCACTAGATAGTCCCAGGATGGCCTCCAAGTCCTCCTACCTCTGCCTTCCGAATGCTGGGATTAAGGGTGCGTGCCACCTTGCCAAGCTTAATGTAAATTCTTTATACCCATAGTTTGTCTTATTATTTACCAAAAATAGATTGAACTAAAAGTAAACTAAATTTGGTATTTTTACACCTTAGAATATCATGAGTGATATGACAGGTACAGATTTCTAAATATCCATATAGTTAGATTGTCTGTATTTCCTCCATTTTGTCATATTGCCTTTATTACATAATCTGCTAGTTATAGACTTGAGCCTTGTATTGACACTCTTCTGTTTGGATTACCTGTCTATTGTGGCCCTGTGTCGTTATTACTTAGCGCACAGCAGTTTGTAACAAATTTTTATTTCCACCAGTTTAAGTCCTCATTTATTTTGTCATTATCTTCTTTCAACTGAATTTAATTATTGTCTTTGTACAATTTTTTTGGTCCAATAGAAATTGATGACATTTGTTAGGATTTGTATCAAGTTTTATTAATTCGCTTAGGAAAGAATAATCTTAATATACAGTTGTATGTGAAGTTTTGAGATATTCGAGAAAGCAAAACTGAATCAGAGCTCATGAATTAGGACACAGTTTAGCCTTTTCTAGCTATTAGAAAGAAAAGGAGGGAGACTCGTCCAAGAGACATGCGCTGAGATTAATTATCAGAATTAGAGTTTAAGCCGGGTGTGGTAGTGCATGCCTTTAATCCCAGCACTCGGGAAGCAGTGGTAGGAGGATTGCCGTGAGTTTGAGACCACCCTGAGATTACCTAGTGAATTCCACGTACGCCTGGGCTAGAGGGAGACCCTACCTCAATAAACCAAAAAAAAAAAAAAAAGAATTAGAGCTTTATTAGAAGGGTATGGGATCATTCCACAGGCAGCATGATGGGGTCTCTAAGTAAGAGAGAAAGTGGATCCTGAGGCTGAGGAGAGCTAGTATGCCATGGAACATGGAAGAGTATGGCAGGGTCACTGAAGCCTGAGAGAGGGGCATCAGCTTCCAAAGAACAAAGGGAGAGTCTTGATCTTATGGATTCATGAGAGAGAATGGAAGGCTCTGTATTGCGAGAAGACAGGCTTAATTAACACTATGTGCTCAGAGTCACATAGGCCCTAGCTAATTTGAGGTAAGGTGGACTCAGCCTGGGCAGCAGAGGGCATGACTTTACCTTCCTGGCTTTGGACTCTGGACAGCAAATCTTCTCTTTATTTCCTGTTTTTTTAGAAAAAAAAATTTTTTTAACTTTTTTTTTAATTGAAAACCTTCATAATGCACATAATATATTTTGACCATCATCTCTTTCATTATCTTATTTTGTTCCTTTCTTTAATCAACCCTTCTATTGAACCCTCTCTTTCCAAATAATCCTTCTTCTATTTTGATGTCTTTTTTGCCCTCCTTCCTCATCCATGATGAAATATCGATGGGCCCAATATTATGCAGGCCCTGTGCAGGTAACACAGTCACTGTGGGGTAATAAATGCAATGACCACATCATGTCCAGAAGACATTATTACAAAGCACTCCTCCCCTTCCTCTGTCTCTTACATTATTTTCACCTTTTTCATCATGAGCCTTGGAGGGTGGGATGGAGACGTCTCCTTTAGTGTTGCGCCCTCAGTAGTCTCTGATTCTCAGTGCTGTGATGAGGAGTGATGCTCTTCAGTGCTTACCACCGTCTGTGAGAGGAAGCTTCTCTCACCACAGGCCATTCACTTAGCAAAGCGATCACAGTAGCTTCCCCCTTCGGACCATGATTTTCCCAACCTTAGGCTTCTGACTAAGTTTTCAGTACTAGGCATGAGCTCCCTCCCATGAAGCCAGACTCAGATACAACTAGAACTCAATAGGCTACCCTCATAACAGTCATGCCACTAATGACCAGTGGACACACCTTTCCTGGCTGGCTATCTAGCTTTCAGGGCACGTTGCTGGTTAAAATTGTTAATGACTTTTCTTTCCCAGAAGCCTATACAGCTCCTTCCAGCGCAATGACTTCTAGAGCAGGAGCTCTTAAAGTGACCATATCTGGATCCTTAGAAATGAAGAAATAAATTTAGTTATTTTTGCCTATTCATTATTAACTTGCTAGATACTTATTATATGTCTACTGTGTGTCAAGCAGGGATATTGTTTCATTAGTGTGATTATCCAAGGGATGAAGTTGAAATATTTTATTCTGAAGAGGGAAGAGTCCTCGGGCAATAATAGAGGTTATGACAGACCGTTAGTGGATAGTCCTCAAGAAAACCTATTGAAGAAGTTGTATTCAAGAATGTGATTGGGGCCAGGCATGGTGGCACACGCCTTTAATCCCAGCACTCAGGAGGCAGAGGTTAGGAGGATTGTGGTGAGTTCAAGGCCACCCTGAGACTCCATAGTGAATTCCAGGTCAGCCTGGGCTACAGTGAGACCCTACCTCGAAAAACCAAAAAAAAAAGAAAAAAAAAAAAAGAATGTGATTGGTCTGGTCTGTGGATTTAAGTGAGAAAACAGAGCTACAGGAAAGGATTCATTTTCATTACTGTCATCGATACCTACCTGCCACTTTCACTTGTCAGGACCACCTTGGGACACACACAGGAAAGAGATTACAAAAGGCCAGAGTTTCTGAGTGTCATTAGAACCATGGATTTCTTCAGAGGAAACAACAGGGTGAGGGCACATGCCTGTCCTCCAGTACATCTGGATCATTCCATGGACATCACAGAACATTCAGTTCGCCATTCACTTTTCCTTGCCCTTGCTTCCCTCTTTCTGATAGCCAAGTTTCACAGAATTCTCTCTACAGGACCTGTGTAGAGACAGAACTCACAGTTAGTTACAGTGTAGAATTTGGCTCTCCAGCTGAAACGTGGCTATCTGCAAGCCCTTGGGCTATGCCACCATCCTTTCCAATAGTCGCATTGGATGCATTGGCCTACTGAGCTTGTTGGGTGCAATCCTGTTTATCCTCCCCATGCCTATCCTCCTCCAGCACGTGCCCTTTCATGTCCGTCCTGCCATCCACCACCTACTGTGAGCATATGGCTGTAGTGAAGTTGGTAGTGTGGACACCACAGTCAATAGGATCTATGGGGGGCTGGAGAGATGGCTTAGCGGTTAACCGCTTGCCTGTGAAGCCTAAGGACCCTGGTTCGAGGCTCGGTTCCCCAGGTCCCATTAGCCAGATGCACAAGGGGGCGCACGCGTCTGGAGTTCGTTTGCAGAGGCTGGAAGCCCTGGCGCGCCCATTCTCTCTCTCTCCCTCTATCTCCCTCATCGTGTGTGCTAATCATCCAGGCTATCCTGCACCTGTCTTCTAAGGAAGCCCTCCATAGAGCCGTGAACACGTGCACCAACATATCTGTGTCATGCTTGTCTCCTGCACCCCCTCGCTCTTCTCTTTTCTTACTCACCGCTTTGGCAGAGGTATTCCACCACATGTCCACACCATCCTTGGTAACCCCTACTTCCTTGTTCTGCCAATGCTCAATCCTATTTCTTTTAACTTATTTATTTGATAGCAACAGGCAGAGAGAGAGAGAGAGAGAGAGAGAGAGAGAGAGAGAGAGAGAGAGAGAGAGAGAGAATGGGCGCGCCAGGGCTTCCAGCCACTGCAAACGAACTCCAGACGCGTGCGCCCCCTTGTGCATCTGGCTAACGTGGGACCTGGGGAACCGAGCCTCGAACCGGGGTCCTTAGGCTTCACAGGCAAGCGGTTAACCGCTAAGCCATCTCTCCAGCCCGCTCAATCCTATTATTTACAGAGTGAAACCAAGGAGTTTCAGGACAAGGTGACCAAATATATATGCTGGAGGAAGGAGCCCATCCTTTTTGGCCCTAGTCAGAAACTTGTTTGATATTTCATTGGTTGGGGGGTATGAGGAGGAAATGGCAGATACTTTCAGTTTGGGGAGAGTTAACTGGTGGTAAACGTGTGTCACAATAGAAGAATTAGCACCATGATGTTTGGCCTTGGACAAAGAAACCAGGACATTGGAGACCTTCTTGGTCTCAGTAACTTAAAAGCAAGGCAATCCTTGTCTGTGAAATAAAATAATGACATCAGTTCTCTGCATATGAGAGTGTGGTAGGGCAAATTACCTGTGATAATGTATGTCACAGAACTTTGAACACCAACACCACCAAACTCATGTGAGAGCACGTGGAGGAAACAGAGCACACAGCAAATGTGCCCACTACCAGTGAGCAGTGGAATATTGCGTACTTGATCAAGGCATACTTGAGCAGAATGCAGGCGAGCTTGTGTGCTGGAGAGCAGGGGAGGGCTGGAGCCGTGCTACTACAAGGCTCTCTACAGGTTTGGTGACAGAATATTTTAAGTTTTAGCATATCGCAAATTCTGAACTTAAGGAAGACACATCCTTTACATAGATAGTAATCTTTACATGTCTTCTGTGAAAAGGATTTATTTATTTGTTTTTAACTTTTTGTACTTTAGTTTTTTAATTTTTATTTTTTGTTTTTTTTCAAGGTAGGATCTCGCTCCAGCCCAGGCTGACCTGGAATTCACTATGTGATCTCAGGGTGGCCTAGAGCTCACAGCAATTCTCCTACCTCTGCGTCCCAAGTGCTGGGATTAAAGCCGTGCGACACCACACCCAGTTTGTATTGTTTCATTCTTCCCTCCAAGTTGCTCCCACTATATTTTCATAAAATATGGCATGGTGGCACACAACTTTAATCCCAGCACTCAGGAGGCAGAAATAGGAGGATTTCTATGAGTTTGAGGCCAGCCTGGAGCTACGGAGTGAGTTGAGATCAGCCTGGGTTAAAGTGAGACCCTGCTATCTATCTATCTGTCTGTCTATCTGTCTGTCTGTCTATCTATCTATCTATCTATCTATCTATCTATCTATCTATCTATCTATCTACCTGTCTGTCTGTCTGTCTATCTATCTACCTATCTATCTATCTGTCTGTCTATCTATCTACCTATCTATCAATAATCTATCATTATATCTATCAGATATAGATATTATATATATATGTATGTATATGTGTGTGTGTGTGTGTATATATATACACATATCTCACATAGGTATATTCTTAAATCTAGATTCATAAGAGATTACGTGTGAGCTTGCTTTTCTCCTAATTACTGTTTTTTGTCCCTCCTCTTAGTCTCTTTTTCCATCTCATTCTTCCCTTCTACTTTCAACCCATATATACTTCTATTTGAATCCAGATTGCACATATGAGAGAAAACATAATATTCTTGCTGAGTCTGGTTTATAGTG